>NC_141557.1:29141071-30370357 GCF_036417535.1 Chlamydotis macqueenii
CTGACTGTCCATGTCCCCAAATTATTATTTCCACAGTTCCACATACATTTACTAGAAGAGCTGTCAATATTCCTTGTCTTTTGTTTGTTTCCCACTCACTGGAGGACTGAACATACTTACTAGTTACAACACGTAATTCTTGGAGGTAGATGTAGCTTTCTGTGAAAAACTAGTTATGCATGCAGCTCAAAGGTCAGGAAAAACAATACAGAACAGGTTACCTCCCTTATTTATTAGAGCTAACTGCAACACGTTATATAGAAGCTCTGATCTTCACTAAAAACAACTGGAAAAATTGTAGTAGTAGTGCACTGCTTGCATTTTTGATAGTCTGTCTTTTTAGAGTGCGCATGGAAAGGTGAGAAGTGTTCTTAATTTACTTACATACACATTTCACCATTTCTGTTTTCTCTTTTGCTGTAAGTGGTTGCAGCAAGAATTGAGTTACTTGGTTTATGTATGTCTAAAAAAACCTTGATTAAACTGAGCTGTGGGTGGAAGTTCAGTAAAATGACTTGACATTGTCATACGACACCTTAACACAAGAGAAACAGCATAAACATCTTTAGTCATTAGTGACAATTTCTAACCGCTATGTTTGGTTTTGTATATGTACCCAGCTGTTATATTGAGAATTTCAACTTTGTATTTTCCCGTTTGGGCAAGTAATGGAGTGGATATATCCAATTCCATTGAATCATAGAATCATTAAGGCTAGAAGAGACCTCTAACATCATCAAGTCCAACCGTCAACCCAACACCACCACGCCTACTAATCCATGTCCTGAAATACCACGTCTACGCATTTTTTGAACACCTCCAGGGATGGCGACCTGCTCCAATGCTTGAATTTGTCAAGTGGCTTAAGCTTTTATATTGATTTACGTTAGGGTTTGTGCTGATTCTTCTTCATGGTTTGTTTTTGGTAGATAGAAATGTTCACTCACTTTCTGTTCTCAGCTATGAGAATATACAATTAATTTTTGTGAAAAGAAGGAGCCTTTCACATGGGGCCCACCTTTTTGTTGTGGTTTGTTTTTTAAGTCACAGCCAGCATGGATACAAATGTAGGAAACTGAGTCCTTGCTAAGATCTGTGGTATATTCTGTGATATGAATCCTGACTTCAGAAAAACGTTCATTATACTGCATTTTAAAGATCTTTTCAAGATTATCGGCAAAAGTCAACCTACACTTTCTGCTGGCCTACAGAGCGACTTCAGCGCAATCAAATAATAAATGGATAATATACACAGGTGCCTTCCAGCACTGTTTAGTGTTGAAAGAAATCATGCAAGAAAATTCAGTGAAGATACCTGTATTCTGTATAATGTGCTAAGCAGCACGGTAAGATCTTCAGTTTGGCACAAGTTGCCCTTTGTTCCATCAGACTAGAACCATGGCAACTCCTGCACTATGCAGGAGTTTGGGCCTAGTTTCAGATTGCATCATGCAACCTTAGAACCATTTTTTCACCCTATGTACACAAGCCCTCAATCTGCTTCTGCCCCCTCTTGTTAAACAGCAATTTTACTGCATTGTTACAACGTGCTTTCTAATTACAGTGAATTCTTTCATGTGTATGATGGACAATCTAGCAACAAGATAGTTTCAACTAATCACATAATTACTGGGCAGTTTTGAAGTGGCTGTCTGTCTTTATGCATGTACTAGTAATTTTTCTGCTTCATGTGCTTGCTGGAAAGCAGCACAGCCTAGCACTGAGCATTTTTAGCTACTGCAGCAAAACTCTGGCTGTGCTTTTGTTTGCACAGCTTGCATTTGGAAAATATAAAAGAAATAATTTCTGCCTTTAGAAATATTGCAAATAAGTAGAAAATATTAAAAGTCATTATTGAAACCCTCCCTTTATTCAGCCTGAAATCCTAGAAAGGCACATATATATTGATTCAATTTTGTGAATGGAGGGTTGCACAAACTCATTAACCAAAGCACTATTAACAGTGTTCCTGTCAGATGTTATCTCTCTCTTTAGCACAACACCTCTGTAACTGACAGGTGGAATGGGGGTTATTACAATATGAGATTACGCGATATCGGTGTGTTTGCATTTTCAGAACCTTGTGTATTCAAAGCATCATCCTGAGGCATCAGTTCCAATAGCTAGTCAGGTTTTGCTCATAGGGATCTCTGTGAGATGTGAGAAAGGAAACAGTTCAAGTGGAGTAGGTTTTAAATAATACAACAGTTCCCGGCAGATCAGGCTATCAGCCACTTGGATGCTCAATTTGTAGAAACTATGGAAACACTGAAACTTAAAATGCAAGTGGGAAATGGAAAACATTTTTTAAATATCCCAGTCAGGCACTTGGAAATCCATCAGGTATCATTCTAGAATGACACTGAGCTCTCACAATGCCAGCTTACTTTGCAAAATGACTTAAGAGGACTATCAAAAGGTGAGAAGAAATCTAGGCACAGAGCAGCTAACAGCTATGATTTGGCAATCAGCATCCCACAGTGGCAGTAAATGGGAAAATGAGCTCCATTTTCTTCCCATTCAGAATCAGTGTATGTAAATGGAATAGTGCTCAAGAGAACAGGAAGTCATGACTTTTATTTTTTGTTTTAAAAACAAAAAAAACCAAACTGAAACAGTAAATTTCAATGGCTTAGCTAAAGATATGTTTGTATTTGTTACCAGAACTCAGTTGGTTGTGGCAAGAATTGAAATATCTTTCACAGCTCTAGGGGAAGATGGTGGTCCTCTGTAGGGAACTTCAGAAAAACTGGAATTTTATTTGTTCAAAAACTATCTGGCAGCGGGTAGGTGCTAACAGTTCATGGAGCAATAGAAAAAAAAAAAACTCTATGAAGTTTTACAAATAGTTTCTGATTTCATGTATATGGATGGCATGAGGTACAGCAAATTCTTCCTCTTATTAGCTTCCTATTTTAAAATTCAACATGGCTAAAAGCATTGCCAAACTTCTCTAAAAGACTCAAGGACAAAATATCCTTGTATTATTGAATGCCATCTCAAAATAGGGGCATAAAAGAGTCTTACAGACACAGAAATCATTCAGTAGCTGGGTACTCAACTTTGTGAGTGTAAGTAATAGGAAAGTCAAAACAGAAGAGTGATATCTGGCTCCTGAGTACAAAGGCTTGCCATAGATAAACCAGAATTATTCTACATCTGGTTGACAACAACACATACAACCTTCCCTCCACTGTTAGTAGCCAAATCTTGTCTGAGGTTCCCCTTCCTTCCTCACTCCTAGCTAGTCATTATAACAGACTGACATAAATACGAGACAAAGAAGAAGAAAATAGTTCTGCTTTTTCTTCTGTATGCTGTCAAATAATATGTATGGAAATGATGTTTGAAAACAGAAGGTACCATTCACAAGTGATGAAGTGCTGCCTCCTTTCTTAGAGACACTTAGCAGCTCTTACAATCTTTCCCACAAAGGAAACTTCATAATCCAGTTGACTACATCAACAAACTGCAGAACTTTGGGTTTGCATCATTCATCAAGTCTGAGAGCCCAGTGAAGAATCAGAGGCTGTGGGGTTTGTGCATGAGGTAGCAAAAAATTATAGAAATATACGTATGTTCTAATGACTACAAGATTGTATTGAAGCTCACCAAAATTCACAACTGTAATAAGAATCTTTTAAAATAATGCTTCTGGATATTCCTTCCACTTAAATAAACTCTGTGATTGCCTTCAACCCCCTTGCTATTTTCAAGTCTCATACATCCGTGCAGCATTGCAATTTAATTGATACACTTCTTTTCTTCAACCACGATGCCTTTGTACCTTGGAGAGAAAAATAAATAAATAAGTGTAAAAAGAGGCTTTAATGACATAGCCCATTTTTATGATAAAGTTTAAGAGACAATTTTAACGAATCTCTGCTTTCCTGATATGCAGAAAAACAACATTAAGTTCAATTTGTGCATATAGTTTGTTCATTTCTTTAAGAAAATGTGCCATTTTGGTCAGTGTATGATACAGCACTGTCTGCCAGATCAGCAATGTATTTCCAAACTGAACACATAGTAATGCTTTGCGGGATATATTTATGTAAACATTTAAATCAAAACTATTTCTTTTTTTTTTAGGTCACATTTTGGAAATCCATATTGCAAACATTATAGTCTTATCTTTATAGGATGTGCAGTTTTGTATTTTCAAAATGTTGTTTTGAAAATGTGTATAAGCATTTATTAACTGTTTAAATTTCTTAAACATATTTGCTCCCTCTCGAGCAAGTTATCTGCTACCTGACCACAAATGGTATTGGCATTGTATACTGGACTTGCTAAAGTAGAAAAAGGATCTGAACTCCCAGTAGTTTCAACGGGGAGAAAGTGAGGCTGGATGAAAGTGAAACCATTGCACTCTTCCCTGTTTTTTACCCATTTCTCACTAAAAATGCCTGCACATGTAGCAGTCACATTAAAGGTTTAATTTAAAGAGATATAATGTAGCACAGTACTAAAAGGAAAGGAAAGATGGGAAGGATTGAATATGCTATCTTCGCTGCAGCAGGAGACCAAAGAACTAAATTGCTTTTAAAAGAAAACACAGTACAAGTGTGAAGAGTGGCATGTAATTAAAGATGAATGTAAAGGAACAGCAGCAGCATGCTGTGCTAAAATCAGCTAGGCTATGTCCCAAGTCCACCAAATGAATTCTGCTGGCACCAGAAGTGTCTAAATATGTTGAAATTAAACAGGTGCAAGAAGAGTAGAATGTGTTCTACTTCAGAGGTCACAAAAAGGTTAAGTTGTAATGAAATGTTTTAATTAAATTACCTCAGTGAATGACTGTCAGCACTCTACAACAGAAGATTATGTGACAAAACAGAGAAATGGTCATCACTCACTATAATGGAAAAAAAAGTAAAGCTATTCTCAAAGTTACACTGGAGAATCAGGAACGTTTGTATAGAACAGGGATGAACTGAGTGACATTGTAGGTAGTTAGTTGAAAAAGATCAGGGCTTGACTTGACACAAGCTAAGGAAGTCAGCAGTGGGATACCCTTCCCTAAAATGGAGCCAGACACTGGAAAAAAGAATAGTGGTTGTTATGAACAGGATACTTATAAATTCCTGCTGCAGCTGCTTAGGGAATGACAAGAGATAATCAGCTTAATTTGAAACAAAGGAAATTTACTTTAGGTGTTGAGAACAATTCTGTAAATATTAGAGCCTATAAATTAATAGCTCTTAGTAATTTTTTGAATTTTCCCTCACTGGAGACTGAAAGGAGGAAATCAGACAAAAAAACATTTGGTGTATTTTGTGCTGCTTCATTGGGCAAGGGTGGACTAGATAATGACTCCCAAATCGCTGTATCTGTGATGGTGTCTTGACTCGTCACATACCTGAATTTTCTTCCCACAGAGGACTCCAGTATAACCAGGACGACAAGAGCACACGTTAGGCAATACACACTTGCCTCCGAACAGACATTTCTGGTTGCACACAGCTAAAACAAGAGAGGTACATAGGTGGCTTTATTCTTGAAAACAACTTGGTGAAGGAAAAGTGGCTGCCATCTCTATATACTTATTCTGCTTGCTTATAGGAGCTGAGTACTTGGTAAGTATTTTCACCAGGAAACACCCCTCAGTGTAAGAAGACTTCACACTCGTGTGGAGCTAACAATGTTCTCATGCCTATCCCATCCCCCTTACGCTTCAATGCAGATTTAATATGGGAACAGGCTGAGGGCACGAATGAGACTGAGCGAGGGACAGGAGTAAGGTGTTTTTTAACGCGTCCTACTATTTCAAGCTATTGCAATGGCCTCTCAGGGCTGTTGCAGCAGCATACAGTGTTAGAGAAAGCCACTGCATACTGCCATGGTCCCAGATTACCGTCATATTCTGGAGGGCTTCAGAATAGGTAGAAAAATCTCTATTCTTTATCCTGCCTTCGACACAAATTTGGGTTAGAATACAGCCAAAGTGTAGGACTTCTAGGCTATGTATGGCTGAAGCAGTCTTATCTGTGCCAAAGCAAAAGGTTCACACATCACACCATTCTTACGTGTTTGACACTGGATTCCTTCCCACAGCGGGGGACAATGACACGTACTTGGTCCAATACACTCCCCACCGTTCTTGCATTCCTGAAGACAGATTGCTGCACAGACATCATCACAAAGTTTGGTTATATCTCGAGTGATTACTTTTACTTATTATTTACATTTCAGGGTGGTCACAAGAGATTGAGTGCTTTCCATACACAAAAGTCACATCATCTTCACTGAAAATCTGTCTAAGATCAACAGGATATTAAAGAAGAGACGCAACTAGAAACAAAAAGCCCTACAGGCAAAGCAAGCACTGAGATGTTCTGATGCATCACAGATTGCTACAAAAGCCTGAAATACTGAATTAAGTCAGCACTACTAAATGCCTTTGTTTTTTCCAAATTTAGCTTTCTAAAACTCAAACCTTAGTGAGAGATCTTTTGTCTGTCATGCAATTTAACACATAAGGAACCAACTCATGAACATTCAATCCAAAGTTATTTTCTATGACCCATTTTTCCACTCATTTGTCCCTGCTTATTAAGCCATAATCTAAACCACTATTATTTCTCATTGGTTAATTGAGTGATAATCAAATCTCTCTTCCATAGTGTCCAAGAATATCTCACCCCTGTCAATATCAGTAATTTTTTTTCAATAAAACTTTCCAATAATTACAGAAAGTAATACAGGGCAAATTGTTTTTCCCTCATGCCATTAGAGAGCTCATTGGCCATATCAATATCCAAGCCTCAGAGGGGCACTCTGTCACACACTAACACTTTATCTATTGGATTTCTACCACCCATCCTTATGCTGATTTTCAAGCAGACCGTGCTTTTATCCACAGTGTCACATTTTATTTACGCACCACCAATTATCTTCATTAAGATACAATGTGACCCACAGCTATGCTACCATCACAGTCCTATTTCTACCTTTCCTAAAGAGCTTCTGCCCATTGCACCTTCTACCCCACGCACTTCCCACTGTGCTTCTAATGGTTTTCCAATCTTTCACTGTACTTTTTTTCTATTAAATCTGTCTGTATGTCCTACAGCACAAATTGAAATTCTTTCACTTCATTGACTCAGCTCTTCACAGAAATATAGATGTTTCTTATTTAAACGAGAACTAAGAAAGAAACAAATATTATTTCCTATCCAAGAATTTAAAAGCTATTTTGGTCTCACGATGCAGCCTAAGAACTGCATGGTATTAGTTCTCCATCCTAAATTTTGCTGCCCAGTTATAGACCATTATTTTTTCAATGTGTGTATATTCTTGAGTTCTTCAGCACTAACTTCATATCACTTGGGTGGACAGAGTTGTGCTTTAGTCATGTATTACTTTTAAGGTATGGTTCTCCTGTTAACTACAAGATACTTACGAGTGTTACACCTTTTTCCTCTCCATCCTGAAGGACAAGAGCAAACATTTGGCCCTACGCACCTTCCTCCATTCATGCACCGTGGCTCACAGACACCTTAAAATCCAAAAACATCAGCTGTTTAATACATTTATCTGATTACAGAACAATTTACTGGTTACTTTTGGATCCTAGGAGGATTTTAACACTGGCTTACTTTTTTCACATCTTCTGCCTGTGTACCCATCGGGACAAGTACAGACATTATTTCTCATGCAATGACCACCATTCTTACAAGGCGGGCTGCAGACAGCTAAAAGATACAAACAGCAGGAAAAGGCTGTAGTTTGCATTTTGTTTGACTAAACCATCACAAGCCTGCATCTACAGCAGAGACAGAATCAGATAAAAAGAGGTCAAGGTTGGCAACTGTACATGTACATGAGCAACCAGACCACACAATATACAATGGAACTAGTTGAACACTGCTCAAAAGTTTAGTGGAACACAAGGCAAATTTTGAGTCTCCTTTCTCCTTGGACATTCACTAAACCAGCCATAAAATCTAAAAAATAATGTAATCTCTGTTTTGCACCACTTCTCAGGTACTTGACTTGATTGTGAATTTTGTGTCTTGAGATAACAATGTTTTCTCACAGATTTCCTCATAATGGCAGCTAAGAGGGGAGGGAGAAAAAAAAAAAAAAAAAAAGAAAAAGATTACCGTTCTGACACTGGGCACCAAAGAATCCATGCAGACAGAGGCAAACATCTGGCTTAGTACAGGAACCACCATTGAGACACACGGGGTCACACATCGCTGCAGAAAGATGGTCAGGAAGAGTAGGAAGCATGACATAAAAAAAAAAAGTCTATAAAATACGTGCTTCTGTTGCAAGGACAGGAATTAAACACCTAAGATAACTGCAGGTAACACCATTCACATTAAATCTTTACCCACAATTTTAGGATCAGTATTAGGCTTTCTAGAGGTGCTGCTGGCAGCAGAACTAATGTGCAGAGACAAGAGGGAGCATGGAGGCTCCGTGGCAGTAAGCAGCCACCCATCACTCCTCTCTGAGCCATGCGGTTCCAAATTTCAAACCATGGGAGCTCCTACAGACACTTTCCCAGGAACACAGAAGTTGCAGGAGTGTTACCTGTACTGCACGTAGGTCCATACCACCCAGGTTTACACTGGCAGATGTCTGGAGTAAGGCATTCACCACCATTTTCACAGTGTCTGTTGCAAACCACTGCCATCCAAGAAGTTGGGCCAAAACAAAGGAGAAGGTGGTGGAAGGAGACAGGAGGCAGGGAGACAGAGAAAGAGATATGTTACAAATTATGCTTAATTCATTTTTCAGTTCTTTCCCAAATATTAACACTGGAAATAACATACAATTCCACCAGTTGAGGAGGATCTGCTGAATAGATTAATCCAGTCTCAAATCCATAAAAAGCTAGCACCAGACTCAAAAAGTAAATAAATTGTCTTTCCATGTAGTTATCCATGGTCTAGTTATATTCATTGTTAAAAATCTAGAAAATTTCAAATAAATTCTAAAAAAAAAAAAAGAGAAATTCAATACTAAGAGACAAATGGACCATGTTACATGATGGATTTGATAGATTCCAATAAAGTTCACTCAAGTGTCCTCCATCACTTCAGCAAGTGCAGCTGCATGCACAGAGTGACACAAGATTAACAAAGACATTAAAATATCATGGCTGTGGAAAAGCATTAATCACTTCTTCAGGACCACATCTCATTCTCTTTAGTATCACTTAACAAAGAGCAGCAATTTTTTTTTGTGTCACAATTGAAACTAGAAAAAGAAAAACTGAGAATGAAAAGTCCTGGGATTTGAGAAGGAGATGAAACAAAGGACTTTTTCAATTTGGGTCAATAATGCAGTGGCACATTCAGGTGAAACAGCATGTCTAAATTTGGATTCCCTGAATGATAAAAATGACCTTTTTGAAATCTACCCAAAATTTGGAGTTGTCAAATTGCATCATGTAGAATTCAATATGTAAAAGACAATTTATGTGAGATGTGAAAAAAAAAAAACCAAAACCACAAAGATCCCATAATGTGGTTCTGAATTCAGGATTCCTGTATTCCTGTTTTTCTGACGCGCCATTCACTGACACCAACTTCTGAATGTACCCCAGCATCTATCCAATTTAAAATGATAGAAGTTAAAAAGCCGTAAGGACACATTAAACACTGGTGTTTGTTCTGAAGGTAGGATTACTCATGCTTAATGTTTCCACATTCATCAACCATAAATAATAAACTATTTGCAATTTTTATAGTATGTTATGTTTTCAAGGTTACACTGTTGAATTTTTGAAAAGCCCAAGTATGGGAGCCTTCAAAGAGGCACAGGTATTATGCAATTTGCTTGCATCAGACAGACTGCTTCAAAAATTTAAATCATAATTTGCTTTCTTGCTCCTGAAGAACAGGGGAAATGTTCTGTATTCTTCCTTTATGCTTTTTTGCTTACTTGTATCACATCTTGGTCCCACAAAACCGTACGGGCAGGTGCAGAGATTTCTAGCCAAGCACGTGCCTCCATTTTGACAGGGTGGTTTACAATGTGCTGCAAATATAGAATGACGTTATTCAAGAAATTACCTCTAAAAAGATGCATGGATTGGTTATGCTTTAGAAAAAGGGAGATGTTAATAACTGACAGTGAGCAAAAACTGGAAATAAAATAAAAATGCAATGCCTTTTGAGAGAATAAGGAACAAGAAGAACTTCACTCCAACAGAGTACACAGAGTCTCAACAGTGGTGGTCACCCTGAGGAAAAGAAATCTGAGACAATTTCCAGACAGGACTTCCCATTCTTTGGGAGTGTTTAGCTTAGAGGCATCTTCATTCACTGATGAACTCTTCTACTTACTGTGCAAGCTAAATTTAGGAATACCCAATCACAAGCAACATTTAGAGTATATATCAAAGAAGTAGGGTATATACCAACATGTTACTTAAAGGAATTCTGTTAAAGTAAAAGCAAACCAAACACACCACTTTGCTGTCAGAATGAACAGTCATGGAAATTATTTACAGCATCCTTTAGGTATTTATGGATTCAAAAGCAAAAAATATTCTATTTACCTTCCTCACAAGTGGAGCCACTGTATCCTGGCAGGCATTCACAGACATTGGGCTTAATGCACTTCCCATGGTTTTTGCAATCAGGTCTGCATAGAGCTGTGCAAAAAATCAACAGTGATCTTCAAATCATTAACTTGTGGATATGAGTTACCACAGGCTAAATCAAAATGCCATACTCACCGGCCTGACAGTTATAACCAGAATAGCCAGGCTTGCATTTGCAAATATTGGGAGCCACGCACTCCATATTTTTGCCACATGTTTGTCTACATCTTGCTGAAAGACAACGAAGAAAACAAAGAACAGAATAAGCAAAATGAAAGTGGCATTTCAGCACAACTGAAACATTATCTAATATAATAAATAGATCACACAGAACCCATTAGGTCCCTGCTTGTAAGTGGGGAGCCTGAGACACATCAGAAAAATATTTTTCAGTGTATCTGTTCAAATAGAAGCCTGTAGGCTACGCCAATATTAATAATGAAAATGAGAAAATTCAATACTATGCATTTCACTGATCACACAGTAACTATGTAGTTCCAAGTTACAAAGATGTCACAAGTCTTTGCTGCCAAGCATTTAGTGCAGTTATTGGTAATACCTCTGCAAGTGAAGCCATCTCCATAATAACCATAAGGGCAGCGACCGCACTTGACACTTCCATCCTGACTTGGCTCACAAGGTACACCAGGAAAGCAGGGCAAATCAGCACAGGTTACTGCTTTAGGAATCACTGTTTCACTCAGTTCTTCAGGAAGCATTTTTGGTGGGACGGTGACTTCAGCAAGGACAAAAGGGAAAGGACTTGCTTTATACTTGGCTAATAGGTGCTGAACTCTCTGAGTATTTCCACCTTTGAATAGTTTGCTTGGCAAAGAAAGCCCTTTGCTTATATTTGTTCTGCTGCTAGAAGTCTTCCTGCTGGTCTCAAAATAGCTGTAGGCCTCAACTTCTGCCCTTGTTTTCTTCTCAGGTGATACAGCATGGCTGCTTGAAGATGCAGTCATCCCAGCACGTACTGAAGAACTCTCTTCCATGTTAGCAAGGTGACCACTGATGGTGCTGAGAGCATGAGCAATGTTTCCAGTAACAGCATATTGTAGAGAAGCACTTCTCTGAGAATTAAGTGACTTCCAAGCAGTGATTGTTTTTACTGTGGAGGCTGGTGGAGTGCTGCTACTGACCACTTTTGTAGAAATAAATGTCTCAGGGACATCTGTAGAACTGGGAATATAGCTTGAAATGCTTAAAACCTTCTCAAAGGATGACTGTTGAAAACCTATAGCATGTTAGAAAGAAAGGGGGGGAAAAAGCATGGGACTATTACGAGACTCTCTTTTCATTCTGAGGTGGTTAGTGTCTTCTGAACAGAAAAATGTACAGCCTGTTCATTCTGTGCTTCAGGAAGTCTCTCCATGTGCTACATCAGAATATATGTATGCAGCAGAACCTAACTGCTAACTAAGAAGATCAAAATATTCTGGCTACGTCCTTTCCCACTCTCACCATGGCCTTTTTATGGCTGGAAGATAAGGAGAAAGGACCATATATATGAGGCAGAGAGCAGAGATTTTCCCATACTGGGTCAATAAACAGCGTTACTGTCAGGGCAAATTACCAGGCCCATATACTGCTACCAATTAGACAACTGAAACAGAGTTTAAAGAAAAGATACTGTTTATGACTTATGGGTGTATTTAAGTGCTAGTAATAAGACTAGTCTAGAAGCAGATATTTAATCACAAGTATGTACATGCTTATACTTACTGATGCACCATATACAGTATTTTAGGCAAATAATCTATCACCTTGTAGCAAAAGTATTATCATGTTTAACTCTCCAAACTTCTTTCTCAACTTTCTTAAAGTTTCTGCATAGATTTTATTAGTGGGATCTTTCACGTGTTTTATAAACAACAGACTGACTCAGCCTCCTCTTTGAAGGAGGACAAAGTGAATGAAAAGTTCTTCATATTCAGCCCAGGAAAAACGGATGTTCTGGTGGGCTGCAGAAAGGAGTAAGGCACTGTAATCCCAGGATGGCATAATGCATTGTATGGGCTTTTAGCATGGCATGACAGAGCAGGAATGACGTGGGAGATTATTCAACTTAACTTTAGATCTGTCTCTAACCCCATTTGGAACAGTACTAGAAAACAGCCTACAGAAGGTTATGCTTTCCTGACTCTTACTACGGACTGCTATGTCTCCTACTGTAGAAAAGCAAACCATTTTGCAGCCGATGAAGAATTATCCTAGCACAGGCAGTGGAGTGAGAGAGCTTTCTTCCTCCCACACTAGCAATTCAGAGATAAAGGGAAAAGACACGTGAGAATTTCCTGCAAACTACGCCCCAGCAGGCACAGAGATGGAAAAAACCAGCAACAGCATTTACGGAGTCTGGGAATTAAGAACATTCACTTGCCATATCCTTCACCTTTCCTTTGAGTTAAAGTAGGAAAATGGCATTCAACATAATGCCATAAACTTTTGCTTATCTCATAAAACAGATGTCCCTATCCCCATGCTACCTATTTTATGTCGGTGATTAGTCACAAAAACAAAAGGCAAAAGTAAGAATGTCATATATCACACTGTCAATAAAAGGACTTGACTGACCTAAGGGATTTGTTGGTATTGACATTTCAGTCTCATTTTTCAGATGAGAATACAACCACAGTAAGGAATTAAATCGAGCCAAACTGAAAAATTAAAGTGAATAACATAAAACTGACTAGAACCTTTATTTGCCAGCTATATTCTTATCAGTATGTGAATCAGAAATTCCATTTTCTTCATGAAAAAATCACCTTTATTCCCTTCAATTTCTCCTGTGGAATCCTTTCTTTCGATGTTAATGTCTTCACTTTCTAAAAACAAAGGATTTGAAGTCACATTAGTAGATACTTTTGTTTCAACTGCAAATAAATTACAGAGTTAGAGTTTTAGTACATAAGAATAATTCAAAATTCAGAAAGCAGACGAAGAGTAAAAACTGTTTCTTAAAAGTTTTCAACAGACTATTTTAAAAACACAAGTTATTCAGTAATTGCATTGTAAACAAATATTTGGGCATCTTATTTCTTTCAAAAGTCCCTTGATTTGGGTAAATAATTCTATATTAAGCAATTTAATAGGAAAACATTTAATCAATAATTGCTCATATTATAAAAATAATGCAGAAAAAAACCCCACTTCATTGTATTCTCCTTTTATATAAAAAATTGGGGTATTTCGTATCTACTTTTCCTAGTCACCTGAAAATGTGTTTTACAACTATGTGATCCAGTGCAGTCTGATGTCATCAGCTGAGATTCTGTCCCACCCATCAACAGTCAGAGACAGAGTCCTGTTTTGCTGACTGCTGAAAAGAGTTCTAAGTTACTGTTTAGAAACAGGAAGCATAACCAAAGATATTTTATCTGACTGACAATAAGATAATAGCATTCTTCTGAAAAACAAATAATTTTACCGTAACATGACTTCCCATCTCCTTGCAGATTATTTGGGCATGGACCACAATAGTAAGAACCAAAAGTATTGAAGCAAAACACTCCAGGGTAGCAAGGACTGGATACACATTCATCTACATCATCTTGACAATTTTTACCTGCATTGAAATACATATTTTTTTTTAATAATACAGTGTCACTAGAGTTTGACAGTGTGTTTATAAAATACAA
The DNA here is from genome assembly GCF_036417535.1 of Chlamydotis macqueenii. Taxonomy (NCBI): domain Eukaryota; kingdom Metazoa; phylum Chordata; class Aves; order Otidiformes; family Otididae; genus Chlamydotis; species Chlamydotis macqueenii. The sequence goes on from NC_141557.1 coordinate 29,155,277, forward strand.
AAATCAAATGTATACAGGTGCTGAAATACAAAAAGGGCATCTATCAAGTGCAATGAATTATTTCAGTACATCTAATAAGTACAGCTAACTAGGTTTGCTATTCACATTTTTTCATCTTATGTTAAGTATCTTGTTTATTGTGGAATATGGAGAAAATGGGCTGTGGGAACTGCATGTTTGTCTGCAGGCATAGGAGGAATCACACTGTAAAATGACTCATCACTCCTATGTGTCACCATGCTGCTTAGTTTACCTCTGTGGAGGAAAACAATGAAAATTTGCTCTCATAATATAAACAACCATTGTATTCAGGCAAGAAAAATCTTGAAATGTATCATATAACATTATCACAAGACCATAAAATTTCTCCATACTCTAGCAGTAAGCTATTTACAGTTTAAAAAATAAAAAGAAAAAAAAAATAAAACCAAACCTGTAGACATAAAACTAGGAACTCTTATTTATCACTAAATGTGATAAATATGTGTAAATAAAGTAACAATTTACCTTGAAGTTCAGGTGGACATTCACAGTAATAGCTGTTTATTCCATCCACACATCTGCCAATACCACACGGGTTAAGTTTACAGTCATCAGTATTCACTTGACAGAGATCACCTTCAAATCCAGCCACACACACACAAAGATATCTTCCACTTCCAGGTGGGAAATTAATGTTTGTCACACACGAGCCATTATTTAGGCAATCACATGATCTTACACTGACCTACAAGACATGTCCAATAAGAGTTTTCTTTTTTTTTTAAATGAACTAGCAATTAATTTTGTAATTAGATATCTTAAACTTCTTACTAGTATGTATCATTTTACTGTAATATTAATTACCTCTATTTCTACCTTAGTCGTCGCATTGCAGTCATCTGTCAAAGAAAATGTTAATTTATGGGGATTCATTGACACAGCTTTCCACAAAAGGAGACCTGATGGGGAAAGACTGGCACCTCCTGGACCAGACTCCAATGTGAAATGAATAGCAGAGCCCTCTGGATCTGAAGCCAAAAACTGATATACAAAATCTTCTCCATAAAAGGTCTGTAGAGAACCCTGAAGAGTTCCAAGCACTGGAGGCTGGTTGTCTGTAACAAAGGAGATATTTTCTCTTTTAAGCTAAAGTTGCAACACACTTCTAAAAATTAAAAAGGAGCGTATCTTTCTATTTAGGAACTCACACGTAATTATTTCTTTTAAATTCTAACGTCATTTGAATGCCACAGGAAAGTACATTATAACTGTAACAATATAACCAAGAAATTACTTACACTACACAAGAGCTTGTAAAAATGCATTGCATCTATACATAGAACTCAGAATTTATTGAATTTAAACACTGTATTTTAACAATACAGAGACAGATTGCAGACGAAAGTACAGGAAGCAATAAAACTCAGAGATGATTGGTGTTTCCTTAAGAAATGCATAGACATTGTTAAGCAATACTTGGGAATAGGCTGCAGTGACCATCTGGGGAAAACTGAGCATGAGGTGATGGAATAAGCCATTCACTCACTGTTCCTTGGAAGGACTTTGGCCACACAACTTACTAGTAAGTCTCAATCTATTTAGATGCTTGCACTGTTGAGCTCTAACCTATTTGGCAGGAGTAACCAGATTTCTAGAGACACCAGTTGAAAACAAACAAACAAAACCTGTGCAACAGGGCAAGTTTTGTGAAAGAGAGAAGTAGAAGCCCTGAGGAAAGTGTAGGTTTTGAAGCTGGGGCACAGGAAGGTGATTGAGATTGCTAAGTTTTGGGTTACAGTGAAGTGACCACTCCAAGCAGGAACCCACCCACGGCTGCAGAAGCCATGAAGGGAGAAGAAGCTATAATCAGTGTCTCAGCAGGTAGATTCTGACACCCTGTTCCTAATGTCATCCACTCTGGAGAAGAGGTTGTGCTCCTTGGTTTTGGGGAACGGCCTCTGGTTTACATTCTTCTCCCACTTCTGACTTTGGCAATATTGAATTCTAGTCCATGGCTGTAAAATGGAAATTTCTTGACTCCCTGACTGCTGGATGAGTTTAACTGCATCCATTTCATTCAGGTTTCATTCTTTTGGAATAGGTATAGCTACCTTGGCTTTCAGTACAAGTTTGAACTAGGAGAAGATTCAGCAACACAGGCACCAGAAGTCTCACTTGCACAGGACCCATCCCAAGCCACGCAGCGTCTTGCCAGCACATTCACCCATGAAAACATTAATGGAATGCTTGTATTTGAGAGGTTATGGACTTAGGTTGATGGAGCAGGCTGGATGGCTACCAGTAAAGCCCCAAGAGACATCCCATTTGGTGAAGGAACCAAAGACCAAGATCTGAGCCAAAAGAGCTACAACTTCCAGGCTAGAACTTTGTACTATGGGGAAAGAAAATGAAGAATCTAGACTTGAGTCTTCTTGTCATAGTCTGTTTTCTAACTAGACTGAAGTATAACAACCTTGGATATACTTTCAAGTATTTGTTTAGGCCATGTATCTATGCCCTTGATGTGGGTTATGTCCAAATATTAAGGGGCTTATAAAATATGATATGCCATTTAGTTCAGTTTGTGTTCTCCTCTTGTTTGGTATCAGAGTCATTTATTGGAAAATACCTTTTATTCCTAAACGTTGAAGACCAAAATTTGTGGATGTAGCTGTGCCAAGTATCAAAAGACTTCGAAGTGCCAATTAGGCCGAGAGTTCTTAATTTTTAACAGTTATTTGTAGTGACTACTGGGAGGGTAGGGCAAGGAAAAAGGAAAAAAAAAGCCTGACTTTTACATGTATGGTCTGGAAAACAAAATATAGTTTTCAGAAATTAGGAGAAATTTCAGATGAAAACCAAGATCAAATTACAAGATAAAGTAGTGGGTACTAAGCTTTAAATGAAACGCTTAACCAGTTTAACTTAAAACTTCACTATTTCCACAAATTTAAAACTTTGGTAAATTTTCAACTTCTTGCTATTAAAAGAACTTACTTTCAACAACTGACCAAGTTAACTTTGATATGTCAGGTCTGCAGAGTAAGCAAGGGCTGGTTGGATTTGTGTCACCTTCACCGTAACAGAGTCCATCTATGTTGCATGTTTTCTCCTTTTAGAGAAATGACAATGTGATTCATTAATTTTTGGTTATCAAACAGTAAATCTGGATGAATTTGTAAAGTGTCGAATAAAATCTAACATATTCTACACTTAATGACTAAGCTAGTTTTTAAATCTAAACAAGTGACAGCATGTTTGGTTTTATTTACTAATCATCTGAAGTGCTTCTAGTTTGATTTTTTAATTCAAAATTGCCTCATCCCAGCTTGTCTTTCTGTGCTTATCATTTCTGTGCATCGCAAATCCCTGTTGGAAGCAAGAACAGGGTACGTTCTCCCAAATTTTCTATATTTTTTTTTCTGCTGAAAAGATAAGTATTTTCATAGTAAACAGAGAGAGTAATGAAATACATACCTTTAATGTACATAACCCAGATTCCTCCAGTTCACATGTCTGACAGGCTCCATCATATAATATCATTGTTTTAGAGTTGCTATAAATGAAGCCATCATTAGAGATCTGCAAGATATACAGTAAAAGTGGATTAACCTAATTTTCCCATAAATGTGTCCAATGTAATTTGAAATGCTCTTGGGTAACTACCTGGCTTTTAACTTCTACTCTTGAAGAACGGTATCTCTGTAGGTTCTATGTGGTATCCACCAGTCCCCTTGCAGGAGAACACTCTCAAATGGCACTCAATACTTAAGATTAAGTAATGAAACTGAGACTCCAAGTTTAGTGATCAGAGTTCCACCTTTAGTACCATTGAAAAAAAGGATAGTATCTATGTAATATATTTTCATCTTAATAGGAATACCTGTAAGTGAATATTTGAAATTTCTGCAAGTACCTTTATTTGCCACCTGGCAATGGGTTTATCATCAACCAGATCCATGACATCAGACTGCTGGTCATCATTTGGCAACTGGCAGTCGACAGTTCTGGCATTTTGGAAGGCAGCTGGCATAGTCAGAGGTTCTCCAGGAATCCATTGGCTATCACTATACTAAATGTTAAGACAGAAAATCTGTTTTTCAATGGAATACATCCTGAAAATATTTTTATCAGAGAAAAAGAACTATGTATTGCATAGTGTTTGAATAAGTGTAATGTCTCTCGACTAGAATGTAGGGGGAAATATTAAATGACATTATTTGCACACAGATTACTACCTAAGCCTGCCACTGTAGAAGAAAAGGCAGAGAAATCTTTCCTGCCGCATGGCTCTTTGGCACTGCATTGCCAATGACAAACAGTTCTTCCAGCTGGAGAGTAACATGAAGGTTAAGCAGTGGGTAATCCTCTAACAGCACTGATCTGATGTATAAGTGCCTCTGTCCCTCTCCACCTCTGCTCCCATGAGAGGACAGAACAGATGAGTTGTTGGCAGGGCTCAGGTATCATTCTGGGTGCTGGGGGAATACTGGCCATTAGCCATTAAGCCCTTGCACAAGACAAGAGATTACACCACTAACCCTGTAGACTTTTCTTCTAAACTGCAGCGAGGACAAGCCATTCAAGGATCTATCCTGAGAGTTCAAGGCAGCAGAATAGAGATGATAATACTATTTGACTGAAGTATTGACGTGGAAGCAGGGGTAAGCATACTGAAAATAAAGTTAGATGGAAGCAAGAATCTAGACAAACTCAGAATCAAGTGAACAGCAAGATCAAAATAATTTTGAGCTTGACTAGGTTTTATTGAACTGGTACATTTTTTCAGTTACTGGAGCCAATCAAGACATTTATTCTATTCCAATTCTGACACGAGGAGTTATCTGCTGATAAGGCCTTCCATTTTTTTTCTTAAATAGAAAAATAATAGAAAAATAAAAACTTTTGCTGAAAAGACATATGAGCTACATTTGTTCCAATCAGACATTTTGTTTTTCTTCATCCCATACTCAGTTAAAGAATTCACAGCAAGAGTGAGTAAAAGTGAAACAGCTAAATATTTCTAAATATGTCATTTTGAGTGCATTTAGTACCATAACCTTTGAAATGTGATGCAGTTTGTTTCTCCAGAAACCTTTTATTATTAGCTGAAGGCAACTTCAAATCATTTTTTTCAGAAACATATTAACCTTTCAAAAACTAATTAAAAATTCTTCAGATCTGCTAGCATTCTATCTTGTTCGGTTCATAGAAAAACTTACTTCTGCAGTTCAATATAAATAAGAAAGAACTAGAACTGTATTTTTGATTTGGAGAGGTTAAACATACTCTCATCCTTCAAAAAACTCTTAGTAAATGCTGGTTCTGTACAATCATAGGTTTCCTGGCCATGTCTTACCCAAACCTCTATCAAGAGATAGGCAGTAGTCCTGCATCTGTGAGGTACTTCAATACAGAATTATCTGAATCACCTCTTTTAGCATCATGCATAAGACCCACATCCTTCCTAACATGGTAGGACAGCCCATGGACAACGGATTTGATTTAACCTTTCAAAAGTGAAAATATGAAAAATATGAAATTCACTCTAAATTCTGCTAAAATGCCTCTTTTATGAAATTTTGATCATTTAAATTTAATCTCAAAATATATGGAATTCTATACTGTTGCAAGTCCATTAACATTTGTGTAAACTCACTATTTCTCCAGCCTGAAAATCAAACAAACAAAACTAAACAAACAAAAAAATCCAAACATCCTTTCTTTTGTATTTTAAAGGGAAAAATTCTCAGCTTCCTCCTCAACTGCAGATAACAGTAGTAGTGTTTATTTTCTTACCTGGCTCTTGTCAGTGAGAAGATCATAAATAAAAGTGATTAAATAGAAAGTTTTTGTATTTAGGAGCCAAATACACCACCACAAGGAATGTTATATCAGAATATTTTGCCATGAGTTAAAACTGAGACATCTCAAACTGTGATAAGTGAACTCCCAATAATTGTCTCACTGTGAGCTTGGTCTAAAAGTCTTTTAACCTAATGGAGTGTAAACTTACCCTTGACTTTATCATTTCAAACCAACTTGCAGATGAGTGGATACATGCTGATTTTAAGGAAAATCTATAGCCACCATTGCTTAATCTGTCAAAATAATTTTAGCATCTACTGGAAGTAGCTAAAGAAAACTTTTTTCGTCTCAAGAAAATTTTCCCACTGAATGGTTCTCCTTTTGACATCTCCCCCACCACCATCACATCAACGAAACACAATTTTACTTTGAAGCTTTTCTAATTCTCATGTCTAAAATGACATAAAAACTTGTAATTGCCAATTTTTATTCCAGGTTAACACTTGTAAGCTGCTTGTAAATTTGCCTTGAGCAAATTCTAGGTGTGAGTAACAACAGTCTCTCCATACAGATTCCTCTTAGCTTACAGTGCAACATTTTTAATCTCCTGTTCAAACCTGGGGTACAGAGCTGACATATATCATTAAATAGCCATGGTATTCTACCCCAGGGAAATGGACAACACATCAAAAATGCCTTTCTCTTTTCATAAGAGATTTATTATGTTTATAAAAGGGGTATTTCAAGCATTAGATTTGAGACAGAAATCCAGTAATGTCTTTAACCTTACTGTTCTTTGTCAAAGAAGTGGTACTTCAATTCCTCTCCATAAGCACTTAAAAAACCCAACGACAACGTACTGGTTGTTACTAATAGGGCTGCCCTTGCCCTCTTCTGATGGATAGCTGCCATATGTTCTTATCTCCTTCCCAGCTGCTGAACATTCCCATTATGTTTTGTATTTCTCTTATCATGGAGGAAATGGCAATCTTGCAAAGACTGGAGTGTCTGCTGCAAATTCTGAGTGACTTTGCTTTTAGCTTCTACTAAAGCATTGGGTCGTATCCACATAAATGAATACTACATGTTAGATATTTTTTCCCTCACTCTCTGAGAAGTTAAAAATGTAATTGTTACTATTCAGCGAGACCTACCTGTAATTTGATAATTTCACATTTCAGATTCAATGACTCCCTGAAGCCATGTCCAAAAACTCTCACCGATGTGCAGTCATACTGTCGAATATCGCACAGCCCAGCATTCTCCAGCTCTGTAATTTCTGGAGCCTCGTCTTTGAAGTAGAGATTACACAAAGAATGTCAGTACACTAACTCATTCATATGCATTTATATTAAGCAATATGTTAGCTTCTCTATCCCACTAAGAAAAATATGTAAACAACAAAATCTGTAGCCAGCTGAAGAAAGGCATAAACAGAAACATTTATTATTGTTAAAATGAATCTTAACTTTAAAGCTAGGCTTTCTGTCCTCTCCTGGAACTTGAATATTATGAAGCAGAGAAAATATTCATCTGATAACAAACACTTGTGAATATGTGTTCTGCTTTCTCACCTATGGTTCTTTACATCACACTTGCAGAATAAAATCTAAATTCAACCCAGGCCCTAGAAATAGGAACTGGAAAGGGATATTACACAATAATGTATAATCGGAATTTTTGTTTAAAGACTAAACAAAAATATCTCAGGTAGAAGTTCTTTCAGAAAATAAACTGAAAAATATTGGAGCACTCAAAAATAGTTTTTTATGAAGCAAAGCCAGTTTATTTCATTTCAAGAGGAATCAAATATTTCACTATTATCTTAACTCTTTCTGCATTTGTTTTTAAACAGATCAGTAAAACAAAAACACTATTGCAAACCAAAATATTAACAGTTTTTGTCTTGAAAGAGTTTAGAGTTATCTAATACTTAATATTTTGCCAGTGTACTTCCTTAACTGCATTTTTAGTTACTGTCTTATTTACTGGAAAAAACCCACCAATCGCTCAGCTTTATTTGCTATACCTCTTTTTTTCTTCACCATAAATTCTGCTTCCACCACATCTAACAGTTAGCTTACAGAGATGTAACATCAGCAAGGAGAAAAACATCTCACTTACAGTTAATAAACAGAATCACATACACTACAAAAAAAAATAGGGAATGGATGGATATGGCAGGTCTTCCCTGAAGAAAATAGTGTGTGGAAAAATTGCTAATCTTTTGGGGCAATACTCTGGACTGCAAACTCACTAAGTGCTAAATTTTTAAAATCTGACATACCAGAAACTGAGCACACGTTTTGTCCTTGGTGAACAAGAAGGCTGAATAGAAAACAATTACAGCTGTATTAAATTGGGACTAAATTGCCAGATAACGAATAAGACCCCTGTAGGGGGTATGTGGCACATACATCGAGAACATTATTTAAGTAAATCTCATTTTTTCCCTCACTTACCAGACAGTATACTGCAGTCATATGAGCTGTAGCCTTCAAAACACGCACAGCCCCATTCTGTACATTCTCCATTATCACTGCAGAGACTGGGACACTTTAATGCATTAAGCAGGCTCTCAACCGACTCTTGAAGCTCCTGGTGGTTGTAATTTATTTCTTCTAGAAGTCTCTTCTCACATTCGTTCTCTAGAAGAGCTAAAGAAGCTTCTGTCCAACTGAGGTCATCTTTCAGCAGCAAATCTTTAACACACATACTGATCGCATCCTCTATTCGCCGGCCAAGAAGGCTACCACAAGATCTTCCTATACTGGAATTAGCTATTGCCTGCTGGCATAGCAATAAAGTGCTAGACTCGGTGAGGCCAGAAGGTGTGGGCCAAGAAGGAAGAAACTTTTGGTCTGTGTTAGTGGCATGGTCCTCAGGGAAAAAATAGCTGTAGCCCTCTAAGTCTGTTTGGCTAAGACTTTGGAATAGAAATACAGGATGGTAGCCATAATAACTTTGGCGCTTCCCCCTACTTCCAACAGATTGATTTTTGCGAAGATTTTTACTGTAATGGTGAGAACTTCTTCTAATGCCTGAGGTTGAAGTTTCTTCTCTTTCTACACCAGTACTTCCCACTGAGGTTACAGGGACATGTGTGTTTACTAGTGATGTTTTGTGAAGTTTGGTTTGATTATCTTCCCTCTGCAGAAGTATAGATGAATCCACTTCATGTGCAGATGAGCGTTTCTTTAAGCCTCTGACAAGTTCAACAGGACCAAGATACTCAGCAGTGACATCCAGTCCTGGTATCAGAGAAAGAAATCTACCATTTTCACTTTCTTTACAAGACAGAGGAAGTTCTGACTGAGAACTCTCTAGTTTATTCACTGATCGATATAATTCAGCATCTTCAAGTGTGCAGTCACAGAAGACTATTTTTCTAGAAGATGTTAAAGAAGCAGGTATCTTGTCAAACAAGCTATCTCCTGGAGAAATTCTAGAGAAGAAAGGAAAAGATTAAACTGTATCTGAACTATTTTAATTGTTTTAGTAAAGCATAAATAGTTGTTTTGATTTTTGTTGTTTCATACTTCTACAGCTTAGATCACAGAATCTGCAGCATACAGCTATATTTACAGACCAGTTAAATCACAAAACCAGGAGAGTAACTTATACTAGAAGAATTGAGAAGAGTGGATATTTTCTGTATAACTTTGTTCAAAACCTACTCAAAGTAATCTTACATCCCACTACTTAAATACTAATTTGGCACTTCAGTTTCAATTTTCTCCGAAATTAATTATGAAATGTAACAATGACATTATAACATTAACTTTAAAAGTTAGGAAGACTTTTATTTTTATTATTTTGACAAGTTTTTAAGAGTGTGAAGGAAAGGTTGAACCAAAAATGGTGACATTTCATTGAAATAGAAGTATTTTGTTACCTCCATTTCTCAATAAAAGAAAAAGGATCATCAGCATGGTTTGGGATCTCCACCCCACTTGCAGTGTGATAGTCATTCTCTGCACTTCCATCAAAGGTGCCACAGAGTCCCATTGTATGTCTGTAATCTGAACTGGGTGCCCTAAGTGTTATGCTCATTCCCCATTCACTCACATCAGCACGAACGAAAGCTCCAGAAGAAAACAAAACCTAAAAAAATATTGATATCATAATGAGAGACATGACTTTTATTTTACCTAATAAAATCAGGTACATTTGATGGTAAAGTACAATTGAAAAACACCAGGCATACAAAGACATCCCATTAAATTCTGGCTCTAACTATTCCAGATCAGACAAATTTAATTATTTCTTCTTGTTGTGATGCTCTAGAAAAAACTTTATACATCTCAACCTTAGGAAGCAGCTAGATGGTGTGCTATAGGTCAGTAAAATTCATCTATTGTTAGTAGGTATACTGGGGACAGTCAGTGACTGCAAAACCATGAAAAATCGAAGACCAACTGGGCTGCTCACTTTCCAGATGCTAGCATATGGAAAGAGATAATTCTGGTAATATGAATAGACTCTTTGGCAGCAACTTTCTCAACTTTCTTTTTGTCAGCTACATAATTCCCTGTGTTAGTAGCTTAATATAGAGTAACACGCCAAGTTTAAATGCTGCTTCTACTATTAACTTGCTACACAAATCTGAAGAAGATACTTAATTTCTCTGTTTCCTCCATATCCCTACCTCTAAAAAGGGAGGAATTTAACTTCTGTATTGCCTAATGATGTCTTAATATTTAATATCTGAAGTCTTCAGATGAAGTGCTCCAGATAAAAGCTAAATATTTAAAATATTCTTATACCAACAGCCGAACCCAAGTTGAAAAGGCGTATCTGTTTTCATGGCTTGCCTTCCAGACCAACAGAGTGATTAAAGAGCAGTTGAGAGTTTCATTTTTATATTCTGCTTCATTTAAAGTTCAGTGGATTCCTATAGCAATTCTATCTACAAAAAGATACAGGAAACTCTAAAAGCAAACATGAACGTTTTATCTGAGGGCCACATCCTCAAGAGAAACCAATGTACACTTCTAATTCTGTGGATGTCATTTGGCATACTTAATTATCTGCATGCACAGCCTTCCTATGTGACACTGACATGAACAAAACAGAGCACACAGAGACCCCATTTTGGAATATCAAGTCCGCTAAATAAGTGAATATTGAATCAGAAAACCACACCATTCACACAAGGGTTATATACTGTGATTGACAACACGGTTCCAGAAAGGTAGGCATTTTGACACATCCTTGGTTTGGAGGACAACATCCTTCACTTACAAGCAAAACACTGACCAAAGCACTATGACTGTAATATAAACACTATGCTATTGCTTTAATTGCAGAAAATAAGGCACGTTTTATTTCTGAAGTTGCTGTGAATTGATAAAAATAATTGTGTCCATAAGCAATCATTTACTACTTACTGTTACTTTTCTTCCTAGGTAGGATTCAGTGATTCTGACATTGCTTCCTGTTGTGTCTCTACTTATTACAGATAAGTGTGGCTGTGACTCACGTAGCTGACCACTGCACATGTCAAATGCAATTATATCACTTCCTTCTTTGGCAACAAAGCCACAGTTACAGGATGCTGGATAATGAAGACTTCCACAGTCCCACTGGCGAACATGAACTTCAAAATCTCGAGATGTACTCTTATAGAGAACAAATGTTCCTGTTTTAAAATTGTCATAGAGCCTGGAATCAAAAGAATAGTGTGCGATATCACTTTGGTTATAAAATAACTGTATCGCCACATGTCAGAAATTTTATCTTGAAACAGATTTCTAAAGTTTAGTGAACTTTGATATTACAACTCATTTTCCTGCATCAGAAAAACGAAACAGTACAGCCCACAAATCAATACACAACTTTGTTCTGAACAAACACCATCATATCTTCCTCTGTGCAGCTCTAAATCAGAAAAAAATAAACCTGTTCTACAGCAGCAAAAGAAGGAAGAAAGGAAGGATCACAAGAGGAGTATATGTAGACAATGGTTGTGAATAGAAACACAACCATAAAGCCACTGCTATTCTTTGATGGTTTTTTAAACTGTGCTTATGATAGGGAACCAGCGGGTGCTTCTCAACCTGTGTGTTTCCACAGCAATACACCTATGCAGCAAGAGCAGCAAGATGCTTAACTGTGTGTATGTTGGGATCAGGTGCTGAACACTGCATAAGTACCCTTAGAATGATTCAGAAACCCACACACTTTTTAAAAGGTCTGCTTTGTTAAGATGGAAATGAGGAGTGCTTATTCCCAAATATTTGAAAATTACTTAAGATGAAACACATAAATAGTGACTTCCTTTTTTTTTTTCCTTAGGGTTAGCCATCTGTTCCCTGAAGCAAGGTTTAAATAGCCGATTTAACGATTCAGCAGGGAGAAGGGGGAAAAAAAGCCCTCAAACTTCTGCTGCAAGTTTAACAGCCTCTTGGCTACAAATGGCATTTGACAGTTAATTGCAGAATGGTGATTTGCTTTGTGTATAACGGGCCAGTGGACAAACTGCAGATGGCTACCCTACTGGGAGTGCACAGGAGTACCCGTGAGTCAGTAAAGACAGTTCCTTTTCTATTTGTTTTTCCTGTTTGCAAAATAAAGTAGCAACAGTCTCTATCCCTAAAAAGAAAATTATTTCCACACAGCAAATCACTGCTTCCTAAGAAATTTTAATCACAATGCACTGATGGTCAAAATGCCCACTGAAGCTATAATTCCCACTGAAATTGGAACTGTAAGATCAGGATAACCCAAATAATGTTGTTATTATTATTAATGTTATTATTTATTATTATTACTAGTCACAGTAATCAGAGAAGTAATTACAACTTATCTTTTCTCTTCTGTCATCAAGTTTACAAGAAGATTGGGGTTGTGGGCTGAACATTCTTATTTGAAGGCAACATATTCTCTTCTCACCCTGCTCAGTTGAAGAAATGGGCTTCTGCCGAGCAGAAAATATAAAGGTCCCAGGTATGGAACCTGTATTTGTTTTGACACCTTCCATGAACTAGAAAGACAGAAGCATACCAAAAACATGCCAGCTGTAGCCAGGGAAGCTGTCTTCATTTAGAAAGAATGTCAGTGATGTGCAAGTGACAGCAGTGAATAAGTCGCTTTCAATACCATTAATGAACTCAGCACAGTGTTACACAGACAGTAGATAGCTTCTAGCAACTTGATCCTTACAAGGATTCAGATATTGACATCCAGAAAAAGGGAATCTATGCTGTAGATTGGAAACACCTTTGCATTAAAACAGTTTTGCCTAATCAATCATTTTATTATTTTCATATTTAATAACATTTCTATCTTTCACAGTCAACAGACCAGACAGCAATCACCCTTCTCTGGGCACACTCCTCTAAAAAGGAAAATAGCCCATTTGCTTCACTCTTTTGCCACAATCTCAAAATTCGCATTTAGAAATACAAATATTCCGAACATTATCATGGCCGGAAAGCTTTTATGAACTAAACCGCGTTTATTCTTATTGTCCAAGAAAGAATGTAAAATGCAGAGTGCAGTTTTGGAAAACTACAGCTAACTTGTATGACCAGCATAGATTTAAAATAAATAAATAAACAATTAAAGCAATCCACAAAAACACAGCCACAAAAAATCCCAACACACTTAAAATTAAGAACAGCAATCCAGTGATTACCTTCCATCAAATGTAATTATATGAGGGTCAGTAAACGAGTAGCAGTAGGCAGTGGGTAGATCCTTTACTGTAATCTTCAAAACAAAGAAGCATAGTAAGATATGTCAGATCAGGAAATAAACCGAATCAGGCACATTATTTATCTTATCATAGTAGTTTACATTCTAATAAACACATTATATTATACTTTTAACCAGTCTGAGTAATTATATCAACATTAAAATGTAAAAAAAATTAATTCAAATAAAACCACAGCATTTCAGTGAAAATAAAACAATGGAAAATAGACCACTTAGAAATCTTGGTGTGAGTCAGCAAGTCACAACTGAAATAGAAGCTTCATTTACATCAGCCACATTTCTGGCCAGTTTACAGAGTTTAACACGAAGATTTTCAACCTGTGTGCTTTCTGGAACATAGCCATTCCATAGGAAATTCTCACTGGATATAGGTTCGACTGCAATTCTGGTAATTCTGTCTCCATCCTTCATAAAGTCTGTCACAGCAGTGAAATAAATTACAGCTTGACTACAGATTCCATCATTGCAAGGTTTCCGGAGAAGATCCACATGACAAGAAGAAAGAGCCAAGTTTAAACCTAACTGCTCTTTACCTGTTTTAATGAAAACACATAATTAGTGAGTTTCCCTCTGAACAAGTCACATTTTGTATACTACAGTTAATATAGATACTAACTTATTTACAAGCATTTTCATAAATGAAAATAAGTATGCATTTTCCTTGGGTTTGGTCATGTGAAACCCCCTCTCTACATCTTCATACACAAATCCAAGAAAATGGTTTTGAATTTTTCAGTTGGATAGCCAAATGAAAATCATGAAAGTCTTGCTGATGTGATAAGAAAAAGGTTGTCTGCAGAGGTGAGGCTCCTCTTGGGGCTCACAGAACTTGTGCTTGAGAAAGTACTACAGAAAATTGTAACAAGAATAAAAAATGAGGACTTCACTACTGCATATACAACATTGGCAACACAACAAGTGTCAGTGAAATGAACTGAATTATAAACTTTGTAAATATTATGGTATTCTGTCTATTCAGCTTAAATATTACGGCTCCAATACCCATAGCTGCCAAAAACACCTGCTAACTTCAACAAGTAATGGACTATGGGCCTGTCCATCCGTACTTTCAGCAGCAGTACATAAAGCCTGTTAACTTTTTGTTTTAACATTTTAGAAAGTATTTTATAACTTTACAGCTTCTCCAAAGAGGCAGAGTGGTGGGAATATTTAGAAAAACACATTAAAAATACAAATGCAACAAAAATCAGGATAATACTTACCTTCATCAACAGTATTTAACATTAGTGAGATTTTGCAGTCACTTTCAGGCTGGCTAAACTCAGGACAAGGAATAGGAACGCTACTTTCTATTGCCAGTCTGTACTCCTTCCCGTCTTCTGAGATATCGTACGTTTCTGGATGTATCTGGCACAGAAGAAATTGTACATAAAATGCAAGCCTTGTGAGCAAACTACTGCACTGCTTACTAACCAGCTAGGAGTACAGGATAAAAAACAGAAGAGATGGAATGGCATAGTGCATGGCCTGCTTCACTTCATCAAGCTTATTTAGATGGTCTGAAGAGCAGTGACATACTGAGGAGAAGATAAGGACACAGCAGCAAGAGTCGTGAAGAGAAGGCAATACGGGGCAAGCATAAGGAAAGGGCAAGAGTAAACGTTAGCTAGAAAGATAAGGGATTAGCAAACCACATTAATACCACAAAAATGTATTCTCTGGGTAACTTCTGGAATCTAAATTACAGAGTTTTGTGTATTGTCCAGGGGGAAGTGAGGGGGAAGCTACCTACAGGCAGCAATGTCCAAGAAGAATCTGGAAGCACCATATTTGTCCTGGGATTCCTCTCCACAGACTTACAACACATCTCACTATAGATGCATGATCAAAAATGCAACTACAGATCAGTAATAATTGTAGAGGCCTACAACTGAGCATTGTACATTGGCTGAAATTCTGAACATATCCTCAGAGGAAAACAAAAATAATGCATTCACACTTTACAGTGTGCACTAAGGATTTGCACTTAAACAAGATAAATCTAGGCCTTGATCCTGCAGAAACGTAAGCTCAGGCTTAACTTTACGAATGGCAAATCCTTTAGTCAATAGGACTATTCCCAGTATGTAAGACACGGAGTATGTCTTTCGGCGACTGGGGTCCTGTTCTGGCCAGCAAATGAGTCCCTATAGCTATATCCACAGCAGGAATTAAAATCAGTTTGGACCTTGGTCTCTGACCAAGTAGTATGGCACAGCTCATCTTCTGGTCCCCCTCTCTAAGCCCAGACCATGTTGGCCTCACCTTTCCCTTACCCCCACAGCCAGCTGGCCCATGAGCCATGCCCTGGGACACCCCTTTGGCATAGGCCAAAATCATGCCAGAAAAGGCAGTAGCAGTTAGATACAATGGATAACAGTGTGCTAGAGCTCAGGTCTGAGATCTGGCCCTCCTAGTTTACAAATACAGTGTCAGAGTCGACTCTAACTGCTGGAGATCAGGGCTTTCACTATGTTTTTGTAACTTGTGTGAGCTGTTGATTCTGTCTTCCTCCACCTTGACTACATGGGGAGCATAGAAACAACTTGCTTTCTGACAAATTTAAGTCCATTACATAGAATCATAGAATGGTTAGGGTTGGAAGGGACAGCTAAGAACAGCTAAGAACATGCTCTATTAGTCCACAAGTAATACATTTTTAGTGCCTTCTAGACAAAGGATTGACTGCTGTAGCAATACTAAGAAAGATTCCTATGGCGACAAAGTAAAACATTATTTTCTTTCAAAATTACCTTAATGCCGGCAAAAAATTCCTTGCTCTCAACAGAAGAGCTTTGTATATCCGGCTTCTCCACAAAAAAAGCAGAACTGCTACAGTAGACCTGTGGGGCAAAACCAGCATAATTGAATACACTTTTGCTATGAAGTGGTCACGTGAAGATAAACTGCAGTCATCATGGGTCCATTTGATGGATTCACCGTGCTCAGTCTTCTGTTTGCACCAGAAGTTACCAATTGCCAGTGATGCTGCTTAAGAAAAACAGAAGCAGATCGAATGTCCTAGGATCTTTTCCTGGCATACCTCACCAGCGGTGTAGAGACTTCTTGAACTAAAGGCTGCATACAAGCCATCATGTTTAGAAGGCCTCTAAGCCTCTATGGAATTAATTAATCCCTTCCGGAGCGTTCCTGTGCCTCATGACTTCTTGTGGAAATACATTTGATACTTTATTATTTGATACTTTATTACTTCTTTTTGTCTGTTTCACATTTTTTGCCTTTTAATTTTGTTGAGTGTCTGTTACATCTTAGATTATGCAAAACAACCATCCCCTCCTCCTCCTCTTACTATACTTTTTTCCTGGTGTTATGGGCCTGGATAGTCTTTTTCAAGCTGAAAAATTTACTTGACTTCCTTCCACTGAACCAACTCCATGCTACTAGACACCGATTTCGCTTTGGCTTTGTATTTTTGTTTGTTTATTTTGCTGTATCCCTTTTGAGATGTGTTGACCACACATACAATATTTCAGATCATGAGAAAACCAAGGATTCACAGCAGCAGCTTATGACTGTGCCTTTTCTTTTGGCTGCCACTGAGCTAACACTGTCAGGCAACTATTCACAAAGTCCACAAAGGATTTTGGAGGATTAGCAATTGCTATTTCTGTCCATAAGCCAGCCAAACAGCCTGGCTTTGGCTTGAACATACACGCACAAACATACCAGCTACGTGCTTTTTTGTTTCTTACTGCGGCCAGGAAAAATTAACCTGTATTCTGGTATATACAGGCAGAAAGTTTATTGATTTTCCAATGCTTAAGCTTCTCAGAGCTACCACGGCAGCCTAGGTCTTGATTCTGCTACCACGGAAGGTAATGCTCTCCCACTGCTTTTGGTGGCAGAGATGAAACCATTTAAATTCAATCCTAGAGACAAAACCATCAAGTAGCAGCTTATTATTGATT
Source organism: Chlamydotis macqueenii (assembly GCF_036417535.1). NCBI lineage: Eukaryota > Metazoa > Chordata > Aves > Otidiformes > Otididae > Chlamydotis > Chlamydotis macqueenii. The sequence continues at coordinate 29,172,715 of NC_141557.1, forward strand.
TAGAGAAAACAAAACAAAAAAATATATATATATATCTAATGCATCAACAACACAGCTTCTCACAACCTCTGGCTCTTACAGCTTCTCACTTAGATGCAGTTGCATCCAAAAATCCTCTTAATTTACAATATCAAACAAAATCATAGTAGAAGGTGAAGAAGATGCAACTTGAATAAACATTTATCTCCTGGAGGCACACTATGCTGTACTGAGACACACAGTCTCAAAATCTTAACGACAGTGATAATTACTGATATATTCTGTGCTATTTCCACATTTATATGGGCACTGCTGGTGTAAACAACAACTAGAGGCAGCATGCTTCTGCCAAGAAAAATTACCCAACTAGGTGCTGGAACTCTGTCTCTAACAACTTTTAGTGTCTACTGAGCTGTATTTACAAAAATACAAACAGATTAGAATTACGGTTTAACATACTCTGTCTCCAAGTCTGACGTTTATCCCATCTAGTTCTAGAAGTGAGAATGTATGAACTGCTGCCTCATGTTTCAGTTCTTCTTTGATACCTTCAGGAGAAAGTCTTGACCAAGTTATAATGAATCTGACCGAGGTGTTTGCAAAAGGAACACCAAAGGTACATCTTAGGTAAACGTTGCCTTTGATCAACTCTGCTACAATTTCAGGAACAGCTGGTAGTGGTGGCGACACAGATGGAGACGATGAAGGAGACGATGAAGAAGACAGTTTACCTAGCCAAAGAAAAATGTGGTTTACGCTTTTTAGTCTATTTCTATAGTTTTTATCAGGATTGGATGAAATGACATTGACATATATTTTGTCAAATAATACACTAATAATATTTACTCTTTCTTATATGTGGAAATATTATGTAATTGCTTAGAGAATCAGATAAAATGTGTATGTTCCTTTTATTAATTGTTAAAAGGAGAAAACACTCTTTATCAGCCTTTGATTATATTCTAGTCCATATGAAGGTGCTGAAGAGTGTGGGAATAAACCAAAAATGAAGGAACAAAATACAATTAATTATTTTACCAGACAGGAGAAAGCAACATGCAAAGGAATTTGTCTGAGAAAATAATATTTTCTCTATGAAAAAAGGGAAAAAAACTAAAAAGTAAAAAAAGAATAAGCAACACTATGATTTGTAGATTCATCTTATATTTGAATCCAAAAGAATCAAAGTAATCTGTAAATCAGTATTATTAAAATTACTTTTTAACATTTTGGTACTTATTCTGAACATTATGCTGAGAAAGTACGATTATAATACCAGGTCTGAAATTACCTCCAAACTGCTCCTTTTGCAATAGACTGAGCAACACTGTTGATAACATGAACATGTTGTTATTCAAGACAGAATATGACTAAATGTTGACATTATTGGGTCACAGAAGCAGAGAAAATCTTGAAAATCAAAACAAAATACTGCTACAATCGCCTTGAATTTCTGTTCCCTCAGGTTCACAGAACTGTAGCTTTGCATCTGAAACAACTATAATTTTTTCTTAAATTGTATATTCACACACATAAGGAGTATGTACATCACTGATCTTAAATTACTGCCCTATGTTTAAAATACACTAAATAATACAAGACACTAATTGAAGTGTAAATTAGCAGAACAGAAACAATCTTGTAATCCAATTCATATACAGTCATGGTAGCAGTGAGTACAAAGCCCTGAGTTAGAAATCACAAGTAGATTGGCTGCACCTAGGAGCCAGGGTAGAGGACGTTCTACAACCTCTACATCTTTTACTGTACCCAGCCAATACTTACAGATGTTGTTAGTGAATAAAAAGGAATTAAACCATTCTCTTGAATAAATATTTTGTCTCCCTAAATCCACATCTGAATGTTTATTCATTAATTGTAACCCTGGACAGAAAAGTTCAGTGCAGACCTGCTTTTAAAAAACTCATATTTCCTACGGGGGCCTAAGAAAAAGTGCTATGCACTGCTATTGTTTGCAGTAGTGTAAACATGAAAATACGAGTGCATTTGTAACAGGAGTAGAAAGAGTTACTCCACTCAAACTAAGTCAAAAGGATAGCAGCAACCCAAAAAGTATAAAAACCAGATTTTTATGTTCCACGCTTCAGTGATACAACACTTCAATCTCTTAGCATATACAGGAGAGATCGTTTGAAAATTTGCATGAGGTGTTTACAGCTATCAAGTGTTAACGAGAAAAGAAGTACACATGGTAACCTAGATACAAAAAGCAGGAGAAGAGTACAATGTACTTTGCACGAAAACATCATCTTAAAAGAGGGCATTTAAACTCAAATTGTGTTTCAGATTTACAGTATTCAGAAGAGCCAAACTCGCCTCCTTTGTTCTGAGGCAGTAAAAATTTGCTAGCTCGCTGCCTATGGTTTTACACCCTTTTTCCTCTTCATGAGCTATCATCCAAAGCAAATGCAAAGTCTTATAGTGCAGGAGTCCTTCTTTGCTTCAGTCACTTGCATGCTGAAATGTCCCATTTCTGGCTTTTTTCTGTCAATAAACCCTTGGAGAATGCCTTAACAGTTGGACCTAAAGGTATAACAATGGGCCAATAAAGCACCAGAAAACCCACTGATTTTGCTATCAAGCTTTTGCAAGCAGTCAGTAATAAAGAATATTATCCAGTGCAATACAATATATATTGCACAAAAATATCGCAAGTATTTTCACCAACAGTGTGTTATATCAGCTCACAAGAATACCACATTGATTTGTTGCTATTACAGTATTTATAACTGTAAAGATTTAACAATGCCTTCCCTAAATTATCTAAAACATCTGGCATGAACAATGAAATATTGAAGTTTTGAGCAGTGACGACCAACACACTTTTGCAGCACAATGGTCTAAGACAATGCAAGACACTGCAGAAGGGCTGCACTTCAGTTCTTTCTCACAGTACTAAAGCGTGTATCAGTAGAGTATTTCTGTGTTGAACTTTCTTCTAGCAACAACATGTATACTCTCCAGAAAGAAGACAGAAGAACTACAATAAGAAAAATATTTGTAACAAAGCTAAATAATAAGGTATATAAATATAGTTTGGTCAAGTTCTTAAACAAAATTTACTCTGACACATAATTCTATTCATGCTCAGAAATTAATATTTGCAGAGTATGCATGCCAATGTAGGTACTCTGAATTTTGGCTTCTAGATGTGTCTTATATCTCCACCTGATTTTAAAAAAAAAACCAAAAACTTACAATCTTAAGGTTTTGGGCTTTGAACAATACTTGACTGCCAAACATAAGTTAAAAAAGAGCAGTGTGAATCCACCTTAGCATACCAAATATTTTTTCTATTGTATCAGCATGAAAAGTAAGGATTGCAGAAAATTTTAGCCCTTATAGCTATTTTCAGATATTTACACTCAGGCAAGTATCTGCAAAACACACTTACTAATAAGCACACATACTTAGTTGAGTTATGGCATATATTTTCTCACCTTCTGCACAATACCCCATGCATCCTTGGGTGGGCTGCAGTAAATAAACAAAAAAATCTCCGCAGTTCCTCACACTGACAGGGATTCGGAAAAGACAGCAGTCTCTTGAAGTGCTGAAGAAAAACTGCCATGCAGCACAAGCTGTTAACTGTTTGATCTCACCAGGTCGAGGCATGGATTCTGACTCCCTCAGAGACAACCAGACAGGGGCTTGAGTACCACAGTGATTCATCTTCAGCATGAGAAAAAAGATCAGAAAATGGTTAACGCTATATCAAATTGTTGCTGCACTTTAATATTAGAGAGGTACATATGTATTCAATTAATTTCCTGCATGAGCTTTTAGCAAAGTTTAGACAGTATAATTGAGGGCTTGCTTACTTTCCTCCTCAAGGTTGAATATAAATAAACACAAAAGACACTTAAGTCCTTCTTTCAGCCTAACGAATTAATGTTTCTAAAGACAGGCTGTAATTTAGTTCTTGAAGAACTTAACCGGGAGCCACACCTGAGTGTTTTGCCCCAAAAAGCTAACAGTTGTGTTATGGCTTAGTGAGCTACTCTACAGCCATTAACCCACAGTAACTGACTGTGTGAATGCCATCAGAGCACAGCAAATACAGGGTAGAACATACATATTCTGAGTATGAACTAAAGGTGTTAAAGCTGACACATTTTATCTGCCCTCTGCCACAGACTGAAGGCTCAGCTAACCTCCTGGACCTTCATCTAAGAGATCTGGCTAGCTGACACAAGGTTACTGACTTGCAGCCTAAGCCAAAAATGCAAGACACCTGATAAGCCCTGTCTGTCTTTCAATTCCCCACCTTCAGGTGCAGATATGCTTGTAGCACCCCTGTAACAACCACAGTGATTTTGTAGCAACCCTAAATCCTTTGGTGTTTACAAAGCAGCCAGCTTCACAAGGTCTGTGGTTCAGATGACAATTGAATAGGTGATTTAAGAGGGCTGTTGTTCCATCTCTCACAAATGAAAGCCTTGTTCAGTGCTCTTCCTCACAGAGTGAGTAGGATAATCCCCTTCAGTCCTCCCCACGGTGGCTAGGTGAGGTCTGTAGGTCAAGGAAGCTGCCATGGAGGTCACAACTTAACAGTAAGACAAATCATGGTAACCAAAGCGTAAGTCTGATTTAGAAGACACCAGAGTTTACCAGTAGAATACAGAAAAATGAATCCTGAGAAAAGGAGACAAAGAAGGAATCTGGTTCACGGGTTACCAGAATGAGTTAAAGATCACCTCCTGTCTTTCTTGTGCTGCTGAAAGCAAACTGAAGAAAAACACCTAGAAGGACACAGTGTGTTAAAGCCAGCATTTGGAAAATATTTACAAGAAAACTATAAACCTGAAATTGTGAGATTTTGAGAACCTCTCCTCCTTCATATGTCACCTCAAGTATTCCTTTCTTTGACCTGATAGCGAAAGGAGGTCTCAGATCATCTTGTTTTTAGATTTCTTGGTACATAGTCTAAAGACCACTGCAGACTCACTGAGCAATTACTGATCTCAAAAGTACATCCGTTTTTCTTCATCTAGAATATCTGAGCCCACTATTAATCCATTAGGCAGATGAATTAATGAGAAGTGGACAGAAATGGGATGGATTGTTTAACAGGGTCTGAATCTTTGACAAGGATTAAATGTAACTATAATAAAAATTCTCCTGAAGGGAACAAAAGAAGAAAACTTCCCAAACAAGATATCCGTTCTAGTCTGGTTTTAATGTTTTGACTTTGAGGTTTCAAAACAAATGTCTTGGTTTTATAAACACATGCAAAGAAGCAGATGTCAATGCACAAATCTTATTTGCTCAATAAGTTTTGAATCAATCTCTTTCCAATTGTAATTATCTGGACTCCTCTGTACTAGGATGGTAGCCTTTTTTAACCAAATACTTACCAGGCACTGAGAACTTTGGTCAGATTTCTAAAACTTTCTTAGATTATCTGAGCAGGTGTCTTGCTAGTCTAACGTCTGCTCTAAGAAACACATTGGTTTTTCTTTCTCCTGGTTTCTCATGCTGGTCCTTTGCATAAAAGTATCGATTTTTGACAAAATACAACTAGTTAGGGAATTTGTTTGTATTATATCTAACTGAAAGAAAGTCCTTCAGGAGTCATGCTTTTCGCTGCTTTTTGCAGTATAAGAGCCTGGATAACAGTAGCCTCTGAAACACAGCTCTTTGACTCCCTGAGTCAGGAGCACATTGAAGGTACTTTATACTGCTGTAAAGATTTAACAAAAAGTAAAATAAAATAAATAAATACATAAATAAAAATAAGACTGGGTGCTATACATTCAATTTAATTTTATTATTATGTTTTAACCGTTTTGTATTCCTTTAAAAATGTTTCATTGTTAGGCTTTTCTTTTTTCTTTTTTTTTTTTTTTTAAAGAGACTGACCAGATTTCAATTAATCAGAAAAATCACAGGTAAAATATTCTAGTGATATTTTAATTTTTTTTTTAACAAGGAAACGTTTTAAAATAGGAAACTACAAAGATCTCTCTCTGTGGAATATGACTATTACAGAGATGTTGGAACAGCTCCAAAACCAAGCATTACAAGTCTAAAGTATTAAATATTCCAAGTAATTCTTTAGTCTTAGGGGACTTGCAGATGACAAGGCAACTAATTTTCAGTTAGCTCTGTTAGCTCATGCCATTTTAGGAGTAATCTCTTCTTTCTAACATGACCACTTTAAAAGCTCCACAACTACAGGATTTATGTGGCTGCAAGTCTTTACACTGCTTTCACAGGGCCTCCCTAACAGACTAACCATCGCACAGTTGCAGCTTTGCAACACGAAATCCCAGCTATGCCGCCACTGAGAAAATTTTCTTTAGCAGTGACTACAAATGGCAGTTTTTGAGTGCTCTAAAAGGGATGCAATTTATCACCTTCTGCTATTGCCCATTCACTGTAAAATTTTCAATGCTTAAGACAATTTTCCTGTTAATATATTTTAATATACTCAAGTATTTAGAAGGAATGGGTACTCTGTATTCCCTCACATCAGTCTCCATAACCACAGTCTTTTTTTATACCTATCCTACTGAAAATATCTTAAGAAAAACATATATTTTGCATAATCAAATAAGTTGTAACAATACCTTTACGCACTTGGTTGGCATCTCAGCAGGCTTATCAAAAATCATAAAGCGATACCATCCTGGTGTTAGGGAATGGTCACATATTAAATCCTGAATAGCTGATTGCTGGAGGTGGGATGAATCAAAATCAACACTTCGGTAAGGGGTCTGCAGGATCTGATGTCCATCAGGAGTGCATTCAAGAACTGTGGAGCAAGAGTATTTCACGTATCACGATGGAATGTCCAGTAAGTATGTTAAGTATTTTTGACTGGAAAATATGGATATATTGCAATATGTGAAGCTACTTTTACTGAAAAACATATTGAAGTCTTAATAACAACAACAAATGTACGGTATGTTAGCACTCTAAAATTTAATACAATTCATCATGCACTAACTTTCCCTTCTTTAAGTGGACAACAAATGCAAACTAACCACCAGACTACACAATTACCCCAGATGTAAAAACAGTGGAAAGGAATATTTTTTTTACTTTCTCTATGGATTTTGACTTTCTAGTTCCAGTGATTTTTATGCAACCCAACAACCTGAATAAAAATGGGGTGTCAGATCCATGAGAGCATCAAACTCTTACCTCAGGAGTAAGAATTATCCAAATGTCTTTTGGAAATAGGCTACCACTTTACAGAGTTCCTATGCATGAAACGAAGAATTCCCTCAAATGGATGAGAGTTTGAATGTAAACATGCAGATCATAGCAAAAGTGTGTATGGAAATGGGTAGATACTTAGTTACACATTTTAAGTCAATATTCATGACTGACAAGATAAATTTTAATCAGGTAAATACAACTGACAAACATATTTTTGGACATTTAAGTGATCTTGTGGTCTCAAAAAATATCTCAAAATTGCTAGTAGGTAAAATGAAGGATCAGGATCTGAAGAAGCCTTCATGACAGTTTTTTTAAAAAGCAGAATGCCAGAATTTCTGAGTCTGATCTGGCAGCTGAGTTGACTCCTGTCAAAGACAATGACAGTAAGAGTTCTGGCTAATAGCATATTTGTATGCAACGTACTGAACAGCCATTCTTGCTCAGGAATATGCTTGGGAAGCGAAACTAAGGGAAAATAAAGTAAGACAATGTTTATAAACACATAACATTTTAAATACACATATCTATTTACCTTGCTTTTAAAAATGGATACCAACTGATGCTGACTGTGAATGGAATTTCAGATTGTGTTGAATGACACAGTTAACCTTAATTCTTGCCTTTACTATGCTACTAATGAATTTTAAAAATACAGCTGAAAGCAAACGTCTGCATTTTGAATACTAATACTCTGATCTTCAGTTTTCACTCCCAGTTATTTTTTTTCATTTGTCCGATATTTTGCATAATGTAATTGTGTCACTGATTACAAACGTATTTTGGTTCAAATCATGCAATAATGCACTATCTACCACATTCCTTCCTATCACTGTTCAGATAACCACAATTATAAAACCATTTCAAAATCAGGTAATTCCCCTCCTTTAAACAGAGAAGGTGTCCCAGTGAAAGAACAGAGATCATCTCTTTCAAGCACAGTATGAGAATCCTATAGTCTTTCAAAGACTGAAGATTTAATCTGATCTGGCTTTAGGCTAGCCAGGCAGGTAACAATAGCTTTATCTTCTATCCTCTAAGGGCAGATGGAAGTCAATGTGATTGACTGTGCCACCACTGTGCTTTTGAGTTGCTCGTAGTAGCCTGTAGGCTATCTGTGTCCATACAAGTTGACCTTACTGAGAATTTATCCCTCCCTGGAATTTGAAGAAAAGCCCTTGAAGAATCACAGGTCAGTCATGTGTGTTATTGAAATGTTTTCCAAGCAAGCTTCAGCACAAGCAGTTTACGAACCATGGTGAAAGTTTCTTCCTGTCTTCTGTTCTTTATTGGAATTCTCCCTTTCATACAGCACCCTCATTAGTTTTCTTTCCTGTAACCGAATCAGTCCTGAAACAATTAATATCTGTTACCTTTTCCATTAATAAATCAAGCTAGACATGAGACAAGTCTTTATTTTCTTTTCCTGCACAGTTTAATTAGATCATCATTTGATAGATCTTTAAAACAGCTGACTGTACTCACTTGTAATAGGATTATAAATCCTACTAAAGATCAAATTATACGTTTCTTATTATTATGCACATCACTTTGAAATGTCACCCAGTTCTTCATGTATTCTTTCTTCCTTTTTAGAAGTATGCTAGTATTTCTATAGTTTTTGCTTGGAAATCTCATGTTGCCTAACGCTGGTTGTTTTTTTCTTTTCTGTCTTTTATTTTCCTTACCCATTCCACAAAACAACTGAAAATAACTGCCATAATCAATAATATAAATTAAAATATTTTATTACACATCTGAGTGTGTAACTGATGTGCTAACCCTAGCAACAGCAGGAATAAGTAAAATGATCATATTTATGGAGACATACACAACACTGAATGTTGTGTTCTCTGTGAAAAAGTTACCTCTGCAGACCAGACCTGCTTAAATCACAGGCATTTAAGAGGGGAGTTGCTAAACTTTCCACTGAAATAATGATTCCTTGATTCAGGATTTATTTTTTAAAAAATAATATAAGTATTATTTCAAACTTCATTCTCAGAATGACAAATACCAATGTTGCTGTAATGCTCCAGAAAAGCTTTGCCTGTATCTATCACCCAGTGATTTGCAACCCATTGAGTCAAGTCTGACAAAATAATAAGGAACTGAAAATAGGGTCTGATACTTGAAAGTGCTAAGGAAGCTCACCCACAGGACAAACTCACCTACCAGCTTTGCCTAGTACGGGAGGAACACTAAAGCATGGGGAGGCATATATGCTACTGTTGACTTACAGCATCTTCACCCACAGTCACAAAACATTACGACGTGTTCTGACACAAAATGAAAAACTCATGTTAGTCTTCACAGAATTTATAATTTAAGAATTATTTTTGTTGATGGAAATACTTCCATATATATGAGAATATTATTTTTATTTTTTTTCGTTTAGGACCTTTAAATGCATTAGTGATTCAGTAACTTCAAATTTAAATATTTCCTTTAGAACAATGAAATCAAACTTCTAATTAGAAAATGCACAAATGAATACTTAAGACTGTGAAATTCAGCCTCCTTTGTAGCTTGTGCATCAGTGGTTTAACTTAATCTAATGGAGATACACATTGATAAGCTATGAGGAGAGACTTATTTCTGGAAGTCAAACTCTCCCATTTTGTTTGGAGGTCCAAATACTACACACTGTCTGCTAGAAAAGCAATTTCTTAGGAAAATACGCAGCTGCTTTCCTAGAATTTAAGTTTATTTATCATATTCAGTGCTTCTTTTCCACAAACACCCTCTATACTGTCTTATGGCTTTCTACTGTTCTTTAACTGAGGTCTCTGCAAGCCAGGAAGAATTTGATTCCATATTTGCTTTTTCCTGACTGTCTTTAGGATTAAAAGAGTGAGTTTTGCCTGGATCCATCCCAGACCTACTTGGTCCTGCCAGATACGGAGAAACGTGACCCAACGCTATAAAATAATTCAACTTTTGCAAGATCCTAGAGGATGAGCAATAGCAAGACCTTCAATGGATCACAGCTACTGCTTGCAACTGGAAGGCTGAGGCCCCATTATTAAATCCAGTCCTGAGTTTGTATTATGAAAACTTCCCTGTTCAGTAAAAATAGCTCATCTCAGGATTAATGCAGCATTTCGGACACTGTATAGCTGCCCTGTTTGCTACCCAAACTTCACTGTAGGTATTTGTTACACTGGGCTATTCTAAGAACTCTTTTTCTGGCTGTTTTCCATATTGGGCACATTTTTCCAGTCATCTCTCTGAACAGACTAAAATATAAAAAATACACAAGCTAGTACACGTATGTCAGGCCTTTTGGGGAGAGATACAGATGAAATCTCTGAAGTGACAACAGTACCTGTTTCTAGAGGGAACTGGAACTCCGTGGCACTTACTGCCAACACAGAAGGGTTTCTACCACAACTGCCAAAAAGGAGGGTCAGGCAGTAGGTACTCTGAACACCATGTGTTAAGCAAAAGTCAAACAGGTTCTTGAACCATGTGCCACAAAGAGATATTTAGTGGCTCCTGATGACTGCCTTTGAGGCACTTGAGTGGAAAATGAGTTCCACAAAGGAAGGACTTTTCAATTCCCTGTTCACATCTCTATTCCCATCCACCCGCAGGGAGGGGCAGATGATTTTCTAGCTGCCCGTAATGTTTATGGAGCAGTCAGGGGCTGTGGACTGCTGGGCATGAAGCAGAGTAGAGATGGGAAGAAGAGTGACCCACAGAGTACAGGCAGTCAAGAACAGAGTGGCAGGACTGGCAACTCAGTTCCTCAGGTATGGAGTTTATCCATTTGTATCTCCTGCTGTCCAAAGGCCAGGATGTGTCAAATGACTACAGATAAACAAATAGTGCCATTAGTAAGTGCCCATTCCGATCCTAAACGTGCTTTTTCTTGCACCTACTGACTGCAAAGGATTCAGTATATCAACATCCCGAGGCAGAAATTAGAACCAGGACTGCATTTAGCAAAAGTGCTCAGATGTGTTTGCAGACTTAAATTATTTCTAAATAATACTAAATACTAAATACTAAAACGGAAAGAAATTAACTTTCTGGAAGAAGTTTAGGGTAACATTTTTAAAGCAAAATATAAAAATGCTTGTAACTATTCACCTAAAAGACATCATTTGCTTGGATGAGACATAAAAAAAGAGCATGATCACAAATGCTGAAGCAACAACAGCACCACAACACCACGGAGCGGGAATGTGAATACTCCTGTATGCGGAACCACAACGAAAACAGAACCAACGTGCACACGTTAACACACCTGTATACATAACATTATTTGAAAGGATGTTAAAACACTTCTCAGCCACTCACGCCCACGCCTTAAATAGTGCTTTGCAAAGCTAGTAAGTAGTTGTATAACCTCTAAAAAAAGTGAAATACACGCTTATAGAATATGTCCTAGCAGTCCTCAATATAATACGCTACTGTATCTAATCTTTATGTGGATTTTCTCTCAGAAATGTGAAACATTTTGGGTTTTGCACAGACAGGGTTTTGCGGAGGTCCCAGGTACAGGTGTGCCTACGCACCACGCGTGCCCCAGGGCTCGGGGAAAGGAGACTACGGAAGAGAGAACGGGAGAATTAAGCCTCCTGCTCTTCCATGTTCACTCGGTGGGTGTCCCCGGCAGGTGCACCGCGGCAATGCCAACTGCCACTTGGTCACTTCGCAAAGTCAAGCCTCTTCCAGTGAAACCACGCAGCTATAGTGATCGAGCTGGAAAACGAGAGAGGTAGGAGCACAAGGGAAGGACTCCGGGACCGGACAAGGCGCACGCTCCCTGCCGGGGGGGTCACTTCAAACCCCGAGATGGGGGAGCGAGGGCAAGCGCGACCCCCGCCGCCCCACGGCGCCCGCGCCGCCGCTGCGCGCTCCCGTTCACCTGCCGGCCGCTCTCCCCTCCCTCGGTGCCCGGCCCGGCGCCGCTTACCTCGCCGGTGGGGCCCCGCCGCCGCCACGCACCCCAGCACGGCCGCGCAGAGCCAGAGCCTGCGAGCAACGGGGACGGCTCCCGGCATGGCCCCGCCGCGCCGCGCCGCGCCGCTCCGCTCCCCTCCGCCGCCCCGCTCGCCCCTCGGCCGGGAGGTCCCGCTGTCCCGCTCCCGGCGCCGGCGGCCAGTCCGCGCTCTTCTGGCGACTCCGTGCCCCCACCCCGCGCCTCAGTGCAGCCCCTCCCGCCGGGGGGGGAATGCCGCGGGGCCCGGCCCTTAGCCCGCCTCCCTGCCGGCTCCGGCCCCGCCGGGGGTCGCGGTGGGGGTGTCCGCTCTCCGCACTCGGGTGGCAGCGGTGGGGGGCGGGGGTGATGCGGCCGGTGCCCGGGCACAGTGGGTGAGGCTTTGGCCTGGGCATCCCCGGGCCGCGGTGGCCGTGGGGGGACGTTGTCAGCAAGAGAGCAGACGAAACAGCCGGTGGTTCTTGTCGGGGGCTCTGTGGAGATGCTTTTCTGTACCCCGGACAGGCCCAGAGCTGGGTGGCATCATGGAAGAGCAATGTCCTCCTGTTCTCTGACCTTTCGTTATACTTATTTTCTAATGTGCAGTAACATGCTGAAAAAAGAGCCAGTTTCCAGTTGTTTTCCGTGGGCACTTTGCTAATTTCCTTAGATCATCAAGACTGTTTTATACTTCTGCTTTTGTAATAACTACAACCTGCTGTGTTTGATACCATTAATACAGAATAAGCTTAGCAAATGCTTAACAGTTTCAGGCACCCAACTTTCAAGGCTTGCTGGGAGATGCTTCTCTTTGGAAATGTCCAGCCGAGGACAAAGCAGAGGACAAATCTCAGCGTTTAAGATTTGGTAATGCTTGTATTTTTCTGTATAGGCCTGAGTTTGTGCAGGCACTAAACTACTTTGCACACACCAGGCTGTACAGCAGTCCACAGAAATGTTTTGCATTCTCTATAGGATATAAATCAAACAAATAAATGTTACTGACAATAAAACACAGCTTACTGCCATCCATTGAACATCTGCAAGGGTAAAATGTTTGGTCAGGACTGCTTTCAGGAGGTGCTGACCCAGGTGGCTCTTTGCAGAGCAGATTTCCCTCCAGATGGAGATATCAGGGGCTTGGAGTTGAGGCAGAGATGCAGCAGTGTTGTGAGTAATCTCACTCTGTTTTAGTGCGCACATCCTGAACCTCTTCACTGGAAGAAGCAGTTCAGCTCCATGACAGCAGTAAGTTTTTAAAAGGAATTGCAGCCACGGGCTGAGCATTGAACTCAGTCTTGGATTTCTGTCAGTTCTCTGAGGCAGATAGTTTTCTCCTAAGCATTCTGGGAAAATTTTAATGATGAGTTTTCTTAACTGTTTAGTCATCTATCTGGGTTTTTTGTTACCAAATATGATAAACTTTTACCCTGGAAAGCTGCATACGTCTGAAATTAGTTTGCATTTTGTTTTTATTTTTCCCAAAGTGTGTGTTTATAAAGAAGAGAAAAGGAAAGAAGTATTTTACAAAACAAGTTAGAAAACAAGGACCTAGAAAGAAGGACGTGAGAAGCTTTGACAAAATTTAAACAGTGAGCTACTTCTTTGACCTCTGCTAATCATGATGGAGTGGTATTTACAGGAGGATTAACGCCTTTCATCATGGGTCATGCAGGAGACCAAAGGAGGTGGCAATAACAGCTGCAGGGGTAAAGACACCTTTCATCTTTTTTGCACTGGTTTTCCCCTAGCAGCTCCCTCTGCCACTCTCAGCCTTGTAGCCTCTTACAGTGACAGCAGAGCAAGAGCATATTGTGGCCAAAAGAGCTGACAACTTGCCAAAAGTGGTACTCAGTGCTCATGGTGACAGAGCTGTGTCAGCGACAGTGAATTTATGAAAAAATGAAAGTAATTCTACGGCAGTCTCATGCTTATAATAGAAGTATAGATCTTCCCCGCAGGTTGCAATTTCAGAAAGTTTTAGACAGTAATTTATATAGTTTTAATTAAGTAAATCATAAGCTATGTAAAATAGGTTTGCACTACTGAAAACACCCCTTTCGCTCAGGACAGAATAAGAAGTCAAACTACAGTTTTGTATGTGTATATTATTAAGTAGCAGGATGTTTGGGAGGACAAACCAAGACTGTCAAATGGAGGGGGAATTGAAGATACTGTTAACGGTTATGTAGTCCAAGTCATTAGTGTTGTAAACAGTTTAAATTTTAACTAAAAACACAACACAGGGAGCAGTAGTACCAATGCTAGGGAGCATTTAGGCATTGCAGCACAAAGCAGTATTTCCTAGGAGTGGATTTTATGAATAACTATGAAGAAAGAGAGATGCAAGGTTGGTTCTGGGTAGAGTTACTCCAGGGCTGACTTCCAGTTTAGTAATCTAAGTTTGATCAGTAAAGCTCTAAAATATATATATAATTTAAGGCAGACTCTTAAGTTTCATCTATGAATGAACTGAATTATTTGCTTGAATGAAGCCTGAGCAGAAGTGCTTTTGCTGACTCAGGGCTGACTTCTTAGGGAGGGAAGAGCATAGCGGTAAATCGGAGAAAACAGACGTGTTGGATGACAAGGAGCAGGGATTTGGGCAATGCTGAAAATAGAGTCATTGCAGAAGTTTAAAAATTCAGATGAAAAAGAAGGTGGCTGTGATGATGCTAAGTCCTCAGTGCTGCAACTAGATTGTACTGGTTTAATGGTTACCTGCATAAGTTCGTGACTGTGCAGCTCTGGCGCATGTTGTATGCATAACAGGAATCCTAGAAAATAGTGAAAGAGAAAAAAGGGAACTTTCTCGTAAATACAGCCAACAGAGCAACTTCTTACTTCATCTGTCACATCTACTGACAACATACTAGTGCGATCTCTGTAGCCATGCACCTTAGATCATAAACTTAATATATTTTGAAATGCATGATTTATACAATATTTAAGCAGATGATGTTATCTCAAATTGCACTGGAGGAACAGTCCAGAGTGAGCTGCAGGCCAGTGGATAGCCGGCTGACTAAAGATAAAGGCGTGACAGTCTGAAGTATTTTAGGTAACTAAGTCAGGAAGAACAATCATCAGTGCTTGCCAAAATGCGTACATTCACAAATGTGTGTATGGCTGTTCAGATGTGAAATGGAAATTAGAAACCACCTTTGAATTTTGGCTCCAGACAAAGCCGTTAATGTTTTTTGTAGTTGTATCCAAGTTAAACTCAAAGGTAAATAAGAGGATCATCCTGAACAAAGGCTGTGCTTGTGGTAGGCTACTGGAATAACAAGAAATTAGTGTGAATGCTGGTACACAGGAGTGGGGAAGCAGAGTCTGAGAGCTGAGGGCAGCAGCTGGGTCGGTGGATGCTGTCCTGAACAATGAATCCCCAGCTCTGCCACTTAGAGACTCTTAGCAATATTTTGTAAATAAAGGTAAAAAAATAGAGAAGAATCTGATTAAGTTTAAGCTAAAAATGCCCACTCTCTCTGATTTATTATAAGCTTTTTCTTCCAAATTGCTTAGCGAAAAGCGTGAATGGAAGTCTTTCTTAAATTAATCCCCTGTGTGGTACCGTTAAGCCAGTCTGCTATTATAGGCAAGGTAGATTTGAACAAGCCCTTTGAACCTGCGTTGCTGTATTTGTTATCTGTGCAGAGATAGAAGACGGACGATAATTCCAAATAAAGCTGTGTGCAGAACTTGGAAGCTGGGAGAGATTTCCCTGCAAAGCTTCAAAGGGTCATTGTAGTAATGCCAAGTGTTGAATGTTTGGAAAGAGTTGCCTTCAGCAGATAACACCCCTCCTGTAAGGAGCAGATGGCTGAGAGATAGCCCACAGCTCTGGGCAGATCCAAAAGCATCAGAGGGATGAGTTTTCTCACACTTGCCCTTTAATGTTTTTAGTTCTCTCTGTTTGTAAACATAATATCTTTTCAATTGTGCCAGTTCATGTATGTGCACGGTAAGTGAACTTGTCCTTTCTGAAACAATAAATTGTTAACATTCTTTGTCTAATCTAATAAATTCTGTCCTTAAAGTCAAATTCCAATCTTCCCTTCAAATTGTGGGTTGTGTGACTTTTAACTTAGCTAAGGTTCATTTGATTTAAAACCATGGTTTAACAGCTCTGAAACTAATGTCCCAAAACATCACCGAGACACAGGAAGACGCACTAAGACACATTGCAGGTTCCAGTTCAGAATGAGATATTTGATTCTATCCCCCATCCCTACCTTTGACACTAAATAAATAGAAACAGTGGATCTGTAATGATCATATGCATTTATTTATTTCGGTCATTCTGTGGCTAACATTACAGCATTACAAGAGGTTGAATTTGCTCATGTTTATTCTGCTGGCAGCTTTTCTTGAAAACCGCATGGCTTTTGAGTGGCATCAACATGCTTTTAAAATCTGTAGAGGGTATTTTTTAAACTGCCATGTGCGTGTACTCAGCATTGACAGTCTGTTTATCTTTCAGAAGTAATGACATCTTTAGTATGTTTTAGCTCCTAATTCTCTTTCATATTTGACCTTTTGTGTACACTATATTTAACTTATGTAGTAAAGGACTTCAGTATAAAAATCTAATGTAATTTGGCTTGGATAAGTAGTATGAAGTTTAATGTAACTCATAGGAAATCTATCTCCAGGGGTTATTAGGAGCCAAATAAAATCAGTGGTAGGCTTTCCATTAACTTCAATTGTCTTTGGATCAGCCCCTTACTCTTTTATGGTTCTCAAGTATTTTTATATTCTTTATTACATAGTGGCTTGAAACTTAACTCAGAGATCTATCAGCTGTATTTACTCAAAATGTGCCAGAATATTTTGAAGTCTGGGAAGCCCCTTGGCTAGTGGAATATGAATGGAATATTCTTTGTTTTACTCGTACTGGACTGTGATACTGACATGCAATTACATTGATCAGTTGCATGTGATACAACTCTCAACTATTATTTCTTCTCTTTCTGTCCCCCATGCTGATTGTCTTTGTGTATGTACAGCTTACTTAGTTGCAATTTTTTAGAAGTACGAAAATACGATATTCTTTGTTTAGCCTATATGGAATGAATGCTACTTGAGTAAGGTCCAAAGCATTGATCTTGTCAGTAACCATGTACTTCGTACTCTTAGTCTTACTGACTTTAGCCTATTTGTATTTGCACTACTATTTTTGATATTTGTGAATTAAAAATTAACATTACTGGGTAAAAGTCTTGACCAAATCATGTGCTCTTCTAAAATGCAGATGAGAAAAAGTATTCTTAAAATATGTAACCTATCCAGATGATGAACAAATAATGAAATATTTTTCTCAAATTCTGAGATTACTTTTGTGATCAAAGGCTTTGGTCTTGTAAAGACTAAAACATGTTTTACTGAAATCCCTCAAGAAGAAGGGGGATTTAAAATTAAACCTCCCACATCCTAGTGCTAAGAGCTGTGTTCTTTCTTTCTGGGCCTGTCATTTCTCCTCCTAGCTTTTACCTTACATGTGGGACCAGCTTACGAAGTTGTGAGTCAGTAAGGTCCCTCAGCAACCAACTCTGGCTGTGTCCAAATACAGACATGACACCCCTGATAAGAGGTATATCCCGTCCACATTCAATGGCTGTCTGATAACACTGAATATACAAATAAATAAATGATGGCTAGCTCAGCAAGGAAAAGAGGGATTCACCAAAGCAGAAAAAGCACATTCTTTGGCTTTGTTTTATGAATAGGTCTGGTCCCTGACTCAATGAGAGAGTTCACAGCAGAGGATCGTGAAAGGAAGGAACCACATCAGTAGGGTTTCCTCAGCTTTTACTAATGCGCTAAGTTAGCCTGTGTCTTTTAAGCCTTTGCCTGCATTGTAAAGAAAGGCAATATTTATTTATTTAATACAGGGTGGGATGGTAAGAACAGATGCGCTGTAAAGGAGCAGAAGCACAGATCATCAACTAGATTTAGCTGGGTGGAGTTGCACTGATTTTTGCTGAGGATTTCACCCAGAATTCCTATTTTCATGTGTATCCTTCTACAGTAAGAAGAAACTGAGAAGTGTCCTCACAGAGAGAAGCAGATGTGATTTTTTTCGCTTCCCAATTTTGCATTGGGCTTTGTTGAGGCTTTAAATGAGTGTTCAGAGGAATACAGATTCCCCCTGCCTCACACTAATGGAAAATGTTTCCCATCTGTTCCTTCGATAAAATTATGTATTTTTCTTGGACAGGAATAAGATATCTCACTGCAGATAGCACTTTCTTGGCACAGCAAATTATAGAAATGTTTTTTATCATCTATAGCTTGAAGAAACTGGAAGGGCAATCTCTGTCTGGTGCCCTGTTAACTTCCTTCTTTGATGGTTTGGTCATCTGAATTTTTAGGTTACTGCCATTGGCTTTTAAAATGCTTAAAAGAACAGAGCATGCCTTGATCTGACAGAAATCTATTAACACAGGAACAAAGCACAGACCTTGTTTTGAAGTAGTAATAAACAATACATTCAAAAACTATTTTACAAAATTGTGCAAGGTAGTGTTGCTAGTTGGATTTCTAAAAGATCAAACAAATTATACTTATTTACTTTCCCACATTTTCTGAATAAACTAGGTAAGTTTACTTGTGCAAAGTGTTTCCTAATGAAAAAAAAAATACAGGATATAGGTTCCATAAACACTGTACAGAAAATGTATTTACTAGAATCTCTATAGAAACAGATGATGAAAGAGGCAAGGTGGAACTACCATCTCTGAGGCTTCGCTTGGGGCGTTTTGCTCATACTTTCAATATTAAACAAATCACAATATTTGAGCTTATGAAAGATTATTCTTTGACTCACATTGGTAATCAAATATGCTAGGGTATAGATGACCCACAAAATTGAGAAAGAGAGAGCAATAGTCTCAAACTATTCCATCTGCAAGGAATCATTAACTGCTTTTTTTTGTTGTTTGGTTTATTTTGATTTTTCCCTGTCTGTTATTCTCTCCTTATCCCTTCCTGTGGAACATTGTAGTTTTGTCCATCACTACAGATCGTAAGTTTGTTAGCAGGGATTGGAAAGAGTCCCTTGAGTGCTCAGTGGATCCCTCTGGACTAAAACCCTCTCACGTGGTTGCCCCAGTCTTCCTGTCAGCAGGTTTGTTCAGGCCAGTGGCTTTATTTTTTATATACCTATTTCAACAACTGAAGTGAGTAGATCTGAACTCTGTATGAGCACTTAGTAGAACTTTTTGAAAGAACCTCAGGTTTTGAAGCTAACAGCAGGAAGAAACAGAAATGTTGAGAAAGGAGAGCTCTACGGAGAGGTTCTGAAAAGAAGAGTGAAAAAAATCTTGAAAAGTCTCAGGAGAGAAGTACAAAAGCCTCATTTAAGTCATTTATATAGAGGTCTGAAACTGCAGTCAGGAATCTGTTTAGAGGAAAATCTTATTCTGGCAAAAAAAAAAAGAGATGATTATGTGATTTCCCTGTATGATGTAATTATTGTTAAATTTTATAAATAAAATGTTAACGGGTAGCTTTTCTTAATGAAGTGTCAACATTTGTATGAATTAAGTGCCAGAAGGCAATCTATTTTATGGGTAATAGATCAAATCTTAAACCTATGCACAATAGCACAGATGTATTTATAACAATACAGATGTGTAAGCTTCAGTTACCTACAGATGACAACTGGAAATGGAAGGGAGAAACTAATCTAGTTTGATTTTATTGGTAGTATAAGGAACTGTGGTAAATCCTGTATTATTTTTATTTAATGTCTTTCTGGTATAATGTTGATTTAAATACTCTCTTCGGTTTTACTGTAATTTGAAGTTTCTGTTCCCTTACCTTTCTTCCTCTATGGTTAGGAATTTTTATATGAACTGTGTGAGATAATGAGATGGCTTATGGAGACAAAGGTTTGAATAAGGGTGAAGAAAATGTAACTGCTATATTCTGACATTTAATATTGTTAATAATCTCAGTTTTCTCATTTTAGAAATAAATGGTAAGTAGATCTGAGGATGAAAGCCAGATGGCCAGTGGGGAAAAAATAAATCCTTGTGGCATCTTTCTTTATCATAGAAGTTTTGTTCCAATAACTACGTAGGTCAAGAATGAATAGAACGATGATTTCAGCAATAAAATTTAGACATAGATAGTACTACTTTCAAAAAACCAACAAACCAGCCACTTCATTTCTCCAGTTAGAACAAGACTTCAGTGTATTTGCTTCCCCTAAGTTACCTCTCCTACACGGACCATCTGTAGACATTTGTCTCTGCCTTAATCCTTCTCCAAAACCCATGATTACAACATGATTTCTTTTTTTTTTTCCAGTTAAAAATGCACCCTTTCTGTATCGTAGCTCTCTGGCTTCAGAGCTGGCTATGTTTACACCTATGGTCCTGAAAAAGGGAAATAATTATTAACTTCTTACATTTGGTAGCGTATTGTCTGTGTTTGAGAAAACATGTAAGTGGATGAGTTAAGAGTGAACTCCTTCTTTTCATTCCTTAAGAAAAGACTCATTATTCCAACCTGCTGGGGCAACTTATCTCCTTTGCAGTAAAGAAGATATTATCTGTAATCTGACTTCATAGGTGTTACTTTTATATGCACCAAATATTTTATAAGAACATAAAAAACTATAGTTTCTAGCAAGAAATAGCAAAGTATTAGTTAAATAAAACTAATTATTAAATAAATTGATATATTAGACAATGTACATGTGTGGATATATAACTGATAAAAAAGAAATATATTGAGTGCCATTGCTAGAATTGTAATACTTTATTTTATAGTATGGATGTCCCTGACATAATTACTAATGTCAAGTCCTCATTTATTTAGTATCATACAACATTCCTCTCTTTTTAGCAGGGTCTATTGCAATAGGACAAGGGGTAATGGTTTTAAAATAGAAGGAGGTAGATTTAGACTAGATATAAGGAAGAAGTTTTTTACTATGAGGGTGGTGGAACACAGGAACAGGTTGCCCAGAGAGGTGGTGGATGCCCCATCCCTGGAAACATTCAAGGCCAGGTTGGATGAGGCTCTGAGCAACCTGATCTGGTTGGAGATGTCCCTGCTTCTTGCAGGGGGGTTGGACTAAATTACCTTTAAAGGTCCCTTCCAACCCACACTATTCTGTGATTCTATGAAAATCAAAACAGGAGCTAATGAAAAACATGAGGTAGCAAAACTTCTTGTGTCTTCAAGAGTTCTCAAACACCTGTTAGAAATTTATTTTGTAACCTGCCCTGAAATGTCATGGAGATTAATGCTTATGAATCCCTTGTGAAAAACGTAAATATCACAGTTTAAAGCTTCACATACAGGTCAACAGATAATATGTATCTTGAACATATCTGCTGTGTCCCACCAGGACTATTCCAAGCTAATGTCCTCTGCATTCAGATGAAAAGAATAATTATACTGGTCAATGCTGTTCTTTAACTGTCTGAAAGCAAATGTAACCTGATTAGTTGCTAACTTAAAGTGACTATTGCTCAGAAGTGAAGATGCTTAGAAGGAAAAGTGGTGAACACAAGGAAATATTTTGTTCCTTTCATTTTGTTGTGTTTAGACTGGTCTAAGTTTACATATATTAAAAAGGAATAAGCTGTTGAAAATCTATTCATTTTTGTCTACATAGCAATATAGACTTGTTCACGGGGAAAGACACTGTCAATCAAGAAGAAGGAAGATAATGTAAGGGAGACAAAAAGATTATTTCCCGTGTATATAGATAGTCTTAGAACTAAAACCATCTTTTTAAGCAAGAGGTATTTTCTATAACTTTTTTCCCCACTCAGTCCTTGATAAGCTCCTTGGCTTCTCTTTTCAGAGCACCTTCGCATATGTAGAAGCCAGCTCATCTGTATTTTGGGGATGAAGGATCATTTTAATCTCCGCAAACCATTAATAGCAGGTTTACTGAAGTTAAAACACTCAGTCTCTAAGCCCTCCGCAAAGGTAATATAATCAGTCAGACCTTATTTCACATCATTCCTCTTTGATGATACAGATTTAATCTAAAGACTTTGCATTTGCTGATTTGTAAAACTAGGAATTCCCCTTTTATAGATGTGTGACTCTTAGTGATGCTCTTACCTCCCTGTTTCCAGACTTGCTGCTCCACTAAGAACAGACCTCCTACTGTTTGACTGGAGCCTTAGCATTGTGTATTTGAAGATAATCCCTAGACCACCAGCATCTTTTCGGCATCTGTGAACATAAAGGTTATGACTGTTGCCCCTTCTGAGTTAATCTTTGGTTTTACAAGATTTCTGCTAAAAGATTTTCAAGCTGTGATTATCTCTTTCTGCTTTGTGTGGTTTTGCTGAGGAAAAAAAAAAAACAGTGGAAGCTTTAAAAGCAATACATTCTGCAGTGTTTTAAGACCTTCAATTTGCAACTAAATTATGTACTTAGCTTTACACACTTGACTTCTTTGGACTATTTAACATCTTACACTGCAGCACATGTTTAAGTGTTTGTAGGATCAAGATCCACATCCTTTCTGCACCATTAAATGTTTTGCAATTGAGGAGTGGTTGGATTCCCCAAGGGATTGTCTTTTATGTATAAATGGAGAACATCCATGGCTTGCATCTGTGCTTTCTCATCGTGTTTGAGTGATCTAATCTCCTTAGTGTGTATGTGTGTACTCACGCACTTAAGTATGTAGACATAGTAATGACCAGAATAAGCTCGCTGGGGGAAAAAAGCAAGCAGGGGAAGGAATTGCCAAATATTCCTTAAAACATTTTCCCCTTATTTTGTGGAAAATTTGAAGTATTTTGGTTTCTGGTCAGCTCTATAAATAATCCGCTGCTTCCCTGTATTCTGTCTGCTTAGTAAAGCTCAGGGCAATTTTCAGTATTCCAGATCACTGACTAGCATTTAGTGTACAAACTAGAAAACAATTAAACCCACCAAATATTCCTTTTCCTTTTTTTTTTCTCATACATACACGTGTGCCTTTCACATATAAAGTATACATAATGATATTGGTGGATATAAAAAGGGGGGTTTTTTTGTCCTATTGTTTAAACTGTAAATCTGCCTAAAACATCTATGCACAAATTTTGCTGCATGATGCCATACAATTTTGTGTTCATTACATCACAGACACCAAATTTTAATATATAAGGATTTTTTTTGTGTTCATGATCTACATGATAGATACTGTCAAGTCTCTGCAAAGGTCTTTTAAGCCCTCCATAAGAAAAATGTAGTTTTTTTCTTTGTGTAGCCTTTGTGAACCACAAAAAGGTTATATTGATAGCTCTGGAAGTATTGTCCAGCATTTCAGTTCTTGCCCTTATCACAGAACAGAGGTAGCACCATGGAACCAGTTCAGTATTCCTCTCCTTGTTACCTTGTTACCTGCAGTCCTACAGGTTGCCTACTCTGGAATGTTTGCCCAGGGAGGTGGTAGATGCCCCATCCTTGGAAACATTCAAGGCCAGGTTGAACGGGGCTCTGAGATGTGCCAATTCCTTAATCATCTTCTTGTCCTTTCACTGGACTCAATCCAGTATGTCCATGTCTCTGTTGCACCAGCGAGCCCAGAACTGGATCCAGCACTCCACATGTTTATCACCAGTGCTAACTAGTGGGGAAGGATCACTTCCCTCAACCTGCTAGTGACACTTTGCCTAATGCAAACCAGGGGCTGTTGGCTGCTTTTGCCACAAGGACACATTGCTGGCTCGGGTCCAACTTTTTGCCCACCAGAACCCTCCAGGTCCTTTCTGAAAAGCTGCTTTTCAGCCAGTTAGTCCCCACCCTACATCACGTGCATGGGATTACTCTTCCCAGGGACAGGACTTTTGCATTTCCCTTAGTTTGCCCATTTTTCCAGCCTGTTGAGGTCCCTTTGAATGGCAGCACAAGCATCTAGTCCATCCAGAGCTCTTCCCAATGGCAAAGTTGCTGACAGTGCACTCTGTCCCATCAACCAGGTTGTGTCTGAATCTATTAAACAGTATTGGCCCCAGTTTTGACTGCTGGGATACACCACTAATCACTGGCCTCCAGCTGGACCTTGTGCCACTGGCCACAACACTTTGAGCCCAGCAGTCCAGATAGTTTTAAGCCCACATCACTGTGTGTTTATCTAGCTCATACTCCATCAGCTTATCTATCAGGAGGTAAAAGGACACAGTGTTGAAAACTTTGCTAAAGTTGTGATATACACAATCCACTGTTCTCCTTTTGTCCACTGACCTAGTCATTTTGCTGTACAAGGCCATCAGGTTAGTCAGGCATATTTTCCCCTTCATAAGTCTCTGCTAACTATGCCCAGCCACCTTCTTGTCCCTACTGTGTTTGGAAATAGTTTCCAGAATTGTTGGCTTTGTCACCTTCCCATGGTTCAAGATGAGGCTGACCAGCCTGCAGTTTCTGGATCATCCATTTTACACTTCTAGAAGACAGTGGAGACATTTACTTTCTTCCCAACCTCAGGAACCTCTCCTGATGACTATGACATTTCAAAGATAATTGAGACATTGGCCAGATTCCTCAGCACATGTGGCTGCATTCCTCTCAGTCCCAAAGATTTATTTATGTCCAGTTTGTTTAAATGTTCCCTAACTTGACCTTCCTCTACCAGAGAGTTCATTCCAAATTATTTAACTGGTTTTATTTGTTAGATTTTGAAAATTCAGCATCTTTAGTACTTTGTACAATTATTTCTGGACTTTTCAGTAGCTTGAGTAAAGCAATACTCAAGCAATACTCAAGCAATCTTACTAATGTTCTATGAAACATTGCAAAGCAATCTTCCTAACATTCTATGAAAATCTTCAAGTTTATACAAAAAAAAATCTTCAAAGTTTCAAACACTGCAGTTGCATTGCTTGCTGGAATAAAAACAGTAAACCTGTTGATCCAGAGGCCCTTTCTTTAAGCTGCAATTTCAATCTGAAACTATTCTCTCTACTGTAAATATTAAGGCTGCTTTTCCAATCTGCAGAAATTTATCTAAGTAAAAATAAAATGTAGCTAACAACATATTGTCAGTCTAATTGGACATATTAGTGACTTAAAATGGTGAAAAACTTTGCTATGTGTAAATATAATGATCAAACTTCATGTATGAGTTCTTGTGTCTTGTTCCATGGCAAAATCTACATCTTTCAATGAAGACAATAAATTACTTACAGTTTACTGTGAGCTTAATGTGTAAGTGCAAAATCGTTAGTTTTAACAATATTTATAAATTTGATTGATTTTTCTTAAAGCTTTCAGAATAGCAATAGCTGTGTAGGCATATCTCCATGAATGAAGACAAAGTACTGGAATATACCTGCAAAATGCTTGGTTTTAAATAAACTGGTCATCAATCAGTAGATAGATTTTATAGATTTTCACTAATACAGGCACAAAGAATACACTGTTTTACCTTCGCATGAAGTTTTTGTAACTGTAACTGACAGGCTGTAGATGAGTCAAATGATTAATGGAAGTCATCAAAACTATTTGGAGAAACATTTCTCAGCTGCTTGGGAACAATGTGTTTTGTCAGCAGTTCAGTACAAAGATGTGTTCTCTGACCTTGGCTCTGCATGAACCTCGCACTCTGTAGCAGGACCATTTGGCACTGTGGACGTGTTTAGAGGTGTCCCACACTGTAACACCGCAGGACCCAGAGGGCTGCATGCGTGCGTGTGTACGTGCATGTTTGTGGTTATTTCAGTGGTACTTTTAGAGGTAGAGTTCCATAAAAGCTTACTGAATAAACATTAAAGCCATTTAAAAAAACCCTAGATGAGATAGCTGTAAGCCACTGAGACTCATTTGCAGTATAAAATAAAAACATCTGTTTATTTTTAAAAAGCTCTGTTATAATGGATTTTTCAAACATGCACTCCAGAAAATGAAAACAAAACAATAGAAACAAAAAACCTGGATGTATTCCATTGTTCGTAACAGTATGATAATGAAATGAAAGCAACATTTTTGCTATTGGTAGGATAGAGTTTTCCTGCTATTGATATGTTTGTCTCTTGTGTGTATTCCTCTGTAAAAATGTAGAAGATAGGAGAACCTTTCAGACAGAAAGGTTACTTGTCTCTAGAAGTAGTTGCAAACAAAATATCTCAAGGGCAAATTCTGTCATATTTTCCCAAGTAGACAGAGTGCTTTAGGCCCAAATTCTACCAAAATGTAAGAACAAACATTTTGATTACAAGCTTTCCAATTCATGTAAATCACGTATACAGAGCTGCAGCAGCTTCCAGCCATGAAATAATTCTTCCTCCCTTCTAAACACCATCTCTTGGACGATCCTCAGGCTCTTTAAAGAGCTGCTGCAAACCTGGAACAGTATCAACGTGTTTCCCCCACACACCTTAGTGTTTAGATTATTTCACTATAAACAATTATGGAGTAAAGTATTACCATCATTTAAAGAACTGAATACTTGAAACAATCTTGAAGACTACAAATCCTATTAAATAAAAATCCCACATGAAATATGAGACAACACATTATTTTTTAAAATTTTTTGACTTGGTTTAAAACCAGGATTTTTTTAAGTCAGTCAGACAAGACCTCTTTTATTATGTCTATAGGAATAGCTCTGATTTTGTGTGACTTTTTAAACTAGATCTAGGTGAAGGCAATGACTGGGTGTGGAGGTCACCTCATGCAGTGATTTCATTTTCCTAAAAAGCAAAAATGTAATATGCTGAATTGCTACAATTGGAATTGACTGTAATAAAAGTCTGAATACTTGATAGATGTGAAAACCATTCCTTACGTATTATAGCATTCTTTTACTTACATCTCAGTATTGAACTAGTTGAGGATCTTATACTTAAAAAAAATTATCAAAGTTCTATGACAACTTTTTAGCTATTTCAAAAGCTCTTTCTAAGTAGGACTAAGTAGAAAAGCAGAAAGCATGAAGAATGCTGTAAGGATTTGGAGCACAAGTAGCTTCTTGTGAAGGACACAATTTAAAAAACAGCTTTAATGATGATCTTTAGGTAATAATCAAGTCTTTGAAACTGGCTAGTTTTCTTGACCAAGTCAAATGCAGAATGTTGCTCCAGGGTACATGTTTTCCCCATCATCTTTTCTTTTGGCCATGATCACAAACAGACTGAGTGGTGGTTTCCTTCCAGCATGGATGAAAAACAGTGTGTTGCTGAAGGACTCTAACACAGGGCTCAGCAAAGCGGCAAACCTGCTTACTGAATGAAGCAATGTGATACTTCATGGCCTATCTTGCTATTTAGCTCTTATGACTCAGAAGGAAGTGCATATCCTAGTCACTACTTGTCTTTATGACAACCCCAACAGCAACTGAATTTACTGGGGACAAAATTTTGTTCAGCCTCTGGTCTCCCTGTAAAAGGATTCTACATATTGTAGTGGTCATTGGCTCTGCCTTTTATGGAGTCTCTTATAAAAGAAAACTGTTTTACTGTTGTGCCATTTATGGACATGATAGGCTTGATTTGAATATTGTAGCAAATATAACCTTAGAAATATCAATGGGCAAGTTAAGTACTTTATCTCCTGTATGAGTCTGAGAATATCTTTTACCTATATATATAAGAAGAGACACAAGCACACAAAAATATACATATAAGAAAAGGCAAAATTGTGCAAAATACATCTTCACATTTCTTATATATGCAAAAAAAAAAAAAAGCTTTTGGAGTGAAACTGGAAATAGCTGAAGGGCTTACTGTCCTCTTGGGTTAAAATGTACAGCTAGCTAACATAGATATCTTTCAGGAAGGATTGACCCCATGTATTATCTTTAACTTGTTAATATGCCACGTTGAACAGTTTCATTATTGACGTTTTGGATTGCATTTAAGTTGGTCTTTCAGGGAAAATCTAAAACATTGGTTAAAAACTCACAATTAAGTGAAAATTTTTAAATGCTTTGATGTTATAGAAAATATTTGCAATTCTCTAGTTGTTGGATGAAAAACAGAAAAAAAAAATATTTTAAAGGGCTCTTCTAGATGAAGAAAAGTATATCCAAACTTACAGGCTTATATGCCTAGTTTGGCATACTCTTATTAATGAAGGAATTCTTTTAAATTGAACAACAAAGATTTAAGAGGATTCAAGATTTGTAAACCGTTACTTGCTTTTGGAATTGATTATTCTTGTAGTGTCTTAATTGAGCCATACTGTGAATGTACCACTGACTTGTCCATAACTTAAAATACACTTCTCTCTATGCTAAAATTAAAGGTAATTATGGTGTTTCCTTTGATGAGAGCAAGAATAGATTTTTGCCTTTTGAAAAGTGTTAGTACTAAACCACACTCTTATGAGTTTTTCACAAACTCCGATCACAAGAATTTATCTCCCCAGCAAACCCTGAGGTCATGTTCCCTTGGTTATTGTCGCTAAGTGTTGTACCTATGAGATAGCACATCTAGCAGAGTGAAGAACAAAGCTCATATCTTCCAATGAGCATTGCTACATCTGAAGTGCTTTGGGACTAGAAGCAACTGTCAAGTTTTTTGTGGTCTCTATTCAGTCAAAACTTCTCTCTCTGATTTTGAGTTATGTGGTAAAATAAAGTGTCTTTATTGAAATTTGATTCGTACCTTTGTTTATAGATAGCTATATACTTCTCTGTCTATAAAATCTTTTGGTTATATCCCTGATTTCAACTTTGCATATACATATTTTAATTCCACTTGATCATCTTGAACATGCATCTGTTGCCATGCTTATCAGTAATGAATGCATATTTTAATGTGCATTTCTGTTTGAAAAGGAGCTTCATTAATTGTTACTGTATGTGATTCATGAGGAGATGCATAATATGTAGTGACTCCTTTGTTAGAACTGTTACTGCCTTTCATATCCAGAAATGTATGGAAGGGCAAAAATGAGACCACAGGACATCATTGTGTGCTCCTTCGTATCTGGTGTGGGCGGGATAGCAGTGGGTTCAGGATTTTATTGGCCAAAATGCCAGATGAAATATTCTGAGAGGATTACATAAAACTCCAGTGAGGTAGAAATAACTATATTGTATTCATTCCAAGGGTCTCCAAAATATCAACACGGACAAGTCAGCAATTATGCTGTACTTAGGTCCTCAACTGTGCCTATTTTCAGTTCCTTTCTTTTCCTACCAGGAGGTCTGTGAAGGCACAGCACTACAAAAACTTAGTCCAAATTAGAGTAGGTTGGCAAAACTTCCAGTAAAACAATTTGTTCTAATGGAAAATACCTTCATTCCTCTGACATTTCAGTGAAGTAATAACCTACTTCTCTGCCTGACGGGCTGCTTAGGAGACTAGATTTCCTAAGCTGTGGTCCCTGAGAGCTTCATCATGACTTCTTCTAAGGCTCAGAATCTTGAACAGTAAAACAGAGAAGCTAGAAGTACAGAAGACTTTTAGATAAATGTGGTGAGTTCACCTCAGCTGGCAGCTGAGCTCTCACCTAGTTGCTCACTCAGTCCTCCCCCAGTGCGATGGGAGAGACAATCAGAAGAGCAAAACCAAGAAAACTCATGAGTTGAGACAACCAGTTTAATAAGCGAAGGGGAAAAAAAAGGGAAAAAGAGCAAGTGATGGAACAGCAATAACCCACCACCAGCTGACCTTTGGCCTGCTAAGGTCAGTTGTCCCAGATGCCTCCCCTCCCAGCCTCTTACCACCCCAAGCCAACTGGCCTTTGGTGGAGTGTTTGGAGAGACAGCCTTGACACTCTGCAAGCACTGTTCAGAGACAGCCAAAACATTGGTGTGTTAACACCGTATGTGCTGCTATGGAAAAAATGGGCTCCATCACAACGAGCCCCTGTACAATAAGATTTTTTATTAAATGCTTGGCCCTCCATTAAAAAAAAAATAAAAGGCTGTGTCAGCTGTAACTGTTTTCTAGAGAAGACAGAATACTTTTGCTCTGTACTACCATCCTAACTCCTGAGGAAAATAAGAGGGTATTACATCAAAATACTTTTGCAATTTGCCCAGTTTTCACTAGGAAGTTGTGATTGCTCACAAACAGTAAAGGCTTCATATTTGCAAATAAAGTATTTGTCAGTCATAACTTCTCCTTCTCATGTGTATTTCCCAAAGAGGCAGAAATTAGGAAAAGGATCCTGTATTTACAGCTTTTAGATGTAGATGTTGTTTATGATTCACTATTTTTCCCCTGCCTGAGTTTCCAAACCCCTTTTTTTGCACATTTGATGTGTACCTACACAACTTGGTAGCGTAGAAATGCATGAAATGCAACATGAGAGTAATTTCTGCAAGAGAAGTCAGCATGAGGCTTGTGCATCATTAAAGTTCCAGATGGATGGGTTAATAGGACTTAAATAATGCACTAGCTTTGTACTGACTCTCAGACTGTGTGGACTGTGGGCCAGACTCTTAAAACTTTGAATCTGTAGCTAAATATAAATATCTAGTGGTTCACTGGAAGTGGAACAGCTTTGGGGGATGTTAGAATGTTATTTATTTTTATATGTCTTAAATGTCTGGTATTATGTGGCTTTCAGAATTGGGATGTTAAGATTATTGTATTCTTATCTTAAAGTAGAATCAATCCTACTTGAAATCTGTTGAAGGCAGTGGTGGCTATCTAACTTGTAGTTAAATGTTCTGTAGGGTTACTCCTTAAAGTTTCTTTTAGTTTCCTGAATTAGGGGTTATTGCACCCCTTTTAGGTATGTCTTCTATTAGGAACAAATCCATGGATTTTTTAAAAAAGATGATTTTGTTAAAGAAATGAAGTTCACAAATATGTCATAATACAGCCTGCAGGTGAAAAACTCTGTATCAGCCACAGATGCTCTGCCATCACCAGTTGCCTGGGTGAACAGCCAACAACATGGGAAGAGCTGGTGGGTGGTGAAGTTATTTTGCTTCCTCACTCAGCAGCTGGGCTTTTCATTCTCTTTATAATTATATATGAGAACACATTATATAAGCAATCAGGCTCTGGGGAACTCCTCTTATTTATTATCTGAATAAAGTACATTGACATTAAATAACTATCATGAAGAAGTAAGTCATTGTCTCCCACAGGGAAGCTGTTCTTTTATCTTGTCTTGGAGATTGATAATTTCAGAGCCCACAGACAGGTCTCATCTTCTTTTTCATGTTTTTCCATTTACATATGCTAATGGCTATTCTGTCTGTAGATGGTACCAGTTTCCTAAAGCCATTGTTACAGAAAATTAAATTTCTCAGAATTGATTGATGACATAGTTAAAAATTTATCTCAATTAAAAAGTATAATTAGTAGCACATGAAGTAACCTTGATAGAAAAAATACAGCATGAGGACTAGACTTAAACAAGTACTATCACAAAAAAGAAAAAGCTAATAAAATACATAGAATGACATTTATTATGATCCCTCAGATCCCATACAGGATGAACAGTGATTTTATCACTATAAAATGTATCAGAGTTATTTTTCTTAAGGAAAATAAAATTACTTCTTGGTTCTCATAAGTGGAAACACAACCGTCCAGCTTAAGTTTTATAAGAGTATATATAAAGTATTTTAAGCCTTCTAGTGTACTAGTCATAGATGTCAATACAGGTCATGTTGTTGAATGAAGAGGAAAGAAAGATACCTCACAGAAGTACATCCTTCAGTACTGTGTAATTTAATGTAATATCTATTTTCTGTAGAAAGTGCCATGCATTAGGGTTTTACCATCTCATGTACACATCAAAGAGGGGCAGAAGAGGAAAGCAGGGCCTCACTTTTGTAAGGAATGGCCTGTGTGTACAGCTGAGTCTTCTACTGAAACTTGTATTGCATATACTTGAATTTCCAGAATCCCAAGGAGATGTTGGCGTGGTGAAGACAAAGTATTTTCATGGGCCCACAACTCTTCAATCTGTGATGATTTGCTGTCTGCAGTTCTTATATTCAAAGCTCTCAAGTGGTCCTGCTCTACAGTTGAGCAGAACAAGGGTTTGATAAAAGGTTCAGCGAAGTTCTCCTGTTGACTTTGCCTTGAGTGCCAACTCAAATCACAAATCTTATTTTATTTATGTACGAAAGCTGAGATTGCATTTGGAAACAGTCTACCAAATCACAGGACACAGGGAAGAAGAGAGGGTTCTTGGGAACAACCAAGATGTGTATGACATCTGCAGTGTGGCTAGAAGGAAGAGGGGACAGATTTTAACTTATGCCTAGGGCTTCTACCAGTCTAACTTTACATCTATGTGTAAGTGGCGTAAACACATTTGAACTAATGAGTCCTGAAACTGAGTCTCCCAGACAAAGTTCTTAATAGGCCAGTCTTCATGTTCCAAAGGAAGATGTCAGTGGGTTTTAATACAATATTCCATATCCTCTCTTCTACTACATACGTAATAGATATGACACTATCAATTCTATTTTTATGGACATTAAATAGAAATGAGAATATTACTTCTGTTGATGCCTCAACTGAATACATTTGAGTTCCTTTTGGTTATGACTTACTGACTTGCAGTATTTAGATCATGTAGGTTTTAGTCCTCACAGAGTGGGCTCCTTTCTTTAGAATACAGTTCCCTTACAGGTCTGATTGCTGCAGGGAGAGCGTGGCTTAAATACTTCATTAGATTGCCAAACTAAAAATAAAACTATTTGTTATTTAAGTTGAAAACTCAGCAGTCTCCCTAGAGATTACAGTCTTGGACGACTTCATTGCTGATTTATCCTAGCTCTTCAGGAGGAAAGTGAATTCCCAGATCTTAAGATCACCTTCCACATCTTATTAAAGACAACATTTCTAACATTACTTCTCTGTATCTGGGTCTGCAAGTGTATTCTGTATCTTGCTAAAAAAAGTCTGTACTTTCATTTCCTGCAGGAAGAAACTAGAGAAAAAAAAATGTTAATCCTCAGGAGCTGAGGTTGAGAGTCATATCTCACAAATTATGGAGAAAATCTGTTAAATTAGACATTGGAGGGGCCCAGTTCCAACAGTACTTCTATAGAACTTGATTTTTCTCAGCAGCTTTGCTTATGCAGCCTGAGGCAATTAAAGCTCCAACATCTCAATGCATGACAAATTTCCTTTTGTCTATAGTGAAGGGCAGACATATCTAAGAGTGTTTTCTGGTTTCTGTGTTTTTTTCCTTGATCCAGCTGTTTGGATTTCAGTAATAAAGTGGTGTTTGCTCTAGTTTTCATTGCTGCTGTGATTTCCTTCAGAGCAAACCTAACAAAGCAGTGAATATAAAATTGGACCTATCTGGTCTGGATCTAATTTGAGAGTAAATGTTAGACTACCATGTCAGTTAAAGGAGGAAGGAAACTGGGACGGGGCACACCAAGTTACTGACATTCCCCAATGCTGTGTGTCAACAGGTAAAATTTGTCTGAAGAGCTTAAAGCACTTTTTTTCTTGGTTAAGCCTTTATCTTTCTTACTGACATATCAGCAGTCACAGGAGGGACACTAAGGGAAACTAGGTTTAAAAATAGCTTTTCACAGAGGTATTTTTGTATTGTTTTCTTAAAAAGAAAAATTCAAAAATGAGTGTCAAAAGCCCTAAAGTTTGACAATGCAGGAGTACAAGTGACCTTTTTCAAAGAGATCGAGCCAAAGCACTTGACAAAATCAGATAAAGTTGTTCATCTGCACTCTAATATACCCTGTCCTAGGACAAAAATCACATTGCAGGTGAAAGTGCATAAGAAATAGTTTTACATCAGCATGCTAGTGTGTATATTCTAAAGTTTATACTCTTCTACAGTGTGAATTCTGCCATACTCATACCAATCAGATGACTATCTTGATGTGCAACAAATAATTTACCAGATATAAAAACTCAAAATCACCAAGAACTTGCTTATGCCAGAGTGGGGCTACATATTTAGTAGCCATGTTGAAATTGTGTGAAAACTATGGCTCTTTCCACTGTTCAGCAGTCTTTTCACCTTCTGGTGATACTGGTACAATTAAAGTTGAGTGCTGTCACTAAAAGAAATTTAATCCTTTTGCTGCATTGTAGTCATATGGTAAATTTTTATAGCTATAACTGCTCCTGCTTTATTTGTTATCCCAGCAGGGCATGGCTGAGATATAACAATATTGCACAGCAGGGCTGTCTCTTTTCACAAAACATTTCATTGAGGCTTTTGAGCTATCTCCTGCTAATCATATTTCTCACTGAGGTGCCCACCCACCCAAAACTAGTGTGGTCAGTGGACCTGGCAGGTTACCACGTTCCAAGCAGTTTAATAAATATCTACCCATTTCATTTTGCTTAAGAAGAACCAGCAGGGTGGCTTCGTAGGATGGGATTATTGCCTCTGCATCCTGTTGTTCTTGACTGTGGATTTAATTCCTGCTTCTGCAATATAAGTTGGTAATTGTAATCCGAGATACTACATTTGATCTTGCTGCTTCTGGCAATGGAATCCCATTGAGCCACCTATTCCAAAACAATGTGTGAAGTTTTCTTATAAACCTAAATGTTGCCTGACATAAAATAGCATATCTAACTGTAGAGCAACAGCTGGCATGCAGAGGATATATTCATTTGCACTCTTCTGCACTGCCTCAAGCAGATATCGCTACACGTAAAAGCATTGGAAGACAACAGTAAAAATATTATTTGTAGAGATGGTGTTTGTTTCCACAGCTGTTTTCAGCCATCTTTCCATGTTCCTAACATTTTGCAGTTTCCTTCTTATTCTTGTTTCTCCAGTGGTACACCTGTAATGCAATTTTGAAACTTTAATAAACAATATTATTTGCAGAATCTTTCATGTAGAATTGTAATTTGTTTTATAAATGTTACAATATAGATCATTACTTACTTCTTAGGCATATTATGAGACAGCTTTCTGGTCCAATGGGTTAAGAAATTAAATCAAAAGCAAATGAAAACTGAACATAAGATAACATGGATAGATTCTGAAATATCCATTATTTTACTGTCTAGTTTATGCCTTATGCTGTACAAGGCAGCCCGGAATTCAGTCTCAGCTCTGTATATATTTGTAATTTTTTTATATAACTGTGTTCCAACTTTATCATTAGGGATTTAATTCTGCAATTGCTTATGAACAGAATTCCCATTTAAGTCCCTGAAGATGCATTTAGACTACAGAAGGGAAAAAATGATCTGCAGAAATATGATTGCAAATACATCTATAAACAAGTAGGTTGCTAGAAGTGTCATACAAAAGAAGATGCTTAGCCTACAGATTTTCATCTGATCACAGGTTCCTGTAATAATAAGAAAGGTATAGGTGTCTGGAAGACGGTTATGTTTTCTCTAAATGAAGTGAAGATGTAAGACAGAAAATGAAAGCTTAACCCATTTGTTTGTTTGTTTGTTTCTTTCTTTCTTTCTTTCTTTTTTTTCCCAGTTGGTTCAATTACTTTTTTTTCCACTCTATCTCTTATTGTGGGATTTGCAGGATGTTACTTTGCAAGCACAGCCCACAGGCATTCCTTAACGCATTGTCTCATGGAGACAGAGTTTGCTTTGTTTGTGGCTAAATGATTACATTAAATTTTTCAATGCAACTATCCTGACACAAGTTCTTGGACTTTTCAGAACAGAGAAGAGGCTTAAACATAGTCAAAAAATAGAAGAAGGTGTTGATGCGGTAGTATTTTACAAACTTCAGAGCTGCACTAACCATTTACATTTTAACTGACACAAGCATCCCTGAGGCCCTGATGCAAGAAACATTGAAGCTGCATGGAGAACAAATCTATCATCTACACAGTGGTAAAAATCTGCCTAAGCAGATAATCTCCAGGATAAACAGGCTCAGTTCTCAGCCTCTTCTCGTATCAAGGATACTCCAGTCCCTTTATCATCTTCATGGCCCTTCACTGAGCTTGCTCCAGTGTATCCATATCTTTCCTGTATTGCTGAGCTCAGAAGTGGACACTGGACATGGTGTATTGCTATATCACTAATAACTACAAGGTAGATAGGACGGATAATATAGCAGAAGCTCCAAAGCAACATTTCAAAATGATTACATGTGACCATCCGAATTAATGTACCACAGCTGGGGGTTTCAAGGGCTGCAAAACTTCCACAGAAGTGACTGTTAGAAAATGTGAAGTAACTGTTTTCTTTAAGAGAAATCCATGCAAACCAGAAATCAGAATTGGACATTTTAATTACCTTTTCAACAGAAAGGTTTAGAGATTATATTATACTGTTGTGGTGCTGTAGAAGAAATATTTTGATCAATCTTTTTACTCAATATTTTTCCTTTTCCAGATGCAGTGGCTGGGGGGAGAAGACAACGGCTAACCCACTGTACTCCAGGAAGCAAAACCTGAGACAGGAATAAAATGGAGTTATTGAACTAGTTAATGAGTATGCTGAAAGCATCTGTCTTTTCATTCTCTTTATAATTTTTCAAAAGAATGCTAATATATTTTGACAAGACAGAATGAATGAATAGCAAAACCAATAACAGTGCACTGGAAAAAAGGAAACGAAAATCTTAAGAGGAATGGGAAATGAGAAATTTTCATATTCTTCTGTAAAGAGAATCACTCTTTATGTAAATTCCTGAATCCCATGTTGAAAAGCGTGAAGTAATGCATTCAATTTCCTCACTCTAGGTAGTTGTTTATAAAAGACCATCATGGGGTATATTTCCTGTTCATGTAAATTCTGTGCTTCTGGAATAAATCAATAATATTTTGTCCCTCCTCCCAGGACCATTTTCAAAGGACACTATTGAGAGATGCTGTCAAATTTGAATGTTTGGTTTCTCAGAACTTAAAAATGAAATTCTTTATAACTGCATATATCATCAAGGGGTTAAAAATAAGGAACACAAACTTTTTATTTTTTCTTTTGCTTAAGAAGTAAGATTGAATCTTTCCAAAGTCCGGAAGCCTGATAGCTATACAGTGAATGTTCTGTTCAGCATCAAGGCAAATCCCAAGTTAAGCTATCAGAGATGAAGAAGAATAACAATACCATTGCCTTATCTAAAGCTTTCCTTCAGAGGATTCAAAAGCATTCAGTAAACATTAGCGAATTTAAGTAATTCTCTGTGAGGCAGATAGTCAGAATTTTCAAAAGCCTGTAAGTGCCAGGAAATCCATTAACTCTCTATTATCAAAGGGCATCCCAGAGTAAGCCAATGAAAAATAGAGTATGTTGGAAGAAAGTCAGTCGCAGATTACACAGACTCTTACTGTCAAAAGAGTATAACTTGAGAAAGAGCTGATGCATGCAGTTAGTTTCCTTTCCTTTTATGTTCTGATTAAATGCTTGTTAGTGTTGATAGCAATTCTCTCATTAATTTTTACGAGACTTGGCCCCCACATTCAAAAAGCGTTCTGAAATTCGGTCTGACCATTACAATAAAAGTATCTGAAATTGTGGTGTTTTTTGAATCTAGAACTGGAATCTCACCCTTGGTCATGTACAGTGGAGTAGTGACTCTGAGGCAACCTCTGCTGAACTCTGGTCTTTACACCATGATCAGATACTGGTTAAGAGAGAAACTCTAAGATTAAACACTCATCAAATCTTACCATTTAAATAAAATCAATACATATCTTTTTAGAGGCAATAAGCTTGGAAACTAAACTAAGTCTCAAGTCTTATAACTTGCTGTTCTTACTCCACACTTCCTTGGTGGGTGGCTGTTTAAATTCAGCATCTGAAATCTTTTAGCACAGCATAAATAATCTCTCTAGTGAGCTGTCATTAGACATACTGGTTTTACTCCCCCTCTATACCTGGTTGGCATAACATAACACCATCAATCCTGTAAAAAGGACCCCTTGTTTTCCTCCTCCAGCCCAGTTACCACCACTGTCCCTTTGTAAGTTATGAATACTCCTAGCACAGCAAGAACACATTAATGATTTATTTTTTCTAGGGAATATCCTTATTATGAATGATTTTGTTACCTTGCTGGGTACTCTCTCTGCAGGACATTGTTGCTAATAGATCCCCTTGAGCATCTGCAGTCTACATTCCTCATTTAACTGGATCCCAGGTGCTATGCATGTTAAATACCTCGTCTATAATCTCTTTAAGCATGAGATTTCTGTCACAATATCTTTTGTTGGCCAGGCAATTTTTTGCAGCAAGAGTAAAAACAGTGCAAGGCTTTTCTAAAATTCGTGGAAGAAGTTGCTAGTTGTAGTTATTCACAGCTGCATGCAGCAAAGAGCTCACATTTAGGGAGAACATCAGTTCCAGTACCCCTTATCTCTGCCACCCTCTATGACTTTTCAGTTCTCTGAAATCCTGGATCCCTTCAGACCCTCCTATTATTTTCTTATACATCTCTCAAATTGTGACAAAAGAAGTCTTACCACAGACTGCAGCAGGGACAAGACTGAGTGCCAAGACTGAATTCTTTAAAAATACCTAAATGGTGCTTGCCTTGGTAAAATGCCTTTTACAAGATTTTGTTAGTAGATCCCTACTAACAGACAAAGGAAGACCTTAGTTAGCCGAGGGAAAGGTTTCAGCAACACGAGCACATAGAAAAGGGATGAATGGATGGTGGGTCCTGCAAGCATGAGGTGTGCTGGACTATACAAAATGGAGGCTGAGTCTGTGCTGTTGAAGGGGAAAGACTGAAAAATAGTGAGATGTAATTTGGATTGGGAATGAAGAATGGCTCTACTGGGAGGTGTGGCTCTGTGTCATAGGAGGAGCAGCTGATGCCTGTCTAGTGGATTTGGAAGTTGTTCTATCTTTTGTGGATTATATAGCAGGTATGAAGAGAGTGTTTAACCAGTGGTGAACTGGTATGTAGCGTTTATATGGAGCAAGTATATGGAGCATGCAAGTCCCTTGGATTGCATTTCATTGGGATTGCAAACCTAAAGGACAGCAATATTGTAAAAGGCCTGTGCTTCATGTC
Organism: Chlamydotis macqueenii; assembly: GCF_036417535.1. Classification (NCBI taxonomy): domain Eukaryota; kingdom Metazoa; phylum Chordata; class Aves; order Otidiformes; family Otididae; genus Chlamydotis; species Chlamydotis macqueenii. Next base: position 29,211,632 of record NC_141557.1, read on the forward strand.
ATCAGATTTTAATAAATACATACAGAGCAAAGTTTATTTGGAGATGCTTGAGGACTTACTTTATAATTTTTCCTGCAGTGTTTCTTTATTGTCCATTTTTTCATGCTTTTGCACATACTCTTTTGTAACTGTAATTGTAGCTGATGCTTATGTGTGATTGGTCTGTCATGAACAGCCAAGTTCTACTATTTTTTTAATGTACATTATTCCAAAATAAGATCTTACTGCATCTAAGTGCTTGAACATGACTCTATGTTGTTGGATATGTGTGAGTCTTTGCAATTTTATTCCTCTTTACAAAGAATCAGAAAATATAAGATTAATTCAAAACACTTACAGAAGGGGGTATGTGGGAACAAAGAAATAAAAATTGACACTATGTCGGCACTATTTATAAAGAGAAGCTGAATGACAGGCCTTCTGTTTTTCCAAGTAAATGTTAATTCATTTAAGTGACCTGTTGTAGTGTTTAAACCATGGTAACACATATGTTCATATATGAAGACTGAAACATGAAGTATCGTATTTCATTTACAGTATAAACATGAAATAGTATAAAGAAGTGTCCTCAGCTTTGCAGTTCCCACTAAGAAATTGCTTCCAAAGTTCTCTGGACATTTTAGTCTATTTCTGAAGTCCTTATAGTCTTAGAAGGCCTACTCTTAGAAGTTTTGCTTTGCAAAGGGGCAGGGAAAAAAACTCAAAAATTAAATGGATTGTGGAACTATGGAAAGCTAGGATGAAGTATTTTAGTTTATATGCATAATTTATAGTTTTCACACATTTGCTTTAGAACATTGCTGTAGGTATGTGGCAGACGGGCCTCATATGTCCTGCTGAGCATTTTCTCTCACTTACCACTCTGAGCAGATAACGTAGACAGGGATGGCCAGCAAGGGAATGCACTGCTGCTCAGCCAGGCAGCTTGCAACCAGGGCAGGCACAGCTGATGCCAGAGCAGCTGAGAGTCAGCCACAGCTCTGTCTCTGTGTGCTGGGTGACACACAGGCTTTGGGGCTAGGTGACCTCTGTAAATGAAGAGGTAATGGGCAGCTAGGTTGCGGCTGCAGGGAAGGGAGGTAGGAGCTGTTGTATTTTGTGGAAAAGAAAGGTAGGTGACAAGGCGGCATGCAGGTTCTGCATTAAGGATGGTCGGTCAAGACATGGGAAAGAAACTCTGCCAGATCACTGCTGATCTGTGGAATTTTCTGACTCCAGAATAGCAGCTGATGAGGGCCTGTTACTCAGTAATTGCTTGTCTGAGTCAGGAACACCTATGTTAGAACAGTTTCCTTTATGGTTGGATTTCTGTAGCATTCTGTAGTCCAGCTTTCTTTTCCGACAGACAATATTTTCCTATAGTTAATTAATGTGCAATATATTTACTTGCTACATGCTAATATGCAGTTTCTGAAATGCAACGCAATCACATGGCATCGCAAGCTGTAACCACAGAGAAGTTATAATGTCATCTATGCACCATCTTTACAAACAATGAGCTACATTGTGGAACAAGATGTGTCACTGACTGTAGCATCTGTGGGAATCACAGTAATTCAGAGGCAGCGTTAATGTCATCAGAGACATTTGCAGCCTTCCCACTCCAGAGGTAAGAAAATATACATTTTTTTCCTCTCACCAGGACCCAAGGTCTTTGTAGGTTGCAGAGTGATACTGGTTTCCTCCTAGACTCACAGCACCCAATCTTTCAACCTTTATTGTTTTGGTACTGAACTGTAAATTCTCTAACACTTCTGCAATATTTGTCAGTTCTGCCACAGTTAAAAGCAGATATACAAATTGCATATATTATCTACAAATTGAAGAGTTTTGGTAGTGCCACAGGTATATAGCACAGCTTGGCTCGCCAGCTTCAACACAGTTTAATGGGAAGAATTGTACGGAAATAAGATGCAGAATAAATTTCTTTTCTGAGATGTAAAATACACTGCTTTATTGAAAACATTTCTGCAGTTCTATACTTACCCTATATAAGAAATATCTAATCTTTATTTAGTGAAAACAGCCATTGACACCAATGGCAGGAAGGAACTTGGTAGAGTAAGAATGTTTGGTTTGGATTAAGGTGTTTTTTTCCTCTTGTATAATCTCTCTCCCAAAGAAAAGGCTCATTGAATGAATTGTGTTTGCTAGGACAAAATAATTCTCTTTACTTGAAGACGAAAGAATGAAGGATTAGCAAAGTAGGTGGACCCCATGGTTCTCAGATAACGGGTCTGTTTTACCAGAATGCTTTACAAGAGGAATCTGCATCCTGTTAGACAGACAGTGTTTGTTCCACTGAACCAGGCTCATCCAATGCAAACTGTAAACAGTTGAAATGGAAATGCAATTTTTTAACCATTTTTTTTTAATATTTAATAAAAAAACAGCCCCTTGAAACTCTGACAATCTCTATCCCTCAGCAGTTCAGTGTTGGTTTCATGTTTCATTTAGTGTGATGCCAGAAGGAGAGTAAACTTTTGGCTGGAAATATCTCTACTTTCATCAAAAATATTTCCCTTTCTTAATGTAATACAGGTAGAAGATATAGGCTAAACTGCTGGAAATCAATGGACTAACACAGAGGTAACCCTGGAATACTGCTGAATATAGTGCTAACTGTGGAGTTGTGCCTGAGATGTCTACAAGCAAAAAAGACATATTGACTCTTTTGCATGACAGGAAATGCATTGAGCTTAGAGACACTGAGAAACACTGAAAATGGGACTTGTCTGGAAAACCTTATGACTCTAGGGATTAGGTCCAAGCCTGGGTTTACTGTTGATGCTTATGTGAACACTCACTTGAAAGCCCTGAATCCTTGTCCTGGACCTTACACTGTTGTTTGTCCAGTGACATACATATAATGCATATATGTATAAAATTAAAATAAAAATGCAACAATATCTTCATCTCTTCCTCTTGGCCATACACTAAAGGAAAGTGGAAGCTGCTACTGAATTTTACAGGGAACCACTTCACAGAAGCTTATTAGGCATGGGGGAAAGTATCCAGCAGATAACGTCCACCCGTATCCTAGGTGTAATGGTTCTGTGTTTCTGTACTCTGTGATTTGGAGTCATTATGGAATAATAACTGTTTAAAATATCTGAAAAAAACATTGGGCAGAAATTAGTACATATTGAAAGACAGAGGTTATCAATAAGAAACACAGAAGTCTGCACCTGTGCTGTTCAATATAGGTATAAATGGGCTGGGAAAAAAAAAAGTGAATAGAAAGATGATTATTTGCTGATGATCCAAATTATTCAGGGTAGTCAAAATGAAATGGACCATAAAGATGTATAGGGAATGGCTGGATAGTAAACTGACAGATAAAATTTTGCTTTGATAAATGCAAATAATTAATATGGGACAAAGCAATAAACTTAACTGTACATGAAGGGCTCATATTAGTTATTGCCACTCCATGCATTGAAGTTTTAGAGATGAGTCTAGTTTTGGAAACCCTGCAGTGGCGTTGGTGTGATGCTCTGCTCAATCTAGTTATTTGTGCTGGTAAGTCAGGCACCTGTGCTCCCTCTACAGTGTGCCATTTACCCTTAAAAGCAAACAGCTGCTTTCATCTTGAAAACTAAATTTAAAAATCCCAGTTCTTTCTCAGGCTTGCCACCTGAATTTGTGTTAGTCTGATCTGTATTTTATTGACTTTATTTCCACCATTTATAAAGGAGGAGACTATGTTTTATATGGCAGCTTACCTCATAGCAAACACCAAAATTCTCTAACAGAATATTACAAGCAGTGTAAAATACATATATTAACGCTTTCCTTTAGTAGGTGGTAAGAAAACCACAAAGTTCTTGAGACCTGTTTATGTAACAGGTCAAATCAGAGTGGCTTCTCCTTGTGTTAAAATATGCGTGGATAAATTTTGTAAACAAAGTTGGAAAAATAGCCATTAGAAAAAGTAAAGTATATTGTTACACTACAAAATCAGGATCGAATTAGGGATATATCAAAGCCAATTTTTCAGTAAATTGCTAATTCTTCTATACCAAACTGAATATGACTATTCAGTCATATGCAGTCATCTCAAAACATATTTTTCTTGGCATACTGTCTGTCTGCAACTTTGTTAACAAATCAAAAAGTGGCCTCAGGAAGTTGAAAAAGCAAATCACAGATACATCATTATCATCACAAGCTAAGTTCATTTTCACAGGTGTTCCAGGTCAGAATGGGCAGGAGTGTTGGTTACTAAGAACTAATTTTTGAAGTGCCCTTTGCCATGGAGCTGTAAAAAAGCTTTCTGATGTTCACAAGGCTTACTTAGGTAGATTTCAGCTATGTACACAGATATGCAAGAGCAGGAATTATTCAGCTGTGAACTGAAGTCAGTTGCGAACCAGTGACCTTTTCTCAAAAATAATTAATTTTAAGGTGTTTGACACAGGGAAGCTTTGACTATTCCACTGGTCATTATATGCCCAGAAGACTTTCTAACTTTGAAAGGGGGATGGATTGTTGATGTACTGAAAAATTTTCAATTATATTCACATAGTGTAAAGCCTGTAGTGAATTTAAAAGGAATGTAAAGTTTGTATTTTGATTTCCACCTTCATCAATATATCTTTCAGGACTTGAGTTTTGCCATAGAACTGAAGAGCACAATCATAGAATCATAGAATCATAGAATGGTTAGGGTTGGAAGGGACCTTCAAAGGTCATCTAGTTCAACCCCCCTGCAAGGAGCAGGGACATCCCTGACTAGATCAGGTTGCTCAGAGCCTCATCCAGCCTGGCCTTGAACGTTTCCAGGGATGGGGCCTCCACCACCTTTCTGGGCAACCTGTTCCAGTGTTCTATAACTCGCATCGTAAAAATTTTTTTCCTAATTTCCAATCTAAATCTACCCCCCTCTATTTTAAAACCATTACTCCTTGTCTTATTGCAACAGGCCCTACTAAACAGCCTTTCCCCATCTTTCTTGTAGGCCCCCTTGAGGTACTGGAAGACCGCTATCAGGTCTCCCCGGAGCCTCCTCTTCTCCAGGCTGAACAGCCCCAACTCTCTTAGCCTGTCCTCATAAGAGAGGTGCTCCAGCCCTTTTATCATCTTCGTGGCCCTCCTCTGGACCTTCTCCAACTGGTCCATGTCCTTCTTGTGCTGGGGGCTCCAGAACTGGACACAGTACTCCAGGTGGGGTCTCACCAGGGCAGAGTAGAGGGGGAGAATCACCTCCCTCGACCTGCTGGCCACGCTCCTCTTGATGCAGCCCAGAATGCGATTGGCCTTCTGGGCCACAAGGGCGCATTGCCGGCTCATGATAAGCTTCTCGTCCACCAGCACTCCCAAGTCCTTCTCCTCAGGGCTGCTCTCAATCCATTCCCCGCCCAGCCTGTATTTGTGCCTGGGATTGCCATGACCCAGGTGCAGGACCTTGCACTTGGCCTGGTTGAACTTCATGAGGTTGGCACGGGCCCACCTCTCCAGCCTGTCAAGGTCCCTCTGGATGGCATCCCTCCCTTCCAGCGTGTCGACGGCACCAAACAACTTGGTGTCATCGGCGAACTTGCTGAGGGTGCACTCTATCCCACTGTCCATGTCGCTGACAAAGATGTTGAACAGGGCCGGGCCCAGCACGGACCCCTGAGGGACGCCACTTGTGACCGGTCTCCACATGGACATTGAGCCGTTGACCACCACTCTCTGAGTGCGGCCATCCAGCCAACTCCTTATCCACCGAGTGGTCCGTCCATCAAACCCATGTCTCTCTAATTTAGAGAGAAGGATGTCATGCGGGAAGAGAGAAGGATGTCATGCGGGACATCCTACCTAACTGTATGCGTGTAACTTGTCCGTGTGAGTGTTAACTGAAACATGTTCTGTATGAAATTCTGGATTTATTTGTCAATAGAATGGAAGCTGCAAGACCTGTGTGACAGGAAACAAGCTGTGCTCTTTCTTAGAGTACTCCTATTAATTCCTGACGTGGTAAAACATCATTTCATGATGTGTTGACTTAAGAAGTTCCTACCTATTCAGTTGTGTCAAGACAGCTGTTTGTGGGATCTGATAGACTATCTTGTTTGATTCCTATTTATCAGTGAGTGATCATGTGGGAAGCACATTTAACTTAGATGCAATACAAAGTCTTAAGCCTTGGACCAGGAATAAACTGGTTTTGCTTAAGCACAAATGTGTAAAGAGCTTCAGTTACCTATCCCGTGTTTTTTTCCTGCACTCGCATGCCTGGAAGAGCAGAGGGGAAGCTGTGCCCTCTAGTGAGGCTGAGTAGCAGGCATAAGAAAAAGATTATTCCAGTGATTCATATGGACAAACGGCCTTCATAAAAGGACCCACAACTCCATCTCCCAGGACAGTGACCTTCACTGGAGCGATGGAGTCAGCCCACTACTTTTTCATTCTCTAACTCCTGGTTCCATTTGTGGTTTCTTGGTGGTCCAGCATCAGCAGGAGAAGTAACAAAAAGCTCTCTCACTGCCTTCCCATGAAGCACTTCTCTAAGAATTAGGAGCTATGGCTTTAGCTCTGCCCTTCTTCCCTCCTTTCTAAATTAAGAGGGTGCATAACAAGTTCTTTGGCAGATACAACATTTGATCTTTATATGAATGTCAGCATCATATCTGCAATTGCACTTGTGCCTTGAGCTGAACCTGGCACAGAGTGAGGTATGAAAGAAATGAATTAAACAAGCTAAAGGGCTCTGACCTTTCCAGAGCCTTAAGTACAGTTTTACAACCCTCTTCACGTATCTCAGCATCCCAGTAAAATATGTCTCTGGACCTGGGTATTCTGCAGCATATGTGAGGTGGGGAAGGGAGAGAATACTCTTACTCCACAGTGAGGTGACCTTTGTTTTAATCTGTTGACTTTTTTCAATTTTGTTAGAAGTCGGAATCATACTCTGAGACCTAGGCACCAAAGCTGGAAATTGGGCAGAAAGCAGGTATTTTACCATCAACAAAGCTTTTTTGGTGCCTCTCTTGAAATGGTAGCAGCTGATTTGTAAACTCAGTCCATCTGCAGTGTGTTTTTCAGTATCTATAGATGAGGAAAAACATGTTTGTTGTTCCCTGTAGGGAAGACGCCAGCAGTAATTCTACTTGGCAGCTGGAGGCAGTGATACCATGCAGAGCAAAGTCTTTTTCAGTCGGGCTGTCTGAAATAGATCCACAGGACTACTGCACTGAGCAAACAGAAACAGGAATTTTCTGAGGTGGAAATATAATCCATCTATCTGACTATTCTTAAATTAAATAAATATTTGTTATGTCAGTAAATTAATTTATTGACGTTATGAGTTATGTGGATTAAGAGACAAAAAATATTTTCCTGTGGCTTTATCCTGGCTGTTCTGGGGTATCTGAATTTTTTGAAGATGACATCATGATGGCAGACAACTTAGGCAGCACATTCCTGTGAAAGTTTATAATATTTCTATGTCCTCCAAAGTTATCATCCAAAAGAAATCTGGACCTTTCTGCATCCTTCAGATCTGTGATATATAACCTACCTCTGCCTTGTCTTCCATAAGGACTGCTGATTTCTAATTCACAGGTGTCTCTACTGTTCTTCAGTGTCAGTTCCCTCTGATTATGCAACACATTTTTCCTATCAGAAAGTAAACCCCATTATTCTTGGAAAAGTGAACTGCAAATAAAAACGAGTCTTTCAGTTATTAATATTCATTCTGGCAACACTTATCCACATGGCCACATTCACAGCATTTTTTAGCCAGCTCTCTCTGCAGGCGTACTGTGTGGATGAAGAGCAGTTCATCCAGTTGCAGAAACCTCAGCACAGAAGCCCATAAAAGAGCACTTTAATGTTTGCTAGCCTCCACTTTCTCTTCTACTTTATGACAGTATTAGTGTTTCCACTCCATTTCAAGACAGAAGCACCTAGCCATTTTTCTTCAAAGCTCTGACAGTTGCTTATCCATCTGTACGTTCAACTATCCTGATTCAATGCCATTTGAACTTGGGCTTTGGGCAGCATCCTCTGCCGTACCAATCACTGTTACACAAGTTCTGTATAAAGCCTGTCATGAATTTCCAGATGATTATTGATATGAAATGACTTCATCCTTTGCTAGTATTACCATATATTTCTTCAAGATGCAGCACTGGGGAAATATTCCAGAATATCTGCTAACTGGGGAACATCATTTGAAGCCTCCTAGAACAGGAATTGTTTGTCTTTTAAAGTGATGGATATTTGTAGCTGATCGCTTGCTTAAAGAACAGCAGCTCAAATTACGTCTAGTGAGGGATATACACGCGGATAAGCCTTGCCTGCCAGATGACACATCCCAGTCTGGATTTAGGACTTACTCTCTGTGGTTTCACTGCTAAGCTTTCACTGAACTCTGCTGCACTGCCCTGCCTTTTAACATCTAACCCTTTACATCAGCCTTATTCAAGAGAGTTTTTCTGCCAGTATAAGATCTAAAGCTCCTGGCTACAAAAGAATCTCAATATTTATTTGATGTCTATTAGTATAAGCATGCATCACCACTTGATTTACAGTGGAAGATTTTAATTTACTTTTTAGACTGTAATTGTGCAGTCTTGTGAGCGCCAAAGATGATGCCCTGTTTTATTTTTATTTAAATAGCTTTCAGAAAATTGTAGAAATAAAGATGCTCACTGGATTGCTCTTCCTTCTGATTTTTTCACTACCTTTTGCCAAGACAACTAAGGTTCAAGCCCTGATGTCTGTTGTTGCACTTGCATTAGAAGAGTTACATTTGGAACCAGAGCACATACACAGATACCATGTGCAGAATGCTGTTATCAGATTTGGCACACCAAATACTGGGAATTGTTAGGGGCTAGTAATGCACCATTCAGGTTCATGGTTTAGGGCAAGCAACTTGATTCAGTAAGATTCTTACCTGTGTAATTAAACCTATATTTATTCAGAAAATGTCTTAAATACATGCTTAAATTTCACTAAATAATAGGGTTGATAGCTGTCGTAGTTCAGCCCCGATCGGGACCAGACTACGCAGTCTCTCTCTCGCTCCCCCCACCCTCCGAGAGAATAGGGGGAGATGATATAAGAAAAACGGCTCAAGGTTTGAGATAAGGACGGGGAGAAATCCTTAAAGTTACCGTCACGGGCAAAACAGACTCGACTTGGGGAAAACTATTCATTTATTTCTAAAACTAGCAGGATAATGAGACAGGGAACAAGATAACCTCCCCCCACCCCTCCCTCTTCCCAGGCTTAACATTATCTCTACTACCTTCCCCTCCCGAGCGGCACGGGGGGGGAAAAGGGAATGGGGGTCGCGGTCAGTTCATCACGCGTTGTTTTACGCCGCTGTATCATCGTCGGGGGAAGAACTCCTCGCATTCCTCCTCTGCTCCAGCGTGGGGTCCCTCCCACGGGCCACAGTCCTTCGTGAAACTGCTCCGGCGTGGGTCATCTCTTCCACGGGGTGCAGTCCCTCTAGAACAGCTGTCCCAGCGGGCCCTCCATGGGCCACAGCCTCCTTCAGGCCTCCACCTGCTCTGGCGTGGGGTCCTCCACGGGCTGCAGGTGGATCTCTGCCCCTCCGTGGACCTCCATGGGCTGCAGGGGGACAACCTGCTCCACCATGGTCTTCACCACGAGTTGCAGAGGAATCTTGGGCAGGAGCCATATTACTCCTCCCCCTCCTTCTTCACTGACCTTGGCGTCTGCAGCCGTTCCTCACAACAGGCTGGCAGACGCCTCTCAGGATCCTTTTTACATCTTATTCACTTCTCATCTCCTCTCCACTTCTTGCAGCCCGGCCGGGCCGAGTTGGGCCCAGTCAGCTGCCCGGCGGGAGGCCAGAGGGTGAGGCCTGCAAGGCCCAAGAGGCTCGCGCCTCCCCCTCTCTGCCCCCGCTCAGCTGCTTCACATCTTCTCCTCTCTCTTTTTCCTGTTTTCCCCTACTTAAATACGTTATCGCAGAGGCGTTATCACGGGACATTCTGCTACCAATTGGCTCGGCCTTGGCCAGCAGCGGGTCCGCCCTAGGCCCGGCTGAGTCCACTGAACAAAGGGGAGCAACTTCTAGCAGTTTCCTACAGAAGCTACCACCTTAGGCCCCCCTCACTAACAAAACCAGAACAATATCCCTTTTCCCAATTTTTTTATTTATTCTTCAACAAGCCTTAGGTGAAACAGAGAGTAACAAAGTCTTTTGACTGTTTTGCTGTTATAATCACATTCCGTATCACTAACAAATGGCACCTCCTTTCAATGAGAACCACGGAGTTAATGTGAGACATTTGAAATAAAAAAGTCAAGAGGACAGAAATACAACATGAAAGTGTAGCAGATACGCAGATTCGTGTGCAAAGCAGTATGTACCAGCTCCATGTGTCATCACCTTCTTTGAGACTATACAAGAAAAGATCAGAATTGAACAGTTTCAAACAGAGAACAAAGGGCACTTGGGAGAATTTAGAATCTTGGGTTTGATTTGAAAAAAAATGTGTTTAATAGGGCAAAATACAATGTACTTTGCAGAAGGACAGCTTCCTGCAACTCAGTTTCCCCTCCTGCGTCTGCTACAGTCACTTACAGTGGGCCATAAAGACGTGGGCTCAGAAGCAGCTCTCTAACCAAAGCCATACATCTCATTCACAACATCCAGCTTAGCCAAGAGGAAAGGTGCCCAACCTCTGCAGAAACACAACAGGTGCTACACCATCCTACCAGTCCTGTGCCAGGAGAGAATTAAGTAAAAAGAGAAAAAAGCAAGTGGTTAAAACTAAGATGGAAAAAGATGGAAAAACACAAAGAATAAATAGAGAAGAAGGTCAAAGTTGATATTTCAGCAAAAGATGATAGAGGCTATCTGTTTTCACTGCTCTGTCAGAAGGGAACTGCAATACAAAGATCTAGTTCATAAATGAGGTGCTTTCACCAAACACTCTTTTCACAAGAAAAAGGGTTGTGAATATAAGGCAGAGAGATATTTAAGAGGACAAAAAGAACATTTGAGTGTTGTTAGGTAAGTATTTAATTTTTAAATTTATTTAATTGCTAAATAAATAAAAGCCAGGCTTCTTCAGGCACTGGTCTGCCTACACCAATAATAAGAGTCATTATTGTTTTCCATTTATTTTGGGGGGCTAAGCATAATGAATAATGAAAGCAAACTCCATCCACCTTCATGTGAATATATTGTAAGTCCTACAACGTGACACATTATTGTAATATGGTGGTTGAATTAATGATTTCAATTTATAAATGAATCAGTGATTTAGAGCTGTGCATATACACGATCTATTTGAGTTGATATTAAACCTTTGGAAGCAGTGTATATTTATTAGCACCTTTGTAGTAATGCAAATTATACTTGATTTGGCTTCTGAAACACTTAACAAAGAATCTTGGGATTTCATAACTTTTAACTCCTTATTGTACAGTTTACAATTGAGCATGTTGTTAGAAAATTATCAGTCAATTCACCTGAGAGAGTCCTGGCTCATTGAAATAGTATCCAGCCTCTAGTGATAAATTTAGTTTTTAGACTACAAAGCATTCAGAATTGCAGATCTTCATTACAAAGACAATGTTCATTTGGCTGTTTCATGAACCTGTGCTTACCTAAAGGAATGTGATGGCTTAAGGTTATTCAACAGAGCTAGTACAATTATTCTCATCTGTTAGAGAAATATAAGGATTACTGGAAAATTAATTTGAAAGAGGAAAGGACTTATTATATAATTAAAGAATTGTCTTTATTAAGCTATTATTGAATTCTAGTAAATTTTGTCTGCTGTTTAAGAAATGAGTTTCCTACTAGGAAAAACATCCTGGAGAAAATTACTTTCATCTGTATTTAGCAAAGGAGGACAAAGTAATGATTTGAAACTGTCTTTTAAAAAGATGATTTGCAGAGAACATTTATTAGGTCCCTACTTATTCACAGGGGACAGAATCAGTACGTTTTCTTTTCTTCCTGTCTGTAAAAAGTCTGAATGCAGTGCTAATCAAGACTGATCTCAGTTCCTCCTTCTATATCATAGGTCTAAGCCTATGATGCTCGATAAGTCCATTCCCCCACTCTTCTCTTGCAAGTCACTCTTTCCTCTCCCCAGTTTATGGCCTGTTAAATGTACTGGTAAGAACATCAGCATGTGTCCCTGTCATAGGACTTGGTATTTAGATACCACTCCATCAAAACTGCATACCTTTGTGGAGGTAGGAAAATACTATTATATATGTTTTATGAATGCTGAAAAGTTAGTAGGATGCATCAAAAAAATGTTTTAGGCACTGTATTGCATACTGCTTTAATGTCTCCAGGTTAGGTATCTGGCTATAAAAGTAATTCACAAGACTGAGCTAGAGCATATTGAATGAGGAGAGTTAGATACCCAAGATTCAATTTGCAACAATACAGTGGGTTGTACGAACACCTAATTCAAGAAACAGGGTTGCCCAATTCTTCTCGTGTGTTGTTTCTTCTTTTAAAAGGAAATACCATTCCTGGATATAATTCCCTGAGATTATGAAATTGTTCAGCATTGCGCTTGATTTGTGGAAGTTAGCCCGAATCATAAAGTTCTGATATAGATATACACTTCAGTAAAGTTTAAAGAAACCAAGGTCAGAAGAGGTTAGACCCTTGTATTCCTATGTGCTTAAAAATATTATTTCCCACCCCTACCCTACTTAGCTTGAGGGACAGGAATTACATTATAGTTTTCACTAATATACAACCCTCATAGAATTGCAGGTTTTCAGAACATTTCTTATGTTTTACACACAGTTCCTATGTTGTGCTTGAATATGAAAGTTGCATATGAATGTTGTGATGAAGCTTTAATTCTCATCTCTCATCCATCAAGAGGCCTTATATGAACAGAAATGTAGAAACTGCAGGACCCCAAATTTATGGTAATGATTAATTTATTTTCCAGTGTATACATACACTTTCCACTGCTGCCTTAATGAAAAAAATGGTCTACTTGAGTTCAGTTTAATGGCTTGCTAGCGCTGGGATACGATGTCTTCAGTGTGTTTTGCTGTACTGGGTTACATGGTGCGTTTCGTTGTTAGGCCCAAGGTCATTAGAATATGTGACTTTTTGTATTAAGGGCTCTACTGGGTGTTGGTGGGAAGGTGCTGGCAGCAGGGGCTGCTGGGCAGCGTTTGTGAGGAGAGGCCGGGGCTGCCTGGTGCTGGACACAGCCGGTTCCAGCCGTTTCCAGATGGTTCTGCAACGGACCCACCACAGGGCACAGCTGAGACCCTCAGCCAAGATGGCGGCACCTCTGGGAAAACGTATTTAAGAAAGGGCAGAATAGCCAGACAGGCAAAGGAATGAGGGGAAAAAAGTAAGAAACAGTAGTATGAATTTTCCTAGAATACACTGTTACTAACAAATTTCAATCTCTTACCTCTAGTCCTCTTTTCCCACAATAAACTGTTTCCAGGGGTTCTCCTCCTGTATCTCCATGAAACCTTCTTCCTCAGTCAATATTTTTTTTCTTACGTGAACTCTTCTAGCACTTCTTTAATGAGAAACACACCTTTTCTCCAGATAGTTCCCACTCATTGAATAATCTGACTTGGTGACTTCACATAAGTAACTTCAAATATTTAAATTTCCTACTTCTCTGCCAGTGTGAGGTACGTATTTGCCTACAATGTAGTACAGCATGAAAACTGTGGTCCTGAAGCAGAATTTTTTTTGGTAGGAACTCTACAAGTACAGAATAAATAGGCCTGTCCTTTTTGGGAGAATTTATGCACCCTAGCTGGAAGACTGAAATACTTTAAACCAGCCAGCAATAAACCGCTAACGGTAAATGTTTAATTTTAGGTATAATTTGTACGACTGTTTGACTCCAAACTACATTATCAATGTGATAAAATGGAACTGTAGCCACTCAAAATTGTCATTCATGACAGAAGCGGTTTCTAAAGTTGTTTAAAAAATAATTAGTGACACTCCTTTTTTTTTTCCTAGCACATCTTGGATGTGACAATTCCTTCAAATGAGGTATTTAATTCCTCAGATATCATCTACACAGATATAAAGACCTTAATTCTGGTGGTTATCTTCCATCCTCTTAGGAGGATGGCTTCCAGCCTTACAGAGATCAGGGAAATGTCTGAAAAAGACTGTCTGATTTCAGAAAAAGCAGGACTAAAAAAAAAAAAAACAAACAAAAACCCTTGAACAGTGGGACAGGAAAATAAAAGCCAAATATGTAATGATAAATTTTGCTAGCGCATAAGAAAAACATTGAATTATTTAAGCAAATAAATGTAACCTATATATGTTGAGCTATTGTGCCTATTTGCTATAATTTCGAGACTTTGATTAATTCGAAATTCAGAGAATCCAATCCCACTGGACTCAAATGCATAAAATTGGGGCACCATTACTTCAGCAGCAACTAATGTAGTGATTCCAATCCACAGCAATGTAACATCCATGTTTTAGATTTGTCAGCAATTTGGGTAAGTTAAATCCTGTTAGTGAGGGGTTTAGAACTTGGCAATAAAGGCTAAGGCCAAAACTTGACTTGTTACACTATGGGGTGACAATTGTTCTAAGCTGTAGAAATACCAAATATTTACAAGCTGATTTTATATACATACACACACTTACACTTGTGATTCTTACCGCGAAATGAGACGTGAGGGGAGAAATATTGCTGTTCGGCTTAATTTTGATTTGGAAGGACATTGCAAATCAGAAGAGAGCTTTGCGATATAATTTCTACTGCTGACTGCTCATTTCTACTGCTGACTGCTCTTTGTTGTGTGTTTATCTTGTCTTCAGTTCTATCTGGTTTGGAAACAGCAGAATGAAGGACTGCTGTCAGAATGGAGTAGAAAAGACAAAATAAACTTTCTTACGATTTTATTTTTAATTGGTCACTTTCTAAATTTTCCATAAAAGTAATTTCATGGTAATTGTCATAGCAAAAACAGGTGAGGATTTTGGTTTTGTGTCATACATCTTAAGGTAAATGATAATGGAGATGTTTGAAGGCATAACCAGATAAAAAGAGAAATTTGTTAGGACTCAGATTTGAGGTGTGTGGGAGCTAGTTTTCAGGTTTTAGTTTTGGTTTTATTTATTTTGTTCTTCTAGGTATTCCAGCTGCTTTTTTCAGTCTATTGCATTTTTAAGAAATAGGAATTGCCCCTATGTAGACTTTGAGACTATTCTCCTTTTCCTTCATCTCTGTGGAAGGAATGATGATAAGGAATTATCCTTACAACTCCTTGTGTACTGCAGAGAAGCCTAAAATAGCTCTGGGCTGGCTTGCATTTCCAGCACTCGAATGCAGTGGAGTTATGTTTGCATGACACGGAACACGAAGGCTAATTAGCTGAGATGGATGTGTCACCTTGACCTGGACCCGTATGCATTGATCCTGGAGTTAGCTGGGATATTTCAGAGTTGCACTCCATGCAGTAGACATGCCTCTAATTCCTGAGCTCAATGAACAACTACTCAGAATAAGGGAAATGAAACAGGTTTGGGGTTTTTTTTGTGTAAACCAGGATTTGTTCTCCTCAGTCTCTAATAAGATTTCAGAAGTAAGAAGTGGATTTATGAAATCTGTGGGCTTGTTCCTTACTTACATGAGTGATAACAAAGGAACACTAAGCTACCATTTGCCCTCAAACACCATTCTAAATCCTAGTTGAGGAAAAATGAAATATTGCCCTGTTATCACACACTGATCAGCATTTTACACAATAATGCAAACCTCTGTAATTTAATCTTTCTATTTCTTCAGCAGTGTTTTTAAATAGTTAATTCTGGTTTCACACTGCTTTTACACCAACTTCAGTGGACATACTCACTGCAGAAGTGTAAGAACTGCCAACACCTAGTGACATCTTGCTGATTTTCTTGAGTTGCCACTGAGGCATTGCTATGATACCACAAACATGAGACCTGAACCTATTCAGCTCAACTGCCACAGAAATACAGGAAAAAACTAGGTCACTATCCCCAAAAGCTGAGAGCCTACAGGAAAGCAAAAACTCTCTTTCTAACATACACTGGAGACTGGTGATAAGATTGTTTGTCTGTTTTCAAAATTAAAAGTGATTTTTTTTTAAACTCTTGGAAATCGATACAGCATAGAACAATTCAAGGGTAAAAAAATCCTCCAAATCATTGGAGAATACGATATGGTCAAAATGATATGTTGATGGTCCTGTCAAGTGATTTGGTTTTTGTATAGTCTAGGTTTTGGCTGATAATGCTTCTTTATACTATAGTGATTGAACAAAATATTTTTAATCTCATTCTCTTTTACCATTTATAAATAGCGAATGAGTAGGTTTTCTTTTTTTCTTTTCCTTTTTTTTTTTAATATCTTCTTTCTAGGTAGAAAGTATCGATACTGTTGGTCATGGTTTTCAGGGTTAAATCTGGGTATGATATTCCATCTGTGCTTGCTTGTCCCTAAGAAGATTCTGCAGCTCAGACTAGGATCCTGACTAGCTTTACTGCTTTTTCCGGCTTGTACTCCTAAGGTCTCCTTAATCTTATTTAAGTCTGCAAAGGGCTTATATTTAGCTGAAAACATGAAGTGGTTCTGTAGTAGGAAAATTTCAAGCCTTCTTGCTATGCTGTGGCAGAGTAAAAAGATTTACTCCTTAGCTTTTCTGCCTTTTAAAAATGCCTTTACCATGTAAAATAGGTAACATGCTGCCATCTAGTGTCAACACAGCATGATTGCATTTCTTCAAGTGATTTTAAGGAATTTTGTATGATATTTCCTCTTCAGTAAAACTGTAGGTATCTCAGCAGCATAAATTTTGAAAGGACCATCCAATTATATCTTATAAATTACTTTAGGATAGCTGTGAGATCTGTATTTGAACTAATACAGTGTCCTATCACAAGTCTCAGCTACAAGCCCTAACTTCAGCTGAAAGCCTGAAGAAGCATTAATTTGCTTAAAAATACAGAAAAATCAATTGTATCAGTGTACAGTATGCCCTCTCAAAGGGTTGTGAATTTCATTTAAAACCAAACCAAAAAAAAAAGCAAAGGTATTTTTCCCAGATATACTCTTTTGGCCCTGACTCCGAGCAATCGCAACAATATGAATGTTGAAGGAACTGCATGGAAGTGCTGCAAACTTAGAAATGTTTAAGGAAGAAAGCTTTTTTTTTTTTCTTTTCTTTTATTCTGGAAACAGTACACTTACAAGAAAAAAAAAAAAACAAGAAGAAACTAATGTAAAAAATGTTCAGAGGGTCTAGGTAATTTGTCACCACTGAATTTTGTTTCCTCCTTTGTCTCCAGTTAGATTCAGTACGCACACAGCCATATCGCATAGCTGAAGAATAGCTCTTTATGATTTTATGATGAAACATGCAAAAAGAAAAACAAACAACTGAGCCCTGTTTACTCAGCTGAGAACTATGACTCTGTTCAAACTTGGCCTACTGTGCCGGAGTGCTGGCCAAAGTTTCAGCTGTGTAATGAAGTTCTGCAACCAGAGGGAACAGATTTTACAATGAAATAGCTGATTGAACCAATTAATTTCCAACAGCACATGATGACTATTTGTTAAGGTGAAAGGGTGCTAGAACATATTTATAATTTTATGCTTGCACTGTGTTCTTATTTATACTTCACTTGCACATAAGCAAATATAGAAAACGTTCTATATGTATGTGGTTAAGTAGTTGCTCCCAGTTACACAATCCATGCCATTTTTTGAGTGATCATTTCAAGGCATGCGTAGCAACTATCAAATTATTCTGTTGGCAGAGTGCTTGAAAACTGAAATACAAACTGGAAATTAATTCTGCTATCCTAACTCTTATGTTGTCACTTATGCTGCTCAAGCTGAATATTCCTGAAATACTGGTGTAAATACTGATGCTGCTTTGTATTTGCTTGTTGTAGTACATTTGAACCTGCTTAAAGCACAGGGTAGCAAAGCATCAGATCTTACAGGTCATAAAAGTATGTTTAGTAAAAGATAGTTCCATCCCTTAGGATAATTGGTGACACAACAGCTCTGTTTTGTTTTCAAATTACAGTTTTCTTTTCCTCAGTCATATTTTCCTTCTAATACCCTTGTTTTCTAACATGTAAGAGAATCGCATTGAACTTGTGGCCTTGTTGCTAGGTTTCAAGCTGCATTTGTGCAGCCTACTGAGACATTATTTTCGTTTTTGAATTCTGAATTGAGTCCCAAGGCAACAGGGCCCTGTTTCTTAGCAACACAGATGGGTAGACTGTATATTCCAGCTCTTTTGTACAATGGAAGAATAAACAACTCCCTGAATAGGGGTGTGCTGGAAGTTCATCCTTTTGCTTAACTTCCCCTAGAATTGAGGAAAGAGAAGCCTTCCATGATACAGCGTACGAAGTTTGCCAGGAGGTCCCTGGTTTTGCAGAGTGGTGAGTGGTATCTCTGTATTTTCTGCATCTCTTTCAGGTCCTTATTCATCACCATGCATATGGATCTGTAGGTGCTTTGGATCAGTGAGTCTCAGTTTGTAGGATACAATCATATGCATGGAAAATCAATGGTAACAAAGCTGGTACAGTTGAGATGTGTGAAAATACACAGACTTTTTGCTTTGGTGACATTAATGGAGAATCATAGAATCGCACTGCTTTAGAAACGTCCTCTGGATGTGAAAATTTGATTTTAGGAAAAAATCCGGGACTGGTGAAGACAGTTACAGGACCGAGAGGTAAGGAGGAAGTGGGTATTCATGCAACTAGTAAATTAGTGGCGTGTGTTATCCACTGTATGAAAAGCAGAAAAGTTGCCCTTGCGACACAATCTGCAAATGGTTGCTCGGCTTCGAGACTTCTTGGCAATATGGGCAAAATCTGGATTTTGCTGTTTCCAGGCTGTGGGACTGACATTGCCCTGGGGAGGGAGGAGTGCTAGAAAGAAGGAAGGGGGAGAGAAGGACATGCAGTTCCTCAGGGCTGAGCCTGTCTGCTCCTGAAACCTGTGGAGGGGCACGTCCATACACAGCCTTTTCATGATGGCAGCAGCAATGCAGAGTCTAGGTTATTACAGTTTTGGCACAGACTAGAAGAGAGAAGCGCTTTTGCTGTTCATTCACGCAGCTGGTTGCTGACCTTGGCAGTCCTGTACCTAAAGTTGGCCTGGTGAATCTGCCAGCATCTCCACTGAGTTGCAAAATGAGAAAAGGCTGCTTTAAATGTACAAATTATCAGCTGTCAATTTTTCTCCCCAATTTATTAAATTATAAGACAAAAAAAAAAAGCAGTTTGTCATGGTGGGACAGCTGGCTTGCCTGTAGACTGTCCGCCTCCACACTCGATGGGAACCGTGGGCCACCTTAGAAGAGAAAAGCAGAGTGCTCACCCAAGCCCACCCAAACCTGCTCACCTCCCTGCAACTGGTAAGAGTGCCAGGCTGTGCTTCAGAGTCTGGATAGCCTGAGAATAATCTGCGGGGTAGGGACTGTGAGTTTTGGCCCCTTCCCAGAGGCTGTCCTGCAGCGGGACGCGTTCCAGCCAGTGGGGTCTGGGACTGGAAGGAGCTCGGCTTGACAACACTTTACAGCTGAGCATGGCTTGGGAACAAAAGTAATCTGAAAAGGACAGCATAGAAATGTGACCTTCCAAGACCAGTTTGTGGGAACTTACTTAATCTCCAGCAAGCTGCCTACCTAAAACCTCATTCAGAAATGCAATTTTGTTGGTAAGGACACATTTCCATTTGCCCTTATCCTTCAAGGGGCCACCTTCTCTTAGAAAAAAAACATTGTGTCCTCAGAATGAATAAGCACAAAGAAGAGAGTATTCTAAGGTGATAGCTTTCTTTCAGGTTTCCTAAGCAATGAATAATAAAGGGAGTAGGAGAAATGGTTGGTATTTACTTGGGACCTGTTGCAATACCCTTATGATCTATGTCGTTCTTCCAGATTTTGCAGGACATACAAGGAGCATACAGATGCAGTGTAAGAGAGGTGATGGAGTCTGGGAGTGTCTTCAAGATCATTGAGAGAGAAAAGAGATAATATAGCTCATGCACAGAGCTAAATACTTAACTGCCTATTAGGGCATTAATGCTGCTCCAATGGTCTTTCACCCTGCCCAGAGGCATCCTTGGGTAATGAAAGGGCCTCTCTCTCTCCCTCTGGGCAAAAAGGTGAAGCTCGAGCAGCACCGGCTGATGAGATAGCCCACGGCAGGACATAACACCTGGGCACATGTTAGGACAGCAATGAGGTAGCTCTAATTGATGTTGTGGCCTGGGTGGGCCCAGGAAGGTGGAGAAATACAAAAATGCTTCAGGAATGATGGAGACTGGAGTTTCAATGTTTCCCTGATTTGAGGTTCATTCTGTCACTCCTGCTTGTGCAAAGCGAGGCCGGTGTGCACCCAGCGCTGCCCAGCTAACACCAGATCCCTGCTGTGCTGCACTGCATGCGCACAGGTTTAGTCTCCCATCATGGAAGTACTGTTTAATGAGACAAGAATAAAAACTTGAAGGAGAGGATGAAATACCCTACTTAGTGTGGGTATTTCAGGCAAAATAAAAACCAGAGCTCCTGTTCCTACAAACTGGTATGAATGTGTAGATTCTTGAACATCCTTGCTTTGAACTTCTGATGGGCTTTCTCTAGTGTTAGGAGTTTGCTTCTTCAGGTTACTTTGCAGAACTGAGAGAAAGAGGGAATCAAAAAGCAACAGTTCTTCGTCTAAGCACAGCTACAAAATAATATTGAAGAACAAGTACACATTTATCTTCAATGAATGCACTAGGTTATACAGAGAGAGCTAGCCAGACTGTGAGTAACATAATAAATGTTCTGTTGTACATGTGTGTGCATTGTTTTTTTCTTTTTCTTTTTGCCAGGGCTTACAATATCCGAGAAGAAAAAAAAATCCATCGACAAGCCATTATGTTCACCCTCCACCAAGATGAGCCACAATTTTCATTTGAAAGTCAAATAAAATTTTCTGCAAGCCTTGATTGACCTTTCTCCCAACGATAAACTGTAGTGCAGCAACCCAAAGCCAATACAGATATATGGCTAAAAAAGCCTCCTGATTTTACCTACCGACTCTGTAGATCATCCAGCCCTCCAGAGAAGCCATGAGGAAAGGGAAAAGGGGAACTGCAGCTAAAAATGACCTCTGAGTCCACAGTCATGCAACAGCTTTCCAGGCTTAGATCCAGGCTGCTCCTTCCTCTCTCAGAAAAGAAAAGGGACTTGCCTCAACTTGTCAC
Source organism: Chlamydotis macqueenii (assembly GCF_036417535.1). Taxonomy (NCBI): domain Eukaryota; kingdom Metazoa; phylum Chordata; class Aves; order Otidiformes; family Otididae; genus Chlamydotis; species Chlamydotis macqueenii. The sequence continues at coordinate 29,232,838 of NC_141557.1, forward strand.
TTGCTTTCCAAAGATCAGCTCTTATGAGGCCAAAATACTGTTTGTGAAGAATGGCAAATATAAGACTGGTCTATATGAAGACCCCAAACCACATGATTATAGGCAGGTAAAATGTCTGGCTCCCAAATTTTTATAAAGCAAACACTCTGAAATAAAAAGCGGATGCTTGGGGATCAGTAAATGAAGCCACTAGGTGTCAGCCTCACTAGCAAAAAACAACAACAAAAAAAAGAAAACCCATCAGTTGTTAGTACCACAGCTGGGATCGAACTTTGATAAATAACTGTTGTAGTCACAAATTATTTGCCAAAAAGACTTCCACAGGGAAAGCTCATCAACTCACCCAGGTTTTAATGTGCTTTGTAGCTGATATTTTCATTTTGGCAGAATATATTGAAATACAGACATCAGGGCTAATCAGCTCATCTTTACCTTGTTCTCTGTGACACGTCTGCCTGTACTTTCTGCTTTCCCCAGACTGGTAGGTACCAGTTGAATTGCTCGACATGCTGGATAGAAGGATTTTATGGTAATATTTCCATTTAGCAGCCCTAAATGAAACCAGCATTTTGTTGTGCATAACACATAGCAAGAAACTGTCCTTTTTTTTCACAACAGCTGACAATCAAATTATTTACAGAAAAGTTGCAAGGAAAATTTAAAAATCCAAGATACAACTTGGATCAGATCATCCCCCCAGAACAAAATCAGTGTGTTTAATATTAAAGCTGCTAAAGAAGAGAAGCCTTCAATCAAAACTTTTTAATTCAGATTTTTTTGAAGATTTTTTTTTTCTCTTGCAGGTAGTCATACTTTTGTGGGCTCTTTTGTGTTTGTTTGGTTTTGATTTTGCATTTTTTAGAATACCTTTTAAAATCAGCTGTCACAAAAACACAGAGAAGAATATTTTATTAATATTCAGTATTCTACCCATATTCAATTAACTATTAATTACAAACCTTCCTATCTTTTCTCCTCTGAGCCCTTCAGATAATCTCGCCCAAAAAGCAATTCAGCAAATTTACTATTTCTAAAATAAGAAACAAAACCGAGACAGTAAACAAAACCCCTTCTATTCTCCAAAGCAAACATTTATACCCGGACATATAGTTTACTGAAGAACCACATAAATGGCATATAGCCAAGGTTGCATTTCCATGGAAAACAACTTTTTTTTCCACCTTCTTCTGTATTCATGAGTATAAATCATGTCTTCATTTATTTGCCAAGCTGCTATAGCAGGAATTTAACTTCCCTGTTTTTCAGTTTACCTAAGGTAATTAAAAGCAAACTTCTAGTTAGCTATTACAGCCAAAAGACATTTGTCCAATAATATTCTGTCTCAAGGAAAACTTGCTTTATTTCAAGATGATCAAGCTTCCATAATAGTAATTAGATGCTTATTTGTTTTAAAACCTGCTAAACAAAATTCTTCTCTTTAAATAAATGTGTCTTACTTTTTCTCAAGTCTTGAACAGTAATGTAAATTTGCAAAAACAGTGGAAGGGGAAAAAAAGCATGTTTGTCCCGCAGCTCTAATGTTGTGCTTTCTAAGGTCACCACTTCAGAGGGCCTGACTATAGCAAGATAATCCTTAGCATCCATATCTTAGGAAATGTTCTCAAGATTTCAGAACCTTCTCTGTTCATATCAGGAGAAAACTAATGCTTTAACAATTTGACTGGCTTCAAAAGCTAATTCCAGAAAGTCCAACAACTACATGGCCAAGGTATTTAGCTGTGAGCATGAAATAAAATTTCAGGTCCTTCTTACGAATTAGGTGCTTTCTGTGGGGATTTCGGTGTCACCAGTCAGTGTTCTAATCTCAGGACTAATGATTCTCTTTGGTGAAATTCTGCCTGAGTGCAACAAGTACTTATAGGGCAGCATGTCTGAAAAAGAATAAGGAAAAAGCAAAAGAGCAAGTTGAAACAAAAAAAAAATCCTGATTAAGTTCCTGATAACAACCAAATATTCTCAGAGTCTCCTCAGGACTTTGTACAGAGGTAGAGGGGATCTCCACATTGAGGTCTGAAGGAAAACAGGGCATACTGTAGTTGCTAGGCATATCATTAACTTCTCAGCCAACTGAAACTTCTGGTTGCTTAGTTCTAGCAGTGATGCAAATTCAGCAGAACTAAGGACTTGCCTCTACAGGGAATTTTACTCCTTTTTTTTTTTTTTCTCCACTAATATGTCCCCTAGGGATAACCCTTAATTATCTGTTGTCAGGGATTTAAAAGGAAATATGCAATCTCAGTGCAGGATTTTGAAATTAAAAACGTACCTACTTAAGGATTTTGGACCTAGCTGCACTGATCCCCACGACTTGATCTTGTGCATGCAAAGGGGCAATTTCTGTGTCCACTTAGAGGGGAGTTCCTTTTCCACCATTCAGGCCAATGGGAAATGCTTCATTAAAGAGAAACCAGTACTCAGTCAGAAAAAAAAATAGAAAAAGGGATGTATTAAGAGAAAAGCAACAAGTAAGAAATGAAAATTACTAGTGTACAGTGCTTCCTTCTCCTTATGACGTTCTCTTGTACACTTATGTGCATCACACCCATCAATCCACAGTTAAACTTTCATTAACATCAAGTCTGCAACGTAACTTCATGCACCATTTATGTTCTCTCCCTGATTTCACAAGATATTCATACTGCTGCCTAACTCCACCATTTTTATTTTATCTTGTTCAGTTAATCAAAGAAACGTATCTTCCTGTTCATGCAGATGATATCGATACCTCCAGAACATCATGGTTATCAATTTTCTATCTCGTAACTCACAAGAAATCAGCTGTTCTGTGTGTTTCTTTCACACATTTCAACGTGTGAAGATCAGGAAAAATTGTCAGTCAAATCTGTGTACCTAGCGATGTAGTCTAATGAAAGTGATCTACATGAAGAAGCAAATTGCTATTCAAGAATGGGATGATGGAGCAAAGTTAATCTTTTAAGGGACCTTGTCTCAGACAGATTTTAAGACCGATGTGCTGGTGTCTTATTTAACCTACGCTTACCTGACTCTGCAAAATGTGGTTTGGTGAACAGCAGTACTACCAGCAGCCAGACTCACAATTTCCTCTTGCAATCGGCAGAAAATATTGCCAGTTATTTAAACTCCCATCTATTTTGAATGCAAAATCAGTTTTACTTCCAAACAATGAGAATATGTATCTAAAAAATTATATGTCATTGATGTTAAATGACCCCCTTGTTTTAGGCTTGCTTTTAGCACTCTTGTAAGTTCTTCAGCAACAGAATGCTCTTAAGCTCATTGTAATGCAGATGACTGCAGGGTATATTAATGATTAATTAAATTCAATGGAAAGGTTTGAAAAACAATGCAAATAACTCCATGCAAATAACTCCAAAGCATGCAACACATTTATTCCAAGAAATGATATCCCCTGTGTTTTTAGTATCACAGCTCCTTTCTCCAGAAGGGTGTTCTGTTTCTGTTATTATTTGTCATCTGTGTTGTAATAGGAGGACACCAGACTCATTAGAGATTGGGATCATGGTGATAGCAGTTGTGTAAATAAAGAACTTTAGGGTAATGGAAAATCGTAACTCTTGTCAACTTAAAAGCTTAACTTCTTAACAACGTAATTAACAGTTAATGAAATCTCCTAAATCTTGAATTTTTTTAACAGAAATGTTATCAATAGTTTTTTTTACCTTACATAAATCCAACATTAAATGTTCACTCTATAGTCAACATCACTTCTTGGTTCTAGGCGTGATGGCTTATCCGATGTTACAATGTATTTTCCTTTTCGAGTGCAGTATGAAGCTAATTTACCAAATTTTGTGACAAGTTACTGCAGAGATCCTTTAAATTTGAAGTTAAAATCACAGCATTTAAACATAGGTAAGTCCTTGACAACATGCAGGTTCATTGTGTTAAAGAAATCAGGAATCGGTATGTGAATAGTAGGGAGCAGGAGTAAGAGTGTAGAACTCCTCTACAGCCATGTAGCTGGCTGAAGTGGCCTCTGATGAAGCTTAACTGCCAAACAGCAATGTTTTTCCCTAAGTTTCAATATCAGAGAAAGTCTCCTTCCTAGCTCTAAATAACAGGCTCAAATCACAGAAAATACACTAGTTCACTCATGCAAAGGTACTCGATTTTAAGGATACCTGACACCAACAAGATTATTAGCTCAAAAATCTGCTTGCCAATGTCGATTTGCTGATAAGACTGCAATTTTAACCTCCTAATGGTGGTTTATTTCCAGGCAACTGAATCAAGTCCAATGTCTGCAGTTGTCATTGTAGATACAATAGTCCACATCTGCATTCCTACTGTAGTGGATAGTCCATTGTTCTGGTTTTGTTTGGTGAGGGGGGGGCCTAAGGTGGTAGCTTCTGTAGGAAACTGCTAGAAGTTGCTCAACTTTGTTCAGTGGACTCGACCGGGCCTAGGGCGGACCAGCTGCTGGCCAAGGCCGAGCCAATTGGTAGCAGAATGTCCCATGATAACACCTCTGCGATAACGTATTTAAGAAGGGGAAAACAGGAAAAAAAAAGGGAGATGATGTGAAGCAGCTGAGCGGGGGCAGAGAAGAGGAGGCGCGAGCCTTGTGGGCCTTGCAGGCCTCACCCTCTGGCCTCCCGCCGGGCAGCCGACTGGGCCCAACTCAGCCGGGCCTGGCTGCAAGAAGTGGAGAGGAGATGAGAAGTGAATAAGATGTAAAAAGGATCCTGAGAGGCATCTGCCTGCCTGTTGTGAAGAACTTTTCTTGTGAGAGAAACAGCTGCAGACGCCAAGGTCAGTGAAGAAGGAGGGGGAGGAGTAATGCGGCTCCTGCCCAAGATTCCCCTGCAGCCTGTGGTGATGACCATGGTGGAACAGGTTGACCCCCTGCAGCCCATGGAGGTCCACGGAGGGGCAGAGATTCACCTGCAGCCCGTGGAGGACCCCACGCCAGAGCAGGTGGAGGCCTGAAGGAGGCTGTGGCCTGTGGAGAGCCCGCTGGGACAGCTGTTCTGGAGGGACTGCACCCCATGGAAGAGATGACCCACGCCGGAGCAGTTTCACGAAGGACTGTGGCCCGTGGGAGGGACTCCACGCTGGAGCAGAGGAGGAATGTGAGGAGTTCTTCCCCTGACGATGAAGTAGCGGCGTAAAACAACACGTGATGAACTGACTGTGACCCCCATTCCCTCTTCCCGCCTGTGCTGCTCGGGGAGGGAAGGTGGTAGAGATAATGTTAAGCCCGGGAAGAGGGAGGGGTGGGGGGAGGTTATCTTGTTCCCTGTCTCATTCTCCTGCTAATTTTAGAAATAAATTAATAGTTTTCCCCAAGTCGAGTCTGTTTTGCCCATGACGGTAACTTTAAGGATTTCTCCCTGTCCTTATCTCAAACCTTGAGCTGTTTTTCCTTGTATCATCTCCCCCTGTTCTCGGAGGGTGGGCGGAGCGGGAGAGAGACTGCATAGTCTGGTCCCGATTGGGGCTGAACTACAACATCCATAATGCGATGTCTGCCCTTTAATGTAGTTTCTATAGCTTCACCTCTCACAAGGATAGTTTATTTGAGAATAATTAACTACACATAGTTAATATAGTAGCATATAAATGCTACTATATATAGTATAGTATGTATAGTATAGTATGTATAGTAGCATAAAATGCTACTTCCTTTGTACATTCACAGCAAGGCCACGGATAGAATATTTTTTTGCTTATAATCTTTACCATATATGTCTGGGTGATCCTTTTTTGGAATTCTATCTGATTAACAATAAACACAACTTTTCAAATCCTAGAGTCCAGACAGCTTGTCCTATAGCTCATAAATACTGTTTGCTTAATATTCTCAGATCCTGGACTTGAACCACTGAAAGGAAAGGAGAAGGTCTCTGAGATTTCTTACATACAAGGCTTATGAAAACAAATGGGATCCATGGCTGCTACTACCAAAGAATCCCTGCCCACCTAAATCCACTTCATTTATGGTTAGTCAGATTAAAATACAGCTTCCTGCTTTTCTCTGTGTCAATAATAATAATAATAATAATAATAATAATAATAATAATAATAATAATAATAAATCACATTTATTTTAGAGTGTTTTGGATCATGCAATATCTTAACTTGAGGGGGCAGTTGGCATGTCCTAAGAGAAGCATCACCGTACTGGAGATCCAGGGACATGGACCACCAATTTCCTTTAGATTTTCAAGAATATAATTCTGTTTCCAGCTCTTGTTGACTTTTATGGAGTCTGGAAAGATAATCTCTTGGGGAACACGTTCTTGCTTCAGCCTTTAGTGGAAAATTATACAGCACTGCACAGGGCAATTCATTTGTAGGAATTAGACTGTTCAAGGACACAGACTGTTTCAGAATATGCAGGTACTGGGCAGATGGTTTGATGGTTTATAAATATACACTAAACATTTAAATGTAGAGATCTCCAAAAAGAGAATGTCTCTATTTTCATTATAAACCAACTCTCATTAACATTACTGAAGACTAACAAATAGTAGGTTGAGGGGAAAATACCTTGTTTAGGGAACTGGTGTAGGTGATGACAGATTGTGAGTTGTGAACATAACTCTAATGAATAGTGGAAAATCAATATGTACATTTGTAAAACACATGAATTGGCTGAACATAAATATCTCTAAGCATTTTAACATGTTGTGCTCTGATTCAAGTCTGAAACATGTCTGAGAATGAGTTCTTTGATGAACCTGTCAAAGATCATTCTTGTGACAGCCACTCCTGTCTCATTTTGTAGCTCTGATGTACTTTTTCTGCTTTCAGAGGCACAGACAGTGGCATGGTGCTCACACTGCATTCTTGGGTTGTGTGGAGGAAAAGCTGTGCTGGCTGCAGCAGGCAGAGATGTGAGTGTTCATTCTGCTAGGGTAGGGACACTTGGATCTATTCTCATGCAGAGGGAAAACACGATTTTGCTCTCCTGTGGTCTTAGGTGAGAAGGATTGATGGGTGCTGGCAGAAGCCATAATTCCATTGGTTTGGGAGGGTCGGGAGGACACTGACACCCAATTAAACTGAATAGACCCGAGCTTTTCTTTGAGTCTAGAGCAAAAAGTGCAGATAGCTTAGCGGGCTTTCCTCATGCTGACTTGCACTAGGGAAGGGTTACTATCAAGTGACATCCTTGCTGTATCCAGGATGACCCTGGCTTACATGGGCTCAGTGTATCCACACAGGCAATGCAGCATTGTCTCAGAGTCCACACGGCAGTGTTGATAATCTGAGAGGAAGCAATAAAAATCTGCTGGTCACAACACCAACTTCCACTGGAATAGCTTGTACTTCTTGGAAAAATGCATTTGTCTGAGCAGAATTCTCTACTGCTACAGCCAGGATGCTCTGTAATTCCACTTGTAAAGTCTCTTGAAGGAGATTACTCTTGGGGAGTAACGCCCACTCAAAGCAGGGCCATGCTGGGTGGCTTCCTAAGGAAGGTGGAAAGCAGAACTACTTTTTAATGTGTTATAAGACATTTTTTTTAGCTTCCAACACACCTTTTCTTCAATGTTCCCACGCTGCTGACACTTCACAGTGCCCTCCAATACAGTCTCCATGTCTGGCTGCCAGAGTCCCAGGAGGAAGAGAAAAATGTCCACAAAATACACCATTTTCTGCTTCCATCTTGTCTAGAACAAACTTCTCATGGGGGAAATCTTGATCTTCTCACTAATGAAGCTATTTTGCTGTAAAACTGCATTTTCTGCCATCATGTTTGACACTAGCCTGATGTGAGCTTGTAGGGAGATGACTGTAATTAAACAGCAATGTCTTTCCTTTCACAGGAACTCCAGCCTAAACAGCACAGGTGCTGAGGCGAAAGCACTGTGATAGGGACTCCACACCATTATTCACAGTAATGTACCATACTTCTGGTCCCAATAAATGTGTTCTCCTGCACATGCTATGGAAGACACTAGTGGTCCTGAGCTGCATCTTGTGTATATCCTGTGAGGCCAGGTATGAGCTCTCTGAGAGCCCTGACATGCTGTAACAAAGCAGGCCTAGGTCCGAAACCTGGCACAGAGAGCCCCCTTTTTCAATGATGTTCAAATATTTTGGCAAAATATCTAGGTTTTCCTCTAGATACCAGCATGGAACAGAAACACACTAAATGCGCCTTGCCTGGTTTACTAGTGAGTATTTGTTCTCTATCCCCGAGGCCCTGATTTCTGAAGTAATATGGAAAGCAGCATTATTATCTCTTTCTACTTAACAAATCCCTCTCTATATATATGTCACTGTACTGCTAAAAGTTACTTACCAACTCTTCCAATTCATTAATTCTTTACTCTAACCAGTCGCTCAGTCATCTGGAGGTAAAAGAAATGGCACAGCCCATCCTGAGAATTAGAGAGGCTTAAGTGCCCTCATTAGCTTACTTTGGAAACTCCCTGTCCTCTTCATTCAAGAGTTGGTGATCAGCAGACTGTGCCAAAATGAACCCTCCCACACTTCCTCTTTCTTCGATAGGAGCAGCTGTTTTGCTCTTGACACTAAGTACTACAGGATTGATTGCTGAAAGCTCAACATGGTCAGGTAGTTTCAATTCCTTTTATAAGCAGTGTGTGGGGATGTTGAGCGTAACAGTGGGAAGCACTTTTTAGTCATGGTCTGCATTGCTGAGGGCTTTGGAGGCATATCCAGAGGTAGATTTGACTCTAATCTCTCGATTTAAACTGTGAGTAAGGTGCACAGTAAATACACCCCAGAGAGTGATTTAACGTAAGAAAATTGCATATTGGGTTGTTCTGGTTTCCAAAAGACAGTGAGCTACACACCACTGTGGAAAGCTTGGAACACTGGTAAGAATCCCTTAAGCAATGATCTCATAGCTCTGTGTGCACTGTTGTGGAGTTCAGTGTTTGTCCAGGATTTCCCAGATGCAACCCTTAGTGAAAAGAACATGACCTCTCTTTCATTAGAGGAGCCAGGAAAAAAACACGGGGCTGCTCTGCAGTGACGAGAGAGCCAGTTACTAGGGCCTCTGGGGTACATAGGCTGTTAAGGAATCTAAGGTACCCTCCATAAATCTATGCATGGATAATGCTCTTTACTGCCAAATGTACTGTAAGAGATATCCTAGGAATCAAAACTGAGAGTTGTGAACCTAAGAGTTCCTTGAAAATGTTGGCTTACTTTGATGTAATTATTACATATACTACATACATTTATCATATGCAATATGTGTAAGTAAGAAAAAAACAACTGTTCCTTTTAAGAACACTATGAAGAATTATAAAGTTTTCTTTTTCTCCAACACCACATCCTTGCTAGGAAGCAGCTTAAAGAGCATACTGACAGGGCAGATGTCTCTCTTCCAAATTCCCACAGGAGTGTGACATTCCAGCATCCAGCAGAGCCCAGCAGGAGTGCAGTGTCACTGGCCTTTTGCTGTGTCTCTCCACAGCATCGTCCACTGTAATGGTTCATAGGCACACATGGAAGAAGTGCTCATCCAAGCAGAGTGCTGTGGCAGCTCTTCACACTAATCTCAGCATCTCCTTGTTCCTCTGTTGCACACCCAAGTTTTTTCAGAGCCTAAAGAGGGCCTGAGGTTCCCCCTCTGAGATATTTGCCATTCAGGCTGATCTTCTCCCCTGACACGCTTCACAGAGCTCTTAAATCTCAGAGAAAGCAGAGTGTAGTTTTTATATCAAGGGCTGGCTTAAGTGGTGTTCTCATGCCTCAGCAGTTGGAGATACAGGCAAAATCTCTTCATCATTTTTACTTTTACATCCTCATTGTGGGCGTGGAAATGCATTGTAAATCATGCTGACAGCTATGTCAGTCATTTGGGCACACAGTCAACTGCAGCGTGGACATCTCTTAGCCCAGCATATGTGAAATTACCGGTGTCCATTACCAAAAAATGTCCCTGATGTAAAATCTGTTCCTATCAGTCAGTATTTTTCCATTGACTTCAGTGTACTTTGGAACAGGCTTATGGAGGTGAATTCTTTTGTTTTAGGCAGCACTATTGGATTGTTCCTTCAGAATTTCTTTATAAAAAGCTCTACAGCTTATATAAATGCAGACAGAGAATTTAGATACTTTCTGAAATACTAAAAGGAAGAAGGAGGCTTACAGGTTAACCATAAATACTGTGATCTCATGAATGACCAGAAGAAGGAAGTGTTACATGAAAGTATGTTCAGATCTGCCACCCACGCATACTGACTCTATAAAGACAAATTAATAGATTCTGTAATTTACTAACACTAGTATTTTGCATATGTATAGAACTTACCCTACATATATTACAAAACAAACAGAAAGATTTCAAAGTCTCTGTTCAGGACATCCTTCACAACCCTCCCAGCCCCACCTCCACACCCCTTCATGTACTTCAAATTCAATGTTATCTCAAAAGCTGTTGTACTTTGGGATAGATTTAGCCATGCACCCTGTGATTTCTTGAACCGAGGTCGTACTCATGTGAATGATTACCATGCAGATTAAAATCAGTGTTTGAATCATAAACAGGACTCCTAATTCTCATCTAAGCTCTGTCAACATTACTATAATTTTGTTTATATTTTATTTGCCATGAATTTATGCCCAAGTTCAACTAAAAACACTGTTCCATATCCTCCCTCCATCACAAACCCATACATTTGAAAAATTAAACACAAACACATGGAGTACTCAGGTAGTCAGCAAATTTTAGATACTGTAAATGCTCCTAGGATCACACTGGTCATGCTGAAAGTGTTAATATCCTTGTCACACTAACTCTTTGAAATACTAAATTTTATGCTTTTCATGTGGAACAAAATAACAAAAAGACACGAAACAATCAACCTGACTAACAATAGACTAACAATCTAAAGTTTAAAAAATTATTATTGACTTATAAAGATCTTTCTGAGACTTGACTTACAAAAACTGGTAAACATAGCAGATTTGTTTGCAATTAAAAAAAAAATCTTGTATTGACCACAATTAAAATTAACAAACTGGAAAAAATGTAAAGAATATTTTTTTTTGCCAGATGTTTCTCTGCTCCATTAAACATGCTTTGAGCATTGCATTAAGCCTTATCATGTCACAGTGATAGCAGTAGGGTAATTTTATTACATTAATAGCACAATTACAGTTAGCTAACACTATACAGACATGTGCTGTTTAGTTAGTATAAGGAAGAAAAATATTAATTTCTTTCAAATAAGAGACTGTTTTTAACAAGGCACTAACTGCAGCCAAAAAGACACACAGGATGGCTGTACAACACTAAATAGAGGAGTGAAGCCTAAATTGAAAAATGTCCTGGGATGCCTCTTTTCATTTAGGTAAGACTAATACCCTCTTTTACTTTGCCACCAACCACTGTAACAGCTCAGGAAGCACTGGGAATGTTCTCGCTGAATTTTGTGTGGACTGTGGTGAAGGGCAACAAGCAGAGAGGAGAGTGGAGAGCAGGGAGGTAGGGAGCCATGGTGAGAGGGCCTCAGAGGAGGCAGCAGGATGCCAGAAGCCGGAAAGGCTGCTGTTGCTGCAGGGCGCCTGCACATGATTCTTTTAATAAAGAGTCCGTTTAGTTTTAGTACCATGGGATTTCCTCAAGTTACAAATCAACAGGCAGCGCGTGAAACGCACAAGGTCTCTTCTGTAACTGTTTCAAACATAAAGCTTTATAAACATTGAAGTGCTACTTTTCCTCCACAAAGGCCTTCTCTCAGCTGGAAAAATAAAACAAGGAAGAGCCTGTCATGTAGATTGTACTAAAATCATACTTAGCACAATAAACTTGTCTGTAATGCCATATCCCTCAGCTCACTATTTACCTATAATTTACTTTGTAAAGAGAAACAGGTTTATTTTCACTTGCTTCCTATGTAATTGAAGAGATAGCAACTAAGTAGTGATGATTTTCCTTCAGTGTTCACCTCAAGGGATGGATAGGAAAACAACAATCACCTGGCAGCCAGTGGAAAGTCCAAACATGGAGACATAAACAGCATTCCTGTACGTGTTTTCCTGAGAGGATAATTGTTCTTGTTGATGGTTATGTACCTTTGAAATTAAATACCAAGCAGTGTCAGTAGTGAAAATAACTAGAAACATAAAGTCCAAGGATATCAAAGGCATTATTCTTTTCCCAACAGAGGAAATTTTCTGGCCTTGCAGAAAAGGCAAGGCAGGAAAGGGAATATAATGGCCTGGTGTATTTTAAAATAATGTAACGAAATGCACCCTTTCCCCTGATCACGTCTCTAAAAGCTGGCTGGCATGCCCTGTGTGAAACATAAGTCCAAGCACACAGCCAAGGGCTGTGTCAACACATAATGTTGGCTACCTCACACTTAGTATGGAAAAAGTTTCTCTTGAATCCAGGAAAAGTTGGACAAGGCCTTAAGTGACTTCCAGATCTGGAATTTCAAGCACACAGTCCATGTGCATAGTGCTGTGTTGCTGTGTCACTGTGTCACTGAAGAAAAAAGAGCACAAGATTTATCAAATTTATTGATTAACTTTATTGATCTAGGGGTTTGTTTTGTTTTGTTGTTTTTTTTTCTAGCACCACACAGTTTATCACAGTTTCACAACATTGTAGGTCCTGTAGCAGCAGGCATTCCCCAGTCTTTTGTGGTGCTGTTCAGGATTTTATTTTTAAAAGTACAAATTTGAGAAAGATACTCCCACAAGTCATATGTATATATAAAGCAAAGTCAAGAAGGCTCAGGAGCAGAGCTTGGAAACATGGGACAGGAGAGTGCCAGAGGTCTCAGAGCATTGCACCAGGATGGTGGGGTTGGGATTTACCTTAGCAGGATCAAATGGAGACCCAGGGAAAAAAGGTGCCTAAAATACTGATTTGGGAGAGAAGCTAAAGGGTGCTTTGTAGCTGTTCAACTGTTTTATTCTGGAAGGAGTGAATGCTGTAGTTCTGTTTAGGACTACAAGTGTATACAGTATTAATGACATGAAGGAAATGAGGGGATAATAAATATTGGAGACATTAGCTCTTACTTTTACAGTCAGAGGATTAATTTATTCTGGGAACTATGCCTAATGCTGGCTAGGATTGAGAGTGTGTAAATAATCTATGCACTTCACTGTCTCACATCAGTTATGCATTTTACCTCACACTTTATTTTGTCTGGTATCTACCCAAATAAGATAGATACCAAAGGAGAGAACCAAATTGGAAAAGGAGTCAGCAGAATAGGGTCTGCAAATATAATACACTTGTGTCCCTAAGGACATTCCTTCTCTGGAATAATGGGCTTCTTAAAACAAGACATTAAGAAAAAAAATATATTCCCTTAAGATTAATTTTTGCCTTAGAGTTTAGGGCTGAGGGAGTTGCATGATTTGCTAATTTGACTTGAGTTGATATGAAATGTGTGTTCTTCAGACTTTCTTATGAAAAAAACACTTGTCCTGATGAGTGGCAACAAAACCTAAGAAAATATTGTTCCCTGTCTTACCTTGTCACCTAGATTTCTGAAAACAACTTTGAAACAAATGTTATGCTGACAGTACAACTTCTAATGCCAAGGCACCTCTGTGCTTTCTATGCGTAGTGCTAATCAGAAAAGAGAGAGATTGGGTCCTTTTCCCGTAAGTGTGTGTCAGACTCTTGAAACAGGAATCAGTCCCAAGCTTTGATTTAAAATAGATCTTTCTGTAGACCTCTTGAGCAACACCAAGACCCCATCTTGAACATGTGCTACCAAAAGATAACTATTTTAGAAGCTGTATTCAGCAGGTTTGCAGATCTCAGCAGCTTTTTAGCAAATTAGTATACTTTCAATATTTCAGAGAAAGGGAAGAAGTTAATTTTATAAATCCAGTAACCCTGATGTAGAAACAAATTTATGGATGGCTTTGTTCTCCTTCAGACAGCTTTGCTTTTAGATCTGCTAAACTCAATGTGTAGATTCCCAATAAATGTCAGTGATCTTAGAAACTACTCACTTAATTTGGGAAGGCTAATCAAGGAAATTTTCCTGCTGTCTTCAAACTGAAGTGATGCTGAGAGTATTAATTTTAAAATTCTGTGACAGGACTCTTGTTAGTGATATTAGTGTTTTGTGCTGGTATAATTAAACTTGGCTAATACATAAGAGCTGACACACAGTAACAAAATTCATAATTCTCAAATGTGCTGTTCTTGGAGGGTTTGAAATCACCTTAGCCTTTCATTAGTTGAAGTATAACAATACACTTGTGCTTCAAGAAAACAAGTGGGAGGCATAAATACTTCCTATATGAGTTTGGTAAGAATGGGATGTTTTGAATAATCTAGAAAATGTTTATTTCCCAGGTTGGTGTACCAAATTTAAGAAACGTTCAAACAGACTTTTTTCAGAAAGTCAGAAAACAGGAAGTATTCCTCTTCTTTCCCACATTTCCCTCCCCTTCTTTTCTGTTTCAGATATTTGAACGATTTAAGTAAGTGTCCAGGGTGTCAGAATTAAAAACTGAAAAAATTGTTAGAAGATGTTTCAAATTTTATGTGAAGGTCAATGAATATTTTGAAAAAAAATAGTTTCAATACATAGTTTCCAAATCCAGAATAAGTTCATACGTGAGATTTGATGAAAAAAAAAAATGTCATTTTAAGTACTCAGCTCAATACTTGCAGATATCTATTAAGGAGGAGCTACTTTGTATTTAAAAAGTAGCCATACCACTACACTTATCTGTGTTATTCTGAAAATGAAAAGAAGCTTAAGTGGTATTTTTATTTGCAATTAAATTAATCTTAAACCTATTTTGCATAGAATAGAGAATCTGGCTTATGCCATGGATATCTACCACTGAAATCAGCTACAACAAATGAGTTTATTCCTCTTCTGAGAATTCAGAGGCACTACTTGCTAAATGGGGGCAGGAGATGTACGTGCTTTGAACACTCTGCTTTTCACATGGAATGCCTTTAAAGGCATAAAGGCATTGACATATTATCTTCATTGAAGACAAAAAGCTATCTCAGAATAACTTTATTTCAAAATATACCTGCAATTAGAATCTTGGCAAAAATATCCTTTCCTTGCTAATGTCTCAGAAAGATTGCTCCTTTTTTTTAAATAAATGTAGTAACCCTCTCAGACAACTTAGTATCAAGGAATTAATGAAGGAAACATTTACCATTTGAAGAATGCAAAGAAATAAATTAAACTGAAATCCTACCTCAGTTTAGATAACTAGCAGCAGTTTTGCTTTTTACCACTTTTCTACAAATTTGATTGTTCCTCCTTTGTGAGCAGATAACTAGAAGAGTCACTCTCTTATGGAGAAGGATGTTTTCCCTGGGTCCTCTCCACTCTCCTGCTTGCCATATTGAATATTTCAGGCTCTCCTTCCACATATTTAAGTATATCTTGTTGAAGATTTGATCTATGAACTTAAAGGATGTTGCATATTTAATTAATGGGTCCAGAATGATTAGGCTTTCTTCAAATTGTTGCTGATTTCTTGTGTTTGGGTAAACCTCTTTTCCTCAGTCTTCCTTAGATGCCTTTAACTTTAATTAGTGCACAGATGGTAAATGGGAATGTGGTAGTTTTCTTGTATCTCTTTTCTAAGTACTTAAAAATAACTTAAACCATCAGCAAAATCTGTATGCTGCAACATACAAATAAGAAATGACAGTTATCACTTCTTGACACTCGGAAGATCATTCTGAAATTATAGTCAGACCAAAGTTACAGTATTTTCCAATTCAAAATGGATAAATGCCACTCTTTGGCACTTGCAGAATGGCAGTCTGTGCAGACAAGTTCTGTAACTGCCTTATACATAGCCCTTTTAGGCTATGTATTTGAACTTTACACAAGAAAGAAAGAAATAAATCAAGGCTTAATTCCCTACTGCCTTCCATCCTCTGTAATGTGAAGTGTTGTCACTTCATCTTTTGTAATGGAAAAAAAGTCACCAATATGATACATTGCCACTTCCACTTATGCAAAACAAATGGATTGAGCTGGAGCAATCAGCTGATACTGACTTATGCCTCATGACAGGGTGTATATAACCTTTAGTGCACCCTGGCAATGACATGAATGGAACCAACCATCTTTCATGGGGCATCTTGTTTCACAAAGCAGCGTGCAGTGGACTCACAGTAATACTGTGGAAATTGATAAAACAGGGTGAAAGAGGTATTGTAATAATAATCAAAGTTATCAACTGATATAAAATAGCCTTGTTTTAATTAAACATTCTGAGTGATAATTTTTGGCCAATACCTCAGAATCTTTCTTAATAAGGAATGGCCTTTCCATTTTTCTGTTTCCAACCAAGGTACACTGATTCACTGAAAACCTGAACTTGAAATCTTAGTAAAGAGCTGGAGATTTTCCCCATCAAACTTGAGGCCATTATATCTAAACAAAAGAGAGCAAACTTGAAGATCCATTGGATGATTTTGTGAAACTTACTGAGCTACGCATCCATCCAGAACAGCATGATTTATTCCTATGGTAGACCAAATGAGCAGGAAATGTGGATAGGTTGATAAATCATTAATGTGAATACTGGCAGTATTTCTCGGTCTAGATAGCCAAGGTGGGCAAAATTACAAGTCTGAGAATATCTTTTCTGAATCTCATCTACTCCCATGACCATGCAATGAAATGTCGTGTCATATAAACATGAAGGAGAGCATCTGTCTCTTGGAAGACAGGAGATTGCTGAAGGAGTGCTTCAATTCCCTCTCTCTGAGTCCCTGAGATATAATATACTGCACCTTGGGATGAACATAGAATCAGAATTTCTTGATTAAACTTTTATGCTGCTCACTGAATATTTCAGGGGAAGAACATAAGAAAAACGCAGGGAGCTATAACATATTTAATAATTAACACTTCACTTCTTACTAGCCCAATGTCAAAAATGTTTCCCTAGATTCTTTGACTGAAGCCAACATTCAGATTGCTTCCTCTGCTTGCCCCACTCGGGCAGCACCACTGCTGGAGAATGAATTTGAAGAGTCAGAGCTCCTCGATCTGGTAGGAGCCAGTCAGTTGCCACGTGGAGCGCACAGCGTAGCTGTGATCCTGCCCTCTCTATGCCTTAGGTACCTGCCTCAAAGCTACACATGAAGGCCCTTTATTGCTCTAGACTTGGAGGATTAAAACCAGACTCTTCTCTTGAAGGTAAAGGAGGACTTGCTACTTTTATGTCAGGGAACTAGTTGGGATTCTGCATACCTGTCATCTGCTAGCCTTGTGACTCAAACTTTGACAGTAAGTAGGAAATATAGGTTGCAGTTTTTCTTCAGTGTGTTCTGGCTTTGCTAAAGCTTGTCCCACTGAAGCTGGGCTGCTGAGCAGGATGGTTTGAGGGATGATGGTAGAATGGAGAGAATTAGCAAGTGGTAACATAATTCTATAGCCTGGTTTTGATAGCTTGGCTTTTAAAGCTGTATGGTCTAATTCTTCTGCTGCTCATACAGTATCAGTGACTATATTATTTGGAAGCATGTTGGAAATAAAAATTTAGCTCATATCTGTGAACTAATTTACTGTATTTGGGGTAAATCAGAAAGAACTATTGATTCATAATTCAGGAACAGAACGGATCAGAACAGGGGTTGACCTCTACAACTGTTTGGACAAGAGTGTGCTTCTGACACATATTCTGTGTACAGCAAACCTCGTAATGTGAAACTGGAGGAAAAACTAAACATCTGTAATCCTATTGTTGAGGTACTCTCATAGAGTTCAGGGGGATATTTGACATACATGGTGAAGAAGAAATAAGCTTTGTAGAAGGAAACACACATGACATTTGAAAATATTCTCTCCTCACATACCCTTTTCGTTCCTTCCATTGTTAGTTCCTGGAACTGTAATTCAATGCAGGGCATCAGCATTGTAGAAGGACTTAAACCTTAGACTTAAACAATCCATCCTGAAGGTTATTCTTACTGGGAAAGATGCTGGAGCTCAGCTTCTGGGAGCCCTTTCGGAGTCCTTATGTGCATCACCTGGAAAAAATAATCTTGTTTCATTTCATAGGTATAAAAATCAGAACCCGGTACATTGCATTCTGGTTTTTTTATATGTGTACACACACCCACACCCTGCATATATGCAGTATATGACAACAATACTTTAATGGAAAAACATTCCTTAATCAATATAACGAAAGACTGGGGAATTAAATTAGCAAAATTAAATGGCAAAGTTTTTCATAAGTCCTTGAATTCTCTGAGTCAATATAAGTTTGAATCTCTTCTGTTTTAAGGACGAAATGAGAAGCGGGAACAACTTCTGACACTCCTCTGTGACCTATCAGTGGGCATTTAAAGATGACCATAGCTCAAACAGTGCAGTCAAGCAGGTAGAAATATACACCTCTACCCCATCACTGTGTTCCTGGTCTGAAACAGTGGCCGATCGCTATATCCAGTCTCGCCCTGAGGAAAGGGTGTGAGGCAAAGTTGTTTTCCTATACTAGTCCAAGACTAAAACAGCACTAGACCTGTGCCATCCTTTTGAGAAAGCTCTAGTTTATCTGCAAAATATAATCTTTAGGATATTAGAATGGAATTCTTTGAAATGTTAAGGTAGTCTGAAATCTCATTCTAGTGAAATTTCTAATGAGTGTAGTACTTGCAATTTGACCCTTTGTGACTTCTAAGTCACAAAACCAATATTGCTCTGTAGTCATAGAATCATAGAATCATAGAATCATAGAATCACATGGTTGGATGGGACCTATAAGATCATCTAGTCCAACCGTCTTCCCACTACCATTGCTGCCACAGCTACTAAACCATATCCTGTAGCTTCTCATCAAGCCGCCTCTTGAACACTGCCAGGGACGGAGACTCCACCACCTCCCTGGGCAGGCCGTTCCAGTGCCTTACCACTCTTTGAGAGAAAAAGTTTTTCCTCAAGTCCAATCTAAACCTCCTCTGGTACAACTTGTGGCCATTTCCTCGGATCCTGCTT
Source organism: Chlamydotis macqueenii (assembly GCF_036417535.1). NCBI lineage: Eukaryota > Metazoa > Chordata > Aves > Otidiformes > Otididae > Chlamydotis > Chlamydotis macqueenii. The sequence goes on from NC_141557.1 coordinate 29,251,764, forward strand.
GTTGCCTGGAAGAAGAGGCCAAACCCCTGTTCATCACAACCTGCCTTCAGGAAGCTATAGAGTGCAATGAGGTCTCCCCTGAGCCTCCTCTTCTTCAGACTAAACAATCCCAACTCTCTCAGCCGCTCCTCATAAGACTTGTGCTCCAGACCCCTCACCAGCTTTGTTGCCCTTCTCTGGACATGTTCCAGGGCTTCAATGTCTTTCTTGTAGTGAGGGGCCCAAAACTGAACACAATACTCAAGGTGCGGCCTCACCAGTGCCGAATACAGGGGGATGATTACCTCCCTGCTCCTGCTGGCCACACTATTTCTAATGCAGGCCAGGATGCCGTTGGCCCTCTTGGCCACCTGGGCACACTGTCGGCTCATGTTCAGCTGAGCATCAACCAACACCCCCAGGTCCCTTTCCTCTTCACAGTCCTCCAGCCACTCAGCTCCGAGCCTATAGCGCTGCATGGGGTTATTGTGGCCAAAGTGCAGGACCCGACACTTGGCCTTGTTGAACCTCACGCCATTCAGCTCAGCCCAGTGATCCAGCCTATCCAGATCCCTCTGAAGGGCCTCCCTACCCTCAGGCAGATCAACACCGCCACCCAACTTGGTGTCATCTGCAAACTTACTGAGGGTACACTCAATCCCCTCGTCTAGGTCATCAATAAAGATATTGAACAAGATGGGCCCAAGTACCGACCCCTGGGGGACACCACTTGTAACAGGCTGCCAGCTGGACTTGACTCCATTAACCACCACCCGCTGGGCATGGCCCCCTAGCCAATTCTTTATCCAAAGAAGGGTATACCTACCCAGTCCACAGGCAGCCAGTTTCCCTAGGAGAATACTGTGAGAGACCGTGTCAAAGGCCTTGCTGAAGTCCAGGTAGACCACATCAACAGCCTTTCCTTCATCCACCAGTCTGGTCACCCAGTCGTAAAAGGAAATGAGGTTGGTCAAGCACGACCTGCCTTTCGTGAACCCGTGCTGGCTGGGCCTGATCCCCTGGATGCCACTCATATGCCGAGTGATCTCACCCAAGATGATTTGCTCCATAACTTTCCCAGGTACTGAGGTCAGGCTGACAGGCCTGTAGTTCCCCGGATCCTCCTTACGGCCCTTCTTGTAGATGGGAGTCACATCGGCAAGCCTCCAGTCCTCCGGGACCTCCCCAGATAACCAGGACCGCTGGTAGATGGCCGAGAGCGGCTCTCCACTTCAGTTGCTACATCAAACAACACACAAAAGCACATAGGAAGTAATTTTAAATGTTCTTTCTGAATGTACTGATCCTAGGATACTTCTCTTTTTTTCTCCATATTTTCACTTTTGAATAACTGCATGTTAGAAAGTTTTGATTATTTAAAATGAAAATCTCTGTAAAGTTAACAATGTCAGTACTTATTTTTGCTACAAAAAAAAAAAAAAGGTGGAAATGGATCAAGACAAAAGACAGCACAACTTTCATAAAATGGCAGACATACATAACAACAGTGACATTGCAAAAGTAATTTTTGCAAACAGACAAGAATTAATGTTGATGAGTACAAACAACTATCCTGGCACTTATGATACAAACTTCAACCCTTGGCCAGTGGTCAGGAAGGGGTTACATAGTACATAATCCTAGTAAGACAACCTTGGGCATGAGAAAACTCTGTGTCGGAGTAGTGCCACAGACCCTGAGACAAAACAATTAAACTGCTTTTGTGTCTTTAACCTTTGTCCATTGGTGTGTGACACTGGGCACAGCCAATGCTGAAAAAAACAGCATTAGCATGCATTTCATGACAGCAAGGGGAATTACAGCTGAGAGTAGTGTTTGGTCTGTCAAATGAAAATTTAAAGCTAGAATAAGATGTAAATTTGACTCAACTGGCCTGTGCAATCTACACACAAACAATTTGAGCTTTGCAAGACAGGCAGAACAGGTAGGAGACATGAATGAGGCTGCATAACACCCGGCTGGTTTGAGCTTGTGTATGGGCACAACCCAGCACACTTCCAAAGTGAGTGCAACTCGCTGACTTCAGAAGAAATAGTAAGTCCGTACAATTATAGAGTATGTGATGAGCTTTCCCCGCACTGACTAAAGCTAGCTAGTGCACAAGAGTGCAAAAAGGCATGCAGTAAGAAAAAGAAAAACTGCTAGATATAACTGAGTGAGTAAAAGTGAAAAGAAAAACAACTGGCATAGATGGAAGGGTAAATCTGAGAAACCACTTACGAATATTTCGAAATGGCTGATACTGTATTGAAACTGGAACTGCTGGAATTTTTTGGCTGCTCTTCCAATTTTTTTTTTCTTCATATGCTGAACGGTCTGGAGAAAAGCATTTCGTTTGGGAGGCATAGTCCTTTATAAAGCAGACTCAGCCTCACCAAGTCCTGGCAGAAAAAGTGATAGAATGCTTGGCTGTGAACTGGTGAAGGTGAGCTGTAACATGTTTAGCTGGACCTTGACAAAGCAGAGCACCTGCAGGTTCCTTTTTTAAACAGTGGGAATAGAGCAGAATGCTCAGCAAAATAGGAGGCAGTAGTAAGTACACGCTGAGTAATGGCATCTTTTCCCTGAATAGTTAAACTGTACCCCAGACAACATAAAAAGAAAGCAGGGAAGATAGTTAAAAGGGTTTCTTAGATGTGGTGCTTTTTTTTAACTTGTTGCCAGAGAAGATGCTCTCCAGCTGCTCTGTTGCTTTTGGCTGTGCCTCTCCCTCCTTACTGAGGGAGCCCTGATCCACTTGCAGGTGGATGCTTGCGCTCTGCTTGTATGAACTTGCTAAAACAAACCAATGGGAAAATCCTGAGCCTCAAAATCAATCCAGGTGGATAAAGATAATGGAGCTAAACACGACGTTCTCTGAAATACATCTTTTGATAGGGTGACTGCTTGAGCTGTAGCGATCTGTATCCTATCCAGATTAATCTACCTCCTATCAATATCAGATGAAAGCACTGATTTCCTATAATTTTCGTGTTGTAATGACCTGCCAGGATGATGTACCAACCATTTATAAAGGACAAGTAGGGAGTGAGTTTAACTCTTTTGGGTTGTTCCATGGTGTTGGAAAAACACCAGCACAATGCTTTCCATTTTCTGAGAAAGGGAAATTCATATGAATTCTGGGCTTCATCCAGAATCTTCAGAAAGAAACAAGATATTTTCCCTCTATAAAAAGATTTCTGGCAATATTGGACAAACAAAATTAAATTGCTGGATGGAGAAGGAGAGCTGCACTCTGCTGTTCCAGTCTGGGGTAAAAAGGAGCCCAGCAGCAAGTGAAAGCTATGAAAACTCTGCATTCTGACACTGCTGACGAAGACAAGGCAGAAGTGATAATTACACAGGCAAAACGCACAGCCCTGCCCGTGGCTACCAGGTTGGGTCGGTTGTGCTTTGCTTTCTTGGCTTTTTTTTTTTTTACTTCCTCATTTGAGAATAGTGAAAAACTATTCTTTTGCAGCAAGGGTCGCCGATTATTTATAACACCTCTGCCACGAGTTTTGGGGCACAGAAAGAAAAAGGGTGCCAGCTGAGTTTGGCAGCCGTGTTGGAAACCGATAAATACACAAGACCCCACCCGGCCCAGCGTGGGGCGGGGGTGCATCTCGGCAGTCCCGCTGCTCTCCTCACCGGACTCGGCGGCGGCGGAGCGGCCCCGCTCCCCCACCCCGGGGCAGCTGCCGGGCGGGGGCTGGCCCCGCTCCGCCTGCGGGGCCGGGCCGAGGGCTATAAAAGCGGTGCGGGAGGGCCCCCCCCCGTCCCGCAACACCGGCGCTCCGCTCTCCTCCTGCCATGTCCCCGGAGCGTCCCCCCGCAGCCTTCGCCGAGGCCGGGCGGCAGAGCGGGCTGCAGGTGTGGCGAGTGGAGCGGCTGGAGCTGGTGGCCGTGCCGCCCAGCCGCCACGGCGACTTCTTCGTAGGGGACGCGTACCTGGTGCTGCACACCGCCCGCCGCGCCGCCGGCCCCCCCGCCTACCGCCTCCACTACTGGCTCGGTAGGGACGGGTCTGGGGGGGTCTCGGGTTGCGCGGCCTTGCTGTTGCCGGGGGTACCCCCCCCGTCCCCCCGCTTTGGAGCTTGACCGGGGGCTGGGGAGCCGAGTTGGGTTTTTTTCCCCCCTTTTCAGAAGCGCTGCCTGCGTGCAGGTGAAGGAATGGGAGCAGGGCTACAGGCAAGGGTCGGGGCAATGCTGAGCCTCAGCGCTTCTGGTGTGGCGATGCTCTGGGGGAGAGAAAGGGGGTGTACGGTAGAAAGCTGACGATGTGCCTCCTTTGTGATGTTAGCGTGCTGAAGGGTTAAAGTCAAGTCTTGGCTGCCTCCAACCAAGATTCACAACTGAAACCCTGCCTGCCTTCAGATGAAAAGTTTTCTTGCCTGTGTCCCCACGAGGACCAAAACTTCACCTCGGCCGTCTCCCTGTGGCGTTGTCACACTGCTTTCCGTCCAGATGCTGCCTTTTCCAGCTCGACTGATCTTGCTTTCTGCTGATACAGAGACTGGAGGCAGGGTCACCAAGTTTTCTGTAAAACCTCTTCTCTTTAATATCAGTCTGACAGCCTAGCAGAGCCCCTTCTGAAGCAACTGGGAGCACTGGAATTGGGCTGATTTCTTTTGCCTTCAACCTTGGCTAGCACAGTGTTTACAGACAAATAGAAGTAGTAAGACATAAGGATGTGTTTTAGGTGACTTCCTCATCTTCTGGACACTTCTTGAGACTTCCTTGTCTGGTCACCAAGTCATCCGACCGCAGTGGTTGCTGTGTAGCTGCTTGAAATCTATTACTTTGTTCTTGTTTCACTACCAGGTTTGTGTTTATAGGCAATAATCTCGCTGAGTGCACATAAAGGCAGGTCAATGTCCATTAACGTTAATGTGCTTGACTTGCTGTGGCTCTCATTGTACAGCTGGATGCATTGAAAAAGAATAGCAGATAGAGCCGGGATTGTTCTGCATAAATGCTTGAAGCTTGTTTAGTTTTGCATGTGTTACAAGTGATCCAGCTGGCATGTGGGATAGTGTCTGTCTCTGACAAGAATATAATCATAGATGGCAGTGTAAATGAATTTCTGGCAGAAGTGCTTAGGTCAACAGCACAGCTAGTTAATTGCAGGGTTTGGCTATTTACACCTTTGCTAATGAAGTTACAGCTATTTATGTAGTAGTTAAGATGTAACAGACCCTTCCCAGTGAAAGATGCAAGGACTCTTTGCAACTGAAAGTGAAGTCAAAACAGTGACTGACATTTGCAGTAATGAACATTTGCAGCCCTCTTTGCTGCTGTACACGCCGTTGCACATCTACTGCTGATCTGGCGATATCCAGATATTGCAAATAGCTTTGGGTAATCTGGGCACGCATTGTTCTTCTGCAGCTGGCAGGTTGGCAGCAGAGCGGCTAATTGCTGGGAAATCCTTTCCTGCTTGCAGGATGTTCTGGTGGTGGGGCGGAGATGCTCAAACACTGCTGCAGGCTTAATAGTAACAGGAGACCAGAACTTCATACAAGGTGTATGGGGAAGGGCAGTCACACGCAGGGCCGGAGTTTGAATCATTTTGGTATTTTTGCCTAAGGACTCTCACCACTGTTACGTATACCAAACTTTTCCTTAATGAGCGAAGCTTGCGTAACCTGTGTGCCAGGAGGACCACAGTAGGGTTTTTCTGAAGACTTCCCATAAACTGTCTCTGAACAGTTACAGCAGTCATTACCAGTCAGATTTTGGGATGGAAAGAGCACTTGTGAAATCAGATTGGTGGAAACCCTACAGGCTTTGGGCTTAGACACTTACAAGGGCCTTGCTATGTGGTGACATGGTCCTACTCCTGCCTGTCATCTGTGGCATGTATTTTGTGGGGGCTACATACAGTGGCTTGGAGTCTGAATAGATTCTGACTTCACCAAAAAAGCCCCGTATTCAGAATAAGAGCAGAGCATTGAATTTTCTTATTATAGAGTGTCAAACTTCCTCCTAATGCCTCGCTTGGGCATACTAAAGGGATTAGCAGGTCTAGACCATGGGAGGATGGGCAGTGACCTTGATGTGCTTGACAGTCATGTGCTGTAACTGGCATCCTAGGGTTAAAGTGACCAAATAGTTGTTCTATTGGCCTGAGTGATGGGGATGGGCTTTTTCCAGACATTCTTGTGTAATGTCCTGCTTTCAGTAATGTTTAACTTTTTTTTTGGGCAAGCCTCATGCTCTTCTCTTCCCTGTGCCTCAATTATTCTTTGGATCCCTTCTCAGTTTCATCCTTTCTAGAGGTTTCCATTGCACCTGTGTCCCCACAAAAGCCATGTTGATGGCAGCAGTGACACTGCTCCTGGGAGAAGCACAGTTAGTTGGTGGGCAGATGGGAGTTACCTTGTGGCATTTGCACTGCTGGGCCATGAATAGGGCACTGATCCTCACTAAGAGAGGAGGTAGGTCAGTGATGGCCCCATGCTTTATTATTTCCTAATACTTCACCAATAGGCTTCCTGTGACACCAAGACCTCACTACACACTTCATCTTCTCCCATAGCCTGTGAGAGGTATCTCTGTCTGGACTGTTTGGAGCTCTATGATATTTTTCCACTCAGTCACCTAGAAGCAAGGAAATGGTTAATGTAGTGGAGAAGCTGCTCCTGAGAACTGTTGATTGTATACCAGCATCTCCCTCTTATTTATTAAAAAAAAAGTAAATGGAAAACCTTGCCTTTTCTTACTTTGCAAAAGTTCTTGAGAAGCCAGTTCTCTGAGACTTGATCCTATTTGTGCTTTTCTTGAAACAATAAAAACTGCTGGAAATGTTAATCAAAAACACATGGGCCCATGTTAAAAGATTTTGTTTTAAATATACAGCCTACTTTGCAGTGTGATTAGGCCATCAACACACGAGTTAAGGAGGCCATTTTGCCACGGTCCTGACAAGAGGCTAATCTCTGGAAGGTCCAAACAGTGTGACCTCATGAAGCAAATATCTGAGCCCCAAAGCTGCTTTTCTTTCTCCCAGCTGTACCAGGCAATCTAATAAAAGATATCTCAGCAAAATACTCTTTGCTTGCATTATAGTGTCAATAGGACCACTCTTGAGTTATTTTAACTCTATGGCTTGGTGAATTGCTCTTAGCATAAATACATGGTTTACCATCTAATAATCCTTTGACATGACATTCCTTAGTCTTTACACTTCAACTTAAAGTAAAAAAATAATTTCTGTAGATACTTGTCATGCTAAACTGAATTTAAATGTTCTATTGTTCAAAGAGGCTGAGAGAAGACAAACTTGGCTATTTTTCACTTTTCCTTTTTCTTTGAATGCAGTTCTAGAAGTAGTTAAGAAACGGTCTGGATGGTCATGCATGTGGTGGTGAACAAGGTTATGATGTAGTGCTTTGTTGCAACATATACATGGGCAGTACAACCTGCTGAAGGCAGTGCCTGATCATCACAGGGACAATTTCTCCGACAGAATTTGAAGTTACATTAGCCCTTTATAGACATAATATTTCATCTTATTTCAGGGAAAGAATGTACCCAGGACGAAAGCACAGCTGCAGCTATCTTCGCTGTTCAAATGGATGACTATTTAGGAGGAAAGCCTGTGCAGAGCAGAGAAATTCAAGGATATGAGTCAACTGAGTTTGTGGGCTACTTCAAAGGAGGAATTAAATACAAGGTAAAGAGCTAGTTGTCAAAATATATTCTAAATATATATAAAATATTGTCCCCCAAGTAAAATCAAATCTTTGGCTTTGTATCTGTTACTGAAAGTTTTTAAATTGTTTTTTAATGTTTGGTTGGTTTAGATCTGAACTACCTATCCTAAACTACAGGAGGCCCAGTACTTGTACAGAAAGCAGCAATTAGTTTACCAGTGTCGCTTCTGCTAACTGAAAACCTGTCACAGTGAGTTATTCCTGCCTCCATCCACTCCGCCCCCCATCAAAATCAAGCTTTCCTGAGATTTCATACTTTAGTGTCTAAGGGCACTCACAGTAGGGACTCTCTGTGTTTGGGAGGCAGTGAATGTCACAGAAACCACTTCTATGTTGTAGACTGAAGAATTTTGTTCAAATGCAGAACCCAATGTGCTTAAATGGTTAAAAACATCAGCAGAGTGGAAAAGTCCCAAACTTTAGTCTAAAAATGGTGCTTTTGCAGTCCTACTGAAGTTTTTGACTTTGAGGTAGGTAAAAAAAGCTCCCAAATACTTGTCATGGAAATTTTATGTTTTAAAAAGCTGTAGTGTCAGCCTCCTTGTTGTGTTACTTTCAGAAGCAGAATCTTTGGAAGGAAAATTTTTGAGACTTCTATATTTTTTAAGAATAAAGTAATATATCTCCTGAGAATCTCCTTGTAGTAGGAGCTCTGTGAGCCATCACACAGTCAGCCTTTTTCCCATTATGGAGGATTGTAACTTGTCACATTCTACAAAACCAAGCTGAAGCTTTGAACTCTGCTTGTGCAAGAGAAGTTGACAGTGAACTGTCCACTCTCTTACTTTTTTTTTATTTGTAATTTCAAGAGACACTTTCTATTCTGACCGAAGAACTGAGTCTCCCAGAGGAGTGGAGAGTGCTGCGTCACAGAGGCAGACAGCCAAGCCAGTCTACAGGAATAAGTTAGGCTTAAACTTACACTTTACAGATTGTAAATCAATAGTTTGGTCTTGCCTCCCCTAATTTGATGCTCTTTACTATGTTGCCTCCTAAGTTACAAATACTCCTTTCAGAAAATTAGAGCTGCTGTGGAATGACTGCTCCCTATGCACATAACCAGGCACTAAAAACACCCAGACCTCTGCATTTAAGGAAGTTGTGAAAACTTGTGCAGAAGCTGCATATTGCTCTGCTTTCCCTCAGTCCTTATTTGATAACCTACTGATTTTTGTCCTAAAAGTGTGGTTCAGCATTACCTTATCCTTTGGATGATGCAGGGAAGTGTGGTAAATTCTGTGCTTTCCCTTTCCACGTGCATCTAAAAACTCTTTGAAGCAGGGTGACCTCTGCTCCCTGATATAAAGGTTCACACCTGAGAGTTCAGTGGGCAGCAGTGTTCCCCAAGTCTATCTGGTCTGTGGTCAGCACAGTTAAACAGTGTATTATTTTTACTCACTTCTCACTGCAGAAGCTATTTTTTCCCCTGCTAGCTCCTCAGCTGTAGCAAAAAGGTAAATTTGCAGAAATCAAACTGAAGTAAAGCTTGCTTCTTTGTTTTGTTTTATTCAGGCAGGTGGTGTGGCCTCTGGATTTAATCATGTTGTTACTAATGATCTGAGTGCTAAGAGGCTTCTGCATATCAAGGGCCGGAGAGTTGTAAGAGCCACAGAAGTCCCCCTGTCTTGGACCAGCTTCAACAGAGGAGATTGTTTCATTATTGACCTTGGATCTGTAAGTAATTCCTAGAGCAAAACACTGAAAAGTAAGAGATGCAGCATCCCTTTTAAGGTCTGAATCATCCCCTAAAATGCACAACTGATTTTGTCACTCACCCAAACTGACAGAAAGAATTTGCTTTAGAAAATCAGTTTTAGTGTCACAACACTTCCAGGATTCAAAACTGCTCTAAATGTTTTCTGAAGTATGCACAGATTATCCGTCAGAAAAGACTTCTCTTTCCCACTCAAGGCATTGGGATTTTTTACTACTGATATGTGAACCTTAAGCTATTCACGGTAAGTCCTGTCTGACTTTGACACTGTCTACCAGCTGAATGGGATCAGTGCTAGAGTTCAGAGCAGAACACAGACTGGACCTTTCTCTTAATAGCATCTCTTCATATTCATCAAACTTTGATCATGACCATTCACCCTAAAGAAATAGCTGCAAAAGAAATTATCATCATAAACTTGTTATACAATGTGTTAAAAAACTACTTGAGTATTTCAAGAGGTGACTTGAGAAGCAATCCCATACTTCAAGGCTTTCTGATAAAAGCAAGTAGAGAGACTCAGTGCAAAAGCATATGGACAGATAAGATAATTTTGCTTCAGATGACTTAAAGTATAGTACTGTCACTTTAGTATCAAAAAGTCTTAAAATGAATCCTAAAAGTATCAGCTGGGATGTAGCCCATGCTAGTTAAATGCTAGTTATCAGTTTGAAATTATTCCCATGCCTGATATGCTGACATATATAAAATTAAGAGCATACGAAATAAAATAGTTTATCTGCAAGGCAGCAACTGCAGTTGCTCTTAAGTATAGTGCTTCACAAGGAAGTGGTCAATTACTTCCTCAGGATTTCAGAGAAGAGTTCCCTAACCCATTGAAAAAGGAGCTCTTCTGAACTCATGTTACGGGTCTGGCTGTTTCTTCTGAAAAGCATCCCCTGGTGTAATAATTGAAGATATTGGTATCAAGTAGCTATACTGATTATGTCTGTTAGAATTTTACCATGCCTAGCAGCCTTCAGACAGAACAACAGTGTTATCCTAATGTTATCCCATCCCTCTTATGGCGCTGCATCATCTGAAACAGCCAAGTCACCAGTATGCAAACAGCTATCTCTCAATGTCACTTTGTATTAGGGATGTATAGAAGACTCAAATCATCTGTTCCCTTTCAGAGTTAACCCAGGGGAAATGGTAAAATTGGAACTAAACATTGATAGAAAATGCTGCTTTTGCAGTCAGGCTGTCACAGGGCTTGAGTTTTCTGGTTTGGGGTTAACTTCCCATGGACATCCTGTGGAACTGGGTGTACTCCATGAATTTGGCTTGTCCTGGCCCTTATTGTGCCACAGTCACCCAGTTCACCTAAAGTAATTACTCGGATAACATTGCAGACGTGGCAGTGACACTATACCACTGTGGGTATATAGTGGTCTTAGGTGTATAGCTGGGGGTTCATCCCTTTTGATATTTGCTGAGAGGAGAGCACTGTCACTAGGCAATTTAAATGTAATATAGGTTTAGATTCTTATTTCTAATACTGAACGTACATTGCGAGCCTTTTCCTTTTTTAGCATAACATCACTCTGGTTTCTGATTTCCTGTTTGACAAGACAGAGGTTAAGCAGCAATGTAACCCTGTGCCTTTGTAGGAAGAAAGATTAGATGTGAACTTCTAGATCTCTTCTTTACCACGCTGTGGGAAATGTCAGTCAAATCACATAACTAACAACAGCTCTTGGTCTTGCGGTGTCAATGGTATACAAGGGATGGGTTTTCCTGGGTGTATTAGCAGGTTAAGGGAAAAAGTCTTTCAGCATACAGACATTTGTAGTAATTTCATCATAGGTTATTATATAAACCAGACCTTTCTTGTGGAAGATGAAAAGGCAATGTGTGACATACTTCAAGATTAAGATATGTAAGTCTAGTGAAGTGTCTATTGAGAAATAGGTGTGTTGTAAAACTTGCTCAAGACTTCTGCTGTGACAGAGTACTTTCTAAGAACTGTATTTCAAGCTGAAGTAACTGTGTATCAAATTGAAATTTTCCTTGTCTCCATGACTAGAAGTCCATTGTAAATGGATGAGTCTTTACAGGAGCTCTTAATTGAATTTAGGGTCCTTAGGAAAAAAAATTGGCTCAGGTAGATTCCTTTACTTAATTGAAATAAAATGAATCTTAAATAGGGTTGCTCTTCAGTCTTGGGATTTATTGCAGGGCACTACAGAATCATTGTCTGAGAATAATGGGTGATAATTGCATAAAATAATGAGCTTATGGTCAGTGCTTTTAGTATCAAATTATTGTAGCATGTCAAATAAGATTAATTTCCCAGACTTACTTTCCCCAGTCTCTTACCTAACCAGAAGGATGGTCTCCATGGCACTGCAAAACTGCTTGTGCAGTCCATTTGCTTTTGTATTTTATCAAGCCATTTATCTAATATAATGAAAAATCATTTCTGTTTTCCCACTGAGCTCGATTACAGCAGTATTTTAAATCTGTCATTTGAACAGATAAGGGAAAATTAAGAAAGGTAATAATGAACAGGAATAAAATCATTAAAGTCACTAAGGTTTCCCCCCTGGTGATAATACCTTAAGTAAAGAGCATTTGTGTGCATTTCCAGCTAGGTTCATGTATTTACAGTTCAGGCTATGATGGCGACCTCATACCTAGGTATGATACTAAACCACATTTGCAGTAGTTCAGATATCCCACCCAGGTCTTATCTTGCCTCCTTTGACCTCTCTAGGCTGGAGCAGAAAATAGCTGCAGATGGCAGAGAAAACACTGTCTTTGATATGAGAGGAGTCATTAGCTGTGGGTAATGTGTGAAGACCTTTTATTCAAACAAACTTCTGTAAGACCATAATATGAGCACTGTGACCACCAGACTGATGTTCCAGTGCAGTGAGTGATGCAAGAGGCTGCCTGGGGTGCCAGACCCTGACTTAAGATTTTTTTTTTTTTTTTTTTTTTCTGCAAGGGATTTCCATGATGCCTTCTTGATGAATCTGGGAATCTCCCTGTAAGGAAGCCTTTGGGACAAAGCAGGCAAGACAAGTGCAGGGCAGTTACTGAAAAGGCTTTGTACAGGCCTGGAATAAAGCACGCCTTACCTTGTTAAGTGCTGCTTGTAGCACACCCTGTCCTGGCAGAGCTGTGCTCAAGTCCTCCCAGACGCCATTGTCTTCTACCACACTTCCCAACCTATCCTTTTGACTGGAGAGTGCTCAGCTATTCCTGGTGTCCCACCTGAGAGGTACCAGGATGGGTCTGGCAGCTCTTGGTGGCCATAAACTGGCTTTACTCTGTGCGTGTCTCCTTTACATCCAGATGCAGCTCTCCCTGCTTCATCTCATCCTCCAGTCACCTGCCCTTAGCCACATCCCTCTTTTCCTCCATCACCAAGACAAATTCTCAAAACAGCAAGGAGCATGAGAGGGCATGGAAAATGACCATGGAAGGAAAAAGATTAATCATTGAGCCATTTAGTGAATAACATACACACTGTTTCTCAGACTATTTTAGTATTATCCAGATCTATATGTTAATATAGCTTATATATATGCTTTTCCGATAAGATGTGCTAAAGACTTAAATCTCTTTCATCATTTTTCTTAGTGATTCATTTAAATTGGGAACAACACTTGTCAGTATGTACAATGGTGTATACTAGTGATGTATAAAATGTGAATGTTGAGATGTGTTGATAGGTTGCGTAGTTATCAAAACATGGAGCAGAACTAATAGGAGCAGCAATACAATAAAACAACAGTGCAATCAAAGTTCTAATGCAATGTTACCCTTCTTCCCAAAGGAAGAATGCAGATGGCAAGGTGATAACTATATCTCAAGTTAAGTGAAGATGGAAGGTAAACTGCACTCAGTTGTCCATCCTTCCCCTTCCTAAAGTGATGCTTATAAATTGGTTTATAAACAGCCAAGAGGTTGCTGGTTTGAAATTTAAGGACCTGCAGTGTGCTTAAAAACAACTTGTTGTGCCATCCAGCAATCAATGTATGTACTTCTCAAGGGCTCCATGAATCGCGAGTGAAAATTATGATGTTAGAGCTCAAAAGTATGAGACTGAGTAATGCTGTTGTGATCATGTATCTGTCAGTATGCTCCTACTTGAACTCCTGACATGATAGGTATGTCAAAAGGAAAAAGACTGCTGTCTTGCACAAAGACACTAGAAAAAATACATCAAGGAAAAAGAGTGGCTTTTTTAGGAAACACTTTTCATAAAAACTCCTGACTTGCTATAGATTAAATTATATTCACAAAGAGAAAATTAACTTCTGCTTTTTAACAGAAAAAGACCAAGAGGACAGATACTTATGATTATGACTGCGGGTTATGATTCAGCATCACATTGCAACCTTAAGCACAGTTGCAATTGTGCTTGCTTCTGTAATCTCCCTGCCTTCTTGCCTGCATTGTCTCTTCTAGGTGGCTTTGCTTCTCTTCCTTTAGAGAAACCAGTTCACAATCAGCATATTAATTGCTTTATTAAAGTAACTTTGGGTATAAACAGTGCATAATTCTTGCATGTTGGAGTTCATCAGTGTAAATTTCTCTTTCTAGTTGCTTTCCCTGGCACTTACAACCAACTAGTCATGTTCTTTTTCCATGTTTATTTACATTTTTCTCCTAAACTAATCTTTTCCCCATTTTCCCCCAGCTGAGAGTTAACCTATCGCTCATGCTGTAGCAGGGAGTTGCCAAACAAGTAGCCAAGCTTGAAGAACTGCTCTAGTTCTTTATTAACTTTATGGACTTATTAACAGTTTAAAAATGTGGTTATATCTATGCACAGTGTATCTTAGTAAACAAGCATCTCATTTTTTTGTAAATCTGTGAATCAGTTATTTTTACAGCTCTAGTAGTGGAAACTCCAGCATTCTAGAAATTGTTGTAGTCCCAAAGTCATTAGACAGAGAAAAATAAATGTTAAGCCTTTTTCACCACTCTTCAGTTACAGTATTCAGGGTATGTAGTTTTCCTTTATACTCCATGGACTGGAAAGCTTCCCCTCGCCCTGACGTGTACACATTAAAATGTCTGAAGCAGAAACCATAATTAAAGCTTCAGGTGGACAGGACATACATGTCTGCACAAGGAATCAGTTAGGTTAGTTTTCTTCCTGATGCTGTAGGAAATCCAGATGTTTAGCTTCTTGAGCTGCTGTTATTTAGAATACATATCCTCCTGGTACTCACCCTTTAACGCACTGTGGTACAGCAACAGCTATTCCCAGAACATACTAGCAAAACAGGTGTGAGAGGAAAAATGAATGTAGTAAGTGTATGACTGTGGTACATCTGACTTATTTTTATCCTGACAACTTGTTCCAGTTGAATCAAATGGAAGACTCCAAGTTTGATTACAAAGACGCTATTGTAATTATACTAGGGCCAGGCTCGTGGTGGTCTCAGCAGCATTCTGGCTGAATGAATTCAGAGTTTATTTTGGATTATCAAAACTCCACAACTTTCAATGGTTCACTGTATTACAGTTTCAACAAATGTAAAAGGCAGATCTGATGAATATGTGGAATGATTTTTTTTCTGTTCCCTGCCTGTATCAAGAATTCCACAGGCAAGACAGGAAAAAAACATTGAATAATTTAAGGAGAAAAATGTCTCCAGAAGCCTATATTAATCTGATTCAATCCAAACTTTCTTCTCAATATATATGTCAGTTGCTAAAAAACCTGAATGTCATGAACTGACAAAAAGTGTTGTATCCTAGTCACTCTTACGCAGTTTTACTGTTCAGTTATTTTCCCCATCACTTGAACTTTGCTTTCTTGATTTATCACTTTTTTTTACTTTAAAAATAAAAAACCAAACAAACGCCACATTCTTGTTTTAGGGCTGTGTTTAATTTCCAAAAACTTAACAGTGAGTTACAAACACCAAGCTAACGTGCATTTGAAGGCATTGGAAGCATTTCTGTTGTTTACAGTTCATATAAAACCTTTTTTTTTTTTTTTCCTGATTCTACTTGTATTTTGTATTGGCATTTTTCCTTTAAATTTGTTAACTTTAATTTAAGAGACTAGACTTTAATAAAGAACAGTTTCAGCTACAATGATCTCATACCTTATCAGAACAGCTGTTTATTAATGAAAGAACAGACTCTCAGCTGAGCGCATGCCGATTATTTTAATACAAACATAGGAGCATGGTAAGATATGTATGAAAGCTTTGCCAATATTCTTGTATGTTCAATTTAACTCTAGCTTTGCTAGGTTTTTTTTTCTGCTTCCCTCAAGAAGTGGTATCTTAGGTTCACTCACATGTCAGTGTTAGGAGTGCAGGCTCCTTTGAGCATTCTGGCACCACAGCTCCTCTCCTCCTGACCCACCTTTCCTTACAAACCTCATCAACCCTTCTTCTACCTCCCCACTGTTAAAACAACTGCAGTGGCTTTCTGTGATATGATCAGGCTCTGATCTGATTCAACCCAAACCAGAAGCAGCTAAGCCTAAGAGGAGAGAGAAATTAAGGCAGTAATAACTTTACAAACTTTATTTTCTTGCTTTTAGTCCTTTTGTATGAGTTGTGGAGGTAAAGAGACTGTAGTATGGTCTTTCACGTGAGTGGGTTTAGCTGAAGGTCGTCTTTGTGCCAAGCTGCTCTGCTTCATAGCCGTGCCTCTGTAACTAACTTGTACCTAACATCATGTTGACACGATGCTATCCACACTATAGATTTAGCAACTTTTTAGTTAATAGCTGTAATTTTTAAAAATTGAGGTGCCATTACATTCTGGGATCATGTTCTGGCGTAGATGCGGGCAAAGGTGGACAGGCTTAGGGTGCATCAGGGTCTGCTGACAAAGAATAGAGGCACACCAGCTTATGATACTTGGCTTAAAGTCTTTCCTTAATGAAAGCTTAAATTTTTATTTTACTATTTTAAGATTAGTGAGACTTAATCCTTTAAACATTTCACTGTTATTTTCTACCAAAATTGAAGTTTTGCAACAAATTTGCTTCAAATAGTGTTTTGAAACCTATTTAATTTGTTTAGCTTTTTAATGTCTCTTCAGGTAAGAGAATGCAAATCAGCAGCCACAGTATGGGTCTGGAAGTTAACAGGTATTTCAACAAAGATGTAAGATTAAAACACTTTTATGTTCAGGACGTGTTTGTAACTAAAACAAAACTGTGAGTCTTTCACAGATTTAAGCTGCTTGGTTTTGCTTTCATGGTCCTGGCTAGGATTCACAGAAAAGACACCAGGACACAGAGCATATTTTCATTTGCCTCCAAACTGAGCAGGCTGCCAATTGAATACAGAGGTGGCTGTGTGTTGGAAAGGAAAATTTGTTTTTATGTCACTTATGAAATAAGAATTTCTTTGTTTATTTTTCCTTCTCTTGCTCTAGATGCCATTTGGGGCTGGAGCAGGAAGACAGGAGGTGTACACTCACAGTCCCTCTCCATACAGGGAAAATGCCAAGGTGCTCTTACTCAGAGTTACACAAGCCATACATAATCATCCTGCCACACACTTCTGTACAGGAGCTAAGTCTTTGGTCATTTTTAATCTGCTGTAGAAATCTGAACAAAAAGCAACAAAGGGAGGTAGATTTAGATTAGATATTAGGAAAAAAATTTTTACAATGAGAGTTGTAGAACACTGGAACAGGTTGCCCAGAGAGGTGGTGGATGCCCCATCCCTGGAAACGTTCAAGGCCAGGTTGGATGAGGCTCTGAGCAACTTGATCCGGTTGGGGATGTCCCTGCTCCTTGCAGGGGGGTTGGACTAGATGACCTTTGAAGGTCCCTTCCCACCCTAACCATTCTATGATTCTATGATTTGACGCTGTCCCACACGACATCCTTGTCTCCAACTGGAGAGACGGGGATTTGATGGATGGACCACTCACTGGGTAAGGAAGTGGTTGGATGGTCAGATTCAAAGAGTTGTGGTCAATGGCTCAATGTCCAAGTGGAGTATCATTCCTCAGGGGTTGGTATTGGGACTGGCCCTGTTTAAGATTTTTGTCAGCAACATGGACAGTGGGATTGAGTGTACCCTCAGCAACTTTGCCAATTACGCCAAGCTGTGTGGTGCAGTTGACATGCTGGAGGGAAGGGAGGCCATCCAGAGGAACCTTGATAGGCTGGAGAGATGGGTGTGTGCAAACCTCACGAAGTTCAACCAGGCCAAATGCAAAGTCCTGCACATGGGTCAGGGCAATCCCAAGCACAAATACAAGCTGAGTGGAGAATGGATTGAGAGCGGTCGTGAGGAGAAGAACTTGGGAGTGTTGGTTGATGAGAAGCTCAACATGAGCTAGCAATATGCGCATGCAGCCCAGAAAGCCAACTGCATCCTGGGCTACATCAAAAGAAGCATGGCCAGCAGTTCAAGGAAGGTGATTCTCCCTCTGTACTCTGCTCTCATGAGACCCCATCTGGAGTACTGCGTCCAGCTTTGGAGCCCTCAGCACTCAGGAAAGACATGGACCTGTTGGAGCGAGTCCAGAGGAGGGCCACAAAAATGATCAGAGGGCTGGAGCACCTCTCCTGTGAGGACAGGCTGAGAGAGCTGGGGCTGTTCAGCCTGGAGAAGAGGAGGTTCTGGGGAGACCTTATTGCGGCCTTTCAATACTTAAAGGGGGCCTACAAGAAAGATGAGGACAAACTTTTTAGCAGGACTTGTTGTGATAGGACAAGAGGTAATGGTTTTAAACTAAAAGAGAGTAGATTAAGACTAGATATAAGGAAGAAATTTTTTATCATGAGAGTGGTAAAACACTGGCACAGGTTGCCCAGAGAGATGGTGGACGCCCCATCCCTGGAAACATTCAAGGCCAGGTTGGATGAGGCTCTGAGTAACTTGATCCATTTGAAGATGTCCCTGCTTCTTGCAGAGGGGTTGGACTAGATGACCTTTAGGGGTTCCTTCCAACTCAAACTATTCTATGATTCCATGATCTCATGTGATTTGCAGGCCAGAAGCTGTCTGGAATAATAGCAGTGAATCCTGCTACTTTAAAACTGGAAGAGCAAACCACACTCCCCAGAACATGCAGATGAGAAGAGGCCTTGCTGTGACTGGAGTGTGCATAGTACAGACCCAGTTTGCCTTCACAGCCTCCCTCAGGAACTCTAGCATGGTCATGATTATTCATGATAACATTTTCTCCCCCTTAGCTGCTAATCCCACTGTGATCTGACAAGTACGTTGATATCAACAACCATTAATATCAGGTAGCAGAACAGCTCTCTTCCATACCATGTCTCTCAAACTCTTTTAAAAAGATTTTAAAAATAAATAAATACTGCTAGTACAAACTTCTGAAAATAAACTGGGCTTGGCACAGGAATTACTAGTGCATGAAGTTCCTTTTTTTTTTTTTCTTTGAGGGGAGTGAACACTTGAAGTCTATTTTCATTTTAATGGAAACATTTTTTTGTCAGCCTGCCAGTTCAAAATAAGGTTAGCAAAACAAGCCTAAAAATAGTGGAGGTGTAGTACAGCTAAGAAATTGTGAAAGCACCGAGTGAGCTAAAGCTAAATACCATATTATGGCCCTAGTTGAGCACTTTATATATATATATGTGTGTGTGTGTGTGTCTAAATATAAATACATGAATAATAAGATCCAAGCCAAAAGCTCAGTGGTCTATTAGACACGGTTAGATAACCAACTGACTGTATTTCAGGTAAATCCGGATCTAAATATTAGCCTTGCCAAGAAGTGGCTTTAACTTTTAATATAACTTTTTCTGTCTTTAAATTGTTAAAACACCAATCTGCCTAGAGATTTAAATAGATAAGTTATGTCAGGAAGACCTACTTGTAAATATCCAGCAGAACTTCTGCTGTGAGGCCTCAAAATTAGATATATTTTAAAATAATTGAGAAGATTATTTTACTTCAGAAAAGAAAGTTAACTAAATCTAAGCTCCTGAAGGCTTGTAGCACTGAATGCCTAAGATGTTTGTTTAGTGCTCATGGTAAATACAAGAAAATATTATACACTTTGGGACACTTTCATGACTTACGGCTGCTCACTTCCCTCTATTAAATTACACAATATGTGAAGTTTAACTTTCAGGGTTTTAATAAAGAATAGTGTCTTTATTCTCTAGTGCTGAAAAGAATCAGAGTCTTGTTTCTCTAGCTTTTAAAATCACTGTTTTTTAAATAACGAGGGAAGATGGAGCTGATAGGGATAGTGTGGCTCATCCATGCGAAGTCCAGATCAAAGATGTTTTCAGACATGGCTTGTTGATTCAAGTTTTATATATGTGGCAGGAGAAAACCTTACCACACAAGGTTTCTCAAAGATACAGCTAACAAAATTTCACATTTAATCATTTCAGTTTAGGATGAAAGTATTTAAGTCATATTATTTTGTGGGAGAGTCTCTTAGTTTAGGAAGGTGGACTCCATAAAGAAAATAATGAAGTCTGCAAATCAAAAAATCTGAAATCCATTACTGTATATTTTTAATGGTCTTTCTCCTTTCACAGGCTAATTTGAAGCCTGGAGCCAGTGGGCTAAAGGAAAGCTCAGTTTAGTCACTTGCTAACTGAAGGCAAAGTGGGAGAATACACTGTGAATGCAAGGTAGCCAGGGCACACTGTGCAATGGGACCTTTAGGAGATGCTAAGAAAAGAAAATGTGAATTTGTTGTCTGAGAAGTAAAGGTCTTTGTAATTTGCAGTGACAATTTAAGTCTCACAGTACCCTTTGTGGTCAGTACAGTAAATACTATTAATTTTGTAGATGAGAATTCTTGTTTGAGGTTGCATGGCCAGTTACCAAAAGACCAAGAGAGGGCTGACACATACAACTGAAGCCGAGCTTTTAACCTTTTTAAACGAGTTATCTCCATGAATTGCAGCATACACACTGAGGTAAGGCAATAATTGCCTAACCTCTTCAGTTAATTCTCTATGTATGACTTCTTCCTCTTCCTTATTGCTTCCATAGACTGTGAGAAATAAAGAATTCCTATTTATTGCTGCTGTATCTCTAGTGACTCCTGTTTTCTCATATAATTTCAAATAAGGTCAATTAGTAGGATGTAGGTCAAGACAATAATGAGTAAGTTTGAGTGCTGAAATTCTCAGAAACTAAAGGAACCTGTGTTTTCAGAAGTCTCTCCAAATTTGGGAGAAGATGGCTGAAGCAGTACATGGCTATAATATCTATACTAAAAAATCTGCTCAAATTGAAACATTTGACTTTCTACACACTCAAGGCAGCCTTTCATTAATTCTTTAGAAAATTCTGTTTCTCTTAGTATGCACAGATAGTTGTTGATTTTTTTCCTGTGGAAATGTTGAATGTCAGATTTAAAATAAGGTTCAGACCTGAAGCCAAGTATGTCTTCAGATTCTGGATTCTTGGTAAGCTGACAGTATTTAAACCAGAACTGGGAAGCAGATTTTTTTTCTTGTCTTAAGCCTACAGTCAAGTTGGTAAAGGCAAGCTGAAAACCTCACAGCTTTCATTGCATAACCTCTGCAAGTTGAAAGGGATCCAGTTCTGCGAATCTCTGTAATCCTGACGTAAACTTGAAACTTTGTCTTTGGCCTGACTATTCTGAGATTGAGTGATCTCCTAAAATGCAGATACTGAATTACATTACATAAATATCTTGCATATTACAAATATCTAGATGACTTAGCAAATCTCTTCTGGAAAGTATTTCTGAAAGATGTTGCTTCACTGATGTTCTGGTGGTTTAGATCTAGTACGATAATTATTAATAAAATGCTAATTTCATAATTTTGCTCAGTTTTCAATCTTATTGCTAATCTGTGTGTGCTTTTAATTATTTTAGGAAATCTATCAGTGGTGTGGCTCATCATGCAATAAATATGAGCGACTGAAGGCTACTCAAGTTGCTGTTGGCATTCGGGACAATGAACGAAATGGAAGGTCCAAATTAATTACTGTGGAAGAAGGAAGTGAACCAGACCAGCTCATAAAGGTATTGTAGTATCAGTTACTGACATAGCTGTAAATAAATTTCTTTTACATCTCAGGAACTAAATAGGATTGGGCTCAAACCCTAGGTTTATTGAGCACTCCAGGAAGTCAGATTTGGGTTATGGTAGGCCAGTTTATACTTCTTTTCCCTCCTTATCCCGGAAGTGTTAAGTTTATTGGGCGGTAAAGTCTGAGATAATTAATCACCTGAGAATACTTTTTCAAGCACTAAATGTTTGCTTTTTTGAATTAGCCATAGGGTGACTGATTTAACAGCACAGCTCATACCTGAACCACACTATCTGCTCCGTATGAGGAAAGAGCAACATTGAGGTGGGACAGCACCGAACAAGAGGAAAGACAGGGAATTACTATGTCTAAGATGTCAGCAAATGTAGCAAATTCCTTGGAGATGCATGGGGCCAGCCACACTGCTTTGCATAACAACATCTATGACAAATTCTTATGCACCTAGCTTCTAGTAACCCTACCAAGCCCCTTCCTCGTGTGTTCAGAAAGCTTAACCATTTACTTAAAAACTAGAATTTAGATTTCATAACTGAGTTGATCAAAGTAGATTGCAAAAAAAAAAAGAAAAAAAATCCAAAATTTATGGGATTTTCAGATCTTGAAAAAATTTACGAGCACAGATGCATTGTTGCAGGCCACATACTAGTAAAGAATTGTCACGTGGCATTTGTGTGCTAAATTAAGCTTTTTCCATTCATTCTCTAAAAAGAAGGAAAAGTGAAGCAGAGTCATAAAGCAGTCCTTCAATAAAAGGGAAAATGTAGAGGTAGAATATTATCTTGTACTTCAGATTAACTTCAGAAAGTAATGCTAATGGGGCATGCAGGTATGCTGTTATTTTTGATGGTGCTTACATTCGGTTTGTCACATGGACTATAACTTGCTATTGCTTAAGCAGCAAAACATGCCAGGTGCTGGGCGGCCAGCCCTTGGCTGTGCTAGCTGTGATGACCCCTTTGGATGATCTGCCCATCTGCTTGCCAAGGCTTTTTGCCTGTGGATGTGAGGACAGATGTGGCTGTGTTCAGAAGTACGGGAGGTGGCACCCAGTGCAACGGAGATTTTTGAAGGGAAGAAAACAAAACCAAAACAATCCTATATGTGGCTTTTCCTTCCTTGTACAGACTTCTAATACTGGCTCTGGTGTGCACATATTTTACACCCATAACTTTTATGAAAAAAGCACAGGTTGGCAATTAGAGCCCAACCTCCTGCTCTGTATTGGGTTGCTGCCTGCTGTGGGCCGCAGCTGGGTTGCACCGTGGGAACCTGCTGGCACGGTCCCGTGGCAGCAGCCTCCTGCTGCCAAGCCCATCTCAGGAATACTGCTCCAGGGTCTGCATGGGGCTTCTGATAAGCTCACGTGTGAGTTGGGAGCGTCGATTGGAACAGCTGCACTTTGACCCTCTTATATGACAAAGGGACAGATGCAGATGCGAAGCCAGGCCTCCTCCCCGTGACAAGCTGTGAACGGCAGGAATATGCTGGCCTCGCCTCTGCATCTGTGCCAGATTTTTTCAGCTGGGTGCAACTGTTGTTTTGCAGCAACTTCATCGCATGATTAAGAGCAGGAAAAAGGCCAAGGCTGCATTTTGATCCTGTAGCGCATTGTTATTGTATCAGGGAATAAATCGTTTCTCCTCTTGCTCAGCAATGTGTGAAGAAGTTTCTGCTTTTCCTTTCGGACTGTGAATATAGAGGGAAGAAAAATGGGTAGTTCAATGCAAGAAGGTCCATGGCTTCTATTGCCACCACTGTAATGAGCCTGATTCCAGTGAGTTTGTTGGCAGCCAGGGCTTACCTTCTAGCCTGTGTCATGCTGGGTAGCTTTGCTTTTGGAAGTGCTCCCCATATAACGGGGTTTGCAGCTCAGCCACGGCCGTCCCAGTCCAAGCTCTGAGATGTGCTGCTAATAAGCCAGGAGAGTAGTTAACCTCACAAACATACAAAAACTATTAATCTTTATTCCTGCGCAAATTGTATCCCATTCCTGGTGTTTCTCATTTTGATTTCTCCTTGCTCCCACAAAATTGTTTCTAACTTGCTGTAGCACTTGCCCAGGCTGCGTGCTCTGAAACTAGCATTATGCTTGTTTATTCCCTCCACATCAGGAAGGATGGATTTTTGCCATCTCCAGCTTTTTTAGAAAAAGGTTGATTTTTTTTTCCTAAGGAAAGGAATTATGTACTTTAAATATTCATTTTGTCATCCAGTATGCCACTGAAATCAGAATGAGATTTCCTAAAATTATCTCCTTTGATAAATGTCAGGAAAGATTCCCCCTCCCATGAGCTAGAAATCTGCTTCCGTATCAGTGGCTTAACTTGCTCGTGCAGCGCTGCTAGAAAAGCGTTCACCAGGCAGGGGCTGACAAACACACCATGAGTACCATCGTAAAGAGCCGACAGTGAGCTTATCCCTACTCTGTAAGCACGGAGTTGTGTTCCCAAAGCAGCAAAGCAGGACTGCTGTGCCTACGCCCCACCACAGAGGCAAGGCACACAGGCTGATCCAGCGTACCCCACCAGACTTCTCTCCTGCGATGGGATTAGCAGTGGCCGTGCCGGGCTTGTGTTTCCCAGCCTGCCCGCTTTCCTGCTGGGAGCTGGGGAGCTGTGGGTGAGCTGTGGGTCTGAAGTAGCCAGATAAGGGACAACTACCATTTTTAGCAAGGTCCTGAGATCACACTGACACTGCTTGAACAATTTGCCCATGGAGGAGCTGTCTGGGGCATGCTGTAGGGCTGGATGAATTGCTGCGGCAGGCCAGCATGATACAACTTGCTTGTCCTGGGAAAGGAGAGTGGCTAGCAGATGGGTACGTGAGTAGTTTTGACAGCAGCAAGCCCTTCTTTCATCTGTAGTGACCAGGGGCCCCCTGGGAGCACACAGTGACCATCCTGTGCCTGCACTCAGGAAATGCAGGGTGTCTGGAAAGCTCAGACCTGCAGTGGTTGCACAGGAGGTCTCATAAGGTGCTGCAGGAATCACCAGAACTCTTTGATGGTGAAGATGAGACAGAAACTTTCTGTGCAAGCCCAGCAAAGGTGTGTAATCTACCTAGTTTCATCTCTGTGTTTGCACTTTAGGTGAGGTACTGACTGGCAAGTTTAAATAAGCAGTGCTGTATAGGGTTGCTGCCTTGGGAATTCAAAGAATAAACTGACCACCTTGGACAAATTGCTGCTGTTCCTGCTCAGTAACTGTGACTGGTCTCTGCAGCCACAGCTGCCCATAATAAAATTCACCAGGTGCCAACTCTACTCTAATTTTCTCACCTAAACAGCTGAAGAGAGTTACTTATGCTGCTGAATTTTAGGCATGAATGTTCAAATTGTGTTAAAGGAAATTTTTCATCTGCATGGGACCAATAAAAAAATAAGTCCTAGCAATGCTTGGGTTAGTTTGGTCACACTACGGTGACCATGTCAGGTTACAGCTAACTACACTTCTTTTTTTTTTTTTTTCTGTTAATCAAAAGGAACAATAAATATATGGTTTCAAAGCTAACCTAGGACCAGAATCATCTGCAGTCAGTTGCTAGCCCTGTGGGAAACCCCCTTGTGCCGACTGCACTGACACTGATTCTTCTCCTTCTGACTGGTTGCAGTGGTAAGCAGAGATCTCACAGCATCGTGTTTGTATACCAAAGAGATCACTGAGGTCTGAGAGAGCAGCCACAGTAACAGGTAGCTGTGCTTAGGACAGACAATTTTCCAACTGTAGTTGGAATTCTGTTCTAATTCTGAAGAGAGGACAAAACTGGGGAAGCGAAATTTTAAAAATAGTTTCCCATGATCTCATTATTTAGCATTGTGGGAAGTGGTGAGCGGGATGAGTGAATGACTGCGGTACCGTTTCCTTTCTCCAGTAAAGTTGTTGTCGTCCCCTGTTGGGCTAATGAATGTGTAAGCTGTGCCTCTGCTTTCAGAGTAATGGCAAATTAGAGAAACAAGGAATCAGGAATGTCTAGTTTTGTGAAGTTTTCTAGTTGGCCAGCAAGCTGACGCTCCTTGCAATTAAGCAGGAAACACAGAAATTCAGTTCTGAGTCACCCAAGGGAAAGATGTAGAGCATCCAATACTCTATGCACAGTGCACCAGCAACTTGATCTGGTATCGTACCTCTAGAGATGAGGTAGGAGAGGAAGATAAAGTCTTAGTATATTTGTTCTACTATACTTGTGTAATTTGAAATATTAGACACCGTAAAAGATTTTTATATTACAGTACTGTTCTGACTACATAGACTTATCTCCCTGTGATAGATTTTAAGTGTCTCCGGCAGCCATGACAGTCTGTCTGCTGGGTATAAGAGCCAATGAAAAAGTAAGATCATCTGTCCCTTCTACTTAATCATGAAGTATTCATCTAACACTTTTCAGGTTGGTTCTTGTTTTCTATACAGTCAAAACTGTGTGATTCTTAGGACTGTTTCATTGTTTCCCCGCAAATTAATGACTCCTTTAAAACTACATCTCTTGGTAGCCTGTGATTGCTGCAGTTTTTATTGCTGAGGCTTTTGGCTTATTTTTGGAAAGGTTTTTAATGTCACAGCTGGAACAATGAAGCCTAAGAAACGTGACTGCTGAGGTCTAAAACCTCAAGAAAATGAAGGATAGTGTCAGCACACATCTTTGAAAACACTCTTCTGCCTTTAAACAAAAAACACCACGACTTTTGTTTACTCAGCATTTGCAGTTGTTACGTGCCTGGTTTCCTTAGAGTTCTAGTGGCCTTGCAACAGATAAGTGCAAACTCACTTCTCGTAAAATACTTGTGTAAATATTCACCTACTTTATATTTGTTTACATATCAAGCAAGAGAAGGAACCTCTTCCTCCTTTCTGATAACGCAGCCTTTCTCTTCCCTCCTTTTTCTTTCAAGCTCGAAGAAATGCTTAATCCTGTGAATTCCTGAATGCCACTGTGTTCAATGCTGATTGTTTTTGCATGTGGTGTGAATAAATACTGTGGAGGTATGGGAATGGCTTGATCATACTATAGGTAGTCACACGTTTCCACCTCTGTAACTGGAAAGGGACTGGTAGCACTACACAGTGCTAACTCAATCATGTGGATAAAATCTTAAGGGCACAGAAATAAGAAGCGCCCATCGCAAATGCAAGTTACAGAGACTGCTTCTTTAGATACCCAAATAATGCAAACAGCACCACAACATCAGGCTCCAGTAAACTTTAAATTGGCTGGATAGAACAGAAGAGCAGGACCATCCCCTCCTTTCTTGTTGAGTTCAAGCCCCTAAAAAATGTTTGCTGCAAAACAAAGATCATTTCCAAGGACGGCACAGAGCATGGTGAGGTAGCTGGGAAAAACTAAGGTTTGCTGTGACTTGTGACTAGCACAAATGTGTTTGACAGTGCAAGGGCATGCTTCTCTGAAGGAGCTAGGCGGGTTCCTGCAGTCCCTGGTCTTGTCACACAGATCATTGCATAAGGCTCAAAGAGCAGCGTGTGCCCCGCCAGTTTGGTACCTGCTCCTTTCCCAGAGCCAGCCAGAGTAGGATCTGCCATCACAACTCCGTAAAAAGAAAAATTGCTATTGCTGCTGTCATAACATTTACATTTCTTCTTGTTCCCTTGGCTTTTGGTTGTATCATGAGGTCACGTTGTGCTAAGGAGAAGCTTATTTGTTTGGTATACAGAGGAGTGGAGGAACAGTGGGGATGAGGGCAATGCAGAAGGAAGAGGAGGAAGGGTAGTAAAATTCCAGGCATTTGTTAGGGATTAAACAATTGTTTAATCGTGTAGCTTGTACACAGAATTCATATGCTATGAATTGCATGTAACTATTATGGTCCAGCCTGACCTGTCACTAGCAAGAAAATGCTCAACATGAAAATACATTAATGCAGTCACATTAGCCCAAAATATGCATGGCTTTGGGAATATGTAAGCCAAACCAATATATTTTATTATCTAAACTGAGACAATTGGAAAAAGTGGAGAAGCTTGCGGGAAGTTTTGTGAAATAAATATTAGAAATTAATTTCAGTCCCAGGGCAGAGGCAGCATTGGACAGTCACACACAGAGAAAAATGAACGCATTGAGGGAGGGGTGAGGACAATGGAAATTGTACCAGTTCCCAGAGCAAAGCCTCAGCTATGCAGTCAGACACACATAGGGAAGTTAATTACATTTTATTGAGAATGCAAAGACTTAAAAAAGCTAATGGGCAGAAAATAGCAAAACTACTAGCTGTAGTTACTAGCTGCAGTTGCATAAGCTACTCAGGTGAACAGACAACTTTCTCAGGGTGCTTTGAAACTATGGGTCAAATTTATCCCTCAGGAAAACAAATACACTTCTTCACTGGAATGGTTTTGGATATATGCAGGTGTCAGCAAGAACACAATTTGAGTCTTCACATTTTGGATAGTGGGTAAGAAGTTTGTAGGATATGAACTCAAAATACTCCAGGGGGGAAAAATACTACACCTGCTCATGTGTCTTTCGCAGCAACATCTGTCCAGTCTGAGGAGTGGCAGTTTCTTAATTGTTACAGCGTTTAATTACAACTTTTGATAGGCTATGAATGTGGATACAAAGTACCAAAACCCTTGCTCTGCAGGGAGCCAGTTTCAAGCTGTCAAAACTGGGCATCCTGTTTTCTTTCTAATTACTGAATGCATCTCCTTCATTAAGGACGGTCCTTTGGCTCGATGCAAATTTCCATTTGAAGGACTTCATGATGCAACATGTACTCAGACAAAACACGTATGGCTTGGATTTCAGTTTAGCTTAGCTGCTTTGCACCTGCTGAGCATTTGGTCCAGTGTTTTCTCAGGCCCAGGTAGAAAATCAGCAGGGGTGTTGCCCGAGAAAAGCAGAGGGTAGCAGGAGGACTCTTCATCAAAGTCGTGAGTTACCCATAATGTTCTTCAAGCTGCAGTTTTCAATCTCGGCCACCTGAAGCCAGGTACTTAAATGACAGTGAAGTGAATAGGAGCTGCAGGTGGCAAGTACATCTGAAAGTCAGGCTTTTAATTAAGTTGCTAAATATGAATTTCAGAGCCTGGATTAGAAATTTGCTTTGGAAAATGTTCATGCATATCATACTGCATGGCATGAACTAAATCATCTATGAGCAGGTCAAATAATAGATGATTGAAAACCTAATTTCTTATGCTAGGAAAGATGTTTCTATATTAGGTATTTCAGTGAATTTCTAAAATCATAATGAATTACTGGAAGTGCTTGCAATTAAAT
Organism: Chlamydotis macqueenii; assembly: GCF_036417535.1. Lineage (NCBI taxonomy): Eukaryota > Metazoa > Chordata > Aves > Otidiformes > Otididae > Chlamydotis > Chlamydotis macqueenii. The sequence continues at coordinate 29,280,371 of NC_141557.1, forward strand.
TATAGCGTGTCTCGTTTGCATCCTTGTGGGTGAAAAAACCAGTCATCTTTGTTACGTTTTCTTCTTCGGCAGCTGTAGCGCTTGCAGGGTAACCATATTAGTCAATTGTAATCTTATAATTACATGTTAGAATATTAATGGAGTTTGTAATGGCTTTTTTTCCTTTCTGTGCTAGACTATCAAGAAATCTATTGATGAAAAACCACCGTAATTTTCAGTTATTAAATGAGCATAATTAAGAAGGCAAGGCCAAAGAAAAGAGTTGTTAGCAGTTATCTCCACGTGGAGTTGTTAGCAGTTATTTCCATGTACTTGCTAGCAATGGGGGGGATTTCATGAAGAAGAACTGAAAGGGCAGAGTTTCCTTGCTGTATAAACAGCTCAGAGATATGCTATTCCTGGTATGCTGCATATCCCCAAGATAAATACACCTTGAAAGGAATTTTTTTTTTTTTTTTTTTTTTTTTTTTCCCCACAAGGTCTGCCTCATCCCAATCCCTGTGCAGATCAGCTCTCAAGGGATCTCTGCTCAAGGTTGCCTTTGAATTTTCTTTAGTGAAAGTTCTGCAGTGCAGGAAGGGCTCAGGGAGGAAAACGTTGTACTTTTGTTTCAGAGGAGTCTGCATATGCACGGATTGGCTGCATAACACCGGAATGAAAGTCCTCTCACATCTGGGCAAGGGTGAAGAAAAGCTGTACAGAAGAAACTGTTCCACGTGTTGTGGGGTCAGTTCAGTATTTCCTCCACCACTGAGTGTGTAATGCTGAAGGAATATGTAAATATAATTATTGTATTTACTGCAGAGCAGGTTATCAGGGCCAGGTCTTTTGCTTACATAACTGTGTATGACTTTGATACTACCTGGGTTTGCCTGTAAAAATAAGAGGTAGATAAAATTACATAAGATGGATTTAAATATTGCAGTACTCAATGCTGCAACTTCTGATTTTTAAGAGCTGTAGATCATAGCCCCTTTGTTGAATATTTTGGCTCCTTTACACAAAATCTGAAGAGATGTAGAAATTTAAAACTAGAAATCAGTTAGTGGAGGGCACCTAAACTAACAGGAAGAAAAATATTTTCAAAGAGCTAAGCAGGATGTATCTCCTGTACAACGAGGTGAAAGAAACATTCTTGGTTTCTCTCTTTTTCTGTCCTAATAAATATTTAATTTATATCAAGATTCAGCAGGAGGCATTAGAGAAAATCTATCAAAATACTCTCTGGTTTGCTTTCTTAAATATCTGTGCCCTGTCTTTGATGCAAGAGTTTGAGTGTCATACCAGGGAGGATCCCCTGGCACAGTTGACATATTGGGCTGTACGGAACTGGTAATTCTGAGCCTGTGAATACAGCCAGTGGTGCACTGGGAAAATATTTCAGTGCCCTCAGTAGATTTTTCCACCTTCCCATCTCACAGACTGAGTGCTGAAACACCTTGCTGCAGCTCCCTCTGCTTGCACTAACGCTCCTGTGTATCAGGGCTGCCTGCCTCTCCCTCCAGCCCGTGTAGATGCCCTGGGAACACTGGTTGTCTAGCAGAGTCACTGGCTGCCCATCACCTGCCACTGCCTCCAGCTCATTTCCTGCCGCTTCAAGTTTCAGAGTATTTGTCATACTCCTCTGTGATCCAGCCAGTCACAGCCTGGGGACCAGCCTGCATGGTGACATTGCCAATGCGCTGCTGCAAAACTGGAGGCACTTAAAGAATGAAAACCTGGAAGTTTTGTGGGTTTTAGCAAATAAATGTACCTTGTGTCCAAGGCTCCCTGTTGACATTAGTTACTGATTCATTTCCATTACTGTCCAACACTTAAGCATGCACTGTCATGCAGCACATACGTGTGTTTATCCACAAAGCTTTCAAACTGAGATCTGCAAAGCTACAAAGACTTCAGTGTGTGCCTAACTTCATGTCCCAATAAAGCAGAAAAAACAGGCATCTCAAGCACATGTGCAAGTCTCTGCAGGATTTGGGTCTCATTTCTGCTACTTCTGCTGGTATCAGAGGAGGATGTAGCAAAGGAGTAAGATTTAAAAAGTCAAGTGGAAAGGTTTAGTATAAATGCAAAAAAAGATGTAGGGTGACTACTTATTGTATTTTTAATTATGCTGCAGGTAGGCAGGTTGCTGAACAGCTCAGTTCTCAATGTTCAGCAGCAGCAATGGTTACAAAAAACCCGCTGTGTTTGCATAGTTACTGCCATTCACTCTCCCAGTTTCTTTAGTGTGTGATCACTGTTCATCTTGAAGGCATCCCAGAAGCCAGACATTTGAAGATAACATAGGCTGGGGGTTTCCTCAACTCATTTCATGCTCACTGGATCTCAGTGTAAATAGTCAGCTTAGATACTGCCAGCTGTGCAGTCCCAGCAGGACAGAAGGTCACTCGCTTTACCTCAGAGGCAAATTATTGAAGAACATCAGATTTCTACTTACAGGAGTGCTCTAGATACTTTTTTTTGTGACCATGTTATGCATGGCCTGTTTCACTGAGCAGAAAATTGATGTTAGAATATCGTTATCATACCAGTAAAGACTTTATATTCAAATTATCCCAGACACATATGCAAAATTGCAAATATTGTATGAAAACCTGCCAAAGCTTAATGCCCTATTTTTAGGAAGTTAAGCAGAGAGCTATGAATAAAATTATGATTTGCATTTGAAATTCCTGAGACAACAGAAACTGGCTAAAAATGTAGGCCATAATTTATGCGTCAAAAGTGCCATGAGCAACTGATGCGTTTTGCTGTTTTATAACAAGCCAGATGCATACAGATCAGAAAGGCCTTTACCATTACATGGTAAAGCAAAAAAAAAAAAAAAAACCATCGTATTTTCAGTCTCTGTTCAGGCAGGTGGGAGGTCTTCTCCTCAAGGTGAGCATGTAGTGACATCTATTGTTGCTGGCATTGCTAGTGAGAAGCAATTTCAGGCAGAAATCTTGCTGGCTGGGAGCTACTTTAGTGAAAGGATTTTTTTTTTTTCCTGTTGGGAGTGCAATTTTTTTGTAAGACTATCAATGTTTGCTCAGATTGATGGGCAGAGTTCCAGGTTACAATAACCAGTGAAATAAGCATATCCAGCTGTTCATAATCTGACCGATGTCAAAAGTTGGTTTTGTCTGGACCAGAATATCCCTCTGCAGTGGTTGTGCTCTGGCAGGAGAACCAGTAATCCAAAATGATTAGAAATGAAGCTGTGGCTGGTTACATTAGCAGCAAAGCCCTAAAGCCACCTCTGCCTGATGGTGCTCTGGGTGGATATGTCTGCACTGGTACCCAGGGTCAGCCAGGCAGTTACTAGCCTGCATCCTGTTCATCCCTTCCTCTCTCTGCTGGATTTTTTTCATTTTACTGGCTACTGGAATAGATATTTAAGGCAATATTTATTTCATAGAGACATTCCTTGTAACATTCTTCTCTGCTTTGAACGTTAATAAAAATTTAAGCCTTTATCTACCAATGACTTCACACTGTGCTTGTAGTTCAGACCTATTGTCCTGCACAGAGGATTTATTCCCTGTCACAGCCTACACGTGTACCTTGAGTTGGCAGGAGCAGGATATACTTGCTTCTGTCAGAGCATGGAAGAAAGTAAACGATGAGCTACTAATCCTGATTGTTTTCCAAAAGCATTAAGTAATAAAATGCCAGGCTCACAAGACAGCTTTAAGCTATGTAAATGTCTTGCTTTTCTTTCTATTACTCTTAGCATATGAAGAGGGGAACTTGAGTGTTTTTGAGATCTGACACTTGGGATCATAGCCACAGCAAATAGTTCAGTTTCAGACCCAGAAGCCTAACCCAAACTGTGTATAGTAAGAAGAAACAAACACAGTGCTAGTGTACACAAGGTAAACTGTACAGAACTGGTTTTCTCTCTTAATTAACCTTCACCTGACATGTTCTTCAAGTATTGTTTTCCTAGTTGGATTTTCAGCCTCACTGAACTTTTTAAACTTCTTGCTCCCATTAAATCAATATCAACTATTTCATGATGCAGAGCTGGCTTCTCCAGTTATGAAGAAAATGTTTGCTAAATTTCTTCTTTTGATGGGTTTATTTTAAATTATTTACCTTGTCACATTCCTAAAGATCAGAAAACTTTTGTCTGTGATTCTTTTTTAAGGGCAATGGAGTGTAATTTAACTTGGCTTTGGCTCTGTATTTTGCATTTCTCTGAGGGGGTGCAGATGTTTACAGAGAAGAGCTTGTGCATATGAGATACAAAAGGTTTTGCAGGCAGGATAAGCTACATTGCGTTCACCACAACATAAGAATGAACTTGGGCACTGTTGTAGAGGAACTGATGTTATCTTGGTTTCCACCATTACATTCTTGCACTAACCAAAATGTGGTGACACGAACATTTAACAGAACTTAAAAAAACAAAGCTGTAAAACTTAATGCAGATTGACTTTTTGTTATGCCTGCTAGAGACAAGACCTAAAAGTGTGGGGATAATTAATACTTTCGATAAAACGTTAACTTGGCAGTCCGATGCTCTTGTTGAGACCTAAGCTGGCATTAGGCTGTAGCCATGTCAAGCAAGGTAGGCTCTTCTGTAGCCAGCTATGGGCATGTTTTATTCTGAAATAGCTGTGAAGTAGATGAAGACTGGAGCAGTTAAACAACCTCACATATCCCCTGAGGTCAGCGTGTGCACGCTGGTGGTCACTACCAGATAGCGGCACTACACCTCTGTGCACTTTCGCTGAGCCCAGAGTTGTTAATTATTTTCTCCAGGACTCTGATAAAACTGCCCACAGTAAGCAATGGAGGGGAGAGGATAAACATCATTCTGTGGTGGAGCAACAGAGAGCGAAAGAAGGGTGGTTTTGACACCTTAATCTGTCAAAGGCAGATAAGGTGAAGCGATATGAAGAGTGTCTGTAGTTTGGAAATCAGCAGCTGCAATGAAAGATGCCAAGCCCAAAGAATGAGGAAGCTAGGGCATGGGTATGCTTTCAGAGGCCCTAATTATTCTTTAGATTATTTCTACTGCAGTAAGTAATAACAATGATGATTATTTTAAAAAGTGGTTACAAAACTTGCGTGTGCACCCGTATATTTATGAGAGATATGGTTTGGGGTTCTCCATATGGTTGAACATCCAGGGAAAAATGCAGCTAGTCTATTTTCTGTCCCTGAGAGAGCATTGCTGTTTTCAGATGTGTAGGGTTGATCTAGGGGTCTGAATTCTTGGCAGGTTTGTGAGTCAGGGTCCCAAACCTCAGAGCAGCCTAGAAGAGCCAGCATAGGATACACTGGGTTGTAAGACCTAAAGACCCAGTGGAGCAGCCTGGATGTCTGTACAGGGAAAATTATACAAGCGAGGTCCTGTGTTTGTAGTGAGCATGAGATCTGTGTGAAACTTAGAGTATATGTAGACAAGGATCATAAGATTGAATGTCCCTTAAGCTGTCTGTTGACTTAAGTCATTTTATCAGGAAACCCTGCTGAAAAGCTTTGGGAACCCTTGACCATAGCCTCAGCTGGCATAATCTGTTTTCTTTTTGATGCATCACATGAGAATCATCTATATGAAGGTGACATGCCCTGGAAAGCTGCAGCTCAGCCAGCCATATGCTTATGTAGCGATAGAACCCAATTCCAGCATAGCAGTTAGCTGTTGTTTGATACAAGCTTTGTCATCTTATTGATAAAATTATCAGTTATTATAAAATCCCAGCATGTGTGTGGACTCAGCTGTAGCACAGGAGTTTACCTTAGAAGGAGGAAAGACAGCTTCTCTGGGAAGGAATTTCTTTGGGACAGAACTTAACATTCATTTCAGCATAAATTGCTTTCTATTCAACCGCAGAATTTTTCCTTCTGTAATCTGTCTCATCGTCCAGTGTGTAGGACAAACTGACTGAAATTAATGCATATTGGAACTGACTAAAGTTGTTCCTAGCAATACAAAAGTGTAGTAACTATATCTATTTCATACTGTATCATTTCATACGTAGAGTATATATAGTGCACGCTGCATTACTTCACACCATGGCTGGTGTCTTCACTTGCCTTAAGTCACTTTGATCTTGTGTCATCTTCTGGTTTTGATACCAACATACACAGCTATAGAAACCCATTAGTGATCCGGTGGCAGGAGAAGCACCACTTGTCCCTTCTTAACAAGGGCCACCAGAATGCCAGGATCTATAAGCAACTGTGACTTCAAATTCAGGAGAAGGGGGCACCCTCCGTTACAAAAATGAGTAATGTTCTTGCCCATGCCTAAGAACAAGGCTAGCTTCGGCCAGAGAAGCTACTGTGCAAGCTGCTGTTTAGTGAATTACAAATGGATTTCCCCGCAACCAGAATGACTTTGCCTGTAACGGCACCTGCGCAAAGGAGGTTTTGACCCCTGTCGCTGTGCCAGCACTGATGAACTGAGATTTCCTAAGATGAGACTTAGGGAGTCTGATAATAATTGTCTATCTAGTTCAGAAAAAAAAACCATATCTAAATGCAATTTTAAGACACCAACAGGTCAGGCCAGCATTCTAAACTGTACCAAAGCCAATTTCAAAGCCCAGTTTTTAAATTATAGAGGCAGTTTGGTTTAATTGCTACCAGAGCAGAGTGCCTAGAGTGTGCTCTGTCACATAGAGGCTGCTTCTGTCAAGACGATTTCACAAACACCAACAGGCACTGTTTAGCCTTGTTTAAAGATATTCAAAGTGGCACTCACATAGTTTTTAAAGACCCCTGGGCAAGCAGAAAATTTTAAGAGCAGTTTATTTTGTATCATTTTAAGCGACTTACAACAAAGCTGAAAAATAACTGTGGTGCCACAGGTATTCTATGTGCACGGCAAGGGAAAACGCTGACTTTAACTGTATCAGGAATCACAACTGTTGTGTATTTTTTTGTGTGTGTGTTTTTTTTTTTTTTCTGGAAATACCTAATTAGCAGAAAACTAGTGAGTATGGACTTCTGGAAGTTTTATTAACAGGACTCTTTTACTCTCCTAATTGTTACTGAAAGTCAAATGTAATAAACCCCTCAAACCTGTTCAGTGTCTGTTCAGGCAAGGAAGCATGCCTGTTATTTGGCAATTTTCTGAGCCTTGCATTACACAGACAACATTACTCCTGATGCTCTACAGCTTGTGTGTAGGCTGCTGGTAGGTGTGAAAACCTAGGAAGGGAAACATTTTCAGAAACTGCGTGCCGATATGCCACACACGCCCATTGTTTTTAGCCATTCAACAGCATGGTGAGACTCTGCTATGAAAATGTAGCCCTGCTTGGCCTATACCTTAGTAAATCTGCAGCCACGTAGCATAAATTCAAGAAATGCTGACTGATAGCTACTGAAGAGCTACTGGTAACATCTTTCTTAAACACTCAGGGTATTACTTTCTTGTCTTCAATGAATCACAAGCAAAATATTTTATCTTAAACTGCAGCAAGCACACTTAACAAGGCTTTTGTTTTGTTTTGGTTTGGTTTTTTTTTACTATTTTACTGGCTTTACTAGGTGAGGAAACTCCACAGATGGAAGATTTATATTAAATATTTAGGCTATACTGGTTTTTTTTTCCAAATTCTTTGCAGCTGTATGCTTTGTCAGGCTTCCATGTTATCAAATATTTACAGTGGTTTTGCTTGTGACTCCATGATATACGCAAATACTGTGTCAATAGTGAGGCTGGCACTGCCCTTGCACTTGATGTTAATATTTTGTTACTCAGACATATCAATTACTACTACCTTCACTCTGGGACATAATTTAATAGAAATCCATAATACTCTGTATGTAACATTGGCATCTGGTCATATATGAATCATTAACAAAAGATCATTAAGAATGAGTAACTAGGATCTAATAATGACTACCTGATCATCATGTGTTCTTGATGAACTCCTGTAAATTTCTTGTAGTGACAGTTATTATAAGATTACCCATGGTGTAAAACTACCATGATGTAAAACTACCACAGTGTTAAAATTGACGTACTGGTGATGGAGCAAGAAAATGTTTTTCTCACCTCATAAATTTTTTTCAAGAAGTTAGCTAATTTTTCCCCCTTAAAACAGGATTAAGAATCTGGATTTTTTTTAGATTTTTTTAACTCATAATTGGTTATTTTGTATTGACAATTGAAATATTTTTAAAGATATTTTCAACTCATATATTTCACTGTCTACTTTAATTTTAGTATTTTCAAACATTTTAAGAGCAATGTCAAGCAAGACTTGCTTGCTGACAGTTTAGAAGTTAGAAACGGGAAGACAAACATACAAACACACACACAGAGCAGGATCACATGAACCTCTGTTCTGTGTATGTATGTGTGTATGTGTCCTTTGAAGCTTTTTTCTCTATACCACTTCCTGTCCTAGTCTATAGATGAGCAGCGAGTTGGCTTGCAGGAAAGACAGCATGTAGATCTAATGCTGCTGGAGATCTGACACAGTTATTTAAACTTACCCATGTATTTCTGAACAAGTCACCCATGAGTTTTGATTTAGATTGGATTATGTGTAAAGATGATCCTAACTCGTCAATTACTGAGACAACATGTTACGGTGTTTAGGTACTTACACTACAGAGCCTACTCTCTCCTTGCATTGCATTTGTTATTCTCTTGCACAGGTTTTAGGGAACAAGCCCGCGCTTCCTGAGTGTGATGATGGTGATGATGAGCGGGCCGATATTACAAACAGGAGAAGCGCTAAACTCTACATGGTAAGTAATTTATTTATTTTTTTGAGTTAGGTACACTCAACAGTATTCAAGCACCTAGTGCCCTCATATGTGGGGTTCTGGCCTCAGTTACAGAACTGCAGTTGTGTTCGGTGATTTGCAACCAGTGGACAAGTTTCTCAAAGGATGTCAGTCAAGACAGCCCAGGTAATTTGAGGGAAGAAAATGGATTACAGTCCTGTTTACTCAGGAAACAAGTTAAGCATGGCATATGAACAACTGTGCAGGTCAAAGAAGAATTATCTGGTCTCAAATCAAACTATATTTCCTATCTTCTTGATTATAACAGTGAGAGGTTTAGTAGTCATATACGATTCAGTTATTCTTAGCAGAATTTGAGATATGGACAGTTATGTTATATTTTATATATAAATCCAAAGGAATTTGAATGCAAAATTCATTTATTTTGCAATGCTGTTTTCCTCCTTCCTTACCTGCAATGGCTGAACACTGAGTAGGACAGTACCACTGCCAGAAAAATTACCTATAAACAAAATGGATTAAATACTTACTCCATTTGAATCAGTAGGAGTTTTATAATTACATTCAGTTAATTTACAATTTTTCCTCACATCACACTAGGCAAACTGCTCTTTCTAGAAGAGGCATGGAGTTTATTCTTTGAACTAAAAATACAGTATCTTACCTATATACAAGGCTACACAACTATTTCTTTTTCTTTTTCTGTAAAAAACCAAACTATTTCCAGACCTGTATTGTGTCTCTCTCTTTTTTTTTTTTTTTCACAGATCCCCTTTCTTTCACATTCTCCCACTTGAGAAAAGAAGTGAGAAAGTATTTGGAAAAGGGGGATGTGTGTAATGAAATCTAGAAAAGACTTCCTTCCATCTCAGTAAAAAAATATTATTTTCTCCTGAAGACTGCAAGAAGAGCTTTTTTTTTTTTTTACAAGCTCTCATTAGAATTGACATCTGGACCTTTCTCTTCAGCACTTTGTATTCTGGCCGATGCAGAGAGGTTGCCTTGTGTGACAGAAAAGAATCTTTCACTGGCATACAATGTACTTTCTTCCCTTCCCCATAGTCACTTAAGAAGCAGGGTTTGATCAACAAGTGGCAACACTCTGATAGCACTAAGAGCTGCTGGATCCCCATGAGTGTCACCTTCTAGGTGCCATCTACAGTAGCTTCAAAGGTGCTGTGAAGCCTGAGAGAGGGTGAGTCACTCCCTCCGCAGCTCCTGCACCCACAGACCACGACAGGATGGAGCCACCTCTCTCCCTGCCCTACCCATATGTGTGGCTGGGGTTTACAAGAAGCCTGTATGAGGTGATCGTTGTTACAAGGCCATTTTTAGTGCTTGTTGTCTACGTGCTGTGTTCAGTTCCCATTAATCATTCCATTCTTGACAAAAAAAAATTTGTCACAGAGCTCTGTTAGCTAAATTTAAACGTGCAATATAACAGGGAATGTCAAAGGCAGGAGACAGGTCTACAGTGAGCCCTCACAGGAAGTATAATAGTTGATTTTTATTTGTTGTGTGCAGTGGTAATTTCCATCTTGTGCTTCCATAATATACAATATAAGATATAATGGCGTATTTAAAATCAATCTTCAATTATGAAAGGAAATAAAGAATACTGGAAAAGTTATTACAATAATAATAACTTCTTTTCAGTAGTAATAACTGGTCTTTTCATCCACTCAGGAGTGAGTTTGAAAAGGTTTTAAAGGTCTACATGAACTTACAGTGGTAGTGGAGGTTACAAAGTGGATTCTTCTGCACCAGGTCTTATATTCCAGTTTCCAATTAAAAACCTGTAGGTTATAAATGTAGGTATTTCACTTGTTAATATCAGTGTAGGACTATTTTATTATAATTTCAAATCCTCTTGTTCAGCATGTACATGTACTTTTGGCTTCAGTGCAGGTTGCTTGGTAGCAGAAGATGACACCTCGGGACTCCACCAGTTCAGCTGAGCATACAGGAGGGGCTGAATAAAATATTGATTTTAAACTGTGAGGTGTTCACTGAATGAGCAGTTGGCTTGAAAGCGGAACAGAAATTGATTTATTCTAAGAAGTTGTGAGACAGGGCGTCAACAAACTCACTAAAATTAACGCTACGTCTCCCTCTATTGGATGTAAAATGAACTGAAACAAGAACAACAAAAAATCATTAGCCTACCTTAGTTTGCAGCAGCACACAAATTTCATACAGCCATTTATATAGGAATGGTGACTGATTTTTATAGTAATTTTGGGATCATAAATTAATTTGGTTATAAAAACCGGAGTTGATCAAAATTTGAAATGATTTCTTAGGTGTCAGATGCCAGTGGATCAATGAAGGTGTCCGTGGTAGCAGAGGAAAATCCCTTCTCCATGGCCATGCTTGTGTCCGAGGAGTGCTTCATTTTGGACAATGGTGCTGCAAGGAAGATCTTTGTGTGGAAAGGTAAGAGATCACTTCTGTTGCAAATGCAGAAGCTACACAGATGTATCTAAGGAGAGGACACAACACCCTCCGGACACTAGCAAGAATTTCATGCTGGCTGCACACAGTTCTGCCTTGGTGTGGTCAGTGGACAAGGATTGCTCACTTGGGTAAGGGCCTGAAGACTCAGTCTTTTCTAAGGATCCTGGCTATTTTTGAGGTATTTGTAAGATTTGGTGCTTAAATGCTTATCTAAGTGGCAATTACAAAGCAAGCATAAAGAATTCTACAAGTTCTGCATATTGTCATCAAATCCATATCTTCTGGGACAAAATCTGGACACTGAAGGTTTGATAATGACTAGATATTATATTTCCATAAGTTGCTCCACAGAGGTATGACATTGAAAGATGAGTGTTCCAGGCATCAACTAAATGCATAAGCTTACAAATACTTTGATGCTGCTTCTCTTTTTGTGAATATTTCTCTGTGGTATCATCAATTGCTTTGCTGCAATTGCTTTGTCTGAACATTTCCCGGGAGAAGAATACTACTGGGGAATTTGGTCTGGACACCTTGTAGCTGGAGTGTTGTGGAGCTGCTATTGCATCCAGTGCTGAGTTTTTCCTCTTTTTTTTTTTTTGTCTGAGGCAGTGTATTAATAATTCTGTGGCATTTGCATTTTATTTACCATGAGCAATAGCAAATAATTAATCGATGCAGTTGTCAAACTGCTGAAGTCAGTCCAGGAAGTATTGTAAGCATTTTAGTCGAAAACTTCATTTGCAGTTAGGGAAGCATCCTTTCAAAGAGAGCACTTGGGGAGCAATGTGCTCAGATGGCCTAAGGTCTACCTGACCCCCTGATTCCTGGTTTTCACTCTCCACCTGACAGCTCCTAGAAGAATCAAGCCAATAGGATCAGGGATAAAACTAATAAAACACAATTTAGGCCCTTTGAATGTGGTCCTGCGTGCTCCTCTGTGCTCACTTTGCTACTGTTGGTAACAATAACGTGTGGAAAAATCCCATTAGTCTGTGAGTCTCACCATTGCACTGGGAGGCTGCAGTTATCATCTCTGCTGGAAATCTTCAGACCGCTAAGTCCAGGAGCGCGAATTACTTTGCTAATAGTCTCACTCAAAATGGAATACAATGAATAGCTGATCCGAGTATCTTATTACACTAAGAGGCCTCTGGAGTATAGTCACTGACAGCCAGCTGGGACACAGCGCTGACACACAGTGCCATCCCACAGAGACTGTCAGAGATGTCTAACGCTGAGTAAGGCTGAACAAGGAGCAATGGATGGGGAAGGGTGGTAGTAAATTGCACAGCCCAGCCAGACGAAAGGGGAGTTTCTTTTACTCAGACGGTGTGAGTTCCTCACACTTCTTCACTGCCTGAAGAAGTGACGGCAGTTCTGGGCAGCAGCTTTATTTACTATATTGCAGCCTAGCAAGCAAAGATTCAGAGAAAAGAACCAGGGTGTTCTTGTACCTTGAACCAAGCTGATAGTATGAACAGCATTTTTTTGATAGGAACACACACACACTAAGCAAAAAACAATGCCCCCTTTAAAAAAAAAAACTATTTTAACTATTTTCAGAATCACCAAGGGTACTATTTAGGCCATTCAACTTTGTGTGAATCTTATTGCTCACACTATGCCCATTGTTTGTTTGTTCAAGACTGAGGCAAGAGCAATGTCAAAGAGAACCTGGCTCAAGGTTTTTGCAGGATCTGTGAACTCATTCCCCTTTCCTATGTATTGTTATCTTTCTGTTTTAACCAGGCAAAGATGCTAACCCACAAGAGAGAAAGGCTGCCATGAAGAATGCTGAGCAATTCATACAGCAGATGAATTATCCTGCCAACACACAGGTGTGATCTATTTATTAGATGATACCAGGAGAGCATGAGTTCTGCTAAAGGCTTTGGCTTCAAATCAGAAAAAAAAAAAAAAAAATTAAGTACTTATAAGACAATAAGGGCAATGTTTCACTAACAGATAATTCCAAAAAGTTTCTGTTCAAGTAACTGTGTCAGTTCTGTTTTCCTTCCATTTCATGTGTCTTGTTTCATTTCAGATTCAAGTCCTTCCTGAAGGGGGTGAAACACCAATTTTCAAACAATTTTTCAAAGACTGGAAGGATAAAGATCAAAGTGATGGCTTTGGCAAAGTATATGTCACAGAGAGAGTGGCTAAAATTGAGCAGATTGAATTTGATGCTACCAAGTTACACGAGTCTCCACAAATGGCTGCCCAGCATAACATGGTGGATGATGGTTCAGGGAAAGTAGAGGTAATTTTTATGTTGTATTAAATTGTATCCCACCTATGTAATGTATGTAATGGGATAAGCTGCTACTCTATGTTTTGCTATTTAAACTGTTGTGTAGAGTAACACTACATTAGTGGCAGTGTTACTTCTAGCATCAGACAAGGTACTTTGAAGTAGAAAGTGAATCTCTTTGTCAGCTGTATGCTGGGTCATGGGTTTTTAGTGCTTATGAAAGATGATTCTACCAGTTATCCCCAGAAATCAAACAGCAGAAACATTTCTCCTTCTACACAATACCTTTTAAAGATATACTTTAAAGATGAACCTTAGCCTAAAGAAAAACTTTTAGCTCACATCAGCTTGAAATCTGGAATGCAAAAACTTGCCCTTGGAGTTAGACATTCATTCCATATCTGTATGTATATATCCAATCTGCTTTCTAGAGGAACCTTCTTTGTCCCTAGTGTGTCTCACAGGTAGCCTGGATTTGGAGATGAAAAGATGACTGACTGTGCAGTCTTTCTAGATCTATCCGTATCCCACTGGAGGAATATCCTTGCACTACACAGGGCTGGTTTGGCATTGCACCAACATAGTTTGTTCAATACAGGTCTGCACGTTGAGATTCTGGAAGAAAAAGGAGGGATAAATACCTACAGTCTCAATGGTATATTTTCTGGGTTTCTAACCTCATACTTGGGATGGTCCATAGGCTTGAGCCAAAGCAGCTTAGATCTGAAGCTTTTTTTTTTCTATATAATTTTAGCAGTATGTTTTTGGAGAGCAGCTGTTAGCTGAACTAGGCTGTAGTGAATCAAATATGAAGAAATCTGCCTGTGTTACCTGACTGCAGTGTGCCTCTCCCAAATGATTTGATGGTTCAGTGATGAATCATAATGTTGTGCCATTCATGTCATATTATCATCTTAAGATGTTAAGAAAGTAAGCTCAACAGAGCATTATGAGGTGATCATGTGGCATTAAGACAAAGAAAAGTGGACTGCAATGGCTTGTTGATGGTCATCATTCATTCATTCAGTGGGTGCAGGGTGTATCTATCCACCTCAAGAAGAATCCTTCCTGGTTTTATTCCATAACACTTGGGAACAGAAACAAAGGTCACTCAAGGGATGACACAGTAAATTGTTTCTTGAAGAGTCTCTGCATGAAGTTCAGGATTCTCCAGTGGTTTCTCTGTTTCCCCAGATCTGGCGTGTGGAAAGCAGCGGCAGAGTTCCTGTGGGACCTGAGACATATGGACAGTTCTATGGTGGTGACTGCTACATTATCCTCTACACTTACCCTAAAGGGCAGATCATCTACACATGGTATGTTTGGTGGGCTTTGCACAGACCTCCAGCATGTGGATATTACTTTATGCTGACATTATGTCCTGCTGAGTAGAACCACATGTAAATGCAAGGTTGTTTACTGGGCCTTTGTCATGCAGTATGAGCTCTGGATCATTTTCAAACTGAACTTAACCATTGTCTTTTTCCTTGTCTTGCTCAGGCAAGGGGCCCATGCTACAAGAGATGAGCTGACTGCGTCTGCATTTCTGACTGTTCAGCTGGATCAGTTATTGAATGGTCAGGCCGTGCAGGTTAGTGTCTTCTGGATAAAATTTAACACAGCGTGCAATATATGAAAATGCCAATAAGAACTGAAAGGAGGAGGTAGTGTTTGAAGACTGGGAATATCAACTGCTCATGGTCTGTATCAAGCCAAGCACCATGGGCTCCTTTTAAAGTCACTGGAGATTTCCCATTTGAATCATCCTTTCTGAATATAGATGTCCAAAAGAACACAGATATAACACAACCTAAGACTGCCTTTTCCTTCCTTTGACTTTCACCATCTAAAAATTAGGTTTTAGTCCTGCCTAAGCCTTACAGAGTCTCTCCATGGTCAGTGGAGACCAGAGGATAAGATCCTCCCAGAGCAACTCACTCTGAAAGCAGTGTCTGACAGGGCTATGGCCCTGTGTGAGCTCCTTTGTCTCCTTTTGATTTTGTAGGAAGCTGTGATGTTTAGCCCAGACAAAATGCCTGACTTTCAGAGGGCCAGAACTGGGAGACATAAAAGCCACATGCCAGCCAGAAGGGGAGAGCCTGCAGGAACCGTGCTGTAGGGTCTGGCTTGTCCCTGCCATAGTGAGGAACAGAACTTCAGTTTTCCATCCCCTAGTGCTTGCAGCTCTGGGAAAGTAGGAGACATATCCTCACTTGCAGAAACAGGGTGTGCAAGGCAAGGCGCAGGACACAGGCAGCTAAAAGGTGTGAGGAGATAAGCTAGTCCTAGCATGCCTAGGGTGTGTGCTCTTCCTTCATCACTAGTGAGGAATGGCGGGCAGGTGGAGAGGTGAGAGGTCTTCTTTTTTCACAGAAAGGCTAGAGCTGGAAGATGACCAGGGATAGGCAGAGATTTTCGAGGCAGCAGGAGATAATTCTGTGTTTCCCACTTCTTAATTACCAAAATAAAGAGCTTCCCCCACCCACCAAGGTACAGTTAATTTAGATGGCAGATGATACTTTTAGCTATTAATCAGTTATGATTTATGATTGAAATTATATTAATGAAGGATTAGAACACTTCTAGGTAATTATTCCTTGAAATATTCCCAAAGCATGTTCTCTATTTGGACAGAGTTCAGCAGAATGTGGTCCTACCTCATACCTAAGGCCAATACTAATACTAAAGTAATAATAATACTACTACTAACAGCCGCAATGATAACGTGCTTAAAAAGCCTTTTCAGTAAAGCTGAAGGAGATCCATCTCACTGCAACAGCCATGATACCTAAAGCACTGTTAGCCTGCAATTTAGGAACATATGTATGTGTGTATATGTGTGTGTGCGTATATACACATATATATGCATGTATACACATATACACATGCATTCATATCCATGTATGCATAAGAAGGGCGTGGACCTGTTGAAGGTAGTCCAGAGCAGGGCCATGAAGATGATCAGAGGGCTGGAGCACCTCTTTTAATGAAGAGAGGCTGAGAGAGTTGGGGCTGTTCAGCCTGGAGAAGAGGAGGCTCCAGGGAGACTGTATAGCGATCTCCCAGTACCTAAAGGGGGCCTACAGGAAAGACAGGGAGAAATTATTTAATGGGGCCTGTTGTGACAGTACGAGGGGTAATGGTTTTAAAATAGAAGGAGGTAGATTCAGATTAGACATAAGGAAAAACATTTTTTACAATGAGGGTGGTGGAACCCTGGCACAGGTTGCCCAGAGAGGTGGTGAATGCCCCATCCCTGGAAATGTTCAAGGCCAGGTTAGACGGGGCTCTGAGCAACCTGATCTGGTTGGAGATGTCCCTGCTCCTTGCAGGGGGGTTGGACTAGATGACCTTTAGGGGTTCCTTCCAACCCAAACCATCCTATGACTCTATGTACATGGCTACCTACACTATATGTGCTTAACACCTCTGTTAGCATGATTTGAAAGGTCTAACCGTACTATTTTCTGATCGCTAGATGGCACTGCAGTACAAATTACGATTAAAAAAAAAAAAGCCGTTCCCGTGTTCGTTTTGCAGGAATAGGTTTCCCTCGGCATTTTTTTGTGGATGTTGTTTTTCTGTTAGGTGGGCGGGTGGGCGGGGGGAATTGCCGTTTGTAAAATCCTGCCGCAGTTTGGCACCTACAACGATACGGGCCCTAGGGTACCCTTACCAGGCAACTGTACCTCTCTGTCCCCCGGTGAGACAAGCAGAAGCAACGGGACCCCCGCTCTGCCCCCGCCGCCGCGGGCAGGGCGCAGGGCCCGGGCTCGCCACCTCACCCCCCTCCGCCTCCGCGGGCTGCCAGCAGACTCCGGCCCTCACCCCGCCCCCGTCCCCCCGCTTTATTTCCAGGAGTGAAAGGCAGGGACCCGCAACCCCCACACCTTGGCGGGTGGTGCTGTTCTAAAGGAAGAAGACACCGTTGTATACAAATAATTGTTGTCATACATTAACCTAAAAATAGTCACTCTTCATAGCTCAACGGTTTTTTGGGGGGATTGGAATACATCTTTTGCATCTGTAATGGAAGTTCATTTTTGTCTTCCATGTTATCCTCTGCAAGACAGATTTACGCTCATCTTTTTCCTCCTCTTGCAAATAAAATACACATAGAAATAATGGAACAAGATAAGTAACCATTATATTCTGCTTAAATTCTGCTAAACTTGCAAGGTTTTCAGGAGAATTAAGTCACTCTATAAAACTCTGTGACATGACAGTTCTTTTGAAAAAGAGTAATTTTTTTTTCTTACAGTAGATAGCAGCCATTTTAATCAGCTAAACATTATGTTAGAAGTTTGAATCTTGTCTTTGTGTCAGCATGATTGACAAAAAATTCTCACAAATGCTCTAACTTTAATGTGTCTGGAACTATATTTTTAGATCTTCTCAGCTTGCCACTTCTCATTTGTGCTAACATACTTGGCATTATTGGCTAACATCCCCTCTGCTAGTCAACAAAGACCAAAAATAACTACCTGTGTCCTTCTGTTCCTTTTATTGCATTTCTTTACGTATGTGCAGATCCGAGTCAGCCAAGGCAAAGAGCCTGCACATTTACTGAGCTTGTTCAAAAACAAACCACTTATTGTCTACAAGGATGGGACATCCAAGAAGGAAGGTCAGAAACCCTCTACACCCACACGACTCTTCCAAATCCGCAGGAACCTGGCAGCTATTACTAGGATTGCAGAGGTAAGGTCACCTCCTCAGTAAACCAACTACTCCCCATGGAAGATGGTATAGATGCCATGAGCCTTTCCAAGTAATCTTGTTTGGTAGTCACAGCTGGTAGGAGCGCAGAACTCCAAATCAAATCCACTGCTCTATGTGATCAACCCATCTAGTAAAGAGAATATGCTGTATCTGGCTGCCACCAATCTACATCTTTCTGAGGAAATAATAAGAACACATGTAGTGAAGTCAGCTGACAAAGAATAGTCAAGGAATCAGCAACCCTTATGAGACAGTCTTTCCTACTTTATGAGATAGTCTTTCCTACCACCAAAGAGTCCTAAGTTTTGCCCTTCGGCTCAGTTCCCTGTCTCTAGTTAAGTTCTTCTCTAATTTATATCAGTATAAATCTAGGGAAAATTTGAAGGAAAAAAAAGCATAGCTGATTAATATCTATCTACACATTTTATATAAGCATGCAAAATAGTGATCACATTACTTGAAAATATGAAGAATAAAACAATTTCTTTTTTGATCTAGGTTGATGTTGACGCAATGTCACTGAACTCTAATGATGTCTTTGTTCTGAAACTGCCAAACAACTCTGGCTACACCTGGGTAGGAAAAGGAGCAAACAAAGAAGAGGAACAAGGAGCTCAGTACATTGCCAGTGTTCTTAAATGCCAGACTGCTAAGATTAATGAAGGCCAGGAACCAGGTTAGTATGAGGCCACGTGGTTGCTAATAGGCAGCTGAGAATACACAGCATTGCATGGAAATACAGCCTACATGGTTTTTGTGATCATGTATTTTGTTGGCAGAAGTATATGGTCACCCTCTCCCTTTGAAAATCCAACCTGACATTTTACCATGGACATCTATCCAGACTTGGCTGATGCACAAGCAGTGCAATGCCCTGGAAGTCTGTACAGCAGTAGCAGGAGCTGCAAAGGAATGTGCTACTTTCTTCCCCCTGAGTGCCTACAAGGGGAGAAAGACCTAGTGCATTGCTCTTTCTAGGTCTCCAAAAGATATCTTCATTGTTGTTTTGACAAACTGTAGGAAGAGCTGCAAGAAAATGCACCCATCTTTGAGACAGAAAAGAAGATATTTTTGGGGGATTCTTGAGACAGTATCTAACAAGCTAAAACATCAAATGTTAAATCCACTCCTCAATAAATTATATATTGTGTGTTTCAGAGGGATTCTGGAAAGCACTTGGAGGTAAAAAAAAATATCAGACTTCATCACAACTCTTGACAAAGGCTGAAGATCATCCCCCTCGCCTGTATGGTTGTTCTAATAAGACTGGCAGATTTATTGTGAGTATATGAGGGATACTTTCCTCTCTGTTTAATTACATATTTTCTGGTATATTTTGCCCTGGGAATCAGCAGACATTACATGAATTTGAGGATCTGGCTTAGTTAGCTGTGCTTAGCAAGAACTATAGAGTTGAGGTTGAGTGCTTTAAATCAACCCAAATGCAAAGGATGGACAGGAGAATTAATACTGCAGAAGTTTGCACACAGAGCCTTCTCCAGCCTGGGACTAGAGCCTTGCAGATGGAAAAAGATAAGCCATTTGCCCAATCAAAAGCAATTATGTTCTTGCAGATCATTGCCAGACTGCTATCATTTCACTGAGAAAGTGCTGGTCAGTACCTTGCCCCTTATGTGTTTGATAGTGGTGGTGAGGAAAAGAAATATCCCTTGCCAAAAATCCCTAGCAGCCTGAATTTTTCCATAGAGATTTAATACACGTAATTATGCCTCTAAGGTATTGGCCTGTGCTCAAGGAGGTAGGAAGACCTATTTCCTTAGCAGAAGTACCCAGAGGTGTGCACTGGGTATTAAGCCTGTGATTCAGGCTTAATTACTTAATGTGTTCTGGGAGGGCAAGGCTGTGTCACAGTTTGGCATGGATGCACTGATTTTTAAGTAGGGGACATAGTTGGCTACCATCTCTGCAGTCTCCTGAAGGCACAGCCCATTCATTTGGAGAGGGATAAAACAAATAGGATTCTTTAATAAGGAGTTTAAAATCTTGTGAGAGCAGTAAAGTGTATTTTTCTAGCAAGCTTCTAAAACACTCCTGTGAAATACAGCAAGCCTCTAGTCTGCTGGGAGCTACACACTTGTTTGGGTTTTGTTTAAATTCCCTCCACATTCTGTGAAAACTCCTCTTTCCTGTGCTGTTTCTCTAGTAACAGAATCACCAGTGTTAGAGCTCACCAGAAGAGGTAGGTCAGATCACTCTGACCTTCTGGCCACCATAACAGAGGGTGGGGAAAAGGAATGTCTTTCGCACCATCTGCTTACTGGCTCTTTAGCACTCCTACAAGACCAAGCAGAGCCAAACCCTTGACAGTCCTTTAAAAGCAGAGGGCTGACCACTAGTGACATTATTATCTCTCCTTCTCATACAAAGTAACATTAAACTGTTTTCCTATCTGCCTGCACATCCTTTGAAGAAGCAAGCTGTCTGCCTTTCCTTTGGGGACTAATCCTCAACGGCTTAATCAACTGTAATGTCCCATTGTCAAGTGACTGGAAAGCTTGCCTGGGTGTGTATTTCATCACTGAGTTCACCCACTGCAAACCAAAGCAGTTGCCTTTGCTTATAAACGAATGTAAGCTGCATGAATATATCAGCTGATCCCAGCTGATTGATTTAGTTTGCTTGGTACAAGGTGCTCTGTGGAAATTTCCCTGGCCCCTTCTTCTGGCAGATCTCAGTTCCAACTTAACAATAGTCACAATATCCTCTGCCTCTCCTGAGGATATCCTATCAATTCTGACAAACTGAGAGCTGATTTTATAGGACATGCAATTATGTGATTTGTTTCCTTTCAGTGAAACACCCTTGACACATTAATTGAATCAGTTTAGGGCTTGACCTTTAAGGAGCAAAAAGCATTGCACACCAGCATCTGGACTTATCCTTTAAAAATATCTTCGGTCTGCACAAAATCATAATATCTTGATAAATCATTAAAAAACAAACAAACAAAAAAAAAAACCAAACATAATATCCTTTTTAGATTGAGGAGGTCCCAGGAGAATTCACTCAGGATGATTTGGCTGAAGATGATGTCATGTTGCTGGATGCTTGGGAGCAGGTAAGCTGTGTACTTGACCACTGCTTTTTGTGGTAACAAGGATAGTTTATTCTTAACCACTTAGATCATAAGATGGGAGGAAAATTCATATTTGTGAAAATGGAAGAGGTTTTGTTTTCTTTAAATTATACCAACCAGAGCTGTATTTTTTGAGCTATAGGATGTGCTAGTGTGAACATACATGATTGAATTTCCAAGCATAATGTGGGACCACAGCAGGCACTCCCCTTTAAAACCAATGGAGGCTGCAAGAGAGTAAGCCCCAGCAGTGTTCTGAAAGGCTCTCAATAATGTTCTTGACTTTATCACTAAAACTGATTAATTTTAAAAAAGAAAGTTATTGCATAAAAGATAATCAAAAGCCACAAAATCCATGTAGCAGTAGCACCTACAAAAAGTGTTACTAGAGAAGGAGACAAACACTAGACCCTGACACAGATTTCTTCAGAAGAACTGGATGGAGAGTGGCAGAAACAATCTCCATCATTTGCCCAGGTTCACTGAAAACTGAAAATGTTGAGAGCTTTTTGGATGACAGGCAAACTTACAGTAGGTACAGAGGACACATCTGTTTCTCACAGGATATTCTTTCTACTCTTCCTCTCCCCTTGGAGGGAACGGGGAAGAAGGCCAGAGATCCCATGCTTTAGCTGTCTTCTTCAGCCTAACCCTTAAGGAAAAAAAAGGCTGAGGTTTTTGGAAATGAGAAGGAACATTCAAGATCCCAAGAGTGTTGGGGGAAGGTGAATGGAAGAGCTGGATGGAGAGTAGTTGGGATATATTGACTCAGGTAAGAAGAAAAGAAGTCCAGGACATGTAGCTGGTTTCCAGAAAAAAAAAAAAAAACAAACAATATGTGGGGATTGCAGCTCGAGGCTCTGGTTGTTGGGTTACTCAGTGGATCATCTATCAGTTACCTGGGTAGCACCGATCACAGGGCACAAGCGTTGATACGCATGCGGAGCTCTAACCAGAAACAGTTCCCGTTCAGTGTTTTTACCTGCACCTAAAGAGCAATTTCCCTGGAGAATCATAAAAGATATTCATGGAAAAGGTAATTAGAGTGCCTTTCATCAGAGTGCATAAAGATCTGGCCATCCAGTGTGAAGAGAGTGATGAGATTTCCGAGGATAGAACTACAGTGTCTTGCAAGGAAATAAAAAAAAAATCATCAATTGTGGTTTGTGAGAGCTGTGTATCTCTGCAGTCTTTTCATAGTGTATAGTCTTTCTCCTAGTGGAATGAACTATCTTGTACTTTACCTGCTTACTTATCCTTACAACAACATGGCAGCTGTATCATTTTTTTCCTCTGTTTGCAGGTTTTTGTCTGGATTGGGAAGGATGCTAATGAAACAGAGCGACAGGAATCAGTTAAATCTGGTAAATCAAATCAATTTGGCAGAATTCTAAGTGAAGTAACATCAACATTACTTAAATAAGTGAAAAAAAAAGTAGAAGAAATCTAGTTACATTTACAGTGTTTGAAAGGGTTACTGAGCTTATTAGGATTTAATCCTGGAGAAGATTATTTTCACCTTTAAATGTTCTTTCAATTTTATTGTACCTTACTTATCTGTAAGTTTATGAAGGGTTAAATTAATCAAGATAGCATTACTAGGCTTCAGAGCTTTTTAAAGAATATATAGGAGAGCTCCATGAAAAGAAATTGCACTGAAAAGAGAAAGAATTTAAAAGGACATACCTACTGGGCTGCACCCTACTCTAATGTGTACAGTCAAAGGAATGCCAACAAATCCTCAAGTCCGTACACTGAGTTAAATTTGGAGGAGGAAATTCCAGTTGCAGAACAAATCAAGACAACTCATTTGGAGTGCACCTTCTCGAAAAATTGTGTCATCTCTGTGTGTGATTTCACATAGCGGAGCCATTCTGACAAAGTTTGTGATAAAAACACTTGCAAGTATTTCCCTGGAGGAGCTAGGGTTACCTAGCTGTGTTTCCGATATGTACAGATGTCATGTTGCAATGTCAAGGGAAACTATACTGGCTTTTACATAGGAAAAACAGGAATGAAGCTCGTGCATCTGCACAGCACCTGCAAATTCTTCCTGTTCAAGAGCCAAACCTCAGCTGTATGGCAAAGAACTGATCAGAGCAACAATCCCTCTGTTTTAACCTTGTGGAAAATTCCTTCACTGGTAGCTGGGAGAAATCAGCAATTACCTGATCATTTCATTGCCTTTGAAATAATTTAATTGAATAATGTGTTATAGCAGCCCTAGGTTCTTTCAGTAGGGCTTTTTATGTATTTTTTATACCAAAGGAATTAACTAATATTTTATTTCCTCTCTGTTTTTAGCCAAACGCTATATTGAAACAGATCCTTCTGGCAGAGATAAGGGGACCCCCATTGTAATTGTGAAGCAGGGCCATGAACCCCCAACATTCACAGGCTGGTTTCTGGCTTGGGACTCCAACAAATGGAAGAACTGATCTATCCAAGGAGGCTTCAGCTTCAAGCCAAAGAATGATCAGAGCCCAGCTGCTTGCTAGTATTTTTAAGCATAAGCTTAAGCAACAATGTGATGCATCTGTTGTTACATTTTCCTGAGCTTTGATATATTTCAGTGAAAACCCCAGAAATTCTTAGCACTGGAAAGGATAAATGAGAATTGTAAACTGGTCAAATGGGGTGAGTGGGGCTTTTCATGTATGGAAAGCTCTACCAGTACTTTGTTTAATCTATTGACTCTTCAAACAGAAGCTGTGGATAAATTTATTTTAATGTGCTTAAATGGGCCAAATTCTGCCTTCATTTAAAAATGCAAAATAATGTCACAGAAATTCCTTCAGATTAAGGTCAGCATAATATTGTGCAGAATCTGGCCTGATAAAGGACTAATTCTACATCTGTTGCAAGGGTAAGACTGGACACGATTTCCTTACTAGGCCAAAATATTGCCACACTCACGTAAAATTTCAGATGATGCCTGATCCAGAGTGGGAGCTGTGTGTTGCAGGGGGCAAGTAAGGGATGGATGTTTTGAGAAAGCTCTGCTTAACATGTTTGCTTGTCTTGTTAATATATATATTTGGAGCTTTTGACTGAATGGCTGTAAGAATATGAAGCCAACAAAGGTGGTTTTTTTTTGAGGGACTGTCTAGCTTGTAATTAATTTCTTTAGATTTATCTCTGTGAACCACCTCCAGCTCCACCAGGTCTTTTAAACCAAAGCTATTAAACATGTTCTAATGCACTAGTGCTTTTAAGTGGAAGCAGAAGTAACAGCTTCAAAAATACGTACTCTGCCTTAACCAGGTTGCACTTAAGCCTTACTTCGTCTTGGTTGCCTTACTCAGCAGTACTCAGTTCCTTTCCAGCATGCAGACTGCTCACCTTGTCAGGTGCAGGATGGGTTTCTACTCGTTTTCTATGCAGGTCTTAGTCAAATATCAAGTACATCAAGCACAAGGAAACCCCTTGTTTCAGTAGCATTCCACATCCTGGGAATTTAGAGTATGAGTACGCACTATAAAATATAGCCTTCTCTTTTCTCTCAGATACGGTTATTTGGGCTTTTTTTTTATTCTGGTGAATTTAAGAGTAATTTTTCAAAGTGTTGGTTTTTTTTTTTTTTTTTTTGTAATTTAGCCAGAAAAGTCTACGTAAGGGCAGTGGGAAAAATTGTGCTTCAGATCTTTAGCACTGCTTTGATCACTTATCCTATAATGCTTGTTTTAAACAACAATTTTGTACAGCTGTAAATCTTGTCAATGTGGCTTTTTAATGAAGGCATTTCAATGGTTTTATTATTCTTGTAAGTTAGGTTGGAAAGTGAAATTTTAGACATTTTTGTACTTTTTTAACATGATTGTGATTTTGAATCTGGGTAATGCAAAAGAGTGAATTTAGTCTGAGCTCATAATCAATGACAAAAGAATTGTGAAGCTAAGAGATTAATTATAGGAGTTTGTTAGCTTTAAACATTTGTTTAAATCTTTGCTAATATAACTGGGCTGTATCTGAATGTAATTTCATTTAAAATAAAATTACAAAAAACAATATTCTATATGCCGAGCTGATCTTGCTCTCTCTGACATATTGTTGCTCAGTGCTTCCACTGATGCCTACCAAAACTTCCTAAAAAACCCAATAGGTACCTTCCTTTCTAGATGGTCAATGCAATGAGAAGTTACATGGTTTTACTTTGGTGCCATCTTACCCAATGGAGGGTTAACTTCCCAACAACTTGGAAGTTACAAACCTAAGTGAAAATCAAAGAACTGGGTGCTTATTAGCTTGTGATTTCATCTTAAAAAAAAAAAAAAAAAACAACCTACCATTATTCTTATCAAACTCTTTGGCTTTATAACTTTCTGCTTGCAAAAAATGATTGACTATAGAAGTTACTATTTTATAAAACAGGAGGAAATAGGTGTATGTTTATTGTTAAAGGATAGGTCTTGCTTTTTATTTCTGAGAGCAGATAAGGAGATGTCCTTCTCTTGTTGAAAGGAGCACAAAAGCCTTTTCAGTTCCTCAGCTACTGCACTTCATGCAGCCTCTGAGCAGCCTGTAATTATTTGATGGTTGTCTTTGAAGTGTACATATGATTATTCTCATTTTTAAAAAAATAACAGTTTTAGTAGCTTCTTAACCAAGGATTAGACAAGGTTTGCCCTCTTTGTACATAAACGTCTTCCAGAACACTGAGGGCTCTGAACTTGGCGCAATCTGCCAGTGTATTCTGCCACACTGTGAAAGCCTCTTTTCAGTTCCCTCTCACAAGACAGAAGAGCTTTTGTGGTCTCCTGGCCTGGGCATTTGGGTTTACAATACAGTGTCCTGGCACATTGACTACTGATGTTGAGAAGAGCATTGAGAGCTTATAACGGAACAGTGTTCTCAACTGGGCTTTCAGCACAACAGCTGCTAACAACATTGTTCTTGGATTTACTTGCTAGCGAGGAAGTTTATTTTTCATATATATGTGCAGTACGCACAAAGCTTTATCTCTTTTTCTCTCTGAAGAAGAGAGAGAGGGAGGGAGGGAGGACAGACAAGATGGACTATGAGTGCTTGGAAGTATTAAAGATGAAGCTGTTTCCAAGAAAATATTTAAGCACATAAGTTTATGAATACACATAACAAACCTCTCTGCCTTGTTTTCAGAATAAATAGAAAAAATTGTGCAGATGTATGCAGTACAGTCAAGTTCAATAAAATAAGCTGTATCTTGCATCATTATCACACAGTAATAGTAGGTTCACCCTATTTGTAATGGCAAAATTAGACCCTGAGTTAGCAGTTTATTATGCTACCAAACAGCAAGTACTCATATGTTCTATTGGTTGTAAATACAGCATCATTTTTCATCTTTGTTTTATAGAATTTCATTGCAACAGAAAGATTATAGGAATCCTTAGAGCCAACAGGACATCATAATAATATATAGTATTGGTAGTTCACATCAAATAGCGTAATCTTAGAATATAATTACAGATTGTACACTGGAGAGGAGCCAGCCTCTGGAATCACTGCTCTAAATATCCATTTTGACCATAGCACATAGTGCTAGATAGCATCAGATCTGCTGTAAATGATTATGTTAAATGTAGCGAAATTCAATTGAATAGATTGATCTCTTGCCAGTTCAGACTCACATAGGCTTCCCTTGGAACAACAAGAAAATTATGAAGATGGTAGACAGTGGGATTGTGGTACTCAGTTCTCACAGGAGAACTAAGAATCATACAGAAAATATTTTGTTCACTGGACTGTAGCAGGAGGTGCTCTCAGACATCTCTATAGGCTACAGGAACACTTCTTGTTATAAACATTGTGATCTTCTTGTACTCTTCATTTTTACTGGATCTAAAAAAAAAGCTAAAAAAAAAAAAAGCCCAAACAAGCCTATTCTTCTCCACAGACTGAAGTTGCTCTTCAGAGTCCATTTCTCTACAGGAAAGCTTGAAAAAAAAAACCTTCAAACTTTGATTTAGAATGCAATCTCTTCTTTGGCATCCCACGGAAGTTGTGCCCTTATGGCTTCACTGAGCCAAATATAAGTATATAAGACAAAAAAAAATATTATCTCATAAAAAGAGAGCTAGATAATACTCTAATGTGATGACTTTCCAAATCCTTACTTTTTCTTTAGATAGGGAAAAATACACTTTTCCTCTCTTATGACTAGGACTTTTGCTGCTAAAATCAAAGGAACTTCTGATTTAATTGAAAACGCACTCAGATCTTAACTCCACTACACATCCTTAATGTCTCATTACATCCTTTCTAGACAGGCCTAAAGTTACTTTGACCTCCCCTGACTATTAACATATTACCTTATGCTAAAAATCAATAAACTACACTCATTTCAATTAAAGCTTCCAATGTGCAAAAGGGAGAAGGGCAGACCAGTGGGAATTGGGAGGCCTACCATGCCACAAAATTGGTTGATGACTGTTCTGGCCCTTCTCCCCTTGCATGTAATTTTCCTGTTGACGTTAAAGCACATTTGCATTACTGGAAAAAAAAAAAAAATCAGCCTGTACCAAGCTTCTTCCTAAGTGCATTCACACTTCCATTTTGCAAGTGCTATGAGTGTACTGAAGTCCACAAGATCGTACCTTTTACCATCACATTTAATCAGTCAGCAGTGAAACGTAGACCTCCTCACAAATAAAATGAAAGCATCAAGTGAAAACATTAGTTTTTATTGTTTGGTAGACTACAGATCATTTGCTCAGAAAATTACCTGGATAGGGGAAGTAGCACCAGTGAAGGTACGTGCAATGTTTCTTCAGGAATGTATCAGGAAACAAAGCAGGGAGGCTGGGAAAATCTGAACGGTATGCCTCTGCAACGCCCAGAGATAGGCACGTTTTCTTTAGCAACAATAATGCTTTGACTACTTTAACAAAGCCTCTTGATCAGTGCTACAAGAACATAGCTGTCCCTGCTGCTCTTTCACAGATTTCACAGGGGTGACTCAGGGTGATTTCACAGCAGTTTGCACTATTAACACCAAGGCTGAATGCAATCAGGTGATTTTAACATCATTTACCTGATAGTTGACCATGCTTTGTGTTGTCTGATGCCCTTCCTCCAGTAGAACCACCTACAGCAACAGTCCCGGAACCTAAGACAAATTTCGCTTCCGGTTTAGATTTTCACAGAGGTGGCTCAGAAAGGTCACAGGTTTCCTGTAACAGGCATGGCAGCACAGCAGAGTCCCCATTTAACCAACTGAGTGAAGCTGTAAGTACCTTTGTTGGTGCCAGAGACTGCTGTCCTTCCCACCACAAATCAGCTGCTCTCCTACTGGACTTGGGCAAGAAGTGATATGTAGCAGGGAGAAGAGACAGGAGTGGCAGCGAATGTCTTATCAGCAAGGACAACAGCCAAGAAGCCCACTCTAACAATCCCCTACTTCCTTACTAGATAGTCCCAGTCAACAGTTGGTATCTCACACACCTTCTGCTGCCAGACTCTGTCCCATCCCACCATTTGAAGATACATCCATTTGCATCCACTAACTAAATATCCCACTGGTGAATGCTCAAAGCGATTGTTTTTAAGATTGTGTGAGGAAAGGTAATGGAAATTTGTCCTGCATTTAAAGCAGCAATCCAGGACTCTGGTAACCTGCATTTCCTGTGGTCTGTGTATCCTTGTGCAACCTGAAATAAATCACTGAATTTCTATGCTTCTATTCTTCACCTATTAAGTAAGGATTTCTTCCATCTTCTCCCTGTTTATTTAAGCTGCACTGTCTTTTACCGTCTGTTTGTACAAAGCTTGACCTAGTGAAGTCACTTCTCAACACTGTCATCTTGTAGATACTGCTCATAATCCAGGCAGCTGCCAGGGTTGTTAGTGCCAAGCTGTACAGACCTGCTCGGAGCAAGATCAGACAATGAGACAAGTGCCATGGCGCGCAGATGTGCTGAGGCATGGGTGCAGCTCCACCAGCAGTAGCATTGGGGTATTGGAGCATTGGAGCTGGCCCAGCTGAGACATAAAGCTTTTACAATATAAGACAATATGAGCAAAAATACTTCTCCCTAGCAGTATAGGGAATAGCAAAATCTCCAGGTGCCTCTTTACTTTGACCTGGAGAGTGAGAACATTTGCTTTTAAAAGGTATGACCACTTGTCTGATCTCCCAGGCCCTTACATTTTTCTGCTGCTGTTGTTAAAGACACAAGGCCCCTCTGCAGTACAGCTAGCTTTGTTTCTGGCAAGCGATATTTTCTGGGTGACTCAAGGACTGTGGCTGTTGACAATTTATTGGATCTATCTTCTTTCATTACTGAATTATACTGGGTAACAGACATCTGCTGACATGGCTTCAACGCAGAGGTGTCCTGTCCACGGTAAAGAGTATGAACTGAGAGGACCAAGAAGTGCCTGCTGACTACAGATGGAAGGATGAAGATAACTGACAAATATCTTGTTTATTTTGAGGCCTTGGTTTTGCATTTTAATGGTAACTCCACTCTTGAAATGTCTGCTGGCTGTCACTATTGGTTTCACACAAAAGGAAGAATTTTATAGTTCGGTAACAGTGAAAGCTTGGAGTTAGGGACACCATGGTGACTGCTAATGGCTGTCGTTTTATCTAAACTCTGAAGTATCACAGGTTTGAAAAACACAGAAAGATGTGTATGTTTTAAGTGCTAGACTGCTGGGCCTTCAATCCACCCTCAGCAAGATCTCAAAGATCAGTAATTTGAAAGGGAGTGCAGTGGTGCTCACCTAAAAACCCCTCTATCTGGAGTTGTGCTGAGATTAAAGACTGTGCAGATGTCGGTGTCCCTAAACAAAAGTGCTGGGTTCTGAAGTGAGACTCAGCAGGTAGGATCTCTAAGACTTAGTAACAGGCTTTCACAGCATGACCTACGCTTTCAGAGGCCTTCCGTCATTAAAATAGGAGGAAGGGATGCAACCACTTGTCCCCTTTAAAGCTTTCTGATGCTTTCTTTGAAGATTCAGATTGGGGCTGCATGCACTCATGAGCTGTATGCATCATGTATCTGTCATTTTAACTGGCCATCTGAAATCCCAAGACTTCAAAGCATGAAGAATTCCCTAAATAGTCCCTTTCTGCTTACAGTACATCCATGCTTATTTTTTCCTCACATAAAGAGGTATTATTTGTTTTCCTTTTACATCCCAGTAGTAGAGAGGCCTTGAATGGGACAAGTAAATTGGGAAAAAATAAGATTATGTTTATAGAATCCCGCTGCTTCTTCTGCTTCCTAGAGTCCTGCCTGGACTCTTCCTTAGTCTTTTTTCTGTGTCCTGTCCTGGTAGAGATCTTGAGGAAGGCCTTCAAAGACAAGATGAAAACTGCAGAGCCTACCCTTGCGGAGTTACTGGCTTTTGCAGCATTGTCTCCATCCATTGGCGTTAAGTGATGTGATTAAAATCTCAGCTAAACAATCTGTTCCTCCCTAAGTTTGTTTATCTGCCTTCCTTACTTTGTTTAAAGCCTGCGAAGTAGTGTGGTGTGGCATGAGAGCCAGAACAGGGGAAACTTGTATTCTGATAAAAAGCTGTGATGTCAACATAAGGCTTAAAAATGTATGTATTTAAAAATTAGTATTTTGGCAGGTTTTACATAAGCAGAGTTTACAACTCTTGTGGCAACAGCTGTTAGGTGCCAGGTTCTCTGAAAGACTTCTACTCTTCTCTAATATTATGAAACTGGAAGGTATAATGTGGTTTGTTTAAATCATATTCTCTGTGAGATGAAAGCAAAAATTATTTTGTAGAGACAGCTTTTATAAGGTCTTCAAAGTGAGTTTACTGTTGTTTCCACCCAAGAACTGAAACCTAGGAGCGTGAAAGAAAACTTTCTGTTTAGCACACTCGTGATCAGATTTCAAATCAGTTTTCAACTGACTTAGCTTTTAAACTTTAGCCAAACACTAGGCCCAATCTTGCATTCATTGAAATAATTTTGAAATTTACTGTTAACTTAAGACATGGTGAGCTGACAAGACTTTAAAATTCCAGCCTATAGCTATGCAATGAGCTGAAATTACTGCTCTTCACCTACACAATGTTTGTCTTCCCTGAAACCTTGTTGTTTCATCCTCCTCTTTTCTTTGGTTTGTTTCTTCCTCCTTTTTTCACCCAACCATGATACCAGCTTGTGAGTTCTCTAGGATAAGGGTGATTCATATAAGGGTATGTTCATATAGCACATAGTAATAGGCTCAGGTTTCTCACTGAAACTCTTAAGTATTATGACTGAGAAAAATAATTACTTTTTTTTTTGCTGAAGTTTTAGAAACAAATATCCAGCATTACACAAGTATCAGACATCCTTTGCGTCTCCATGTAGGAGACTGAAACCTTTGTGCAGCAGTTAAGCTAGCTGTTGAAACTCTCCATGACCCTGGGGGGAAAAACTCCTCTGGTTGTACTGAAACTTTGTAGCTCTTATCACCTGCAGCCAAACAACTAGTTTAGGCTTGAGAAAAATCCAATCTACCATACTTAGCTCTGGTTCATATTCTGCTGACTGAAGTCTACTTTTAATGCTAGAAATCAAAGCAAGGGAGTATTTGGTCTTTCCACCCCCTCCTGTAAAGCTGATTTTTTTTAATACCCTTCTGGTCCAAAGCAGAATTTAAGGTATTGGTCAAAATCCAAACATGTTCAGGGGCTGGATGCAACTGCCACACACCTGGCAAAGCTGTAGAACTGCACAGCTGCTACTACATCACCGTTTGTGTGTGGAGTGCTGTTGACTTGGAAGAGGGGAAAATGTAAATAAGTCTTAGCTCAAAACTCCTAGTCCCCAGTAAATCTGTAAATGAAACGCCAGTCAGAAGTCCATCATACCTTGCAAGCAATGAATTAGGCCATATATTATTCTGAGTGCAAATTTATGCTTTATTTCACTGGGACAGATTAACTATTTTCCCTTGTGCACTTGAGATGCCTGTTGACCAAAAGACAGACTGAAAGATCTGTCCAGTTTTTGGAAACTCCTCACAAATGCCTCACAACTCAGTCTCTCTGACTGAGAAAGAGTTCTGGTTGGAAGTGAAGTAAGCACTATGGAGGATGAGACTAGTGGACTGCACAGATGCTCCATGAACTTTATTGGTTTTCTGTGGTTTACAAAACACCAAGTTAATTTACCAGTTAAAACATATATTGTGCTGTTTATCTTCAGGAACATTGTTGATCTATTAATTACCTCATTAAAGAAATTACAACTACACTTCAGCTCAGTTATCTGACTAAAATTCACAATAAATTGTTGCTTTCATTAAAAAAAATAAAAATAAACACTTCCCCTGTATCTAGGGAGCCAGCAGGTCTTTCTTTTTACTCAGCTAAGAATGAGATGCTTTCAGAAAGCCAGAGAGTGGCTATATTCCACATATATTTGTTCTGTAGGTGACCAGGAGTTATAAGGAGCACTTGCAAGCTCTTATTATTAGGAGCACTGATAAATCACAGAACAGCAGTTGGAGAACATCAAATAAATCGTTTGTGCTCTATTTCATTGTCTCAGCAGGGACTTACACTGGCTGCCTCCTCTGAACGCCAGGCTCAAGGAGCTGTGTGACATTATCACCATACTACCTATAACATTACACACTGAAGCAGAGACTTTAGATTTTTCACAGCCCTCCTGAGAGTTTAGGCTTGTCTCCCATAAAATTTTATTTCCATACCCTGTAATCTCTGTGAAATCTTTTTTTTTCTATTGCTGCTATGCTTTTTTAGGAGAGATGAGCGACTGAATTTCCTTTAAGGTGTGCACTTAACTTGATTTACACAAACTTATTGCAGACCAACAGCCTGCTCATTTTTACAGTGGACCCTGTGTATTGGATGGGCATCTTCACTCAGCTGATGCCAAAAGGGCCAGAACACATCCAAGAGCTGGCTATGCGCACACCATACAAGCACATGCTCCCTGCCAGCCGCAAGGACAGGCCGGTCCCTGCAAATTAGTGGAGCTTCAGTGCTTTGTCTTTTGTGACTGTCCCTGAAATTCTCTGATAGCAGGTTTCAGCTTGCTGTACTTGCCATTTAAGCATTTCATTAACCGTAAGCTAAGTGCCACTCTGTGAACTAAGTGCTATATGCTTCTTCCTGGCCTTGCACTTCCTTTTGGATACACGCAGTACCTGAAAAGTATAGCTTTTAAATAAGTAACTCTAGCAAGCGGATGGATTATAATGAAATAGTTGGCTTAAATGAATGTTTTACCCCACAAACACTTAGTCAGAACTTGCATCTCTTTTTCCACTACAGTCAATCAACTGAGATACAATTTCATCAAAAAATAAGCTGCCGTAGTTCTGATGTTCAAGGTCTGTTTATCTGATCTTTTACAATTCTAGCAAATCTCAGTACCCTTATAAATTTTAAACACTTATACAATATTTAGAAGGTTCCTTAGAAAAGCAAAACATTACTTGTATTTTTCTCTTTTCTTCATTGTTCCTCTGTGCTAGCAATATTGCAAAGCAAACAGCAGTATCTGATATACTGCTACTGTTTCCACTATTATTCTGGACTGGGGAAAAAGACCTTCACATATTAAATCTAGCTACGCAGGGACAAAATAAAAACAGACGCTGCTCTTGTATTTGAAACTGTAGTACTTTTAATCTGCTTGCAAACTGCTTCAATTATATTAAACTGATATATTTTTAAATTGTGCAGCCTCCTTCAAAGGAAGCCTTGTGAGAAGATGGTAGTGGATTTCAAAATCTCAACTTGATAGAATTTTAAACTATTTAGTATAACTCTGGCATACAAAAAAAAGCTCTGAAGTGGCCATGGCTTTTCTGGGGAAAAAAGTACTGGGGAAAAAAAAACAATGCTTTTGGAACCAGTGCTGTAACTGGAACTTTCGAATAGCAGCGCTGAGTAACACAGCAGTCTCAGCAACAGAGCGTCTGACTCAAATAATTAGTTCTAGAAAAAAAAAAAAAATGGTGTCACAAACTTGGGGTGGGGGGGTGTCACCTGTTGCTGTGGTAAATATAAGTACAGATGCCTTTGGTCAGGATAAAGCCACTGAATAGGCAAGCCAAGGCTGTAAATCTCACATGTAGTATCACACGTTGAACACTTCTGAATTTCTCATGGTGCAGAAGTCTCACCTCACGTACTGAAGGACTAAGGTAGGAGGTATGTTTGCATTTATTAAAGAACCATCTTTGCTGGGTTTTTTTAGCACCAGCTGCTTAGTGAAGTAGGGGTAAGGAGACCAGAAACCAGGGGTACTTGCAACAATAATGCTTTCTTCTGCTCTTTAAAACTGCCAGTTGTATGTCTGGGTTTGGATTTTGTGACTATACACTTTGTATCATATAAAGGCAGGATCTATGCTTAACCTTCATTAATTACACGCTGCTATTAAATGAACAATTAGTATGGCAGACAGTTTTGCGATACAAGTCCTTAATACAAATGCTGTTGAGGACAGTGATTCTGCTGTTCCACCCGATTTCAGGAAGAAGTGCTACTGACAGAACCACACGCGCCGAAAGAGGTCAGACTGTTCCCTGTGCTCTGCAAACCTGGAGTCACCGCCATTACAGCCATCCTGTCAGAGGATGAAGCAACTACAATTCATAGAACTTAAAAGGAGGAGATTATAATTTTAGTCACCCCGAGACAATACTTGCTCAGTATGACTAGGAAAATTTATGAGCTGGTAGCACTTTTTTTCAGCTAACGCACCTAAGAGCATTCAAGATGCAACTCAGCATGACTGTCAGCATCAAAGAACAAGGCTTTTTGTTTGTTAGCCTGCTATATGGCATAATGTTTATTTATGAAAATGAAAGCAGTAAAATGTAAATGTTAGATTTCATGTGAAGGTATGTATGAAATGAGAATAGGTTTAATTAACTCATCTAATCAGAGTGGTAACTTAAATTGTAACACACAGCGACTCCATCTCCTACTGCTCTAAGCTTTGTTTTTTATTGTGAGGAAATAAATGAGATTTTCTACCACCAACTATTTTTTAATAAACAAAGCAAAATAATTCATGCAGCATGTAAGTTATAAGAGAATTCAGCAGACGTAGCAAAGATGATAAAAGGCTTTGTTGTGCAAAACACTTTGTATGTCCATTTAAGCTACAGTCTTAAGAGCAAAAATTTATGTGTTGCTATTTGTCAGTGATTTCATTGTTACTGCTTATTTTCAAGGAGGTTCTCAAAATTCATGGTGGAACTGCTGTAGTATTTTATGTAGGAAATTTATCTTCTTTTAGAACCATAAAACGTCATCTCAAAGCAATACTGTTTTTAGCTCTAATCTTAGATCTAGGGTATAGTTGAAGAGGAGTAACTTCAATATTTAAATGTACAACCAAGCTACTGTAACCAAGCTACTGTAACAGTAATAAATATTATTATTATTATTACACATACATTAATACATATTACCCATTAATACATATTACCCAAGTTTGCCACGTTATTGTACTGAAATGCAGTTGATTTTCTTTTTTTATACACAGAGACATCTGCTTGGTTTCTGCATGGAGTGGCAGGAACTGGTGGTCTGAGGTGCCTCACATGTCCCTTTCATGAAGACAGAGATGTTGGGATCGCATCACTGTACGCCAGCTACCTGTAGCCAGTAGTGCATTGTCCTTGCAGTAATTTCATTCTCCTTATGACCTTGGTTTTTTTTGTGTGTTTTACAACTAACTCAGCTCCATGATGCAGCTGTTTTCTTCCTCTCCCTCCTTCTGCATTTGCTCATATTTGCTTTTGTCCTTTACTGTTCTGTAGTTCTGGCCGTATCCTTCTGCATCAGCAGTATACAGGATTTGGTTCATTTGTCTTATGTTTCACTCTTCATTTGATTTGCATGCTACTCAAAACACATGGTGTTATTAAAAACTGCTCAGGTGATTAGCTATTGAACCGGACAAAAAAAAATGTCATTAGCCTGTTCTGCAGAATGATGGTATTTAGCCAAAATAAAGCACTTACGTGGCTAAGGAAATTCAAGCCCACTGGCTTCGCTTTGGAAAGAATTTCTCAACTGCTGTGTCACTAGATGTGCTTGTATAGCAATAAAATCATTATCTACTTCAATGGAATTTACCTTCAAAATGAGCAGCACAAAGTGAAAGCTCTGATTTAATCTCTTGCTACAGTGAAACTATCATGAACTGCTAGTTTTTCATTTCCATGGATTGCTATTTCCATATGAAAGAGAATTTCATGTGAAATACATGTGCAGCCTTTCCAGTGGACATTTGGTGATCCTTTGCATTTTTGTTGTTATCTGGGCACTGTGAGATAGCTCCTACAGCATATGGGGTGGTATGTATTAAAAGGTAATCTAAGTCTCTGTTGGGTAACAATGTTAAAATTTCCAAGAGTCTTCCCTTTCCACTCTATGCTGACTATTTCTTGGCTACATTTTCAACCTCTCTCTCACCACTACCAACTTCCTGGTCTATTTCCCTAATAAGGACTATCTATGTTTCATAGAGGCTGCAGCTTTAACCTGCCCTGAACCAAAATTATTCCTGGACCATTTAGGATTTTTAAAAAATCCTATTTTACCATCATGAAGAACCCACACATTATGCAGGTGCTGCTTCTTTTTCTTGAAACTCAAAGGTTTGTCCCAGACTACCATTTCTGCGTGGAAACTATATGTAGACTATACGTGTGAAACATATGCATACAATAATATATTACCATTTGCCCTGGTAAATTGGTATCAAAGCAAGGGGAAAAGGTTTTTAGCTCAGAAAAGCTGAAGTTGCAGTTGTTTTCATGAGCTAAGGAATGCTGAGCCAGAAAGAACTCAGAAACATAGACAGGTTAGATAGGAAGTGAGACCAAGCCCAACACAGAAATTAGGCACATCTCTTTATTTTGCACTACAAAGTCTGCACATGGCTGAAGCCTTTCTCCATTGTGTCTTCATACATGCACCTTGCCATCTAATAACAGCTGCCCCCCTACATTTAGCTATGTGCTTGAAAAGAAAGTAAGTATACTTCTTGGTGTGCACTTCCCTTATTCAAGGTTTCTACAGGATAATCAAAGCCTTACTTCACCCTTACCTTCAATTATCAGAGGCTGAATGTGTCAGCTTTCTTACACTCCCACTAATTTAGATACCTTTGCTCCCTTCATCACACCTGGAACACCCGCCCACTATGCACGTTTGACTTCTAAAGTAGCATGAAGTGCACGGGAGGAGTTGATCAACTTGGATTGTTATTTAATAGCTGTGTTGCAGAAATGCCTACAGGCATTAATTAAGATCAAGGTGCTAAACACTGAGAAGACTGACAATGAAAAATAGTCCCTGCCCCAGAGAGTTCATAATTCAGTTTACAGCAAGTTACAACAGGTGGATGAGACAAATTAACTGGAGGGAGGGAAAGAGAAGTAGAACAATCTACATCTCCAAGCATTTTCTGAGCAGTGTGGATCATTTTCACATATCTATTTACAAATACAGATATACTCATTTTTGCTGAAGACGTTAATTTCTCTCCAATCCTAAAATTACCTTGCTGATGTCATAAAACTCTTCTCCCAAAGAAACACAATCTATGGGATTCCTTCTCCACCTAGTGTGCTAGAAATGCTATACTTTAGAAAATCATCAGTTCTGTACCCCTCCCTTTTTAAGGGCAGTGAAATCTCTTACTATGTATTGACTGCTTTTCAGCACAGCAGGAAATAAAGGCAATCTTTCAACATTTTATGTTTAAAATTAAAGTACTTTCAATAAAAGTAGGAGCTGGCCCACATCCCTCCTCGTGGAATTAATTGTAAAATATGCTATTATAAAGCAGTGTTAAAGTGTGAACAGATACTGGTAACAATCAGACATTAAATTTTAGAAGACTGTAATATCTAATAGGCTTATTTTTCCATTAAAAATAGGGAATACATAATTTTGTAGGTGGAGATAAGGGTCAATTTGATTTATTTCAGGTTGTCAAGTTTTATGACTAAATCTATTATCTCTAATATTCCTTAACAAGGTATTTCTATCTGGTTTCCACCAATTTTAAATTACTGAAAATGGTCCATGAAATAATTAAGGCCCACGTCTACTGTTACTATAGATGTTTTTCTATTACATTGTAGGCTGTGCAGTTCCTTATACTAGGCAAGAGTAGTGCAAAATGCTGCCAAATCAGAAACCTTACCAGTTGGCCTTAAGGGGCAGTAACTCACCTCTACTTTTCCACAGATGTAAAATCACTTTTCTATACAAACAGGTCACTTCCTCCAAAGAGAGTAATCTGCAAGATCAGGATGTAAATAACTAACAAAGATAAAAGCAGTGAAACATTGGTCTCAGATGTAAGCAAATGAGAATTTTGCTGGTTTTAGTAGGACTATAATGGGTATCTCAACGCTTTAATCATGAAACATTGCCTATAGCACACTGGCATTTTTTGTTGCTATACAATGTCATTTCACTATTAAATTACTTCTTTTATACATCATAATTCTTTGTGATTTAAAATATAAAGTACAACGCTTCCAAAACAAAAAGAAATGTGATTGCCAGAATATTAAAAACTCATCCCTTTTCAGCAGCCGCACCAAGAAATTTGGAAGTCCTCTAGGAAAAATACAAGGTCAATACTGAAAATGCCCCTTTTTTACTGGAGCCCAGCTGGTCAAAGACTTGGCTAATTGTAGTACAAAGTAGAGAAAACATAGACTTGAAACAGTAGACTTCAGTAGCACAACAGCTTTATTTAGCAGTTAAACACAGGCTTTTATTTTAAAGATTGATTTATTTATTTTTTATGTAACTAAGGATTATGGATGAAGACTTTTCTAGTATGCCCTGCTCTGAAGCCAGCATATCCGATCCCTTCACGTGCTATTGGTATTTTACACTGAGCTGG
This sequence comes from Chlamydotis macqueenii, assembly GCF_036417535.1. Taxonomy (NCBI): domain Eukaryota; kingdom Metazoa; phylum Chordata; class Aves; order Otidiformes; family Otididae; genus Chlamydotis; species Chlamydotis macqueenii. The sequence continues at coordinate 29,319,461 of NC_141557.1, forward strand.
TGTACATCCCACACAGGCAGAAGTAGCCATCTGCATTCCCACAGCTGTATAAAAATTACAATGACAAACACAGTAAGTGAAGAGAGCAGTGGGAAAGAACAGAATGATGGAGAGACAGCAAGAATATCTGAGACAAAATACTTCTCCAGGCCTCCTCTCAAACATGTATACTCTGGGAACAGGAACATAAGAAAATGTCTTACTAGGTGGTAGTAATTAGTCCTGACTTTGAAAAACTTCATTGCTCAAATTAGGCTTAGATATTAAAATGCCAAATTACTTAACATATCCTTCTGCTGTGGGAAATCTTCCTTGTAACTAGGCTAGGGGACATTTATATTCATTCAGACCTCAGACCTGAGCACTGCTGCGATCTCTACATGCCAGGCGTCTTAACAGGACTATTAAATCCTCAGCTCCTCCCGGACTGTTTGTGTCCTGTTTCGCGGGGACAAGCGGAAGGCAGGACGAGTAAGAACACACAGCCAGACCTGGGGACTTCGACCACTCACTCCAATTTACACAACAGCAAGTGCTATACTCCAGAAAATCACAGTGCTCACAGCACTTCCCTCTCCCCTAACTTCGCCCGTATCAGTGTCTGCAGAGGCCTCAGGCGGCGAGGGCAAGGCAGCCAACGGGATTTTCCGCAGCTGCCGCGGCACGACGGCGGCCTGGAAGCCCCGGGTACTTGCTGCGTCACTGCAAGAGATCAGGAGCTGTAAGGCGATTTACGGAGGCCCCAACAGCAGCACCGACCGCACTGCAGCACCCCAACCTCCCTGGGCGGCGCTCTTCACCCGCCTCCCCGCCGCCCAGAACCGCCCCGGGGGGTGCTGCCAGAGCGAAAAACAGCGCGGCCTCGGCGGCATCGCCTCAAGGGCGGGCGGAGCCGGGCCAGCGCAGGCCGCGGCGAGTCACGTGGGCGGGGCCGCCGCTGGCGGGAGGCGGCCCGCGAGCTGCCGGTTTGAAGCGCGTTGCTAGGCGACAGGAGGGCACGCGGCGCCTAGGGGAGCGGCCGGTGGTGGGGGAGGGATGACGCAACAGCCAGGGGAGCGGAGCAGCCTCGGCCGCGGCCCTTTGCCGCCCCGGGGAGGCGGTGTCTGCCCTGCGGCAGGAGGCTTCCAGCGGGGAAGGGCGTTCCCGCCAGTCCCTCCCGCCCGCTCCGCGGGCTGCGCGCCACCAGCAGTGTCGCAGGTGCGCTGTGAGGCGCCGCCGAGCCTCCTGCCCAGGCCGCTAGGGGGAGGAGCTAGAGTGACAACACCCATATCCAATGAGCTCAACGCCTCCGGCTAAGGGGCGGGGCGCTAGGACGGGCGGGGCGCTGCCGCCCGCCCGCCGCAGGGGGTGAGAGGCTGCTGGCGCCGCCCGCCCGTTGCGGTAGGGGCCCACGGGTGGAGGCCGCGGTGTCTTTCCCCGAGCGGGCCGTGACTCCGCCCCGCCGAGGGAGGAGTGGGGTCGCTCAGGCAGGGCGTGGGCGCAGAGCGGGACGCCCCTGCCGTTGCGGAGGCTCCAGCGTTCGCCTGAGGACGGTAAAAACCGGGGTCCCCGATGAGTGGCCGGTGCAGCTGGCCAATAGGCGAGGCGGAGCGCGCCTTCCTCCCCGCCCCCGCCGCGCGGCGGGACCAATGGGGAGCGCGGGGCGGGGCGCGCGAGGCTAGGCGCGGGCTGGGAGGCGCCCTGCTGCCAGATGCGGGGGAGTCGCGGCGGGAGAGGCAGCGGCGGTTTGGTGGCGGCAGCGGCGCGCAGGCATGGGGGCGCAGGCTGCTCTCGCCTCCCCGCGCTGAGGGACGTGCCCGCCGGCGGGGCCGAACGGTAGGACAGGGACAGGGGCACGGGTGGCGGTGGCTGCGGTGGCCGCGGTGGTGGCGAGGGGCGCAGGTGCCCAGTGAGCTGCAGTGTCGGTAGCGGCCGCCGCCGCGCCGCGGGGCGGCAGAGCCCGCTGGGCCGGGTGGGGGACGTGCGGCGTTCGGCGTCTCACGCTGCCTGCCTCCGCCGTCGGGGCGGCGGCGCTGGCCGTGGCGTTGTGGCCGCGGAGCTGCGTGGGGCTAACGCCGGTTTGTGTCGTTGGTAGGATCCGAGCCTAGCGCGGCAGCCAGCGTAGCCGTGGGAGCCGGCCTCTGCTCGTGGCAGTCTGCTGTCACCTTCCCTTTGGCAATGGGGAATGGACTTTCGGACCAGACGCCGATCCTCTCCAGCCTGCCTTCCTTCCAGAGTTTCCACATTGTCATCTTGGGACTGGACTCCGCTGGGAAGACAACCGTGCTCTACAGGCTGCAGTTCAATGAGTTCGTCAACACTGTCCCCACTAAAGGATTTAATACGGAGAAAATCAAAGTGACGCTGGGCAACTCGAAAACGGTCACTTTCCACTTCTGGGATGTAGGCGGCCAGGAGAAGCTTAGGCCGCTGTGGAAGTCGTACACGAGGTGCACCGATGGCATTGTGTTTGTGGTGGACTCTGTCGATGTTGAGAGAATGGAGGAGGCCAAAACAGAACTTCATAAGATTACTAGGATATCTGAAAATCAAGGAGTGCCTGTCCTTATCATTGCTAACAAGCAGGACCTGAGGAACTCTCTCTCCCTTTCTGAAATTGAGAAAATGCTAGCGATGAGTGAGCTGAGTTCTTCAACTCCCTGGCATTTGCAGCCTACCTGTGCAATCATTGGAGACGGACTCAAAGAGGGACTGGAGAAACTACACGATATGATAATTAAGCGAAGGAAAATGTTGAGGCAGCAGAAAAAGAAGAGATGAGTTCTATTTTGACCTTTCTATTTTAGAGTAGTTACATGGTCAAAATTTGACATAAGACGGCTTCCAAACCCAGGCCTGCTCGTTTAACGGATGCCGTTAAGCTTAGTTACGTTAAACAATCAGTTGCACAGCCTTGCCATGTGGAAGGCTGTGCAGATATGGAACTTTTTTTTTTTAACTAGTCTCTTCTGAGTTTTATGGCTCTGCATTATTTCAGAAGCCCTAATAGGTGATGTAATACTATCAGGAAATGGATGGGTGGGTATATGTGACATGGATGTCTAAATAGCCAAATAAAATGAGGGTTTTATGCTTAGTGTTGTACTCATATGTTTGAGGGTGCCCTCTGCAAGCAATTTGCATTGAAGATGTTCTGTGTTTTTTAAACTTCTAATGCTCGTAAGTGGAGTGTTTAGGTGAACATTATACAGCTTTAAAAACATGTATGAAGCTAGTAACTCATTATTTTGAGAGGCTGTTTTTTATCTTGTTTGGGGATTTCTATGAAAGCTTGGCTACATGTGTAGTTCTTTTTAATTTGGCACTTTTTGAAATTGAATCATGTTCAGTTCAAATACTTGAAATTTAAGTTCTGTGGATTCTTCAACTGATAAAAGACACTTTGACAAGTAAAAATGTAAACAATACGCTGGAGCATGGAAAAGTGGTTTCAAAACATATAGCATGTTTTTGGTATGCAAGGTTTCTTTTTTTTGTTTGTTTTTTGTTTGTGTTTTTTTTTTTTTTTTTTAGAAGTAGCCGTTCATCACTATTCAGTGCTAATCAGGTTTAAACTGTTACTCCAAATTAGTAATTTATTTTTGAATGATGAGTATTATGTCCTCCTACTACCAAGTTAAATTAATTGCAGTAAGGGAGCTATAAAGAACAACTCTGGCTGTTGTGGTTGTAACCAGTGCAGCATTCTTTGCTCTATTGGTGAATTTTCTGGCAATAAAACTAAATTATAATGAAGTAAAGATGGAGTTAAAATTAGCAGAGCACATCTTGTATCTCCCCAAAATACCCATTTTATTAAAGTGGTATTGCTATGTCACTTTCAATGTATGCTTTTTTGTTTGTTTGGTTGGTTGTTTTTTTTTTTTTTTCTTTTTTAATTGTGATTCTTAAGTATTTTGTGGTTAGGAATGTAATAATGCTTTATACACCCAAACATTTGACACTACCGGGGGTGGGGAGGGGGAGAGTAGGGGAAGACTTTCAAGATGGGCCTGTGTTCTGCTTTAATTATGCTTTAAGCTGTTTTTGTTTACAGAGTGTGCAAACAGTGTTAACTGGGCAGGATCGTGCTTGATGGAAAAGGGAGGGTAGTTTTTCTTACTGGTACAGAGCTTCAAGTGACTCTTTAGATACTTGGCTAGCAATTAAAAGGGCTAAAACAGAGCCTGGATTTTTAAGACTAACCTTAGTGGTGCTGTAAAAATTCATCAGAATGTTAGATTCTCTTTAAACTTTTGTTGAAAATACCAGATTTAAAAAAAAAAAAAACAAAAAAACAGCAACATCTATTTCCTCCTCTTACTCAGGCAGCAAAGTAATACGTTTTTCTTATGTGCTGCCATGTATCAGGAGGATGACAGCTAGAAACCTGAATGTCAATCTATGTAATTTAGATATGTTAAAAAAAAAAATCAGACTTTTTAATTAGCAGCTGTTTGTCCAGGAGGTAACCAAAAATGCACTTTAGTGTCTTCAATAACTGAAAGTGACAGCTGTTTTTTTTATGACATCTTGGTCCTTTTTGAATAAACTGAAGTAGCTTCCAGTGGAGCTTTTGTATGTTGGTTATATATGTACCTGCACTGGTGACATTGTTAGTCACTTCCTCAAGTAATGTCTATATTTATAGAAATGTGGATGACTTCTTAAACCTCAATAAACAATTCAAAACAAGCCTGCAGAGGGAAGGTGTCTGACTTCTTGTACTGCAGCAGTCTGTTCTCATCAACCTCTGTGCACGTATTGATTCCAATAACAGTAGAACTGTTCCTGCTGAAAACCAGAGTCTTACAAATGCGGTGAGGCTCATAAAAGTCACGGTGTTATAAATTATAGGTATCTCATTAAAAACTTTAAATCAATGGCACATTTGTATATTCACAGAAGAAATATTAACTGCAGTTACTCTTTTCTGGAAAGAAGTGGTGGATCTTGCATAATTTGAAAAATCTTTTATATAGCTGAACCTATTTTGTGTTACGTTTAATAGGTGGTGTTGGGCATTTATCACATGTACTCACAGGTGGTACTTAATTTAATACCTTCAGGCTTGTATATCTGAAACTGAGGGATTCACGTGTACTTAAGCCTTGGGTGAATTTCCTCCTCAGATTTTACGGCAAGTGAGGTAGAATGCGGCAAGAGATAGGAAGCTTCTAGTTAGTTTTAGGACCCGAACATAAACAAGACAAACCTCATTTAGAAAATCGTGACTTTTGAACAAGAATATCCAAACCTGGTATTTTGATTTCTGTTTATGTAACCGATGGCACATCAAAATGTAGGTTACTAACAGTCAGTCTTAAGAAAGACCTTATTAGTGATGCTGAGCCCTATTAATTTGGGGTGTAATTGGTATAATCTGGCTAACCTTTTCCTTCCTATCAGGTGCGCAGTACTGCTAGGCTGAGGAAGGTGAGGTGGCAGGCTGGCTTTGTACCCAGTAAACAAACTGTCCAACACCCAGTAATAATTGCTTCGAGTATCATTAGGCTTCTATTTGGAATAGTTGAAAAGGCATCCTGCTTGAAAAAGTTGGCTGTGTTTTGTTCTGCATAATTAAACATGCTAGTGTTTATCTGGTGACAGTCTACCTAAACTCTTCTATGTATAAAAACTTCAGTGAATTATTTTAAATACAAAGACATGACAAATCTGTACTGTAGCAGTCGGGAGGAAGAAATATGAGAAGGTGGAGAGTAGTGTTTCTAAAATGTCATGTTTATTATCACATGATATTTAATACTGACTTGGAAGTAGAAAACTGAGGAGTGAATTTTACATTCAAGCTGTACTAGAACTGTTTTGCTGGAATATTACAGTAACTGTTCTGAGTAAAATACATAAATGTAGCTGTACCTCTGAAACTGTGTTTTGTATTACTATGACAAAATCTTCAATTATGAACAAAATGGTGATTGCAGTAGAACATTTGGTATCTTAGCCGATTTAGTTTCTGCTGGCATAGTTCTGTGAGCCTGGAATCACTCTCTTCATATGATGCATTGACATTTCTGGCCTAAATACTGGTATGTGTAAGAAAATCTTTATAGGAGCTGAATAAGCAGGTGTAATTTTTTTTTTTTTTACAATGCTGGAGTTACACTATTTAAATTTTAAAATAATTTTTGCTAAAGTGGGCTGCGCTCTGTTCAAGGCACTAGGTAAGTTAAATATCTTAAACTGCTTCTGCTTTAAGGCTGTATGGAATTGCATTTAAATCGGTGCAGTGCTGTTAAAAACAAACAAGCCACAAGGTCTTGTAACCTTATCGCTGTTGTCTTAGCTTACAAAAGTTGGTATGGCATTGCCTCAGCTGTTTATCCACATGCAATTGTTTAAAGGTAACCAGCCTTCAGGATCTGGTCTCTGTTTTCTAGCTGTGTATTAGCTTGTGACTGTTTTCAGCTAGAAAAACTACTGTAGGATGGTAAGACTCCTTCAAATTCTTGACATTGCTTTTGTGTTGCACTGAATGTGTATTTACATTTGGGGATTAAAAAAAAACAACCTGGTTTTCAGCCAGGTGAAAATTGAAATTTTCATGTTTTATTGAGACATGATTGATCTTTTGTGTGGAAAGCAGTACCCACAGCCAGTCCACAGTTCCCAGCCTGACTTAGGTGCTTCTGTACCATCTTACACAGCATCTTGGTCCTGCACGAATTTACTACCTGGGATGCAGGGGTCACAGAGCAGTGAGGAGCTGGAAGCAGCCTGGTCTGGTGGGGGCTAGCAAGCCCTTCTGGACCTCAGCAGGTCTGCGTGAAGACAGCTCTGCCTTCTTGGGGAGGGGGTTATCTGCATCTTGGATCATTTGTTTACAAAAAGCAGGGTGGTAATTAGTGTCTGACTGAAACTTCTTGTTTCGAGGAGGAGCGTGTCATTCTTGGCGTCCAAGGAGGATTTAGATATTGTGTTAATGCTATGAAGAAGGGCTTGGTTAGGCAGTGTGTGGAAAATGTAGGCAATCTGCATACCCTATATGTAGGGCACCCATCCTAACATGCAATCTTGATTCAGCTGTGTGGATTGCAATGTGTGAAGGCTACCAGACATGCTTATAATGCTATCTTCCTTAACTTCTTCTGAGAGAGAAACCTAGGCCGGAATTGGTGCTTTTTGGATCAGTGTTTTCCCTTTACTGTTGAGTGACTAACCTTTTGAGAGGGTCACAGCTTACAGCCCTGCTCTGACAGGCGATAGCCTCGCGTCCCACAGCCGAAATAACTCTTGTCGCTGCTGTGAGAGATGTGTAGGGAGCCATGAATGGGCATCATCTCTTGTTTTAGTCTGAGGGATGAGGAAAGCATTTGGTTTTTGTTGTGGGGTTTGTTTTTTTTTTTTGTTTTGTTTTTTTTTTTTTAATCCTGACTGACAGCTATGTGAAGGCCTGCCCCTCTGCCCCTGCTCTGCAGGCTGTGATTATTTTTAGGAGCAGTACAAGACTGCAGAGCTGTGTGGATGAACTCTTGTGCGTGTTTTTAAACTACAGGGAAATACATGGCCTGACTTCACAGCTGTGTGACGCCTGGGGTTGTCGTGCTGGCTACTGCAGCCATCCTACCTACTTGAGGACAAAATAAAGGGCTTTAAAGCATTAGTCAGTCTTCTTAAACCTGCTGTAAAAAAAAAAAAAAGGCAAAAATGCAGTTTCAAAGACCTAGCTGAAAAAAGCCAAAGCAGCAAGTGAAGGACTTGAGTATCCTCCCTGCCAGTGTTCTGTTTTATTGACCTGGTGGCTAGGCCGTGCTGCCTGCAGTTTGTCCTGGCCTGGCGAATGACACAGTCACCGAGGGTTCACAAACCGATTTATTCAAAGGAGAACTCAAAATCGAAGGATAAAAAGGTAGGCAGAGAGGCCAGACAGCACTTCCAGACTAAATACCTGCTTGCAAACAGCCCAGGAAGGTAAGAGATGATAATCCCTGAGCTGTGAAGATTATGGTTTCTTAGTTCCAGCTATATTTACACAGCTGCTCTGGCAGAATTAAGAGCTAAAGATGACAGAATAATTAGAAAGGAGAAGGTCGAGTACAGTTGTTGGCTGTGGTGTGTGTGGAGGGAGAAAGGATTTGAAACTGTTGGGTTCTAGCTTTTCAAGACACATTGAGCCCTAAGGGAAATAGATATGGTTTTAGGCTGCTTAATTGGTTTAAGATCTTTATTGTTTTATGCACTGTAGTTTTCCTATTGCTGAAATGAAACAATACCTCATTTAAGAAAGCCACCTAATCACGGCATTAATCTCCGAGTCCACTGACAAAGGAGAAGGTTTTTGGGGGTGTTGAGCCTTGTTAAACGTGCTGAGGACTCCTGGCTGACTCACAAGCTGCTGTATTTCAAGGTCTTTTCTAAAAATAGAAGAATGGTGGAATTTAGGTCAGGCGAGGTAAAGGTGTGAAGCCTGATACCTCAGGCACCACACACAGTCCAGAGGTACCACCAACCCCGTAACCACTTATTTTCACTTTATGAATGATAAATAAGAATAATATGAATAATTTCCTTTGGAGAGTAACATTTTTCATCCATTTCTCGTTTTAATGTCATTTGCCTTGAAAGTTTTAACAGGCTTTGATAAAGGAACATCATTAAGTTGGGTGTCACAAGGCTGAGTTCTGAGTGAAGAGGGTCAGGAAAGAGTGTTTTGCTGCCGTGACTTGGCTAGCTAAAACCAGTCTTTTGGTAAAACTGGCTTACCATGGACAAAGATGATCTAAAAGAGGGAAATTTTCTAAAAGTATCTTCTTGTTTCTAACATTAGCTGAATTCCACTGGTCTTACAAGTTGTTGGATTGGGCTGCTGCTGATTTTTTGACACCAGTTGTATGATGATGTGTAAGCTTATTCCCCTTTGATTCCTGTTACAAGTGATATAGTAAAATGGCTATCTACAGATTATTAGTAGCACTATTTCCATTGAACCCCAGTATTGAGTTTCTATTTGAATCGGAGATATATATTCAATTTTTTTTTTAATTATACTGTATTCCATATATAGGAGCTGAATTGTGCTAACCTTAGAAATACTAGCCTCCCTGATTTTAATTCGCTTAGAAAATTGACTTGTACATTTAAAGTCGCTGTAATTCAGCTCTAATCCGTCATATTACATTGGAGACAAATGGCATTCACAGACTGAGCCCACACTGATGCTTTTTGACAGATCTCCTATTGCCGCATCAATACACATCCCTCACTTTGTGCTATGGTAGCACTGGTACCAGCAAACTATATTTCTATATGGTTCAGCAACTATATTTCTGCCACTCTGTCATATAACTTGCTCATGTACAATGTTTGTTTATGTCCTGCTATTGCTGTACTCATGATATGGGAACTCTTTGAAAACATTCTGAACAAAGACTCAGCTGTACACTGCAACTTTAAAGCAAATAAATCACACCATGTAATTTAGTTTCAAAGTAAGGTAATGCTGAAAGCTGGAAGTCTGAGATTGAAGATTGGTACATCCAACCCAGCCACTGAGCACTGGTCAATTTATCCCTGAAGTCTCTTCATCTACATGTAAAACAAGAATCTCACAGTTGATCTTACATTTAAATTCATTCTTAAAAGTACTGTGAGATATTCATATTTTACAGAAATACAGTGTAATGGAAAATAATAGACTGTAACAGAAATCTTTTTTTTTTTTTTTTTTAATTGACTTGTAATGTATTTGTGTTCAATAGTCAGGCATCAGGAAATTGTACCATTTCAAAAGGAATGTATTTGAAAGTTTAAAAACACAAGTTCAACATACTGTATTATCTCTGACCCCATGAGCTTCAGCTTCACAGAAAACAAAAATATTACTGTGGTTGAAAATAATAATGTATTTCATATTCATCAGTGAATAAATATTCATAAACTGGATCATCTGTACCTGATTTTTGTTTGCATTTGACCATTGCCATTAAGCAAAAGCAGGCAAAATTATTCAGTTTTATGTTTGAATTAAATTGGGATGAATATATGGTCTTCCAAATCAGGCATATGAAAGTTTTCAAGTTAAGGTAATTTGCAAAGATCTTGAGTTAAAATAACACATTATCTTATAATAAGCTTTTATTTGGAATAGTCAGTAACAAAAAATAAATTCCTTTGAAAAGATATAGTACAGTGAGAGAAGTATCTCAGAGTGAGAGTCCTCAGGATTCAGAGGGTCTCCTGTTCTCCCAGCCTTTCTTGGCTGCAATGAATCAGTCTGCACAGGATGTGGCTGCTAGCAGATGATAATGCAAAGTGAAGGGCTGGGCCATGAAAAGCCCCAGGGTGGCTCAGCGTGGTGCTGAGTTCTCACGAAGAGCTGATTGCTTTCCAAAAATAAGAGCAGGAACTAGGGCAGATAATCCATGTAAAATACACTTTCCACCCTTACACATTCACAACAATTTATTATTTTCAGCATTATGGAGCTTTACATGTTGATTACATGCATAATCCATCGAGGCACACAGACCTACCTACACATGCTTCTGTTGTATTCTTGCAAACCCTGTTTGCCAGAATTTCTCTGGGATCCTGTTTTGTGGGTGTAACTTGAGAATATATAATTAGATTCATGTTTTCCCATTATTTGAACCCAAATGTGACTGCAAACATGACAGCACTAGAAATATGTTTCTTTGAAATAATTTCCTCTGTTTTAAATCTTTCACTTTATTAGGATAAGGTAATCTAGACTGCTCACACTGCCTATGAACCATGCTATTGTGGTGGCATTACCACGGCTCAGAGTTCAGGTTGTGTCAGCACTTCTTTTGTAAATATAAATCCTTATTTCAGAAACTTAATAACTTAATAAGCCTTGAAATTTCACACTTGTCTGAAACGTGGCACAGAGTATTAACTTTGCCTTTTACCACATTAAATAAAAATATATACTAGAGGGGCATGTAAGTTAATGAAAAATAAGCTCATTGTGTTTTGCTGCTTTTTCTATCTCAAAGTTGATTTTGTTTCTTGAAATGAAATGGTGTGAATCCACAGTTCCACTTGGAAACCTCTGAAAATTTTATGTTAAGTTAAAAACTGCAATCATTGACCTGTGCGAAGCAGACCTACACACACCACGCAAAACTTGCAGAGCTCACTCATGGGGGGTGAAGTTCTCTCATCAGTGCCAGTAGAGCTGTTCCTATGCAGAACAGTTGTAGGACTGGACATATACAAGGGACAGAAACATTGACATTTCTTTCCCCACGTTCTTTAATATATAATTTCAACTCCTCTCATTCACTAAGTACATTCTCTTAGCAGTGATGATGTGTAAGGTAAATCAAATGCAGGGGTTTCTCGGTCTTGTGGAAAAAAACACCTGTGCTCTTAAAATTTCTAGGCTGTTTTCTAAACAAACAAACGAAAAACATTGGAGAAGGCTCCAGTCTCAGTAGAAGTGCTGAATCTTTTGATGTTTGCTCACCCCATGTAGATAACCTTGAGATTATGCTGAGGGTTACTAAGGACATAGCTTGCCTGGGCATAGTACCTTCTTGCATACAAGAGTATTTTTTTCTTAAAAGTAGAACTAACACAGGGATCCTGTATTAATCATGGCTTTAGTCTGACCTAATAACTTCTGGCTTTGTCCTTATAGATTCACTTAAGCCTCTGCACAGGGGGTGTGGAATACGGCTGTTTGAATCTGCAGACTTTATCTTCCCTTCGCATGCATTTTAGCTGCGCACACCCAGACAAAGCAGATCTTTCACGTCCTTACCAAAGAGCATTGATCTGCTCAGAAGACTAGACATGCTCTTCACTCTTACTTTGCCAAGCCCGTTTTATAGAAAGCACAAACCCCATGTAGTCCAAAAAAAAAACCAAAACCAAAACACCCCCAAAAAACACTTTTTAACTTTTTTCCCCTCCTTCTTCCTTTTCAAATAGCTTCTTACGCTTTCAATGGAATGGCCATAATTATCTATTTTGTGTTGGAATATCCTTACTCACTTCTGGGTTAAGTTTAGACTCAACCTGATTTCCTTTTCTTATTTACCTAAGGAAAGTCTACCATATCTATAACATCCTCCCAGGAACAGTGCTATGGGTTTTTGGTATAATACAGGCACAAGTCAGGATTCATTTAACCTAATATTAGACCTCTAAAAATTAGGTATTCTTGTCTGATTTAGGCACCTCTAAATCTTTTTACAGTTCATGGAAATAGATGTGTTTGTCTAAGGCATGATTCATCTTAGTTCAGGAGCGGTACCTAAGGCAGGTCTGATAAATTGCCCTGTGGTGTGGCTTGTTTCTCTCTACAGAAAGCAAAAGCTGATTAACTAAAAAATAGACACCTGCCTTTTACACCAACTGTCTGTATTTATATCCTAAATGATAGCCCCAAATTCCCAGCTACTCTGCTGGGAAATGCAGGTGTCTGCCATTTGAAATTTGTGTCACCCTACAGCAGCTGAGAGCCTCTTGCAGTGCTTTGCCTCAGCAAAGCCGCCCCAGTCCTTCTGGGTGCTGGTAGGTGACCGCACTGTTTGCAGAAGGAAAATATAAGAACAAGTATGTTAAGTAATATATATTAAGAAAACATGGAGTGAAAGATTTTATTTACAGTGAACACTGCATTTCACAGCCCAGATATTCTCGCTAGAGAAATCAGTAAAACAAATTACTTCCTCTTACAGTGTTTTATGGCTCAGCCAAACTACTTGTATATGCAAAGGCAGCTTTTTCATTGAGTTCAGTGGGAGTGAGATAAGGCTGTAGAACTGTGCAACAAAATGCCCATCTATAAAAGCTTTCAAATAGTAAACTTTTAGGTTTCTTTTTTGAAAATGTAAGTAAACCCTCACCTACTTGTTGGTACTGTAATTGAGTCGAGCAACACCTGCACCTTGCTTCTGCATGTGTTGGGAGTCGCAATCACTCTCCTGTGACTACAGAAAGGCTACCAGCAATCAGGCTGAAATTGTGAGAGGATAAAAGGGATTTGTTAAAAGAATGTTTACTAGCTGGCATTTAGGGGTGACCTGAGTGGAGAAGCAAGATGTGAGTGAGGAGCTCTGTAAGCAGAGAAAATGATGGGCTGCTCTGGGTCTCCTTCTGTCTAACAAGGTATGAGTAACTGATACCCTTTCTGATGAGAAAACCTGAACTTAGAAGGGGGTATGAAAAGCCGTGTCTCTTGTCCCTATGTTGTGAAAATTGTAATAATTGAATACTTTCTTAAAAGTTACTTCAGTCAATGCTCTGAAATTGCATGTAACTTGTTTCGTTAGAAAAGCAAACTGCAGTGCTGGGAGGTGTAGTAGAGGAAGGAAGCGACCTTGAAAGTAGAGGTCTTGGGGTATGGTGCTGTGAGCCCTGGTGCTTAGGGAATGGCTAAACTGAGCATATTGTGCCCTTCTGTAGTCCTGGAGAAAAGTGTTAGACTTTGTTTTGCTGAGGTATTGTTTGATCTTAAAAATAAAAAAAAGAGGGGGAAAAAAAAAAAAGAAAAAAAAGCTGATGTGCAGGCTTACCAAGAGATCTGCATCCCCTAAATCACCATATCATCATGTGAAAGCACGGTAAGGGTGTATCTCCAGAAGAATTGTTATCTCTGATGTGAGACCAGGTGCTATGACGTCCTATCAGTTATCTCTAGTGAGAAAATAACTGTACATAGACTCCAAAGCAGATTATTATCTGCTTCTGTAAACATCCTGTTCACTCTGTGTATTGTGTGGATTAAACCAGGGTTGTGAAGGCATCTAAGCTGGGACTGAGACTGCCGCTGAAAAGTTGCGCTGTGCCTGTTAGCTTACTTTCTCTCTTCCACCATGGATGTGTGTAAAAAGCATTTACCTATTCCTTCTCAGGCCTGTGGCAGTGAATTAATAACACATAACATAATGCAACCACTTACGAGTGCTGAATTTGCTGGGGTTCAGAGAGTTTTCAGTCCTGAAGAAGAGGAGAGTGGTGCAGGGGTATGCTCTTGCAGAGGGCTAGAGGACCAACAGGGCTATGTTTGGATATTTGGGGCTGAGTAGTTAGGAGGTGCCGCGTTCCTGGGATGGGAATGTGGCAAGTGTTCATCTCCTTTTTAGTACGTGTAGTAATGTTGTTTGCTGGGCCATTGATTTTTTTTTTTTTTTTTGAGCTTGCTGTTATTATTATTAGACACTGAAATGTAGAGATGTATGAACAAAGACTTAAACCAACCCCCAAAAAATGTAGTCTGCAAGAAAATATTTGGAAGCTATTATAAAAAAAGGTATTGAACATGGTTGTAAACACTAGTTGCTGGGTGACAAGTTAAACTTAATTATTGAAACTTTTCTCATATCTGTTGATTTGACCCTAATAACTACCTTCTAATAAATGAACATCAGTAAACAAGTGACTCCAGGTTTTGTTTGGTCACCAGGCGTTGTGTGTGTGGGTTTTGGTGTTTGAGGGCTTGTTTTGGTTTGTGTTTTGGGTTGGTTTTTTTTTGTTTGTTTGGTTTGGGTTTTTTTTTTGTGAAAAGTGAACTGCACTGGTACTCCTTCTATCAAGCTGTTCAGTTCAGTGCCCTTCAGCAGTAGAGCCCCTAGGACAAACGTGGGAGAGCTCCTTTTATTCAGCCTGCTGAGCTGATACAAGTACTAGGTCAATTTTGTTGTAAAGCCTGGGTTTGTGTGCCAGCAGATGAGAACCCTCCTTTCAACAAGCTGTAGCAACTCACTTGGGTGCTGGGAGTCTGCCTGACCCAGCTTAGCGGTGGGCATCTCCCAAATGGTGTGTTCTCTAGGCACTAAAGAGATCTTATCGTGCTGGTAGTGATTCAATGTGAATGGGGATCCAAATTGTGTATTTCTTCCCCCTTGCAGCGATGGTGTGGACTCCAGCTTATTTCCACCTGTGTTCTGTACTGTCATTCTGAACAGCCTGCTTTAAATCCCGATGCGGATCAAGTAATCCAGTATCCAGGCAGACTGCTGAGTGTTCCCCCTCTTTCTCTCCTTTAGAAGAGCCCAAAGAGAACACTGGGAGTATTGCAATAACCTTGCTACTCTTCCATAAAGAATGTAAAAACAGGATAGGATCTCTTGAGAAATATTTTTATAGGGCAGCTGATGACTAATTTGTTATTACTGTGTTTGAAGAGCCCTTTACTGCTTTTCTTTGGTTAGTTGTCAGTGGTGTCCAGAGCTAGGAACTGTCAGTGTCTGTGTCTCTGGGCTTCCAGAGCAATGCCATCCACATTCCCCTGCTCTGCCTGACCAGCCAGAGGCTTTGTCTGACCTCTGCGGGCTCCGAAATGTGCCGTGCTGCTAGTAAACTCTCTCCTGGGGAAAGCGATTAAAGTCACCCTGACATAGGCTATTGCATGGTGATAAGAGTTGAAGGGAGTCATATTTCTGTCTCTCTGAAGTTCCGGTGATGGGGTGGTGGTTGCTGACGGTGGCAGATGCCAACGCTCACCTGCCTGTGCACCCTGGTGCTCTGTTTCAGTTTGTGCTGATTTGGCGAAACGATCTGTCTTTTGCTGAAGTTGGCATGGTTAAAGCAGTGAATGTCACACAGCTGGGTGCATGCTCTCCTCCAGGGAAAAGCAGAGCAAAGCAGCAGGAGCGGGGAATTTTTTTTCTTTTTGAGAAGCTGCAAAAAAAATATTACAGATCTGAAAGGATTCCTAGATAAGTGTTGTTGGTCTGCCATCACCAAAATAAAGAGCTTATATTGCTTTAGGCAGAAGTAAGAGGTGAACCTCGGTTCTTAAGTGTCTGCCTTAAAGGATTCTTACGATTGCTGTTTTGATATTTACACACACGTATTATATATAACAATATATATTTAACACACATGTATAATACAGTGTACTGATGTCATTCTTTTCAGTCCCAAAGTGAGCATTCCAAGTTTCTGAAAATTCTGTTAAGTATGCAACCGCTATACTTATTTATGGTGATTCACATTCTGATTCATTAAGATACAAGCTTGTTTCTACAGAACATGGAAATTTTGTAGGCAATGATGTTATAAGCCTGCTTTAAGCTTTAAAACAACTATCTGGAAAGCAAAAAGAGTTAAATTAGAGGGTGAAAACTCTTACTATGTTTGATAATTTCTGGGGTACCCAGGGGGTGTGTGAGATCAATTACAAGATGTGATGTCTGTCAAAGTTTTTAAAAACTTTTTGGTGGTGGTTTTGATTTTTGGGGTTGGCTTTTTTGTGGTGTGTGTTGTTTGGTTGTTTTCCTCCTGCCTCAACTTGCAAGGACAGAAGGATGAGAACTTGATCGTCCTCTGAAGGCTGGCAAATAAAGTCTGGAGACCTCATGGTGACTGAGGACAAGGAACTGTCTGTTCTGAAGATCATACTGTGGTACCTCAGCCTGCTTGACCTATTTCTTGATGTGGTGCATAAGAAAGTCAGGCCTTGATCTCAATGGTACCTTTCCCTCTTTTTGTTCATCTCACCAATGTTGGAGGGGGAAAAATATGATACTTTAGAAGTATTGTGCTTGCTTAAGTAATTCCTAGGTAGCTTATCTTTAACCTTTGTTTACACAATTATTGTGGGGTTGTTCAACGTATGCAATACCTGACTTAAGTATTAAGCAATAATTGCATCTTAAATTCTGATGTGAAGTTTTTTTGTTTTCAAAATTCAAATTCAACTTTTGAAGTTATATTGTCCGCTGACAGCTTCCCAAATCATCTTGGTCAACTTAGTTGTTGGCAGACATGTGTGAAAGCTTATGATGATAATGAAGCAAATGTCACTTTTACTTCCAGTTTCATTACATTTTTTAATTGAATGTTTGAAGTGAGATGTTATTTGGTTGGCTCAGGGGTGTTTATTTTCCTTTTGGAAGGAGGTGAGCTATAGCTTCTTTTGAGATGGATATAAATAACTCTTTTTAAAGATACAGTAACGGCTGAGTTGGCTGCTGTCAGTCTGTTAAATTCTTAGATTAGTAATTAGATTACCTAATAACGCTGGGGAGGAGGATGCCATTGATCTCCCCTGACACAACAGCCTTGCTGTTCCCTCCCTTCTGCTGGCTGGGCAGCTCATGAGGCAAGGGGCAGCAGCGGCTGCTCCTGGGGCTGGGAAACGCCGGTACACTGGAAGGCTACTGCGTCTCGGCTTCTAGACAGGCCAAATAGCTGCCTGTAAGGTACCACTTGCTGCAAGGTGCCTTGAATGGTTTGGGTGCCCTCCCTACAGCGGGAGGAGGTGCTCTGGCCAAGAGCAGCTGTTTGTCTTGCTGGTCACCTCTGACCCATGGGAACCAATGACTCGCTGCTGAGGCATCTCCAGCTCTGGTGACTATGTAACTGGAACTTAAGCAGATGAGCTCCCTCTTTCATGGTAAACCATTGCCTCGCTTCCTGGATGTGGTTTTATTAGTGTTTAAAGGGGTGTGTGTACTTAAGGAAGTTTCGGCTGCTTCTTCACTCCCTTCTAAATGAACACCTTGTTACAACAGCACTAGGAGCTTGGGCTGTCCCTGATGGATGCTGCAGGTTCCCCAGCCTCCCTGGCAGGGCTGCCAGCCAGGGGAGCTGCCTGCAGCACACAGCATCCCTCTTCTCTTGCCCAGCCAGACCCTGACTTGGGGCTCAGCCCCTTGCATTCTGTGACACTGCTTGTGTCAGGCCAGAAACCTGGGTTTATATGTGGAAAACAGTAATAACGTATTCATTGTGTTTATTAAATGGAAACAATCACAACTTGGAGCCCTCATAGCCTTTTGTCCAGTCTTGCTTTTTGTATATTTATTTAGACAAAAATAGATTATGATGTTCTGCTGCATTATCTAAAGTGAAAACAGTCTTAGCTGAGGGATGTGACTTGCCTTTAAATCTGGCCAACTCTGTTGTGATCTCTGTGTTGTCTTGGGTAGTGAAGTGACAAAAGGTCTTGAAATGACTGAAAACAAGCCTGCTGAGACTTAAAATACAATAATAAAAGCTGGTATGATTCTCTTTATTAACCTAATTGCCTGTCTTGTGATGTATAGGCAAATATCTTACAGTTCAGTTGAGCTATGTTCCACTTAGTCTGCTACTGTATTAGATAATTGTTTTTTTCTGTGATACTTTATAAATCAGGAATTTATCCTCAATAGAATTGATTAATAGATCTCATAATCTTGTTACACACGAGTACCATGTCTTAAGCGCACCAATAAAGTTTTCACCGTATTTATGTACATTACTATAAAGAACTGAACTTGGATAGTATCATTATCTGTTAATTGTCTGGTAACTCCTTAATATAAGATGTTCATATATACTTTGTGAAGCATAACCACTTCTTCAAAGCATACAATTTCTTAAAGCAGAACTTATTAATGGTAAAACAGATATATAAACAGAATTTCTAGGAACCTTCTAGTTGCCAACAATTATATTCGGGTTTATCATGCTTAGGTACTCTCTTGGTGCCTACTCGGACTGCTCTTGGACATTAAAAAGATGCAGTACCCGCTTTAGGGTGTACAGACTGCTTTGCTAGGCTTGAAATTAGTGGGAGGGCATTGAGGAAAAACAGGGATAGCTGGAGGAAAGAACAAAGGCTATGCTTGCGTGGTTGTGTGGCTTACGTCACTGTAAGTAAACAGGGTGGTTCTGCTAAGCCTTCTGACTTTGCAGTTGGAAGAATACGTGCATCCTGAACCATGCCAAACCATCCCACTGATAGAGAAGTTAACTTGTTCTCCATCTATCTGTCATCTTGCCAAAAAACTTTGTGTAGATTGTGATGAAGGGATAAGATCAAATGGAAGGGATCAGTACTGCCTTTGGGAATATTTTGCTCGCCCCTTCTCATGGGAGACTTCTCTGCTTGCTGTCCCCAGCTATTAGTCTTACAGTTGCACTATTAATCTTTCATACACCCCTTCTTCTTCAATCTTTTCTGCAGCAGTCATTCTTTGGCAGGGGGTAGGGAGTATTAAAAAGGCAGATCCAACAAGGATGTAGCTGTATCTCTGTATCTGTTTGGTTTTTTTTTTTTTTTTTCCCTTATATGCTGGGCTTTGTGCTTCCATCTTTGAAACTTTACCTGGCAAAGCATTTGTGCAGGATGACACTCTGGCAATGTTGTTACGTGTACTGTGGTGTAGACTTGATCACAACAGAATAAGTGCTTGTGCTGGTATAATTACGCTGGTGAGGTAAGTGAAGTTAAAGTATTCTACCACAACAAATGTTTTTGCTCATAACATGAAGTGGCAGATAAGGAGGGACCTTCCAGTTTTACTAGTCTGTCTTGGGTATGTCTGTGATCTTAGTGGGTCTTTCTCATCCTACCTAATCTGAATGATCATATAAACTAGTAGCATTAAACAGTTATAAAAGATTAATTTCAAAGGAAAGATTGTCACTTCTGCTTCAAACAAAATGCTTATCTGGAAGTTTCCTTCTACTTTTTTTTTTTTTTTTTTTTTTTTTGTGGAGGTGTATGGGACCAATGCTGTGCATTTGCCAGCACAGCTATAGCCACTTGCATAGAATCATAGAACAGCTGGGGCCTTTTAAAGGTCCTCTAGTCCACCTCCCTGCAAGAAGCAGGGACATCTCCAACCAGATCAGGTTGCTCAAAGCCCCATCCAGTCTGGCCTTGAACGTTTCCAGGGATGGGGCATCTCCCACCTCTCTGGTGCTACTGAACTTAAATAGACTTCAGAGGCAATCTGTCTTTTTTGTACATCTGAAAGTGCAACAGGCTCTGGACTCATGCCTTGGACTCCTGTCTGCTCTGCCTGATGCAAATGACTACTAATGGTGTTCAGCACCATGTGCATGGGCAGTTTTAGATGGAGGGAATGATTCTGCAGCAGCTTAGCCAGCTAAACTTGACAGCTGGATTATATGAATCAGCATTCCTTGCTTAATGAAAACCAAAGTGAGTTACTGAAATATCAGTCACACTGCCTGATGCCACCTCAGCTGAGGTGACTGCTTCTTTTTGGATGTGATCCGAGAACTCTTCTTCAGCCCTTGCCTGACAGTTGACCTCTTCTTATTTTTCCTTAGCTGTGATGAGGTACAAGTATGTGCTACTATTACTACAGTAATGCTGTAATTGAATGTTCTAGTGAAAATATGTTTATCTTAAAAACTATATTTATCTTGTTATGAACAGTCTCAATTTAGCTAAGATCCTTTAAAAGTGAAACTTTAAATTTATTGCACCAGAAGATGCTTTCTTGTAATGAACGTGAAAATATATTATGAACAAATCGCGTGTGTGTGTTTTTTTAATGAGATAGATGCCTGAAATATCTACATACAGCCAAGCAATAAAAGCTGTTAAGCTGATTGTCATCTTGCCGTGGTTGGGAAAACAAAATGAACTAAACTGAAGAAGCCAAAACTGGGTCTGATTCGATGTAGGTAGCCAAAAGTAAGACATGCTTGGATCAAGCCTTGAATTTGAAAAGGAGAAGGCAAAAAAAAAAAAAGTGGGTAGAAAAGGATAGGAGAACTTCCACTCATTTCAGTGGGTGTTGACTCAGGTTCTTGTTCCATTCCCTCTTAGCAGAGACTCTCTCACATAAGTTAAGGAGCACCAGATCCTATCTCCTTCCTTTCTATCAGTACAAAGTGTCTGGGACCTGCTACAGCATGAGCAGAAATAAGCGATCCCACTGAAGCCTGTGGGCTATCTGCTTGTTAAGTAAATGCTGCTGCCTATCACAGATGGAGCTTTGGGCTATTGACCAAGCTTGTCAAGCTCTGGGAATACTAATGAGCAACCATGGCTGACACTGAGAGAGACAGTTAAACAGAAGGACTCTCAGGTTAGCAGAGGCTAAGACTAGCTTTGCTTGGAAGGGAATTTTGACTCTGAAATCTCTTGTCCTTGGTTGGCCATTGACTGAACGGCTTGACTTTTCCAAGCTCAGCTGTAGATTGTGTGAATATTATTTATTGCAAATTCATGTGTTATTGCTGGTGACTTTGTTCTTAGAATTGAGATAGTGGTCTTACCATGCAAAAAATTGGAGTGACTGAAGCATGTTAGGACTTGTAATGGGAGCAGTGTGCTCCCAGTTAGTAGTTCTGACTGGTCTAATCTGTATGAACATTGTGCTGAGGACTTGCATACAGGCCTACACATCCTTGTGCAAAGGGCTACATAAACACACACCGAAATGTCAATACTCAGCCTTGTAATTTAAATGAGAAGAGAAAGGAGAGGAATGCAGGACAATGGCAAGCAGGAGGAACTGAAGAAAACAGTGACCAGATGCTGGTGTACTATGTGGCCTCACATAAGACCAACATCCTTCAGAACTGGGATGCAACCATAGCTTACTGCTAACGAAACAAAACAGGGGGTCACCTCTGGCTTCTGAGGCTTCCTAGTGCTGTCATCTAAATTAGATCCATTCTAATGGGCACACTGTGTTTTGCATATTATAATTATTTCTTTTTTTTTTAACCATAAGCTTAAAATGCTTTGGAAAACCGTGCTGAAACATCTCTATTCATAGGTAGTTTTTTGCCCCTTGGAGACTGGAATAGATAAGACAGCTCCAGAGGACACACTGGAAAGAAGTGGGGGATTATTCTCACCTCTGTTAACTGTATGCTAATACTGCTGACTTTGAAAAGAGGTGTTAGTAGGCTGTGGGAACTCATGCAGGTGCAATAGCTCCACTCTCTCCCCTGGGAAATGATTTATCAGCAGCTTAAAGCAATAACTAACTAAGGCAGCCACCTGCCTTATGCCACAGCAGTTGGTGATAATGTTACTGTGTGAAGATTGCTATGGCTGAAGAGAGGCCATAGTCTCTTTCAGCCCTAAAAGAACTGCTCTGAAAGCAGAAACTTTCTTCCCTGCTCCTTGGAACTCTCTTTTTAAGTTAAGTATTTGTTTTTACTTGACTGGCTTGCATGCAAATGGTTCTGAAACTATCCTGAGGTGGCCTTCTTGAAATGATAGGGCAGGAGGGCTCTTACATCTCCTGGTGTTATTGTTTGTTTAATGCAGGTATTTCCTGCAAAGCTGGCTTAACAGAGCAACTAGAGGCTGTCCATGCAGACATATGTAGTGCAGGAAAGCTAAAAGTTCAAGCTGTTCTGCAGTTTGTGTAGTTTACTCTTCTAAACTTGGCAGTTTATAATATTTTCTGTCTGTTTGTGGATTCTACTCAGAATCTCCAAGAGACTGGAATTTTCCATCTCAAAAATAAATGGGAAGTAGGGGGAACTGAGTGCCTCTGAAAATCCTACTTCAAGTTCTTTCTTCCCTCCTTTAGGTGAAATAAATTTCATGTGAGGTTGTACTTGAGTATCTTTTTGTTTCCTGGATGGGAACAGCCAGGATCTTGGCACCCAAGATCATTGAATCAGACTCTTGCAGGATGCCTGGTCCAACTACCTGCTCAAAGCAGGACCAGCTCTGAAGCTGGGTACAGTTGCTCAAAGCCTTGCTCAGTCAAGTTATGAATATCTCAAAGGATTAAGATTCTACAGCCTCCATGGGCAGCCTGGTTCCTTGTTTGGTTATTCTTATTTTGATCTCCAAGGGAGCCAAGGGCTTTTAATGACTGACCTTTTCAGTGTAATGGTCCAGCTAGTTCTCCACTTCCCTTATGTGGCACCCATCCAGTCCATACTTCTATGACTTGACTTTATGACTTGGATCTGGATATCGAGACAGATTGCTGAAAGCTTTACTAGAGTCAAGGTAAATGATATCCACTGCTCTTCCTTTGTTCAAAGTCACCCTTCTCTTCATAGAAGGAGATCTGGTCAGTTAGGCATTATTTAATTTTGGTAACTCCCTGTTGCCTGTTCCTTATGACCTCTCATCCTTAGTAGGCTTTGAAATGGCTTTGAAGACTTGCTCAGTAGTCTTTCCAAGGACTGTGATTAAGCCTGTGTTTCCCGAGATCATCCTTCTTGAAGAGGAAGGTGACATTTTTGCCTTTCTGTAGTTATTGGGGCCCTCCTGAAATTGCTGTGACCTTTTTAAGTGATTGAGAGTGGTAACTCAATGGTGCTGGCCAGCAGTCTCACTGGCCCCGTTTGTCACACAAGCCCATAAGACCAGACAGATACTCAGTTTGCTCTCCCAGACTCTTCCATTAGGCAGAGGAACCAAAAAGGCCTGAGAGCAAATCTTACTGGTAAAGACCTTTTCTGCTTCTGTTATGACCAGATTCCCCAGCTCATTCAGCAACAAAACCATGTTTTCTTTAAAATTGCTGTTGCTGACTGTACCAGGAGAAGCTCCTCTTGTTGCTGCTTGCAACTTTACTAATTTAAGCTCTGGGGAGCTTCAGCCTTCCTAAGACCAGCTCATCTCTCTGTACCCAGGTGATGTTCCTGTTTCCCTTCATCCTTCTGCATGCTTCTGTGAGATCTCATCAACTCATTCAGAGCTGTCATATAACTTGTTTGGTTTTTTTAACTAATAAAGTAAAACACCTACTTTAGGAGTTTGCTTAGGTAAAGGCAATATTTTTGAAGACAGAGAAAAACAAACCCACCACCAAAGAAAGTACCCTATTAGCATATATTAATACTCATGGTCAGGGTAACTTGCAGAGCTTGAGACTGAAGTCTTGTGTGGGCTGATAAAGTACTTACAGATATGAAAAGGAACTGCTAAAGGTGATAAGTTTTGATGAGAACTTATGAATATTCACTCACTTCTCCATTTTACAACATCAGAGTAGGTGTTACAACTAGTCATTAGAAGCTTGGCTATAAGACCAGTCACTGCACTGCTGATGCTTCCCCCAGCACTCACGAGGAGAGGTTTAGCCTGTGCACTCCTTAACCCGTTAACTTCATTTCAGTCTCTGTACAGCTTGCTGAAACACATTCTCGGTGCAGAATTTCCTATGAGATTTTGGCACGTGACAGAAGTGTAAAATTTCTCTGGGCTAGAATGAACATCAAACTAAGCTGCGTGTTACTTGACAGATAACTTTGGAGCTGAATGAGAGTCTGGAGCTGCAATGTGTCTCTTAATGTCTGGACATGTTTCACTGGCACTGATGACTTCTGCTTTATTTACCTTGGGAAAACAGACTACTCTGTGATGTCCATTTTATAAATCTATTACTAAAACCATGCTTTTTTTTTTTCTTTTATTGCTGTTGCCTTCAAGGCTGCTGGAAATCCACAGCATGAAGCCAGAAAGAACATAATCTGTTGAACTGTGGTGCTGAAGCAGATTTGCAAACATGAAGAGTCAGAAAAATATTCTGCTTATAAAACGTAAATAATTTCAATATCTAAAATAACTTACTATGATAAAATGGCAATGAATTTTTCATGAAGTACAGCAATAGCAGCAGATGGCTACTGGGCCTCTGGGAGAATCTTCCCGTATCACATTCATTCTGAAAGACAGTAAACTATAAATGGCATGCAGTAACTAACAGGTCACCCACAATGTAGTGACCACTGTTAGTTTGGACTTCAAGTAGATGCATGGAGTCAGACTTGTTCTAAACTGATGTATTTTCCTGGACTTCAATCTGAGGTTTAGCTCCATGAGTTCTTGTGCACAGAGGTTTCTGCAATGCATAGGTGGGCGGTGTTTGGCTCAAATTGCTTTATGCTCACATACTTGTCTTATGCCCCTTTTTTATCTTGTCACATCTGACTGTAGTTAACCTACCTTCAAAGTGACATTACTCCAACATGGAATGGATGAGACCACTGTAAATGTTCATGTGAGCTTTACCCATGTTGTACGAGCTGAAGTGCTTCAGGTAGTGTCTGCAGTGCATGGCTTTGCTTGTTGTTAGGAAGTCGTGTGTTTAGCTTTGTGTTTTCCACTGTACACCTTTGTGTGTAATACCTTTGTTAAATGTTGGCATGTGCCCAGCTGCATTTTTTCTATTACGGTCCTGGCTGGAACTTGCAATAAATTGAAGTGTTATATCTAGCATCCTCTGTGCTGCTTTTAGTCGTGGGTGGTGACCTGGTTTGTCATTCCTAGTAGAGCACTAGAAGCCCTAGAGTAAGAGTACAAATTTCTGTTGCTGCAGTAAATGGAGAAGGAGTAACTCAAGGTTAAACCCTGTGACCTGTCAAAACCAACAGATGAATGCTTCGTTAAAGACTCCTCAAATAGAAAATTTATTTCCCAGAACTTCCCCCACCCCCCACCCCCCCCCCCCAACTTAGATCACATTTGGACCCTAGATGCCACTAACCTTCGTTTTTGCTTATTCTTTCTACCTTTTCTTTTTCTTTTTTTTTTTTTCATAGTGGCATCTAAGTTAGTTGAACAAAGCCAAAACATGATCTTACCTATCATTGTACTGACCAGTGTACTTCTGAATGGGGGGAAATTTATTTGAATAAGGGGCGGTGGTATGTGTGTATATACAAACAAGGACCTTGCCTTCAGCTATTTCAGATTAAGATTTAATGCACACTAGTCCATCTGAGTCTCTATGAGGTCAAAGATTTTTTTTTCTGAATTGTGTGATTTTATTTTATTTAACTTACATGATTAAATATCCTCTACGACTTACAACCCTAGCAGAAATGCCTGACAGGCTCCAAAGCCTTTCTGTAGAGAATTTACCTACCTACATGTACTTTGCTCCTGCCAATCTGCAAACACATGGGTGTATCCACTCTTCGGGGTGAAGTTCAGAATCCTTATTTGGTGTTGGGGTGGCTGATACGTCCACATGGCACAGCACAGTACAAGCCACGTTGGCTTTAGTGACAAACAGCATAGCTACAGTAGCCTGATGCTATTTCTCAACTAATGTGCCTCATCTCCTTGCAAAACTAATCAGGCTGACAACAGTGAAGTTGCCTGACATAGCTCTCTAACTAGAGGTGTTCTAGCTAATCAGGCTATATATTCCTGAATAGGTATTTCAAGAACTATACACACCCATGAGTACATACATACCAACGGAAGGTATAGCTTATGCTCCTGTTTTTAACAGGGACACCATCGTGTGTGTGTACGTATAAACTTTTTTTTTCCCTCCTCCTCTACTTAGGTCTCTTTTCTGTCTTGGAACTCCTCTGGATAATGTGGTCTGGTATAAAATAACTTGAAGGCTTTGAGTCTAAACATAAATTACAACTTTGGGGCTAATATAAAGGATTATGTTAGATGACGCTGTGCTCTGCTGGAGTAAGAAATTGGCACGTGTGGGTGGAAGTGAAGGAGGATGGAAGGCACCTGATCTCTGAGGTTAGATCTGTAGCACGTGCCTAGGGTTGGGCTGGGAGGCAGGAGGCTTGCACAGCGCAATGGATTTAGGTAATCCCCTGCGGGGCACACAGGCACTGCACGGGAGAGCAGATGCTGTCTCACAACACCAGGAGTTGGGGGGGGGTCTGGATTATTGCACTATATTTCATTATGGGCTGTTTCTGGCCACCGACTTCTTGTTTGGGGTGTGTGGGAAGGTTGTTGGTGGTTTTCATGCCTTCTCTAGGGTTTTGTACTGCAATATTATGGCAACAGTTCTTTACTGGCCCTTAGACATGCTGCAGAGCTAGTGAGGCTGAGACTATGGTGAGAAGTGCTGGAGCTGCAGTGAGAGTATTGCGTATCCCCTTCTTTTCAGGAAGGTGGCATAGTTCATGTGGTGACGTGTACTGCTAGCTGAGCTGTAACCTGTTGTTGCTGACTCCATGAAGTGAAGTCTTCCCTGAAAACAACTGACCCATAACTCCTAGGTTTTCTTTTGTTTTAAATTAAACCACATCAAATATGAACCTGAAACAATGCGAGCACAAATATTTAGGAGTGGACTTGACAAAACCTATTCAAAACTAAAAAAAAAAAGATAATTGAAACTGTGCCAGGCAGTTGTGAATGTGTGAATGGATGAAAACAAGAGAGTGGTTTGGAGGAGAGGAAGCTGGGCGTTTGCAGAAGCAGGCTTCCAAAGTAGGTAACGTTACTGTAACGCGAGTATGCACAATGTGCAGCTCCACCCCGGCTCTGCAAGATTCCTGTATGAATACAAGGTTCAGAGTACTACGGCCCAGCAAAAACAAACAATTTTTTAAAAAGGCCTTTTTCTGTTACACTCACTGTGATCCATTCAGCATATTTATGCTGAAGACTGCATGTGCAAGCCCTATTTCAGGTATCTTTTAAGTCTGTAACTGTCTTGAAATGTACACTCAAGATCTTATTGTTGTACCTAACTGTATAAAAATTAGTAACAATACAACTCTTCTATGCCAAAGTCATTCCACCTTAAACAAAGCAAACTGTTATCTTCCTCTGTCTGCGTTATCTGGGTATAAACACAGGGCTGCTTTTGCTGGCCAGAGAACCTCTCTGGCTATTCATAGTATTTCAAAAATCTTTCCAGATTCTCTAGATACCTATTAACAGGCCCTTCTCTTTTGATATGGGACTGAAAAAAAAAAATAAATCAAATACTTAGAGAGACAGATAGGGGAAGGCTAGAGGGTCCTCAGAGACGCAGCACTTCTATTGTCCTTTCTGCTTTTTAACAATCGCTGCAAAGTCACGCTGCTGATCTACAAGATACTCATGAACAATTCTCTTGTCTTGTGAAAATACCCACTGAAAAGCTTCATGATTCAGAGAAGAGGAAGATAAATACCTCTAGGGCTCTCACTGTTTCTTGATATCTTGTTTTACTGATGATTAGCTGGACCTGAGCAGTGGTGTTCTGCTGAGCAAAATAAATGCAGGCAGAAGGAAATGTGTGGTTATTTTGCTCTCTTATTTAATGATCCTGGCTTTTCATCCCCTGCAAAGTCATGCCTCTGTCTCTGCTCGCACAACATAAATAAAAAATACTGTACTTGCGTGCAGAGAAAACATAGCCGAACACTCTCTGCCTGGCAGCGGCTGAAAATCTGTCTAAAAGCAAAATGAGACTTTCTGGAATAACATAGGAGGAGGTGGAAATATTTTGACCTCATATTCCTGAACTCTGGCAGCTGTATAAAACACACTGCAGGAATGAGCCCGTGATGCAAGTGGCTCGGAGTGCTTCAGAAGCAATTTTCTAATACGAATCCACAGGTGTATTTTGGGTGGTTTTGTCTTTTATGTGTCTGCCCAGCACCGCCCCCCCCTTAGCCCCCATGTCCTACAACTGCCGAGAGCAGTTGCGGTTCCCAGTGCCAGCGCTGGGTTCCTGTGGCCCTGCCGAGGTCCCTGCTAGGATGGGGAAGTGTGTGCCTCCCTTCAATCCTCCTGAATTGTACAAGACGAGCGTCAGTGTGAGGTCAAAGGAAGAGTCAAGTACACTGATGCAACATGGTGGTTTTTCTTCCAAGTGACTTTTTTTTTCCCCTTCCCCCGCCTTGTACTGGTGGAGCCCCTTTCCTCTTCTGCTATGACAGCATGGGGGAGGGAGAGTGTGGCTTTGGTGGGGCCTGGAAATCTAAGAGCGCGCTTCCTTCCTGACAGCTTTGCGCTGAGTCAGAGCGGCGGAGGGGTGTTCCTGGCAGCTGCCTGCACGGCTGGGCTCTTTCAGTGTGCCTGGACCGCGCCCGCCTGCCAGATAAACACAGCGCGCTGGCTGCGTATAAATTCTTGTACCTTGGTCAGTCTGAGGCTTTTTTTTTTTAATTTTTTCAAAGCCGTGCTATTGTCGCCTTTCCTTTGATGTGCAAAGCTGAGCTGGAGTATGAGCCGCCTGTTTCTACAGCCGAGAGCTTGGGAGAACTCGTTATCTCCCATGAGATGAAGATCCATGTAATGTTGTTAATATTCAGATAGCTCTGACTTGCGAGAGATAAGCAGAAGTGCCTGGCTGAAAGTCTGCCATTGTAACACGTAGGCTGGGCTAACCCGCTGAGAAAGAGGTGTATATGAAACTTCTGACCTTTATTTAAGGTAGTTGTAAAAAATTGAACCAAACAACAAAAAAAGAACCTCAAACCAACCAAACCCAGCTGTACTCCTTTTTGTCATTAGGCAGGTAAAAGAAGAGGAGGCTCCACATCAGACTTATATCACTGCCTGCAATGAAGCAAGGCACGTGCAAGCAGCAGGAGTTCAGGTAGTGCGCTTCTGATAGGGTTTCTTCCTCATGAACAGGGAAACTATGATGGACTGAAAAAGCCTTGGAAGAGTAAACAGCAATACTGGGGTTTTTTTGGTGTGTTTTTTTTTTTAATTACAGAGGAGGAGAGGGTATTTGTAAGCTTTTCTTCACCAGTAGGGTTGGGGTGGGATGTGGGCACAACCCCAGGCAGGAATAGGACCAGCTCACTAAATTTTTAGAATAAACTACACAGCCTCATGCTCCTTGGGTGGATGCAGCCCTCAAGAAGGACATGCATTAAGCCAAATGGGAGGTAAGTAGAAAAATCAATGACATGCTCTCAGAGCTTTTTGTTAGTACCAAGAATGGGAAACTACTGCTGAATATCATCTCTGCTCCTGGAAACCACCCACCTCTCCAGAGGGACTCTTCAGACAGATATTTTTTTTTTTCCTTCTTTTCCTTCTTGTATGTAGCTAAAGCATGTCTAATAAACTGTGTTTCAGTATAGTCTCCTTTATGGTCTATTGACATTACTCTTCAGTTTCTGTGTACAATTTCAGAGCTAGACGAACACTTTCTCCTAGATGCAGAATAGATATATTGCCTAGATTTTTCACTACAGTTGTCAGGAGCAACTTAGGTTAACTGTGGGGCTGACTGAAACAACAGACTTGCATCCAAGTTCTGTACTGGATGATACATAAGGCTACTGGTGCCTTTGTAGTTCCCATGCCCTTTGTCCCATAGAGCAAGGGAGTAAACAGAAGACCCGAACTACATTTTCCTGTGCAGACACTAGCTAATGCTGAGACGCTTGAGTTTCTCACAAGTCTTCTGTGATCTTGAAAAACCTAATCTAGACCTGCAGGATATTATTGTGTAAAGTGCACACAATAGTCTTGGTTAGATTTTTGAGCGGAAAAGGAGATGTTAGGACTATGCAGTCAGTCTGTAACAGCCGTTATCATTAATAATGTATTAAAAAGAAGGTTTATAGCCCTGAGGCTATCATATCAATGATGCATAATCTCAGAAATGTCAAGGTGACTCAGGGTGACACGATGGACCATGGCATCTCTGAAGTGCTCTGTAATGTGCTGTTTTGAATAGCACACATCCTGAAATGCACACAGTGCTTAGACACAAAGGCTTCATCGCCCTCTGAATCATAAACACTCTCCTTGGCAAGGATACAGAGCAGCAGTATTGTCTTATGCCTCCTAAAAGTATAGGCTTGTTTTTTTACAGTCTGTTAATTTGGAGTACGAAAGAGTCTGAAGGTAAAAAACAATCTAATTCCCTCCTTTATCAGGATAGAAATACTTCTTGCTCATTTTCGTAATGGGGGAAGGTAAGTACGGCTCCACCATATTGTAGATCCAGTAGGGACGTATTTGTGTTGCTGCAATTTAGCTGGCAGTTCTTGCAATTAACAGTGCCGGACTGCTTGTGTGTGTTAGTTTTGTGCTGTATTACCACACTTCTCTCTCAGGCAGCATTATTCTTTTTGAGTGCAGCTTCTTTTCACACATGGGGTTAACCAGCACCATATCCTTGGTTGTGAATTGCATTAGAGCAGCTTTCAGTTCATCTGAATGTTGTCTTCTGTTAGAGCAGGTAGTTGTAAATTCTTAGGGAATAGTATTCCTAGTAGGGACCAGGTGGTGTAGCCACTCCTGTCACCCCGTGACCTGATGTTTTCATTTTATTTTTACACAGTGCCCCTGAACAATAGGCTTTTATTATGTTTAGTGGACTTTTTTTTTTTAATAATGGGCTGGGCTTCCTGACCAGCAGAACATCTACCTCCCTTGGTAACTACCCAAGAGTTTCTCTCAGAAAGCTCTTCTCCGAGTACGTTATGTTCAGTCAATAAACTTGCTCTGCACTTGGCATTCTGAGTGAGTTTTACCATTTTAGCAACAGTTGGCTTTCTAAATTAAAATACTCTTGCTGATATGACAGTGTGGATGCAAATTAATTGGGTCTTGGATAAAACCGGACACTACCCACTTTCAATTTTTTGTGCTAGAGGACTGATGCCCAAGTTATTCTTGGTCTCTGGTGTGGTCTAGGCTGTGCACTGGGAAATTTGTCTCTACTGATTGCAGGCTATACCACAAAGTGACTTTGGGTAGTGCCACTGCAAGTCAGAGCTCTGTGGTAAGTGCCTGGCTTTAGTTGAGTTAGCAGTCAAGCTCTCATTAATTTCTGTAGAGTCAGGCTTCTATATCTCAGGAGGTTTTGATGATTTCTTTTTCTTTTTTTTTTTTTTGTCCAATCTCTGACGCAGATATGGGCACGTATCTGCCTATTTATTTTGCTTTAAAACCAGATGACTGTGTCAGCTGAGGTGGTGCCATGCCTGAGGCTACAAAGTCATGGTGACAGGCCTTCTCAGCTAAGTTGGGCTTGGTGCTGTCCTAACATGCTCTCGCAGACGTTTCTCTTTTCCAACATGGCACATGAACTGAAAAAACTTTCATCTGCTTGGCAGAAGCCTGCAGCATGCAGTGCAAACAGATCCCTGTCTGACATCCAAATGAGTTATGCCAAGTGTGTATTCCTCAGTCCTTCTCTGTAAAATGAAGGTAATTCTTTCTTCCTTTTGTAAGATGTGTTGGATGGAATGTGTTTGTTTGATGTAAAGTGTTACTGCTAGAAATGTACCTCATTCCTTCCAGCTGCTCATGCTGCTGACATACAACCCAATTCTTTTCGTCTCAGGCATTGTTCCAGTCAGAGAAAACAAGTTTTGACTGGTCTTCATGTAGTGATAGCCCTGAGTTCATGGTGTTGCTGGAGTTTTACCACCCTCATGATTGATCTTAATTGTACTAATGCTTTTCCTAATCCTGACAAGAAAAGTAACTTTTGTTTCTGTCCGGCAGCTCTAAACATGTTTGATTAACTTCCAACAGAACTGAGGCTTTGCCTTTAGTTGGGAGATTCTATTTTTTTAGTTTTTTTTTAACAAGGAGCAGAGCTGTCTGTATGTGAAACATCATCAGGTTTGCTCTGCCTGGTGGCTTTGCCTCATTGAGATGCTCGTCACTACGGTTGGGGATGACATCTTGTTCTAGAGGCCATCAGTAATCTCTCCCTGTCTTCAGATGTCAACAAAGAGCCTCTTTTGCTGTAGTTCTTGTTGTGTGGTTTGGTTTGTTTCCTTTGGTGTTTTTGTTTTTTGTTTTTGTTTGTTTGTTTTGTGGTTTTTGGTGGTGGTGGTGTTTTTGTTTTTGTTCCCCTACCCCCCCCCCCCCCCCCCCCAAGGAAATCTTTCAGGAAAAAAAAAAACTTGAGGGATAGCAGAGCCTGCAAATGTAATAAGTAAAATCCTATCAGACAGTACATTTAGAGAGGGTATGACCGCAGTTCTAAGTGTCTATCAGGTTTAATTAGCTGTTCTTAGTCTGTGGCACAGATAGCTCCAGGACTCTTTATTTCCTATGCATTCCCTTCCCTTAAAGGCATTGATGGTAAAGTCAGAGGTCTTGGGAGTGGTAAGGAGTGAGGGATGTTACTTTCGCGGGGGGGGCGGAACGGGACGGATGGACACCAACAAAAAAAAACCCCAAAGGACCACTCTGTTCTTTTCCGCCCCCACCCCGCTCCGGCCCTGTGGCTGTATCATGCTGCTGTGAGAGACCTGTTAGGATTGAAAGTTAACAGTTCACTCCTGGCAGGTCCTAGAAGAGTCTGATGAAGGAGTCATTATCTACTATCTGCCAGCAGCTCCAGGAAGAAAGAAATGGAATTTGGGTCTCCCTGAAGGTGTCTGAATTAAGAGAAATGCAGCCTTCAGGAGGTTATTATGTATAATAGTATAACCAAGGGTTAATTAGGAAAGCCTCTGTGGTATTTGGAATGTTTGAGGGATCTTTTAAAGCTGAGCAAACCAAGCTTTGGGACAGAGACTGAAGTCTTAACAAGTAGTCCTGCGGGACTTTTGCAACCCTATGTGACTCTCACTTTCACTGGCTTGGCTTGCTGTTTTATAAGCTGTGACGCAGATGTTGAAGGAAGAGTAAGGAAGTATTAATGCCTGATAAGCACTGCAGCAATTTGCAAAGTTGCCAAGTAATTGAATTTTAAGTAGATTAGCATACTCATGGTATGCATGCTAGCGTGTATACTAGCACATACACAATCTTGTATAAATAGTCATAATAGTAGCTGATTTGGTATAGGCTGTATATTGTTTCCTCACCAGTACTAACAGCATAGGATGCATTAAAAAAAAAAAGGCTGAGGCTATGAAAGTCAGAGAGGTAAAATCCTTTAGATATCAATAATTCACCATGAGGAGTCTGTATGTAATTATATTGTATCCTCTGCATCAGGTACACGTGAATTTTTTGAGCTATGGCTTGATAAACTTAGAAATCTGGTTACATCCTTGACAGCAGCTGTGAAAGAATAAAATCTGTATGAAAAGAAACACTCCATTTTTTTTGTAGAAATATACTTCAGCCAGTTATGGAGTTACTAGGGAAAGAAATGGCGAGGTTCTCTTGCAGAAAAATTGTTTGAGGTTGGTTTTTTGGGGTTTTTTTTGTTGTTGGTTTGTTGGTTTTGTGGTTTTCATTTTTGTTTGTTTTTTCTTTTCAGATAATCTTGCCATAAAATCTTCAGTTGATCTGCCTAATAACATAGGATAATTCAAAAAGCACCAAGCACTTTGGTTATTCCTGCCTTGCCTCTGGCTGCTGTTCCAGGAGGTTATGGGTCCCGTAAAATCTGATTAAATATACAGCCTTGGGCAGGTGTCTTGAATACCCCACTGAACTGAGTCCAAAGACTTCCAACAAAAATCTAAAGCATTTGAGAACTGATTTATTGTGTTAATACAGTAGTGTGGAAAAGTGTAGGGTAAAAACTCTTTTCAGTTTCCTAAAATAAAAGTTTCTCTAACTTCTTATCTGCTTGAGCACATAAAAATTCTCTTCACTAATGTATCATGGCTCTAAAGTTGGGAAATGCTTTATTTGTTTGTTTAATACCAGATACTTTTCAACATCTCCAGTCATAAATTTCTAACTGTCTAGGATCTGATATTAAAGAATAAAACATCTCAAAACCTAATAACTTAGTTTGATCTCGTAACTTTTTTCCCAGGTTCTAATCGGTAACAAACCCAGTTCATTTGTTTCACTAAATTATCATTTGAGATCTGTGTGTTAATAAAAACCTACATCAAGTTGTAGCACTGGCTCCTTTCCAGAAGTATATTATGCAAGACAGCTGCAGTAAGCCATGCTCTGGAAAGCCTGTCTGAGAGCACGTAGTTGGAAGCATGGGGTTACGCTTTCTTCTGCCTTGCACTGCTGCACAGATCATAGCAGGGCTCCAGCATGATGGAATTGCAAATCTGGGCAGATGTTCTTTAACAACTGATTGATGTGTAGTGTTTATAACAAGAAAACTCCTTTAAACTTGAGTTTGAAGTCCGTGAGCTTAGATCATGCATTTAAACACTGACTGTGCTTTGGCTGGTCTTCTTACCATCTTCATAGTAGAAACTACTTCTAAAGTGACTGATGTGAGCAAGGGACTTCCCCTGACTTTGAGAGGCTGGACAAGACACTTATGGTGTGGTGTGTTGTGGTTTTTTTGGCTTGGTGTTTTTTTTTTTTTAACTGATTTAGCCTACTAGCGTTAGTGGACAGTCAAGATTATCTTCAGAACCGCATCAGTTATGATCAGCTAAAGATCTTACTGTTATCTCTCTGTGTTGAATAGAATAAAGATAATAAAGATATACCCAGCCTGCCATAATGGCAAAATGGATCTGCAGGAAGTGTAGGCACAAAAAAAAAAAACGAAGTACAGATCCCTATTTTGGTTATTTGGTCACAAATATACTCTGCTCTTGAACACATCCCTGCCAGATATTAACATGCAGAGGAGTTATGCAGAAAAATATTCAGACCTGTCCCTACTGGGGGGAGATAGGGAAGATGAAGGTGGGGAGGAAAGACTCTGGAGCTCAAACTTACATCTTTGAAAGGTGAAATTGTGGAGATTTACAGCTGCTAATCTGTAGAGTAAACTTTTCATCAGAAACAAAATCAAGGGACAGCTTTTTACAGCCGGTCATCTCTAAGCAGGATGTATTTTGAGGAGGATAATTCCTAGTCAGTGTAACTCTGCTTTCCTGCAGCTGTTGCGATGTTACAGCTAGGTTACTTAGCCTCACAAATCTGAAACTGCAGCCAATTATACTGTCATAAATCCAACATGAGCTTCTTGTTGCTTGGTGCGCTGTAAACAGTATAGTGTACAACAGGAGCATGACATCCATTTCTCTTACCAAAAAAAAAAAACACCAAACAAAAAAACCCCACTAATTCCAAAGAATGAAATAATGGGTAAGAAGGGCAGGTCAAACTCTGCATCTGTCAGCCATGACAACATACTCTGCTGTAGCAACAGGATATAGATGTCTGGTGGTGGGAAACCTGCCCCGAAGGGAGGTTACAGCATTTTAAAAGAAGTGGTCTGTAGAGTTATGGATATAATAAAAATTATCTCAATTTCATTGGCGTGAAATGTAGAGGTAAGGATAAAGCCCCCAGAATGGTGATCTAGCTCAGTAAAGCAGATGGTGGGTACTTTTGAGGAAAGTGATGTATGCTTTCCTCTGGAAGACCAGTGCCACAGGTTGAGGGTGATGATCATAGAAACATAGAACAGTTTGGGTTGGAAGGGACCTTCAAAGGTCATCCAATCCAACTCCCCTGCAAGGAGTAGGGACATCTCCAACCAGATCAGGTTGCTCAGAGCCCCATCCAACCTGGCCTTGAATGTTTCCAAAGATGATCAAGCAAAGCAGTTCCAAATGTGGGCTGTTGCCATTAAACCTCCCTGTTCTGGTAATTGCTTGCAAGCAGGGAGGAGGCTCCAGACATGCCTCTCAGGGCACACGTACCTGGTCAGATCTCATGTCCACTAGCTCAGGGCAGCACTTGTTGCTCTTGAGGAGAGCTCACGGTCCCCTGAATGCCTTCAGAAACTGTTGGCTGCTGATTTAATGTTGTTGAATAATGATCAGTTATTTTCTTCCTATTTTCTCTCTTCTTTCTCCTCAAGCTGCCACCTCTGAAAGCTGTGACCCTCAGCCTTTCCACCCCACGCGCTATCTGCTGTTCTCTGTATTTGATCCCTGCTCCAAAGGTGTCTGTTTTGGGCGAGGACTTGTTATTAGGATATGTCTGCTTGCCTTTCTCCTAGATGTTTTCACCATGGACAGTAGCCAATGGTGGGTAACTAGGGGGAAAATAGAAACTATTTGTAATGCTCCCTGCAGCTCTAGAAGGGGGGAAAAAAGGGAAAAAAAAAAAAAATCATTGCTCTTAATATAGAGCTCTGCTCATTGGTTCCTCTCTCATTTTTCCCTGTTGCCCAGTTTGTTTTCCCAAGGGCACTGCCTCCCACTTGATGCAGGTGTGAGGCAGGTGTTCCTTATGACTGAAGATGGTCTATTTGGGGTAAGCATGTGTCAGCCAAAGCCCCCACCTGCTTGCAGAGTGTGTTCTTCATGTCAAATTCAAAGGATGGCTTGAAGGTCAAAGGGGGTTTTGTGGGTGTTTTGGTTATACATCTGCCTCCTTGATATAGTAACTAGGAAAGTAAAATTAGGGGAAGTACAGACAGCTGAATTCTTGTACAACTGACATGATTTTAGTGTTGACAACCTTTGTGTGTTATATATAATGTAGAGGGAGGCAGTTTAATGAAAAATGGAAGAATGAGAGTATGAGGTGAGATATGTAGTCCTTGAGACACAGCTGCCTTTGTTAATATTGGATAGCGGTACCCGGTGATTTCAAATTCTGTTATACTGAAAACTTTTTATTCCACAGACCTGGATTTTCCTAAGAAATGATGGGTTGCTGGAGGAGGATTGTTGGGTTGGGTTTTTTTTTCCTTTTTTTTTTTTTTTTTGTGTGTGTGTGTGTGAATGTCAGTAACAGTGCTTGTAGTCTCTGAAAGATCAATTTTGGAGGACGTTTCAATGAGCAAAATGAACAAATGCACCAATTCAGTGGGTATACAAAACTGTATTGTAGCTAACTTTTTATCCTTCATTCTAAGTGCCTCAAACTGACGGCAACACACATAGAGATCCTCCTGTCTATTTCCAGAGTCATTGGTTCCTGTTTTTCACAGGATCTCAGCATGCGTTATTTCACATGTGCATACATGCTAACAAGTATATGAATACATAGTGCCTTTTGATTCATTTTCTATAGAAAGTCAAGGTCCCTGAAGACAATTTATTAATAGAGCTGCATGGAATTAGAAGCTGAAACATAGCAGTGCTACAAGGATAAATGTATATCAAGGGCAACTCCAACATGATTTGCATATCTTCAGTAGTTTTCCAGTACCTGGAAACCTCAAGAGGCTAAATAATATTCCTACCTACTTGCAATTTATAAGGGCTACGGGTATCTCTAATTCACAGCTCTCTCTTCATAGAGCTATGTTTTCTATTTTTTAAGTTTGGCTTCCTACAACATTTGTGGAGGTAAGTGGGGTTGATTCCCCCCGCCCCCCCCCACCCCCCCGCAATGTCTTTGGGTGTGCCTGAAAAAATGTTTTCTTTTGATAAAGAATTCACTTTTTTTTTTTTCAGAGCAACCCTCACCATAGAAACGTGTTTTCACTTCAATATTGATAGGAAGCTATTTATTTTTAAAAATAGTTACAGATGAATCATACTTTTTTTTTATAGTAAAGCACAATCTTTGCCACTGTCTTGCCTGAGCAGGACCACAGAGTCAAGGTGACAGTACTGAAATTTTGGGGGTCAGTGTGCTCCCTTTGTGTGGCCCCTGCTGATAGTGCCACTCCAACAGGGCTTTGCTGAAAGCCTTTCCCTGAGTTTTAGGCAAACATCCTACGGATGAACTGGTGTTGGTGAGAAGTGCTGGTTTGACTGAAGTGCTCTGTGGATGGCAACTTTTTTGGACATTGTGGTTATGTGGGCTTGCTTATGTGGCCTCAGTATCTCATCCCCTTTCTACTTGCTTTTTGCTGGAGCTAGAGCTCACTTGCCTGATCCTTCTGTCCATTTCTTACACAGGGAAAAAGAGGGGATGGAACTGATATACAGATGAAAATCCTGGCTGGGGAACCTAAGCAGAGCTGTCCTGCAGCACTTCATTTCCACTTCTGTCTCTCATCTCTCCCACCTGGTCTTTTAAAAATGCTCTCATGAGTGGCCCGGCCCCAGACAACAGTAACCATTGCCTCCAAGAGTCCTGTTGGTGTTACTGGTTTTGATCTGTTTCTGGCTGTGTGGAGCCCAGGCTGCAAGCCCCAAAGTATGGGGCTCCTTCTTTGAGATGGCTCCCTGAGCAGCTTTCCAGAAAAAGATCATCTATTCTCAAAGGCATTTTCTCTCACTTTATAGAAAAGGCCTTGGTCTGCTGCTGCTGCTTCACTAGGAATAAGCTTGAAAGCATTTAATATTTGAAAACTGAGCTGTTATGATCAGATGGGGAGCTGGTTGAAAGAGTTCAGTGTTAGATGGATAATATTGCTGAAAAATCCTTCCCTTTCTTTCATTGCCCTTTTCAGCAGTGCTGTTCATGTAGTCTGTAACTTCAGTTTTGGATTAGGTAACCGTAAGAAATCCTACACATACAAGGTTTACTGCATCAAAATTTGCTTCTTATGGATGATCTTCAATGTTTGCTTTTAATTTACTCTGAGTGTCCACATTGGCAGACTTACTCTGCCAACTATTTATAAAATATGAATGCAAACAAACAAACCCTTGAGGTTCAAAGAAAAGTTTTTGCAGACTTCATTGAATTGTGTTTACTTTCTATTTGCCTTATATTGGTTTGTTCCCTCTTATTAAAGTGCTGAGGAGATAGCTTGGAGCATTTTTTAATTTTTTTTTTCCCTTATTTTCTGCTCTGCAGCTCAAAAACACAGGGGAGAATATGGAGGAACTGTGACCGAATAAATCAATTTCCTTTTCCTTGTGTCCGAAGAAACTGAGTTACAGATTTTATGAAAGCGTGCAGTCTGAGCTGCCTTGTGCTTTCTCCTGTTGCAAGCATTGGTATGGGATCCATGGACTCTGTACCAGACCATGCTGTACCAGGGTGCTGCCAGAAGATACCTGAGCGAGAATTAATTAAGACCTCAGGATCTTTCTTTTATGAAAAGAAAATAGACAGGTGTAATGAGAAGTCAGTTGCAAACAAATAACCTCAGTTCTTAGTCTCAAAGGTTGAATAATTCTCTGTGTATTAGCAAAAATAAATTACAAAGCAAATGTGCTCAGGAACTGCATCCAGAGGGACTCTATTTTGCAACTAATTTATTACTTGTTTTCATGTTAGTTGGCCTGTCAGAAGAGCTACTTATCTCCGGCATGAGGTGTTATTGTTCTTGCTAGATGCTGTTCTCTGCTAACAAAAATAATATTTTCCAAGTTTAAACATGAGATGCTGTAAAGCTCATAGAAATGAAGAGCCTAGCATTGGACAACCACAGCTTGTCTAGCAAACAAATGCACCTTTTTGTTTTTATGACATTGGATTAGGTTAAGCTTTCCCCTGATGGTTCACAAGCAGAACATTTTGGTGTTTAATGTGAAGGGATAGGAACAATTAAAGCTGTTGTGGTTCAGCTCGAGTCACCATGCAGTTGCTTGCTCACTGTCCCCCTCCCCAGCAGGATTAGGGAGAGAACTGGGAAGAAACAAGAACTTGTGGGCTGAGATGAAGACAGTTTACTAGAATAGCAAAAGAAAATAATAATAACAAAATCTAAGGATACTAAAGTATACAAAATAAACAACGCATGATTTCTCACCACTCGACATCCCAATATCTGATACAGCCGTCTCAAGCAGAGATCATGGCAATGAAACCGAGCAGCCTGAAAAGGAGGGAGGAAGTGAGATGCCCCCCTAGGCAACCCCCATTTATATACAGAACATGATGCTTATGGCATGGAATACTCTCTTTGGCCTGTTTGGGTCAACTGTTCTGGCTATATCCCTCCCAGCTTCCCACACATTTGTGAGACCTGGGAAGCCAGACAGTGTCCTTGGTCTATTCAGCAACAACTCATAACATCCGTGTGTTTATCAACATTCTTCAAATATGAAATCCAAAACATGTCGGCTACTGAGAGGAAAATTAACTCCATCCCAGCCGAAACCAGGACAAAAGCATAGGATGCTAATGAAGGCCAGCTCTTGCGCGGAGCAGTGGAGCACTGTGCAGGAGGCAGATGCTTGTACTGCTGAGTCACAGGCTGTTTGGATTTTGTCCTTAAAGCTCCAGCTTCCTGAGTCAGGGGAACGTGTAATTAGTGCAAGGCTTGGCTCTTGTACTCTTGCAAAGCTGAGAGCTTTGCATTGTTTCAGTGCACCTCCCTAACTAGAACGCTGGGCAGTAAACCTTAAATGTGTCAGAGGGTTGGTGGTTGGGGTTTTTGTGTGTTGTCTTTTTTTAATTTTTTTTTTTTTCCTCACCATGTGTAGTAGCTAGGGCTTAAAGGGAAATACTGTACATTCCCCAACTTGCTGCAAAATCATCAGAGCTGGTGTGCTGGGTGTAAACAACCCTGCACAAAGTGGATAGTGCCTCATGTACCCAGCCTTGTAGCAGTGCCATGGCTGGGACCAAAGCAGAAGCCCACAGCTTGCTGCCATACCCCATGCCAGGAATGCAACAGAGCTTTATTTCAGAAACAGGGTTTAAACCTTGCCCTTGGCAGCTCTCTTCAAAAGGGACTTTATTTTAAATGATCAGGAGCAATATTTTGGCCATACTAGCCCATTCAGTCATCTGGATCGCTGCTAGAAGTAAAGTGTCAAGCACGAGGGGCTGTGGAGCTGAGGTCTCACATAAGACCAATGTGTGAAATTGAGTGCAGTTTGCATAGTGACTAGGTGAAACTCTGCTAATTAAAAGTGTAGAAACTGGCAGCAGTTCAGACTCAGAAGACCATCCAACTATTAAGTCTGGTGGGTTTTTTTTGTCTTCATTGCTGGCACAGTAAATGAATGTGGATTCTTTCTTTTATTTTTGCTGTGTACAAGCCTCTTTGCATGAAGGTCTGCTGACTTCAAGTGAAGCAATGTTCACTGAAGTGGTAATCTTTTATTTGCTTCCAGAGAGGTGTAGACATAAATAAATTAATCTTGAATTGCCAGCTCACTGTTAGCAATCCTCTGTTCGGGTTCAGGCATGCTCCTTGCAGTTATCCCTGCGTGCCAAGGAGTTCCTGGCTAATAACTGTCAACAGAAACCCTCGCTCAGTGCAGGCATCGTGAGTTACCAGTTCCTAGACTAGCTCAGATGGAAGGGGTGGTCTTTCACCCTTTTCCCTATTAATTACAGGGCTGGGTACTGAATTATCCAGAGCCCTGTTAGGAGAGGTGACTGCTCCTCTAGGAATGGAATGCTGTTTGCCCATCACTCTGAAAGCATGCCTTGCTACCGGAGGCTTACAGCTAAAGATAAAAACCTTATACAAAACCAAAATTCTGTTGACAAGAGATGGGCTAGAGAGATGTGCGGAAACAAATAGAGAAATAATTGATTTATTTTCTAATGGAGAATTTTATTTTTTTCCCCACTCTATTGAGCTACAAAGGTTTTGAGGATACTTGTGAGAAGTATAAATGCTTAGTCCTAAAACTTGCCTTTGTTAAAGGAGGCTCTTGATTAAGAGGTTGCATGTCCTCCCTCACAGGGAAACTGAGTATTTTGAGTGTATATTCAACATTCTTCATTCCCCTGCTGTAACTTTCTTGATCAATTAATTATTCATGAAATTTGTTTTAGCACTCTTCCTACCAGGTCATTGACCTCTTCACTTTAAGGCTGGAACAGCTGATGCCATTTGGGTCAGAGTGGAACTGTTTCTATCAGAGTAATGACTTCCCTAGTGCTTACCAAACTGAAAACAAATCACAGTATCTTCTGCCTAGTAGGGCCACGTTTACATTAGTGTAGAAGCCTATTTTGGCACAGAAGCTATTTTACTATATAAACCTATAAAACAAATGTTTTATTATTATAGTAAGGTTAGATGATTTAACTCAGCTATAAAAAAATCTGTGCTATTAATAAATTTCTTGAAACACAAAGATTGAAAGTTAGGAATCTTGGAGGTGGGTGTTGGTTTTGCATTGCAAAATGTGTTGTGATGCCTTCTCATTGCAGAGGGCATCTGAAAAAAAATATTACTTTAGGACTAGAAACCAAGGAAAACAAGTTAAATTATAAAGTTTGCGTATGTAATACACATAAAAATGCATATTTAATGTGAAAGTGTATGCACAAGCAGATTGCTGTGATTTTTTGACTTGCAGAGGTTTGGCATGCTTTGTGCCGGTGGTGGGAAAGGCGTGGGGTTCAACTGAAGCTGTAGTAGGACGTGGAAGGTGCAAGAGGTCTTTTTGGAAGGGCTGACTTCTAACATGGGCAAATGAGGTGGCTTGGAGCTAAAATTACGGAAGAAATGCACATCAACTGTAAGTGGCAGGGCAGGAGGTCAAGGCAGAAGGAAAATAGCAGGAAAAGGCATGAAACGAACAGGCAACACTTGTTATTCAGCAAAGTGCTGAGAACTCCACTTGCAGCAACAAGGAAAAAAGGGAAAGCAAATGTTCTTGGTGATCCTGATATAAACAACAAGGAATGTGAAAGTTGTGGGGGTTTTTTTGTGTGGTGTGGGGTTTTTTTTGGGTTTTTTTTTTTGCCTTTTTTTTTTTTTTTTTAATAACATAAGGCAGGTTTTATCTTAAGTCCTGTTTGGAGGTATAACTTGAAAGGTCTGACTTGGGTGAGATGAAAAAATGCATTTGGGGAATGGAGTAGTGACTGGAAATGCTATGCAAGTACTAACAGAGGTACACAGGATACCTCTCTATATAGGCTAAAGGATGTGTGTAAAAGAGAGAGAAAGAGACTGACTTTAATGCCTTTTTCTGCTTACAAACAATGATCTCAGTATAAGGCCTATTTTATTTTCACTATGGGCCTGAACACTTCCCTCCCAAATACAGTTGGTCAGGGTACTATAAATTGTTTGTCCTTTTTTTTTTTTTTTTTTTTAATAGACTGTAGGTATGTGATTTACTTGAAAGAAAGCTAAGATTACTTTTTTTTTTTTTTCTGTGTATGTGCATCCCCTCTCCCCCCGGCCCCCCATTTTAGCTCTCGTCTTTATCTCTGCAGAGGACAAGCAGTCCTGGGGCAGCTGCAGTTTCTCTTGGGCCGACCCTACTAGACAGTGGAGCAAGACTGAAGTTCACTGGGATTTTTTCAGAGCTTGTAAATGA
This sequence comes from Chlamydotis macqueenii, assembly GCF_036417535.1. Classification (NCBI taxonomy): domain Eukaryota; kingdom Metazoa; phylum Chordata; class Aves; order Otidiformes; family Otididae; genus Chlamydotis; species Chlamydotis macqueenii. Next base: position 29,362,727 of record NC_141557.1, read on the forward strand.
GATAAACCTTACTTAACACAAAATACTTGATGCCTTCCCAAGGTTTGTCTGCAGTGTTTGTGAAAAAGAATTGAAGTTTACGGTGTAAGTATGGACTGAAGCTCTCATTTTGATTAATGAGCAGGAGTGTCTGGTAGCGAATATGATTTAAATCATAGCAGAAATTTCCATTCCCTTCTTCAGCAACAATGTTGGAAATAGTCATAGTTTGGTGACTGTTTTAAAAGATACCTTGATTACAGAGACAGGCATATTGTGTTCCCTTGAATAAAAAGGAAGAACAGAAACTTACTTTGTTCTTCAGATAAGATAGTTGCTGTTCTCGGTCCTTATACAAAGTCCAGCACTGTGGGCTGGGAGGAATCCCAGGGACCAGTTAATCTGTGCCTGCATGCTGACCTGAGGTCGAGTGTATTCAGCCTCCCTAACACATCCTGTAGGCGTCTGTTCCTGAAAATCTTCAGGGATGATTTTTTTTTTTTTCAGTCTCCCTAGTTAGTCTAACTTTTGTGTTTCATCTTTCTCAGTGCCTTCAAAATTTCTTCCAGTATTTGAGTGTTAGTTATTGCAAATTAAGCTAAAGTTCTTGTTTTCATTTTCCTAATGGCCATGAAAACTAATTGCTTGCTGATATATCTGCCTCTGGCATTATTTTTTTTTTTTTTTTCCCCTACTGGTATATGGCAGTTGGCTTCTTTCCATCACTTCTGCTATTCTTTTCTAAGTTTTCTGTACGAACTTTTGTTGCAGTTGAAATGGGGTCGAACAGATCAGAGTTTTTTGATGAAATTTTTAGAGCTGTAAACTGGAGATACACACTTAGTCTGTAATTAAAATATACTTATAGCTTCCATTCTGGATATCCAAATGCGGTTTAATTCCACTCTCTCCTTTCCAGAGTCGTCTTGTGTACTTCTCACTTGGTTTTCCTGCACCCCTCCCAAAGCTGAATTTTACTGTAGTGTCCCTCCAGTTTAAGATGAACAGCTACTCAAGCAGGAAGGCAGAGGGAGAGGCTGCAAAATGCTAAAGGAAAATTAAATTCCTTAGCAGCTTTTTGACTCCTGTATAAAGGTAAAGAAACAAAAGCACATTGGACTTTCCTATGGGATGCAAGAGGGGCTCAGAGGTGTGAACACCAGTCAGACCATTATGATCATCTAGAAAATCTCACCCTTTATTTCCTACAGCCATCTAGGTTTTCTTGGCTGAGATAGGGCAGGAATGTTTCACTTAACATCAGATGTCTCTTTCTAAAAGACTTCAAATGATTGATAGTATCATGTTACCTATGGATTATTTAATCATATACTGCTGGGGGGGGGGGGGGGGGGAGTGTAAATGTTATCTCTAGTTTAGGATCCCCCACCAATCCTTGCCTTTTGTTCAGCTACTTTGCAGCTCCTTCCAATCCAATGTCCTGTGCTCCTTATGGGCACTTGGCAGCAAGCAAGTTTGCTTTTTCCCACCACAAGTACTTATTAAATCAACCAAAAGGCCAGGAAATCCCCCACCATAGCTGTGGTCAAGGTTTATCATAAAGTTTTAACACTTGTTAACAATACGCATCAACAGATTCCAAGGGATGCCTGTGGTAAGTAAAGAAAATTGACTGAAATAATATTAAGTGGATGTCTTTTTCAGAACAGCATTTACTGCTTGTTCATCCATGTGTCATGGTAGCTGTGACCAGCAGCTGTAGCAAGAACAGAATAATTTAAGAATTTTGGTTGCACTCCTAAGTGTTGAACTGAAGAAAATATTTCACTTATGCTGTTTGAGCGGAACAGCCAGTTTCTCTCCCAAGGAGAACAATCACAAAGCTGAACTGAAATTACTCATTGTTTGTTGCATTTGCATTCAGCAGGAGAGCCTGTGCTGGAGGGCCAGCCTGGCTGAATCACTGATTGTGGTTTAGCTTTCCTACAATAGTGAGAGGTGATGGGTATGAATAATGCTGAGGCCTAAATGTGTATAATTCTTATGCTGTCTTTATTGTCATGGATATGTGGGAGCTTGCCGTGTCACCAGCGATTCCTCCCTTCCCCCTTCATCCCCATCAGTCATTTCTAAAGTCATTTGCATGTGAATCCCTGTGGGCACCCCTTGCAACACTGGGGCTGACCTGCTAAAAGTAGGTCTCCTAGGCTTTCAATCATCTTGCCACACATGATAGCTAAATAATCCTGCCTGCCTGCAAGAAAATGACCTGCACACTGAAGGAAAGGGCAAATGAAGGTTCTTACACTGAATAACTGCTCAGATAGGCCTGCTAGTGTGGAGCGACAGATCACAGAAAAGCTATAAAACTGGGCTCGGCTTCCTGATACCACCCAGCAAAGTGCTCAAGGTTTCAACTGCACTCACTGTGTGAGGAAGGGGTTCATAGTGTCTACTCTGCTGGAAACTCCTCTGTGTTACCCTGCTTCCTAACATCTCTTTCTGCTGGTGATCAGCTGATTAATGATGTTAATTCTTCACATTAAGCTAGATGTGTTATTAGGTCTTGGACATCAGATAACAGCACCTGACAACTGTGCTGAAGTATGGCTGCAGACACTTTGTCTGAAGGCTCAGTGTGGCAGATGCAAGTTTCGGATGGGTGACATCAGACATAATGACATGCTAAACACTGCCAGGGATTTGGAGCTCTTATTTCTGCAGAAAGTGGAGTTTCACCCAGAGTCTATCGTAACTATTCTAGCACAGAAAGCAATGGGAAAGCAGCATTGCTGTGCTTGTAAAGCTGTTTTTGCTTAGAGGATGGTGCTGTGAGTGCAGCTGTTGCTGGCAACCAGAATAGCCTGGCATCATGTTGGGCAAAATGGCATCCACATAAGGAGCAGGGGAAAAAAAAAAAAAACCCCTTACAAAAAGCAGTTGTAGGAAATACTGTTCAGAAAAGCATACTCAGATTTATGAACATGTAATACTCTCCTTTGCTGAAGCATTTACTTGTGGTTATGTAATAAATATAGGCTCACTTGGACAATACCTACTGCTATCTTAGAAGGATGGTAACTCCTAACATGGAGCAAAGTAGCTAAGGATGAGCTGACAGTTTTATATACTGCCCTTATTGCACTTCCTAGGCATTGCAGTGCAAGCTAGTAAATAGTGTAAGAAGTTAGGAGCAGTAGCAGTTGTATTTTTTAACTTTCCTTTTAATTATAGGGTGAATGCGTTCTTGGAAGTTCTAGTCAGTGTAATGTGTTCAGTGTAATGTGTTCCTTGTCATCTTCCAGTTGAACCAGTGGAAGTCAACAAAGTTGATTTTTTTCAAAATATTTGCATAAACATAGCCTTGGTATTGTTTGAAATATCATGACAGAATGCTCCAAAACATTGATGTCTGGGTGCAAATGATCATATGATGCACAGAGAAAGAGAAGAGGAAAAATAATCCATTTTACGTTTTCTAGACACACTTATTCTTCATTGTCTCATGAAGGGGCCTGTACTGTTACAAAACTGGGGGGGGGGGGGGGGGGCGGGGAGGGCAAGCACCTAAACTTTAAGGTTACTAAACCTGCTATCACTAAACATGCTGGTATTAGGTTTTCCCAGGTCCTGAATGTTGACCTTTTTCCTTCTGACACCCTCTTTTCTGCTGGGACTTCCAGAGACTTTCATTATATGATTTTGGCCAGATCTGTTTATCAAAATTAGGGATGAGTTTTTTTCCTCCTCTTGTCCCAGTTCACCTATTCATGTCAAAATATTTTTAGAGAATTTAAACCTTGCTAGGAGCAAAATTGATTTTTCTAAAGAGTCCTTATGCTGCTTGTAGAGATCACTTTGCTTCTGTGACTTCAGAGTCATTTGATAAATTACTTATTTGTGTCAGCTTAGGCTCTGGAAATGATCTTATAACAGCTTAACTGATGTCTTTGGCTTCAGCTCTACAAACCTTGTAATTTCCTTGTAAATGAATATTCTTTTCCTGAAACAATTTCCTCAGTACTTTAAGTGGATTTTCTGTGGGTTTTTTACCACCATCACTGGGACATGAGGCCAGTTATTCTGCTCTTCTGAAAGCAGGACTTCCAAAAAGTAAAATAATTGAAAACTATTAAATTAGTAATAAAGCTGCTGGTATTTTCTCTCATCTTCTGCTAAAACAAATTATAATATGCTTGTGTAAGTAAACGGTCACAGTTACAGTTGGGATTTTTTTTATGTTTTAAATTTTCTATTTTTTTCTGCTTTGGGCATGGCTTGGGAGAAGAGAGACTTTTGACTTAAGGATACTTCAGCTTTCACATGCAAATACTCTCATTGACTTCAAAGACAGTGAAAACGTGTGAAAGTTATAGTTCTATTTAAGTCTTCACAGAGGCATTGTTATTGTTTGTGTTTTTTGAGAACTTGGAGGATATAAATTCCACATCCTTCCTGGGCACACTATTCTAAAGCCATACTGTACCTGCAAGTAGATGTCAAAGCTTGTGTTTTTCTGCAACTATGTTAGTCATTCGTCTTTCTATTCACGTCAGAAACAGCAAACAGTTTGCAATAAATGAGATATTTCAAGACCATTACAATTTTTCTAGTTCTCTATTCCCCTCCTTGTTTCCTGCTACTCAACCCTATGGGCTTTTTTTAAACTTAAAGAATTAGGTACCTACCAGGCCTCGGGCTTTATTCTGCTTTATTCTACTGAAATGTTCTTGTAGATATTCTGAAAATAAATTTTCCCTCCTCAGCAAACTGCAGATATCATAGGATTTACAATAAAATGTAATTTCAGGATTAATTCAAGGGCTGAGCATGAGTTGGTGTCCAAGCTAGAAGTTACTCTAGAGCATTCCTCCAATAGATTCCTATATTAAATATATTGGAATATTGTGGATACTCTAACTTATTTTAAGCTAACAGTTGATTTGTCTATATGGTGTGTTTGCCTCTGAGATAGGATGACAGGGCTCAATGACCTAGTCCTACGTTCTTAAATTAGGGGCAGCAGGTTCTGTTACTCTTGTTGGTGGTATGTTTTTTTTTGTGAATATTGCTGGCAATAGTCTTTCAGCATCTCTTGTATGGTTCCCTTGCAAAGGTCTGTCTTGTCTAGGTGTATAGCACAATAGCAGATTGTGGCTATGTTCGGAAGGATGTCTTTTCTTGGTGATGTTTTGGCACTGTGGTGAAGATGGACTCTCCTGAAGAGCAGCACCTGAAAGGGAAATGCCTACATACCTCTGATGATTAGCGTATATTCCCTATGATTAATAGTCTAAGAAGGTGGTAAATTGTAGGCAAAAGCTTGATGCCAGAGGACCATGCTTATAGGCAGGAGTAAGGGATCAAATCTTGGAGAACAAGTAGAAGAAGAATCTGCTATTCCTGTTGAGAACTTTTTTTTTAAAAAAAAAAAAAAGCTTTTATTTTAATTATTAGGACCATGGGGAAAACAGCTGCTGCTTCTCTTGAATATCAGTGTTTTGCACCTAAAGCCTGACTCTAGCTTTGCATGCCCTTGCCCAAGCATGCTGGAGGACAAGGATGTTTGTTTTGAAAGACTACAATCTTGCCCTTACTTGAAAAATTGTTTTCATTCAACTTGAGCTACTGAGGTTATGTGCCGCTTTTCATCCACCTTACTATAATGTCGTCTCATCAGCGTCTCTGCAAAAAAAAAAAATCAAAGGTCAGGCTAGGTCTCTCTCTTGGTGTTCAATCTATCTAGTTGATATGGATTCATTTTTAAATTGTTTTATGCAAGGAAAGTAGAAAGCAAATAAGTAAAATATAATGAAATCGGTTACTCCAAAGATAGTGTGTGGGCATTTTCCACTCTTCCCTTGTAGTGCAATGTGAAAGTATGCTTGGAAACTGCAGTAATAGGATACAACAACAACAAAACCAAACAATGTGAGGTAGTAGAAACCGGTTCTCCTATGCTAAACTAAGAAAAGGAAGAGGGGGAAAAAAAAAGCCGGGGAAAGTCTGCTAAAGCAAACATCTTAGACTGTGGCAGCACAACTTGAAAGACTGGACCTGTCTAATGACAGTCTGCGAGCCCTTGCTGAATGAATTTGTACAAAGCCCTAATGAAGACAAACAGTCTACTTAGGCATCGCTGGAAAGCTCCCATTCAGCTGGCAGCTGGCACGAATGTTGTCAGTCAGAAGACATAAGCAAATGACAAATAACTGAATATGTGGAAAAAATGAGATGATAATGAGCTGATTTCCCATTAGCACTTCTTTTCTTCTTCTTTAGATACTATAAATGCGTTAGTCAGGGTTGATTGTACCAGGCGGTAAGTCAGCGCTGAAGCAGCGTGCAAATGGGAAGCTGCTTCCCCGGGTGGGAGGACCACGTCCCCTCTGTGGGAGCCAGGCACTTCACATCCCCAGGTACTCACAGCACAAGAAAAGCAAATCCTGTATGAACGGGGTCGCTGTGAAGTGCTAACAGACTTTTCTTGCTCCGATTACAAAGAAAGCTGTTTTAATGAAAACTAGAGGAAGGATTACTGTCGACAGTAGGGCTGACAGGGTACCTCAAAGTGTATTATCAAAGTAGAACATCCTACTCCCCCCCCCCCGTCTTCACAGATTTTGTTCTTTTTCTTCAGATAATGGACAATTAAATAACTGTGAATTAGAAGTAATTAAAAACGTTACAGAATTGCCTAGAGAGAACTCCTGCTGTACAGCAGGTCTCTCAGTAGTATAAATGGCCCTGGACTGCAGTGCTTCATATCCAGCTTCACATACAGCATGAAAAATGGGACTACTGGGTACGATAGTTAATTTTGCATTCTAGAAACTGGAATCCAATATAAATGGGACTTTTGTAGCCAAACTATGGTGTCTTCAAGCACCTGAAAGCTGTCTGAGATTCAGAGTTTGGATCTAGCATCTTACTTCACATCCTCCCTCTGACCACCACCCCAGTTTCTATAGACTTTCCTTGCACAGTCACACTTCCTTTTCAGTTTGGTCATGGATATAAATTCAGGTGGTACAAAGCAGACAAGTCCCACACTGGCATTGTGTTGAGCTGCTTGCAGGTTTCCTAGCTTCAGCACGTAAAGCTTAGAGATTGGACTGGGCTACACTTTCCCACAGTATCTGTATCTGATGTTTGACTTCAATGAAAGTTTAAATCTTAAAGCAGAATGTGGGAGCTTCTGCTTTCTAAACTCAAGTGGTCAGTCCAGTTGAATATGACAATTGTTCAGTTTCTAGAATTAAATGTTTGTGTTGGATGTGGGTATTTTGTATAGATATTTTGCCTCCCCTGCATCCTGTCCTCCCCTCCAAATCACTGGATAACAGGTCTCAAAGTGTTTTTCATGTTAGGTAGTCCAATTTAATAGGACTGAAGTGTGTGTATGTGTGTCTGTTAATGTATATGTATGTATACATAGATACTTACATGGTCAAAATGTTTCTTTGTCCTCCCTGAGGAGAGGATTACAATGATCAGCTGGTAGATCCATTTCTTCCATATGCTTTAAATCCACCACAACTGATTGAAATTATTAGTCATCCAGGATTTATAGCACTACTTTCTCTCCTTGCTTCCCCTTTCTGCATAATCATCAGTAGTCTTAAGTACCTACAGGCATTTGAAAATCCCACTTGGTGCTTATTGACTTTTGAAATCATGTTGAAAATATAGCCCTTAGCCTTTCTACATCTGTGAAGAATGATAATACTTGCTTACCTTAAACAGAGGAATCTTGCACAGTTGAGGGAACCAGAACTGCCCCAGTAATACCCAGCATGAAGTTAAAACCCAACCAACCGAAAGATCTATTTACTGTGGCTCCTTTTAGTGCACTCAGCCACGCTTGGGAGATGAGTCTTTTCCTCCATGTGATGGGAGGCACCTGCTTTTGCTGCCCAGTCATGCTGTGGAGGTGTCTATATTTCTCTAACTTGAAGGAGAAGTTCAGATTTTACAGTACAGTAGAGATGATGTAACTTCAGGCTGCTGAAAAAAGGCTCCTTTTGTGTGTCTCCTTCCCCCTCTTTTTGCGGGATTTTGTCTGAGCACTGAGCCAGCTGTGGTCCAGCTGCAACTCTTTGCTCCCAAGAGGTTTCTTCCTTCTGCTTCTTGTCATTTCTGCCTACACCTGCACAGAGGTTGCCGACAGCAGAGGGGAACTCGGCATACTTGTTTGCGCTGCCTCATTGGCAGGGTCCTCTGTCAGGCTCCTCTTGCATTTGGATGGGTGCTGGTGCTGCTGGACCCGGTCATTGCACCTTCCCTTCCTCTTTGTCAAGTTAATTTTTCAATATGTTGTGGCCTTATGGGGACCCTGAATGATTAGTGATAAATAAAGCAAAAATAAATAAATAAACTACCAACTCTCAAACCCCCAAAAACATCTTCAGAGATAATGTATTTTCCTGCTAATAAGCCCAGTGTTCCTGAGATGCTCACCTGTGCTCTCTGATGTGCTGTATTTTGTGGGGATTTGGATCTCTGCATGTTTTAGCACTGTATATGTCATGAATGGACATGGAATCAGCCCCTTTCCCCTCAGTCAAAATACATAGTGACAGTTCGTGAAAATATCTGCTAAACGAAATGTGCTAGGCAGTAAAAGAAGAGCTATACTTCAAGCACTGAACTGGGTCTGGTTCAGCCTCTGGTGCTTTCCAGTACGGCATTGAAGCATACTTCTTTTTGTTTGGTTGGGTTTTTTTTTTTTTTGTTACCTTTTTTAAAGGCTCTCGGGTTGATTGTGTGTAAATTGTAACAAACCAGCTATGTATCCTCACAACCTTTGCTATTAACACACCTTATTTTGCCTTCACAACTTTTTATTGATCATAGAATTTGTTTAATTATTGTTCAGTATTTTATACTTTGAAATCTAAGCCATACCAGCACTGTAAATAATAAGCCTGCAGTAATATCCTCTCCTTGGATAACTTGTACCCCACTCTATGAAGACTTGAAGACCACTTTGCTTCTGTTTAAACGATCAACTTGCCATTGATTTTAAAGCATTACAATCTTGATAAAAATTAGATGGATAAATATATTGGAATGAGTCTTTCAATATTAATCAAAAAATAAGCAAGTGAAAGAAATAATGAGCAAAAGAGGATGAAGTTAGAGAATGATGCAAATAGGATTAAATCTATGCTGAAGATCATCTTTCTTTGCTTTCTGGCCCTGCTGCAGGTCACCTATGTGTCCACCTTTTTTTCCTGACTTAGACTGCAAATTTCTTCAGCTACACGATCTTACTATTAGTATGTATGCCAAGTAATACACCCTGGGGTCCTAATTTTTTTTTAAAGGCTCAAAATAGTACTGTAATATTGTTCAGTGATGATCACAATGGGAAGATGCAAGTTTAGCACTACAAATCTCGGATAAATTTTGAGAATGCTGTGCTGTTTCTTTTGTGATCTGGATAATACTGATGGATTCTCTCATTCTGGCTGGCTGTAGCCACTTCTGTCGTTTCATTTCGAGGCGAACTTACATTCAGTCTTCACCTAAGGAACAATGGTTGTGCAAACTCTTGGGGAAATTATCTGAGGCTGGTCTCATCTGAAACATGCTACAGCACCTTGGATTCTGTAGACTGTGCCATTGAGACTATTGGGAACTTCCAGATTAAACTTGTGATTTGCAAGCAGTTTGAGTGGTCATCCCAAAGATTCAAGTATCTCTAGGGTACAAGCATGGAATAAAATAAAAATTATTGTTATAATTGTGAGAACAAAAAGCATATATATGAAAGCAAAAAAAAAAAAAAATCTATGAAGTGGCTGACTTTGGTGGTGGAAGAGATAAATATAGGCACGTAAACCTTTTCCTGGAAGTAAAACAGAAGCAGCAAACTTGAAGTTATAAAGTATAAACTCATATAACCTGTCAAAAAGAATAATGCTGTAAATAATTCTAAAAAAATCAATCTCTTTTATTGCAAGAACCCTAACTGTCTGTCTGTAGTGCATGTTATGTGATGAAGGATTTTCTTTTCTCTGTGTGGTCCCATTTGATTACAATGCTAGGAGTGCCTGGCCACATTCCATATATAATTAATTGCAGCTTTGGTTTCAGCTTGCAGTGAGGCCAGGCTGGCCCTACCCCTTGCACTTGTTCACATCTTTAGATAGCTTTCCACCACGCCAGCTGGTGGGTGAATGGAGCCTTTCACAGCAAGCCTAATGGGCATGAATGGTTGAGTCATTGTCCTTGTTGGCTCTCTAGTTAATCTAGTAACAAACAAGGTTGGAGCTGCTGCAGTTGACATTCTCTTTATTGCCAGTGTTTTCAGCATAAACATTGTGTGTAAAGGGATTTCATCCTTTTGCCAGCTCACTTCTGTTTCTTGCTGGTTTTTGGAAGGGAAGTATTCTTTATGAACAGGTACCGGTAAAAGCTGCTGTGTGTTATGTTCATTTGTTTACTTTTATTTTCCAGCAAAGCAGACAGTTGTGTGTTCAGGTTCCAAGTTTTACAATTTTTTTTTTTTTTTTAAATTCTCTCTGAGGTTCAATTATCTCTACTCACGTAAATGATTTCTGCATTGTGAAGTTATTGCTTCAGTTCTTGCCTGCTTATAGGGATGTGGGTCTGAACTGTTATTTATTTATGCAGTATACAAGTTTAAATAAAAATCTAAGTCTATTTTCTTACAGGGAAATGTTATATATGTGAAAAAAAATTTTAAATAACCTTTTAGATAGAATTCATTTTCTGCTACTTTTTGCATCTAACTAGGAAATTCTATAACAATAGAAAATGTCCTTTGTATGAGTAATTTTCACTTCCATATGTATAAAAAAAATTGTTTTTCTAAATAGGAGGAATTATAAAAGTATTTAAACTCTAAAAGGTAAACTAACTTCAGGTAGCATGTAGTAAAAAAATGTCAGAAATCTAAATAAATTCAATGTAGTATTTGAAAACCATGCGTGTTTCCAAAAATGCTTTTCCTGGATAAGAATATCCAAAAAGTTGGGTTTTTTTTTTTTAAGCCTTTTCTGAGTTCAAGAAGAAAGAGTAACACGTGCCAACTTTTTCATTTCCCTATTTTCTATTATTTCAAAATCAAAGAAGGAAAAGAGAGTCAAAAGGGCAAAAGCAACATCCAGCAAAACTGCTCACTGACAATCTTGTCATTTATGGAGCCAGAATAAACAAAAATACAGTTCTAGCAGTTGCTTTTCTTCTGTAGTGAATTCTGTGTAAGAAAAAATACAACTCAGTGACTGCTTTGCAGTCTTCCTACAGCAGAAAACTTTCACAAGGAGAAATGCAGGCATTGTAGTAACCTCCTTTTATGTAACACAGCTATGATGTGGATATTCTGTGGTAAGGCCTGGGCTCTGATGAAGGGCTTTAATGTCCCTGAGCTGACCAGTCCCACCACCAGCATGGCTGGGTGGTAGTTTCACGCTCTGCCCTCGCTTAGCCTGGAGGGAGGGGAGTACCCTGGGTGCTAGTGGCATGGTGATGTCCCATCTGCTGGAGAGGCAGGATGCCTTCCTGAGCCCCTCGGATGGAGCACCCGTACCATTTGTGTATCTGTACTTTTATTCTGGGTCCTGCCCATCTGGCAATGGGGAGGTTTTGCAGAGGAAGATATCCCGTTTAACGCTGAAAAACGTTCTTTCATACAGCAAAGAAAACAATTATCTTTAAGAACAGCTCTTGTACGCTTTCTACTTCCCTGTTTTCACAATAAAACATCTTTCTGGAATCTCCCTAGGCCTCTGCCCATGTCTGCAGATACAAATGAGCAATATACACGTTTCGCAGTGCTTAACAGCCCCAGTCTAAACTCACATAGTGAGGTGCTGGAAGTTGTAGAGGTTGGGGCAGGGGCTGTCGTAACTGTAACGCGGAGGAACTTGGGAGCAAAGCTCTCATCAATGCTGAAGGAGAAGATTGCCTAATTCCCTGCTAACCATGGTGAAAATCTTCCCCAAGAGAGACAGTTTAATAGTCATAATTTAATTTGATTTGTATTAGCCATCTTTGTCTAATTAGAAATTTATATAAAAAAGCAGAAGGGGGGGAAGAACCGTTAAGCTCTTTAATGTTTGGGGCTCACTATGATATTTCACCAGTGTAGTAAGAGGAGGAAGAAAACAGTCCATCCTTTTGTAATTCTGCCACCCCTTGGGACAGTTATCTGGCTATAGCAGTGATTGATGGACAACCAATGTTGATGTATCTGTCTATTAATTTGAAAAATATGCTCCCTGTATGCAAGGGCAGTAGGAGAAGGAATTTAACTACAGCACTGGTATGAGCCTTGCTTTAATTAGACTAAAAGCTTTTTTTTTACCCCACTTCTGCATTTTTTTTTTTAAGTTAACTTTTAAATTGAGATATTTTCTTACCGTGGTAACTCACAATAAAATCTTCTCTTTCTCTGTCTCTGTGGGTCCCCGTCCCCCCCTTTCCGGTATATAACTTTGTTCTGTAGTCTTACTTATGTGAATAATCCCATGGACTTGGTTTAATAAAGTGAGTAAACACAGCTATGTTTGACCAATTCTTGATGGCCTTTAGAGTTTTACAGGTTTTGTTTTTTTTTTTTCGCATTGTGCTTCTGGGATAGAGAACAAGTTAAAATATTGAGCCTGATGATACTCTGTATGTTTGCCTGTTTTCAAGGATTTATTTGATGGTTGGTGTTTCAGAGCAGGAGGGGTGGAAATATTAGTTCTTTGCTTCATTCTGTGTGTGGGAGCTTCCTCAAGAGCCAGACGCACACATGACGTAGTCAGTATGTTTCTATCTTGCTGTGTGACACTGATGATATGCTGTCTATTCAAGGAGTCTCCGTGGCTGAAGGTCACAGGCTAGATGTTATTTCATTTTGAAAGTACAATTTGGAAGCTGACAAAGAAAAATCTGAAATCCAAAGCTGAATGATGCTCAGAGAGATTGCACAAACAGATGATAAAATCCCATTGTATGAAAGAAGCAAAATTTTTTTCTTTTTCTTTTTTTTTTTTTTTTCATTCTGCCTTTTCCGCAATAAATAGTGACTTGAGTAGGCGTTACGTTCTGCACAGGAGTTTCCTGCAGAGGGTTTGCTGCAGATTTGTTAGCATTAAGGAATACCTCAGAAGGATTAGGGTAAGACTCTTAGCAGACTAAGTCTCTAGAGGACATTCTTGATAACATGTGACTGGCTTCTGGCTTTTGACCTTCCCCTTTAAAGTGTTAACATCAGAATTATCACAAGGCACCATGGAAAATCAAATGTTTAAATGATTACCTCCAATTAAGAGGATTTTTTTTTTTTTTTAATGTGAAATGAAATGCTATATATGTAGAAGTCCTTACTGGTGCTGGTTCTTCATGATGAATGACATAAAAATATTGCTTTTCAAACCTGATGAACTGTATCTTGATCCAAAGAATAATTTTAACTGCATTGAAAGATTATTAATCAAAAAAGAATGACATTAAAACAAAAAAATGAACAGACTTCTGGATCTGACTACTCTGTCCTCTTCAGATTTCCCTCCCTTGCCCATCACCCTTTGATTCACACTAAAAAGAGGGTCTAAAACATAATTGCTTGCCTTCCTGCTGCAAGATATCCTTTCCTTCACTCTCAGCATCAATGCATGTGCACTAGTACTAGCACTGCGAGCCCTTTACTATCAGCTTTGTGGAGGTGAGACAAAAAGGTTTATATGAGGTTTGAGGTTAAAGTTTAGCAGGCCCCTGCCATTCTCCCACTTCTTTCACTCCTTGAGCTGTTCCTGAGGTAGCAGCAGCAGCAGCAGGGATCATTTTAGGAGAAAGGAAATGCTGGTCATGCTGCAGCTACCCTTATAAATAGACTTTCAGAAGTGAATACAGAGCAATTTTACATTTAGTATTCCCACTGCTCTTTCAAAAAGAACTAGTGAGTTTTGCGCTGGACTTTGATCTTTTTCTTTTTTCCCCACTGAAAACAATCACATTTGTTCTGCCTAAAGAGAAGACTTTTTTGTTTTGTTTTGTTAAATCCCCTTGCAAATGGTCCCTGATCTCTGTATTTCTGAATTTTTCTTCCTTCCCAGCCTTGGCGGTGCCAGTTTGAGGGAGGAGCAAAATCACTATGGTAGCAGGCTGCTTCCCAGACATCTCAAAGAAGCCTGCCAAGTGTCGTAGGTTTATTGTATGCGGTGCTCAGATTCTCTCTTGTGTTTGTCACGTAATCAGTCTAAAATAGCAGTATTTGAACGAGGATTTCACACTCCCTTATTCTGTCCCTGGCAGGGCCACTGTGTGTTTTCTCGTCCATGTCAGTCTCATGCTTGTTCCTGAGAGGGTGAAAAGGAAATGGTGGGGTAAAAGCCTTCTTAATTTGCTTCTGAAGACAAAGGTCTCTTCATGCCTATTGTATTGGAGCACTGGTACAAATCGAAGCAGCAGTCCCCTGAGAGTGGTCAAATGTAGCTTTCTGGGACTGTCACATTTGTTTTCTCATTGGAATGTCAGAAGGGCTCAGGAAAGTCAGTAACAGCAGATCAGTCTTGTCTACGCTGCAAGACTGAGCTTTTTAAAATCATGTCAAGGGGTAGCATCCCCAGCAGAGTAGTTACAGTTGTTCAGCCAGCCAGTCCTACTGGGAGCATGGAAACTCTCAGTGATAAATGTGCCTCTTGTAGGATGTGTTATTGCCATTGGGAACACACTTCCACAGCTTTGGCATGTGCTTACTTCAATCTGCCAAGTTAACTTCCTAGCTCTGGTTTGGACTCATTCTTTCAAAATTGCATCTGGGAGATGCTGGGATGCCGTACCTGGTTGTGAGTTATGTACTCTTGCATGCAAAGTGCTGTGGGAGTGTGGTCGTACTGTTGAAACACCTGCCCCTCTGCACTGCATACCTGTAAGAAGCACCCTTGGGTCTGATTTTTGTGGCATCCCCACAGGTGTTCGGGTCTGCAGTGCAGACAAATTCTGCACCTCCAGCTGTGGCAGCTGCTTCTTGTGGTGATGACATGCTAGTCAGGATGACCTAGCACCTTTTCTCAAAAGTGTGCTGTGCTTCATTTTTGGAATGTCCACTGCAGAATTTAGGTGGTGCTCCCTGCCCGTAGACTGGGTTTTGACATATGCCTGGGTTTTAATTACTTAATGGAGGTTACAGGCTATTCTATTGATTCTGTATTGAATGGCCAAGTTTAATTTCATCTGTGTTTGTAGCCAAAGCTGCCTCTGCTAAATGCTTAGAATTATTCTTCAGAGGCACCCATTTCTTTCTACTGACTGTAGGGGAAACATAAATTCCTAGCTTAAGTTCTTCGAGTCACTCTGGTCTGTGTGCCTTTGCAGTGCTGAAATAAGTCATCTGAATCCAGTGCTCTTTGAAGTGCCTGATTTAGAGCCTTTTGTTGCATTGCTCTTTTGTTACTTGTCAGACAGCAACAAAGAAACCCTTATTTCAGTGCAATTCCATCAGTCATGTATAGAAATAGAGCAAATACCTAGGAAATAGGAATGGGTCCCAGAAGGGCATTTCTGTTCTAACTTCAAAAGGTGCCATTTACATAATGCAACATCTTTGTTGGAATGAGTAAACTGATTTAATGCAAACCTTTTGTCTTTTATACCTTACATTTAAATAATACACATAAAATTAAAATAAAAATACCTGAAATAATGATATTTGATGAAGCTGTGAAACTGAAGCTTATTTCTGATGCAGAGCATCAACTGTTGTTTTCCCTTTTATTTTAGCAAGCAGCAAAAGGTAAGTTCACAGTAGCTGATCTAATCTAGTCCAACTTTATATTATCTAAATCTCAGCTGCTCCCTATGCTCAGTTTCAATTTATATATTACTGGGGTCCCTCTGGTGTCCTCTCCTGCTTTCCTCTGGCTGGTTAAGATTGTAGACAGCTCAGAAAGTCACTCCTTTCTAAGACAATCATGGACATGAAAGGTAATCTTCTGTTCATCTCTTTTTGGTGTAGACCTGTACCCCTGCCTTGTAAGGACCTCTCCAGCATTTCTAGCTCTTATACGAAAACGGTACTTTATTTCCATCAAAAAGCGCTTTCTGTACTGTTTTGGTGTTTTACCACAATTGGATAATTCTATGGAAGTGTCGAGGGTCTCCCTCTGCTCTAACCACACTGCAGACACTTCTCTACAGCCTGCAACCTCCTTTAGGCTTCTCTCCTTGTGTAAGTTTCCCATCCTGCTTTTATTTATGGCTGTGGGGTGGCGGAGTGGCGTGTGTGTGTGTGTGTCGTGTCTCCCCCAGGAAGCTTTTGCAACAAATACTTGCATTAGCTTCCACTCCCTGTTCCTCCCATTCTCGGTTCCCTCTTAAGCCTTCCGCAGTGGGAGGGTATCTTCTGTATAAGCTACAAGCAGCCCATAAAGGCACCCTGGCAGCTTTCACTCATTACAACTGTCGCACATACCTCCACGAACAGCTAGCTTAAAGGAAACCAGTTTCTAAAATGTTAAATATTAGCAAAGCTCACCCAGCACATGCTTGACTTGCCATCTGTTACAAGCAGGAATGAGGCTGCAGCGGAGAAGGAACGCGCTGAGAAGGAGAATAAATCCGATTTCTTACTCTGTGCTCTGCATATCCTGCCATATCATAAGTTTTATAACTGCTTCAGGTTTCCTTTTTTTTTTTTTTTTTGGTGAGTATTTGCTTAACAGAGGAGAATGTGGGCAGCTTTCACACTGGCAGCAGATGTTCAGCTTCTGGGTGCTGTTTCATCCCATGTTAATTTCTTAAAACATAATGTCCCAAAGACTTAGCTATAAGCTTGAATGCAATATGATCCTGCTCCCCAGGTTAGGAATAGTGCAGAGCAGCAGATACACCAAGATTCTAAGACTAGTGTGGTTTTTTTTGGGTTTTTTTTTGGTTTTTTTTTTTCTTTTTTTTTTCTCTGACCTATCCCACAGATGTCAAGATCAGGATTTTCAATGAGTTCTTCCTCTCTGTTACAGACTATATTTTGTCTTTCAAAGGTACTTGCTACAGCATAAACACTTCACAAGGAATGTCCTTTCAGTCAAGGACTTGAGTGTCTTCCCATGCCTCCCTGCTCTCTAAGCACAAGAAGTCGTAACTAAATGAGCCAAGTTCTGTCAAATGGACATTGTGAAATGATGTGCATTGTGTGTTTTTGACCAATCTGAGGACAAATCCTTAAAACCACAAAAAGACTAACTGCACTATGTATGGCTTCACTAAATCCTAATAGTACAGACACACTTGACACACAGAGCATGCTCTCTACGTTAGGAGTAACTCGAGAAGCTCTGTTAATGGCTTTCAGAGATGCTAGACAAACTCTTCAAAGTTGTGAATCTGGAATCAAATTTTTGGTTTGAGGTTTTTTGTCTGTTCAGGTCAGCTACTTAGGATGTATGCTGGAAACCAAGAGGCTTCTGGAGCATCATAACAGTGTTTATGACTGCATCAGATTCTGATAATAGCCAGCAATTCAAACTGATTCAACTGTCAGGAATACCATATACATGACTTGAATATAAGCATTTGCAAATAGAACACAACCACTTGCTGTTTCCATGTTTATATAAAAAGAGATTTATAATCACTATTCACAGTGAATCTGCCTTTCTTTAGATTCAGAGTTATATTTTGCTACAGTTTGAGGGGCCTGCAGGTGTGCCCTCACAAAAGCGTTTTACCAAGTTTACCACAGTCAGTGAATAAGTGAAATCAGAATCAGGGTTGTAGTATACACTGCACGTTATTTTGTACATAAGGGAAGTTATTCTACTTTCCTATCTGGTTACAGTAAGACTAGTACATCATTAGGAGTTCTGCCAGGGGAAATCCGTATGTCTGTTGCTTTTAAGAGATCGTAAAAGATCAGAGCTACATTAGAAACTCTTCAGTTCCTAAAATGCTGTTGAACCTTATTGATGCAGATACAGGGAGAAAAGATTTTTGGTAGCACAACTGAATGCACTTCTGAAGGTTAGGAATGTGCAGTGCTGCAGTTCAACACACCTGCAGAATCCCTGGAGTCTTCAACTCTTTTGAGGTTTCTGTAAGAAATAAATTACAGAGCAGACCCAAATAAGGGAGAACTGGAAGAATCTAGTTTCCTTTGTTTAGAATAGCGTCAAAGCAGACTGTAAAAGGGAAGAATAGTTCATACCTCTTCTGAGTTCACAAATTTTGTTTCCTTCCAGTATGTAATATATGTAAAAAAAAAAAATCCTTCAGTTTAAGTGGTTTATTCTTTTTTTTTAATGTCTCTTTTAAATGCAGATTGTCTGTCCTGGAAAGCATTACTGCAGAACTGGAGAATAAGTCCCAGAGGATGAGAATTCAGCAAGGGAAAAGGATATTTCATCAGGATGCTAAAATATTAGGTTGAATTAATTGCTCATTTACATGGCAGGCAAAAGGCTTGGAGAATATGTGAAATGTTGGGTCAGCAAGAGGAAAAAAGAATGATGGGAAGGAGGACTTTATCAATTTGACTCTTTCCTGTATTATTGCTGCTCCAAAGTGGATTTGAGGAGTCCTGCTAGAGGAATAAAGGGGTAGGGAAGGAGGGAACTGCCAAGTAGAGCGATCCCCGATCTTGTTTATAAACAAGATTGATAACAAATTTAATTCTGAATTGGGGTAAGTGCTGAAGTGGGTTGTTTTTTTTTGTGTGTGTGTGTGTGTTTTTTTTTTTTTTTTTTTGTCCAGCCTGCTCATCTCCTTAGCTGCTCTTCATATTCTCAAAGGATTCTCTTCAATAGGCAGAATAAAGTTTATTTAATTATTTCCCTGAAACATCAAACTTCTGCTGGGAAGAAGGACTGGTGAAAACAAACTGCATTTGCATCTCTTGTAGGGATCATATGTGGCAGCCAAAGTACTGTCACTGTTTCGATATTAAAAGACTGCCAAGGTCTTGTTCCTGGCTTTGGAAGTTCAGATGTTATGTGGCTGGTGCTATGATAATAAAAAATAATGAAAAACATGAAGGTGACACATTTTTACACAGCACTTGAAACTGGTGTAGGGATTAATTATTACTTGTGTTAATACTTGGTTTAGATAAAAATGACTGTCATATCTAGACAGATGTGTTGAGTAAGTCACAAAATGGCAGTGATGTGCGGAAAACAGACTCCACAATCTGTAAGATGGTAAAGTAGGTATGTTTATTCAGCACTGGGCAGCACGGGGGGTAGTCCCACCAAAACCGTGCGCACCTGATGCGGCAACTCACTTCAAATTTATATAACCAAGTGTTACATATACAGAAGGTTTCACAATATGCCTATACATACGCATGACCTATCCCCGCTTCATATTAAAATTAGTCTCAAGGGGTCATTTTCATAAACTCCTCCCATCTGCGCTTGCACAGTGCCTCCTGGTGGGGGTCGTCGGTGGTCGTGGGGATGAAGGTAGGTGACTCCTCTTCGTCAGCGCTAGTAACCTTTTGTTCTTGCACAAACTCAGTTATCCCTTGGCTTTCATTCAAGCTGTAGCATCATTTTTAGCTGGTTCTTGAAGTGACCACCTAGTCCGTACTAGGAACTGTCTTTAGTGAAGAATTGCAAGACTTTCTGCTTCAGATAGTTTGCACAATGGTTAGCAAATCGTTAAGCAAGTGGTTAGCAAAACATTAAGCACAATTTATCAACTTGATTCCTTAGTATGCACAGCAATAATTAATCAATGCCATATCTACTAAAATTTCTTTAACTCCTTCTCTCAGCAGGTTCTGATATAACACTTCTGATAGTGAGTGCTTCCCAAATGCCTAAGGAAAATGTGTATGGTGTTTCTACTTACACAAGAAGTTAAGTAGCACACCAACATCCATTTCCTCCTAGAGCTAGAAAAATCCTTTCTGTAAGGAGGAAAAAACCCCAGTTATTGTTAAGCTAATTATTTCCATGAGACAAATGATCTGGCTGTTGAACAGTGGCTTCTTAAGGTTTATGTCACTTGTTAGATTTCCTGAAGTCATTTGATTTTTGAGGGAATTTTTTTCTGTATTTATGATGTTTGTCTTTCTCGTAAGGATTTCTGGCTTGTACTTGTACAGCACCCTTCAGTTATGGGCTAATTGTTTTTTCTTTTCTTTTTCTTTAAACGTGTAGGGACTAAATACCTTTCTCTGCTTCTGGCATGTTTGGTTGAAACTGGCCAATGTGCCCTGGCGGAAACGAACACACATGGAAAACAAAACAGGTTGAAAATACATAAACCTTCCAGGCTGGTGACGTGAACAGGAACTTTACTTTAAGATTCATTTAGCCAGGCTTTAAAAAAAACCAAACCACTATTAAAACTGGCTGGTCACTCACTCAGTGAGGCAGCTGAGCCCCTGTGTCTCAACCAATTACTGTGGCTTTAGTGGGATTGGGCAAAAAGTCAGGTCAATTCAAACTGCTTTATTGGCATGACTAGTGTCGCAAGCTTTGCCAAAAGGCATAGTGCCACTAGGGATTTGAGAGATTCAACATGTCAAAGTGATTTTGGCCTTAAAATAAGTACTATTTGATACTTTATTCTGCAATGATTAGAACTAGAGAAGGTTTTGATCTCTATTCCTAATCTTGATAGGATAAATAATTTGGATAAATGGTCTTGGTAATGGCAACATAACACGGTGACAGCTATACGGCTGAGCAATGAGGGAAAGCTCAGTCTTTTAATCTAAAAGCCGACAAGGGCTGAACAATAAGACTCTTTCCTGTGTCTAGAGAGAGTCTAGAAAATAGAATTTGGCTTTAGGATACAAAGCAGAAATCCCCCAACGGGGTCTTTTCTAAAACAGAAAGAAAGGAGAAATCCTTGCAAATGGTCTGTTAATTTGCAAGTAATTACTGTAATAGAAAAGGGCTCAGTTAGCTGAGATCTTCGGTCACTATGACAATGCAAAGAGTTAAATCCTGTTTTCTTTCAATCCAATATTAAAACAACATCAAACAATGCCCCAGAAAATGTACGTAAATTATAAACCGGGTGGTTGGTACTTCTCAGAGTCTAGTGTTGTGTACTGGAAAATGTTAAGCTGATAAAGAGTAAAGGGCTTGCACTATTTTAGGCTCTCTTATCCAGTTAGCTGACTAAAACTGTTTTATAGCTAGCACAGAGCAGCTGGGCTGGTACACATAGCATTCATCAGTGACCCTAAATCTGTGAAAAAGAGCAGGGAAACAACAAGCTTGGAATAGATTCTGTCAAGCCCACAACATCTGAACAATTTGTAGTTAGAAAACCCCACTGATGCTCAGAAATCACAAGTGTCTGCCAGTACTTCAAGATTTTTTTTTTTTTTCTGCTGCGAACATGTGCTGTTTTTCTGAAGTTCCTCTGTGCCTTCTAAAAAAAAAAAAAAGTGGAAGATGGAACATACTGTACTAAGCAGCAAAGCAACCAAGCCAGCATTGAAAGGAGAAAAACAATTCAGACTGGGACACTTCTATCTTCCAGTTTATCATAGCTTGCATATGAAAAGGATGTTAAATTAAGTTGTTTTCTTTTTGCCTCTTGAAGGTTTAATGCCAGGACCAGGTGACAGATTAGGGCCCTGTTGCTCCCATCTAAAACTTCCAAAGAGATCATGGAGTTTATAAAGGATTGTCTGCCCGTGGCAGGTCATCTGCTAACAGATGTAGCTCTTGATCTTGTCCATGGCTTTTAACCTGAGCTATGTCTTCCAGTTGCTCTAAGAGGCTCAGTAGTGTGGTAATGCGTGCCTTGGTTTCTGGATTGTTAATTAAGAAAGAAAAAAAAAATCCAGAAATTTACCACTTCAATATCCTTTCCTGCAAAGAGCTCCTATGTAGCACTTAAATTCCTACTTTTGGTCTTAACAGAGGATTTTTGACTACATTGATGTTTATTAGAATGAACTGAGGGATCTGATTTCAGGATTTGCATTTGCAGAGTAGGGAGCGCAGTTAAACCCTAATATTGACTAAAAATACTTCTTTTTTTTTAACCTCACAAGTACAACAAAATAAAATAATTTGTCCTTTTCAACATCAAAATGTATTATGAACTGCTCACTTATTTTCATTAGAAAAGTGAAGAAAAATGTAAAGAAAGCAATACTAATCTCTATTTTGGGGTGGCTGTGTAAATTTTGTATCTTTACTCATCTGGGTTTTCTTTTCAAATTCCAAGTACTTTTACAACTGAACTTGAATAGAACATAGCACTCTTGAGGCAGTAAAGTATAGATTTTCAGAGAAAGGCTATCCAGTGGAGGATGTGGAAATAAAAAGGTGCTCTAAGTGATAATACTGTGGGCTGATAGCACTGACATTTCTGCTTTTATTCTTGAAAGCAGCAGCACTTAAGCAAAGGTGAAACATGGTGTTGGATAGAAAGTGTGAAAGCCGCCTTTGGGGTTTCTTTTAAACTAGCCTTCTTTGTAGATGCTCGACTGCACACGTTTGTTCAGGCCTCTGCTTTCTGGATGTTTCAGTATATGAAACTTTTGAAAAGACCCTTGCTTTAAGAAAATACCAGTGTTCCACTCCTTAGGCCTCTGAGTTCATGGGCAGCCTTAGTGGCCTTGACAAGGTGGTATCTTATCGACTGGACCAGTGCATCTCCAGAAATTGCTGTGACTTGTAGCTGGGGCTGACCCAGCTCCTTAGAGCAGCCGAGGGCCTGGGAGGTGCATCTATCCCTGTCTCCCTGGGGAGCGCAGCTGAGGCCTGCTCTGCTGGAGGCTTGCCACCTCTGCTTCCTCCTCTGGACCCAGGCAGAGCTATCTCCAAGCGGTTCCTCATGCATGCGTGAATATAGATGTGTTACGTTGCCTCCCACTCACCTGCCCTGCATGTGCTGTGTAGATCGGACAGCAAACTATTGGGCGAGGGCGACTCTTTCATTCCAAATATACACCGTGTAGTATTCTAAGAGCACAGCATTTTCTAAGGCTACCTTCGTTAACCAGAATATCATCAACAGTGAGATCAGGCTGTGGAAGATCTCCTTCCCCTCTGTGGAGAAGGGTAGAGAGGAATCTGTCACTCTGGATGCTAAGCCTGCCGGGGATGGTATAATGGTGGTAGTAGATGTTTTCTTGGACATAGCAGTAGTGGTTCTACATCAGCTTAATGAGCTGCTGACCCCCCAGAACAGGTACCAGTTCTGTCTGGGGGTATTTTTGTTTGCTGCTTTCTGCTGGGACAGCTCAGCTCTGACACTTCCTAGTGTGGGCTTGTACCAAGTGATCCGTCCAAGCTCTGCTTCCCCCTCCATTTCTACTGCCAAAGCTGCTGTCAGACAGATGCCTCGCTGTGCTCCCACCCACCTATGCCAGCCGCCATGGGGAGGACCCAGGCCAGCGTCTTGCATGTGAGAGCACTGGAGCAGGTTTAGATGAGTGCTTCCCTGAGCACGCCACGGCTCTGAGCTGTCAGGCTGTTAGCGAGCGTGGGTTGGCTTTCCAGCTCTATGATGGAGGCGGAAGGTATTGCAACAAAACTTACTTAAGGCCTGAGAGCTCGGGGCTTTCCCCTCTCCTGTTGTCTGTACGTGTGCTCTGGGTCTGGTGAGATAATTAGCCCTTTTCAGGCAATTGTCTTCTCGTCTAAGTGCTGTGATAAGGAATTACAGGCAATGCCCTTCATAAAAATGTGGCTGGCACAGCCATGCACCACTCAGCAATGTGTTTTAGCCAGGTGGAGCTGGAAGGTGTCCATCTATCAGCGCCTCACCGCTGGCCGGGGAGGGAGGAGATAGGCAGAAGGAGCTGGCTGTGCTGGGATAAAAATCAGGGGCTACACAAAATTGAAAAAGGCTCCTTTTCTGCATGTTTACCCTAGGGGGTTTGCTTTTAAAGTTGGCATGTTGTTAGTGTTTAAATTTTCCCCACCCTATCGTAGTAGTTGCTGCCAACCTCATTAAAGGAGTATCTCCTATCTTTGGCTTGCTGTGGGGTGGGTGGGACTGACTCCTGCTGTGTCTGATCTGGTTAGTGATCCCAGCTCTTGCCTGATCCCTGCTCATTACACAAATAACACAGGCTTGGAGATCTTTTATCAAAATTGCTTTTAATTCTTTTTGAATGTAGAACTAAGTATTGCAAGTGGAGCAGCCACGGGTGCCTGGATAGCTAGAGGATGGAGTTTTATCAGGGGAAAAGGAAACTATTGATGGAGTTGTTATGTGTAAAACAGTTTGCTCTTATGGCTGAAACAGAGGTGGGTGACTCCAATCCTGTTCTCCCAGCAGCCTGTTCTTGCCAGCTAGGGAGATTGCTATTCATGTATCATCCCATTCAGATTTCATATTTGCTCTCCCACAGAGCTGTAAAAGGCCTTCTACATATTCACAGGCTAGTTCAATATTGGACATGGGAAGAATTTCTACTTTTTTGTGTCTCTCCGGGAGAGAGCTTTTCCTAAACAACAATCCTCAATCTCAGACTGTCATCTGAGGTGGGATGGAAAGCCTGGAGGGGGGATATGGAAGCATGTCTGAGTTTGGGAACTCTGGACTGAATGTAAACTGCAAGCTGGGAAGGGAGAAGCTTGGAGGATATCTCTTCCACTGTTTCGAGCTGAGGCCATTGGATGTGCCTTATCATGAATACCAGATGCAAAACACACCGAAGTGCTACTTTTTGTGGTGGGTTTTTTGTTTGGTTTTTTTTTGTTTTTTTTTTTTTTTCCATGTTTGTGCATGTTGAATAGAAATAAGACAGAGGAAGCACTGATAAGACTGAACTAATAGTTACTTGATCAAGGGATGTCCTTAGATGATGATTGCTGTTGCTTTTTGCTCTACCTCAACATGCGCTGCAGCATCGCCATCCAGAATAATGCACTGTGGAAGGAAATTAACTTGTCTTGGCTATATGGAAATTGGAATGTGATTTCTATTGTATTTCTAGGAAGGGGAATGAAGCTGCTTGTGACACAGCTATTAAATTTGCTTTTTGCTACTTGTGCCCTTTTGTTATAGATTAATTGCACCTGGCATCAATACAGCTTGGTAAGGGTTATGGAAAGCTGAAGACTTTGTAATGGGAAGTATCCAAAGCTGTTTTGTTAAAGCAACTCTTGCCAGCCAGAGTCCATGTGAACGTGGCTTTGTCTAGTTTTGCTCTTAAATAGCTAAGACCTTGGAGTCAATGTAATTCATTGTGCTCTATGTAAATGAGGCTGTACTAAATGACTAACGGGTGTTATCCACAACGATCTGAGATGAGGTGTCTGGGGGGAAGTGATAGTATCTGACTGACAAAAGCAACCCATCAGGGAAGTCCCTGGCCTTCATTTATACAAAGATATGAGCACAAATGTATTATTACAGTGCTAAAAAGCCAGAGGAAGGAATTCTTCTCCTTGCCCTTTCTTGAAGGCGCTCAGGTCTTTATCCTTCTAGCCAAGAGCAATTTTTGCAACAATCTGTCTTCTTGAGGGATTAAGTCAGTGTCAAAGACAGGGGAGGCAGAACTGTTAATTGCAGGCAAATCAGTTGGGGTAAAAATGCAATTAGAAGAGACATTGTGGGACTTCGCAAATCCCTGGCACAGTTTCTTTATAGTGAGATGTTCTATACTTTGATCCATGTGTTCAGATCTGCCAAGCTACCCGGTTGGTAAAGCCTGTAATAAAAAGGGAATTTATCAACAGTTTACGGTGAAGACATGGAAAACCTCTCTGGCATCTCATATCAAATGCACGTTATTCACCTGCTAGTATGCTTATTTAAGGTTATGTAGACCTGCCTGTGCCTGGATTATTTTAAAAGTACACAGTTTCAAGCAGTTGACAAGAACTGCTGTATGAAAAAGGCTGTATAAAAATGAACTTTCAGCTAAGGATGCTTCAGGGTTGAAACATAAATGACTGAACTGGATAAATCACTTTTTTCCAGAAAATATGATGCCTGAAAGGGTAAGATTTGTTATTAGAATAGGTGTTTTGTAAGTAGTATTCCTGTATGAAGAACTTGATTCAGAAAGGTTCCAAAGTAACTCTATTGAAAACAGATTTCGTGCAGTTACAGAGCTTCTGCTCAAATCTGGACTTGTACTTGTCATCACCACAGTTATCCTTTAGAAATAATCTAATACAACATTAAAAAAAAATAAAATTCATAGAGAACTCTGAAATAAAATGCATATAAAGAGATGTCGTAGTTCAGCCCCGATCGGACCAGACTACGCAGTCTCTCTCTCACTCCCCCCACCTTCCGAGAGAACAGGGGGAGAAAATATAAGGAAAAACGACTCGAGGTTTGAGATAAGGACAGGGAGAAATCCTTAAAGTTACCGTCACGGGCAAAACAGACTCGACTTGGGGAAAACTATTCATTTATTACTACAAACAGCAGGATAATGAGACAGAGAACAAGATAACCTCCATCCACCCCTCCCTCTTCCCAAGCTTAACATTATCTCTACTACCTCCCCCTCCCGAGCGGCACGCGGGGGGGGAAAGGGAATGGGGGTCGTGGTCAGTTCATCACGCGTTGTTTTACGCCGCTGCTTCATGGTTGGGGGAAGAACTCCTCACATTCCTCCCCTGCTCCAGCGTGGGGTCCCTCCCACGGGCCACAGTCCTTCGTGGAACTGCTCCGGCGTGGGTCATCTCTTCCACGGGTGCAGTCTCTCCAGAACAGCTGTCCCAGCGGGCCCTCCACGGGCCACAGCTGCCTTCAGGCATCCACCTCCCCCGGTATGGGGTCCTTCACGGGCTCCAAGTGGATCTCTGCTCCTCTGTGGACCTCCATGGGCTGCAGGGGGACAACCTGCTCCACCATGGTCGTCACCACAGGCTGCAGGGGAATCTTGGCCAGGAGCCGCATTACTCCTCCCCCTCCTTCTGAACTGACCTTGGTGTCTGCAGCCGTTCCTCACAACAGGCTGGTAGGTGTCTCTCAGGATCTTTTTTTACATCTTATTCACTTCTCATCTCTCCACTTCTTGCAGCCGGGCTGGACCAAGTCGGGCCCAATCGGCTGCCTGGCAAGAGGCCAGAGGGTGAGGCTTGCAAGGCCCATGAGGCCTGCGCCTCCCCCTCTGCGCCTCTGCCCCCGCTCAGCTTCTTCACATCTTCTCTCCTCTCCCTCTCTTTTTTTTCTGTTTTCCAATTCTTAAATACGTTATCGCAGAGGCGTTATCACGAGACATTCTGCTACCAATTGGCTCGGCCTTGGCCAGCAGTGGGTCCGCCCTAGGCCCGGCTGAGTCCCCTGAACAAAGGGGAGCGACTTCTAGCAGTTTCCTACAGAAGCTGCCACCTTAGGCCCCCCCTCACTAAACAAAACCACGACAAGAGACATCTCTTAGAATACACAAAAATTAACTCCTACAGCTGAAGTACTGAAGCTCCCATATCTTAGACCCTTTCCAGTATTCACGAAGGTATTAACATTTTTCTTTTTACCTTGATGTGGAGGCTGAATACAGGATTTCTGCTACAGAGAAACTGATGAAAGAAAATCTGCCTGTAAAAAGACTACTTTCCAATCTCTCGGGACTCTGGCTCCCTCAAATTCAAATACCTTAGAATTCAAGCTGTGATGTACAAAATTTTGATGTTGAGTTCAGTATCAATGTGACTAGAGCTCTAGATCTGGTCTGAAGAGGTCAAGCTGTGATGTACAAAATTTTGATGTTGAGTTCAGTATCAATGTGACTAGAGCTCTAGATCTGGTCTGAAGAGGTACTAAAGTGTTCTCAGGCTGTTCACACCTTACTAATATTTCTGATAATAAAGGTAAATGTCATGGCATTTGCAATCCATCTACCATCTCCAAGCATACTGTTTAGGATTGTAAAGAAACCCAAACAAACCTGGGGAAGGGAGAACAGTTGAAAGTTGATCTCTAACTGAAAAAGAAAAATGTAATATGGCTAGAACATAATTATAATAATGTTACATAAAACAGAGTCCCCAAACTGGAGTGTTAGTTCTGGTCTCCATTCCCTGTCTGATTCTTGGTAAGGCCTGAATAGGATATTAATGTGATATTTCTATCTCCTTTTGTATGAAATGGCAGAGTACAATTAAGAGATTTGTGAAGAACCTAACACTTGAAATAAGAAAAAAAAAAAAAAAGAAAAAAAAAAAAACAACCAACCCTTGGGGATGAAAATTACTTCTGAACAGTACCTGCCCTGAACTCTGCAAGAGGGATTTTCTTTGTTTTGTGTGTGTGTGTTGTGAGGTTTGTTTGTTTGTTTAATATTGTTGCAGGTGACATAGTGTCTCTAACCTCAGTTGTAGAATTTGAACTCCATCTAGTTCACCATGCCTTTTGTCACGCTTCCACAACTCATACTGTAGTCAGAAGAGTGGCTGCAGCTTGTTCAGGTATACCTGAGCTAGTCTGTAAATTAGCCAAACTAGCTTAAGAAATAGAGATGTGGCAACATAAAGCATCTTTAGCTTTCAGTAAGTTCTTTACCTAGGTTTCTACATGAACGCTGCTGTAGTTGAAGCATTGGTGGTGTTTGTTGCTGTGATTTCATGACACTAACACTGATGGAAGTCAGTACTCCTGGGTGTCCGAAGTCCATTCTCAAACCATGAAAACTTTAAGCCAGTCCTATCCTTTTTCTTGAGCCAGTAGTGGTGATTGTACAGGTAACTGCTGAGTTGAATCTGCTTGCTGGTACGGATGAAGGCTAGTTATGAGTTTGGATTGGCAGCAGGGAGGGTGGCTTGCCCCTTCTCACAGCAGTGTGGTCTTAAAGCATCAGTGCAGCAGTGCCCAGAGCTGTTTTCAGGCTGACTTGGGCAAGCCTACACAGGGTGTAGTTACAATTTTGGTCTCTGTCTATGCAAACCTGAAACGTTAGCAGTGGCATGGCATGGCAAGAATAAAATTCCAACTGAAGTAGTGTTAATGATGCTGGATTCTGAACTGTGCTGTTCCCACAATCAACTTGATTTAAGTTAAAAAGCAGCAGTACATTTCTCTGCTACCATAGTAACTGAGTTTTAGATGCGTCTTCTCTTGAATGCAGTCCAGAGCATTATGTATCATGTGCCTAGGATCGATAGATGTGTAGGAGACAAAGAGTGCTACAGATAATTTGGAAGAATGTGCTGTGACAGTTTAAGAAGTCACTGCCTGCAGCTGTCTGTTCTACTGTTCTGTAGGAGCTTCTAGGCTCCATATCAGAGCTGGTAAAGGCAATGTGAACCCACACTAAAGCTACCTCAGATCATAACCTGGTGGTGTACCTTAGACTCGTGATGACTCTGGCACGTTTGCAGGGTGATATAGCTGCTGCTGCTGCTAAACAGAGTCTTCCCTGTCCACATACAAAATGTTGGAGAGAGCCGAACAGGACTCAGTTGCTTCTGAAGTGTTCCACTTTACACTGATAACATGTGGCAGCTGAGGTGCGGGTACACATCCTCTGCAGCTGCCCCTGTTACAAGGCAGCAGCCATAGTAGAAAGTAGTGTTGGGGAATGGGAGATGTCCCTGTTAGCTGGCCCAGCTGAACCTGCATAAGAAAAGGAGTTGGAGCCATGCTGTGTCAGACCATACAGCATTGTGGCTGTGGTGCAGGCACACGTTCTTGTCTGCCAACATTGCTTTGGCAAGGCAACCTTTTGGCAGAGAAGTGGAACAAATAGGATGTGCAAGAGACAAATTATTTAACTGTGACAGCAAGTTTCAGCAAAGGTTTTCTTGTGGCATCTCTAGATGTCTTAGAAGGCTGCAAATAGCTGATGTGTGGAGCAGGTAGTTGTCTAAAGTTCCCAGTGTTGAACTACTTAAGTGTCATCAACATGTAATACTGAAAGAAGAGGAACTTCTGAATGCAGCCAGTCACATGTCTACTCAGGCTAAGGGGTTTCAAGGTGACAATCTGGGACCCTACAACCTAAATTCTGCTGAAGTCCTTAAGTTTGGAGTTGTTGTTCTTCAAGGCCTCAGGGAAAGGCTACTTGCTTGAGTAATCCACTCAGCTGCTCATGAGTGACGCGATTAGACTTAGATTTGCACCGAAGCGGCATGGCTTGGTGCTATCTGTTAAAATACAGGTGGAAAACTTTTTCCTTCTCTTTATTCTCATTTTCACAGTGCTTAAAGCTCTACTAACATTTTGAATTGGTTCACACTGTTTAACTTGGAATATGTGGTGTATAGATTCTTATTAAAGAGAATACAATAGAAAAATCTTTAGTTTGCATGTATTAGAATGAAAGGGTTTCTGTGGTCAAGATTAAGAAAACCAGTGGCAGTATTTCTGTGCCTCTCTATTTTAATGGTATAGTTCTTTTGATTCATACTTAATTTTACATCAGAACCTGACTAAATTAATTTAATGATAAAAAAAAAGAAAAAAAAAAAACCAATTTTATACTTGGAAAATCCCTCTGAACCGAATGTCTGGGAAATGGCTTAAGCTGAATTCTTAACCCTGTGATCTCTTTGCCTGTGGAAATAAGGCCCAAGAGCAGGTCTTGCAGTATAAAGAAAGTATGCAATCTAGTTTATTTTAGAAGTAACTATAAAGACCACACTGTTCTTCTGAAGGGAGACCATTTTGACAGAAGAGAGCTTCTACTTTTCCCAACATGTATAAATATTTAAATTTTCTAGTATTAAATATTAACAATGGGAAGAAAAGAGATACTATCTCAGTTTTTTTTTCTTAAATAAGGAGTGAAAAAGAGAGTTTAAATAATTCTAGTAATTCTATTAAAACAGTAACAACTGTGTCTTCATGCCTTATAAGTATTGTATGTATCACAGTATCATAGAATGGTTAGGGTTGGAAGGGGACCTTCAAAGGTCATCTAGTCCAACCCCCCAGCAAGAAGCAGGGATATGCCTGACTAGATCAGGTTGCTCAGAGCCTCATCCAACCTGGCCTTGAACGTTTCCAGGGATGGTGCGTCAACCACCTCTCTGGGCAACCTGTTCCAGTGTTCTACCACCCTAATTGTAAAAATTTTTTTCCTAGTATCTAATCTAAATCTACCTCCCTCTATTTGAAACCATTACCCCTTGTATTTATCCTTATGCATCATATGTAGGGGTAAGAGCTGTGAGCAGGTTTCATTCTACCTTGTTGGAAGCATTTATGATCAAGGTTTGTTGAACAGCCTTGCAAGGGTCAATGCATGACTGCTGGATCTGGGGAGTCCTTAGACATATGTTATGTACTGGTTTAGGTTGTATAAGGAAGTTTAATAGAAGTTACAAGAGTTGGATGATGACAACTGTGTCATGTGGCTTGGAATAAGTGCCAAGGAGCTGAAAGGGGCTGCAGTGCTCTTGCCCTTCCCTCTCTGGCGATCCAAGAGAGGAATGCACTTCTAGCTAATCTTGACCTGAAAATTATGAAATGAATTTCTCAGGAATGGCTCAGTCATTTTATCTAATAACTGTGAAAACCATATAAAATGCTTGTACTCTTATAGGAATAAAGATTGGCCAAGAGCCTCCCTTCTTTATGGATGAGTTTCTGATGACAACTTACAGAATTAATGTGCTCCTCTTGTTCCCGTAGATGTGTGTGGGGGGTTGTGTCTTTTTTTTCTTTTTTCTTCTTTTTTTTTTTTTTTTTTTATTTTCCCCCTGAGTGAGAGGATAGCTTCACCAGCCTGTTAGAAAATGGTCTTTCTTAGAAAACCATTCTCTCAAGAAACAGGTACCTGGGTGTTAGTTCCTCTGACTGTCTTTTAGTTGCCATGCAAGTCCCTGACCTTATGTGTCAAATACATGAAAATACAAGAACTTTGAAGGTCCCTAAATAAAGCATCTATAATTTTATTTTTTTTTATTTTATTTTTTTTTTTTTTAGGGAAACTTGAATCTGTCAAAAACCATGCCCCTGAGATTGCCTACCAGGCCAGGTGCCTTGGGGGTTTATGTGGAGGACTTGTAGACGCCTGTGCAGCCTGAGTGGGAGCCTGGTACTTGGTGACTCAGCCCAGAGTGGTCCTGCACCTGGGCAGGAGCAGCATGTTGGGACATCTGGTGAGGTCAGGCAGTGACTGGGTTGGATTATGGTCTGGTTTACAGCCTTGGATTTTAGGTATTTCTATTCCATCTACATTCTTTATTTGATTTAGCCCAATAGCTCTAAAGATCTTTTTATAAATATTTTCTAGATTATGGTGACAGCTATGTATCTAGCTTAATTTAAACAAATATACTTACACATTTGGTATGCTACAAGTCAGTCTCACATTTTTTCAGTTCAAAATTCAGGCTGATGTTTTTTAAGTCTTTATTCTGTTAATATATTTTACCTGACCTTTCTAACCCACTGAAATTCCAGTTTTCTTAGTTCCCTTGATTAACACAAGTGGAATTGTACTTTGTCCAAATTTCCTCTAGAAATGCAGCAATTCCACAGACAGGCTTTCCAACATAGGTTTGTTGTTTTTTTTTTTTTTTTTTTTTAAATAATATTCTTGTTATTAAACTATACTTATTTTCTGCCTCAGGTACTTCCATGCTACTATTCCTGAACTGCTAGAGACTACAGCTAGCTGGAGGGGAATCAGATACAGTTTAAAATCCCTTCATGAATTATTTTGTCACATCAGCCACAAGAATAACCTGATAAGTAGTGGCAGTTTGTTTGTTAAATGAAATCCTGAGTAAGGCTTTCTAGATAAACACAATGAATGCTTAAAGACTAATCAGTTGATCTTGAAGATCCTCTGCTTTTACAATATACACATCTAACAGCAATCCCCAAGCTTCAAGGCTGTATGTGCTGAGTAGCATCTCTTAAATTAAGGAAACTCAGATTCACCTTTTTCCAGGCTCCTCACCTGGCATCTGTCAGCTGTCTGTTATCAAGTGCTAGTTGCCTTCATGCACCATTAAGTTGTTGAAGAAAGCAATAACCAACCTCTAATGGTGGAAGAACTATTAAGCCCTGTCTTTAAAACTTTAAATAATGCGGATAATTGCTTTCCTCTTTACTAGGCGGAAGAACCAAGTATTGTGTTATAAGAAAGTACTTCAGACTGAATTGTTATAAAGCCCTTAAGGACAGATCTCTCCTGATGTGATCAGTGCTAAGGAATTTGTTTGTGGCACTTTTAGGATTGGCCGTACCTCTGTTTCGCTAGAACAGCAGGGTGGAGTTATTTTAATGAAACTGGGAGCAAACTGTAGTGGTGTAATACCCAGGGACTACGTGCTGTGCCTCAGAAGCCTTCTTAGGCTCTACCAGTACTAGAGGAGAAATTCAACAGTGTGATTCTACTGGAAAACATTGAAGTGACCAACTCACACCCACTCACAGATCAGAATCCATTTGGGAAAGAAACTCTGGGATTTCATTGCTGTGGGAGCTCTACGGGAAGCACTGTCATATCAGTAGGATTACTTTAGAAAGAACAAGAAAGGCCAACTGCCCCTAAAATATTTTACCTATGTTGTAGAAGTATAAAAACGATGAGTCAAATATTTGAACAGAAATCTGCTTGTTTTTGTTCTGAAAAATAGATCCTCCAAGGCACTTCCATTTTGTAAGACAATCTGAAAGCTTTTGTGAGAAAGCAGAAAACTTGAAATTTGTTGCAAACCAGAAGCATTCTCATGTTGGTCATAACAGTAACATATTACAATAGCTTTGGACAGGCCTAAGTCATTAAGAGAAGTATATGGCAGTAGAAATGTGCATCCTCAGTGCAGGCTGCAATTTCATGCAACAGCTTAGATGGTGAAAATCATCTGGCCAGTTCCTGGCCAATCCCAACTATCAGTTTCCTGACACTGAAACATATTTCTCTCAGTTGTACCAATATGGTCGATAGTGGATCAATAAACATCAACTGATGTCTAACATGGCCTCACAAGTGGTTCTGCCGGAAGGTTGAGGGGGCAAATGCTGTAGTATGATGTGGAGAGGAGCAGAGGGGGCAGCTCTGTGCTCCAGGTGGGCACTGTGTGTAAAACTGCTGTTGTAGACCAGTAAAATTTGAATCTCAGCCAAGGTAAATCATATGGTGAAGCTGAAAATGGCAGTGCTATCTAGACTCAAGTTATTGAGAGTTAGGCTCGTTGATTACTTTGCTCTCATTTGACTCTTCTTAACTGTTTATGTCCTATAGAAACTGTGCATGCTGGGCTTATACAGGTGGCTGGTACCTCTGTTCTAAGCAATTTACTGCTTCATAGGGCAAATTTCAGAAAAAAACCCAAACCCAGTCATCTGTTGTTGTGTCTTGATTGTGCTTAATCTGTTCCTCAGTTTTGTGCCCCCTGGACAATTTGAACATTGAGGATATTTATTTCAAAAGGCTTTTCAGGTGCAACAGGATGATTTTAAGTAAATGTGACTCTTGGAGTGAAGGGACTCTAGTTTTGCTCTGCTTGAAAACAAGAAAAACAATGATGCTTTGACAAATGTTTTTCTTGGCTATGGAAGTGTGGAGATGGGAAAAATACTTGGCTAGTCTGGGTAACACCTGCATTATTGCTGTGGAGGTATACATGGATCTTGCACGTACTTGTATATTAAAGTGGCACTAGAAAAACTGAAGCATAACTGATTTTAACTGAAAGAGGTAGCCTTATTTCCAGTGTAATTTCTACTCTAGCAGGTTACCTTCCCACCTGTCATGCAAATAGGGCACCACACAAAAAGCTTTGTGGGATGAGCACGCATGTATCTCTAAATAATTTAGAAGCATATCTCCTCAAAATGTCTTGTAAGTGAGCATCTATTTAATATTTGCTAGGGTGACTACGTTGCAGGTGTGTGCACCACAGCTGCTGATGGCGTATGCAAAGCAAAAAGACTGCACTCCTTTCTGACAGAATGGGGAGATGATATGCCTGTTAAGCCAGTTCAGTGGCTGTCACTAAGAGGTTGTCCTTGCTTCTTCCCATTTTTTTTTTTTTTTTTTTTTTCTGGCTGTCCCCTGTTCCCAGCCTCAAGGACCTGTCATCTTGCTCTGCCTTTCCCTTGCTCTGGGGCTTACCAGACTGGTTGGCTTAAGTTCACTACCCTAACAAAAAGCTGTTCTTGGGGTTTGTTTGTTCGCTGGACTAGTGAGTTGAAACAGTTTCTTGTATGGCTAAGAGCATTTGTTCCAGTGCAGGAACAACAGAGACGATGGGAACATGCAACTGGAAGTGAGGGGAAGGAGATGTGAAGGGAGGACATTTGTCTTTGTTAGACTTGTTCAGTCCAGTATTGTGTAACTGCCATATGATGCCCTAGGACAAAAATAACTGACTAATGCTTAGTTTCAGCTTTAGACAGAAAAAATGAGGAGATCATAGAAGGATCACCTATTATCTCTTGCTTCATGGGTTTAATTTCTTTCCCGCCTATAATTCAGCCTCTGTCTTATAAATAGCATCTGGTAGTTGCTGCAGAAAGCATTAGCAAATATATTTCATGCAAATTGAATTTGTTCCATGAGTAATCATAGTGATCAGATTATTTCTCAGTAGAATTTGTTATTTAATAAAGCTTTTTCAGTAAAACTGGTTGCGGAAATTCTGGTCAATATATACCTCAGCATGCAAGTATTTGGGCAAAAACTATGTGCACAAATGCTTGGAATAAAATTGTTCAAGTCACATTCCTGAAAGCTTTTTGAACTTGAAAGTAATCCCATTGGGAAATAGAACAAAACTTCTCCCTTGTGGGTCAGTAGCTAATATAAAAAATAGTATTAATGATGACTATTTAGTGAATAATCTACTAGCTGAAACATGTTTGTCTCTATTAAGACTGACTTAAGGAAAAGATAGAAACAGCACAAAGCTTGTATGTAAGTCTGAACTCTACACAGATTCCTGACTTGGATAAATCAGTATTGCTTCAAGTCTTTGAAGGGAGCTAAGCCAGTTTATATGAACTGAATGTCTTCCATTTTCACTGGGGACTAATATTTGACCAGCTGTAGTAATAATAATAATAATTGTATAACTCACAATTTTTGAAAATGCTAATGTATTCAAATGGTGTTTGAGTTTGGTAAATAGCAAATTACTATGAGCAATTCAAAGCTGTGTTCACAGAATTCACATACATTGGGGGAAAAAGGAAGCGCTATCCACAAGTTTGGATTTTAAGCCTTGTTTGGCAATATTAGGTAGCTCGCTTTTTGCACATCTGTACTGACTGGCTTGGCCTTCAAATTGAACTGTTTTTGGGGTTTCCCAAAAGAACTAGCACAATCCTTTCTCCCTTCACTCTGAAAAGGCTTGTCTGAGAGAACTCATAGGCTCTTTAGCTGTTCCTTCTCCCTATTGCAAAAATAAATGCAGGTTAAAGCTTTGGCCAGATCAGGGTTATGAAAGCATTTAGATTGACACGAAGCTTTGTTAGCTGACGTGTTTGAGGTAAGACGCTATTAGGTAGTGGAGGGTGGGGAGGGAGTTTCCTTGATCAGCGTGGTTTCATCTGAAGCCTACAGAGAAGTAATAAATACTCGTTAGTCCTATCTTTATCTCTAATAGTTTCTGTCTTTCCATCAGCTGCTTCATAACATGACCTGAGTATTTTAGTAGGGGTCTCCAAGCCTCAGTCTCTGATGGATATCTACCTATAGCAGTGGAACACATGCCTTCCTCCTCTGTTAAACTTCCCTAGGAGGAGTAAAGTGTATGCATAGCTTCTGCAACACCACTGACTGGTAGCTGTGGGCTGCTGGTGAAGACAGCATTATAGCAAGTGACAAGTTGTGAACAGAGATCCAAACAAGTGTCCTTTCTTGCCTACTCTGCCCAGCAAGTGATGCACTCTGAAGAAAGTCTGAGGCCACTTTCCCTCGTGTTCATCTTTCCCTCCAGTTACTGCCTTAGATAATGATTATCAATTTAAGGCCTAATAGAATAGACTGCAAGCAGCACTTAATGACTCTGGGGGTCCCAAACTCAACACAGAATAAAAATGAAATGTAACTTGAGATATAGTCTCACCAAATAGTGATATATTGGCCAACCCTCAGGCAAAAACCCGCTATTTCTTCTTTGCATATTGTTCTTTTCCTTTGCTGCCAGCATTCTTGCGGGTTCTGTGATGGAGATGGTGTAAAACCTAGTTCATGTGCGACTAAATGTTTATTGGTTTTGAGTTTTACAGTTAACGTTTTTTCCCCCCTAGTTAATCATGTGCCTTTTTGTGGAGAAGAAAGAGCAGAAAAGTTTCAAATATTGAGTTAATTCCAGCAGTAAATTATTTTTATTTTCTGAACGTGTACTGAAAAATTTTGCAGGCAATTGAGAAGATCTGTACATAGCTCACCTAGGCCTTTGTTTGCTACAAGAATATATTGCAAGCAGAGTACTTTTTTTTTTTTTAAAAAAAAAACCAAAACAACAACACAAAACCAACAAAAAACCCCAGCATTTTAATGTAAGGTATACATACCTGTTCTTATAGCCATTGAGCAAAAAACCCAAGACTGTGAACTCAGATTTGAGGGGGGAAAGTTTCTGATGAGATTTGAGGTAAGTTTAATGCTGTTGGTGGAGGTACTTGTAGGTACTTGGCCCTCTGAGGCAGTTAAATTGGGCAGTGCTGAGACAGGAAGGCATCTTAAATTGGCTTTCTCGTACCTCGATTCCTCCAGTTCCGCACAGCTTTATTTGCAATCCTGACTGGTTTCTCCTACCATGCTTGTGTGCTCGCTATGCCTGTACCTCCGGCTATTGGTATTCCAGTGGTGCTGGAGGCATGCTGATCTCTCCCCACTAATAAAAACTCTGCTTATAAGATTGCCTTCTAGTTGAAATAGTAGCCTTTGCGTTTCTGGTGGAGAAATCTTCCGATGTACTTAATTGGATTCTGTTAATTAGCGTAGCTTAAAAAAAAAAAAAAAAAAAAACACCCCAAAAAACCAAACAACCTCAAACTCTTCAGCAATAAAAATAAGAGATGCACAGCTGTGAGGCTGGGACTGATAAGGATATGATTGGTGTGTTTGTTTTCACTGGTATAAACAGCTTGGAGCTGGAAAGATATAGAATTCAGAAGCCACCTGGCTGTGTGTAAGCCCAGACTGTAGTCGTGCGCATGAAAAGTGCACATGTAGTGCGCATGTAGTCGTGCATTTAGAAAAAAAGCTTGGGAAAAACCCAACCAACCTTGCCATCCTCCTTCCTGGAGCATATCCACAGATAAGAATGTTGCTCTTCTCAAAAATGAGGGTTAGTAGCCAGCCTAAGGGATGGGTAAAATTCTAAATTGTCTACTTTTCAGGAACTAGAACCATGTAGTATACTTGCTGTTTTCTGTGCTTGGTCTCTGTGAGTACTGAAGTTATCAGGCCCAGCCCCTTTTTCAGGAAAAGTGCATTTGAAACATGTGCTTTGGATTAGTGGAGTCACAAGTTATGGCTCTTATGTTGTGATAGCACTTGGTAAAGTAGAAAGGTTCATCGGAAACCTTTTTCAGAGATTCAGTACAAGTCTTTTAAAATGATCCAAGAAACATATCTGTCTCCCTTAAGGCTGGGCATGGGAAGAAGTATTTCAACGTAGCACTCAGATGATGGATTTTCCAGAAACATAAACTTCCTAAATGTCTCTTTTCCCATTATGTTGTCCTACTACCTTTCTTTAACTGATCTTACCTAACCTCTGACTAGCTCCAGTTTGTGGAGGTAACCAGAGAAAAGAACTACCTGAGCTATTGTTTTACATGTTTTTAGTGAAATGAGTGATGTCTGGGCAATATAAATGAATTGCCATTCATGTTAAGCATTCTCTGCTCCTCTGTATCAGGGATAATTGTCTAAATGGGTATAAAATATCAACCTGGTCTAATGAAACACTTAGTACCACATTCAGGCTGGTTACTTGGGGAACAAGTGCAGTTCTTCCCCTTTCCTTTCTTTGTCAGCCTTCTTCCCTCTGAGTGTTATCGGAAGAACTGATAAAGATCAAGAACTAAAGACCTGTGGGTTAAAGGTGGTTTTCAGGAGTTTAGGGCTGGATTCCTCAAACCATAGTGCTGCTGCTCTGGAAGTGTTATGGTGAGTTTGGCTCCTGCTGCGCTGTGGAGCGTGGTTCAGACTGGAGTAGCACTCAGTTCTGTGAGCAGAGAGCTGATGCAGTCTGTTCAGTGACCATGGGAGGCCAAGCTAAACCACCCATCATTAATGGATTATTAATCCATCTCCATTTGATCGTTTTATGAGACGGAACCAAATGTCTTAGCAGTGGCTGTTTTTAGTTTTTTGTTTTTTGTTTTTTTTTTTTGTTTGTTTGGTTTTTTGTGACACCTTTTTTCTACAGCTGGATTCAGGTTGTGGGAGCTCTGCTCGTGCATAAAGTTGGGTGTTTTGAACTTTCGTGGACGTTAGGAATGATTTAAGGTGTCTGTAGGCACTTAGAAATAGGGGAGTTTATCCTGCTATCAGTGGTCCTCTTGGAGGTGGTAATATATTTTAATCTCATGGTGTTTGCCCAGGCACAGATTAGTACCTCCTATATCGGGGAGAAGGAAGAAAAAAAAGGGAGGGGGTAAGAGCTGTTGCAAATATTTTGAATCATAAAAAATAGCTTTTCTAAAAGTGATCAGACTATGCTTGAAGCTATGAATTATTCACTAGTGAGGCACTGAGTATATGCTAAAAATGTACATCTCTTCTTTGCAAGAGAATGTAAAAATATCACTTTGTGAAAATTCCTGAGCATCTGAAAAGTATTTCCATTCCTTGTCTTTGTAAAGATGGTTTTTAACAGGAGAAAAAAAAAAATGTAACCAAACCCAAGAGTGTGTTTCCAAATGTGGCTCATTGCATGGCTGCCTGAATGCTGGTGCTAGCAGGAGGGAAGGGGTAAGCAAAGATATGAACAGCCAGGAGAGCAAGGGTGGGACCACTGTTTTTGGCATCTACCCGCAAAACCCCACAACCCACTCATTTAAAATAGTTATGGAACTGAAGGTGTAGCTTTAGGGATAGTGCTAAGAAGACAACCACAGGCTACTGCTGAAAGAGGCAGTCTTGCTTCCCTGCTCATTCCTGCTACGCCATGTGCTCAGCTGCTTCCCTTGTTTCAGCGCTAGTTCTTAGCTGACCCTGCTATGGACTTGTTCAGACATCTTGTTCTGCACAGGCATATAACACCTGCAAGAAAATGAATGGTCTTTTGCTTTGATTTCTTGAACCAGTGCTTTGTGGGTGCAGGGCAAAGCAGGGAGTATGAACACACAGTGTGGGACATGTGGATTAATTATGGATGGTACAAAACTGTGAGAGTCTCAGCTGTAGAGTAAAACTTAGAGGAGATAGCTCTGTGGAGCAAGAAATTGAATTTGGGTATCCCACTTGCCATTAATGAACACAACTATTGACTACTGGTTAATTTGAAAAATGAGTTGGTATGCATGTTGTGACAACAAGGGAAAAAAAAAAAACCCTGCAATTTGGTTTTAACAGTGCTACAGAATCATAGAATCATAGAATGGTTAGGGTTGGAAGGGACCTTCAAAGGTCATCTAGTCCAACCCCCCTGCAAGGAGCAGGGACATCCCTGACTAGATCAGGTTGCTCAGAGCCTCATCCAACCTGGCCTTGAACGTTTCCAGGGATTTTTTTTGACAGAGATTGAATCTGTTATATAAAATGTCATAGTTAAGTGGTTATGATGTTCTATTATTCATATCCCTCCTCCTTGATACATAGCTTCTTTTTATGGACTTGTATTTATTCATGCCGTATGTGTAGGACTGGGGAGATGCTCACGCACATTATTTCAGTACACACTGTAGTGTCAGGTTGGTTTATATTTCTAAAAGTTTCCTAGCTATCCCTTTAGCTACTATAGTTAAAATGGAAAAGATATTAGATTTGATAATAAAATTCTGTAGTTCACAGTGGATCTGAACAATTTGTCTTTTTTTTTTTATGCTACTAAGCATGAAAACATTAGGGACTTCTTCAT
Source organism: Chlamydotis macqueenii (assembly GCF_036417535.1). Taxonomy (NCBI): domain Eukaryota; kingdom Metazoa; phylum Chordata; class Aves; order Otidiformes; family Otididae; genus Chlamydotis; species Chlamydotis macqueenii. Next base: position 29,403,508 of record NC_141557.1, read on the forward strand.
ATTAGTGTTGTGGTAGAATTCCTTTGTACAGACTTCTTGCTTTGGCTTGTGCTGTACAGCAGAGGTTTTTACTGGACATTTGGTCTTCAGCATGTAGTGTAAGCTTTTCTCTTTAGAGATTATTAGCACCTTTTTACACTCTCTCTATATTAACTGTACAAAGCAGATGGACAATTTTGTCTGTTTTAATTGTCTTTAATTTAGCCTAAGTTTGGTTGCTGGCCAAGTACTCATCACCTGTGGATCAGACTTGGCAGCTCTTTTTTTGTTTCTCAGCCAGATATTTTGTTCTCAGGATTATTTCCTTTTGAAAGGCCACACCAAAGTAGAGCTGAAAAGCAAATAAAACACACTACTGGATTTCAAATAACAAAGAACTGCTGAACATGTGATTTCTCTCTTGTTTTGGTCCTTTTAGGATCATTATTCAGTGCTTTTATTGGCATAACTGCCAAAGACTAGGACAAAACAATTGGTTGGAAATAATCTTTTTTTTTTTTTTTTTTTTTTTTTTTTTTTTTTTTAAATCCTTTCCCTGTATGCAGGAAGTTTAGCACAGTACATCCTGTCTTCTTGGGATGGACTTCTGTTTGCTTTATTGTTCTTCATTTTCTTAAATAATAAGAATTAGTAATTCACAGGCTAGTTACATTTGTATGAGGCAAAAACATTGATGTAATTAAAAAAAAAAAAAAGGAGCTTGTACTATTGACCGTAAAGCACCCTGGATGGGATCCAGCTCCCCTGTTTCTTACAGTAATCTAGTTTCTTTGGAGTCATGTCTCGTATCTCATTTACAATCACTGAAGCTGAGTGAGAGGTCTCATATTTTGCAGTGCAGTTGTCCCTGAGGGTGTTTTTCCTCTCCCTGTCCACTGTAGGGCAGTTGCCAGTGTCTGGAAGAGATGGTTAGGAAATGGGGACTACCTAATGGAACGTTCACTTGTCTAAATCACAGCTACACTGGCTGATGTGACCACTTTGTGTCATCAGAAGATCACTTGATGGTAGACTGAATCTCAAAAGTCCTGTTAGACTTGTGTTAGATAACTAAGGCTGGGTGATATTGTGTAAATTGATTGAAATGAAGAGGAGGATCTGGGATTAACACTGGAAAGGGAATTATTGATATCTGTTTGAACGGTGGGATGAGTATGATACCTCTATGGTATGCAGTAAGACAAGGACAGAGAAGTAACTCAAAGAAACCTTGACTTCTCTAAAGCAAATGACTGCTTTAGGTATTTATCATTATTAATTTTATTACCTGAAACAGGCCTTGTGTAGGAACAGTTTAAACAAGTAAAGAATGTTCTACATTTTTCTTTAATATTCCTAGCTTATAATTAAGTAACTAGAATACTAAAAATATGAAAAGTCCCTCTGAATGTGATGTGTACCTACTACAATAGTGGTATTAAACTCATAAAATGATTCAACCTTTCCTTCAAAGAGGGATTATTGCCACCACTAGTTCCAATTTCAAAAACTGCCAAGGATGGTGATTTCACAGTCCCTCTGGGTACCATGGGTAACCAGCCCCAATGCTGCATGGCCCTCTTAAGTTTTTTGGTTGTGTGTTGGGGGTTTTTTGGTGAGTTTTTGTTTTTAAAGTTTTTCCTAATGTTCCTATGTGCAGTTTGTGGTTCTTGTCCATGTTTAGCTTGCTTACCACTACCCATAAACATCTGACTATGTCATCATCTGTAACTGCCCTGCAAGCAGTAGTAGAAGCTCAATATGGAGCCATTGGCGATGGCTTGTCGTGGAGCATGCAAAGGTGTAGCTAACCTCATTTATTTGATTTATGTATTTCAGCTAAGACATATTAATGCTTCTAATCCAAGGTGTCTTGTCTATGTAGTACAAACAGTGCTTAAATATTTTCAGTTTCTGTAGCTTGCTTGCAGCCCAATAATGACCTTGGACATCCAAGACCTGTCTTTGCTAGAGAAAACAGATTTCTGGCTATGGGATTTTTAGTCACGAATATTTAAGGACAAAATGTAGAACAATATGGTTTTTCCAGATGAATGAACTTGGGGCAGGTAAAACTATTTTGTCAAAACCATTATTTCTGTGGGTATGGTTTCCTGCCCAGGAGAGAAGTCTTGAAATGGAGGGATTAGGCACTGTACAGAGCAACCTGTAGCTGCATTCATGCTGAGATACTTAGAGTTATACAACAATATAACTGGCAAAGCAGTTCTGCTATAGTCATGGTGTCAAGGTTTGCAAACCCTTCCTTTAACTAACTTGTGCATTTACTCTTACCAACAAAGGGCCACTTCTTGAAAGGGTGTACCTTGCTTTGCTTTAGTTCCTTTGCCAGTGGGTTCAATGAGTTAGATAATCTGGGGAAGAAGCAGGGTACTTTCAGTGCTGTGCTGAACCCCTTCCATTACAGAAGCACCAATACATGGTAACTGTCATAAAAGCCCATTGTAACTTAAAAAGCTTCTCCGATTAGTCAATTTTTTTCTCCATTTGTCCCAGAAGATGGAATTAGCCACAATGGAATAGAAAGCCTGAAATGGGTCAGTTACTTACAGTGCATTCAGCTTTCTTTTGTGCCTGAAAAGATTTCTATTTAGTTTTTATATAATTAAAATAAAAGACAGAGGAAGCTGCCAGGGGAAAGAGTCCAGGATTTTAGGTACTTGCTTTTAGCAACATAAAAATAGTATTGAAGCAAGGCTACCAGATATTTAAGTCTTGCTGGAACAAACTCAATTTTAAAAGACGTTTCTAAGCTGTTTAATAGTCTACTCTTCCCCAGATTCCTGTTTTCACACCTCCTTGTTGACATAAGGATATGGCTGGGGTCAGTAGCAATTTGGGAAGGAAAACAGAACAAATTTCCTGGTTGCCATGTGATAGTACATCTGTTGTTTCAATTTAAGCCAGCATCTGAAGCTACTGCATTTGTAGGCATTTGGCCAGATTCTGATCTAACTGGCATCAGTTTTAGACTCTTGCAACTACTCTGTAAATCAGGCTCACTCCAGTGTAGTCAGCTGTGTAAGAGGCGAATAAGGCCTATTCTTACCAAGTCAGCCTTTTTGTATGTTTGTAGAGCCTCAGCAATTCAGCACAGTCTCATAGCTGCTCCTTATCTGTTACAATTAATCTGCTTGAACTCTGTCTCTGTGGTGTCTCAGTTTACTCAAACGTTGGGTGTAGAAGACAGGATGCTATCATTTGTGATCTGTATCTTGAGGCAACCATTATAATCTATTACGTTTTGAAGGTTGTCTTCATGGAGTTAAAGCAATATTTTAATGTAAGGAGGCCTTAGCGCAAGCAATGAACAGTTGTAGATTCATATGCAGTAAGATAAGTGCTCTAACATATGGCCTAATAATGAGTTTAATTCAAACAAGTAGGTGGGGTGTATAATCACCAGAAGTCTGCCTATTGCCTATGATCCAAGAGGTCTGTTCTGACTAGGACTGAATGTGGTTGGGGAGGAGGGGAAGGCAAAAAGTAGTGTTATCTGGTAGCAGAGAGCTATGTGTTACAGCATTGTTCACCTGGGTATAATCCCAACAGGAAACTGAGATCCAGAATCAGGCTTTCCGTATTGAAACTCAAGTAAATCCAGCTGGGGAGGCAAAATGTAGTGTGGACATGGCGGAAATGATATAGATTCTGTCTGAGTCACCAACGTGGGATAATTTACCTAATTCCAAATAATTTGGTTCAATAGGTTTGATTAATGCAATAAATAAGGAAGTGCAACTCCTTTGGAAGTGAAATAGTTGAGAATAAACAGAGTTATAATGCACAAAGGGGTTAGTGCTCCTGTTTGTAAGACTTACTGGCCAGGTCAGCGATGTTGCTCGTGCTGATCAATACAGTAAGAATATTGTTACAAGCATTCCTTAAGTGGCACAACTGTCTGAATCTTAAATGTCAAATGATAAAAAAAAGGCAAAAATCTGATAATAGGAATGTTTCTAAAGACACAAAACTGCACATAAAAGAAACTGTCATGTCGGAAGACTATAAATCACAGAATGGTCCACTGTCATGTTTCAGTGTGACATTCTTTCAGCTTAATCTTGATTTAGGCAACTTTTCTTATCCTCAGTGTATGTTTATACTTGTTCTGCAGCTAGAATAAACCCATGTAAATCTGAGAGCTTTGCTAGGGCTCTGTGTGGGTGCTGCCCATTGTCATGTGTTGGAGTGAGTGGCAGAGACTGCAGGAACTAATTGCTGTAACTGATCATCGTGTTATCTCCTTACTGTGCATTTTGTACTCACTTATTTTATCATTCCTAAAGTAATTTTATAAGTTCTTAGTATAAGCAACATAGCTTTCAATTAATTCAGAGATTTTGTCTTCCAGGTTATTCTGTGTGCTGTTAGTGCTATAACACTTTCTGTTTCTTGCATAGTCTTCTATACAGGTAAAGATAGCCTCACTTGTAGTTTTTTAAGAGAATAGGAAAGCGAAGTGATCATCTTCATTTTCATTGATACTACATATTAAAACCTCTTGAGATTGTTGCCAAAGGGTGAAGGTGTCTTGTTTCTTTTTTTTTTTTTTTGTTGTTGTTGTTATTCTTAGTTTCCAAGTTCTTAGTTGGTTTCTAGTTTCTGAGCCTTTAATAGTTCAAATCCTTAGTCTTTTCTTTGCAGTTATGTAAGTAAGTAAGTGTGTATCTCTTGAAACAAAAGCTAAGCTTTTCATATCCTCTCATCTGTTCAGGAGCTGACACCCTAATGAAAAAGTACAGTTGAAATCCTCAATATTTGATACTCACATTTGTCTGCAGTCAGTCTCACTTTTTTTTTTTTAATTGAGGTACATGTTGATTTTCATTTAAACATTAACACATTAAGACTACTCGCAGGAAAATTATGTTTAATTTTGAATGCAGTCCTGAACTTATTTTTGACAAATTATGCTTTGAATGCTGAGTTCAGAAATCAAACTGCTCTCTGTCCATCTGAAGTTTTTTTCTTGCCTTTCATCTTTCAACTTTTCCATCCGAATTACACTAATAGTTAGCTCCAAACAGTATACTAAATGATTATACCAGATAAAATGAAAAAGGTGGTTCTAAGGATGTCATGATCTTAAAAATACATGTGTCTTGGAGACTTAAATCTTGCTCAGTGTAAGAGCTGAGTGTGTGGTAGGCAGGCAGAATGTAGATGTGTGCAGAAAATGTCTTAATGACATGGAAGAAGTCCCTCCTGTAGGAGAAGATCAGCAGCTATCTGTTTTATGATCAAAAAGGGAGTAGCTTGGGTCATTTCCTGAAACAGAGATCAGTAATCAATGTGGGCCTCTTCACTAAATGATCCAAAGCTAATCCTGTAAGGAATCAGCGGCTGGATCAGTACTGAATGTTTGACTAGATGTGCTTTCTCCATACACAGAGTCCTAGGTCCATTGCACACAGATCAATTTTGAATACAGGGCATTTCAGCAATGTTTCCAAATGTCTTTAAAGTGCAGCAAACTTGTGCAGTCTTTGGACACCTACATTGGGAGGATGGAAATGTTTGCATGGATTCCAGGAGGTGAGTATACTGTCTTGGCAAAGAAATATCAAAGGGATGAGAAGTAGTATGCTATCATCCTGGTGAGTCTGAGGATGGCAACAACAAGACTACACATCCAGGGTTTGGTACAGACCTGAAAAGGAAATCAGCAGGGAGAATGACAAATGCAGTTCCTTTTCAAGAGATCAGCAAAGCTAATATTTTTCATGTGATTACCACCATCACCTTGAGTCTGAGACATATATATCTGCTGTCAGATAACATAATCTGTACTCTAGTAATCTTCATTTTTGGACATATGCAAGGAACCCTGATAGCTTTCATGTAGAGTAATTATGAAGAAATACAAAGAAATTTGAGTTAGACAAATTGAACTTGGAAAAACTTACATCTTTTCCAGGGGGGTGCGGGAGGGGAAGGTGGGAAAAGACAGAGGAAAAAAAAAAATACTTGAAACATTGAAAATAGATATTTTAGGAGCACTTGGGTTGGAAGCTTCAGTCTTGGATAACTACAGGGAAATAACTTTTGCCGTATTGACATAAATATGAGAAATGTATTTAGGTTGAGCCCTATCATTACTTTTAAAGGTAGTGAAGAAGGTAGGAAAACGTAGACTTTAATGTGGCTGCCTACGCTGTTCTTCATTCCACTTGTACAGCTGTATCCTCAAGCAAGCTGAAGTTGAGTTGTTTGGCTCCATGTTGAATTAACACCACCATATCAAGACTGGATGGGGATGTCAGCTCCAGGAGAAAGGAGAGGTTTTCCCCTGCAGAACAGCTGACTTTGAAGGCCTAGTGAAAGTCAAATGACTTGGTCAATGGACAACTGAAGTTGAGTGAACAAGGACCTTCTAAGTTTGAACTGACCTGTGGGATCATCTTGTCTCAAGAACATTAAGGAGTCATTACTCACTAACTTCTTCATAGATGAGGCATCAAAATAAAAGGATTTCAGATATTTGGAGCACTGAGCAAGCAGTACCAGCATACTGAGGTACTGATATATGTAGCTGCTTTCTACAAGGATCAAACAAGCCAGAGCCATTCAGTATTTTCTGCTGTTTCCATAGCATCAACAGATGAGATATTGCTCCAGAGGAAGGTTGGAGCAGGTATTTGTCTCAATTTAAGAACCCCATGAGAGCTAACAGGTGGACTGGTGAAGGTGTTAGAAAGTTGTGGGAACTTAAGCCTTTGCTTAGCTGGAAAGATGAAATACTGTAAGATGAGTATTCTAAGCTGCCAGGCGAGTAGGTCAGCTAAAAACATAAATTGAGAGAAGAGTCATTTCTGTGTTAAGTAAAACTCAGCATAATACAGTTGTTGCCTTTGTTATCCATATTTCTTAAATAGTACCAAGTAGATGGAAACATAGCTGCTGTCACCAGCAGGCTGCAAGACTTTTAAAAGAAGATAATCAGACATGGCAGAACTATCTGAGGCCTATGATGGTGAAGAACAGGAGTAGGGCCATGACTGGGTTGGAGCTGGAAAAGGCAAAAAGGAAATTGCAAGAAGTTGAATGAAGACTGCAAAGAAATGCTATAGAGGTACTACAGTAACAGACAGCATGAATTTGGCAGCTGGCTTATAGGTGTAGGAGGAGAATATCAGTTTATTTTTTACAACTTAAGAAGCGGAATTTTTTCTACATTTTGTAAATAAATAAGTTTATATCAAATATATTTTTATATTTGTTTCTTTTTTTTTTTTTCAGCTGAAACAACTATAGAACCCTGATTTTATCTTCCTGTGTCCAGAGGAAGTTAATGTGTAGTAGCAGGAAAATTATAAATGAAAAGATAACTCAGAAAAAATTACTTTTGTTTTTTCTTTCATGAAATTAACAAAAAAAAATTGCTTCTCTGAGGCTAGCTGAAATCTTTTTGGTGATATCATTTTCTAGCTCTGTGATGTGTGACAGACATAAAACTTCATTAAAACTACTAAAAAGAGAAGAAACCAAAAAACTACTAGTTGTGATTGGAAATGTCTTTGTCTCAAGGTGTGAAGTTGATAATTGAAGACTGCGTGATAGTAATTTGGTAAAAGTCAGTGAGGAAGAACAAACAATTTTTGCTCCTGTAGTTCTTAAGTACCTTTCCTTTTGCCAACTTAAAATTATTTTTTTATTAATACTCTTGACCAAATCACTTTTATGTGAACAGCAGGTTTAAGTTTGTTAAGCTAAGAAAGTTAACAGTACCTCAGCATGTGACCACTAATTTGTTATTTTAGCATTATGGGTAAAGCAATTGTGAGGTTCAGTGTTTTCTTTTTATAAATGTATTTTATAGTCATGATACAACTAAATGGAGAAGGTTCTTTTGTCAGTGGGTCAGTAATTCCTCAAGGTGCTGTTCATGTCTGAGTAGATCTGTAAATCTGGATTCCACAAAGATCCAGCCCAAAGCCTTTTGAAGTGAGCAGAAGTCTTTTTTAGTGGCAAAGGCCCATTTCTCAGCCTAAATAGTTCAGGTTGAAGCAAGAAAATACCGAAAAAGAAGACAGAGAAATGGCCCTTGTGGGGCTGCAGCTGAGTCATCTTGCAAGCAAATACTTCAGCCCTGTGCCCAGGATCACCTCCACAGACATGGTGCAGTTGATGGTAGCGCTGGTTCTCTTGAACTAGTTCAGTGCTGCTTTCTCTTCTCATCTGAGAGATGTGGTGCTACATTTGGATCTAAGTTATACAATCAGGTTTTAATTGTGGCCTTATACCATTTCCTGCTACTTGGATTAAATAAATTTAAAAGTGTTTTGAATACTTCAGTTTCCCTGAATTTGTGGTCAAAAACTTAGGAACTGATGAGTTTTATATGTTTTCCATTTGCAAATCATAAATAACTAAAATTCATGTGAAACTCTGTCCAGACACAGATAATGGTCGTTTAAACAAACCTAGCTGAGCTATAAAGGAGTGACACCTACAAGAAATCATTATACTGATTTTAGTTATGAGCACTTTCATCTCAATTATGCATCACTTGAAATAATACCATAGAACTCATGCACCTCCACTTTCCTCATGAAAAAATACAATGGTCAATATTTTACTTTGACCTTTTAGATAATATTTTTTCAGCGATTTACCATTCCATGATGTTCCTTCCCTTCTCCCTGATTCTCAGCTCTGTTGGTCCCACTAGTTTGCCTCCCTAAAGACTTCCAGATGCTTTTTGACCTGCTTTAACTTTGCAAAAGAGCAGGAAAATACCCACTTTTCTGGGAGGTGTGGGTTTGTTTTGTGGGTGGTTGGTTTTTGTTTTTGTTTTTTTTGTTGTTGTTGGTTTTTTTTTTTTTTTTTTTTTTCCCCTGTGAGGTTTTCTAGCTTTTCAACAAAGCCAGCAAACCACCTGGTTCTCAAAGATTGCTTGATGAGCTGATACAAAGTAAGTGGTGGATGAGAGAAAGGTGGGAAGATGCGGGAGGAGTTGTACCTTTCAGTGGTGGTCGCAAGCTGTTACACCACACAGTGTGACCCCAGACTTCTGTATTTGAGCTTCCTTTATGTTAGGGGCTTATTTATAGGGATGAACTTCTTAGCAGGGCCTGTAGTGATAGGACAAGGGGTAATGGTTTTAAAGTAAAAGAGGGTAGATTCAGACTAGCTACGAGGAATAAATTTTTACAATGAGGGTGGTGGAACACTGGAACAGGTTGCCCAGAGAGGTGGTGGATGCCCCATCCCTGGAAACATTCAAGGCCAGGTTGGATGAGGCTCTGAGCAACCTGATCTGGTTGGAGATGTCCCTGCTTCTTGCAGGGAGGTTGGACTAGATGACCTTTGAAGGTCCCTTCCAACCCAAATCATTCTATTATTTTTCCTGGAAGGTACAAGTTTCCCCAAAAGTGGGGGAGGAATCATGGCACAACAATTTTCAGCAATAGGTGTAGAGCTGTAGTGGCATGGTATTACAAGGTTACGGGACAATGTGAATGATGCCATTTTTATCACTGATGTCATATGTAAGCACACTGCCTAACCCTTGACTTTATAATTTTAGGGAAAAGTGTAGAAACAAAGCAAATATATCATTATTAGTTGTTGTTTATGAAGTACTTTGGGATGCTATATTTGGATGAAAGCCAAGCATACAAACTTGTCTGTTGACAGGAGGAGATTAAGTATCTTTATCCTTTTCTGCTTTCTGTCAGTGAAATAATTGGAAGGGAATCTCAAAATAATATGATATATTATTGTTCGGATAAGTAATTAAATATTTGGCTTGCTATCTGCAGCTTAGATGAACTAACCAAAATTTTGTGTTGAAAATTGGCTACAAATCTCACAGGAATTGGCATCCATTGAGGCTTCTGGTATTCCGTATTGCCAGGAAGATGAAAATAAAAGAAAAGGCTTATGCAAAAATGTCTGCCTTCTGAAAAGTTGGTTGTTTTTTTTTTTTTTTTTTTTTTTTTTTTTTTTTTTTTAAATTCTGCTAACTGTTCTCTGCTTTGAACATGCAAAATTCTGCCAGTTGTAGTCCTGCCAAACAAAACCATTGCTGGACTAGTTGTCACACTGATTTTAATGGGTAGACTCCTTGGCAAAAGCATAAAACATTGCAAGAGGGGTGATAAAATCTGTTTTTGAAATGTAACTTGCTAACTATTTCAGACCGTCACATATCCTGCAATAGTACTGAGTTATTAAAATCAGTGTTGAGTGAAAGTGTGGAGAAGCATAACTATGCGTGCCATGGGATATGGCATTTACACCTCATTGGGCTTTTCCAGCAAAGAAGAGGTTCAGTAGAGCCATTTCTAAGTTACATAAAATTTATTTTGTAACATTAGCATCTACTTTTCTTGCTCAGAAGTACCCAAAATATTTATTTTAATTATTTGTAGGCTTTGAAAAGCTTTTCCTTTCTTTATAGGTGAAAAACTCTTGAAAACAACTTTGAAATATTTGTGACACAAGGTTCACTTTCTTGTGAAAATGTACCAGAAAGTTTACTTGAATAATTTCAGAATTGAAAACAAAAGGAATAGTTGAAAGAGCATTTTTATTTATTTACTTTTAAAAAAGAAATCTTAAATTGATAAAACACCAATGTAAGAAATGACTTGAGATGCGACTTCTTTTTTATGGCCACAGTTTGTCTCAGATATGCACATCTGAAGCACCTGATGTCCTCTCAAAAGTGCCACTGTCCCTCAGCTCCAGTTTTCATCGTGATCTTCAGACACCTTAGATGGCTTCCATAGTGCTCTTTTATTTACTCTCACTACAAGAAGATGCCAGACACTGGTGAATCAAGCCTGTCTTCTGTTTATGGGCTTTAGTGCTTATGAAATTGTGCGTATTTAACAGTTTTCATTACCTGCACCTGTGTATTATGCCAAGACACCATTCAGCAGGCAATAATCTAGGGAGCCATTGTGCCACTGCCCTGATTTATAAAGGTCAGGACCTGGTGCTATCTGTCCACAGAACAAGTAATTGCCACACAAATTGGAACAGATTGAGTGAGCTGAACTTTAGACAGCACCGTTAATTTAGGTAAGCATTACTCATCAAACTAATTAAGTATAATTGCTTTTTTTTTTTTCTTTGAGCATGGAACACCGTGGCCATTATTCCTATGCTAACCTTTAAAGAGCTTCTACTCTTCATAGAAATATGAAAGTTATTTTAAAAAATAATTCTTTATCATACTGCTGATGAAGGAAAGATCCAAATTTAATTGTGTGCCTTTCTCTGTTGGAAATGAAGATTATTATGGCCAAATGTAGGGGAAAAAATGTGACAGTTCATTTTTTACATCATGAAAAGCACTTCTTAACTTGATGGTTACTTAGTGAGACTGACCTTATAAAAATAATCAGGTAGTTAATGTACCAGCACTGCCTCAATTGCAGGATGTGAAGCTATTACTGTCAATACTGCTTGAAACAGTACAGCTTCACTTGGAGTACAGTGTCTGGGGCTAAATGTCTCCATCTGCACAGACCTGGGTATGTATAACTTTAAAAGGATCTTTGAATTGCTTCAGCAATTGATGGCAATTTTACGTTTCATAAATGTTCCAACTGCTTCTAACCAATACTGGAGACTCAAGCCTAGAAACTAGATTTCCTTAGGATTTAGAGTTTCCCTAGGTAATGTGAAGCAACTTTTGAACAAATCTGCTAGTCCCAAGGTCTGTACTCCCCCGTCTCCCCCCCCCCCCCCCCCCCCCCCCCCCCCCCCCCACTAGAGGCCAGGAAGCAAAACATGCATAGTTTATACATGTCCGTGGTGTCAGTTGTTCGGCATAGGCATTCACATTGACAGCAGATTACTTAATATAATGTAAAGGATTTCTTTAAGGATCTTTAAAGGAATAATTCTTAAGGACAATGTTCCAGCTAAAAGCAAATACTAGAGCATGATGAGTTTTCTACAAGGATATTACATCATTAAAAAATGTTTTAATCGCCCCAGATTCCCGAGTTCAAAACGTGTTTAATGAAGCAAAAAGAAGCTTAGACACTGATTTTATTACAGAATTTTCCCCAAGAAGGTAGCACAGCAGACACAAACACTTTCTCATTATCTCTTATATACAGACATCCTTACAGCAGTGTAATGTGTTGTCAACTGGCTTGGACTGTAAATGGGAAACACTACTTAAAATCTTTATTTGATCAGATTTGTCTGAATTTGGTGTGGGATTCAGTAAGTGCCCAAACAGCTGGGCATTGCAGCATAATGGAAGTGAGAGGGGAAAAGTAAGGAAAACAAAGTGTGTGATAGCTTATTTTTTATTTGCTTAATTCTTTTGAAACCTCAAATTAACAGCTTGGAGGTCACATGATCTCTTCCTTTTTCATAGAGATGTTTCTTCAGCACAAAAAAAATATATGTTGGCAAAGTAGTGAGGGAAGTGTACATTATTAATTTTCTGTGCTCTGTGGGTAAGTGGGAGATTCAAGTTACCAAGTCTCCACCCTAAGAGAATTTAATTTATGTAAAATTTAGATCTGTGGGGTGGGTTTTTTTGGTGGTTTTTTGTTTTTTTTGTTTTTTGTTTTTTTTTTAAGAAAACAAAACCATTTTTTTCAGGAATGTAGCCATGAATCTTAGAATATGTTTTAGTCAGCTCTACTTCATATAGTTTTTATTACATATAATAATGTAACCGGAACAGGTTGCCCAGAGAGGTGGTAGATGCCCCATCCCTGGAAACATTCAAGGCCAGGTTGGACGGGGCTCTGAGCAACCTGATCTGGTTGGAGATGTCCCTGCTCCTTGCAGGGGGATTGGACTAGATGACCTTTAAATGTCCCTTCCAACCCTAACTATTCTATGATTCTAATAATGAAAAGGTACATATTTAGCAACTGGACAAGGTCTGTGGTGTTTTCTGGGTGTAATCTTCTATTTCAACTGTTCAGTGCTCTGAGATTCTCCTACATGTACACTTACAGCATGTGGGAGACAGCAATGTATTACTGAAACTTGTTACTTTCAATACCTTTGTAAATCGTTGCTTTAGAATATGTGTATGGCCAGGTGCAGATAAGAATGGACTGTACCAAGCCTGGAAACCCTGTGTCCACGTTAGTGCACAAATATTACACCCTGAAGTGCTAAGCTCTGACTTTTGGAGGTTATCAGCCTTTTCCAGAGGTTGCTTATAGAACTGTGCTAACAGCTTCTGTACCAGATTGGCTGGTGTCCAACTAGCATGGAGCATCTGAAGAACATGCCTGTATCTGCTTGCATTGGTTCTTGTACCTATATCTTCAGCTTTTCTCAGGCTTTGGATTTCCTAGAAGACACAGTGATTTCTAGCTCTGATAGAAGAGATTATCTCAAATAGATACAGTTTATTTCTAAAACTATACAAATATTTCTGTGACTGAGGTAGGATGTGATAAATTGCAGGACTGGAATATTATTTGATGAGTCACAACTGATGTATGAAAACCTTTGTTCTAAAATGGAGCAGCTGCAATGTTTTTGTTTTTGTTTTTGTTTTTTTAACAGATGCACCCTGTGCTAGTAGTAGTTGTTCCATCAGAATGATGTGTCAAGAGGAGGGAAGGAATACACTGTATGTACTATGATTTAATAGAATAAGGATAGAAAAGCAACCTAAAGGATTGTATAAATGAGGGTAGTTTGTTCCCCAGAAGAAATTTTAGGGATATATCTCTAGGTTTCTGCATGTGTGTCGTGTCTCTAGGTTCAAATTTAATAACAGAAGTTAAATTGATTTGGATCATGAGGATTTGATCGGCATATTGGTGGTACTACCTAAGCATATAGGGATTTTTGACTTTGGATAACAGTCAGCACTGTTCCTTAGATTAGTTCCCCAAAAGTTGATTCCTTGTTTAAAATTCTTCTAAAGCTATTTAGGGGCTGTAGAGGTACAAGTATTTCTATTACAGGTTATTTTTAGGAGCAAAGTCCTACCATTTAGGTTATGTCTAATTTTATGTGCATGTTAGTGGTAGCTTGGTACAACACGTATGGATCTGTACAGCAAATCAGTTGGTTGTGAGGAACTGATGTTTGCACAATGCATTTTTTTTTTTTTTTTTTATGGTTTGATTTTAGGTAGCTGTAGCTTGGTCTCTTAGTCTGAACATTTAGTAGAGAATGGAGCATGGATGGAACATCCATGGGTGGACACACTGGGTGTCCTCCTGAAGAGCATATTTCAGTTTATTTTCTCAAAGAAATCCAATTTGTGAGATGGCTTTGCAATGCACAAGAAAATGCAGGAAACCTGTGATTGGGAGAACTGCTTCTAGTGCAGCCCTGATTTGAGTAACAAATGTGGATGTACCTGCATCCCTACTTAACTCTTTCTCCCAGTTGCAGATAGGATCTGTATGATAATGGCTCTTTTTTTTTTTTTTTTAATTTTTATTTTTTTTCTATTCAAAATGCATTAGAGGAGCTGGGCAGGAAGTGGTTTCTGATTCTACAAAGTATTTTGTGATTGCAGTTTTCCTGTTTCACCACCCAGGATAAGGTTGGCAGCTTTTCAATGTCTTTATGAAAAACTAGGTTAAGGCAGAGAGACTCTCTGAAAACCGCTAGCAGCATATTTTCTTCTGAGAAAGGTTGCTCTCCTGAGAAAACTTTCAGTTCCAGTGAGTGAATTTGGCAATTTTGACAAAAATGCTTTATCAGCTTAACTTTTCATCGCAGGTTAATGATGTTGATAAATGAACTTTGTGAACCAAATTTCTTGAGTTTTTGTTACAATTCAGAGTGTTACTTTACAAATAAAATCCAAAAGAAAACAAAAAAAAACCCCTGGCATTAGGAGAACATTATCTCAGCAAATACAAATGTGAAGATGTAAGCCTACAGTACTGTCTGCCTAGCATCATCCGGCATTAGAGAAAGGCTTGCAGAGCTGAGAATGCAAAGGAAAGAAGATGCACATGAAATACTAATGTAATTTCTACTTGCCTGCAATAAAACATGTTACTGAAATTTAGTATCTATTGAAATAGTGTTAGTACTGACCTAACTTGTCAACCATTTATGAAATATTTAATATGTAAAAATCATTAAATATTTATTATATAACCATTAATATATAATCATAGAGTATTACCATCAGTATAAAGACTTTCATTAAGAAATGGATGCCTCTAAACAATAATAAATTTAATTGCAAATTTTCTCCTAAAGAATATATGATAACATAGAACCAGAAGAGAACATCTGTACTCTGTGGATGATCTCTGAAAAGTGTTCTGCCATTTTTGCTTGTCTTTGTATAGATGTTTTCTTGGTACATGCACAGTTCTTTACACTTGATATGTGGAATGATTGGTAATTCTTTAGCTCATTATATATGAGAATCAATAACTGCAGAGCTGAACATATGCAATAAGGAAGCTAATTAAATACTGTTAGATCTTGTTGATTTTTTTTTTTCCTGTTTTGTTGGCACTTTTTTCCCCCCACCAAATTACTGATGTTAATGATACCTACCATTGATGACAATTTGTTTACTACTTTGATTACGAAGGGTCTTTTCTATAAATAAGAGTGATAATTTCACAGGACTAGCTGCTTCCTTATAGGGGAAAAGTGTTTAAGATTTTATGGTTGGAATTTTATTATTTCTCTTTCTGGGCTCTTGTCTGTGCTTACCATGGAGCTTACCAACTATTAAGGATTACTTCAAAGGAGACGAGAATACAAGAGTGCTCCGCATATATTTGAACTCACTGTTAAAACTGAAAGTGCATGTTTTCTGGACTGATCCTCCTCCACACATTTGCCCTAAAAATAAAAAACCCAAAACTTTTCTCTATTCTTTCGAGATGCTAATGAGTATTCCTGACCCTTCATTTCAGCAGGCACTTGTACTGTACAGGTAATGAAGAGCTGATGCTCATCATATTTTCTGTTACAAGACCACATTTTAAAAAATATATTCACTATTTAGATAGCATTGCTTAGAACCTTAATCAACAAGCAATTAAACCTTGGCCTTGAATTGCTTTACCATGCCATATTTGAGTACATGGGCTTCTGTCTCTGTGCTGTCTCCTGAGGTCTCTGGTATGGCACAACCACACTCTGGTGGTTCCCACTTCTCATAAAGTGCAGACACCGATCAAGACTGCCAGTTATTCTAGACATGTGGCATGTATATACATGCTATCAACCAGGATTATTCTCAGTTGGATACCTTTTGATTCAAGAGTTGTTTAGCCTTTTCAGAGCGGATGTCCAGGTGATATCTGAAAGAATATTCTTGTTGAGTCAGAAAATGGCAACTTTTCCCGGCAGCTATGGCAATGGCTGTGGATTTATGGAGGAGGAACTTCAATCTAAAAGTTTCAAAATAGCCACAGGCAGCCAAGATGCTAAATGTGTGTGTGTTTGTTTTCGTCACAAATATCTGTGTTGCACTGCAGATAATGTGTTGCTACAGGATGGAACTGGAAGCTTCTGATAATATGTTTTATTTTTAAGGCAGTTTTGTTGTATTGGCTTGGAATAAGCTGAAACAACATATGCTGGAAAATGCGATGTTTTGGAATAAAAATCCAGCTAATCTAAACAGAAAAGATCTGATTCTTTGAGGGACTTGCATGATTTCCTTTGTTAATGAGATTTATGGACTCAAACAAGTTCACTGATGTGTTTGGAGCCTCAGGGTTTTTCTTTGGCCAAGCCCTTTGTAGCAGCACAAACTGAAATCAATCTCAATACAGTAGGGAAAACTGACAAGAGTGCTGTTAAGTAAGGTATTGACTCGGTGAACATCTTTGGGGCACATCAAAATGACCATAAGAGCCTTTGGTTACTTGCTCATGGTCATCTTTAGGCAAACCTTGTTTAGGAGAAAATATTTTGTCTTTTTCTTATCTTGATTTGCATTGCTTCATCAATGTATCTCCCATCCTCACTGCCTTCATTAGCACCCGTGCTGTGAAGTGATTACTGTAGGTGAGGAGATTAAAATCTTGCTTGTTAGGTTTGAAGTGCATCCTCACACTTCAGAAATCTTTTTTTTTTTTTTTTTTTTTTAATTAAAGCCTTTGAAAACTGTATTTACTCTCTAAATTCAATACTTAACAGCTGTTGTGAGAAGTAGGCCCCTTCACAGGAGAAGGCTGAACTACTTGAGAGGGGACAGAGCTTTGGAAAGATTACATAGGCCCGAAGAGGGCAACAGCTAATTTGCTACTGAGGGAGCTTTCTACAACAGTGCAGATCACTTAACTGCATTAGTTTTAATGGCCTTAATGCGATTAAATCTCCTGAACTGCTGTGGAAATAACGAAACAATGGTTGTGACTTCCAGTATCCTTGTTGTGGCACATTCGGTGGAGAAGACAAGACCTTCAGTTCAGACATGCAAGAGCACATTGTGTCAAGATGATTAGTTCCTGAAAGGCATAACAAATGACTCAAAAATGCACTGGAAGGTCATGTTAGACCCTGTTTGAAGTTGCTGCATTTAAGTGACTAGTACACGAACAGTACCACCTACTCCCTTTACATGAACAGATAAAAAAGCTGGCATCTGCAATACACTGAGGGACATGAGCCAAATAACCTGACAGATAAATCAGTTCCAGTGTGGCATATGTTGGGCTGTTGCCTGTTAGTTTTAGGATAGCATGCAAACTACATGTAAAATTGGAGTAAAAAGACAGCTGGTGCAGTCTTTCATGGCTGAGGGAAATCTTCATTGTTGACCAGCATGTATTGCATCTGTCATGTTATTTTTTTATTCTAAAGAATAAAAAGATGCTGTGATGTGTCTCTAGCCAGTCTACTGTTTTATTTATAATGACCCATATAGCTTTGTGGCATTTTGGCATATTAAACACACAAATTAGCCCATTCATAATCCATACCAAATTCCCTTATAAATCTGTATTGTTTGTCAATTGCTATAGTTTTAGGGAAAAAAAAAGATGTTTCTGCTTGCTTCCTTAAAATGTTACTCAAATTAAAACAAACAAAGGAGTTCTCTGAATTATCATCTGAGCTCATATAGAGAAAGGAAGGATTTATTTATGGAAAATGTATGCTATCAGAATTGGCTGTTAGTGACAAAAGTGAAACTACAATATCTTTTCTATATGATGTTCAGAGCAGCTTCTTTTGGTGGTTGCTACCTCACAACCACATAGTTCCATACACTTGCTGACACATCATTAAAAAAAAAAAAAAATCTATCATTGTGTTAGCAATCTGTCATCACAGAAATCAATGAGTAGGCTTTGCTGATCCTGTGTTTATCCTGCTGAGTAAGATCATGTAACAAGACAACAACCAAAAAATAAAAAAAGCTGTATTTTGCAGCATAATTATTAATTCCAAAGCAGATTGCTGGAGCAGAAATTGGTTGTAGAGGGTACAGTCTGAATTCTGAAATGTTCTTTTTTTAAAGTGTGAGGACTGCATCATATAGGAAATTGGTTTTTATCTGTTTGAATAAGGTGTTTGTCCTTAGTGCTCTCATTTAAACCAAAGGTATTCTAAGTACTAGCTGTGGTCTGCGATTAAGATTCTTCTGAATACACCATTTGAAAACTATGGTTCAGTATGTTATTCTGCAAATTTCTTTTATTCTGTGGAAGAATAGTCTTTACCTTTACATACATTACTGGCTTCGTCATAATTTATTGCACCTTCTGGTATACAGCCACTGAAAACATGTTTGCTGCCCTAAATCTACCCAGTATGAAGGCAAAATAAGAGACAACTTCAATATATGAATTTATATATGTAAGTTACTAAAGATATAAGAGGAGGAAATGGAATAATACAATAGAAATCAGCAGCAGTTATGCAACTATCAAAAATTTATAGAAAGGACCTCCTTTATAAAGCAGGTAATGCCAAGAATACAAATCATGTCCTTGAAAAAAGGTCCTAGGCTTTCCCGGAGAAAAGTAGTTGACTGTAGTGTCTCTTTTCCTTACTGTACTTAATCTGTGATGGTAGTTTATTACTACAGGCTAGAAATCAGAAACCTGTTAGTAGCTGATTTAACAGCATTTATTCTGGGATTTTCACTTGCTCCAGTATAAGAAATAGTGTCTCTTTCAATACTAAAGCAAAAACCAAGGGGCAAGGACAGAGCAGCAAGTCATAGATAATGTAACAAGGCCCATAGTTTTTTGTAAAGGGAAGAAGTGCATCTCCTGTGGAGCTCTGACACTGCAGAACTCCCAAAAGCTGAAATGAAAAACCTGCTGGGGTTATTTCCCACTGCTCTGCCACAAATAACGCTAAAGTATTTGGAAATGTAATGCACCTGGCCTCTAGATAAGACTTATTATATAGAATCACTTAAGTTGGAGAAGACCCTGAAGATCATAGAGTCCAACTATTAACCTGACACTACGCAATCCACTACTGAACCATGTACCCTATATGTATATACACACATATGATATAACTGAGCTGATCTTTTGAGCTCAGTCCTTTCGCATTTCCAATATCAATGTAGACTCCAGGACAAGAAATGTGTCTCATTTTGTTTTCCAAAGTTTTTCATATTGAGGGCCAGGTATCGCTCAGCTTCCGCAAGAATCCCACTCAGTTCCTTACTGTGAGAACCGCTCAGAAACCCATTTGCGTAGTGTAGGGCATAGGGAATGGCCGCTCCTGTTTGGTCAGGCACCAAATGGGAACAGATTGTACAATTTCTGCCCAAGCTTCCGGCGACACACAAGCCCAGATTTTCAAATATCAGGAAAAAGTGCAGGGACCTTCCTACAGAGGAATGGTGCAGGAATCTCAAATCTGAGGAAATTAAGAGTTAGTAGGTTCATTGAATGCGATACTTACTGCATCTACGTACTGCTGTCCTTAGTGCTTGCCTTTCGAGGGTCGGCACAGCCAGTTCACATTTTCACAGTAGAGTTGTGGTTATGTCCTGTATTGACTATGCTCAATTTCAAGATGCGCTGATACCTGGGGCTTCTATTTAGCTGTAGATATAAGGCCTTAAGATACCTTCAGACCAGGCGCCAAGAGTGTCTGTAAGGATTTGGCTGCCCAAAATGGCTACAGAAATTTGAAAATGCTGATTATTCTGTATTGCAATCATATAATGACCTAGTTTGATTTCCACTTTGATACTTAAAGGTGAAAAAAGCTACTACAAATGGTGAGATATTTCTAATATCTTCTAATTTATGGATTGACTTTAAAAGTATAACAACCCAAACCAGCATTTTTTAAAATCTGAAAATAAATGGTAGTCACTTAAAGAGACATGAGGCAAGAAAGAAAAAAAAAAATTATCTGTGTAGTCAAAGATACTAACTGTGTGCCTTAGTTGAATGTTACACTATCTATATTTCCATTTAATCATATACCTGTGTTTCTGTTCTTAAAAGTACAAGAAATAAAAGGCTACTTATTCCTCAATAAAAGTGTTCTGTCTTCTTAAGAGATAATGTGGGATAGGTGATCTGTCTCAGTAGTGAAAGAAATGTAGAGCTAGGAGAAGAAAGAAAATACAGTAAACAACCAAAGGACATGCAATGTGAAAATAAAAATTGGCAAAGATAGTGAGAAGAGTAAAGAAGGGAAGGAAAAGTGAGAATATTAACCAAGTTGAAAAAGGCAATTTAAAACAATTTGAGACTTAAAAATGTCTAGACAAGTGAGAAAACCAGCAAGAAAGTAAAATAAAAGTAGTATGCCCCAAAGGTGAGATTTTCAAAGGCAAGATGTGTAATTAACTAGACTTAATAAAAGTTGGACTATTAGCTATTTTCTCTGTCTCTTAACATCTCCCTAATTTTTTTCATGGTAGTTATTTCATCATAAGAGAAAGAGCTTGTTAGAAATTCTCTGGTTAAAGTTGTACTGATTTTGACATGTTAATTTGTCAAAGACAAGTATTTCCGTGAAAGGAATAAAACCTGACAAAATATTGCTTAGAATTTGGGTAAGAAAAAGAGGAAAAAGTAGAAAGTGCATAACCAAAAGGTGAGAGTGTGGCCCGCTGGCATGTCAGGACCTGTCCTGCAGACAGAATTTAAAATTGTCTACGGCAAACTGAGAGTGTCTCTTAACTGCTGGGCTGCTGGTTTTCCTGGGAATGTCCTTTTTGCTTGACTTTTTGTGCTATTTTACCTTTTCCACAAAACTTTTGGAAATGTTATATCCAAACTGAGTTCCCAAATGTGTGTTGTGGGGTTTTTTTTGTTGTTGTTTTTTTTTTTTTTTTTTTTTTTTTTTCCATGGGTTTTCTCGTACACGCGTGAACGAGAACTCCCATTGCTTTATCAGTTGTATATAGAGCATCACTGGGTTATATTTTTTGGTATGTTCTCTGCTACAATTTAACTGGAGAAGTGCTTTGTTTATGTGTCCTATTTGAAAACCATGAGGTACTTCACTCACTGGGGTTGGTGGTTAGCACCTTAGGATTGGAAGCAGTGTTTGGAAAACACTCTGTGTTTTCTCCCTCCTTTAAAGAGAACCTTTTTCTTTCAAGTTACACTGTAATTTATATGTAATTCATTATATTAGTCCTGCTGTAGTTGTTGTCTCACCTTGGGTATTGAACTGTTTCTCATTATCACTCTCTTTTTCCAGTCCAAAGTATCTTTTTTTTTTTTTTTCTCTTTTTTTTTTTTCCCTACAACTCATTTCTTCTTCTGCAGTCAACACCCTTTCTCTAGGCCTTTATTTTAAGTTTAACAAACACTCTAGATTAACTCTCTGCCTTCTACAGGTGCCTGCAGGACAGGAGACTGAGGCAATGAATTATCATTATCCCTTTTGTGCATTTGCCAACCACTGCCTTTGACTAGTCACAAACTTTTTGTCTCACCCTTCTTTTTGTTGTATGAAAGGGCAATTTGTGTGTGTATGCATACATATATATATGTGTGTGTCTATATAGGTGGATACACACACGTACACGCACAAATATGTATACACGTATATTTGCGAATTTAAATGTCTTTCCTGGTAATTCTTGGTTAATAGTCTGCAGTATTTGTTTTTCTGGAGAGTGAAGTGAATGCTTTGAACTTGTTTTGCTTTTACTGGAGTTACTAGAAGGGACATGTACAAATTTGGCTGGCCTTCAAAGTGTTACCAAAACTCTTCTAATTAGTGTCGTCGTGTCACCGCCTGTGGGGTGCTACCTTCTAGTGGTGTGGGCGTGTCATGGTTAGCTTTTGTGTTAATGCTGTTAATAGGGAAAGCACAAAAAGAGATTAGCATGTACGGACTCCTGAGTATAGTACACATACCTGGGAGTGTGTGAAGTTTCCCAGTGTCAGACCCATTGCTCCCCAAGCAGAAACATTTGTTTATAATTGGAATATTTTGGCAGTCCTCCATCTGAGGAACATGTGTAAGAAAAAAGTGTCAAGCCAAATGTAAGTGTTACTTGAAGCCTCCAATTAGACTTGAATATGCAGTTATAAAAGGGTGTTTTGAAACATCCTTTGTCCCAGTAAAGTCTTTCAGTCTCAGTAGCTCAAAGAGCTAATAGCTAGGGTTTACAGACTCTAATTTTATTGCATTATTTTTCTGTGCTTTTCAAGAGCATCTTACATTCAAGAGCTGGAATTACAAGGTACTACTTTGACATTGTGTTGATGAAAATTTGCTTTTTTGGGGTGAAACCCTTGGGTAATAAATAAAATGCTGGGTGTTTAGCTTGTTCTAGTTCAACACAGAGCTGTTTCGTTTTCAAATCTTTTGGTGACTGAGAGTGGGAGGCTGTCAGGTGGAGAAGCCCTGCAAACCTTTGTCCTTTTGAACTAGGTTGCAGAAATCTTGCATGAAATCATAGTGCTCTTGCACTGTGTTGTTGGGTAGCCAGGTGACCATGTTGCATGGTGAAGTGGAGCTACAAGAGCAAAGAGATACCCAGCTCCCAAAGAAATGGTCAGGAACTGGACGTCCAGTTTTAAGGAGGTGGGTTGCTTCCTCTTATCATCATGCAGGTCAACGCTGGGTTTACTCTGCTCTAATCACTTGTATAGTTCTAATTTCTTTTATTACTTAGCTTCTTAAATTCTTCCAAATCATGTTTCTCCTGGCTGTAGTACCCTATAGAATGAAACAGTTTCTTAAGTATTGGTCCTGCTTGAATTGAAGTAGGAGCATCCAGGAAGAGAAAGTTGAGAAAAGCGAAAGGCTGATAAATACAAAAGAAAAAGGCATGTGTATCAGAGCTCCTTAACCACTTAAAATCTTACAATGTATAAACAGCACCAGTTGCAATGTAGTTTATAAAGCCTCTCACTGAAACTTATAATTAGAGGTTACACAAGGGCAGGTAACATTTCAGAAACTGGTAAGACATCTGACCCAACATGCCTGCTGACTGAAATGGAACAGCCTTAGGCTCTTGTGAGATCATCCCAGCGCAACTCCCCGGATTTGGATTAAAGGACTTCCCTTCACCTCCATGCAGGTTTGTCCTCTAAGAAAAGGAACTATTTTCTCGCTCTTCAAACTTCTGATTTTCTGCAAACACCAAAGCTCCTCACATTATTTAAAATGTTTTTCAAAACTGGAAAAATCACTTTTGAGACTTGGGGAAAAAAAAAAAAAAATCTATTTTGCATTTGGCCTTTACTAGTCAGTGTGCTTATTAGCATTCTTGTTCTCACACCATGTTCTCTGTGACAGCACTTACCCCCACCTCAGCTGATAAAATTCAGCTGCATGCTTTTACTTTATGCTTTTCGACAGCTGCTGTAGAAGCTTTACAATTGGAGGCATTTGAAATTGCCTGCCAGCATTTCAGCTGGCTTTTAAATCAGTCTAATACTAGAATACTTGCACTTTGCACCCCTTTGATGGCTTTGAGATCTGAGTGCACTGTGTACAAATTTGAATGTAGTATCACGATCCCATTTTTGAGGGACAAACTAAGTGACCCATCTGTCCAAGCTGATACAGCATGTCACCTACAGAATTCCTGATCTGACTTAAACTGATGGAAACAGATGAAAGTGTCCTTCTCATTCACTTTTAATCTTTTCAGTCTTTTAATCTCTTTTCAGATAACTGGTGAAGCCATTGGACCACTTTCCTTGGCTTCTGTCACCTTTCCCCCCGCCCCGTGCGAGTGAAACACTGAGTTTCTTCAGCCTGGGGAGGAGAGGAGGAGGAAGGTGTCTTCATCTGAGGAGGGAAGTTCCAGAGCAGGCTACTCCCCTCCTCCCCAGTGGAAAGAGAGAAGGAGAGCATGTCCCTGGCACCCAGGTGGACAGGCATGGATGATAAAGGGTGCAGAGCCTGTTCCCTGACTGTAACCCATCTCATCAATTCCACACACTTAAAACTCAATCATCAAGCTTGATAATGCAAGGTGAGTGACCTGTAATTCCACATAAATCTCTCAGAGACTACATGGAAGCAGAAACGGCAGTGTGGAGAATCTGTTTCTCCTTTGCTTTTTTTGAATAATACCTGAACCAACTAACAGATTTTGCAAGTGTATCAGAAACAGATGCTCAGGGTGAGATTTTACATGCCAGCTGTCCTAGTCTAACACAAACCTGTCATTCTTCTTGCTACTTCATCTTCCATCATGTTAGGGAACTAAGCCATCTCCAAGTTACTGAAAAGAGCGAGGCTGCATCAGCAGAGGCAGAGATAGGAAAGGAGAGTGAGATCACCCTGATTGGCTGGCAGCAAGCCATTCCTGAGCTGTGGAAAGGAGTCCAGAAAAAAATAGCATCCCTGACGTTGTGTCA
Source organism: Chlamydotis macqueenii (assembly GCF_036417535.1). Taxonomy (NCBI): domain Eukaryota; kingdom Metazoa; phylum Chordata; class Aves; order Otidiformes; family Otididae; genus Chlamydotis; species Chlamydotis macqueenii. Next base: position 29,428,215 of record NC_141557.1, read on the forward strand.
GTTCAGCTGTTTATGAGGATGTGAAGTGAATGGACCAAGGAATCAACCAGGCTGGAAAATAATCAAATAAAAAAAATGTTAAGCTTAACCTTGATCAATTCTGGGTTAAAAATTAGATTTACTATACTCACCTTCATTATTCCTAAACAGTAATATTTAAATTTTCTACTTTTCCTCCCCTTCTCATGACCATAAGGATCCAATTATTTTTCCTTTGCTTAAATTGGTGAGAATCTTGTTAGGTTTGTGCCCCAGAAAATAACAGATCTAAATTAATTCAGTTCCCCTTTCCAGAGGTGTTTATCCAGGGCTGTATGGTTACTACCATGGGGGCAGACTAAGGCTATGCCTGCCCTTCAGTACCATTGTAGGAGAAATTTTCTGTGCAGCATTTCTTTGTACCAATTTAGATTCACTCCTTTCCTGGAAAGGCTCATTATTTCCCCGTCATATGATGGTCTCAATCTGAAATGAGAGTTTGGCTACACTCTTGTGTAGTTTGGGTGATAGCCCCAGAAATGTGTGCCTATCTGATGTTGAATAATCTAGTTGCTTTTTAATGTGACTAAAAATGCTATAGGAAAAACATACAGGTAACAATGAGGACTGGGAATGTGAAGGTACTTAAATGAAAAATAATGCAGGATATCTGTATCTGCACAGGAGGTAATATGATTTTTTTTATTGTATTGTCTGAACTTATCCCAGTTTAAATGAGACCACTTGTACTTTTAAGCATGATTTGATGCATATTTTTCAAAAGACAACTGTGGATTTCAGAGAAAATTCTACCTTTTGTGTCAAAAAATGGTGATGTTTGACACATTGCTGTGACCTTGTACTAACATTTTCTTTGATTTTACATCTGTGTTTTCCATATTATCATGTTTCACACTAACACAGATTCTACAGCCTGTGAAAGGCGGGATTGTCCTAGTAGATGGGCTCACAGAACTGACAGTCTTTCCAGATGGGCTTCTTATTTTCCCCAGAGCATAAATGCAATCCTGTTCTTTTATGCTTGTTATACTATTCTAGAAGATGATCCCATCTTCTTAAACCGACAGTACCTCAAAAATGGCAAAATTTTGTAGCAGGTTTGTTAAATGTGCTGATTTAACTATTGAGATAAATTGCTTTTAGATGCCAAGGCTGTTCCATATAGCATACTGTTAATATGTGGAATATACTGCCATGAGCAGTATTAGAGCTAAATATTTTTAAACATCATAACCAAATAGTTTTTGACTATTTGGTCAGACCAAATTTTAGAACTTTATTCTGTGAAAATGTGTTCATACTCCTGTTGATGTAAGGATTCCCATATGCTATAGTTATCCTGGTGCTCTGCTCGTTCTCTACTGGGATTTTTTGCTCAAGCAGAATCAGGAATTTTGTACGTTGACTGGAATTTCTAGATACATGACTGGACTGCAGCCAGGCAGAAATCCAAATACATGCACAGAATGTCCACAGGTAGATTTTATGATATTATTCTAATGAACTTGTGCTCCTGCTTTCCATCGGATCTACTCTGTGTGCATAAGTTTATATGTGCTTCAGAGAGCTCAGGTTTGCGATGCTATACAGAGCATGTATGCATGTTTAATTCAGTGAAATCCTAGAGAAAAACTATGACTATTCTATATTAACTTGAGCTTCTTATGTAGATAGAGGGAAATGGGAATTTAGCTTACAAGATAAAGATATGTTGAATACTGAATCCAGTCTTCCAAAGACTGAAGAGTTATCCAGAATGCTGAGGTCTTCTTTTTTTTGCTATTACTCTTGTTTGAAACAGATCTCTTTTGTTCCAGGATGCTGTATATTGCAGTGACTGATCCAACTCAGTTACTTTGAAATGAATATGTAATTATCCACACCCCTCCTAAGAGTGGGTTGAGTCTTTTGACAGCCTTCTATTTTTTTTTTTTTTTTTTTTAAACCATGCAACAATACCTCATTTCTCAAGCAATCTACTTGTAGTCTAAATTTAGGAATTGTTTCTCAAGCCAGCTGTTCTAAGTAAAATTGAGAAATAGAGCTGATTTAGTAGTTTGGTGAACAAGATGAAAGATTTCCTAAATGTTAAATTTTACACTGTTTGAAAACCAAATTTAATCCCCAAACAGTCTCACTTTGCTAAGAAGTAAGAATGATAAAATATCTGTAGAGCAGAATAGAGAGAAAAAAAAATCTAAGGTTAAAAGTAATTTATTGTGGAGGGACAATCAGAGTTAATTTCTGGAAATCGATTTCTCCAAGTAGTGCTTAGATTGGGTAGAAACAATGTTTTGTGTTATTATTATGAAAATGATCATCAATCACTGAAGGTGATTATCCTTTGAAGAAAAAACTATTTTTACTATTTAAATGATACAGGGCAATTCTGAAAAGAGTGTTTTTTCTGCCCACATGGCTTTCTAGGGTTTACTTTTCCTGGCAAGAATAGAATATGAACATGTGTGGCATATAGTACACACATAATCAAGTTAAAGCATATTTGCAAAAGACAAAGGCTTTTTCCAACACTTAGTGTGTTAACTGGATATGCAAGCAGTGATTGCTTTATTCTCTGGAGACTCTGTAGCATGTACACCTATAATACAGAATCCTAAAGCAAGAGTTTTCTAACTTGATTTGCTAGTGTACCGCCACCACAGAAGCAGTAATTGGCTATTGAGACAGATTTGCGCAAGGGAGGAGCACCAGCTGCTCAGGAAGCATCGAGCATCAGTTTCAACTGCTTGCACCAGTTTTGTGACTAAGAGAAGGGCATGAAACTGTGCTCAGGTTCTCAAACCACAAATGGTGCTGCTTGTAGCAGAAACTGGAATAGCCAGAGACTCCTGCAGAGATACTCTTGTGTAATGAGCTGGAAATAGCCATATTTCAGCTAAGAGGAGGGTTGTGTTTTGGTTTTTGTTTCATGTGTGCTGTATTTTTTTTAAATTATTTTTTATTTTAAACCTTGCTGTCTCTGAACAAGGGGCATGGGATTAGTGAGGCAGACTTGACATCACAGACACATTTCCACAGAGAGGGAAAGTCTCCATCTGTGGAAGTCTAGGAAGAGTCTTACCCCTCTGCAGCTGCACACTAGGATGAGAGCGGGGCAGAGTAACTAAACCTCTGCCCTACAAAAATGCTATTCTAGAGCATTGTTGTAAGGTGTGTTTATTTTTAATTAGACCAGTTCTACAGCAGTCTAAACAGCCACACAAGCTGCCTTGATGCCTGGTATTTTCAAGCTTGGATTTGCTTACAGTGCAGTGAAATTAAAAGGAAAAACTAAAGTATTTGTAGACCTATTTTCAAAGGACTTGTGCTTGAGAGTAAGGTATCAGTTCTCATTACCTTAGTAATATTAACAGGAAATTCAGTAAAGAAGAATAGATTGATTTTTTTTTTGTTTTTTTTTTTTTTTTCTTCTTCTAAAGCTGTTTTCTAGGCCTATTTTCCTTTCAACCACATCTTGCAAAATGAACCATGTTACATTATTGCACAGTTTTATGTGAGTATTCACCATCTTGTACCTCACAATGGGTTTCCTTTGCTTATTGAGGTGGTGTAGTTTAGTCTCAGTCAGGGCCAGACTACGCAGTCTCTCTCTCACTTCCCCCACCCCTTCCTCTTCCTGGGCTTAACATTATCTCTACCACCTTCCCCCTGCCGAGCGCCACAGGGGGGAAGAGGGAAATGGGGGTTATGGTCAGTTCATCATGTGTTGTTTTATGCCGCTGCTTCGTCGTTGGGGGAAGAACTCTTCACATTCCTCCCCTGATCCATTGTGGGGTCCCTCTCACGGGCCACAGTCCTTCGTGAAACTGCTCCAGCGTGGGTCATCTCTTCCATGGGGTGCAGTCCCTCCAGAACAGCTGCCCCAGCTTGGGCACCCTATGGGCCATAGCTTCCTTCAGGCCTCCACCTGCCCCAGCGTGGGGTCCTCCATGGGCTGCAGGTGGATCTCTGCCCCTCCGTGGACCTCCATGGGCTGCAGTGGGACAGCCTGCCTCACCACAGGCTGCAGGGGAATTCTGGCCAGGAGCCGCATTACTCCTCCCCCTCCTTCTTCACTGACCTTGGTGTCTGCAGCCATTCCTCTCAAGAAAAATTCTTCACAACAGGCAGGCAGACGTCTTTCAGGATCTTTTTACATCCCATCTACTCTCCATTTCTTGCAGCCAGGCCGGGCCGAGTTGGGCCTAGTCGGCCGCCTGGCGGGAGGCCAGAGGGTGAGGCCTACAAAAGTCCACAAGGCTTGCGCCTCCCCCTCTCTGCCCCCACTCAGCTTCTTCACATCTTCTCTTCTCTTCTCCTTTTTTTTTTCTTTTTTTTTTTTTTCCTGTTTTTCCCCTTCTTAAATACGTTATTGCAGAGGCATTATCATTATCACGGAATATTCTGCTTCCAATTGGCTTGGCCTTGGCCAGCAGCGGGTCTGCCCTAGGCCCGGCCGAGTCCACTGAACAAAGGGGAGCGACTTCCAGCAGTTTCCTACAGAAGCTACCACCTTAGGCCCCCCAACACTAAACAAAAGCAGAACATGAGGATGACACTATAGCAAGGAAAAGCTCTGTCCCTGCAAGGCATTTTTAGTTCTGCAATGTTTATGAAGAGATGTTGAAATAATTGGAATCTGTACAGCTGAAGTACCTAATACATTGAGTTCACCTCTCTTGTCTCTGCTACTTACCACTGCAATAAATACTAGAGATGTGAACTGTACAGACCAGGCCATGAATGATCTACAGCTATATTGGAAAGAATTTGGGATGGTAATTGCTGATAATCTACAGATAAACAAAGAATCATCAGAAGTGGGCATGTAACACGGTCATGATCAAATTCTTTACGTATTCATAGTATATCCTATAATAACAGCATACAGTACTGTGACATGCTCTAATCCCCTCTTATGCCGTATGGAGTCATCCTGATTTGTGTTGAGAGTGCGAATCTAGTGCCAAACATGGGTAGCCAGCTCCACCACATTCCTCCAAAGCAGTAGTTAGTAGATATGTCTTCTAGATTTGTTGGTGGATTTTAGGCTTTTTTTCTCTCTCTCTGTCTCTCTCTCTCTTTTTTTTCTTTTTTTTTTTTAAATTTTATGTAGCCAATCTGGAATTACTGATTGAAATTGTGAGGTCTGTGGGAGAACAAGAAAGTTGACTTTTATTTTCTTTTAAAGTAATTACCACTAAATGAAAGCTATCAGCTGGATCAATACTGCATTTCAAAGGCAAGTTTAAAGTCACCTTGTGTGGGTTTCATTTCTAAATTTTAGATGACTACACAGGAAGTATCTGCAGTTGAATGGACCATCTGATCTCTATTAGCATCCATGTGGTATGTCTATATGCCCATGTTCACACAGAGGCTGAGGGGAAGCACTGGTGCACAGCAGGGCACAGTTGTGACCTTGGTCTTAGCGGCAGCCTGAGCACTCCCATGTATCCTGTATGTCCTAAGGAGAATAGATGGCATTGTCCTTGCCTGGCAGCATTGCCATCTTGCTTGTAGGAGGGCAGAAGGGGTTGCCTGGTGTTGCCTTTGTACAGCAAGGATGTTGGGCACTGACCTACAGCCTGCCCTTACTTTAGTTCTGTGGCCAGGCAGAGCCACTGTAGGCAAAGTGCTGGGCTCTGACTTGGTCCCTGGCCTGGCTGCTGATGATACAGTATAAACGATAACTTTGAGTCTAGATTTCCAAATTCTCCTGAGTCTTGATTGTCTATGCATGAAACCTGTCAATGAAAGCCAGCAGAACATACATTATGCTAGCTGATTACAGCAAAGAAAGGCCACTAACTCCATCATCCTTTTGTTCCAGCAGCAACTTTTATTCTGGCAGTTGTGAAGGACCTATTGTTCATTATTATACCTTCACTCTACTGAACAGAATCCTTCTGTTCTAGTACCAGATAGCCACTCAGTGATGGACAGCTGGCAGACTGTGATATACTGAAGTTCTGCTTTATTTTCTTTCACAGTTCCATTTGTAGAATGACTAAATTGCTCTCTGTGAAGCATAAGATGCTGCAAAAGAAACCTTCCTTAGCTGCTATTGTTGGGATACCATGGAATGGAGTTCCATAACTCACCAATATAATTTAGGCTGGAAAAAAAAAAGAGATATTTACTTTTTTCATTGGATATTTATTCTTTCTGTAACTGTATTGACAAAACATTAAACAGAATAAAGGTAATTATAGCTTTTTTTTTTCCTTAATTGCTATCTGAAGTTTAAAAGTTTGAAGTGAGCCCTTTCCCTCCCCCTGCTCTTTCTTAGTCTCTGCAGTGCAAGAATTGAAGCTCCTTTCCTCTCTTCCTTTGAAAGATATTTGTGTTACTATGGTGAGGAAAGCATGTAGCATTTAGAGCTGCAGACTAAATATAGCTGTTTTCATAATCCATTTTAAGTACTATGCCAATAACTTACTGGAGTAATTCATGTTACAGTAATATGAATAAATATTAAATACCCCAAACATAGTCACATAGACATGTTTAACAAACATCCTACGAGCTCAAGAAGGGAAACCAGCCCTGGCTTTAAACCAACACCCACATCTCCTGAATCCAGGACTGACTAAGTCTAAAACACCATCATTTCTCATTCCAGAATTGCTTTTCTGGTAAACGTAAGGAAGAGGAGAGATGTTTCTAGACTTCCATAAATTCTTCATTCTAGTACCTTTTTTACTTCTTTTCATAATGGGTATATACTCATAACCATCATGACTGACCTGATTGGGGTCATAATTTAAAACAAAAACTAAAAGCAGAAAATAGTGATGTTAAAACTGGAAAAAAACAGTAAATTTAAAGCACAATTTGGACTCTTTAGCAACACAGAACTAAATTATAATTCATCATAGTCTGACAACAATCACTTATTGAAGGTCAGTTACTTATGCAGCTCCAAAATAAAACTGGAAATAGGCTTTTCATTTTTCTGACTTGTTAGCTTTTTCTGACTTATTAGAAGATACAGCTGGTTAATTGTGCTGGAATTTTTTTTCTCTCGTACGTATTTAGAAACACTGACCATAGTATACATAGGTTATTTTGATGGGTGATCCCTTTAAGTTACAACCATATTCATAAATAAACTAACAAATAACCTTCTCAGTTAATGGCCACTAAAGATCTTAATACACTAAATAGAGTCTTTGAATAATTTACCCTTTCATTGTTCCTAGTATGGTTAATCAGTACACTGTGAGCTCAGAAATGTTCTTTCCAAGAGAATGGTCAAGAGTAGGCTCAGGAGGGCTCAGCTGATCTATTTGCACACTTGGCCAAGTACATTGAGAGTATCTGACGGATCTGTGTCTTAGATGGTATATAATATCACTTAGGAAAGGCTGGAGGAATAATTCATGACTGTATTACTGCTTTTTGTGCAAAGGTTTCCTGAGAAATTACCCTGTCAAAAGTTTGCTGTAGCCTGGCAGTGAATCAGACCTTCAGTTTCTGGGCAGCTCTGGTGCTAAAGACCCAGCCAGTGTGTAGTTTGGTGTCAGTGCCTGATGAGGCATGGGCACCTCCATTTCAGAGAGATGCTGAGGGCTACTGACCTGTGAGATGGCTGCTGTGGAAGGAGTGTGTGAGCTGGGAGCCCCAGCTGGTGGGATGAGGCTGCAGCTCTGGGGCAAACTCAGGCCAGGGCTGGGAGTGGGCTGTGCACCTGCACAAGCTGGGGTCAGGGGGGAAGTCCTACCAATGGCTCTGTGTCACTGGATTAGGATTTTTAGGTGGAAGATATATCCCATTGAAAAACTTCGCAGATCCACTTATTGCATCAGCCAGTTAAGGCAAGCACCTAAAAACAGGGTGCGCATGATTAGTGACCGTAATTGAGGAGCTGCCTTAATAACTTATTTCTTTCTCATCACATATGAGCTAGATGAATGGGACAGAACCTGAGTCTAGAGAGGGTCATTCAGCCCCCCAGCCACGAGACTGTCCTTTGTCTGCTTTCCTTCCTCAGGCACAGCACGCTTTCTGCCTTTGGTGTCAAGTGAGTCACAGGTCCTATGCACACCTTGCCTTCCAGGGCTCCCCAGGCTTGGTTCATCCCCTAACAAAATAAACTGCAACATTTATGCAGTGTGACCTTCTGTTTAAGTTGATCTAGTGGGAATGTGACACTGAAAAGGGCCAGCCTGCTCATCTTCCTCTGTGACCGGTGACATATCATCAGGGATTCACAGATCTTGCAGACTGTTGTCTTCAGGATGAGCCAGCTCATTGCGTAATCAAAAACACAACAGCTTTTTCTTATTTATTTCATTTTTTTCCCAGCAAGGTTAATTTTCTGCTTAAATGATCTACTTTGCATATTCAGGGACCCTTAATTTAATGGAAGGGATGTGGCAGAAGGGCATGTCCTGTCAGAGAGGGAAAAGTAGTGCAATGCTTTCAGCAGCACCTACTTTGTGCCACCTTAGCCCTTGTGCCTTGGCTCTGACCAGAGCACCCTGCAACCTTCTCACGTGCTCTATGTTGTGGGGTTGTGCGTGCTGAACACTGAGAAAATAAATAGGTACAAGAAGGCTGGATTTCAGGAACTTCCTTGGTAATTAGGAAAACTCATGGCAAAGCTGTGATGAGATAAAATTGTGGTGCTATAAAGGCAAAATTGTTTCTGTTTGTTATAGTCCAATATTCTGTAAGCAGTCTTGTCTGCAGAATTCCACCCCAGCTGGAGTTTTGGTGAGCTGTTAGGCATTGTTAATTTGATTTGCATTTTTTATTTTTTTGAGAGAGATATCTGAAATATGAAACAGTGTTTTATACTTTAAATTGCTGGCGGGAAATTCTGAAGTGTGTCTTTCTAGTTTGCCTGTATTTAAACCCGGGAAATATTGATGACGGTTGTGCTAGTGAAAGCCACTCAAAATAACAAAGCTAAGAAACAAGTACAAATTGCATTACTGGACAGTAGGCACAGCAGTGCGGTTCAGTGAGACAACCAAAGGGACAAATAAAGAATGGTGATCTGCTTCTTAAAACATAGATGTTTCTTGTTCTTTTTATCTATGTGATTTGATTTATGCCTGTGATTTTGGCAGTGTAAAAGGAAAGAATAGTTAAAGATTGCTAAAACCTCCTAAATTCAATCTTTTTAATTATTTTAAATTCTTTTATCAGAAAAGCAATAGACTACTTAGCTTTAGGGAGGGCATCAAAACTCTAATTCTACTAATATTTTTATAACAGTATTGTGACCATGACTTTCACTGAACTAAGAAAAAAAAAATTGTAACTGTTTTGCAAGCTTTGTGCACTTCTCATTACTAATTATTGACTGTTTGTGAATGTTATACTGCAGTGTTCCCATTTCATTTATGTACTAGCTCATTGCTCTTAAATGTTTAATGACTGCTGTGTATTTACTGATAATACAAATACACCTGTAAGTGAAAGTTCAATTTTGTTTTTTCCCTTTCAGAAATATGTCGGCCTGCCATCAAACCCAGGATATTTTAATTCATTATTCCGTGGCTATGCTGCATGCAAAACTGTGTTGATAAGTGCTGTAGTGCAAGTGGCTTTATGCTTTTGTTTGGTCGAAACTACTAGGGATAATGATTGAATCAAGAATAACAAAAGAAATAAGTATATGCTAGCAATGCATATAAAACCAGCACTTTATTAGTATGAAGATGTTTTTCCATATCAGATACTGTGGCAGTATTTTTATGTTTGTAGGCATGCATCTAAGACTAAGTAATTACAGTAGAATAGTGAAGTTCCAGACTTTGATCCTAATTTAACTGAAGTCAATGGAAGTCTTGCAAAGGAATGTAACCCTTTAAGCCCATTAACTTTTGAGTAATTAGAAACTGCTAAATTGGATCTCTCATGAAAAACAACTTATATTTCCCAAACTTACTGATCTGACAGTGTACATGAGAAATTTGCCTTGATCAGCTAAATGTGAATTGTGAGCATTGCCCTGTATTTATTGGCAGAGGGGGGGAAAAAAAATAAATCTGTTATGGTTAGGTTTAGGTTGCTGTTTCAGGAGCAACTGAGCTGATCCAGCATTGTATTTCTATTGTGAAGGGGATGTGTTGCTCCACCGCTTCTCTTGCCTTTTCCTGCAGATTGACCTCCGTGCCCCGCTCCCTCGTGGCTCTGGCACTTGCGCTGCGCTTTGGGAAGCCGTTCGACTCAATGGTTCCATAGAAAATGAGCCAAGTTGTTTTTGCTGGGTTACTTTCCTGCAAGGTTAGCAAATTGATTTAATTCACAGAAAGGGATCTGAGACACAGCAGAACAGATGTAAAAGAGGCAGGGGGAGTGGAGAGAGCTTTATGGGGGGGAAGCTTTCCCCTTCAGTAGTTGTGAACTGTGAAATTGCCAAAGCTGGCTAGTGAATGTTCACCCCTTGGCTGGTACTTGTCATCTAAGAATTTGCTCAACTACTGATCAGGGCACATCCTTTAGAGCTACAAGTTTTGTGGTGGTTATTACTGAAAAGTAGTTTGCATAGTGGGAGGTGATGACTGAAAGGCAGATCAGGAAGAGACTTTTTTTAAAAAAAAAATTTCAATGCAGTTCTCCAAGCTGGAGAACTGGGTGTTTGCTGGCTGATGGTTTAAACACAGCTGCTGCCTACAGTCCTGTGAGATGTAAACTTTGCAGCTGTGTTTTCTGTGGAGTATGAGTTCCTGCTTAAAGAGCTTTCAGCTCTTGAAATCAGCTTTTGTACTTTTTTATTTAGAGGTTTTTTTTTTTAATATTAACTAAAGGAAATCTGTGCTCTTATGAATTCTTTTGAGGAGGGAGAGCAAAAATAGAGCCAGATCCTCTGTAGTGTTGTCAAAAATAAAATCACACCCTGTGGTTAGAGAACTCCTGTAGCAGGCTTGGATCCCAGAACCCAGTATTTTCTACTCTTATTATGTTTCTTTAAGTCATTGCCTGCATCAGGCAGAAGGACATAATGATATTTCTTTCTATTTCACATAGGAGCTGCAAACAACTAGAATATTGTTTAATTCAATTACAGGATGTCTGATGTTGTGCTTTTGGTCAAATAGCTCTCCAGTGGGACTAGTAAGCCTACCTAGAGTCTAGAGATCTAACATAAACAGGTATGCACCTCCACAGAAAAACATCCTTAAGATGTTATTTTTATTCCCACTTTCCCTATTTTTGTTCAGAAAATTCCCAACCATGTATAGCATTGTCTTCCTTATTTTTACGTTAGCATGAAATATAGGTCAAAGGAGGAAAATTCTGAAATACTTTAATTGCAAAGAAACAACGTATTTCTGGAAAACAGATAGTGTTTTCACATGCATCTAAGTAAATAGACTTTAAATATAATTTAGAGTGCATAAGACACCCACACCTTTACTGATGCTTCCCCACCCCCCAGCTGTGAAATGCCTTTCCTGTTTTCAGGGTAACAAATATTACTGCATTATTGCCAGATAATTCATATATTGGTTTATTCGTATGCCTGAAGGGTTGCACTGTGATGATCTTACGATTAAAATAAAGTCTGAAAGCGTGAGGACTGACCTCCAGCTCTGCTGTAGTTTTCATTTATCACTGGTTAATCTGTGCATAAGGCTAACTTGACCTATTTTTTTTCGCCCCATGTGGAAATTTTCAATCAGAAAAACCCAGTCACAATCTGATTTTCATAGTATTTTAATGCAAATCTTCAAGTTCAGGAAAAACTTAAACCTGAATTATTTCAGACAAAATACCACAAATATCAGAGAATTTTTTGAAAATTTTTTTCACTGAAAAGCTTTACTGAAAAGCAGTTAAGATGAGACATCTTCAGCCAACGCCATTCTTTGTGCCTTCAATTTCTAACCTATAAGTCAGGGTAGTACTGCCTCAAAGGTTTCTTTGTGTGACATGTGGGTGCTGGAGTTGTGTGACTTGAGGCTGGAGGCAGGATATACAGTTCCTCTTTTCAGACAGGAGATATTTGGTAAAAAAAAATCTGGTTACATGTAAAGCTTTCCAGGATTAAGAAGCGTTGTCTTGAGGAGAGGATGTGGCACCAGAGCCTGCAAATAGTCACGTTGAAGTCCGTAAGGTGGTTGAGAAGGAACAGAAGAGGAAGTCACAATGTACGAGGTCATCAAGCTTGTGCAATTTTGGCAGCTTGAGGAAAGACATTGGTTTTGCAGTGTGGAACTTCCTGGCTGTGACCTTGAATAAAAATGTAAATGGGGTTTGTCAAAATCCATGTGAGGATCCTGGAAGGAACTGAAAGAACTGAGTGAGGTGTTTTGCCTCAGGTATGTGAAGTGCAGACTTAGCCATTCAGTGAAGAGAACAGAGCCTGTTGTAATTAGGCAGAAAGACTTGGATCTCAGGAAAAGTTTTGGCTCCAGTTATATATATATATATATATTTTTTTTTTTAATATACTGAAGCTGTTTTACCTGGCACAATAATTGTTCGGTATGAGGAAGAGCTAAGGAATTTCAAATATCCAGCTACCCAGAAGCTATCTCAGTAAGCTGTTTGGAAACCTTCCTTACAAAGCATACTTTGAGGTGTAACAGAGTCTACTATGTTTTGAAGTGTTTGAAGATCTTGGGGGAGTAAGAAGTAAGAACATTTAGATATTATCATTCTTTCACCTTACTATTTATTTTTACAATCATAATTACCCTTCTTAAAAAAAAATCTTGTTTAGCTTCAAAGCACAGATATGTCTCCTGTGGGAACAAAAAGACTGTAAGAACCTGCTGCCGGAAGCAAGACGAGTTGCCTTAACAAGACTCAATTTATAATTATTATTTTCCCCCTTTGTGACATTTAAGCATATTTGTCTAAAATAAAAAATGTTTCAGAGGTTAAGTAGGTCCAGAGGAGGGCCATGAGAATGATCAGAGGGCTGGAGCATCTCTCCTATGAGGACAGGCTGAGAGAGTTGGGGCTGTTCAGCCTGGAGAAGCGAAGGCTCCAGGGAGACTTGATAGCAGCTTTCCAGTACCTAAAGGGGGCCTCCAGGAAAGATGAGGACAAATTTTTTACAAGGATCCGTTGTGGAAGAAAAAAGGGCAGATTTAGACCAGACATAAGGGAGAATTTTTTTTTAATATGAGGGTGGTGGAACACTGGAGCAGGTTGCCCAGAGAGGTGGTTGATGCCCCATCCCTGGAAACATTCAAGGCCAGGTTGGACGGGGCTCTGAGCCCCGTTGGAGATTTCCCTGCTCCTTGCAGGGGGTTTGGTCTAGATGACCTTTAAAGGTCCCTTTCAACCCCAACTATTCTATGATTCTATGTCTTGATATACACTTACAAAATGTTGAAATGGTTTGGAACAGGGCCTGGGATTCTCCTTGTTCCTCTGTCCTAGGAATCCCTGGTTGTCCCTGTAGCAGTAACAGAAAGGGGACAGTGCAGAAGTGGCCTGGAGAGATTAGAAATATATAAATGTGTTACTCCTGCTGACACACAAGGTGTCCTTAATTTATTTAGTGTCCTTAATACACACTCTTCGTGTGCTGACTTGTGCATCCATTTCATACACATTTAAAGATTAATGGCTTCTACTGGAGAGGGAAGTGAATATGCAAAGACAGATATTCTCATTAATTATCTGCATTTCTGTTTCTGACTCAGTAGCCTCACAGCAAAGTTTTGCATTTAATGTTTAATTTATATCACTACATATTTCCTTTGGAAACAATAACATAGAATAGCATTTGTTTTTTATAGAACCTTTAATTTTACAATCATTTCAGGAATGCATCTAATGACAAGAAAGACAAGGACTTGGTCTTAAACTCTCTGCTGGCTCTGTAGGAGGGCAGAGGAACTGGAAAAATGTGCAGAGTTGATACTACATTCAGCTTTCGTTTTGGCAGTGGTGTTACTAGCATTGTTCTAGGTGTCGTGTATGTGTTAAACCCATGCAATATTGAAACATCAAATCAAACCTATAGTTGATGGCCCCTTTGACCAATATTTATGTGGAACATAAGGAAATTGCATGAGCAATATCTATGAGGTGCAGATATGAAACTGAAATTTCAGGTATTTGAGTTCAAGGACACACATGAACAGTTCAGTAAGGCAGCCCAGCCAATAAGAGTGAGAGAAATTATTGGGTGAATGGTATCTCATCAGTGGTTCTCTCCCCAAAATTGTAAACTCTCCACACCCAATGTGATGGCATATATTATATATCAGATGGCATTGCTAATCTAGTATTAACCAAGGAGGTGAAAGTTAGGTCAAAGTCTCACTAGATATTAAATTAGAACTTGACAAAAAAAAAAAAACCCAAACACTTTTTTTTTTTCTTCCCCCTCTCTCCTGACCTTTACTGATTGTTTTTCGTCCACTAGTTAAGATATACCATGGCTACTGAAGGATTGTAAATGTAGAAGCCCAGTGTGTACAAACATGCAACTGAGAGAATGAATGGAGAGTGCCCTAATAAACTTTTCCATGTGTGGCTCATGAACTAGGTAGTTGTAGAGCACAGCATCATTCTTATCAAATGATCTCAGCAGAAAAACAAGGGAGAAGGGTCAACCACCATTGATTATTCTCTGTCCTCATTTAATCCTTGAACAGAGATGCTACACCTCTTGCTTCTGTCTTCAGATGTTTGTGCATCTTTCTCATTGTGAACAATAAAGTGATACAAATAACCAAGGATAAGTCAAGACTTCCATCTTTTGCATGTTAAAATCCAGGTGGAAAAAAACGTTGGATCAAATACTGCTTTCCCAGGAGCCTGGTGTGTTTATGAGGCAGAGCACCTTTAGGTCTGGCAGGTTGTCATGTTGCCTCGGTGGCACACAGATGGCAGAGCTGCCTGGTGGATGAAGGCATTATTGGCATTGCCCTATTACCTTGTTATAACATGCCACCACAGCTCTATGCCTATGGCTAAAATTGCTGTGCCACTGATTCCTCCCCCGCTTTTGGGTAAACATTGTGCCTTCCAGGAAAAATCGTAGAATCATAGAATGGTTTGGGTCGGAAGGGACCTTTAAAGGTCATCTAATCCAAGCCCCCTCAAGGAGCAGGGACCCCTTCAGCTAGATCAGATTTCTTAGAGCCTTGTCCAGTCTGACCTTGAACATCTCCATCTACCACCTCTCTGGGAAACCTGTTCCAGCCTTTCATCACCTTCACTGTAAAAAAAAAAAAAGTCTTCCTTATGTCTAGTCTAAATCTACCCTCTTTTAGTTTAAAACCATTACCTGTTGTCCTATCACTACAGGCCCTGCTAGAAAGTTTATCCCTATTTCTTGTAGTCCCCCTTTAACTACTGAAAGGCTGCAATAAGGTCTCCCTGGAGCCTTCTCTTCTCCAGACTGAACAGTCTGTCTCAGCCTGTTTTCATAGGAGAGGTGCTCCAGCTCTCTGATCATATTCATGGCCCTGTTCTGGACACTCTCCGACAGGTCCATGTCCTTCTTATGTTGGGGGCTACAGAGCTGGACACAGTACTCCAGGTGGGACCTCACGAGAGCAGAGTAGGGGGCAGAATCACCTTCTGGCCAAGGTCCTTTTGATGCAGTCCAGGATACAATTGGACTTCTGGGCTGCAAGCGCACATTTATGGTTCGTGTCCAGCTTTTAATCCGTCAGTACCCCCAAGTCTTTCTCAGAAGTACTACACTCAATCCTGTCATTCCTCAGTCTGTGTTGACACTGGAGGTTGCCCTGACCTAGGTGCAGGACCTTGCACTTGGTCATATTGAACCTCATGAGGTTTGCACGGGCCTGCTTCTTAAGCTTGGTAAAAAATGGTAGGAAATAATCTCTCCACTTCTATCAGAAAGAAAAACTTTGCCCCTTGGCCTCTCCTGCCCATGGACCCATCAGAACAAGAGACCTGTGCGTTGACCGGTCAGGAGCATGGCTCACTGCCTGTGAAGCAAAGAATACATACAGAGCCACTCTGAAGCTGAAGCACAGCTATGAGTTTGTTCAGGAACTCTAATTACCTTTTGGATAGTGGCCCCTGGCTACTGGCTTGTATAGGCAGGTTTGTGTGTGTACCAGGAGGAGAAAAGAAAAAAAGAGCAGTATGAGAGACCAGTGGGAGTGAAGGAGGAGTGATGGTGTAACGTGGTTCAGGCTGCTCTGGCCATGCAGGCGGATGTGCTTCTAGAGGGATGGCACTGGGCTGGGCTGTACTTGCCTGGGAGTCTCTGTCTTTCCTCCCACCTTGAAAAAAAGCAATGAGAGGGAAAGGTTTTGGGCCAAGAATAGTGTAGGAGAAGCTTTTTGAGATCACTGGTTGTAAGAACCCATTGCCTGATTCATCCCTTGATTTCGAACGTTCTCTCGAGCAGATCCACTTATTTGCAAAGGTATTATTCCATCAGTTTACCACACTGGCAGGACCACACTGAAAAGGTTAATAGATTAGGTCAAAAGGGAAAGTGATGCTTCTTCGTGAAGTTTGTCTTGGAGTCTTTACTGCCAGAAAACCACATACAATGAATTGGTTATGCCAGGTGGGGACAAGCAGTTTTCTTTTTCTTCAAGTGGTCTCTGAAAAAATAGTAGCACATGTTTGAAAAATGCTGCTTTTCTGAGGGCAATGGATCTTTTATAAGAAGGGCTCTCAGTGTGAATATCAGCATTACAGGAAAACATTTCAACACTCCTTTTGTATGAAAAGTGATTAGATGTCCTTTATTCCTTCAAGTGTACGTGTCTGGTGTATTTTATTTCTGTCCTTATATACACGATTCTTCTCTGAATGGTGGCCTAGGCTTGTAAAACAGGTCCCTCAAGTACTCTGAAATGCTGCTCAAAAAGAGGATTGTAGCATGTGCTGTTTTACTAGTGGTGATGTCTGAATGGAGTCTATAAATAACCAAATGATCTGATATTTCAGTAATGACTATTTTGTTTCTATTCACATGGCATCTGGATTTTGGATTATATTATTCAGCTCTCATTCCTTCTTTTGATGCAGAACATTATTCTTACATGGGGAGAGATGCAGAAATAAAAAGACAACTTTTAGGTTCCTTCTATGACATAGGCAGAGAAATATACTGTATGCAAAATTAAATTGTAGAACTTTGTTGTGGCTTTTGTGCATTAACTTTAATGCTTTGGAACAATCTGAGCCTTACTTGAAAAAAATTCCTTTGAAGTAACTGGCAACAGTTTTTTTGTTTCTCTTGAAATTGTATTTTGGAAAATGGAGGCTATTTACTGAAAAATACAACCAGGTGAATGAGCAATAATATATTTTTAATGGGCTAACCTTTTGTTTTTGCTTTGTGTACAATTATCAAACTCCTTCAGTTGATTACCTGCTTTATGCTTTGTAGTAGTAGATGTACTGGTATGGTGGTATACCAATGTCTGTACACACGTGTTGTTGTGTTAAAGCATTGAACCCCAGACACTCCCTGTTCTAACTTTGCA
The DNA here is from genome assembly GCF_036417535.1 of Chlamydotis macqueenii. NCBI lineage: Eukaryota > Metazoa > Chordata > Aves > Otidiformes > Otididae > Chlamydotis > Chlamydotis macqueenii. The sequence goes on from NC_141557.1 coordinate 29,445,623, forward strand.
TAATAGTGACCACAGATTGTGGCAGAGAACTGTCTAAGTTGCAGATGAGTTGAGAGCTGACATTAATGGACCTGCAAAAAGTGTGACGTTGATTTTTGCCAATGAAATACAGAAAAATGTTCAAAATAAGGCAACAGGAATGAATGTGTCTAGCTTTGCACTGCATTAAAATATTTATTGCCAAATATTTAGTGCAGATATAAATGTTTAACACCAAGTGTGCACTTATGGGGTTTTCCATGTTCCTGTTAAATTTTAGATACAAGTTATTAGATGGTGGCAGATGAAAAGGAAGTAAAACATCATATTCTTTGTAGCTTTGACCCAATGTCTGAATTCTTCAATAATGATGAGAAGCATTTCCCCTTTCTGGTCTACAGAACCGAATGTTTCCAAATTAACTATTATGCATGTGAAATTTCTGCATTGAGAAGACGTTTCTCAGATGGAGGAAGCGCGGTATCTGCATATGAGAACCACTGCAAAGTGGAAAGCGGATTTTCTGTTCACCTTTTGATCTCTCAGAAATGAGTGACAGAGATGCATTTAGCGATAGTAAGTCTTCAGGGAAAGCTAAAAAACTTAACTACGTTTAGAGAGCATCTCATTTGCAAATTGTCCTTGCAGATTTTATCTGATGCCGTAAATTCATAATTAGTAGTTCTTATAACAAAATTATCTTTATTGTGCTGTATCAGAACTCTTACAGTATGCTGCAGTGTGTGTGCTGATAAGCAGGTGCTTTTTAAAGATTGTGGAATTCTGAAGGAAGGGTGAAATTTTAGAGACTGTAAAAATCTGCATGCTCCATGATAGAGCTTTCCTCATCAGCACTGCTGATTTATGTTGTGTTACTAAACATTATCTGTCAAACGTCAAGCACGTTATCTCCTTCTAAAAAAATGTGATTTTTAATATGAAGTAGATCAGAAATTCCTTCCGAGAAAAGTGTCATTGCATGCATGTATTTATGCCCTGAATTCTGTGGAAGGAAGGGGCCACTGACCATGGGACGTTACACAATCACTCAGTGCTCTGAGTGCAACTACTGAGTCACTGGTGTCACCCTATACTTTAAAACATACAGATTTGGGGCCTTCAACAGGAGAACAGCCTTTTAGTGAAGACAAGTGCTATACTGTGGTTCATGGAGGACAATGGACCCAGTATGGATATGTGCTATTATCATTTATAGCTATGAACTGAATTGCTGGTTGTTGAGGCTTTGTTTGTGTGTTGGGTTGTTGTGGGTTTTTTCTTTTGGGGTTTTTTTTTGTTTGTTTGTTTTTGTTTTTACCTGATGCCTTGTAATTTAAGTCAGGCAGCAAACTGTTTCTTTAGAAGACCTACAAAGGGATCCAAAACAACTTCTTGCAAAGCCTTCACACTGTGCATTGTTGATAAGTTACATTTGTCTACATTTATTTTGATGAAGTAAAAAGCATTTAGTTAGACATTTCATTGGTCTAAATGAAAATGAAACACTTAGTAAAAGCAATGCCAGTATCTGCTCTGCCTTGGTAGGGTTGCCATGACACCTGCACGTGTACTTCTCTGTTTTTAGATTGATTGTTTCAGAAATCTCTTAGGATGACTAGTCTAGTTTGAAAATCAAAGGCATGCTAAAGCTGAAGCTACAATCTGGAACATGAGAAGCTCCCGAGTCATCCTGGTTATGATCAATACTTTTGGCAGTCTATGTTTGTAATGTTTGGGGTTTTTTTTTTAAATCTAGATTAGGTTGTTTTTTAATCTAGAACTTGATATTGCATTGCTTTTCAAGCTGCACCGTTAAACTGTATTTTTTGAAAGGAAAATATTTTGATATACTAAGCTTACAAAACTTGTTTATTTTCATCCCCTAATCTCAAACTGAGTTTTCTATCATGTAGTGGCACACTGTGCAGCAAATTTATTGCCTGGGGCAGTTTTAGAGTATCCATAACTTTCTCACTGGGAAAGAGACAGCTAGATTTTCCCTGTGTATTAGCAGGGCTGTGAAAGTTTCAAGTTATGCCTCTCTCTTACTTACTTTCTCTCATACTTTCAGGCATGCGGATTCTCCTCATGGATTAGAATGTTTAATGTGAAATCAAAGTCATCGTGAAATGTGTTTCTTGTAGAAAGTAGTGAATAGGAGAAACACCTATGCACAGCACCTATAAAGCTAAGAATGGGATAGATGCTTCCAATACCTGTTGATTTCTATGAATCTATAGCTGCCATCCCATCTCCAGTCCATCTTCACTTACTCCTGAAGGCTTGTTCTTGGACTTAATCACAATTATTTTTTTTTTTTTTACAGCACAATCAGATTAGAAATATCAAAAGCTTTTTACAATCATGATTAATTGAATGGGAGGACAGGTAAAGAGGAAAAAAAACAACTCCACAGTTGTTTACCATTTACTTAAAACTCAATTGTGGGTAACAAAGGTAACAAAGCATTGTAGAAGCAGGCCATGTCCTAGAACCAAGCTAACATTTTGAATAAAGCCTGATACTTGGGCTCGTTCTCAGGAACAGATAATCTGTTACTGTTTTGGAGACTGATACACATGATTTTTCTGACTTATTGGCTTAACTGCATGGAATGAGCTGTTGTGATGAATGGGCAAGGCTGAGGAGCCAAACTTTTTTGTTAAGTGCTTCTGTGGAACAGGGAGGTTTGGGTGGTGATCTTCTATGATGATACATTTGCACTTTTGAGTGCCTGCTTTGGAATTGTCCTTTAAACCTCAAGTGTTTGAGCAGGGCTGGTGCAGGAATTAGGTTCTGAAATTATTTAATTCTACAGGAGTGGGAGCTGACTCAATGAAGGTTCAAATGAAATGGTGACTACCTTGACCAAATGTACAGAAAACAGCTGAAATATTAGGAAAGGATGTTGTCTATCACCTAACTACTCCCATACAAAGTGAGTGATAGAGGTGTTCTGTGGGAGGGTGGAGGTAAATGAACCTGTGAATGATTACCTGGAGTCTTCAATGAACCCTCTACTTCAATGTCAGTTTGCACGTGGCACAGAGGCTTTCCAAGGTGGAACAGACGTTACACACAACGCTGCAAAGCTGTAAGAGGGGCAGACTTCTGAGAGTAGCTCAGCTCATGCTGTGTCTTTTGCATACAGAAAAGCCTTGTGCTAATTCTGGCACCTCATTAGAAAACATTGCCCTACTTTTCTGTAACCTGCAGCTCAAAATGCTCTCAAACTGACAGGCCTTCTGTGTGGAACTGGAGGACAAGCAGTGATAGTAGTCAGAGATTCTATGTTTTGGAAACAAAACTGGAGCCCTACAGAAGTATCCATGGAAGCTTGCATGCCTGCATACGAGCTAGGGAAGTGGAAGTGCTGCCACTGATTCCACAGGAGAAAGGAAAAAAAAAATGAGAAAGGGAAATATAATGTATGATTCTAGAAAGAGTTTCTTGAAAGCATGAGATTCCAAATCTTGTTCCACAGATAGACTTCTGTTGGATTTCGCTCTTTTGTAGCTACCTGTTTTCCTGTGTTTGTTCTCATTTTCCTTCCTAGTTCCATCCAATCCACTCCCCATGGATTAATATTTATGATGACCAATGTACATTGCCATATACTACTATTTGTTTTAAAATTAAAAAAAAATGTTGTCTTTTACAATGTTTTATCTAAAAAAGTCAGTATTCTCATTTCCATTTATTTCTCCTTTCCACATATAGAAGATGGAAGAATATATTTGAAATGCTTTAACAGATTCATACCTATGTAGTGCTGACATGGTCATCAAGATCAGTTAGCCCTGTCTACAAAGAGAAAGAGGCAGCTTTTAGCTTGTGAAGTGGGACACTGAGAAAGACATCCACTATTTTAGATGGAGAGCCAGATGCAAGTGAGAAGATAAGATCCTTGAAGATCTCTAGGGGATTCTAACATGGCCATTGAGAGCTCTCAAGAATGAGGAGGCCAGGAAATGTATGTTGGCATTTTTCTCTTGGGTGTTTATATTAATGGTCCAAAGTAAAAGACAGGGCAATTCCCAGTACTTTATCAAACATGAGTATCTTTTTGCTACCACTGATACAGGTTCATGGCAGTAGTTGATCTGAGAGTGCAATAGGAACTCACTACTTAAGAAACAATGAGTAAAAGTTGTTTGAGAGATTGGGAACTGATGTCAGGGAATTGCATTGCTCCTGGAATTGCCTATAGCAACTGCAAGGTCCCCTTTCTTAAAAAGGTAAGGAAGTATGACTTTAGTGATACTAAAATGAGTACTGGAGCTGCTCAGCTGAAGGACACCTTTTGAGCCTAGAGCCCTGCATCAGGAGAACCCAGTGCATTAGTTTGCTGAGCATCCTGTTGGCCAAATTATACCTGGATGTTGTGGTGACTACAGGGTTTAATTTTGGTGTAAGGTGAATTTTTTGGCAAACAAGTGAGTAGAGCAAATGAACAAAAATAATTGGTAGATCATATTATGATCCCAGTTCTGCAGTTTAAGGGACATGTATGGACCCCCAGAAGATTTGTGGATTTTGAGTAAGATTCATTCCAAACAAAACAAACCCCTGAAGAGGACATCCAATTTTTAGACAGCTAGACTTAAGTTTCTTTACTGGTCAGTGGAGAATGACAGCCTTCTCTAGCACTGGAAAGAAGGTGTTAGGCTTCATTCTACAGTGCTTTTAAGTAGGGATATTGAAATCACCTCCAGAAAATTATATTGTCTTCTACTGACAATAGAGGGAGATGATGAGACTAGTCTGACTAACATAGACTAGATGACAAACTTTTACACAATAAACTTTAAGCAAGAGGAATACAGCCCTTTGATTCAGCTATTCTTTTCCCATTTTTCCAGTGGTCTTGTGGACACTTTTAATCAGAAGTGCAATTAAAAGAATTTGCTCAAACATGTTCAGGGAAGATGGTATCCTGATCTTCTATAAATATTATGTTCTCCACAAGCTAGCAGTGGTGCTACTTTGAAGTATTCCATGGAAAGAATTCTGGGTTTTGGGATATTTCTTTTAATAGGCTGTATGAAAACAGTCCCTGTTTTTCTGATGTGTATCGGTCATAGGAGAGACTAAAATGAAAGTAGCAGACTTGAGCAGAATAAAATCAGAAGGCTTTTGTAGCTTTCTGACAGAAATGCATGTTGGCATTGGAAAATGGGAAAAATAAGAAGCTTGGATTTACTTCACTCAGCAGTCAAACTTCAAAGACTCACAAGGCAGAGGAAAATCTGCATGACTGGCTGTTGGGAATAGAGGGAAGATATTAAAGGCTGATATAATAATAGTGCTTTGTATAGCATCTTAGTACAGCTGCATGGCAAAAAGTTTATAAATGGTTGAGACATCTTCCTAGACTTCTGCAGTCACCTTCATATATTGTGCAACATTTATTCTATCAAGCACTGTGTATGAATTAATCTCTTTCACAATTCAATGTACACATTTAGAAACACCTCAGAGTACTCCCAGTTACAGTAATTCTTCAAGACAACAAGGCTAGTTTGATTAAAGATTCATGGATTTTCTTCTGAGGAGAGTTAAAAAGCGAATCTCCTGCTATATTACTTATGTTTAACATTGACCCTGCTACTGGCCAGTATCTAAAGGCCCATTTAATATTCTATCCTATGTCCTTTGTACTCTATATATTTGTAGTTCATTAATATATGTGGTTAGTTGATGCTAGCTGGCAACTAAGCCCCTACCCTGCAGTGGGATAAGGGAGAAAATTTGAAAAGCAAAAGCAAGAGAAGTTCATAGGTCAAGATAAAGGCAGTTTAATAAGTGAAGGAAAAAAAAAAAAAAACCACAACAAACCAAACACAGAGTGATACAAAGGCAATCACCACCTTCCACTAGATGAGCGATGCCCAGCCGGTCCCTATGCAATGACCATATTGTAAAAACTCCCCCACGAATTTTATCACTGAGTGTGATATTGTATGGTATGTAGTATTCCTTTGGCCAGTTGGGGTCAGCTGTTCTGGCCGTCCCCTCTCCCAGCCTCTTGCCCATCCCCAGCCTACTTGCAGGAGGGCACAGTGGAAGAACAGAGGTCTTGACGTGATGTAAGCACTGTTCAGCCACAGCTAAAACATTGGTGTGTTGTCAAAATTTCTTTGATCACAAATCTAAAACATGGCACCATACAGACTACAGTGAAGAAAACTAACTCCATCCCAACCAGTACCAGTACAAGATACTATTTGAGCTAATGCTGCAATCATTTTAGCAGCGGTCTCTTAGCAGTTAACAGCAATCATTTTTAGCAGCTAGGAAAACTTACAGTTATTTAACCTAACCTCACGATATCCTATAAAGCATTATCAGCAAAGTTAGGGAAGTTTAGACTCACCTTGCTATTCATCCTTGTAACTCTTCAATTATCCACAAGAAATCTACTAGAAAGTCAACTTATCCCATAGCCTCCAAGTCTAGCACTTTATTTTAGATCATGTATCCCCTACTTTAAGGGGAAATAATATTGAAAAAATAGTTTTCACATATTGTAAAATCTTGATTTGTTAGGTTTCATTGGTTTGTGAAGAATAGCTGAACATTCAGCATTGATTAAATCTTCTGGTTCACAAATGTATTTTATACAAACTTCTTTGTTCTTTGCTGGGAATCAGAAAAGGGATGTTTATCAGCAGTACCTGAAGTGACTTTTGAAAATGCGGCAGACGATAAGTACATAAGCACCTTGCAAGAGGCTGTAGTTGCTCTGTTTCTTTATTTTTTGTTCTTTGACAGGAGCTACTAGAACAAATCACCAATGTCCAAGTGGTAATTACAGTTAGACTTCTTTGTTCTCAGTTGAAAGTGATTTGTCATTAAGCAGAATCAAAGGCTGCCGTTAGTTCAAATACAGACAAAATGTGCTGGTATAATAAGCTGTACTCCTTCATATTTTAGGTTGTCTTTAATCACGTTGTGAAATCTAGATTTATAAAGGCACACATATAATAGCGAACTGGAGTATTAGCATTAGCATTCTTTGTTCTTAAATTTCAATTATATACTATTGTTTCCTTTTGATTCGCAAGAAGTAATTAAGTCTATCATACTGGTGGTCAGTCCCCAGACCCAGCTTGTGCTGCTACTTACTTCATAAATACATTTTACAACAGACTTTAGAGTAGCTATAAGGAAACAAAAATAATCACTCAATTATTACAACAGAAAAATTTTGATCTACGAGCATGAAGGGCTGAATTATGTTTACACAGGTGTACACCTTGATAATGCTATTTGCTTTTGTTGAATGAACCTGGGTTTTCATTGGTGGAGCAAAAAGAAAAGGTTAACTCAATGGGGCAAATACACAGTAATTAAGTTTGTACTACATGTGGTCCAAAGAAACTAAGGAACACTGTTGAGAAATGCAATTTGCAAGCTCAAAGTAAATTGCTAGCCCATGTTACTTCAGAAGTCCTATTAATCTATAGTCCATCTACATAAACAAACATATAAACAACTAAAAAGTACTGAGTCTCATAATTTTTGCAGTACTTTGAGCTCAAAACTTTCATACTTTCTGCTTCACTCTTGTTGAAAATAATGGTTGAAACTTATGTTTCAGATTCTCAAATGTCATAAAGTAACATAGGTTTTTTGACTTTCAGAGGAACTGAGGATTTACATGGGCATTTATTTAGGATTTTTACCTATTCTTGCAACAGTTTAATATAATTATTGCTTTCTATAGTTCTGGATCCCTCACAAGACTGTGGACAGAATATTTTGTTCCCTCGGATATCTCATAAAAGTCGAATCTGCTGTGAATTCTCCCAAGAATGATTAACGAAAGTCAGTATTTGGGGAAAAACACAAGCCAGCATAGATTTGAGTCATCACATCACTATAGTACTGGGATATACAAAATGTACAGCTTATAGTTAGAAAGGTGTTATTTCAAGGCAATTTATTCTATGAATGAACATAACATGTTGTTCAAAACGTAAAGTTCGTGTGGAAGTAGCCTCAGCCTCAGTACTGTGTGAGCAGCAGACACCTCACTTTGACTCTGCTGCCTTTTTCCCTTATTAGCTCATGTATGTGACTAACTCAGGAGCATCTTTTTGGAAAAACACCTGACCATTCCTGAATTGCATGAAACTTGCAAAGGGGTGGTTAGGCAGTGAATAAGCATAAAGCAAGCAAACAAAAATCCTTCAAAAGCATGGCAGCCCATAAATGTTCCCTAGGCAACCAAGTCAGTGAGCTACTGCGGATTGGTAATGTGGTAGGTGTTTGTCAAATATATAAACTTCTCTGTTTTCTCGATATGATCAGTGCAGGAGTAAAGGGAACCAGTATTAAAGTATATTGAATCAAATCTAATTTGAACTCTTGTAAAAATTTTATTATAACATGAAAATGTAAGGGAGAATTATTCTGGGTATGCAGTATCTTCTGTTTTGACTTTTTTTGGAACTGAGCTACAGTAATACAATCTTTTTCTGAAGCTTTAAAGTAACACTGTTGTACTGTGCTTTCACTCTGTATATGATCATCAATGAGTAATTGAATTTGTCTTCATGTTTAGACTTGGACTTCATAGCATCTTGCAATATGCCCTTTGGTAATATCACAAGGTGAGCTGAACTTGAATATGATATGTAATGCTATAATGTCACAGTATTATATTATGCTATTTTTTTTTCTACTAAAATTCTAGGGAAACAAACAAATGATTAATAAAATTCAAATGTACATTTGACATAAAAATCAGCTGAAATCTAATATTTATGGTATTTGTTTTTTTTTTTTTAAACAATCATATTAAAATGAATTCTTTCATGTTTTCAAAGTCTGTAAGCAAACAGGAAAGAGATACTGTTCCAGTGTCTTTCAGTTCATGGGTTTTGTAGCTTATTTCAGAGGACTCTAACTAAGGATGAATTATTAAAGATATTTTTGAACCTAAAGGTGAAAGCAGATTCCCTAGGAGATTATAATCTTAAGTTTTCTCTCAGCTGTTTTAGTGAACTATCTTATATGGGTTTTGTAAAAAAAAAATTATTTCCCGCCCCCCAAACTGTCCCTATCCCTCCTCCTATTCTCTGTCCTTTACATGTCTGGACAATAAGTAAGGGATTTGGGGCAGGGGCTCATATGGCATTTCATTTAACAGTACCATTCAGCTGGAAAGTGTCTGCTGCATAATGCCACAATTTAAACAAGACAGTCATATGAAGAAGGCTAATTTCTAGTTATAATACAGTCTAGATCTATTGTAGCAATACAATCATGGTTTTGTAGACTGGCATATTATGTAGTCTGTGAACCACCATGTGTTTAAAACACCAACAGATCTTCCTGGAGCTTGACTGTTCTGGAAATAGCATTGGTAGCAACAACGGGAGCTTTTTGGCCAAGAAAATCCATTAGAGGCACATCGTACCTAATGGTTTCCCCTGGTTTGCTCAGGCCTCTGAGAGAATATCTGAGGATGGACCTTATTTTCAAAAAAAAGAGAAAGGAGAAGAACATGGTGCTGTTATAACATCCTAGTCAGCTTAAGCTGAGGCTGCTGCTAAAACCATGGTTCAGCTCTTCTCTCTTCCTGGTTGCTTATTTCCTCACGCTGGTACAACAATTTCCACGGCTCCACAGTGAACCAGATTGGGGAAACGGTCTTGAAATAGTTACTACTCAAATGTATTTTCCCAGAAGTGCTGGTTCAGTTCCCTGTTACAGCTCAGCGTGGGTTGGGAGCGGGGGGCAGCGCGTGCCTGGGCATGGAGGGAGGGCAGGATCTGTCCTCGCAGCTGGGGCAACACTCAGCCTGCCTTGAACTGCTCTTCAGGCCGGGGTGAAGGAAAAGCCCTTGGGATTTGTTTGGGCCCATTCAAAAGGAGATTAGACAGAGGTGTTGAAGAGTGATTGGAAAGCTGTAATGCCCAATCAAACCCTGTCATACTACAAAGTCTTTACACAGCTTGGCTTGCTGTCTTGCATTTAATCATAAAGTAAGCAGCTCTAGTGAAAATAAAAAAAAAGAGAATTGTGTTATGCGCTTGAAGGATTTTACCCCATGTAAGAGAAGTACCTCTCAATATGTTTTGTTTTTACTTCTGCTGCCTCTTTAACACCTTTCATCTCCAAGAGGTAAAGCTTTGTGTTTCTGTTTGAGCTTCCCACTACTGGATTCATCTCCTCTCCCTTCAAGCTTTGAAAAATATTAATTGCAGACTGATTGCCTGGCTGAAGTTCAGCCATGAGCAGTAGGGAGAGACTAATCGTCATTTTTCCTGGCATCCATTTTTCAAAGAAGTGATTGCCAGATCCCTAGCTGCAGTTCCGTGGGCTTTAGAGCAGCATCAACATGTAGAAGATGAAGAGCTATCTGTATGGATTGATGCAAAGATATTTGACTACTGTAAAAATATGTCTTTCACAATGGTTCTGTTTTTAAGATTTTTCTAGAAAATTAGTCAGCTCTTTTCCAGATTATCTTTGGAAAAAAATTTTTGTGAGGAGAACTTAATCTTACAGTATTTTGAAATGTGTTAATGTCATTAACAGTTACATTTTCTATCAAAATGAATTCATTTTAAAAAGAACAAAACAATGAAAACAGCCAATCCAACCCCTACCCATAAACAAAACATTCTCTGGAGTTGAAGAAGCTCTTAACTTTAACTAGTCTAGGTTCTTTTCTTAGGAAATTTCAAGCAGCATTTCCAGAGAAGCTCAGCATGATCCTCTGATGAAATAAGCATTCACTGTTACTATCAACACATCATTATTCACATTGCTTGCATACTTAGGATTCTGGTTTTTGATGACTACAGGGTAATGACTGTATTTGCAAATCAAAGCCATGTATAAATTTTTAAAAGCCACACCTGTGCATGGGGACGAAACATACAGTTCAAGAAAAAAAAAAAAAAGAACTGTTTTTAAGGACTTTCAGCATCATTAGATACTTCACCAGGATTTTTTTTCATCAGTGTTTTTAAAAAAATATAATACATACCAAACATTGGTGCCAATTCAACTTTTGTTTTTCTTGTTAACAAATACTAATAAGCTCAGGACTTTTAGTAGTTTCTGAAAAACCAACCAACCATTTCTCTCCCTCAGAGTTGTGAGCATGGGATGTTTTTACTGCTGGAGGGTTTTCCTCCTGTGGTTGTTGAGGTGATGGTGTCGGTGTTTCTTCAGGGAGGGGATTCACCAGGGTGCTGTTGTACTATGCACACAGGCTTGTAGTTTGTTGTTTTTTTTTTTTTTTTCCCATAAGAATATGTAGTGTTGTTTTTGTTAATTTAAGTTAAGTTAAGTAGTTGTAACCATGGTCAGAAATAATGTCAAGGTTACTCCATGTAGATTGCTTTATACCCTTTGTGCAGTGGACTGACTTCATTTCAATAAGTCTTTAATGAAAGAATTTAATTATGGATACAAAACAATTTATTCAACTGCCAATGCAATTGAATTCTTTGGGGTGGGGGAAATGGCAAGCTCAATGGTTCCTTTAAACATCTACACACAGTTTCGAATATGTCACAGGATATAAGGATGCTGTGTATGCATTGTGCTTAGACTTTCAGTAATTTAAATAGCAAATGCAATGTTAGAACTAATGTTTCTTATTAATTCTATGTAGTATTATAAACAGCATTAATGTGTGTCCCTGAGCTGGTAATGGGTCCATTCTGTGAGGAAATTGCAGTGTTAAATGTATAAAATCCATTGGTTTATTATGGCATCGACTATGCTCCTGTTGAGGCAATTACACCATTTCCTAATGACCTAAAAGGGAGTGAAAAAAAGTCTACATTGTTCTGCTGATTTTCTCTTCCTTAGTCTTCTGTATGCTCTCAGAGCCATGAGGTAGGAAACTGGTCCAAAGAGAAAAGCTGTGCCTCAGCAGTGGGAGCTGTACCTTGAGAGGGCTGTCATCTGCAGCAGCCTGAACGAAGCCCAGATGCCTTGTGAGAGCAATGTGGGACTTGGAAGCACAGCTGTGAATAAGCACGACTGGAATTCAGCAAACTTCTTACCAAAGGCTGCTGCAGCTGCTAGCTGGTTCCTAAAACACAAAAACCAGCATGTGCCTTGCATCTAAATATACAAACAGCATAATTTATTTTTGTATCCTTTTTGTAGAAAAAGCAAAGCGCTTATAAACTTCTTACCCTTACCAATGCAGGGTAGAATAGTGACAATTTTAATATTACAGCAGTACTTCTAGTCTTGACACAAACCTAGTAGGTTCTGAGTGCAGAATACTTGTACGATTTCCCATATAAATTGTTGTCTCATTTTGCCTGTTCGTGCAAGCACAGGACAGTACAACGTGAGTCACAAGCTGTTTGTGCAGGACAGGTTTTGCATCGAGCTCTGCTTGTTGTGGTTCTACATGGTCTTTGCGAAAACACGAGCTGAATCCTCCTTGCATGGTGAAATCTTTGAGGACCTGTGTGTTTAAAAAACTCTTTGGCTGTGTTTATCTGTGTTGGCCGAAGCTTCCAGTTAATGCATAACAGTCCAAAAGGGGCCATGCTCTCAACAGACCTTAGGTGCCAAGAATAACCACATATATAATTATCTATATACACAATTTTTCAAAATTAGAGGGCATACCAAACATTGGCCCTAATTCAGCTTTTGATGTTCTTGCTAACACAGTAGCAATCCCAGGAGTGGTTTGGTTTTTTTGTGGTTTTTTTGTGTTTTTTTTTTTTTTTCTTTTTAAAGACATCATATCTCCTTTCAAATTGAGGAGCAGAGAACTTTCCAAGTTGCATCTACACTGCTAGTGTGATTTACTTACTAAATTTATTAACTGGACAGCACAGGAAAATTTTGCTGTTTGCCACTGCAGAAATTCAAGAAGTCCCCCCTACAGAAACGTTACCTGAAGGATGGTTTGCAGGTTAGATTTCAGTTCTCTCTATATAAACCAGGTTTGTGAGTCTTGTTTTATGCTGTCACAAAGTGTAAAATTTCTCAGAAGGGATTTCTAGATATTGTTGTTTCTTCTCATGTATGAAGTAATTTTCTCTGCTATCTCTTGGCTCATTTTCTTTTTTACTGGGTTGATCTGAAGTACCTGACGCCCCAGGTGTTCTTGACCCAAAGAACATGCTTGTGATATAGTTCTTAATATGTCTTTACATGAGACCCGGAAACAGAGTCTTTTGTCATGGTATGCGCATGTGTGCATTTGTAAGTGCCTAGCCCTACGTAGGTGTCGTGTTTATGATGCACCTTCCTTTGAGTGTGTCATTCAAGGAGGCTGTCATGGAGTGGATATAGGTTTTGTTAGGCATTAAGTTGTCATCTTCACTTACCAGAACCTTCTGCTGAACTTCAAAATAAACTTAGTTCTCAGTTAGAACTCTCCTTGCAGAGCATAATTTCTGGCATGTAGGTTCTGCCTGTGTCCTAGTTGAAGTCAATAGCTGATTTCTGTGGGGTAGGGTTATAAACCTACTTATTAGGACATTCTAGCAAGTGCTCATGTGTTATTACTGAAGAGTTCACAATAGATAGCTAAAGACTGCTGTCTACACCTGATTCAAGTAACTGTTCATACAGTTGGTGCTGCAGAATGGTAAGGGCAGGGAGTGGAAACCTGATGTCCTGTTTCCAGTCTGCCCTTGTGAAAGGTGGCATATAGACACCACAAGTGTCTTTCTGCTGGTGTTAGGTTGGTCATTTTTAAAGTCACAATGTCACTTACACATCTCCAAAAACTAGATCCTACATGTTGAAAGCCATGAATTTTTTTTTTCCACAGAAACTTTTTTGGTTTGCCTTTATACATTCAACAGCTTCAGTGGGAATATACTCGGTAAAGTTCTGTGCAGAAGGCAGGTAATTTGGCCAGCTTGTCTGAGATTTCCTTATGTAGTTGAAAAAGCTATAAGCATTTTCCTTACATTGTACTCCTTACCTCTAGCAACCCTCTTCACTCTCAAAATTCAGGTTCACTCTTGGCTAAAGTATAGGCAATTCCTGATCTGTGTAGACTGTAGACCCTTGAGAATTATTTATTTGGTTGTCTTTTAGTGGTTGGGGGTTTTTTTTAAGGAAAAAAAAAGTGGAAATTCACCAGTAAGTTAAGCGACAGTGTTTCTGTTTGGAAAAAATATTTTTTCTTTTAAATCTTTCAGTCACTGAAGATGATAAATATGTATAGAGAAAAAAAAAGACTTGGGGATTTTTGACCCATGCTAATCAGGACTGTGGCACTGAACTCCTTGGCAGATGCAGAAACATGCAAGGACATGGCCAAACTAGTAGGAAGAGATTTGGGGGATTTTATCTGTGAGTGCCTCACACCAGCAGCTGCTGCTGAAACATGTGGCGTGGTTTGGAGTCCCTGGCCAGGGGAGCATTCCTTCCGGAGCAAAAAGTGGATGTTACATGACTCCCTGTAGTTTGAGAAAGTCTGGATGCTTCCTAAATTAGCTAGCCATTGCTTGCGTGTTTGTTTATATTTTGGATTGCTTGTATGGCTGCAGAATAGCTGAGATGGTAAAGATGGTGAGTCTTACATGTTTAGCATATTACTTTAGAGTTGATAACTGTAACAAAGCCATCTGCTGTCACAGTGAGCTAGGAAATAGGAAACAAAAGAAGTGAATGGTTGGGTATCACACATGTTCTAAAGCCAATGATTGTATATAGTTGAAGAAGAAAGAATCATTGCTGGTCAACATATTTAGGCTAACTGCTACTTGCCAATGTTCAGAGTAAACAAGATATGAAATTGCAAGGAACTATTATTATAATTTTATATTGTGGTAACACTGGAAAACTCATTCACATACTTAGTCCTACCAAGCTAAACCCTGTAGAGGCCAAGAGAAAAAAAGAAAAGTACCTGCCTTTCCAATCTAAAGAGGGAAGAGCTGGACACGGCAAGCAAAAGGTAGCAGGCAGAGAGCTCAAGATAGCAGTGGTATATTTATACTGAATGTAACAGGCAGTGGTCATACATGCCAGTTGCCTCAGCTTTTTCAAGTGTTAGATGCCAGCTTGGAGAATCTAAAAGTTGAGTCTTTGGAAGACAGTGAAAGGAAGGCAGTGCGTGGGGGTCTGTCCAATGAAGAAGGGAGATGAGAGGAAGAAAAGGGGAGGCATAACAGCGCTTGAAGAAGTGTTTTCTCTGGTCTGCAAAAATGTCTAAGAGCTGCCACGCTCAGGTGAAAGGTTTATCTTGTCCCTGTGTAATGTTTGCCGGATCTCAGTGATCAGTAACTTAAGCAGAAATATAACACTGATTTAGTAGAAGAATATGAATATTCTTGAGAGTGAATAAGATAGATATGGTATAGAGCATGGAAAATTGAAGACAGTGGAACAGAAGGAAGTGAGTGACATGACTGCAATACTGTTCGTGGCTAGTGTGCAAGAATTGGACTCCAGAAACTGTGAGAAATCATAAAAGGAAAGGTTCTTTTTTAATCCTTTTGTAAATTTTCACCTTATCTAGCATATTTTTACTGTCTTTCTGCAGCCAGAAAAACTCAAGCCTTACCAAGTTTGTAAGGTCAAAGAAAGATGTGTTAAAAATTCAAGCTGTGTGTGGGTGCACTCAAGTCAGTCTTGAATATTGTTGCTTTCAGCCGATTTCAGAGAGGTTGTTGAGTTCTCAGATGTAATTTAGGTCCTTCGAAGTTTTGAAAAAGCATGTCTCTAGGAATAATACATAAATCCTATAACTTAGCCATAAGAGAAGTTTAATTGAGGCTTGCCTCTTTCTTCCAGAGCTAAATCAGCCATCTGTGAGCTGCAAATCCACAAGGAAACCAGTCTTGCTTGTAATTAGGCTTCAGTCTAGCCTCACAGAACTTCTCATTTGACCAGATGACCTTATTTATGGCTTCTATGTTGGTTATGAGGATAAATCAGTAATGGTAATGGTAGGTATTTCTTTTATATAGTCCCTTTTAGCTTGCAAAAGATGGGATGTCTCATATTTGACTGAACACATCAGGAATCAAAGAGTAAAAGACCATTTTTTTCCTCGCTATTGTCACCCAGCCCAGTACTACTTTCTTCACTGCTTCTTAGACCACCAGCTTCCCTTGAACATTATTGCTGCTTTTATAATAATTCCCACATTTTTCCTCAAGGACATGCAGTGCCGTTAGCCAGTGTTTTGTGCACATGGTTTAAGCACCTGCTCAGTCTATCCATCCTTTTGGCCGTTCTAGGGTTTTTTGTGGTTGTTGTTTTTAAGCAATCTTGTTTCATAAGAAGTTTAAGGCTTAATTATTTTTACTTCTATAAATGTTTGCAAGGCTTAACCTAAGTAATTTTAAACTGATAAGTTTGTTAGCATAATAAGTTGTACTCAACTTGCTGGATCTGTAAGAAAAATTGCTATTGCTGGCAGATCTGAGGTTAGAACTATTTGAGTAATTATGAAAACATGTATTTTCTGGCTGCTTTACTAGTACTTAGATTTTAATTATTACTGGGTAAGTATTGAAATTACACTCTGAGTTCCATCATATTTAATTAATAATTATCATCTCACTTGACAGTTCTGTATTCTGAAAAATATTCTTAGACCCACAAGTTCTCTACAGTTCTCCTTTCCCTGAATCAATTGTAATAAAGAATACTTGTGCTGATACATAACTTTTTTTTTTTTCCTCAAAGTAGCCTTTGTTGTGGCATCAAGATTAAGAGTGAGACTTGAAAAGAACTAAGAGAATAATTTGTGCAGATTATTGCCACGTATCTGTATCACATGTTCCCAATCAGCTCAGTATAGCTTACTACAGAAGGTTCACAGCAATTAATGCAAAAACAATACAGTTTTTAATTAAATGCTAGTGAACAATAAATCTTCTGGTGCTTATTAATTTGAAATATTTCTTGACTCTGCAGTTGATTATGATACTCTGTAGAGCTTGCGCAACTATGTATTAATAGATAAATGGAGATATAGATATTTTTATACACTCACCAAGAGACTTCTGAATCTGATATTCTGTATATGTATTTTCTTTTCCACTCTTTTAAAGTGGAAAAAGACCATATTGCGAAGAGGAGTTTATGAGTATTCTACCAGACCCTGTAAGAAATGCATGCCCTTTCACAAGACATTGGCATTCCTCTTAAACTGGTCAAGTTTTCCATTTATCAAAAAGCCCTTAGAAGATGTTCTGCAGCTTCAGTGGAAAATATGCCATTTTTGGGCCTAGCTGTAAATATATATTCCAGACACAGATTCTATAGTTTATATATAGCATAGGAATGTAAATGATAATCACATCCTGAGTGAAGAATGGCAGAACTGTTTAGAAAAGATATCAGAAATTAACCACAGACCCAAGGAAAATCCTAAGCAAATCTTCACTGATCTGTTAATTTAAAATCACCTATCTGCTTGTGCTTTGGAAGAGCTAAGGAGTTTATGTTTTTCTCTAAGAGCTGATGCTGTATGCTAAGAAATATGGAGATTTCATGGGCTGACAGGGAGTTTTAGAATCATAGAATGGTTTGGGTTGGAAGGGACCTTAAAGATCATCTAGGGACACCCTCCACTAGATCAGGTCACTCAAAGACCCATCCAACCTGGCCCTGAACACTTCCAGGGATGGGGCATCCACAATTTTTCTGAACAACCTGTTCCAGCACCTTGCCACCCTCACAGTAAATAATTTCTTCCTTATATCTAATCTAAACCTACCTTTTCCCAGTTTAAAGTTATTAGTCCTTGTCCTGTCATTACACGATCTTGTCGAAAGTCCCTCTCTATCTTTCTTGTAGGTCCCCTTTAGGTACTGGAAGATTGCTATAAGGTCTCCCTGGAGCCTTCTCTTCTCCAGGCTGAATAGCCCCAACTCTCTCAGTCTGTGCTCATAGGAGAGGTGCGCCAGCCCTCTGATCATCTTTGTGGCCCTCCTCTGGACCTTCTCCAACAGGTCCATATCCTTCTTATGTTGAGGGCTCCAGAGCTGTATGCAGTACTCCAGGTGGGGTCTCACTAGAGCGGAGTGGAGGGGCAGAACCACCTCTCTTGACCTGCTGGCCACTGAAGAGTCAGAATCAGGTGTAAAATAGATATTTTTAATGTCAATAACATGAACAAACCTGGAAAAAAAAACCCACCAAACTAAAAAGGTTTGGATCCATAGTTCCCATTTTATGAGGGTAAGAGAAGCCCTATTTCAAAGGAACTTGGAAGGATAGAAGACCTGTGCTGTCAGGTAGCTGGACCATTTAAGGTCAGCCTTGGATACAGGGGCAGTAGATGAGTTTGACTTAGAAGGAAAATAGAGATTTTGTACCTGGTGAGTAGTACTTACCTTTAAAATGTAGTCAAAACTCAGATCTGGAGAACAAGTCTCAGATATTTCTGTGTATAGCTTTAAGTATTGATAACTCTTTCTACTGTCCCTTTATCTCAAAGAATATCCAGTGAGTTCTGGTCTTGCCTTTGTCTCCTTTGTCTTCCTTTTCTTTTGTGTTCAAAAATGATGTCAAAGGTTGGGTTGCTGGACTGAGCTGAAGTCATGCTTGTCATGACTATGTGATCTGATTGTAAATGATATCTATGTATGAAAAGACCCAAGGGAATAACAGAAATACAAAAGACTAGAAGAGTGAATTTGTTAGCAAACAATTGCCCACGTGTCTGAGTGTATTTGCATCATGTGATATCATCTGGTCTACACCCTGGCCAGCAATACCTTCTAGGCATGGAGGGAAAGTTACTTTAGAGTGTTCAGGCTTTATTTTTACTCCATAGCAAAGCCCAAGAGAGCAGTGTTCTCCATCAGGCAGTTTGTGCAATGTATTTTAGATAGCAGCACGGTAATATTTCCACATTTGGAAATGTCCCAATTGGAAAAAATGGCTAAGATGTTGAAAAATGTTCACATTTATCTTTGTCCTGATTTTATCCTTGAGATTTTCTGGAGTGCTTGAGAGCAATAGGATGTCAAATAAGCTAGTCTTTCTCTTGTGCTTTTTGCTAAAGACTGCATTCCCAGGTGCACATGGTTGCTAATTCACTTTCTCAGCATTCATAGACTAACTCACTCCTTGAATCTTTGACGTGTTTTGTGATAAGCAAGTGAGTATCCACTGCCTATACAATGGCATTGTGTGGGACTGCTGCTAGGAATGGTAGGGGTTTTTTTTTTAGTTTTATGACACTAGATGAATTGTCATACAGCTGTGTTTTGATTAAATCCCATGTAAGATGGGCCTACAGTAATAAAATCTAAGTCCTGAAAATAGACCTCCCTGGAACTGTTAGCTGAGCTACCGAGACTTAACATTGAGGTGAGTGGGGGCGAGGGAAAGCAGCCAAACTTCTACCTAGAAGACAAGCTCTGGACTTAGTCTTTGAAACAAGGGCCACTGGTTGGTTTGTGCAGGTGTAGCACTTGGTCATGGTGTGTGTCTGGGGCTGCTGGGTGTTGCTGCAATATGTATGACAAACATCTAAAACATGAGAGCAATGCAGACAGATGAGTGTGCTGGGTCTACAAATGTTAAATCTCACCCACAAACTACTTTCCTTTGTGCACTGCCTGACCCCGTGGCACATTCCAAAGGAGAAGTAAATGGATATGCCTGAGCTGACCTAACTCTCACACTGAGTGCGTATTAGTTGTGCTCGAAAAAGAAGAACATACACTGCATGCTTTTACTCAAGCCTATATTATGATGAATAATATTTTTTTTGTGTGTGTAGTGGAAAGAAAATCAGCAAGTGCTTGAATGTAAAAATAATTAGTGAAATTATTGTCAGCAAAAATTATTTTGGGTCTAATTTGTGTTTAGCATCAAAGTGAAAGTGTGCCTTATAGCACTTTCTAATAATATCTCAATGTACGTGTTGGAAATACGGCCACAATTTCCTACCAGCCCCTGCACAATTTTGCGTTGTTGTTCAGTCTAATAATTTATGAGAGCAAAAAAGAAAGTTAAATAAGTCTCAAAGGCATTGGCTTGAAATGCTTTCCCTTCTTAACAGACAATGAAACTGTTCACTGCCGCTTCATCAAAAGCGAAGGTGTAGTTTCGTATGATGTCACTACTCTGACATAGTGTGTATTTTGAGGTATTCACTCAGCTGTATATTCAGCCTGGATGCCCTCCAGCTTTCTGGCACGCACACAGCAAGTGCGATCTCTCCAGTTGTGCATCTGATACAGGCATTTACATCTGTTTCCACTGTGGGTGTAAACCCTGCCGCAGGAGAGGCAGAACTGTGTACCTGGTTGCTGCCCGCTCAGGAAGGAATAAACTGCTTTTAGGACAAGGACTGTGGAGAACACAGCCTTGCAGCTATAGGGAGAAGATTTCTGAGTGTGCTTTCAGGGAGCAGGCAGAGGGATTTTTTTTTATTTAATCTGTAAGCTACTTAAATACAAAACTACATTAAAGAGGTCATTCTGCTGATCTCTTGTAAGGGATTTTCCAAACTCTGTCAACCAATAGCTAAATAAAAAAACTCCAACTCTTTGTTATTTAATTTGGCATAGTGCACTGTGACAGCAAGCTTCCATGTATCATTCTCAATCACAATTTCATTTAAGGCCATTAAAATGTGTACATTCCTGCAGAATTAACTTTCCAAGAATTCCGTCCAAACTGAAAAGAGTGGAAATTCATAGGTGAAAATGATTAAAATAATGCTAAAATGTAAGTCTAAGATCACCGTTAAGGTCACAGTTACAGGAAGCTAAACATCTGTAAGCGTGTACATAAGTAGTTTAAATATCAAGCTACTTTTCAAGGGCCTAGTGAACCTTGCCGACGTATGAGAAAGCATCAAAGCACCAGGATAATGATTGCGCTCCGCCTCATGAGCCATCAAACTAGGCTCATTCAGGACTACCAAAGCATAAAGTTTCTAGTAAAGGTAATCTGCCAGGCTCTCTTGGCTGGAGTAGGTGTGGTCTTTGTAAGCCTCCAGCTTCCAAGCCATGGGCAGAAAAGACAAGAGCTGCTGTGATTTAGCAGTTGCCTGCCTTGTGCTGCCTGTTGCTGCCCTCCTTGCAGGATGGAACACATGCCGTTGCTTAACCACTTCTTTCCATGGCCAGGCAGTGTTTCCTTCAGAGGGGTGAGATTGGAACACTCCTTTAACCTTCCCAGGAAGGTTTTTCAGAGCCTGTCTGTCTAGAAACCTGAGACTTGTTAGAGAAAGGAGATAAATAATTCTCTGGGAGAAAACAAATATACTTGCATTTTACAAAAAAAAAGACTGAAATTTTGACATTGTGGTTTCAAACCCTGCAATATAATTTCTCAGATCTGCTTGTAAAGCTGATTTATCATAACATACTATACATATGTTGATGCTAGGAGAATCACCCTTAAAAAGCCAGTATCTTTTCAAACTGCCTGATACAGCTATATACCCAACTCTTGTCAGTATTTTATGCTCTCTGGGCACTAATTTTCTTGAGTCCTTCACAGTTGCTAGGCTATGTTTCTAGTGCTGTGATCCAGCTGCTAGGTGGTTAACATAACACGATATAAACACAAATGTTTCCCTTTCTTTTGGTCAGAATAGCACTCCTAATTGCAGCTGGAGTACCAGAAATATTGTCCATTATCAGCAGTTCTCAGAGAGGTAGAGAGATTAGAAGAACTAGAGCTTGCTGATAAATAATTCAGACTGGTGAGAAATAAAGAAAAAAAAAAGTTTCATCCAGCAGTACAGTTATTCTTACATAGATATGCTTTTAAATGTCTTTTATTTGAAGTATTTTTTTGAAACTCTGGTCTAATAAAAATAAGAGTTTTTATTTCCAAGATGGAAACATTGGTCTAAAAATAAGATCTCGCAAACAGTGCCAAACCTGCTTTGATATATTCAGGCTGTAAAATCTCACTACATGCTCTTTTGTTTGTCATGAGTCAGCCATGGAAGCATGACTTCCTAAGATTTATTTTTCTCTACTAGTCCCTGGGCTTGCACAGGTGTGCCTGTGGTCTGCATAACACTGAACAGTATTTTTCTCCTAAGGACCCCCATGAATTCTCAGTGAAGCTTACAGTCAAACATAAGATTTTTCGTAACAGGCCTTTTTCTCTTGACTTTTTGACCTAGTAACCGAGAGCATGAACTACACAGAATGAGTTTCTATTGGCTTAGTGATCTCAGAGAAAACAGTGCAGATGCAGCCTGAGATGCTTCAGCAAACTTGCTGAGCAGGTCTCTTCTTGCTTCTCTTTGTGGTACAGGACTGTTTTTTTTTTATTATTATTTATAACATTTTTCTAGAACATATTTTTTTTTTTTTAATTTGAGACCTTTAATTAAGTGCTAAAGAAGCCATATTTTTACCTCTGTTTGCCTAACGCTGTGAGTCATCCCACGACAAGGCGCTTTAGCCGTGCTGTGAGAGGCGCTTGCTGAGGTCTGTCCCAGGCGGAGCTGCACTCTGCAATTTACCTCAGCGTGAGGTGTCTGGTACTTACTGTGCTTTAAAGAGAGGATGGGTGTGCACATTGCTCTCTCAACCTAATTCTTACAGGACTCTTCTTTTGTAAGCTCAAACTCCTAGGATTATCAGGTGTATAAAGTCTATTCTCTTCATTCTACTGTGAAATAAAATGAGATATACAGTGAACACTTATTATTTATATATTTATATTTATATGTTTATATTATTTAGGTTTAAAGGATGAGAAAGCTGCCCCTTAGGAAACAGCTGTTTTTAAAATTTCTGTTCAGATTGGTTAGCCAGTGATAACAGCTGAGCAACCTGGTCTAATTTGGTTGGATCCAATTTTAAATTTAACCCTGCTTTGAGTGTGGGCCTATTGCAGAGGTTCCTTTCATACTATTCCCAGAGTACATGAACAATCAAGCAGATTCAATCATTTGATCAAGAATTAAACAAAAAAAAATTAAAAAATGGAAAGTAATTTCTTCCTATTGTTCTGCATTATTAAGGATCCATTTGTCATAGGGCTTTCCTTTGCCATATTTCTTAATTAAATGTTTGCTAGTTAACCAGAAAAACTGCAAATCTGCAGTGCTTCATGCCAGCAAAAGCTGGTAGCCACATTTTTTTCATTTTTTCAAAATCTGTTGCTTGTGAGGTTTAGTACTGCATGCTAGCCTTTTGTAGAACCTCCCCTCTTCTCAGGGCTCCTATTTTCCCTCTCTCAGATCTCCTTACAGAGTTTTCTACACAAGCTCTCCTTCAGCCACTTGAGTTCCAGCTTATCTTTAAGATTAAACTGTTTAAATATTAGATTGTGGCTAACCTTTCTCCTGCGAAGCTGAAGGCAGCTATGGGGCCTCACACAGGCAGTTCCTCCAGCAGGTCTGGAGAGCAGTGATAGTGCACAGATGGGAGGGGATGTTGGTTTCCTATGCCCATATCGCTCTGGGGCCAGTGGTCTTTCACCTTGCTGCAGAGCTTTCAGCTGCTGCTGTCTCTGCTGATTTCCTTGCACATCTGCCCTTGAGCAGCAGTAGCGGGATCCTGCTCAGGTCTCTGCTGCTGCCGCCACCATTCACTGCTTAAACTACCCACAAAGGTCAATTTGTGTGAAAACTATGAAAGAGAGTGGCTGAGCTGTGGGCAGATACTTTGCCTTTAGCAGTCTCAAGCAAAGAGACAGAGGAGACAGCAGTGAGTGCACTGCAGCTCTGTGCTTCAGTAGGCACGTCCCAGAATCTTGGGATGAAACCTGGACAACAACTGCACTGCTGTAAATTTTTAAGAAATGAATTTGTAGCTTATCTACAAGACAACTCTTCAGAGAAGGAATGACATTTTGTAATAACTACAGTCATTGCTTTCTGCACTATAGACTTTAATCCTATCTATACTATGAAATAAAACGTGGTTAGATCTAGGCTTTTCCACAAGTGATGTAAATCATGGAGGTTTTTTTTTGCAAATACTTATATTAACATATTATTTAATGTGAATGAAACCATATCAGTTTCAAGTTGTCTTTTCCTCAAATGATTCTTCCTTCAAAAAGCATCTGGTACTAGATTCAGAAGAGATGTCATCACTGGATTTTCCTTGATGAGGAAGGGTTGTACACTTAGCTATCCCAAGACTGTAGCTCCTGAGTCTGAATGTGGATCTGCTTCATGTTGGAACAAGACTTGAATTATCTACCATTGCTCTTTCTGTGCCCTATGAAGAAAATTCAGACATGGGTAAGAGATTTTTGTCACACCCCAGATATTCCCCTGCCCCGTCATATGAAATCCGAGAATAACAACTGCAGGACATGCCTTTGAGATAAACAGGCCATAGGTATCCATCTTCTTGTTCTTCCCTTCTTCACAAGATTTTGCAGCGCAAAACCTGGCATCTGTTTGAGGTGTGTTGTCCAGGTACTATAATGTTTCCAAGTAGGAACATGCTAGCATCTGCATGCTGTTATCTCTTGACAGTGGAAAAGTGCAAGAATTGCAAGCTCTGGTTTTTCAACAAATCTTGTCTTGAAAGATTTGATTCTGCAGACTGAACACAGGAGTCCCACACAACACAGCCTGCCAGGGGTTTACTTTAAGCTTGAAGTACTCAGCAAATGAGGCAGACTCAGGCTGGATATTCACTGAAGCGGGAAGCAACACTTACAGTCACCCATTGGCGTAAATAAAAGAAAACAGTACTTTTCCATGAACAAGGCAAATGAAAGAGCAGATCTCCTTATTGCTCCTGCAGTGGCTTTAAATCTGACAGAGCTATGGGACAAAGATTTCTAATTGTTCTGGAAAATGTGCCAGGGCAGGGCAGCAAAGAATGAAGGTCACGAGTCACCGAACAGGTGGTGTGATGAGAGCCCTGTTTGCAGCATTACTGAGCAACTGCTCATGTTGAACTAAGAAAGCTGGGCTTCTGTCTCGTGTCTTTAACTAGAGTTTGCCACTTGCTTTTGAAGTCCCAGCTCTGAGAGGAACTTGGTAGGTGTTTGTATTTACAATAAAATGAACCAAACCCCCAGGCTGTGTTACACAGCATGTTTAATTGATCTAGAAGTTGATTTTGGCCCGGAACCAGCTTTTCCATCTCCCATTTACTGCCAAATTGGCTGCCAGATTTCTATTCAGAAAACTGTAAGTCTAGCAGAAACAAGGTCAGACTTCACCAGGCTGGAAATCACAGATCCCCTCCCCATGCAGTGCCGGCTGCCTTTCTGCTGGGCACCCTGAAGCACTTAGGTTCTCTCTCCTCACGTGCTCTAGCAGCTCATAGGGAATCCAAGTGCTAACTTGTTAGAAATGATTTTTTAATCATTGATCTTCAGTGTCCAGCAAAAGAATAACTAGAAGATAATAAAAAATTTTAGAAATCACAAAAGCAAGAACCGTTGCAGTCTCCAGGTGATAGAAAAATAATAAAAGACATTTAACTGAGCTTGGGTTTACTTTCCATCAGACAGCTCACCTTCCTCTCACCTTCTGGGTTACTAGCTGTGACTTCAGTCCATACATGTACAGAGGAAGTAGTGCCACAGTATAAAGCTGCTTCTATTATCAGTGCACTGTACACGTACAAAGAAAAGATTTATTAGATACAGTAAAAATATTCTGTTGGCTTGAGCTTCTGTTGGGGGCCTGCCATTTGAAAGTGAACTTGTGTCCTAATGTCTAGGTGGTTTTGAACGAGGTTTAACAGGGCCAATGGATAAATCTTTTGTGATCACATTTCTCTTTTCAAAACGGGAAACTCGGAGGCATATTCAGTATCTTTGCAGACTGCACGCTACATGTTAATGAAAGACAAAGGAAAAAACATATCTTACTGCTGAGTTTGGAAACCCCCCCTTCCCCTTTCTGATACACTTCCTTTTTCACAGTAACATTACTGAAGCCATTTAATTTCAGAGGACAGATAAATCATTAAGTTGGATCAAATATAAATGGTGTAAAACTTTGTCAAGGTTACGGACCAGGCCTTCACAGTGCTTCCTTTGTATTTCACTTGAATCGTTGATTGTCTTCCTGTTCCAATGCCATTCTCTTTCCTTCTATTCAGGAGTTTTCTATTACCTTCCAGACTATTGTATGACTACGCAAGTAACACAAAGTCCTTTGTATGGTAGAAATCAGGCACAAAATAAACACACCTTTATCCTGCACTCTCAAAACTTTCCTTCTTTCTGCACGTAAATACAATTCCTATTAAAAAAAATAAAAATTCAGAGCTCTGTGAACCCAGTGTTGGAGTGTTAGCCAACTGGCAAACTCTTAAAAGCACTGGGAGCTTTCTTCCGTGAAGTCCGCTGCCCCTGCAACAAAGCGCTGCTGCTGCTAACAATTGCCCAGTACTGTGACTGTTCCAGTTTCCTATATTGACAGTCACGGTACTGACTTTAGCCTCTGTAGAAAAAGGAAATGATATACAGGCACATGAAGTGGGGAGTCTGGGCCTCTTAATGACACCAAGCTTTGGAATTTTATTCTTTGCATGTGTTTACTCAGCCCTTTCCTATTCTTGTATCCTGCATTATAAAATCATTTATTCAAGTGCTGTTTTCTGCCTTTCGTTACGGCGTGGCTATGCTAAGGGAGGAAAAAGGAGGACAGAGCTTTTTCCTTTGTGCAGATTGCAGTCCTTCCAGTCTCTCAGAGGCACCTCACAAGGAAAGGCAGGGGTCCCAGCGGCCGTCAGCAGCCAGTGAGCACGTGAAGAAGGAGCTGTGATTTTCACTGCCCATTCAGATTTGTATTGCCGGGGTTATTGAGGAACAGTGTGATTCTACCACGCTGAACTATTTAAAAGAATAGTCTGGCCTCAGACGTATGCAGGTTTTTTGTTTTTTTTTCTTGTCCTTTCTCGTGGAACAGGTATAATTTTTTCCCTCCCCCTCTGCTCCTGGCACCAGTTTCACACAGATTTATGAACAACTTGTCCATGCCTGGTGTTATTTAACACACTAATGAGTCAGCGAGGAATTAGACTGTGTTTTTATGTAACTTGTCTCATGTTCTGTACTCAGTCAAGTTATTGGAGTACCCAGTGTGGTTGCCGTAAGGATTCCTGAGGGTGTCTTTCTCACTGATTACAAAATTGTTTGGGTTCAGGGCTTTTCCCACTGCAGCTGCCAGAATTGTCTTGCAATTCTGAAACTGCGTGAGCCAACTGAGCCTCTTTTAGGCAGCCTCTGCCATGTCAAGGATCTTCTGCCTTTTCTGTGCATTGTTTGGAGCTAAGCAGAAATATGTAGCACCATCAAAAAGTTGTCAATTGGTTACTCTACCCCTGATCTCCTGCCATGGGTCTCTGAAGGGGAACATGGATTTTAATTTTACGATAGTGATTAAATACTGACTTTGTGAAAGTCTCTTGTCTCGCTTGGGTTTATCAGTGATTTCGGTCTTGTATACAGCATTTGCTACTCAGATGTTTTGTTGGGAGTTATAAGGTGCTGTCACCAAAGTAACCAGAAACAAGTGGCATTTCATGTATTTGCTTTGCGTACGTTCTTAAAGATTTGCATATGTTCTAAAGATATCAGTGTTGCTTTGTTAAGTAGCCGCTTCCTTTGGGTGAAATGCTGGGATTTCAGTTCAGAAGAGTTTAGTGGAGGCACTGTTGTAGATTGGAGTGGTGGAAAACTGTGAACTGGTGGCAGAGGTATGTATTCAAGAAAAATGTATTCCTCTAAGAGCAAAGCAGAATAGAAATATTTTATTTTAAAAAGCAACTGAAAAGACTTACGCAAGCAGATTTTGTAATGTGTTTGGAGAGGTTATAACTTGAGGTATAACCTTGAGGATGAAAGTGAGTCCTGATGGCTGAGTGCATGATTAGAGCCAGATTTTGGTTTTGCTTTGATCCCCAATGTGGGAGAAAATCTAGGTGTCGTATTTTTCTAGTACCCGTCCAATACAGTCCAGAACAAATAGCATTTATCTGGGATGTAAAATCACCTATTAATTAACCTTTGCACCAGCATACACATTCCTTTCACTTGTTCAAGTGTAAATTAACATAGCTCAGGCTGGGATTTTGAAAGAAGCTTTCGTGAATTAGATATCCAAATCCCATAAAAATTAATTCTGGATAGTATTTAATTATTGCGTGATTCTTTGAACTTGCTGTTAAGTAAATTGTAATTTTGCAATTTTATTTTAGTTACAGCTCACGCTGACTATTTAAAATTATTCAGACAATGAATTGGAGCAGTAACAGCCTCTAATAGTTTTCTTTAGTTCCCTTTCTGTCTGTAGTTTTTCATTAAGATATCTGTCAGCTTTGGCTAACTGTATTTTTTGCTACATTTCTAAAATTAAAAATAGTATCTTATCCAGACCACTGCACATGGACGATAGACCAAATAACCACAGGGAAAATGTATATTATAATTTTTCATCATTAGAATAATCCAAGTAAGAAATAAGATTAAGGATAATGGCTAATTCATAGGGGAAAATCTAGCTCTTCTATGAATGCCTTTTAACAAATGAGATCCCAAAAAGTCTGTCTGTCACTGACAGTGTAGAATTTAGGATATTTTTTGAGAGTGTATGTAGTATTAAGTTGGAGTCCCATTAGTATATAATGAAGGTGGAGATGATGGGAGTGGCTCAGTGAAGACACTGGGAGGAATGCTTGGTTAGAGGCTGAGTTAGTGCCTGTCAGAAGGGAGCAGGGAATTTTATGAAACAAGGTTATGTCAGCTATAGAGGGTTAATAATAAAAAAAAGAGAAGGTTTTCTAGTGCCTAGAGACTGTGGCAAGTAAGCCTTTGTGGGCTTAGAAAAGGAATATGAGGTGGTCATGATAACCATGATTTAATAGTTTCTGAAAAAAAAAAAGTCTGTATTTAAAGTTCAGAATTATATTTGAGTTTTGGTGCAGTGTTCAGTAGGAAATATCTGTTCTTCTATACCGATGCCAATATTATCTTTTTGTTGAGATAATGGTAGGTGTTTGAGATCTTTCAAGAGAGCTTCACAACCAGAGAAAACAAAAATGTGGAACTGTAATACATGTTAACAATCATATGTTCAACACATACACTTACACAAGACTTGGAACAAAGGAAGTCAAGCCCATGCAGTCTTTTTTTTTTCTGTTTTTTTTTTTTTTTTTTTTCTAGTTGCATTTCTGTGTCTAGTTTCCAGAAAGCAGCTCCAGTCTCTGAATCACTGACTAAAGAAAAAAAGGAGCCTGGTTGTTGGAGTTTGTTTAGGTTTGGGTGGCTTTTTGTTGTTTTTTTTTCCTTACAATTCTCTTTCCATGGACTCTCTCAATAGAAGCAACTAAAACCAAAATACATATCGCCAAGATTCAGCACTTTTCATGTTAAAAATATGATGCAAAATGTTCTTCTAACACTGACATCAGCTCCAGTATTCTTTTTGTAACTGGCTGAACTGAGACACCAAAAACTTGGAAATAAATCACATATATACAGCTACTAAATCCTGAAGTCTGGATTTCACAACTGGGGAGATGGATTTACTTAAAAGTACGTCTCTGGAGTTTTGTTTTGACTCAACATATTTACCCAGACAGAACTTCCAGACCTTCACAATTTTGCCAGGCACACTTTAAATGTTTTATTGTACAAACAATATAGTGTTATTGTTATTTATTATTCCCTTAAAAATTATAGTATGTTCAGTACTGTGCAAGACATAGGTATCATACTACCTAGCATGAAGAGTTTATTACGTAGAGACCAAAATAAACAGCTTGAGGGATTTCTGGGCTTTTAATTAAAGAGCAAAATTAAACTCTAGTTATCCATGACACAAGAATTCATTTAAATTCACACATGCAGAGAAATAACATGCACTTTCTAGCTGCATTTAGTTACAAATATGAGGTTGGAGAAATTAATGAATGAATAGTATTTACTTTTTAATAAAAGCATCCATTTTGCACAACCTTCTCATTCCTTTCTCGACTCCCCCCTCTCCACAGAGATGAGGCAGGTTACTACAGCTCGTCCCTTGTTAAAGTCAGGTACCTTCCTGCTGAGGGGGAAAAAAGTGCTGCAGAAACTATTAACGAGATGTTATTAATTTATTACAAAAGCTTTAAACAGTCCCAGGGTCAAAGGGGTACCATGGAAGGAAAAGAGTGCCGAATGAAAACTCCAACTAAGGAGACAATTTTACGTGACTATGTTAGAAACGCAATGAAAGTGGGAAAATGTGTTTAGAATCATAGAATTGTTAGAGTTGGAAGGGACCTTCAAAGGTCATCTAGTCCAACACCCCTGCAAGGAGCAGGGACATCCCCGACTAGATCAGGTTGCTCAGAGCCTCATCCAACCTGGCCTTGAATGTTTCCAGGGATGGGGCTTCCACCACTTCTCTGGGCAACCAGTTTCAGAGTTCTACAACTCGCATTGTGAAATTTTTTTCCTAATATCCAATCTAAATCTACTTCCCTCTATTTTAAAACCATTACTCCTTGTCCTATCGCAACAGGCCCTACTGAACAGCCTCTCCCCATCTTTCCTGTAGGCCCCCAGGTACTGGAAGACTGCTATAAGGTCTCCCTGGAGCCTCCTCTTCTCCGGGCTGAACAGCCCCAACTCTCTCGGCCTGTCCTCATAGGAAAGGTGCTCCAGCCCTTTTATCATCTTTATAGCCCTCCTCTGGACCTTCTCCAACTGGTCCATGTCCTTCTTATGTTGGGGGCTCCAGAACTGGATACAGTACTCCAGGTGGGGTCTCACCAGGGCAGAGTAGAGGGGGAGAATCACCTCCCTCGACCTGCTGGTCGATTAAAAATCTTAATCGCAGACCACAGCTAGTACTTAGAATACCTTTGGTTTAAATGAGAGCACTAAGGACAAACACCTTATTCAAACAGATAAAAAAGATTTTGCTGAGTTTTACCTGTTTCTTAAAGCAACTAAGAAACTAAGACTAAAGAAGAATTGTCTAGCCTTAAAAAGGAGGAACTCCCTTTGACATTCTCCTGTCCTGAAATATTAGATGCAGAACTTGAGTGCATCAGTGACATCATTGGTGGACAAGGGATGAGCAACAGATATAATCTACCTGGACTTGTGCAAAGCTTTTGACACTGTCCCGCATGACATCCTTCTCTCTAAACTAGAGAGGCATAGGTTTGATGGATGGACCACTCGGTGGATAAGGAGTTGGCTGGATGGCCTCACTCAGAGAGTGGAGGTCAACGGCTCGATGTACAAGTGGAGACCAGTCACGAGTGGCGTCCCTCAGGGGTCTGTGTTGGGACTGGCCCTGTTCAACATCTTTGTCGGCGACATGGACAGTGGGATAGAGTGCACCTTCAGCAAGTTCGCCGATGACACCAAGCTGTGTGGTGCCGTCGACACGCTGGAAGTGAGGGATGCCATCCAGAGGGACTTTGACAGGCTGGAGAGGTGGGCCCATGCCAACCTCATGAAGTTCAACCAGGCCAAGTGTAAGGTCCTGCACCTGGGTCAGGGCAATCCCAGGCACAAATACAGGCTGGGCAGAGAATGGATCGAGACCAGCCCTGAGGAGGACTTGGGAGTGCTGGTGGATGAGAAGCTCAACATGAGCCAGCAATGCGCCCTTGTGGCCCAGAAGGCCAACCGCATCCTGCGCTGTATCAAGGGGAGCGTGGCCACCATTTCGAGGGAGGTGATTCTGCCCTAGTGAGACCCCACCTGGAGTACTGTGTCCGGTTCTGGAGCCCCCAAAATAAGAAGGACATGGACCAGTTGGAGAAGGTCCAGAGAAGGGCCATGAAGATGATAAAAGGGCTGGAGCACCTTTCCTATGAGGACAGGCTGAGAGAGTTGGGGCTGTTCAGCCTGGAGAAGAGGAGGCTCCAGGGAGACCTTATAGCAGTCTTCCAGTACCTCAAGGGGGCATATAAGAAAGATGGGGAGAGGCTGTTCATTAGGGCCTGTTGTGATAGGACGAAGGGTAATGGTTTTAAAATAGAGGGGGGTAGATTTAGTATGGATATTAGGAGAAAAAAATTTCACAATGCGAGTTGTAGAACACTGGAACAGGTTGCCCAGAAAGGTGGTTGACGCCCCATCCCTGGAAACGTTCAAGGCCAGGTTGAATGAGGCTCTGAGCAACCTGATCTAGTCAGGGATGTCCCTGCTCCTTGGAGGGGTGTTGGACTAGATGACCTTTGAAGGTCTCTTCCAACTCTAACTATTTTATGATTCTAACTTCAGGCCGAGTATTTTTGCCACCAACATAGAATATTTTGAGAGAGGTTAGAGAAAATATTTATTTTCTTTTTAATTTTATTTTAACTAGAATTGTTTTAATTTTTCTGTCTTCTTGAATCATGAACATCAGTCTGTTGATACTTCTTCTCAATAATAGAAAAGCATTACAGTCTATGATAATAAGCATTAGCTAGTCCATGTTAAAACATCTCTTAATAATTGGTTTGGCTGTGGCCAGTACCTGAAGATGTCTGATCCTGTTCGTGCTGTTTGTCTGCATCCATTTAATTTTCTTTTAATTGTAGGAAAGGCAATGTTCTGATGAGTGTAGAGGCTGGGAATCAGGACTCTTGGGTTTTTTTCGTGCTTTTTTCTGGGTAGCCTTTCAGGAAGATATTTGTAGGTACTGAATTATTTTAATTCTGATTCATTGGGACCAGTGGGTACCCAGCCTCTGCAAATGCTAGGGCTTGATATTTGGTGAACCTCAGTTTCCTCAGCTGTATAATTTAGACCATAATGTGTGTGTGCCTTACAGAATAAGTAATTAATTAATGTTTGCAAAACATGCTGAGAGGAATGTGCAAGCAAACCATTGTTGATCTTGGTGTGCATTCTTTCTGGATTCCGGCTTCCTAACTGAGCAAGATCAAGTATAAAAGAAAGTTACAGCAGTTTTCAAAGTGCATAGACTCCGAGGAAAAGAATAATAAGAGACACTGGAAAGATTACATCCGCCTGGCAGCTGACTGAAGAAAGCTTCGCTAATGGAGCACTTTGTGACCCTCATATTTTTTCTATACTGCAAGCTTTTCATTGAAAGCAGCAGCCTTACTGCATGTAAACAAATCTGTATCTTTCCATCGCTGAAGGATGCCAGAAGACGAAGAGGAAAAAAACAAGAAGACAAGACTTGCATACCATCAGAAAAGAGGAAAAAAAACCCAACAAAGCAAAACAAAACAAAGTGCCCCAAGCTCCAGAGCTAATGGAAGGAGTGTTTGAGATGGCAAAGTGCTTAGCTGCAAGCCCAGGGGCGTAGTGGGATTGTAGGATAGAGACTCACCACTTTTTAGTTATAACATGTGGATCTTTACTAATATATTGCTAACACAGTGCTCAGGGCCAAATTCACTCTCAGTAGTACAATCTGAGCTGAATGGTGCCCTGAGGACACAGAGGTGGAAGGAGCAATAGCCCAGCACATTTCTGAAGTGTTATGACAATAGGGGAGTGCTGCTCATGTTGGGAACTGCTCTCAGGAGAAGATTACGCAAACATAAAAAACCAAGATGTAGAGCTCTCCTAGAGCAAGTAATTAGAAACTGCAAATCATATCTGGCTCTTTGGGGCGTCTTTGTACTACAGATCAAAATGCTTTTATAATGCTAGTATTACAAGAAATTCAGAAGCCTTTTCTCTGCTCACATAAGGTCTGATCTAGGACTCAGTGAAGTGAATGTATAGGCTACCACTGGATTTAATGGGTTTTGAATTAAAATCCTAGTGCCTGAAAGAACTGCGCAGAGGAAACCTTGCAAGGGCAGCGTACTTCAGCAGAGAGCAGGCTGTAGAAAAATATCTTAAAGTAACATTGAATACTGTTTCTGGTAAATATCCAAGTGCTTCTCCTGTTGTCAGCTATTCTCACAATAAGTTCCTTTATTTCTTGTACATTGCATAGATTTGTTAATTAGTTACTGTTTGTTTTAACTCTCTTTGCAATTGTATTTTAAACCAGAAAAAAAATAATCTGAAATATTCAGTAAAACTCAGGCAATCTTTACAATGGCTGATATTTTAGATTCAAGAGAAAATATTGATTAATTATTTGTTTCAGCTGGCTTATCAAGTGGTAGAATTCAGGTAAACATTTTATTTGCTACTTAATGATCTACTAAAGTGCCTGGAAAATGATCTCACTTTTTCCACCTAACTCCTACTCACGATATATGAATTAAAAATGTATTTTTTCCTTATCTGTTGTAAAAAAACATTCTTATCCTATACAAGAGCAGGTTGCCCAGAGAGGTGGTTGATGCCCCCACCCTGGAAAAGTTCAAAGCCAGGCTGAACGGGACTCTGAGCAACCTGATCTGATTGGAGATGTCCCTGCTTCTTGCAGGGGGGTTGGACTACATGGCCTTTAAAAGTCCCTTCCAACTCAAGCTATTCTATGATTCTAAGAACCAGAAGAACAAGAAAGAAGAGAGAAAAGGCTGAAGAGAGCATGTGAAAATGAGTTAACTGTGTCATATTAATGATCACAGCACATTGAATAACTCGCACCACTGTACCGCTTGGTTTTGGGTTGTGTGGTTTTTTGTTTTTTGTTTGTTGTTTTTTTTTTCTTTGCTAGGGAAACATAACTCTGAACTAGCACTTGCACAGGATGGAACCTGGCCTCATACAATAGAGTATGGCCAGTTCTTCTTTACAATTCTGTGTGGGAACACGGCTTCCTCCAAAATCAGAAGGTTCTTGAGGGAACAGTAAGGATGGTCCAGAATCATTACCTGATGAGCCATAGCAGCCTTGAGATACCTAGGAAAATGAATAGTACTCATTTTTTCCAAGACATCTTGAAGTGATGACTTGAGGAGAGTTAACACAGGATCAGGTTTCTGGAAGTAGATGATTCTTGACATTTTAATCTATCAATACATAAATACTGCTGTGCAGCAAGATCTGGTTTAAAGCTAGTTAGGCAAATACAGAAAAGGCCTTATATTTTTAAAAGTTTGGGTAAGAAATCGTTAGGATGGTAAAGTGGATTTTCCATTATTGAATGCTTTACATCAAGGCTGGGTGTTTTTCTGAAGGATACAATCAACTTCAAACTGAACTTGATGCTGCACTGGGGCTCTGTATGGTTATCTTAGCTAAAAGCTCAGTCGTGAGAGATGTAGCATTGCTTTCTCTTCTTAAAATACACGGAACAATAAAACAAACAAGTAGTACTCTCTATGTTTGTTTTAGTAGAGTTATATTAAAACATATAATGGCTGTCATCAGTTCAATCTAAGTTAGGACATAGTCTTTTATAGCATGTTAGTTTAAAAACATTTGCCTGATTTACTGCTCTCAGTAAATTGTATTTATGTCAAGCTCATTAATAACTTCTTTGATTGTCATTAGTGAAATGAAGTTAAAATCACAAACAACGTGTCCCAGCAATGGAATTTACTCTTTCACCTGCAGTATTCCTCTGGGCTTTTACATCTGAATTTCATTTGTTCTAAACAAAACCCAGACTTTCTGGCAATATTTTATGACAAATTCCCAGAAGTTTACCTCTTAGAATTTGATAGAAAACAAATCTTCTTGTTATATTTCTGTAAAAAAGTCATAATTTCCTTTCCCATTTGCCTGGAACAGAGCTGCAGGAGATTATTACAATACATAGTAATGTTTGGAGGACATTCATCCAGATTTCTGGCAAGGACTTCAATGATAAGCAAGAATTCTTGTGAGGCATCCCACTAGGACCACCATGGGAATAAAAGAAGGGAAAAGTAGTACAACCATTTACTTTTTTATATATGTTTAATTTTAAATTTGATTCTAGAAAAGATCAGACAATTTATGTTTTCTAGGAAATCTATCTGTTGAGATTATTTGTCACTGCTTTCTGGTTTGTTGTCATTTATGCCAGTGCAAAGTGAGTCAGAACGCTACTAGCCTTTTGGTAGCACAAACAATCTAAACAGGCATTGTGCACAAGTGCACAGCGATGAATAGACCAGCTTTAGGAAAAAAAGTTTCTGTGTTGATGCGTATACAGATTTAGTGGAGACCCAGATAATAAAGCTGACTGTTCTGTTTTTAAGACCCTGTGCTGAATCTCTGCATGGTCTTAGTCTTAGAACGGCAAGAATTAATTTTATGGCTTCCTGCCTCTTAGTTTGAATCCTCAGTTGTGAATTGGTCACCAAGATTATATTCATGAAGTGCATGGGGAAACATAGATAGTAGCAGATGTTAAGTCAGCTATGGGTAAGGTAGGTGGAGAGCTGCTGAATCTAATTCTGACCAGACACCCAAGGTGACTCCAGCTTTAAAGTGGATCTGCCTAGATCTTCGCATGATAGCATACTCCTAGGAGACTTTTACAGAATATTAGATGTCTTAACTCAAAAAGCCAATTTTAAGTCAAAGAAAACTAGCAGCAGGGCCTTTTAAAGTTGGAAACTTAAAAGTAGCTCAGAGGAAAAACAGAAATAAAGGTCTTATAAACAGTTTTTTACCCACCATAGGATTTTTCAGAAAGGTCCTCATTTCCAGCCAGCTCAATAGCTTTCTGAGTGACAGCAAACCATGCACCATCCCGTCTGGTTTCTAGGTCTTCTCTGAAGCTGTCTGCACCCTTTTCCCAAGTCTTTGCTGTGACTCTCCAATCTGGCCCACTTTGTAGCCTATGTCACGTTGAGCAGACAGGAGTTGTAGAAGTGCCTGACCTCCATCCCAGAGCACTGCATTTCACACACTTACTCCTTTAGGGAAGAGAGACATAATCAGGGAACAAAATGTAAAGCAAACAGATAAAAACTTCAAAAGCAGCAAATCTTATTACAGTAGTCCCTAAACTTCACAGCTCTGGTTAGTCATCAAATCTTTCTCATAAAAGAAATGAAGAGAGTTGAGTTGTGATGTCTTTCTCTCCTAAAACATAACAGTTATGGCTCAATTATTTTCCTCAAATTTGGAAGACCTGTATCCTCCTTCTTCTACCAGACTAGGAAAAGTGGATTAAACGTGGTTTCACATCTTTCAGATAACTCTCTTACCCTTTTATTTTAAGATAGCTCAGTACTGGGCTATCTCATGGTATTCTAGATTTAGCATTCCTGTCAAAGCTGGTCTAAACATTCGTATTTAGTGATAAACACAAATGTTTGAAGATTAGACTGTAACATCTTTTTCTCTTTTACTGTCTCTGTTCTAAGTTGAAAGCAGGGAGATTTACTGTGATAGTCTTTGTTTGTTGCAGATCATAAGCAATGCTGGGAATCAGATTCTGAAGGTGGAGAAATACAGTTCTAGGTGCAGGAATGCCTCAGTTGAAAAGCTGCTGCTAACTTCCTCATTATGGGAATTAGATGGTTTTGACTACATCAAAGAGCAGGAAAAAAATAAAGAACTTCATGGAAATTTAGTAGTCTCTATATGAAGTCTTACAAAACTCTCTGGTTTAGATTTAGACATGTGAATATGTCATGCAGCTTGCTAGTAGCTGGAGTGGAGGAAAAAATGAAAGTAAGGCTGAAGCAAAACTTCTAAATTCTGGAAAGAAATTCAGGTTGAGATTGGATTCATGCTTCAAATATAATAGAAGCATGAACAAACTGCCGTAAACTAGATTAATTTTAAACATTGATTTAAAAAGAGGAAAGCAAGAGCATGTTTTGTCCTGTGTTGTGAACCCGTGTTCTTTGCTTCTTATAGGACAAGGCAGCTCTCGTCCCTAATCGGAATAGGAGAGTTTACGCAGATACACTGACATAGTTGTAGCAAGTGACATGCGAGAGCAGAGTGTATTTTCAATGCTGTTGGGGCAGAATGCTTTCTATGAGGTGATTGGTTACCTCATATATTACACATAGTGTAGAAAACTATCAGAATTAACTGTTGAGGCTTCCTCACTCTTCTGTAATCTACTGTCATTAATTTTTATCTTGCTTTTGTCTTTTCACAGTGCTGATTGAAAGATATTTTTAAGGAGAATTACTAATCCCAACAAGTTTGGCTGTAGTCCTAATGTAATGCTTTTGTTCAAGTCACTCAGCAGGCGAATCCCTTTAACAGATATTAAACGTCAGCCTAGGAGACAAGTAGCCCCAGCTGAAATCAATATCCACTAGCATAGCAGTCATTTAGTGGTTATTTATTAAAACAGCAGGCTGCTTCTCCCACAGAATTAAAGACAAAATCCTTATAAGATGTTGATAACTCTATATTCTCTGCCTCAGAATTTTTGAAATGCTAAAACAGGTTTATTAAGAATCTAACTTTCTTGACAAAAAAAAAAAATGCTTTTACAGACTGGATGGTTATAAAAGGCTGTAATAGGGGTATGCCTGTGTAACATGATGGAAGTGTGTAAATCCATCAAAAGCCTTAGCATTTCCATGTCCTAATGAGCTGTATTTGAATTGAAAGCTAGTGGAAAATGACCGTGAAATTCTACCCCATTTACAAAAACAACGGCAGCCAACACCCTGATGATTTGAAGAAAGCGTAAATTATGTGTTCTGAAGGTTCTGATTTTATACCTGTTTTATTTTAATGGAATAAGTGATATTTCAGTCTACATTCTGGTTGGCTGTCTTATATGTAAGAATTATTAACAATAATAAGTAGAAGGTGAAAAGGTAATGGTTCCTATTTTCATTAGCTCATATCACCCCAGTAAGCTGGAACTGAGAGAGATTTAAAAGAGTCAGTGATATCTGTAGGTGAACTAACAGGGGGAAAACCTCCCAATGTTTGCTTATACTTGTCCCAGAAGGGTTCCAGTTTTCCTAATTTGGATGGGAAATAATTATATTTAGGATGTTGATAAGTATGGATGTTGATAGCTTCTTTCAAGAAACATGCAATTGAGCCTTTATCCAAAAACTAACAAATGAAAGGCAGCAGAGACACTATTGGGGGGAGAGGCAGGGGAGGTGTTTTGCAAGTACAGGTTTCTTAATGGGGATTATGAACTCTTTAAATTCATGAATTGGATTAGAAAGGAAGGGTTTTGTTTTCCATCCTAGAGAATACATTAAAGTACTTCAAATGATGGAGACTCCAGAACATTTTCAGTTAGTGTCCCTGTAACCATGGTGTATCTTTTCATAGCCTGGACTTCTCTACTAATAGTTAATCAATAATCTCTATTTTTTTTTTAGCAATATTTCAAGTGGATTTAAGAAGTTTTGGATTATTTAGTTTAGCATATTATCCATTACAAAGGAAACCAGCAAACTGTTGTATAAAAGAACGTGGTTGAAATTCTGCAAGACACTCTGCAGGCTTCAATAGCCCTGAAAGTCTTTTACCAACTGCTGGTATGTGATGGCTTTCTGGTTGTAATGGGAGTGGTACAAAAAAGGCAGAGCTACTGTCTCAGCTTCTTTATATGATGCCTGTAGGGCAGAGTATGACTTTTTCTCTTAAGCTTTATTTCTTTGGAAATGGAATTAGTATTTCTTGAATAAAATAAAGGTAAGCCAAGCTGTGGCTGGGAAATAACCTGTCTTCAGCATCCAGCAAAGGTATTATTTCGAAACATACAGATAGGAAAAAGGAAATATTATCAGAGACAACCTTGTCTTTGATAATCCTTGTTTTCTATGGCCTAATTTTGGGAAACTCTAGTCAATGGGGTTAGAGATTGAGGTAACTTCCCTTGCACCTGGCC
Organism: Chlamydotis macqueenii; assembly: GCF_036417535.1. Taxonomy (NCBI): domain Eukaryota; kingdom Metazoa; phylum Chordata; class Aves; order Otidiformes; family Otididae; genus Chlamydotis; species Chlamydotis macqueenii. Next base: position 29,485,122 of record NC_141557.1, read on the forward strand.
TGTGGGTGATGTTCTGCAGGAGGGATTATAGCTGTGGTTTTGTTTGGTCTTCCATCACCAGGGTCCTTTAATTACTAAAACAGTCTCTAACAACTGTAGCATTGTTTTAACATTTGGTGGTTAAAGTGTAACAAATTCCATATCTCTGTTGTGTAGGGGCCTTGAATAAACCCGTTGACATACGGTGTCTCAATAAATGTAGCATGATTTTTCTGACAGTCTTTCTGATGTAAGTAGGAGTCATAGACGTCAAACAGTATCAAAATTTAAGCCAATTTTATGTAAAGCCTGAATATGGATGTATGTGATATTATTTTGCTTTGAAAAATTTGCCTTAGTGGCCAAATATGTACATTTTAGTCTTCAGATCTAAGAGGTGTTCCTCGCTACTAACTATATAAGCAAAAGGTTTGTGAGAAGTACTCAGGTATAGGAAGACTGAAATTAAGCTAATAGGAAAATCGTACATGTTCAGATTACAAATTTGGGACAAAGTCAATTAAGTCTTAGTGTTCATGAGAGGAAGCACTTATTTAAGTGATTAATTTATTGAGTTCAGTAAAACTGTAACTAGAAACCTTTTGGTTCAAGCTTCTTTGGCTGGAATTTTAGACAAATTTTTTTTTTTTAAGTTATAGGAAAGAAATTTGACCCGTCTCCAACTCTTTCCCATACATCTTAGTTCAATTTTTAAAGAAAAAGTGTCTGTGGTTTAACTAATGAGAATATAGTGAAATTATTATGACTGAATACTTTAAATGATACTTAGAAAAGCAATTTGAAGTCATTTAATTAATTCATGCTATTCAATAGCTGATCTATTTGGGCAGTTTGTAGTCTAAGGTTAGAAAAGGACACTAAAGGGTGAAACTTATCTGCCTGTCACACTGGTCTTATTAATAGTGATTGATATATCTTTTCACAAATTGTGACTAAGAGAGTAAAGGAACATCCACAGTCAGTCAAAGAAATTATGCATAATTGTTGGAAGTATTAAAAGATATATTTACAATTAATTATTCCCTTCCTGAGTTAATTTAGCATGAAAATTCATTTTACTACTAATTTAATAAGACTGATTCTGACTAATAAATTGTATTTAAGGATAGACTTATAAGTGGTTATAAGAGGAACCTGGGCCCAAAGTTCACCTGCCTCTTGAAGAACTAGTTTTGTTAAGAACAGGCTGTATTCTGCTGACATACAACATGTTTGGTGTCACAAGACATTAGACAGACATTAAGATCTCACAATTTTTTGACCAGTGGAAATGTTCCCAGTACTATTACAGCAGTCTGCAGACATTATCATAGTATGGGAAATCATTGTAAAGTAATGTAAAGTAAGTGTGATACTTTTATACAAATGGATTTCTAGAGGAGACAGTCTCGTATTTGTTCTCTCTACAGGAAGAAATTACCATGTTTTTTTTCCCTGTTATTCAACATCTGACTTGCCATTGTTAAATCTAGCTGAATTTGAAAAAGCATGGATCACCTAATCTGTGGGTTATTTTCCTCTGAATTCAAAGGTAATCCAACTACATGACATCGTGTCTCAGCAGAAGGTTAAAAGGTTTTCCAGTTTTTAAGGACTGTAGTTATCATTCACAGCACCAAACCCACCTACCAGCCACATGAAATGAGAAAGATTCATAACAAAGTACAAATAAAATAGTAGAAATGGAATCTTTATTCTTCTCTCAGCATTACCTAAAACCGCCTGCATTTTTCTTCCCAGGACAGACCATGTTCAGGAAGAAAAAGTGAAATATTTTGTTCGCTTGTGGGGCCAAATTTGCTTAATTCTTGTCAAGCCTTCACCAAGAAAAGAATTGCCAACAGCCATTAGTTACAATGGTAAGAGATAAAGTTCTCATTGCTTGAATGCTTAGTTATTATTAAGGAGGTAGGAATGAGCATTACAAAATAAATAATCAAAATCATAATTTAAAAAGTTAAAATGAGCATTGCACAGTATGTGAGAAGAGCAAGATTAGATGAGGAAGGCAAAGCACTAATGGCAGGCAAAGAGAACTGCATTGGCAAAAATCAGACCCCAGAACCAATGCTGACATGCAAACCCAAAGCAGTGGTGGTAGTACACACCACTTGCTCTCTGCTATCTTTCTCTGTCCCTCTGTTGAAGTAAATTGATTGTTCACAATTATGGAAGCAGAAGACAGAAAACTAACCCTTTATTGTGCTGGTTAGGGCAAATGTTGGGAATGTTATGCCATTTTACTTTTAGGCAATCCTACAAGCAAAGCCTCAGTACCCTAAATCTGGTTATGTTACAACAGCTAACCACCATGGGTGAATGATATAAGTGCAGACCAGACAAAATGTAGAGTATGTCTTAATTCTGCTGCTTTTCTTGGTAAAACATATGTGCATTTAAAAAACAGTGCCTTTGCTGGTGTGCTAATCAGTTATTTCCTCCTGGACTGTACACATTGTCTATGTAAGTTAATTCAGTGATTGGAGAAAGTAAAACAATAATCTAGCTTTTGAAACAAATGCATTTTAATGTCTACGTGTGTTTGTATATGTATGTGTATATATATATACACACATGTTTATCTATGTATGTGAATAGATATATAGGGCTTTTAAAAATGTTTTAGAACGTTGCATATAGAAAAGCCTCCAACATAAAAATAGCAACTTTACTGTTTCTATTCCTGGGAGATGAATATTCATCTAGGTAATTCTAATTTTTTTTTTCCCAATTGCCTCTCCAATTCAGAGAGAGATTTTGACAAGAATTAGGACCAATTTCAGTCTTAACTGATTCATGTCACTTCTGGATTTGGTCCCCAGTGTATAAAAATAGAACATACAATATGATTAGATTGCTGCGCTTCCTTGTTTATTAGCCATTATTTCTTATTTTATTGTTTGTTTGTTTTGCTTTTTGCTTCCTGACAAGGCCATTGAAGACTGCCTATGGAGAAACCACTTACCCAAATTGTTCCTTGTGGAGGGAAGGCAGAGTTTTAGAAATGAAGCTTGTAGAGCTAAGTGGCATATTCTGCCTTCTTTTCTACGTGGAAAACCTTTATCGACTGTGCTGCCAGTTCTGTAAACAGCTGGAGATGGATTCAGTACCCCTGTGCAATTTTCATGTTGTGAACAAATAAAGATGATGGGTTTAATTCAGGGTTTTTTTTATTATTAATGTTATTTTGTCACAAAACTGGCTTATTCTAATACTCAATACAAATTATATCCCTTGTTCTATTATAAATAGAAGATTTGGGTGAGCAGCGGAAAATGCAGGGAGACAGCAGAGGAAGCAGCTGTGGTGGTTGAGAGAGGACCAACATGAGCTGCAGGAGAATGCTAGTGATGCCGTCCCCACCTTGCTGCCAAAGTGCTTGTCCAAGCTCTGAGGCTAAACCTAGACTCTCGCAAAATGTCAGGCAAACAAGCTGACTCTTATCCTGTTAAAATACCATTATTTTCTCCTATTGATGCACTGTAAAAGCCTGAAACTTCAGGTTCCTAAGGTGCCTTGAGTGTCTAAACGAGTTAGGGAAGGTTTCTTGAGCTGCTCTTCTGAGTAGACAAATAGCATTTTAGGTTTCCAAGTGCTTGGTTAAGTGCCTGCTTTTGAGCTGTGATGAAATTAGACCAAGAGGTTACAGAAAGCTTTGCTGTTGCTTACTTGTCAGCAAAAAGGAGTCAGCAATTCAAAGGCAAAAATGTTCACAAATAACTGAAAGAGGATTACGACAAACTGCTGTGTTTTAATAAGTGCCAGGAAAAAGGCTCTGTGTGTGGTCTTTTAATTATTCTTGTTATGAAATCAAGTAGGAATCAGTTATATAGCTAAGAACAGATATGATACTTTACTTCTGATCACATTTTTATATATAGACCATCTGGTTTAATTACAGGATATGAATAATTTTGCTTAGTGTCTCTGACAATATGAATTCTATAGATTAGCAGATTTATGTAGAAATTTTATTTCTGTTATCTGTGCCATGTTTATACATGCAGCAATCCTTCTAGCTGGTGTCAAAAGGGCTACTGCCTCTGTGTGCTCCTCGTCTCCTCGTTGTCAGGTATTGTTTGAATGAACCCTAAAAGAATTCAGGGCATCTAGGTACCTATGTAGTAATAATTGCATGACGGTGTTTGCTTTTTTTTTTAATAAAGTAATCCTACATTCATCAAACAATTACATAAAAACTGAAATGTAGACTTTATTATTTATGAACTAAGTAAAGATTTTATAAATTTGGCACTCTCAATTACCTTTAAAAGTCTTTTCCTGTCATGTGCTAAATTGTTTTTTCTCCTGAGGCAGTTGTTCATTAGGAGAAGGACAATATGTTATGTGATAACTCAAAGTTGAGAAGAGGAATGACTGCTCTTCTGTGGTGGAGTTTGTGTAGTGCAGGAACCTATGGCACTGAGTGTCACTGAGTAACAGTGGTCTTAACAACCAAAAGCATAGGAATTTTTCTAAATCTTCAAGGATGTTATTTGGTGTGCTAGTTTTGGCTGTGGTAGAGTTAATTTTCTTCATAGTAGCTAGTATGAGGCTTTGTTTTGGATTTGTGTTGAAAATACAGGGATGTTTTAGTTACTGCTGAGCAGTGCTCACAGAGTCAAGGCCTTTTCTGCTTCTCACACCACCCCATCAGTGAGGAGGCTGGGGATGCACGAGAAGTTGAGAGGGGGTGCAGCCAGGACATCTGACCCCAACTGGCCAAAGGGATATTGTGTACCATATGGTGTCCTGCTCAGCATATAAAACTGGGAGAAGGAAAAGGAGGGGGGAAAAGTTTGGAGTTATGGCATTTGTCTTCTCAAGTAACTGTTACACGTGATGGGGCCCTTGTTTCCTGGAGATGGCTGAACACCTTCCTGCTGATGGGAAGTAGTGAATGAATTCCGTGTTTTGCTTTGTTGTGCATGCAACTTTTTCTTTACCTATTAACCTATATTTATTTCAACGCACAAATTTGTCTCACTTTTACCCTTCTGAATCTGTCTCCCATCCCACCAGAGGAGAGTGTGTGAGCAGCTGCATGGTGCTTAGTTTCCATCTGGGGTTAAACTATAACACTGAGATTTCTGTCATTGCTGTACTGAGTCAGATATGTTGTCTCTATAGTTTAGAATAGTGTCTTGAACAGTTGCCCGTGAGGAAGAGGCAAGCAAATAGGCAAGAGTAGAGTAGTAGTATCAGAGACAGGGATTCTCCTTAACCTCTGCTAGAGACTGTTTTGAGCCCTGCAAATGTTAGTCGTTATGCCTCTAAGAGATTACCCCTGCTAGAAGTCAGCAACTTTATGCCATTTTTTTTCAGATGAGAATCTGATATTTGGTAGAAGGAATAGAGTCTCTTTGTTTTCTATCCATTTTGTCCTTCCTGAGATGTACTCATGTTAAGCAATTGGCTTCTACAATCTATCATGGGAATGAATATTAGAGGTTAATTGTGTGCAGTTATGCTAATAGCCAGATTTAAATATAATATGATTTGATACCACTGAATCCTTCCATGTTATGTTCTATCAAAATGTAAACAGAAGTTTCTGACCTACCTTCTGTCTGTATCACCCTACATTTTATGTGCTGCTATCATAGCTGATATTAATTGGGAGTATTCATGTAATGTGTGTCTGTGATTAAATTAGCCGGCTGGGCTGATCTGTGTATATTCAACTTTTGATGGAAAATAGAGAGTATTCCTATTTCAGAGAACTGTGGGTTTTTTTTCATTCTTAGCACTTACAGAAGTGCTTTTCCTTTCTGCTCATTGTTACACTCAAAATCTTGTTTACATGCATAGAAGAAATGCCCCTTATACACGAAGTCAAGAACACGTTGCTAGTATAATTGAAAATTTAACAGTCTAATTCAAGAACCACTATTATTCTAGTTCTAATTTTTACAGAAAAAGAAAGAAAAAATAACGCAGTTAAAATAGTTCTACACACACTTCCTAGTTCCTCCTTCATCTGCTAGTGTTAGAATCACGTCTCCACTGCTTCTCTGGGTGCTGAGGTTGATGGTTTCATGCTGGTGGCACTGATGGCATGCCACAGTGAACTGCCAGCATTTTGAGTCCTTTGCCATGAGAGATATAATGTTTGTGTTGATGGTTTCTCATTGCTCACTCTAGGATTGATTAGGAGTGATTTTTATATGTTTGCTAACGTACTTCTAGACCTCTGCTCCATCTTCACTGATCTGCAGTTCTCATTATACTTGGATTTACTATATATAGTACTTCTTGGTGTGTTAGATACTATTTCTTTTTTTACCCCCTAAAACAAGTTCTCTCCAGCTCCAGGCCTGCATTTCTTTAACTGACCGTGGGTAAGTTGTTTGTAGTCAAGGGGTCTCCAGTGCCCACCCGTGCCATTTCTTTCTGCGTCCTGTGGTTGTGGACCTCTTCCCTGCATCCTGTATTCACTGCTCAAGGGCTTGGCTGTCGTACCAGGCTTGTCTTTCTCTGCACTGTGTAATCATGTTAGAGTTGTAAATGCCTCATTCTGCATCAGATAACTGCTTGTTACTGCTTTCTACATGAAAGTATATAAAGTTGTACTATACAAAGAAAAGTAAAATAAATTAGCCGTGGACACATGATAAATAAGAGAAATTGCTGTCACAGCTCAACTAAGTAAAACAAAGCTGGAGGCAGGTCAAGAAAAGTTCCTGACAAGCCTCAGTCCTGAGACCTCATGATTCTGTGCAGAGCTTATGGCCTTTTACTAGCAATGGCAATGCTGTACTACGCAGTTAGACGGTTATCTGGTTTTATCATCTTTTACTTATTTCTCTTTTTATTGCATCTTACCTGAGACAGCAAAGGGAGAACTGAACATTCCTATAATTATATTATAAGGAATTGGGTCATTATTCTGGGCAGAGAGCTCTCAGTTACTCAGTCACTGAAAAATGCTCTTGAAAAGCCTGCAATTGAAGCTTATCTCTGGCATAGTCTGCCTCTAATTACTCTGCATGTTATTATTACTTTTCTTCCAGCCACACTATTATGGCGAAGACACCATTCGTTTTTTGATAGCGCATAATTATCTCCCACTTTGAAAGTCTCAAATGTCCTTACTGGAACCAGTAAGAGTAGATGAAGATAAAAAAAAGTGCCAGAAATGGGTTCACAATGGTGGGAGAACCTGTGTTTTTCCAAGTGTCTCTCAGTGCAGCACAGATTGACACCAGCCACCTGACTGCATTCAGACAACAAACTGTGCATGAGAGCACAGTGACATCCATGTTATGTGCTTCTTCCTCTGATGAACATGACGTCCTTTGGGGGCAAATGGACCAATCTTTCTATTTGCAAATATTTCAGAAATCAGCTTTGTTGTAAGAGGCACGAACATAATTTGATGTTAAATGCATGAAAACAGATGAAGGATGAAAAGCTTTGGTGATTATAATTGTGTCACTTTTACAGAACCCCAAAGTGGTTAATTCTAGCCAGAAATGAATCCACTGAGCTTTCTGAAAATGGTTCTGCTCAGGCAGCTGCATTGACTTCTGAAGTGGGATCTGATTTTTGCTGTTGCTTTACCTCAATCTACCTGAGCTCTTCTCTTGCTATATTAATGTCATTGCTGGTGTGTGAGCCAGCTAGGGTAGTGCTAACTTGTATGAGTTATGACTGTGCTGTAGGTACTGGGTATTGCGCAATGTAGTAAAGGACAATGGGAAGGAATTTCATTTCCATTTGGTGCAAACAAAGATTATCGGCTTTAACTCTGTAAGTAAGAGCTGTTTATAAATAAGTAAAGACAAGAAAGAGTAAATTTAGGACTATTACCCGAACAAAGAAAAAACGTATTCCGATCTAGAGAACATTTTCTACATGGCTAACACAGACTGAAATGAGGTAACACTTTGATGCCTGTGGTGCATCAAGTTCCAGCTGCCTACCTTCTCCAACCTAGGTGAACATTTTTCTTCTCATCAGGACCTGAACTGACAAGTGATGTTTGTTTTGTTTTGTTTTTTTTTTTCCCAATGTGGTTTCATCTCTAGATGAACTAAAATCTGTGAAAGGAAAAGTTCATAAGCTTTTTTGTCCCAGTGGATAGGTCAAAGCATTATTTCAGTTCTAGGAAATCAGTCTCTTATATTTTCTTCATGATTTGCATAGTTTTCTGATGACATATTTGGCTTGATATTTATGGCCTGTAGGAGAACTGAAAGCAGTATTTATTCCCTGAAGTTTTAAAGAGGAGAAAAGATCTCTTTAGACGCCTTGAGAGCTGTTACATAAATTTTTGAGTTGCCATGCAGGGTTCCAAATTACTTATGTTAACTCAGGAAATAGATCTGTCTGCTTTGGAGTAGAGTTGAAAGAAGAGTCTGGTTTAATGAGCAGCAGTTGTATCAAATGGAAACAAGATGTTATGGTAATAAAGAATAGGATGGGGAGTAGTGAGGAGTACATTATAATGCTGCTATACCAATAAATCAACAATGTAATCTCACCAACAATACTGTAATTCTTACTCAGTTTCAGAAAGGATATTGAAAGACTATGGAGAGGTCAAATAGAGTTGACAAGAAGTGGTAAAGGGAGAAGCACTTTAACCTGAAGACAATTTTAAAACCTAGCTATGTTGACTGTAGAAAAGCTGCAAATAACAGTGACCTCAGTAGTTGTATAGTTCAGTAATTCAGATTGTCCCTTTTATCTCTTCTTATGACACAAAGCAAAAGGAACTGCTGCATTGAGAGTGATGAGTCCTTAAATTGATGGACTTAGTTCAAGGAGGAACTGAACACGAATATTGGAATAAGTAGTACTAAAAAAAAGATATTACAAGGAATAAAAAAACTTTGTAAATCAGGATTTGATCCCTCTTCAGTAATTTAATATTAGAACAAGTTTCTTCGGAAAGTGAAATTATCCCTGTCCCCGTTCCTTGACACTGGAGCTGATGTCAGGGCAGATGCAGGACTCCTTGATCCTCTAATATGGAGGTTTATGAAATTCTTATGCTAACAGTGTACACACACTTGTAATGTCTCAAAATATCTTCCATTTAGTTAATACTAGGAAATTTCAATATATATTCTAATAATTTCTTCTCTCATTCCATGATTCCTTCTACATCTTCTGTATCTTTTACGAGATAGAGCAACACAGTTGAAGTAGTTTGTAGTATTACAGATTTTCAAAATTATTTCCAAGTCTGGATTTTTGAACAAAAATTTTTAAACTTCATTTTTTAAAGCTTCAGTTGTATTATAATCATAATGGGTTTTTTTTTTTTGTGATTTGCCTGCAACATGTTCATATCTTTTTCCTAAGTGATTACGTTTTTAGGATCCAACAATATGTAGGAGTAATTTAAATTGTTATGTCTCTTGCCTTCTTAAATCTGGTAGTTCTGTACTACAGCTTGTTACTTAGATACTGCTTCTGCTACTAATTAGAAACTACAGATCAAAGCCTGATTACGCATCTCAGCCCTGAAAACTGTGCAATACCAAAGAGTAGGTGGATTAAACTGTTTAATACTTGACACAGCCTGTGGAATAAAAAATAGAACAGTGAAAGCATGTTCAAGTAATTGTGAAAATAAGGTTCAGATGATACATGCTGGAAATCTTTGTTATGCTATTTAGGCAATGCTGTTCTGTTTTTTTTTATGCTACCTTTTTCACAGCCTCCTTTTTAGATGTACAGGTTGCCACAGTTGGCTATGTCATCCAAGACCCACATATCACCTATTTTTGCTACAGCTACCAACCCTGTTAGTGTATACCACACTGAAGTTTTACCAGTGTAGTTTTGTACTGGTTAAAAAGGATTTGAGTTAGTCCATCCATAAAGTTGCACTCAGTGCTATCTTGGCATGTGTTGATTTAACCTGAGATTAAAATCACTTTAAAAATGTCTATGAAGTGTGAATTGAATTATAGAAGATAAACTTATCACATCTCTTTTCTTGTGGAGTTGAAATCACACCTTTAATTAAACTAGAGCAGGTTTGACTAGAGAGAAAACCTTTAACTTCAGATGTAGTACGTGCCATCATGCAATCTGTCACAGAGAGCTAGCTAATGTGTTGAACTCAGTGGTGCCAAGCAGAATTTGTAGAAATTTCACTAGCAGCTTATGAAAACATGACATATAGACATTAAGATTTTCTTTGAGGGTGAATGACTAAACTGTGTTTTAGTCAAATGTTTATACACAGATGATTTCCCAGGTAATAGGGAATAACCAAGAAAAATATAATTTCTGATAGAGAATCCTCTTTCTGAATTTCTCTGTTCCTCATATTTTCCTTTTCTAAATTAGCTTAAATTTGAAGAAATTGCTGAAGTTGTTTCTACCTTCCATTTTTCTACAAATACACAAAATTTTGAATGGTTTTACTTGCTTCATGAACTTTTTTTTGCCAGTGGATCCTATGGAATAGCAAATTTTAGCTACTTTAAAATGTGGAAAGTAAATTTTAAATTTATATTACTCTGCATGCCAGCAATATGATTTTAAGATTCCCAGCTTTAGCACATCAATTTGTCATGTTATCACTGAATCCAACACAGACAGCTCCAGTTACCAATATGACACTCTCCAATTAACTCCTCCTAAAATGCCTCCCAACTGATAAATAACCCTATTAAAACAACAACAACAAAAAAATAGTTATCTCTTTGTGAGTCAAGAAGAAAAGTTAAAACTTAAAAAAAAATATTCTTATAATATATTAATGGCAAAACTTTGACCACTTCTGGGTTGAACTGTGCATTTCTCCTTCCCTTGGACACCCAAAATAATGTATGAACTGATGGTTAGGAGACTTTTCTAAATGGGAAGCATAGACTCAAGCTCTTTAAAGTGTGAGGGAAATTCAAGCAAACCTCATTTTTACATGGGATTCTCTGGCTACTTGGAAATCATATACAATCATACAATATTGTATTGCATAAACTATACATTTTTTTCTCTGGCAAATTGTAAGTAGCTCTATACTGAATTTACAGGCTGTAAGTGACTCTCTGTTTTTGTATCCATCTGAAAACCTCTCTATAGGCATTAGATAGAGAGCTGAAGAGGCCAGTTTTGACTTTCAGGCCAGGAACCAGTCAGCAACTGTGTTGCCCAACTTTTATGGTATTAGAATGAATCCAGAAAGATTTTTTCTATCTCTAGGAAATCACAAATTATTCTTAGTTGATTTTTTTAAAATGTCCTATACTTCTACTTGCTTAAAGCAAATACAGGAAGCAATATATGGTTTTCAAAACAGTCAGCCACTTGATTTGAATGAAGTTCACATAAAAGGTGCATATAACTGGTATAATTGGTGACAAGTAGTCACCAAATAAAAAAAAAAATTTTTGTTGCTCTGGGAAGCAACAGCTGTTATTATCACTCTGTCTCTGTGACATGGAACACCAACACTTGCAGTGAGAGACGTTTGTCAAGTCATTGCCAAATTTCAGCATCTCTGTTGACAGGGACTCTGCATCTATGAGGGGGAATGCCGGGTAAAGCAAAACAATCTAATCATGCTATAAAAAATGTAGTTCTTTCCTTTGTGGTTCCTAAGCATGTTAAGGGGATCTGTCTTTTCCAGTATACGGTTGAAAACAAATGTTGTTTTCACTTTGTACATTTTGTTTCTAATAACACTGTTGGAAGCTATGCATGTTGAAAGGATGAATAGACTTAGCAGTCAGATTGAAGGCCAGTAAAAAGGATATAAATAGACACAGTACAATAGAAAGGAAGACAGTAACGTCTGATCCTGTTTTCTACTACAGTAACCAGCAAAATATGTGGCTATTCTTCAGGCATTCTATTAGTTAATTATGCAGTGAAATTGTTATTTTAATGGGAAAAAAAAATCCATTAAGAAGTACAAATTCCCTTTTGTTTCTCCTGCTGGTAAAACAACCTTTCCATGCCTCACAGTTGACTTGCTCAATTTGAACATTTTTTTTCACCCGTAGTTTGAATGTGATCCAAATAGATATCTGTGCCTAGTGGTGATTAACTAACTTTCCATTTATAGGGGTTTTACACTTGAACTAAATAATATTTGATGGTTTGATAGACTCTTGCCTTCTGCTTTGATAACATGGAGTGAATATTTTAATTGGTATTTATTTTTTATTCTCAGACCACTACTAAAAGTAACAAAGAGAGAGCTAACTTGAGTTTAGCACCAGATCTTTCACTCTGATCCCCTTCGTTCTCACACTGAAACAGTGCTTCTACTTGATGCGTGGAGAGATAAAAATTGCTGCCGATAACTCCGAACATTAAGTAAAACAGTGTATCTTGACTGTAGAGAGACTATTTCTACACCAGTGTTGACTTTTCCTAAATTGCTTTTCAAATATGTAATCCTGAATTGTGCTTTGAATGCCCTTTGTGTTTCTTCTTCTCAATTAACAGAGTAAACTCTTGTCTTTCTTCAATAGTAATTGAGATTGGTGGAGTTCCAAATTAATCTTTGGTGAGTTCTTTTAGTTAAAGTTTCAGTCCTTTTCTTCTGAGCTTATTGTGAGAGTGAGACTGTATGTTTGGTTCTTCTGTCACTTTGTCTTTTTTTTTTTTCTGAATTTATTACCCTATCTATGCCAGTCGCAGAAAATGTCATTTGAATCTTTCTTCTTACTGTTACCAAAAAAACCATCCTGACACCACCTGAAAACATAGTAGTAGTATTAGGCCTTTCAGGCAACAAGTGAGTTTGGGAGTGACCACAGTTTAGGGCTTACCTTTCCCTTTCTTATCTTCAGTCAGTCCCATCTCTGTGGGCTGAGTCCTTCACTCATGTTTGTGCAAGAAACACTGAATGAGTGCTCCTGTTGTTCACCACTCCGCCAAAGAGCACAGAATCCCCTTGCCCAACACAAACCCCTCTGCAGGGGCGCTCACCTATTGTCACAGTTCCCCTATACCGGGCAGTTCTGAGCAGAGGCTGAATGGATTGACAAGAACAGGGACACAAAGGGTCGCAGATACACGACAGAATTGATGCTTACTAAGGCTGGTATCTTTCAGTGCTGTGCACACCTGGAAACACATTTCTCTCTTTGACCTCGTGTGTCTCCTGTTCAGTGTAAAAATCCTGACATATTTTTTTTTCTGTCACCAATTTGTAAATGTCCAGACATCAGCTTAGAGAAAGCTCATCAGTATTCCAAAGTCTGTTCCTCCCTTCTCTAGTTACTATGGACAATATCAGCCATCTGTCACTTAGACCTAAAACCTAGAGATCACGTTTGGCTCAGAACACTACTAGCTTGTATCTTAAATCTTCCTGATCCAATTTGTATAATCTCTCTAGAATATGATTTATTTCTTCTTGATTTCTTTTCCCTTTTATGATACCCTCCTGACATCCACCTAGTACATGTTCTACCACCCAAGACCTCTGAGATACTCTATTCATCTAGAATCTTCAGAGCACGCATAGCAACAAACTGTAGTATCTTCCTTAGGAAGAGCACAATCATTCGTTTTTGAACTGGAACAAAAGAAAAATGTGTCCTTTTGTACTCCAACTGAGTGGTTAGAAAAGCTCACCAGTTCTGAATTTAGACATGCACCCAGGTCCCCAACTGTCCTGAAGAGGTTCACAGCTAGATCTCTGAAGTTGCAGGAGCAACTTACTCTTGAGGATGTTGGCTAAGCTAGTGATGTCTACACCTTCACAGCAGAAATATGGCAGCAGTACATAATAGAAAGCCAGCCCCACGGGCTGGAGAAAGATGACAAAATGGAGGTAGGTCAGTGAATTCAATCAAGAGGTATTGTTAGTTTATTGATATTAAATTGCAGAACTAATTTCCGGAAGAGGGTCCAAAACCTAAGACTCTCCCACCATATTAAGTAAACTAACAACCAAACTATGGAGTCATGATCCTTTATGTGTGAATGAAAGTTGTAACTGAACATGGGAGAAATACAGAAGCATCACTGAGGCATGCTGGCATGACATTAGGAGGCCAAAGCTCAGCTGGAGTTGGAAGCAAGAACGGCTTCTACAGGTATATTGGCAGCAACAGTGAGACTGAAGAAAATGTGGGTTTGAGTTGTATCATCAAGCTGAAGATTTTATGATTAAAAGTGTGGTACTCGACACCTTCTTTGCTTCGGTCTTTAGTGGTAAGGGCTGCTGTTTCAGGAAGAGAGGGTGCTACATGTTGTAGAGGATGATCAAATTATGGACTATTTAAGCAAGCTGGACATAGACAGGTCTGGGACCAGGTCGAGTGCCTGCAAGTGTGCTGAGAGAACTAGCTAACATTGGAAAGCCACGCTTCTTATTGCCTTTGAAAGCTTGTGACAATTGTGGGAGGTCCCCATTGTCTGAGGAAAGATGTTATGTCCATCTAAAAGGCAAGAAGGGGGAGATCTGGAGATCTGTAGCCTTGTCAGCATTACTTAGGTACCTAGGAAAATTATGGAACAAGTCTTTCTGGAAGTCTTTTCCACAGTGAAGGAAGGACAAGAAGGAGGAACAGTTAGCAGAGGTTTATCAAAGGCAGATTGTGCCCAATCAGCTTCAGTTCTTTGTGTGATAAAAAGACTAACTCAGTGGATATGGAGAATGCAGTAGGTATCATCTAACTTGACTTTAACGAGACTTGTGTCACGGTTCCCCATTACATGCTCTTAGCCAAACTGAGAGATATGGACTGTATTGGTATAAGCGTTAGGTGGGTGGAGAACTGTCTAGACCAACACGCATAGTGATCAAAGTCCATTCCAAGCAATTTCAAATGTCGTATCTCAGTGGGTGGTAATGGGGGCAGTTGTGCTGAAGACAGACTGAGGGAAATGCATTTGTTAAGCCTGGAAAAGGGAAGATCTAATTGCACTTTTCCAGTACCTAATGGAGAGTTATAGACAAGATAAAGCTAGACTTTTCTTGGAGCTGTATGTTGAAAGGACGAGAAATAACGGTACAAAACTGAACTTAAAGAAAGAAAAGTGTGCTCACTGTGGATGACCAAGCAGTGTAATAGGCTGGGGAGTCTCCAGCCTTGGACATTTTCAAAACTTGTCTGGACAAAGCCCTGAGTGGCTGTGAAGTTAGATCAGGATGCTCTGAAATTAGATTAGATTACTTTGAACAGGATGTTGCACTAGATTACCTCCAGAGGTCCTTTACAACATAAAATTTTGTATGATTCTAGGCTTTTTCTGCATGTAGAATCCTGCACTTTTCTCTGCACAGTATCAAAGCTTCAGTGGACAAGGTGCAAGGTGGCTTCATTTCCCTCCTGTGAAGTGGAAGAGATGGGTTTCTAAACTTTCAGTCTTCCTAAGACATGGGACTTCCACAGATGATTCTACTTATTATCTCCCATAGAAAAGCTATATACAAATGAAAACATGAGCCTTTCTTTAAAGGGATCTTTTGAATACATCCCTTTATTTCAGAAGAGAATTCAAAGCTATAGATCCCGGGCAAATAAGGGTGCTTATGTTCCTCTGTTTCACGTTTCTTACATGGTGGTTTTTGGCAGCTTGCTTTCTGCTGAGCCAGAACATTTCTCTGAGTTTCTACTGTGAGATAATGGCTCTCCTTGGCAGTGGATTCTGGCTAAAGCTCACACATCAGGCTCTACATTACGGAAGAAATAATTATTGGCTCTGGGTTCAAGCCATTATGCAGTGTAACACTGGTAGTAAGAGGGTCAAAAGTGCACAGCAGAACATTCCTCTGAAGTATATCTTGCAAGTAGTCTGTGTCTTAATTTTTAATCTCTTTGGTTGACATGATTTATGGCTAGTTTCATATTTTAGAATTCATGAACCAGAATCTTACTCATATGCAAACCTTCTGCAAATGACTTTTGTTACAATGAAAGTGTAGTCTTTGTTAATTTTGGTTGATTTAGATCCAAATGAAGACTGATCATAATCTTCCTGCATCAATAAGTGGATTAGCTGTTTGATTTGCTAATTAAAGGACAGTGGTTTCTGAAGACACTTTGTTAAGACTACATTTGATAAATTATTTGATAAATTATTTATTTGACTTGTATCTGTTCTAAGCTGTCTTAGTTTGTGACTTAGGCTTTAGTATTACAAGGAAAACACGTCTATTACCTATCTTAACCATGAATACATTATATAAGTGTGAAATGAACTTTTCCCCTTCAGTTTACTGATGTGAGAGGGTAGGATAGGAAATTCTCACAGCTGGCAAACAAAGAATTACTGTAGTTGTAAAGTGGTTGGAAACACAAATGTTGATTATTTCAATGAAAGAATTTAATTAGAGTTCCTAAAGAACAGGATATTACTGACATCACTGACTGGCAAAATGAGCAAAGTAATACAGTGCTTACCATTGCAATAGCTCTCTCTTAATGATGCCATTATTAGAATTTGGCTGGCATCCTGAAATGTGTACAATAGCTTGGCAATAGAACAATGATTTGGAAATTGCAGATGTAAGGCAATGATGTGAAAGCCAAAGGTTTACTGAAAAGAAGTCCAGATCAAGCATTTTTAGTGCCTCTCAGTTTCATAGGTCCGTAATGAACTGACTCTTCTTAAAAAATACTGCAATATATAGGATATTTTTTTTTTTAAAGAAATTACTGGATTTTCTTAGTCTCACTTTCCCACAGGCAAGATTTAATTCCTTTTAGCTTTACCTCCTCCTATATTCTATTCTATTCTATTCTAGAAATGTTCTAACATATGATATCCCTATAATCAAGATTTAACAGGTTCTCTCTCTGAGAAGTTTCGCTATTATGTCCTGCACTGATGCTCTGCTAAGTGAAAGAAACAAGGGAGAGGGACTTCTCCAGGTTCCTGTTACAGATCGCCTTATGGATATTCAGTTTTCAAGTGTGATGGATTCACTGACCTAGAGCTGTTTCTGGATTGCTCTAAATTGCAACGCTCTTGCAATATCCCTAGTAAAGCCACACCAGGGGAGACTTTCTCCCTCTAATACACTCCATTCTTCTCTGACACACCTGACAGACAGACTAGTAGTGGAGAGACATAGGTGATGTAGCCATAAAACCTGGCACTCTTTGTGCTTCTGACAGAGTCTTTGGTTGATGCCTATAATGAGATTGCATTCTTTCTGTAGTATGTAAGAAGTTTAAAAGTGCAGTAGGATCTGGTTCATATAATGTAAACTAAATAGCGCTAAATTAAAGTAAGTCTTGATCAGAAACTTATACAGTAAATGTTTTCACACTGGAAAAATAATGCCAATTTGTTAGAGTTGTGTGTGTTGGTGGGGTTTTTGGTCAGGAAGGGTTGATTTATTTTTAAGAAAAAATTGTAAATTGTAAAAGCAACTTAATTTATCATAATACATAAAAGAATACGCCAAAATAAAAATAAAGCTTTCAAAAATAATTCTGGTTTGACCAAGCCTTTTTTTTTTGTTAATTGATTTTAAACTTTTAAAGTCTGTTTAAATTTGGATAACCAGATGCAATCCTAAGCACTTTTATTTTCAGTTCTCTTTAAAATGCTTTTGAAGAGGATACAGAGGATTGAATGAAAAAGAAGACAGCTATTTAGATGAATGACATGGAATGAAGGAATGAAGAAGGGATATCTGATCTATACTTGGAGCTTATAAATTCTCTCCTCTCCTCATACTTCCTTTCTTTCTCCTCCCTAGTAAAGATGTAGGTTGGTATGTTGGTATTTGAAACAACTGCCTTTACAGAACCATTTATAGGACAGACTGAATTTGGCATACTGTTTTAAGAAAAAAATACTTGAAATGGAATTGCATTTGATATTCATATGCAGCTAATATAGGTCCTAGTAACTAGGAAAGGAGAAATGTTTTGAAAAACTTCTCATGGTATGAATATCCCAAAATACTTTGGATTGCACTTTACATCGAGTAAATCCCAATGATTCTTCAAATTTAATTTCCACCTAATAATAAATTGCAGTTAATTCCTCCCCAGCCCTTCCTTGCTGAATGTACAGTAACAGCAGATAACAAAGCTCTTTTGATTCTATGTGCAGCTACTTTCAACTCCAAATCCCTTCACATGTTTTCAGTTGCTGAGATTATCTGGACTCCGATTACATTCTGAGTTTGCACTGTTTGAGCTTGCAGACTCTATTTTAGAAATGGAACAGATATGTTCCCTTCATTCATTTGCCTGTATGTAGCATTTCCCTGTTTGTGGCAGGTGAGCAAGGCCATGCCTTTGCTCCCCCTGCTTCCTCCTGAATTTGAAATTAGTCACCTTCCGGGAGATTCTAATTACCCTCTTCCCAATATTATGGTGTACCTGTAAGTAGTTCCTGATAAATCAGTGAAATACTAGGAGCTGATTTTCTGAGTGTTTATAAACCATTTGTATAACAATTAACCATCTCTCAGTTAGCACTGTACAGTCACAGCAGAATTTATTTAATAATAAGTCATTTCCCAAGCTTTATGTAAATAAAACTAATTTTTGCTCTCAGAAACTGGTACACAGTTCTTGCTGAGGTGGAGATATGTATATAAGATAGAATTTGGGCCAAAGCGTTTAACCTCTGAATATATCAGAAATAGTGACTATAAGTCTTCGTGACTTTATTTCTTTTTCTAGTGGAAGTAGGTAGAATTTGTACATTCCCTTAGATCTGAGAGCAGCTGAATATGTTATATCCTAGGGGAAATGCAGAAGTCTGTAGGACTGTTAGCAGCCAGTTTGCTTGTTACACTGCGTTGACACTGGTTATGCTGGTATTTGTATCCCCTCAGGTGGAGCTGACTTATGTTTCTCTTTGTCCGGCAGCTGATTGAGTGGTCTAATCAATAGTACTACTCTCTCCTATCAAGTGACTATAATCTTGGAAGCTATTATGATAAGAAGCAGTTTCAGAAATCTTCAAAGGCTTGTTTAGCTCTTTGGTGACAGTTCAGTGCTTTGCCGTGAACAAGGCCAGACAGCTTAAGGAGTCCTAAGGGTCTTACTAAGACACAACTGAGTTGCTGTGTGCATTATAGTAGCAATATCTGGAAATGCAAAACCAAAGTGGAAACATGTCTTGAGCCTAATAATATAAATAAAGCCTGAAGTAATGTTTTGGATTATTTTTTCCTTAAGAAAAAGGTATGGCCTTGAATCACAACTTACCTATTGTTTTAGTTTTGTAACCAGCAAAACACCTTGAGTGATCAGTATAATTTATAGTTAAATGCTTCTAACAACAGCCCTTGCCACATCAAGGCTGATTTTTTTGTGACTTCATTTATTGCTGCTTGTATCCTGAACTGTAACTATCTTTTCAGTATTGTTATCTAGGAAAGCCCTGATAGTATCCATATACTTCACAGAAATGTAAAAGCTGTGCAACTGTACTACTGAAGACTTTTTCAGTCCTCCAAGCTTTAATGACATTTCAAATATCTTTATTGCCTCCTCAGGGCAAATTTTCTTAATAATTTGTGTCGCTACAGTAGCCAACAGTCCAACAAGTCAGTGCTGCCATTATAAGGATCTCTTCTGCCACCTATAAATTCTGATCAGATCTTAAGGTGATTCATTCTTAGCTCTTCTTGTCTGGGTACTGAGGCCCAAATCTATTTTAAAGTTGTTCTCTACTGAAGAGATATGTACTGCAGCTATTATGTTGTTTGTGTGAATGATTGTTGTAAGGTATAGTGAGAATTTTTTTCCAAATGAATAAAGCTATTTATGTTATATCTGTAGCAAGATGGTTTACGTGGAAGGTAAGTGATTGTTCTTAAGATGTGGCAAAGCTTAAAATAAATAAGTCTTCATGTTACTTTCTTTGCTCAGAGTCAGATTTCAATGACTGAACGGAGAAAAGAAAATATGATATGACTTATAATTTAATATATTGAAAAGCTACTGATTTAAAGCATAGTCTTTAAAGAAATCTTGTTATACAGCAAGTTTATGGCTTAGATTTGTATTGAATGTTATTTTAAAACTTGAATGAATGCGCAGTAGTTCATTAACTTGAAGGAATGTGATTATAAGAGATCATGCTTCAACAGGACATAATAACCTTAGAACAGTTTTTGTTCTTTAGAAGTTGTTTTACATCCTGGGCTGTACCTGGAGAAAGACATACCATTTTTAACACTGATTATGCTAGATGATGTTGACTTAGAGTGCAACCACAGCAGAAGCAACAGCTGTTACGATTTATAAGTGTTATTTTCTCTTTTGGATTGCAAACTAAGAAAACCAGAAAATAGAGCTATTTCTGCAAGCTGTCATTCTACACCTGAAGCTCAGTTTTCCCATGACCTCTGCTTGACTGGAAATGATTTATATGTGAAGTGAATGATCTCACCAATGGAGAAAAGGGAAAAGAGTTTAATCATAATTTGATGTAGACAGTTTTCCAGTTATTCTCTGCTTGGTTCAAATTTTCCATTGCTGTCAACCAACTGGTATCTGTTAAGAAACATGCATCGCTATTGTCATTCTTCCTTGTGGGACTCCCTTTATGATCAGTCCGTGGAGCTCTACCTCTGCAAGTTTGTAACCTCACCTTTCATTTAATTTCATGCAGATGTTCAGTTAGAAACCATATTGTTCCATCATTCCTTCTTTGGATTTCCAAACTGTTTGTAAGCGCTATGGCAACTGAGTAGTTTTGAAGTAAATAGGATTGACCTGAATAACTCTACTTGGCCATATATATGTACAAGCTTAGGTATGTGGTGGAAGATTACGAAGTGTCTCCTGAGTTGAGTTAGTATGGGAGGAGAGGGAGGAAAGACATACTAGCTCAAGCAAAACTTTCAAGGACTTGGTTTGGGGTGGAGTGAGGGTCAGCAGTTTACTGTGGATCAGGGGCATGGGGGCTCCTAGGGGCCGCGGGGCAGGGCCTTGCAGCCAGGGTGCATCCCACCTGCAGGCTGGGGACAGCTGAGGGCAGTCCCAGCCCTGGCCATTTGGCATTTCCCTTGGGATGGGAAAGGGCTGAAGCTAGGCCGAGAAGCCTCACAGGCCTGGTGAGGGGAACCAGAGTCAGGCACAGGTTCAGGATGAGTGGGCAGGGCCCTGGGACAAAGCTGGACTGAGGCCAGGCCAGGCTGCCTGCCTGAAGCTGGGGCTGGGGTCCAGCTCAGCAGGGTCCACAGCAGGCCCAGGCCCAGCTGTGACATATTGCCCAAGCCAGGGTACTGGTGTGGCCTCAGCTGAAAGCAGCTCCCACAGGCCAGAGATCAGCTCTTTCCATGGCCTCACTGCCACGTGTCCAGGGGCCTCTCCCCAGGGTCACAGGAGGATGGGGGACCCTCGGCTGTGCCAGCTCTGAGCTGCCCCTGCAGTGCAGCTGAGCCTCAGGATGAGAGCTGCCCACCGGACAGCTTCCTGGTCCATTCCTCTTCTACACTGTGCCTATCAAAGCCCATGAAGCTAAAGGTCGCAAACTACTTGTGAAGTGTACAATTTTAAGAATGCAGAATGTTTTATACAATTTTCAGAGTCATTCAGTTAGGGTGTATCACTCATCGTTCTATCTGCTGAGGAGAGATAACGTGATGGCATCGCTGAGGCCTGGCTCTAGAGGCAGTAAATCTACTAACTGACACTTGATCAGAAAATGTCAAATATAAATAATGGATCAGAACCTTTTTGTTTGTAAGGAAGATCATATACCTAACATTTATTTTTATGGGACAAAATCTTCTAATCACTACTGTATAAGTTTGGGGCATTATCTAGTATAGTGCAGATATTAATTTATCAGACATACACCTCCTTTGTTGTTAATGGTAAATCATATTCAGTAATATCAACAACTTAATTCTTCTGTTACTTTAATGAACATAACAAATCTAGATTTATCTTTTAAGAATGTTTTCAAAATTTTATTTTCTTTAGTAAAAGTATCTGAGAAAGATTCCAGATGTGAAGATTTGAACCCAAGTTACAAGTTGAATTTTTTTTAGTATTTCAATTTTACTTGTGACAATCCAATATAGATTTTATAAATTAGCTTAATAACTCTGAAATTATGCTGTATACTCTTTACCATGTAAATTAATTTGTAAAACTAGAAGATTGAATGTATTCTATCAGGACTTAATTAATATCTTTATTTACGTCATCAGTGTGCATCCTTTTTTTCCTGAGGGCCAATTATGTAATTTCAAAAAGGTCAAGGGGCCACAAATCAGTATTCAAACTATTTTTTCCAGGCTCAATTAGATTGAGTAAGTTTTTGATCATTTTCTCCCTCAGGCTGCCTTAGTTCAGATGAAGTGCAAAGTGCTTGTCATTGTGAAGAGCAGCCCCCTCGCAGGACCACAGTTCCCAGGGGGGCAGTGGAGGCTGTTGAGGTCCTGCAGACAGAAGGAGAGCAGCTGCTCTGCCTACTTCTACAGCTTCAGTAAACTCCTCATTTAATGAAACCTCTGATAGAAAGCTTTATACAAGGATAGCTGCACATACTTATTGATTCTGTTAGGACTCACAGCTCTAAAACGACCTTGATGGACACATCAGCTTTTGCTATAGTGGATACCACATACTGAGGTGCACGTGCACAGATCAATTCTTCTTACTTATACTGTGAAGCTAAGGTCGGAGCCCTGACACTGATGGTGTAGAATTGGTTTGCACATGTGTTTTAAGTCTGGTGCATCCTACATTTGTTAGCCTTGCTCTACATGTGCATTGGCCATGCATAGTAGGGTGTGAGACTATGGCTGTGGAGAACACAGGCCGGGACAGGGACACTCCTGAGGGACTGCAGCCCATTGGCAATGCATACCAGGTAAGGGACTTCAGTCCACAGGAGATCCACACTGGGGCATAGGAAACCCAGCTAGAAGCTGGAGGAGCAGCAGAGAGAAACCGCTAGGTATATAGCTTCCTCCTGTGCTGCCCATTGCCTCTCCAAAGGGAGAAGGATGGACTGACTGTAACCTGCAGTGAAAACAAGTTGAAACGAGGTAGAGGGAAGTATAGGTATTTGACTGAAGTTGAGCCTGGAGAAGAGAGAGGAAAGATGTTTACTTAAGCTTCTGTTTTATTGTTTATGTTGGTGTTAACTGGAAGTGAATCAAATTAAGCAAAAAATCCCCTAGTTAATACTATTTGCCCATGACAGGTGTTCAGACTAAACACGTGTACCAGCTGTCCTATAGTCTGGAAGGTTTACCTAAATCTGATTCAATAATCAAATGGGATTTGTGGCCTCTTGCTGATGATAATTTTGTACCAGAAGCAAAAAATTAGGAGAATATTTTGCAGATGTGCGAATAATGGTTTTGTTTGAGATTTCAATCTGAAGCACAATAATTCCATGCTGATTTTGTGCTTTTCATGAAGTAAACACAATATACAGCAACTTAAAAATTAGAAACTGACACGACTGTAATTTGTAACATATGCAAATTGTCTTTTCCTGAAACCATCTGGTCAGAATTAATTCAGACAACGACAAAAAATATAATATGTCAATATAAGCAAAATAGCCATGCTCATGCAGAAATGTAAGGGCTATAGATGAAAATCACCTCCACACAGTGTATAAGCTTATCTTTATTGGTAAGAATGTATTATCTTTGGTCTCCTATGAGAAACCTTATAGCAGATCAAATCAATGGTGATGTCTGTGTGTTTGCATGCTTCCTTACCTGCCATCCTAATCTATAATAGAATATTCCAGGAAACTGACTTTTTTTTTTTTTTTTTCCCCCCAAATTCTTGATAAGGAAATCAGAAGATAGTAAATCATCTTAAAAAATATTGTTTTGCCTTCATGTGTGATGAACTGGGACCAAGATGGTTCTTTGGGAAGGAGAAATTGTAAAAAGTATTTATCTTATTTAAGTAGTTCCAGCAAAGAGCAGTTAATGAGCTAATGCTTTGAATATCCATCTTGACAAATGAAACGATAACCTTTTCTAATGAATACAGTTTCTGGCTCCCTGGAAAAAATGATGCTACATAGATATAATTTTTAAATTTTCTATCTATATTTTGTCTTTTCTGTAGGACTATGACAGCGCTCTGTGCATGTAAGTTCATGCAGAGTTCATCCTTTACTAAGCAGAAACCTGCGATCTCTTCTTGCCCCTACCTCTGCTTCTACTTTTGAAGTGTTTTTCCGTGCTGTGGAAACTTTTGAAGAATTGTCAGTCAGACAGAATTTTATAACCAAAAGTAAGTCTTTCATTTAGTATTGATCATAATCAATTAAGTCTGGAATGCTGGATGTTATCTGTTTTTGTGTACCCACTGGATATGTAGGGCTGTACTTTAAAGTACCACCAATTACGTCTGCATGCAAAATCCTTGTTTCACTTCAGGGGATAGGAGTCAAGCTACTGATTTAAGCACATACCACCTTACCTAAAAATAAGTGGTAACCAGTGGTAAATGTGTGCGAGAGACCATTGAAGTTACAGTACTTAACACAACCAAGACATCTGAACAGAATGGTCAGAAATACAAAAGAAACTTACTTGTGTGCAACTGCAAATATAATTCCATATTAAAAGATGCATAGCTATTTAGAAGAAACCCGTTTTGTTCATGGTTCATAAAGTCCTTTACATAAAAAAGGAAAAGTCTACAAGCCTATATCTCACACAGCTAATCCCAAGAGTTGCCTGAATTTTGACATACACCTCAAGCTTGTGTGCTAAGGTCTTCTGGATAAAAGACATGAAGTCAGTATGAGTTTCTGATGTCTACAAACACTGTGCAAATCTGGGACAGGCAATGTTGAGCCCTCCTTAGGAGGGAATACAGGACATTTTGTCTGTCTGATGTCAAGAAGTTTGTTGCCTGATGAGTGGCCCCCCTGACTGGTGAAGGTCAGACAAGATAAACTGAGACAGCTAGGCAAGACAAAGGATATGTTTACACCAGGTAAATTTTCTTTTTCTTCTATGAGCACAGCTGTCTCAGCCAAGGCTATATCTAAATGTACCCCAGCTCTACAGGGGCTGTATATTTGGCCTAAAGCTTATCCTTAGGACCACTTGTAAAACAGAGAATAAATGTAATGGTTATTCTCAAACTTCTTTTGAGTAGAGTACTATGATCACATTTTTACACAATAAACTTAAGTTTGAGCACAAGGGCCATTAACATAACCAGATGATCCATTCAACTAGTAGTGCTAGTCTGCACACAGATCTGTCTGCATCACTAGTAGTGTTCCTGAAACAGAGACCAACTCTTGGTGCCCTTTGTGTTTAGCTCAGTTTGGCTTCCTTTACAATGGCTGTGATTACCCCCTAAATTCATGAGCACCTTGCTTGTACCCACCTCCTCTTAGACAAGGAGAGCTTATGTTGGCCACTGATGTTCCATGCCCTGAATCAGACCAACGTTAATGATTACTGGTGTTGCACAGTAAGATTTATATATTAATCACAAGAATGACGGGATACCAGTGGGTCCACCTGTGCAAGTTCAGCTCTGTTACTTCGCTCTGCACTGTCATCATTTACATGAGCACTGCCAATGACTCATCAAAGATGATGTCCTAAATGTCCCTCTTCCTAAGCCGCTGCCTTTCCCTGCCAAGCTTGGACAAGCTCTGAGCTTGTCAGCCCTGTAATGCCAGGGAGACTTGGTGGCTGCCTGTCCCAACCTACAGTCTCTGGTCTCTCCAACATGTCTGAGAAGGCAGGAGGGCTTAATATTTGAATATCATATTTGCTTATTTGAAGATATTTGACATTAGGTCGGATTTTGATTTAGAAAAGTGATGCAGTAATATGCTGAAATCACAACGTAAGCAATTGTAACATTCAGTGGAATCACAATATAAACCTGATTTCCAGAACTGGTATCTCTATGCTCCACTATCAGGAAAAGGGATGTTTTATCCTGACTAGACAATGGACTGAATACAAAATAGTTTGGAAATCTTTAGATAACCTTCATAGTGAGGCATTCTTACTATTTGTTTCCTAATAGCCTAATAATTTGTATTCTGCTGCTTAATTTGCAGGAATGGATGTGTTTGTTTTTTTTTTTTTCTCTTTTTTTGTTTTGTTTTGTTTTGTTTTGTTTTGTTTTGTTTTTTTTCCTGTGTTAAGTTATGGCTCTTGTCTTATCCAGTATTTCTGAAGGATGAATTTTTTACTTCCTTGGAATCAAGTCCTGAAAATTGTCAGGGGGAACACAAGAGCTTGCATAATGCCAGGAGTTATTTGGAGATTCAGAGTCAAGGTCTCTGGGGTAATTGTGCATGACATTTCAGATATGAGATCTGTCTGCATCAGGAAGATCTGTCTGCATCTGAGATCTGTCAGCATTCTTATTTCAGTGGCTCTGCTGAAATTTCATCTCTAAAATCCCTCATTGGTGTTTAAGAACATATATGATTCATGATTTAAGTAGTTGTAAAAGGGGATTCGATTGTTAAAAGCAATCATGAAGTGTTATCATAACTTGATGAATCATAAGAAAAGTTTAGTACTCTAAGAAAATTTAAAATTATTTGAGAGGAAAATGAGATCCATATTTGAAAAGAAAAAAAATATAATGTAAGGAATTATCTTCATGATTTGTTCTTGAGGAATATGTGACATTTTGTGTAAGATTGTGTATGGTTTTGTCCACCTGCTTTCCTTGGATTTTCACATTTAGTTTTTGACGTGTGTGCTTAAAAACCTCATGAGAGGTATATGATATATGAAATTAAAAGTTAAATACAGAGTGTTACTTGATTAAACTTTTTCCTTGTTAAAAATGAGGGTTGAAATACACTTTCTGTGGAAATTTATTCAGAGGTTACATGGGAAACTCCCCTTTGTTAGGATATGATATAGCATCAGTCATCAAGGAAGAAACTGAAGGCCATATATGAGCCCTTTAAAAAGATTAGGTCAGGTGTGTTCAGTCCTTTTGGCTTCCTTGAAAACGAGTAACAGAAAGTGTAACTGTGAAGGGAAAATTGAGAGGTGTCTTCTGAGCAAAATTTATTTAATATTATTCAGATTATGTAGTTACAAAAAAGCAGCATAGGTTTGAATTCAGTGTTGTGCAGCACTGTTGAACGTACGTTATGGACTATAGGAAATGAGCTCTACCCTGGGAAAATGTGGGTCTGGAGGGAGCTGAGCTTGCTTACCCTGGAAGTCCCTGCCCTGCCTCTGCTATGACAGGTGAGAACAATTTTTGGGTTCATACTGTCACAGGATGATTTAATCCATGTTCAACATAAAGAAAAAAGAGATTCATAGGGAGTCTAAATCTATTGTCTCTGTTGCCCCTGTGCAGGTCCAAGTTGCTGGGCTTTATAGTAATGCACTTGTGTTATCATGTGGTTTGTTGATTTTTTTTTTTTTAATCTGTTGTACTACCTAGTCCAAAATTTCATATAAATATAACAAATGTTACATGTTACAACAACAGAAAGAGTGGAGGTTGGGAGCTGACTTTGAGGAGCAGGTTGACTGCAACAATTTATCTTCAAAAGGCACTAGCAATCACTTTGATGTGAAATCCCTGTTTGAGCCTTTCCCTTGTAGTCAAATGCGTAGCAGGGTTTTGCATGAAAGATGGGAACGATACTGTTTGTTTCAAGGAATTTCAGCTACTGGAAGAATGTGAAATTTAAAAAAGCACAATTAGGATCACAGGTTGATTTTTCCTAAGTAGTGCTGAGTAATTTCATAAGATTAATGAGGGACAACCCTGCAATATATCTTAAGAGGCTCAGAATTAGAAGGCAAATAATTTTTTTACAGGCCTTTTATTTCACAGATGTTTATAATTTGCTTTCTTGAACATTCCTTTTATGTATCTGATACAGAACATTGTCTGAGGCAGACTGGACATCAGTCTGATTGGATGGTTCCTGGTTTGTCACAACAGGTGCTAACTTCTATCTGGCTGCTGTGTTCCCATTTGCTGTCCCTTTTGGGTTTCCATGGCACTGTATAAAATGAAACTGTCATAAAAGCTACCAGAACTCTTCCTTATTATTTTTATAATCTAGATAAAGAAAAGCAAAATGGTTCTTATTCAGAGCTATGAGTTGAACACTTCACTGGTCCAAATATTTTCAGGCTTTTTGCCTTCTCACTGTTCACACTTCCATTTGTTCAGTTTATTGAACTTAATCTTAAGTTGTCTAATACTTTAACCTCTTTATGTCAGAGACTGAATTTGCCTATGGATTAGAAAGCTCCCAGAAAACAATGACAGTAGGAACCATCAAGTGCTACTGCAGTGCAAGAAACGGTTGATTAAGCTAAGGTCAGATTAGTAGCTTACTTCTGATCAGGAGAGAATTTAATGTCCCCTTATATTAAGCTTCAATGATGTGTAGCATACTTTAGTCAATAAATAGCATTTTGCTGTTCATGCCCATTGGAAATAATACACAATGCTGCAAGTATTGATCAAAGAGCTCTGTTCTGTTAATCCCTTTGCTTGTAGCGATGTTGAATATTTAGAAACTCTCCCTTACTATCCTGAAAATTGTTTTAGCCCCAAAAAAGATACTCAGCATTTCTGCTTTATACAGGTTTTACAAGTATTTTTTTTTCTCCTCTGTTTTCAAACATACATACATGACATAAAGCCTTATACTGGGCTTGCACTGGCCACATTTAATGTTTTATTGCATTAGCATGTTGTGTGTGTATACATTGATTGGAATGTAGTAAGTCAGACTTAGAGGAGAATGCCTCAGAGATAAAATCCATCACTACGTTATCTCCAAGTGGCTGACTTACAGTAGGATAAACACTGTGTAGTATTTTGCTGTATTGTAAGAAGGCAGGTAGCAAAGGAGGACACACTCATATCAAGTTTGTTTACCCAAATATTCATGACATTATCTGAAAAATATCTGAATGTGAAAAATTGAGTTATTTCCCACTTAACTGCTTATTTTTTTTGCATCTGAATGCTCATCAAGAAGTCTCTGACAGGCTTGTAGCAAAAGATACAATGAATTATTTTGGCTTTCTGTCTCCTGTACTTATTCATTGACCTCATGTAAATGTAATCGTTTATCCTCAATTTTTATACTAAAGTATTGAAGGCAGACTTGATATTGTCAGACATGCAATGGAATAAGCTCCAGGAAACCTTCCTTTCAGTGGTAAGGTGACAAATGAAAAAGAAAATAAAACTGGATTTAGCAATTTAAAACCTAGTGTGCTCATGGAAGAATGCATAGCCAGCTGCAATGTGATATGATTCATTTCTATATATGCAGGAAAAGATTTTACACAAAAGCATTATGAGCGATGTACAGGCTATTTAAACTAACATGAAGATTCTTCCACGTAATGATGCTTATTTAATCTATCAAGAGCTAGAAGAAAGGTTTAAATACTTGTGTTTGCTCTCTTATCTTTCAGTAAGATGTCACATTATGCCTCATTCCATTGCCTATTTAATCATCCTTTAAACCTGGTTATGTGTTTAGAGGGGAAGGTTGGCAACAAAGTGAGTAAAACTAAATGCACATGGCTTTGTTCACTAAATCCTTGAAGATCTTGTGGATAGTTGGAAATAAATTACATTTTAGATATATATGAAACTGATGTAAAAAAAAGTCAGTGCTTTAAGCTGAAAATTTTACATGGCTTTGGTGGATTTCCTTTTCTTTTAGGTATTTCTTAATTAATGTGGATTTTAGTGGTTTGAGCTGCTGCTTCTTGGGAAAGATTTGGGGCCATGTTTTGTTAAAAGTTCAGGTTTTATCTGAGCACACACATAAATATCCAACTTTTCAGAGCCTTAAAGTGTACAGTCCTAAATATTAGCATGGGCATTAGAAGGGACAGATCACTTTTTAAAAAGCCACATGCAGAAGACAAGGGGACACAAGTACAAATTGCACTGGGAGACATTTCATCTTGATATAAGAATTAAATTTTTCACTGTGAGAACAATTATGCACTGGAAAAGCCTCTCCAGGGAAGAGGTAGAGTTACATTCCTGAAGATTTTCAGGATGTGACTGGACAAAATGGTAGATAATTTCATCTAGGGTCCATTTCCTATGAAAGGTTAGACCAGATGATTGTTCAAGATTCCTTCCAATGTGATCTATTCTATAAGTCTATGAAAAACCTAATCTTCATCTAGGTGGAAGCTGTATGAAGACCTGGCCGTTACTGGGGAGAGGGCTTGGGAAAGTTCTGTTGTTGATGATGCCATGGAGGTGTAAATAAATACTTCATTTGCCTTTTTCTTGTTCCATGACTGAGGATACAAAGTTGGTCATGTTTAAGGAACAGCACAGGGAGGCTTTCTTTTTTCTCTGTCAGTCCTTCTCTGTAGATTTAGAAATCTGGTTTTAGTTAGCAGTATTCAGGGTAATTTTTCTGAATATCAGTTATTTTAGCTTTCTTCTGTTCCTGTATAAGAAGAAAATATTCCAGTTCCCACAGTAAAGAAACTAAAGCATGAATAAAGGGAGGTGATGAGTAGGAGCACTTGATACCTTTTGCACTCAGCATCCAGCTCAGATGAGTTAACTTGGCCTTTCAAAGACTCCTGTAAAATGCATGGGAAACTGAAGCCCCTAAATTTTTCCCACTAAACTGCGAAGACAGTTGCAATGTAGTCTGTGTGTAAACCTCCCCGCATGATTGTCTAAGGCCAGACAGAAACAAAACTTAGACCTCTAGGTTTCTAAACCTGGACCTTAATTCTGAGACCAGAACAGATAAGTCTTGGTATTAGTGAGAACTGGTTTTAGTTCAAGTGGTTGGGTTCTGTACTTTTTGGATCATTTCTGTTTAAAATGTATTTCACTGATTTTTCTCGGTGTGTTTTTATTTGTGGCAGACAGCTGTATCTGGTTATACAATTTATTGCTTTGTATTAAATTTTTGAGGTGATTTTCCATCATCTATATGCAAATAAATTGCACTGCCAAAGTTGGGAATTGACCTCCCAAGGTTTGCCCAGCAGTCATGACCAGATGTATCCTCAGCTGAGTTGAGTGAATCATTAAGACTAATGACTCCACGCTCTCTATGCAGGATGGGAAGTTCACACTTTTGGGAGATACAACCAGTTGTATCCTTCATAAACTCTCATGGGTATACATCAGCCAAGGAGAGCACCAGTGAGTGAGAAAAGCTGTCTTTTTTTTGGTATACAGTGATGCATTTTGCTATGCAGATGATCAACAAAGGTTTTGAAGCTTGAAATATTTCCTGAAATTCTTCTTAATGTTTCATACTGTGGCATGAGGAAGTGACCTCTTTTGTACCTTGTAAACCAATGTGGCCTGACAGAGGTGGTTTTGTGTCGATGGTGAGCAATTGCATACTTTCTGCGTCATTCACATCAAGATTTTGATTATAGTGCTGAGTTACGGAGGATAAGCTGCAGACTGCAACGTTTCACTGGAATGTACTAACTTAGATGAATAAAAGAGTATTTCTCTAACTACAAAGCTTTGAGGCAAAGTGAATTCCATAAACAGAGACTCTTAAAGCAAACTTTCTACTCTGTATTATGGTGGTATTTTCAGATAATGATCTAATTTTGGTGTCCTTCAGAGTTTGCTGTGTCTCATAGCAGTTACAAGCAAAGGAGATCTATATGAAATACTAGGATGGGCTCAGTGATGATAAGGGATGAGGGGCTTGGTTTCTCTGATTATTTCTGTCATATATTGGGGAAAATAGATTTGATCCTAGAGCACACACAAATGAAAACTCATAAAGAAGAGAGAGCGATGGTAATCCTGCATGGATGAAAGTACTTTGCATTACTTGGTTCTTCCGCTTCACCACCACCAGCAGACAAAAGACAAGTGCAAGTACTCTGGTGTTAAGCTTAAGTGTTATGTCTTGATTCTTTTCTGCCAAGAGCACTTGAGGCTAAGTGCACAGCTATACATTAGGCTGGAGACTGTCACTCTGCAATTCTTACGTCTCAGTGCATCTACACACTGACTCTGTCTGTGCCAGATGACAATAATTGCTGCTCTTTTCTGGACAGTGTACAGAGTTTGCATGATCTGGCTCTAAATACAATTAAATCAGTGTTCCTTTAAAAAGCAATGACAACAAGTAAAACCCCAGACCTGTCTTTGGCTTTCAGTGAGTTGCATACAACTTGAAATAAATCTTCTAACCAGTCACACAATGCAAATTCACATTCCTTGAGCTTGATTTTTAAGACTCTTATCTACCCCGGGGATCTTTATTACTCATTCCCTGCCCCTTCTTTGCCCCTTCATTAATTTCAAAAGGCTGTCTGTGTGCTAGACACAGAATAGGCAGCAGAGACTTGTGGTGCAGGTGAGAGATGCACTGGAGAGAAAATACACATTAAAAAATTACCCACCATGAACATGTAGCTAGCTGTTTATGTGAAGAGCGGCACTGTGCTGAGTTTATGTACAGTCTAGTTTATGTCTCATATCATTGTCAAGCTTCATTCATCTATACCTCTGTGAATGCTCTGTGTCCCCCTCTCTTTCATTCAGGTGTAGGTTCTTTGTTTAACTTTTGCTGAGATAATTAACTGTTGCTAAGTAGCATACAGATATATAGTACACTATAGAATTTGATGTGGAGTAGGAATGGAGTATCCTTTACGTGCTTTAATATTTATGAAAACCATTTGTTTTCTGTAGAGACTATATTCTGAGGGTATCAGGTGCTGGATTGACTTGCAGCTGCTCCATACTCTTGCATTGTCCCGATACTGCTTGTACGATCAGCTCTGCAACACTCTTATAAGCACAAAGGAATTAGAATAAAGCTGTCTAGTTTGTAAACTGGAGAAGAATAAATGACACTCTGATACTATTTCAATTTCTCATACAATCATACACAACAATGACTGTTGTGTTTTAATCTGATTATTTTACCTTGGGGAGTCAACTTTACAGAAGCAGCCATTCTTTTCCCATTATCCTTGTCCATGTACCCAAAACTTTAATAAAGCAAGGTCAGAGGAGCTGTTAGGATCTCTTTCTTGTTTTGGTGTTACTCTCATTCTTCTTTCGTATGGGCTTCAGCACTCATTAGACTATTTTTAAAAAAAAATTTAAATTGTTTTTATATCATGTTGCCAAAAAATCAGTTAATCAGGACCCATCTCTATGAATCCAGAACATCCATGGAAGCAAATATCAATCTCTCCTTAGCGGTTTTTTATTGTACAGTTCCCTGATGTGAGGAAGATGCTAAACAGAAGGTAATAGACACTACATCTCACACATACTTTCACGCTCTGACAAAAACAATTGTAGGACTTTTTTTCCCCTTGAGAATGTAGCTGTTCTTGTTTGAAAAAAAGGTTAAGAATACATTCCTCCTGTTCTCTTTTTCAGTGCTGGAGAGTAGAAACCTGCACAGGTTTTGTGAATCGTTATTCACTCTGGTCAACAAAGAGTGTGGTTGCTTTGCAATGATTACATACATGGCAGAAATATTTATATTTACTGCTTTGTTAATTGGTGTTAGTAGTACAGTTTGGAAGGCAGATATTTTGCAGCTACCACAAAGTCACTTGCTAGCCAGTTAGACTAGTATAGAGAGTGAAAGCCAGCCAAATTATTTTAGTAGGATTCATAGTTTTTCCAGGAAAAAAAAAAGATTCCACTTTTCCCTATTAACACTTTGCTGTCTGTTGTGCACAAATGTCTGAACTACTGTGAGATCAGTAGTCAGTGTTGTCAAAGGTAGCTGCATGAATGTAAGGAAACACAGGATGGAATAAAGAGATTTGGGGTTCACTTGTTGACAGGGAAGTTGGACTAATGCTCTTATGTCATCATAAAAAGGACTCCCAAATCAAACCTTAAAAAGCCAAGCCTATTCCCTTATATTTCTTACTACATTTGCTGAGAACCACTCCTTCTTCGGGTGTTCTGCATATGGTGGTTTTTACCAGTGTCTGTTAAGGTTACTTTCCCCTCTGTTCTTCTGATAGCTGGATTCCAAAGAACTCTACTGTGACAGAGTCCCAGTGGGTGCTGCTGTCTCTGCTAATTCAAACTGTGTGGAAATGGGAAGAAATACCTGTCCTCCATGGAGGGGAGCTCACACACAATCTTAGCCCCTTGCAGCTGAAATTTTTGCTTCAACTTCCTCTACAGAAACAGCTTTAATTCAAGCAAGGGTCAGAGCAGGCTTGTGAATGCACCAGGAGTATATAAAGACAGGTTTCAAACAAAGTTTTTCACTTTTGTTCATCTCTCAGTTGTTGTGCTGAATGTAGTAGGTTACGTTGGTTAGACAACAGGGTCAGACGTACTGGGTCTAAAAATCTCTTCAGAAGTTTTAAAAGTTTATTTTATCCACCTTTATACTACTAAGTGGTTACTTCTCTAAATGGGCTACTGGCTTCTCCTTTTAATCCCCATGTATGTTGATTTGCTATGATTAAGTCAACCTAAGAATTCTTCAAACACACCTGCAGCTTTGGAATTTAAACATATATTACTTCTAGAAAAAAAAAATCAAACATATACTGAAGACTTACCAAAAGTACATTAATATATATTATTCTTAAAATACTCGGTAGGATAAATGGAGAGCTTCAGCAATACTTCTTTCCGTCGTGCCAGATCCAGAGATGTTTAAATTAATTTTGTTTCTAAATTGAGTTTCTTTCCAAATTCCAGGCCAGACCACCAGTTATTTATATTTCTCAGCATTTCCAGTGAAAGTATCTGCTGTACTGGACTAAAGTGAAAATATAAGAATGAGTGAATAAGAGAAAACAGACTATTCTGAAGAAGAGAAGATAAGAACTCAGCCTGAGATGTCAATCAAATATGACTGTCTTTTGCAGGTTAAGAAAATTGGGCAAAGGTGATTTCTGTTGTTATTTTAATTTTTCATCTGTCCGTATGGTAAGAGCTGTTTCCACAGTACAGAACAAACTGGTCAAAAAGGAAGAGATACTAGAGTCTTAATCAAAGACGCTTTTTAATTAGTTTCCCTTCTCTGTTTTGCATAGTAAAAAAGATTGAAAGGAATCCTTCACCCTGAACTGTCATTCACATTCATCCATCACTATGTCAGAAAGAAGATCTTTTAAGCTAAAGAATAAATCTATCTAGCAATAGAGTAACCCAAACAAAGAAGGGAATGTCCTTGTATACAGTCAGCTTCATGTGATATGAAGGAGAGATGATACATGTGCATACACACACACTAACATGCAGATGCACCTGTGTGTACACACACACACACGTGCAGATATTTAATATATAAAATGGAGATTCATTTTCGTTTTGGCTTTGGAAAATGAATTCTGTGTACAGTAGGACCACTTGACACAGTACTGGCAGCATACAGTGCCCTTAGCATTGCTATAAATAAATGACATCAATTCCTTCCATGTCATCAGCAAGCAGCCAACAAATTCAGTTTTTCTTAATCAGATTATCAATCTTCCATATGTAAAGTATTATTTCTTGCTTTCATAACTGATTTTATAATTTAGCTGTCCTTTTTTTTTTAGTTCTTCTTACTTATTATATTAAGTATTTGCTGTTTCTGCAGTGGTGGAAACCAGAAAGATTAGAAAAGGTCAAATCTCAGTCCATTTTGGTGAGCATCTTTATGAATAGCAGTTCTAATTTTCAGGCTTAAGAAGCTAAGTTTAATCACAAACTCATTGATTTTACGTATTAGTAAGTATTGGACTGCTGTTCAAAGAGTGTTTTCCTTGATTTTTTTTTTTTTCTGCTGATTGTTTAGGGCAAGTTTAACAGCAGCTTTGTTTTTTTTAAACCAGATTTCTTAAAAATTGTTTGGAAAGGTACTAACCTGTCAGTGAGAGAAAAGTAACTGGTTTAATACTTAAGCTAAAAACCGAATGCAGTGTAATTTAAGGAACTGCTTGAATTAGGGGTAGCAGAGCGCAATCTTTTATTTCGGACTTAGCTATAATGACTCTCTGTTATGGTTCATTTTGGCAGGGTGATGGGAGTCCCTCATTTCCTCCATCAGAAAACCAATGAGCAGATGAGCATTTTAAGCATAGTCTAATATCACTAATTATAATGAAATACGTGATAACACAGCATGCTTGGCTTGAGGTTGGTAGTTTTTCAGCAATAAACATTATTTACTTTGTGCAAGGAACACAAAATCCTTGGACTGAATTGTAATGTGTAGCACTGTGGTGTTATTTTCAATTCATTTATTTGCAAATGTGTTATTCAAAGACTACATACATTTCTTATTATATTGTCTCCCTAATTTAGGTTGTGGCACAGGTATTTAGGTATTTATCTTTATACTTTCCAAAGCAATATGTACACACCACTACCACCATTTCTACTTCTAGTAATAATTTAGCGATGAACTACTGAGTCTTTTCTTATTGCTATTTTCTTGTTCTCTAACTGTAGAGATGTGACACAATTAGTTGTTGGCTTTGAATCATTCTGAACATTTGTGCCTTTAGGATATATTGACATAGGATTTAAGTCTTTGAATGTCTGTGCAGTATTTTGCTTTTTTGTTTCCAGAGAAACATGGGGAATGGCAGTGATTTCTATACTCAAGTGTAATGTTACAGTAAGTTCCAAAGTTCCAAAAAATGGAAATACCATTTTGTGAAATGTTTCATAGCTTATGAATTTTGTTTCGCAAGACAGGAAAACCCACACAATTTCAGTGCTTCCATATCCAAGAAACTCTAAAGCATGATATATGTCAGATACATAAAAATGAAATTTTTTAATGAATACACTGAGAACGACTGAAAAAAAATCTTAGGTGAACATGGTAAGAAAAAGGACTCACAAAGCATGTGTCAAGAGCAGCAATGCTGAACTTCAGCTTCTTTGATCTAATTTTCGTTTTGTCGGGAGAAACAGGAGAAATTGGAAACAAAGTTAAGTATCTCTAGACAAGTGCACGTATGGAATTAAGGAAGAACTGACAATCTCTAAAAGAAGAGCTGGGTTTTTTTTCCATTTAAAACTGAGAAGGAAAGTTTTAAGCAGAAAACTTCTTTCAGAAATTATGTGTTTTGGAAATGAGAACAGTACTATGAAATATCCTAATCTATATTCTTGATTCTTTGCTCATTCTCAGTCCTTCATTTGCATTAATTTACATTGTTTAGTAAGGCTGAACAATGAGAAAAAGAATCAAAATGCCAGTTACTTGGAATCTGGAATAGTGAAACTGTTGTACAAGTTACCTTTAGCATATTTTATTTTAAACATACAAATTATAACAGGAGCAGCAGATGCAGTATGTAAATTCATTCTTCTAACAGTGACTTCAACCGAGTAAAGAAAATATAATCAGAACTGTGCTTGATGAATTTGCATAATTGCATGTGTGGAAGACATAAGTGGCAATAACCATTGTTAAATTACTTTGTAATATGATTTTTTAAAAATTCAAACTAAAGTTTCTACAGTTGCTAATTGAAGGGAATTAACTAGGCATGACTATTGAAAACAAACAAAATGCATTGTCAAACTTATTTTAAAGACGAAATAATAATTTTCCTTGCTTAGCTTTGCTGGCTTTTCATTTGTCAGGCTTTTCTTACTGTTCCTGAGGCCAAAGTGTACATGTTCATATTGATCTCCAGAAAAGCTACATAAACTTTGCTATGAAGATCTGATGAGATCCAGAGTTCAGAAAACAAGATGGGATTGAAAAGAAGATTGCTGTGTGGTGGTTTTATAACATACTTTCTATTAGCAAACTGAATAAAACCGTGGGATGCTCTTATATAGACTGAGCAGGAGCACTTTGCATCTTATGATAGACCTATTGATCTGAAAGAATATTTTATTC
This sequence comes from Chlamydotis macqueenii, assembly GCF_036417535.1. NCBI lineage: Eukaryota > Metazoa > Chordata > Aves > Otidiformes > Otididae > Chlamydotis > Chlamydotis macqueenii. The sequence continues at coordinate 29,522,814 of NC_141557.1, forward strand.
AGTATACTTTCTTAATTTTTAAGTCAATGGGAAGACTATATTAAAACTAAAGGCAGACCTAGAGGAAGGAGCCATGCATGGTGTCACCATGCCTGAACCATCTTTCAGAGGTCTGATGCAGAAAAGTGGAATTATCCTTCCCTAGAGTGGATCCTATGTAATTTCCCTGTTTTGTTTATTACAGTAATGTAAGTGAGGGCAAATACTGAGACTGCTTCTGCTGGTGGGTCATTAAGATCTTTGTCCTGAGTCTATTCTTATAAATCAATACAGTTTGCTGTGAATAATAGTGTTAAAAGAGGTCAGAAACCATAGGAATTGCATCATGTACAGAGAGGCAGTCTAGGTAGACACTTGGAAGGAAGTTATTGCTGAAACCAGGGAAAGAACTCCAAAGAAACAAGGAGAAACCTGCAAAGAAAAATGTCAGAAAGAAGCCTTAAGGGAAAGCTGGTAAACAAGCCAGTGTGAGAAGTGATCCAAATTGCATGTCAGTTTTGTATGGAAGAGCATTCCCAGTTGGGTTAACTTTCTGCATTATGTTTAGGCAGAGGGAAGATCTGGGATTCTATATGGGACCACCTAAGGAGCTAAAGATAATAATACAAACCGAGAAGATAGTATTTTTCTTCCTATTATGTATAGATAGGGAGGCTCGGTGCCCGGTTTGCAATGCACACATACGGTTCGTACAGGTGAAGTTAGGCAAGTTGCTTACCATTTTAAGTGAAATGTACTGCATTTGTATTTCTTTAAGGAGAGAAAAGAAACACTAAAGTATAGTTTATAAGCCAGCTAAACACTCATTTTAATAGAGTGTGAAGGGAGAGAAAATATAGAAGATTTGGCTTTTGGTTTATTACAACTAATATTTTTTTTTAATTGTGTGTTTTTTCTTTTTCTTTTTTTTTTTTCCAAAGACTTAAATTAAGAGTGTACTAAATCATACTTGTAGCCCTGAGAAAGAGAAACTGAGGGAGTAGGTTTCTGCATATACAAACCCCGCTCATAACTATATCCAAGGGAAGGACCTTCCCCTTAGGCCAATCAAAAATCCAAGGTTCACATTTGCCAGAAATACTGCATTAACTTTCTGAAAAGTATCCTGAGAAAAACACAAGGACAAAATAGTGCTTAGGAGAGTAGTGTATGAGAAACTGTATAGAATTTCTGACAATATCTTTTTGGTAAAATACTTCAGTGGTTTGAGGTTTGTTTCAAAAATGGTAAGATTATATTCCTTACCTGCCCAGGGATGAGTCAATGAAGTCAGAGCTGTTTCAGCAATAGCCAGAAGGCTGAGTTCTATAAAGAGGAGGAAAACTGGATTTCTTTCTGCAGTTTACTGCCAGAATTTTAGCACAGCACAGCTAATGCACAGCTAATGCACAGCTCTCTTTAGCACATCAAAACCAGCAACATTGGTACTATTTTGTGGGAATTTCCTTGGCCTTGTATATGCATAAAATATTTGAAATGTCGTCTTATTTTTGAATGTATTGCTAAACAATAGAATAAATTTATATTATGCTTTTTGTGCTATCTTCTGAAAGCAAACTAATTTGTACTTATTTAGAGAAAAAAAAAAACCTCTATCCAGAACCTACCCAGAAAAAAATATTTTGGTGGCTTATGGATGTGGGAAACTGCAAAGTCCTGCCAGTTTGCAAAAAATAACAACTGGGCATATTTTTTTTAGGTCTATCTTCAGGAGCTTCTCCCCATTTCTCAGTCCTCAGCCATGTTTTGTAATGTGTCTTGCCTGTTTTCCAAGATATTCACAGTATTTCTGCTTAGAGTCATCACTTGAAAATAATGTCTGGTTTTTTTCTCCATACTTACATTCTGCTCAACAGAATGTTTCTGAACTCCTGGCAGTAAGATCAAAGAGATTTTTCACAATTCATCTTTCTTGCTCAGCATGTAATAAGCTCACAGCAACATCTGACGGTTAACTATTAGATCTACCTAATACAAGTACAAACATGGGGAAAAGGTACTGACAATGAGAATAGTATTTTAAATTATTTTTCTTTTTTCTTAATTTCCACTATGAGAAGGAGCTGACAACAGAGTTGACAAAATTTGTAATTGACCAGAAAGAGGGAATGGCTAAAAAAACTAGTTTGCATTGAGTTCTTCCTTTCCCTCCTTGCCCCCTTTATTTTGCTGGAGCAACACAAAATTGTTTGTGTTTTGTTAAATCCAGCCCTAAAGTAATTTGTGTTCTCATATCTGTTTCTCATCTGAGTAGAAGTTTGCAGTATTCTTCGCTCTGTTTAACTTTTGAGTTGTTATCAGTCTTTTATTTTATTTCAGTTATGTTTAGGAGCTGAAGGTAATTTCTATTGCCCTCTGTTAGATTCTCTATTAAATATTCTTTCTGATCAAATATGATGTACCTCTCCTGTCTCAAAACTTATTACCAACCTCATTAAATTAATATAATTAGGAAGGCCTGTGTTATATGGAATCTGAGCGTTGGTGCCATGGAAGAGGAGTCTATTAAAAAACTTTAAGCTTCTGAAGTTGACAGAAGTTCAAGTAGTACCCTATTATGTCTTTAAGCTATTAGACTCCATGATTTCTGACTTTTTATTGTACTGCATCCTGGAAAGCCTTTGCACCTCTATAGAGTGGCTGCCAAATATTGTCATTGTGAGGCTGTTTGTAAGTGCGCTCTTCTTTGTCTTATTTTGCACTACAGTATGCTTAGTATATCATAAATCCATGTCATCTTCTGGAGTTCTGATCTTCTAAGCTACCAAAATCCACAAAGGATAGGATACAAAAGCACCTGTGTTTAGCAGCATTTTGTTCTGATAATGATAGTTATTTGCTGACAAGAAAATGCCCATTATCAGTTTCTACTTGAAAATAACAGGACAAGCCTGAACTGCAAATAAGAGCTCAAACAGTAGTTATAAATGTTCAAGAAAGCCTAGAATTCTCTTGCTCCACAATTTTTTTGCCTAGCTCCCAAAGTACTACCCACCAGATCTTTAGTTTGTATAAACTGTCTCTGTACTCTTGGATTTTTAATGACTGTTATTATTTGAATTCTGATCCAGGGTACACAAGCAGCTGAAAAAAACTATTTTAATTAGTTTGAAAGAGCCATCATGTGCAATGGTACAACTTACATGCAACATTATGATCAAGATCTAAAGGTCCCAAACTGTATTGATCCCTTCTCGAAAGCTCTGTCTATGAACATCCTTAGTAAGCAGAACAAATCTACAAAGGGTAAATAGCTGAGCAGGTGGAATTCAAAGACCTACTGAAGCCTAATTGGCTTCCTGGATTAGAACAGTCAAAGCACTCTGATATCACTCTGGGAGAAGTCCTTTGGCTCCCTGCTGAGCAACGGATGATGATTTTCTACTGGATCAACTCGGGGCTGGAGGTCTTGCTTAAGACTCCTAACAATAACTTGTAAGCTTTATGGAAATGCTTAAGTTGCTCTACCACTGTATTCCTTATTAATTTATGATGGTTAAGAAATTCCTCTTTATTTATATCTCATGTTTTTTATTATTATTCTTGGGCAATGGACCTAACCTAATTACTATTTGCACATACTGACTAAAAAAACTTCGCTAAAATAAATTACTATGATAGAATTGGCCTAAAGCTCTGCTTCCTACTAGTATGCCAAATGATTTGCTGGAGACAGAAAGAACAGCTACCTAAGCTATTTTTGTGATAACCCCCTTGTCCTATTACAGATAAAACCCCATGCACACCCTATTGCAATTTGAAGCACGACTTCAAACAGTGAAAATCTAAACATGACCACAGACTTCAATTAAGCTACATTGACTTAGATCAGCTGAATGCCAGGTACAGTATTGACAACTTTTAGACATTTAATTTAAGCAATCTATGGTTCTGTTATGTAAAATTGATGTAAAAAACTTTGCAATTTGTTTATGAACATCCATTATACCCATTCATTCTTTCTCCTTCTGAACTTCCTAAGGAAATGAAAGATAGCTGATATTGTAGAAATCCTCATGGTACTGTCCAGTTATGATCTCTGGAACTCAAACCTTTCACAGTAAAGCAAACAAAATGAATACATTACCTTTTAATCCAACAGGGCCAGGAATGCTTTTTTTTTTCCCAAAGCATTTAATCTTAGCAAAAGAGATTAGAAAAGGGTAGCAGCTGCAACTGAGATGTCTGTATTTTTTCAGCAGTCATACACTAATGACAGAGAAGAAAGTATACAGCCCAGCATGCCAATGTTTAGAATGTTGTATTCTTCTAACAGGGACATATTTGGGAGACGTGTATTTTAGTGTCCGTGAGAGGATGCACTAAATATACCTCAAAAATATGGGTAGTGTTGCAGCAGAATAGTAAGTAACTACACATTCCAATTGCATTCTGATAACTCCACAGCTTTCTTTACACATTTGATGTAGGTGATTGTTTTCAGCAACATGCATACAGTCATGCTATGTCATGACTTTATTCTTCATTTTTTCTATGTAGCGGCTGTAGTCTGAAGTGTATTGTATTCCTATCAAGGAACCTCAGTCACAGAAAGGAGGGCAGGGGTGAAGGAAGGAAGGATAACTGCTTTTCAAGTTCTGTCTCCCCAGGCAGTATGGATGCAACTGGCTTTGCAGACTTAAACTGGAGCATGAGCACAGCTGCTAAAGGCAGTAGAGATAAGCTGTTGGGAGTCTTGCAGAGCGACAGCAACAAACTAATAATGTTTGAGTGGAATAATAATAATTTTTCTCTTTTCTGATTTTTTTAACAGTACATACCTGCCTACAAATTGTAATAATTATTACCTAATTTTTTTTTGTATGATACTAATTTGCAGGATTAAAAATTCATATAAATATGTGTATAAATCATAGGAGAAGGTGGCATTTGATAGGGAAATTTTGTCACCAGTGTAAAAACCAAAGAATAATCAACTATCTTATAATAAGCACAACTGGAGTAAAAACACAAAAGCTTGGAGCCAGAAAGAAAAGAACTAGCTAGATACTGGGGTTTTGTGTGTGTGTGTGTTTTGGAGGGAAAAGTAAGAAAGCTATTTAATTTTTTTATACTTGCAATGCATAGAGCTTTCGATCTTCTTCAAGAAACTTTGTCCTCTCTAAAAATGTGTACCTCACCTTATAATTGTGTTTATGTTGCTTTATTTCTCTTAACTCATGACAGAGGACAGGATTTGAATTTACTTTAAAAGTGTTTCCTCCCTGAATATTGTAGGTTAAGAGAGGATACAAATAGACAAAGGTTGGCAGAGTGAGAAATGAGTTCAAATGTTTTGCCAGAGGATGTGCTGCTTGCCTCCTGTGTTACAGAGAGATGGTCCCACTGGGTGACTAATTTAGCTGCACCATGGATCTTTGGGCGATAAGACTGTTTACCTTCCTCATTCATTTTGATGTTTTTGGTGCTGCGTCATACAACTCCACAGATCACAGATTAGTACCTTAAACCACTGCTGTGTAATATACTACTGCATTCCTGACACCAAAACTAGTTTCATAAGCATGAGACAAACAAGGAGTGCTTGGACGTATGATGGAGATCGGGATGTAGTACTTGTGAAAGGTGGTGAAATAGAGCCCTTCACAGTATTGATCTTTGGAGTAAGATTAAGATTCCTGAGTGTTCAAGCTTATTTGGCAGATCCACTAGTTTTCCTAAAGATGCTTTCATATAACCATATTTAGTGGCAATTTAATTTGTGGAAACTTTTTTTTTCCTTTCCTTTTTTTTTTTTTTTTATAACAGTTAGTGGTATACTAAGAACAGACACATTTAGCAGTAGTAGGTATGCAACTGTGTATTTACTTGCCAATCAAAAACTAATCTGAGTGTACCAAAATCAGTAGCAAGACTTGAAACTCAACATTGGAAGTTCTTTCAGCATTCAACAATAGTTATTCCAATGCTTTTGGTTTACAGAGGAATTGTTAGTAATGACTTAAAGTGAATAACAACCAATAGAAAAGCCACTACTGCTGCCACAAAAGGTTGAACATTGTGATGAGAAGACTTACGTAAAATATTCCTCTGTTTCTAACTCTGTTCCTTTTGATCTCTGTGTTAGCTGAAGACAGGTATGTGTTAGAGTGTTAGGTTTGTATTTTGCTATTTTCCTTGAAGATGTTTGAATGTTTTTTAATATCTATTTCATAAATGTGCCTGAGAAAATGATACAGAGGATATTAGAACTGTTTGTTTCATTCTCTTAAGTTGCATTTCCTTTAAAGATTTCAAATCTTTTAAATATTTGCATCTTGTTAAATGTAAAGCAAGTTAGACCAGCAGAGAGATTCTACTGGGAAAATGAAGCACTTAATGTTTGTTTTAGCTTCTGTGTGAAACAGAGTATTGCAGCCTAGCTGTTATCTAACACTTCAAATAACCTCATGGTTATGCTTTTTTTTTAATGGTTTGGGTGGTTGGAATACAGAAAAAGCAAAGTGTTATAAGCCAGTTCTTCCAGAATTCCTGAATTTTTAAATAGTGGATCATCCACAAAGTCAGGACAATCCTTAAAGCACAGTTTTGAATAGTCCTTAATACAGCTATTTGGCATAAAATATGACTGATTTATTTATGACACCTTGCATTAAGAGTTGTTAATGTTGTGGTAAAGAAGTAAATAAAGATAAAGACTTCCATGAAGTCATAGTCTCTTGGTGAAAAGATTGCACCAATTACAAAATACTGCTAAAAGTAGTCTGATATAAAGTAGCCCTGATACTTTTCCAAATCCAGGCTTGTTTATCTTATTTATTTCTAAGTGGCATTAGTCTAAACTCCATGTCTAGCTTTTATTTTTCAATATCTGTCTTTCTTTATATCAGAAAATAACAGTATTTGATAACCTATTATTTATGAAGGAACACTGTATAGTCTGGATTAAGTGCTGTCTTTTGAGAATGGCATAAACTCTGGTCACCATTGGTCACTCTGGTGACCAGTCTGTAAAACTAGGCTCAGTAATAAACAACTGGCGTTGCCTGTGTTAAGAATATTGCTCATCTTGTTTGGTAATACTGGAAGAGAAACTTTGTGACCACAGTGGATGCTCTGAGTTGCTTGCGTGATATCGTATATAAAGCTTAGAGGTGGAGCATCAGTGCTTATAGATTCAGATAGGTATAACTGAGTCAGGAACTTATTTCTGTCTATAGTTTTTGTGGGAGATGTTGCCCATCCATGTGTTATAAACATCCACAGCTCGAACACTTTACTGAACCACAAGCACAAATTTAAGCTACGCCTGAGAGTCCCCTAATAAAACTAGATAAAGTCTGTCAAATTTTACATACCTAAATATTATAAACTCAACCAAAGTTAGTCACATAGGCTTTCTCTGTTGTTGTTGGAGAAACCTGCAGATAGCTATCCACCTCAAAATGGTCTAAATTGCCATTTGGAGTCAATTCTAGCAGTGTCCAAATAGAGATTGATGTTGCTCTGAAGTGCGCTGTGCCTCTGATTTCCTGGTTGTCTAAATAGGTGATCTGGTCAGAGCATGCTGTCTCTCCCTTTTGTTCCCCACACTTAGGTATGCTTTCTGTTGAAATAGGGCACACAAGGTGTGATAATACAGATACAGACCTTATTGTGATAAAGGGTTGGGGCACAGAAGGGTGGTGCATCCACTCATGTACATTAGATAATTGCCAGTTTACTTTGTCTATACTACTGTGGCTTAGACTAGATGTCTGATTTTTAAACCTTTAAAGGTAAGATGAATATCATTCCAAATAGTGATCTCTTGGCATCTTTTCCTTTGGGCTTTGGTTGGAATTTGGAGTTAGGGTGTACATTTTACTCTTTCTGCCCTCCTATTTGTAAGAAAATACTCTGTTGTTTCTCTGAGAAAAGCTCTCTTGAAGATATGAGGCTTGCATTTAGATCTCAGTATGAACAAAGTTGATTCAGAACTCGTTATAGTGAATTCCACATTTGGACTCCTGTGACTGCAAAGCTTGGTCTGTGATTCAGCTATCTGATTCATTCTACAATCACCTCCTCTAATTGCTTATGGTCCTTGTTTCTTTAGGTTATGCAGTGCACATGTTATGATTTTTGTCTCTTATGTACTTAGCATTTAAATATTTAGTTGTGTGGTGGGTTGATGAAGCACGTTCCAGAGAAAACACCCACTTCTCAGTTGGCCATTTATCTCCTTCAGAAACAACAGCTATGGAAATCCTCCAAAGCCATGGCTTATAAATGGGAAATGTAGAAAATAATATATTACACCTTTGACTGACCTGTTTTCTCTGTTCTGCTTACTAATCTCTTTCTTTCATGTCTCAGATTTGACTATAATTATTTTAGATTCAAATTTCCATCTAGGCTATACAGAAAAATTCTGTTCATTTCATGAAAGGATATATCTTTTATTTTATCCCTTGGATTCTAAAGAATGACCATTTTAACATTTTATTCTCCAACAAAAGAGAATAGCTCTCTTCTAAACTTTCTCCCTCAACAGTTTACAACATTTTTGTGTTGTCTGTTTACTGTTTTCTATGTTTCTCCCCATTTTACATTATGTTTGGCACCCCTTTCATGCTACATTATCCTAGATTTCCTTTCTATTTACAGGATACCCACTGCAATTTCCTGAACTACTCTGACTTCTGTTCTCCTACATTGAGAGTGTATGTGGCTTTTGGTTTTGATTTTCCTGTCAGTATGACCTAACATTTGCTCTTAAAGTTCAAAGAGCACATGTACCAGTTTTGATGATGTAGCCTGCAGGTTTATTTGTTTTAGCAGTCATTGAACCATAGAATATTTTGAGTTGGAAGGGACCCATAAGGCTCATTGAGTCATAAATGTTTGTGTCTGGATGGTAAATGCAAATCTTTGATATTGAAAAAATAAATCATAAATTAATATGAACCCTTAAACATGGATGTCAGAGTTGGCGACAGTACCTTTTACGGGTTATGGGTTTTTTTTCTTAGCACAAGGGAACCTATAAACTGAAAATAACTTTGAGGGGAAAGTAGATACCTCATGTGGTTTTACATGTGCTGACTTAACAAACTTGTCCCTTGCAAGAAAAAAATATGACCTGTACTACATTTTGTTTGCATTCTCTGGGGTAAATGCTAAGGAAAAACTTTCTTCCTCCTTTTGTATATCCTCGTAATCTAACTTCAATGGTGAAATGCATTTGGACATTAAGAGAGTTTCCTTTACACAATCAGGTGAAATTAGAATTAAAAAAACCCCTGAATAACACACACTACAAAATGGCTATTCAGCTTCACTGTGTATCATTTAATCCAGTAATTTTAAAGAGCCAATTCTTGTCCAGTGTAACTATGAGATATGTCTGAATTTTTGTAAGTAGATCTTTTCATCCATGAGATACACAGAAATATTTGTATGCATAAAACTTCAGCTCATTGGAGGAAAATAAGGTAGGGCGAATACATGGACCCAAGATTTTGTCAGAAAACCATGGGACAAGTAGATGGCGTTATACTGTCTTTATGAAGGCATACTTTGGAAAATGTTTTCTCTTTGACAGTTGTTTTGGTTTTGGTTTTTTTTTTTAATTGTGGCCCACGTTCATCAACTTTTGGCTTGTAGAGACAGTTTAAACAGTTTTAAAAATCCTCACCTTCTGCTATTAGTGGAACGTCATGAAATTTATTATAAAATACAAGCTGGAATCATTGAAATCTGAGGCAGACTATTGTTGTGATACACTGAGTGTGAGTCAGGATCTCAGGTGTTCACACCGTATAAACCCTTCTTGAAACAGAAAAATGAGAAATCGCCTCTTACATTCTCTCTTTTCTTCCTTATGCTCTAATGACTTGGAGGATTCTGTCCTCCTCTTTTACACTGAATTTGCTAAGTAATCACTGCACTCTTGTTAAAAGATGAATGCAGCACAAAGTGACAGGCATAAAACTACTTCTGCGCACACCTTGCAGTCTGTCAAGAAACAGCAACGTTGTGTTTTAACTAATGACTAGTTGTAGAATTTTTGACATGAGCCCAAGTGAATACCTTCTCATTATCCTGGCTTTGCTGCTCTCTTCCTGGGATCCAGCTTTGCACTCTTTGGGCACTTGGTCCAAGGCATCCCAAAGGTATTTATTCAGCTAACTTCCATTCACATCAACACTGTCACCATAAGGTGTATTTTTTTTTTTCTTTCTGTGTGGAAAAACACGTGCATAAAATAAATTTTTGCAGGTGACAGAAAACTATCCATCCTCATTGCTGGAGCGGGTCTAAACTTACCTCTTAAGGACAACTCAGAAATTGTGATTACATCTGGCACTCATGGGTGTAAGAGGAAATTCCTTAAAAGAGCTTTCTTTTCCTGCTCTGTCGTGCATAGCTAAGTGAAAGCAAAGAAAGTGGATGGATTTTCAGAAACTGAGACTGGTTCCTTTGAAACAAAAATCCTTTAAGACAGACAGCTGTTTCATTGGTTTTATTTAGACAACAATTAAAAGAAAGAAGGATAAAGAAGAATCCACACACAAATATGGTCTCATTTCATCCCTCTCCCAAAACAAAAGAAAAATCAATTTCAGAATAGTTTTGAAGGGAGGATTTTCTTTGGTACTCTTTCACTAGGCAGTAAGATTAAGTATTTGTTTATATTAAAAAGGGAATGAAAAAGTCACATAAAATGCTACAAAACCCTGCTTGGTAGCGATTACTCTTATTCAGCACGCTAAGACATAGCAACACATAGCACCTAGAAACATGTTAAAGCTCTTTATTTTTCAGTTCTGTAGGAAGACTTCTAAAATGTAGGCTTCAATGAGAACAGGGTTCTAGAAAAAAAAACCAAAACAAACAAACCACATTCTGAACAGGTGAATTATTATTCTGGACTTATATAAAATCTTACTCAGAATCCCAAAACATCATATTATATGGTGAAATTCTGTAGGAAGAATTCAAAGCGTGTATGAGAGTGGTGCAAGTGTGAGGGTGTATGTTTATATACATACCATCTGTGTCTCTCTTCTCTCTCTCAGCCATCCATCTATGCACATAACCACTTGCATGCATGTATTTCCAAATGTGCTGATGACCAAGCCTTGAACTTCAGTGTGCATTTGTGTGAAATCAGTCACCATGTGAATTTGTAGCAGTGCAATAAATTTCTGACATAGAAGAGCTAAGGCCTGATTTCTAGAGGTACATTTCTGTGGTGATGAACAGTTGTAGACATATTGTAGGCTCACACACCACGTAACACACTCTAGAGGTCAGCCTTGCTTCTAGGTACACTGCTCATCTACATTGCACCTCATCTACTCCACACTGCCAGCAGCTGTCCAACCCATAAACCCTGAGACAGAAGGCTTGATGGAACAGGGGGTCTTGGTGAGACAGTGGCCAGCTTTGTGAGCCCCCTTCTACTTAATCATAGTGTCACTTAGATTGGAAAAGACTCTTAAGACGTAGCTGACATCCTCCATATTCAGATCTTAAGAGCAGAGTTTGCTCGTTATGCTTCACAGTAAAATCAATTGACAAAGCAGATGGTATGGAATGGCTAAACAGGGAGGACTTCAATTTTCAATCACAGTTATTTTGAGAATCCAATAAATGAACAAGACTAAATGTACAGGGAATTTCAGAAGAAAGAAGGCAACCATTGTTTTTACTATGGTCACATTAAGTATTTGATTATGTGTTTATGACCATTTGGTCACATTAGGTATTAAAATGTCTGTCAAAAAACCACATAGCTCAATGCAAGGCCTCCATTTTAAAAGTACATGTGGAAAATCCAAATACACTAGAACGTTACACCATTGTTTTAATGCTAAGGTATCATAAATACTCTGCTATGGTAATATTCCATACATGTATATAGGATCTAGAAATTACATAAAGTTTCCACAACTTTATCCCCAATACAAATCACATCCAACAGTTTTTTTTTTAAGTATGCATTTTTGTAGCATCATAGCAGTACCAAGATAAACCACTTCACATCCCTTACTAGTTCTGGAAATCTTGCTCTTGTTTTGCATGTTCTATTACAAGTAAAACATATACATTTGTTTTTCTACAGATCAGAGGTTTAAATTTTTCTCTGGTTCAAACTGATCCAATATAAATATCAGTTTGTACCTTCCTTGTTCCTGTGTCATTTCAAGAACTAATATCCCTTACATTCACACTGGAACTGTGTGACAATTACAGCGAATAGTTACATGGGAAAACAATAGTTTAATTCCTTGATGGAGAACACACAATTGAATTTTTTTTTCTGCATTTGGCTGATGCTGATGAGCTATGCTGCAGTGGTGTACAATGCTTGGATCCCTACAAGGGACTCACAGCTTCCTATTAATTTCTGTTACTCTGAAGAGAAAGCAAAAGACAATTATTTTGCATTAACTTCTCTTTCCTTTCTCCATAAAGTCTATATTCTTATCTGTGCAAAGATGAATTTGAGATTTGTGTTTGAATAGAAACATAATCCCCACATTCTAAACCAGAGCTCTGTGGAGGTTCCCTATGTTTATGCAGAACTGCACTGAGATCCAGCAATTCTTTAAAGTATCAGTATTTGAGGTGAAGAAAGCCCAAAGGCCTGCACTCTCCTCTTGTTCTTGACACTCCTCTCTTTTCAGTGTCTTTTAGGGGAAGAAACAGACTCCTTGCTCTCTGTGATTGCTTAGAGGCAGTCTCTCACTCCACATTGGTAGCACTTCTCGTGTCCTCCAAACCTTTCTTCTCTATCTCTTTTTTTTTTTTTTTTGACATGTGGTTTTCTTTGCTTTTTTGCAAGTATCATATTATAATCTCCCAGAATCTCAAAAAATGTATTGTTTATCTCCGTATACTCCGAAGTAATGTTCTTTGTTGCCAAGCCAGGAATAATAAATAGCAACTAGCCACTGCTTCTCTGTTAGTCTCTGGGGATTCAACCACAATATTGTCGACTTCCTTTGCAGTGCTTTGCTGAATGAAGTAAGCCAGTTCTGCATATTAGAGGCAGGTAATAGTCATAGGGTATTGTCTCAAGGAACTTGAAGCTATTTGGCACTCTCTTAATAGATTCTAATACACACACTTGCTGTGTGGTAAAGCAATTTAAAGTTAAAAACATTTGAGAGTCTCTAAAAGAATGAGTGTATAGTCAGAATCAATCAATCCTGCAGTAGTCCTTTGCTATAGATATTCCATATAGATAAAGCAATCTAGTGAAGAACTGTATTGTTATATTGTTCCTTAGGAGAAGATCACACCCTGACTTATCTGGGTAGCTAGTCTACCTGTAGCAGTCACTCAATATGTACCTAGATAATATTAAACACTTTTTTTTTTTATTTAGTCAGAAACTTCCAGAAATCCGTTAGACTGTTAAAGCTATGAAGCCTGCAGACAAAACCAACTCTCTTGATTGCATTTGAATTAGCTTCCCCCAGAAGTTCATTTTTCTTAATTTCACCATTCCTGCATGCATGAAATTGATACAATTTATAGAGTACAGGTTAGAGGCAATGCTTCCTATAATTTCTCTCAAATTATAGGAGAGATGCTTGAAATTCAGCAGAGTATGATTGTAGTATGTAAGTTTATAAACAGCTGTCACCAGCTATCTGTCTTTGTTTCAAAGGATCAAAGCAAAAACTATCTTTCAAATTATTTATTTCACTTAGGGAGAGTATTTGTATTTTGTATGTGGATGGTTTCCTTAAATTTCTTCAGATATGACACTAGAAAATAAATATGCCTTACTAAAATGTCTGAATGATTGTGCAGGGGTCTTGTATAGCACCTTGTGTTTGCAATAGTAAAATAAATTTCTGCAGGAATGTAGAAATGACAAGATTGCACCAAAATTATTTGAAAAACAGTACCATAATTTGCCAAAAACAATATTGCAAAGTCTGAAAAGTTGTGGGGTTTTTTTTAATTTCATTGCAATAACATGGAATATCAAAAGCCTTATCTGCACAGAAAATTTGCAGTACTACTGGAGGGGAAAGGAAGTTTAACTCACGCTTTAAAAAAACCCAGAAGTTTAGGTTGGAATTTTAAAAATGGGAGTTTTGACATGTATAATGTTTGTAACAAAACATGAAAATTTGAAGCCTAAACTGTGCTAATGGCAAAATCTTTGGGGAATTACATCCTTAATTAACAATTTTAATGTCAAATTAGGACCTTGGCTCAATCAGTGTGTTTTCAAAGAAGAGGGTATCAAATCTACCCACTTTATTCTTTTCTTCCTTATTCATCTCATCTGCTTTACCTTTTTTTTTTTTTACAACTGGAATGTAGTTTTTTTTTAAAAAAAGTCAAGTTACCTTTTATTTTTTTTTTCATTCAAGCCAGCAGTTATAACTCTGAATGCATGAAAGAATGGAGGAGAACCTGGCTCAGATTTGAAAACGAAAAGTAAAAATGTTAGTCTTAATACATTAATTCTTAGGAGAAACAGCTATATGAAATACAGTGCCAGCTCTTGCCAGCATTTCCTTATATTTCTTTATAACATTGCAAATGCTAAGGTTTCTTTCTACTTCAGAAATGTTACTTTGTATTCCTGTGACTCGGAAAAAAAAAAAAAGAATAGTTTATAAAACCTACTACCGTTTCTTTCAGCTTACTTGCTTCATGTGACTGTAGCCATTTCCAGGGATACTTTTAACCTAGGTATAATACAAACTGATGCTTTGTTCCTCAAGTAAAAGATTGTGGCCTGCATTTATTTCTCACACCAGTGGGAAACTCAGACTTTCTCAGTGGATTATCATAAATGCACTCTAAACTGCTCTAATGCCTAATTCAAAGAGTACCTGGATATTTTCCATTATTATAAACAGCACAGATGCCCATACTTAAAGCAGTGCAGTTCCCACATTTAAAGTATTTTTGGCATTTTCTACTGGAAGAAGGTCTTTTATTTGATTAAAACATAGGCAGACTTGATGTATAAAATGTGCTTTGCTGCTTTTCTTTTTCAGAAAAAAAGAATAAATTGTTCATTAACTTTGGTTTGCTAACAGACTTTTGGCCAGTTTTCTTTTAAAGGACCAATTAGTTGACAAATTTTGCTACTTTCCTTTGAAGCAGGGATGTATATTCCAATTTGCTTAGTTTCTCAGAATTTTGATTATACATATCTCCAAATATGTTGTATTCTCTGAAAAATCAGGCTACAGATATGTTAAAGTGTAATTCCTGAATTATTCTAAGTACTAGTGGTTTTGTACTCAGTTGCCAATAAGACTATTTGTTGTTGTTGTTATTAGTTTTATGTGTATAATATCTCTTTACCTTCCTTGTGAAGTAATCACATTGTAACAACAGAAAAGTTCCCACTGAAATTAGTAGCTCTGCTTTCCTAAGAGTGTTTGAATTGTGGGCTACAAACCAAGCTTGCAAAACCAAGTGTAAACAAAATATTGGATAGCTGCCCAGCTAAACACAGCTCACCCATACGATAAATGAGACAGACCCCTGAAATAACTTGTGGTCACATAAATAAAACTTCTTTATTTTAATACAAACAAGAAAAAAAAATATTTTTTTTCTTGATTACCCCTATTTACTAATGTTTAAGTGTCTGATATTTCAAATGTAATTTCATGTAATAAAATTTGGCTTGTGTTTTATTTAATTTGTAATGGTATATATTGTAATTAATAGTACAGAATTATATTTATATAATAAATATTATTTCCTATTTTATTATTCATATGATAAATGCTGTTCCATGCATAAACTGTGGTCATTGTATCTCAGAGCCATATGGAAGTAATTAGTGTTTTACCTAAGCAAGCTTAAAACATTTCTTTTGATTTTGTGGGTTTAAAAAGAAAAGTGGTAGTAGTTATGTTAGAATTGTTTATAATCTATTCTGCCTGATTGGGGACACAATGTACTGCTCTTTCAGAAGACACGTGCTTTCAAAAGCTTGTGTTTCTAAATTTGGGAAAAAGAAGAAGCTTTTGTCATTCTCTCTCAACTTCTCTTGGAAAAAGGTAGTTGATAAGTCAGATCCTCAGCTCATCTGACTCTAATGACATCTGCATCAGTATAGTAATCAGCACAGCTGAGGATTCGACCCTTCTGAATGGATGAAAGGAACATATCTGGATATAACCTAGTTAGCAAAGGAAAAATAAACAGTACCTTCAACAGTACCTTCAACTAAGGTGTAATATCATGAGGAAGTAAGTGGTTTTGTTTCATTGAAGAATATTCTAAATGGTTTAAATCTAATTTATATAACTCTGAACCATGTTCTTCAAGCCTATGCAATTGTCATTTAGTAGTTGATCACGCTATTATTATTTCTAACTTTTCCCATAATTTTCACTTTTCATTTTTTTTCCTGCTTAGCACTCCATGTAGAGTGGATTAGTCATGTTCTGTGTGATCTGATTTGAAGTCCATTGACTTGAGTGGGAAAGCTGCTGTCAATTTAATAGGGCACTGTCTCAGCCAGTCAAGAGATTAAGAATGCGCAAGTGTGTTTGAATTCTTGTAGGGCTTTGGAAATTATTTCAGCAGAAGTCCAAGACCAATTGGACCAGGTGAATGTTCAATGTCATCATTTAAGTTTAGATCCACCAAATGCATCATTGTGCTTTTACAAAGCTGCTTCAAAAAAGGAAGCACATTACAGTGACAGACCACAGCCTTTCACAAGATGACCTGGGCTGTTTTTCAAAGTGTATTAACAAAGAATAAGAAAACAAATGAGAACTGGCTTTATTGAATCCATCCATCATCTACAGACATACATGTCTGCAATAAAACACTTCAAGGATACTAGGCCTCATGTAAAACCTGTAGTGAAATCTTTATATAATAACGTAATTTTTGTTTTTTCTATGCTCCGGTGTGGATCTGAAGAAATGAAATGTAAGGTAAGCCTTTTATTTAGGACCTGCTGTGATGAGAACTGATCTTCTTTAGGCCCTTTCTGTGAGAAATGAAGTGGTAGAGGATTTCTTACTTGCTTTAGATGACAATTCACTTGATAAAACCTTGTGTGTGTTTGTTAACTTTCCTATCTTCAGTTTAAAACAGCAGTAATGAGTCACAGTTTTGTTTAAAGATCATATAAAAACACAGAACAGTGCTTTTTCTAGTCTGCGTCTTTGAATTAAATCAACTGCAAATGAATGTACTTGATTTTGACACCTAAAGTACTACAGAGGCCTTTTCTCTCCTGAGATATCTCACACTTTTTCTGTTGCTGCCACATTGTTCTTACAAGTATCACCGTAAAGATGTACTTTGCTTCTTCTAGAAAAAGCAGGTGTGGAGCACCAGCTACTCATTCTTAGTTAGGGCATGCCAGCTAACTGTACAGTTGCTTGATTTCTGTGCTCCTTATCCTGGGTCTAGTAGAGCCTAATGGATGTGGAGACAGGCCAGCCTCTTCCTCTGCCGAAGGAAGGTTTTTCGGGAGGACTAAAGGTATTCAGTCTAGGCACACCTGTGTTTGAGGAACCTTGTCGCCTTGCAGAACTCGTATCATGTGAATTAGGCACTCAAGTTCACAGGAGACTAGTGAGTGAGGAGGCTGAAGAGCTAGTCTATGGAAAAGGCTGAGGAAGGTTAAACCCCTGTTTCTTTCAGCAGCTTGGAAAGCACTTACTTGTGTACTGTTTTGAAATGTGATGAAAAACTCAAGCTGTATAGTCTGACTTGAGCTCTCTCAGTCCTTCCTCTCTGATAATCACTAGAGCTGAGTAGTCACTGTCCTGACTGAAAAGGAGGGAGAGCTTGACTATATTTTTTTTTGCTTCAAGTATTTCATTTTGACTGTGACTGGAACGAAGATATTCCATGTACAGTATAACTGATTTTGTACTAACTATCTAAACTCATTGGTTGAAAAACGGACACTTACAGACATGCGTATTGGGTGACATGTCCTTGGATTTGTATGCTGAACTATGCCATTTACACATGCCATTGTAACCAGTAGGTACCATTTAGACACTACAGTTTAGTGCTGTCAGGTCTTATTGACTATATGTACTTGCTACAGAAGAAACTGGGGAGGCTTTTGTGCTAAGGGAGGCAAAAAAAAGTAGATTGGAAAAGATATAGGTTGGGATTTTGGGAATGGAGAGATGCAAGCATGCAAAAAGATTGTTTTTGTGTAAGTATGCTTTGTTTTCTAGAAGGAACCTACAGTAGTACACTGGTGTGTTTGTATACTTGGTTTGTTTCATTTGTTTTAAAGACAGAGTTGACTGTAGAGCTGAAATGTGAGTCCAGTAACCTGCCCAGTATTCAGTAGGTTGCCCAGATCTTTCAGGCAGTAGTGAAATTTGGATCCAGAGTTGCACTTGCGTGAAAGCAAAGAGTAGAAGAATCCTGGCACAAAACTCCACCTGCACTTCATAAAAGTGCAGGTCGAACACTTCTGAATCCCACTGAGAATCTCAGGACTTGGTGTTCCCTTGTCTCTGTGTTCCTCTAAAGAAGAATTTTGGTTTTGGCTCCTCTTTGATGAGTGTTAAAGAGCATCTAAGTAACTGACATAACTTCCAGTTTTATTTAACTTCTGCTAAGTATTTGTTTTTACTACCTAGATTTCTCCCCTCCACCAGAAAACCCGAAAACCAAAAAAAACCCCAAAGCATTCACTATCATTTGATTAAGGTCCAATCTGCCCCTTGAAATTTTTCTTACAAAATCAAAACTTAGAGTTATTTGTTCTTCAGACTGTTAAGTAACTGTTCTTGAACCTGTTCCAGATCTGAAAGGCTCTTCTTAGGAATGTGTTCAATATTTACTTGAATAAAAATATCTTAACCTCAACTCTTTTTAAAAATGCTTTTTCATATCCTCATTCCAAAGAAAATAAGTCACTATCAAATACCACAAAGGCTCGTTATGTAAACTGATTTGGCCAGGTGAGCCAAATGATCTCTTGGGGAGGAAACAAGAGTCTGAAATATTTGTTTGATCTTTGTTTTCATTTTGGAAAGGCAGGTCACAGAAAATGAGTGGAATGTCAATTTCTGTTGTTTGGTATAAATTTTCAAACTTGGCTTTCAGCATAAGACAGAGCTGGAAAAGGAGCAAATTACCTGAATTCAGAGGAAAACGTGTGCACTGCTCAGGTACTTCAGGCTGAGTTGTGACTGTATATGTAACCGATGACTTGAGATGAGGAACCATTTAAAATGAAACATTTACCTTTTGGTATTAGAAATGTATCTTTGCTGGAGAGAACACCACTGTAAAGTCTAGAATAAGTTAATAATCTTTCTTTTCCTTTCCGTCTTTCTCAGTGTTCTATCTGAGTGTGCTAATACATATGAGTGAAGGGATAGGTCCTCTGTGCAGCATAAACATCCTCCAAAATAACAATTTTTGCATTCACATAGTGAAAGACTGTCTGTGCCCCAAAAAGAGACAGACGAAGAAAAGGATTTCTATGTAAAGGATTGTGAATTGTGAAGTAAAGCAATTCTATGTCACCTCTGAAAATAACAGTCAAATGTAATTTCTTTTACTCAGTGCTGCAATTTTTAAATTGTAAGACCATAACAGAAGTGTCCACTTGAACCCCAGTCTAGTAAATTGATATATGAATAAAATCTCCTAGGTTATACAAAATGTCACACAGTGCCAATTCTTTTAGTGCCTAGATACCCTCATATATGACAGCTGCTTAAACGAGGTGTAGATTGTTTATAAGTGCAGAAAACCCAAGCTGGCTGCAGGCAGAGAGAGATCAAGTTTAGGTAGCCTTATTAATTTAGGCGTAGTCCTTGATAGAAGTGACTATATTGTTTCCAGGACCAGCAAATCCAAAAGCAGCTTATGTTGTATTGCACAGAACAGAGCTGAAGCGTAGTAAGTCCTGTTAAGTCTAAGTTAGCAGCTTGAGCATTTCTGAACTCTGCTACCAGAGTTAAAAATGCTGTGCATGGTGTGGGGACACCTCTGTGTCACTCTGTGTGAAGACTGTTTGGATTTAGCATGGACTTTATCAGTCTACTGTAGTTATCGCTGCATTACCTTTTAACACCTCAGGTATCAGGAGAATATACTAGTTTGGACATGGGAAAATGGGCCCAGAAGTTTGGGGCTGCACGTGAGCTAAGAAGCCCACCTCAGACGAAGACTACAGAGAAACGGGAGAGAAAGACTTTCACGTGAATCTGAGAGAAGCCATTAACTCACCTAGATAATAAATCCAAACTAATAAACACCAGTGAATGACCACATTGGGATCCTCTGTAACACGCTTTCCCATTATATCTGTAGTACCTTTATTGCCGGGGTTATTCAGTTTTCTCAACAAACCATTCCTCCATATATTGGAGTGTTGATAGTATTTTATAACCTGATTGGCCTCAGATAGCCTTACTATCCGAGAATAACTGCACTGATGTCAGTGGCATCACACTAGCATAAACTAATAAATTGGTGCAGTTATTTAAATAAAAAGAAACAAATTTTCAAGTTCGACCTGAATATCCCCTCCCCGCCACGTCCCCACCCCTTGCTAAAACAAACTATCTTACATGAATTAAATGTTTTGTTTTAGAAAGCTGTCCTTTTTACAGTTAAAAAACAAGCAACCAAACAGAAAAACACTCCCCCGCCATTTTCCATAAGTCTTCCCATCTTTGTAATGTATCTGTGAAGACCTACCGGCTGTGAAGGTTATCTGACATGTAATCGCAGTTGGATGGATGTGCTGATGTTTTCTTTATAACAATTTTCTAAAATGTAGACATGACACTGATTATGAAAAAGTGAAATCTGGATTATTTTTTTTTCTTGCTGCTGATGGACATAGACTAGGATAAACTGCAGGGCACAAATGTATACTCTATCCCTTAGATACCATAGATATTTAATGACATTGGCTTTAATGGTTTACGTGATCCAGCAATATATATATAGCTTTTCAGGTCCTGTTGTGCTGAAATTTAATCTTGATCCTAAACATATGTTAATAGAAATTGATCAGAAAATTTGCAAAAAGCCCTTTGATAGCATCTCTCATCATAAACTTGTGGAGCCTTTAGGAATCAACAATAAGCTTAGCTCATCAGTCAGTGTGTGAACCCTAGCCCTCACTATAGCCTATTGGTATCTACCTGATGCAGAACCACCTCCTTGTGCTTCCTACCTGTAACTCTTACTCTATTTGCCCTTAACATCCTGCTATTCACAGCTAAGTGAGAGGCTAAAGGGTAGCAAGGGAGAATTTTCTAGAAGTTCTAACATCAAAACATTGCATGAATAAAATGCAAATCAAAGCAAGCTTCCTTTCTGCTTATTCACTTCAGTGTAATCGGTTGGTTTGTGGTGTATCCCTGGCCTTAGTCAAGAACTGAGATCACCTAGTGTAAAAAACTGGTTGTGATTGTATTTTCTAGGTTACTTTGTGAAAAAAAATTTGCTTAACAACATTTTAAAAAATGATAAATCAAGTACACCTAGTATTTTGCTGTCAGAAGGCTTGATACCACATCAGAGTGAAAATGCTTTAACTAAGAAGGGAAAAGCAAGCAAGACTTTGAATAATTGCATAATATTGATTGTAACTGTATGCACTGCAAGGTCACCAGTGCATTAACACTCGGTAACGACTGCTATATCCCGTGGTTATTGCAGAATTCTTTTCCAGTTGTTGATGTCAAGTCTGCTTAGTTTGCCAAAGGCTAGTAAACAGATGAATGTAATTAGGACTTCCACAAATAGAGTCTTGTTAATAATCAGTACCAGGATGGGTATATAGAGAAGTAAAGAATAATTGTATTGCTGCTTAGCTTTTCTCTGGGCTGTCTCTGCAGTCAATTTCTGAGCAATACCATAGGTAACTCAGTAGTTATGTAGCTCAATAATACTATAGGAATATGGAAATAAACATGTTAGCATTGTACCATTGGCAGCCTGATACTTGTAAAGATCAATGTAACAGTTGTTATGTAGACTTCACAAATGTGTGCATAAGAATTTAGGAGAGTCAACCTCCATCTGCCAAATGCAAATACTTAACAGAGTCCTCAGCTTCTGAAGTCAGGTGTCCTGCCACCTTCTATAGTGCATAGTGAGACCCTCAGAATGGGAATCATAGAGATCATCAGGCTGAGCAGGAAAACAACAAGTCTGACTGCTTCAAGGGAAGAATAATAACAGGTAATCAACTACCAACAACTTACAGACTAGAAAAATCGATGACGTTTTGCTCTTGCGTGTGTTACCTATAGGCTGGATAAAAAGCTGAGTGCCAAACAAGTTAGTAGAGTTAAGCTACTGCAGAAACTAACTGCACATGTTCTGCTTTGTGGTAACTTTCTGATTAAGGACTAAATGCATTGGTTTTGTCCAGTAGTAAATTGCTTTGAATCGTCTTGCAGGGAAGAATAGAGCGATTTAAAAATCACAAGAGTGTTTCCATCTGGACATAAATTCCCTTTTTTCTCAAGCCCCTGTTCAGTACTCTCACAGGGTAGGATCATCTCTCCTGTAAACATATGTTGAGACATTTTGGGTTCTTTCAGCATTAAAATATCCTCATATTCCATGTGGAAAATAATTCACATTGCTTTTTCTATTTCAAGCTGAGTCACAAGTTCATTAGAGGGAGAGAATTTGGACTGCTGTAAACAACAAAACTCAAATCAATGGTGGTGTAATTATTCACAAGTATAGTGTATTATTGAGCCAGCTGTGTATACAGGACAACACTGCCATTAAAAGCTGTAAAAAATATCTTTTTTTTCTCGACACTTGTGGCTCAAACTATTTTTAACATATCACAGTGAAATTTACATCTGCTGTGTCTTACATTTGTGATCTTAAAAGGAAACTGCCAGTTTATTGGCACTGTAAAGTCATACCTATGTACTGCATTAAAAATGGATCTGTTTACTTTCTTTGGCTTTGTGATAGAAAAACAAATGTTTTA
This sequence comes from Chlamydotis macqueenii, assembly GCF_036417535.1. Taxonomy (NCBI): domain Eukaryota; kingdom Metazoa; phylum Chordata; class Aves; order Otidiformes; family Otididae; genus Chlamydotis; species Chlamydotis macqueenii. The sequence continues at coordinate 29,545,735 of NC_141557.1, forward strand.
ATCACTGTGGGGAAAAGAACTGTTTATTTATAATTGCACCTGTTCTGGTGTAATAGGAAATACAGTTTGAGCCACGCTTTCCTGGAATTGTTGTCTGACTGGTACAGTTGTTCACTAAATCTGAAACCCTTGTGTTGTCTTTCAAGGGATGTTTTATTTATTCTACTTTATTTATTTATTTTTAAATGGCTGGAATGGAATGTTCCTCTTTACATTAGTATCCTAGCTATGTTTCCTGAGCTGCCTCTGTGGATGTCTTTCAGGCCTGGACAGTAGCATCCAGTGTCTTCAAATTAGCATTCCTTGATGAAGTTGACTTAAACGTCAAATGCATGTGACTGTGGGCCAAGTTTGAAGTAAAGAAAATAGTGTTCTACAAACTGTAGGAGTTGCTTGGGAAGCTTTTTTTGTTTTTTTTTGCACTCCTTGGAATATTTTGTTTACTTCTATCTGAAGGTTTGCAAACCAGCCTTATTGTTTCTAGCACTTGCAAGAATTGTACCCCTGCCCAGCGGCATTTCCTTCCCTCACCCAAAGGGTTTCAGTTTTAAAAGTTTTCAGGAAATATTAAAAAGACTTCATGATGTATGTTTCAGCAATCAAATAAAAGTAATTGAAGTTCACATTTAGCTTCTTTCTAAGTTCAGAATGTTTAATGCATTCACCCCTGAATGGGGGAATTGCTCTTGTTCAGGCAGACCCTTCCTAAATGCCATTAGTAAGAACAGAGATTTAAATCAGCAAAGTGGTTACTCCTCCCTAAGTGATAGGCAAGCATACACTTTCTCCTTCCTTAACAAATCAAGTAAATTTTTAATGTCTCTAAAAGGCAGCTTAAATGCATCCATGTGGAAAAAATGGCTGGAAAATAAAATTTCTGACGTGTGGAAAAATTAACATTTGGACATTTTTATTTTTACTCCAAATGCAAACAAAAGTTCACCGTTGTAAGATTTCTTGTTGAAAGCAGATTTTGATTACTAATTGTTGGCTATTTCAGCTTGAAAATCTGGATCAATAAAAAAAAAAAATTAGTTGGAAAATTCAATATTTTTGGCTGTGATTAAAAAAATATAAATTATTTTTTCTTTATGGATTTTTTATTTTCCCTCTCCGATTTTGTAGAAGATTATAAGATCATACTGGTAAGCAAGACATGATGGACAAACATAACAAAAAAAAACCAAAAAAGTGAAAGCTAAGCAGTGAGTAGAATTAATATCAAAATTTGAAACTATTTTGCCAACCTTGTTTTTTTTTTAAAAAAAAAAAAAACAAAGAAGTTATTACTTGAAAGGACCATGGCTGATATTTATCAATCCGATGAAGTAACATCGTAGAGGCCTGAGACTCAGACCTTGCTAAGGTAATTAAATTACTGACTGCTACTGAATGGAACATTTTTGTTATATCTGTCAATATTAGGGGAAGGATGGCTATGAGGAAATGGCTGTGATTGCCTTTTCAAAGGCAAGCACAAGGCCTAAGAATTTTTAAGAACACATGGAAGCCTTAGGAAGTGAGGGGGAAGCTCAGGAGGAAGGAAAAAGAGTGGATATTTAAATTATCTGTGCTGCAGATGTTACCAAATAGTCTGCAAGGGAAAAGTGACCTGTTAGCATGGCTCTGAAAAAGAGGTGTTTATCAGATAAGGCTTGGACAAATATTTTTGAAAGCTCAGAACAGAAGCAGACTGTGTAATGTCTTAGGCATACCCTTGAATATTACAGAGCCTGTGATTAGTAGAGTAAGTCCTAGCTCAAATCTTCTTCATTGTGATGCTCTGAGGAGCTGTAGTGTCTGGGGACGCCACAGGAAGGTTATGGTTTTGCATGTAATTTGAGTTTCACTTTGTGGTGTCCTGCTGGGGATGTGGCTAAAATTATCATTTGGAGAGAAAATTTGTTGTGATCGGGATTGTGAAAAAGTTGTAATTTGCTAACGCAAAACCAAGTCGGCATTACCTAATGATGGGGTCATTGGACTGCAACCCAGAAGAGCTGAACTCTATTCTTGGCTTGCATACTGGCCTACTGAGTGAGTTGGGGCAAGCTGCTTGACGTCACTCAGTATGGCAGTTAGTGATCCCTGACTTCTTTGAAAGACTATTTGAGTTCCGCTGATGAAAAGGCTTATTGTTACTTATCCTTATTTAATGTTATATTAATATTAATCAAGAAAGGTATTTTCCTCCAAATGAAAGCTATTTGCTTTAGAAAGATTCAGTTGTATTATTCTTGATGAGCTATTTCTGAAAATCTGTTCTTCTCATTGTAAAATAGTCTAATACTTAGCTTTTTGCACATTTGCAGGTTTAGAGAGAAACAGTAAATATGAAAGAATTAGTTTGATCTCCATTAACTATCTAAGAAGGTGCATGAACCAGGTAATTAATGTTAAACATTGCGGCACCTAATTTAGCATTTAAAGACTGCATCTGCTGCTAAACTGATCAAAGTACTTGCTTAATGGACTTGAGCACTGTACCACAGTTGTTCCTATGGTTCAATAGGAAGCAGGATCCTTGGGGTGTGGTTTTCATCTGTGCCTACTGGTGCTCTCCCAAACAGTTTCCAGATCTGGGGGGAAGGACATGCCAGGCATGGTTCTCTATGATCAGTCTAGAAGTTGCTACCATATTCTGGGAAAAAAAGACTTTTAAAAATGTGGATGCGACAAGGCTGTAATGAGTCCTGTTGGGACCAGGGACAGATTTTCTTTACTGTTGTAGTAGTAGTCAAAGATGGCAGGCAAAATACAGCCTTCTGTAACTAATTATGCATCATAAGTTGCTATTTCTGTTGTAGTTTGATCATAGTTCATTCTGCTGAGGGGAAAACACTGAAATAATAATAATTGTGGTAGCAGTAGCAGGGGCATAGGTATGTCCATTTTGTATAATCCGTTAAGAGTTTTCCAAGTATAGAATCTACTATCACTTTAAGCAGGGCCCATTATATTTTGAGTTACTCAGATGAAGTCAGCTTTTCTTGCTATGAATGCCACATTTTGACCTTCTACAAAAGCCAGGCTCAGAAAAGATACATTGCCTACCTCGGGAAACAGCAACTCTGAGAATAGTGTACAAGGAAGTGATGCCAGTGGCTACTCAAGGAGAACATCATTGTTGTCAGGATGTCATTAGGACATCCTACATTCATCACAGATGGGCAGTGGCTGCAGCACCTACTGAGGTTGTCCCACAAAGTTTTTCTCAGCAGACTTGGCTACTGTACTTCCTTCTATTGCTGATATTGGGACTTCTCTACCAAATCTAATCAACACCTGACACTGCTGCTTAAGTGGCATAAATGCATCATGGAAATTATGCTTGGATATTTAAGATCCACATATATTTGAAAAACTCCTTGTTAGTCACCTTGAACTCTTAAAATTAGGCACTTTCCTACAAATAACTTATTGGAGTATCCGTGGAAGCACAATGCAATGAAACAAAGGGAGTAAAAGCTCTACAATTAAACACACTGCCAACTAATATGTTTCAGTAATGCTCATGCTGTAATTCAGAAAACAGTTATCCAAGGTTATTTGACTAACATGATTTATCTAATCTGTATCTGACTAGTGACAACAATATCATGCTTGTGATCCTGAGAGAATCACACAAAATTTGTTTACTTCTTGGGAAGATTCTAGAACACTGAATTGCTGTTATAGACAAATAAATTAGTTCTTTTTCTACTAGGGATAGTGTTCTTTACAATACAGGATGTTAAATGAAAAAGTAAGTAAAAAGTATTCAGTCTTGGCAGTGAGGTGTAGCTAAACTGTATATTACCTAAATCATGGGTCTTTAAACTCTACCTAGTTTTGCTTGCCCTTCACTGTAGCATTGGGGCTGTATGTTCTACAGGGCAGATGTTCTCTGAAAAGAGGTGGTGAATGAGGAATATTATCTGAACTTTGTAGACAAAGTGAAATTTGAGAATTTTGTAATCTGATGCTAGGGAAGCCATAATCCTATCTAGAGAACAACCCTATAAAGACTGTATCTGTAGATAAAGGGTATATCTTAAGGGTATACCTCCCTTAAATGCCTAGGAATTTTGCCAGGGTCAGCCTTAGCCATTTGCCTGTGGTACCTGGAGAACTCCTGCTGCTTTACTGAGCAGCTTTACTGAGTCAGTGGTAGCATCCAGGGAAGGACGGAGCTACTGTGGATTCTCAGTAAGTTCAGTGTGAACAGAGCACATTAATGGGTAGACTGGCCTCTTTGCTCTTCGGGCTCAGTGAATGGCTGTCACTTTGTAGGGGTGGCTAACAATTTACTAAGGAGACACTTGTCCTGGGATTTGGCAAGGGTAGCCAAAACTCACTAATCCCTGTCACTTTAAAGCTACTATTGACTTAGGGAGAGGGTCTCTCTTTTTTGGATGGTTTTGGTTGTTATACTTAATCCCTAAAAAGAAACCTTCCCCCCCCCCCCCCGCCTTCCTCTGAATCAGGTGCCTATTTTAAACTTTGATCTAGAATCCAGAATGATTCACAAAAATACCATACTGTTCAGCATTGCAAAGCTAGCTGCTTTTCTTTAAGGGGTCTACTCCAGGGCTAAGTGCATGAGCTGTGAAGCTGATTTTTACATTCTTACTAGTCATATGTAAAGAATTTATGAACATCTGATGTCCCTTTTGTAACTATGGAGATATGTTGAAATCTCTGCCGAATGATCCAAATTCCCAAATTATACCTGGACACAATTTTGGTCAGGAAAAGGTTAAACATTCAGAGAAATAGAAACCCAAGTGCATTTTGACTCCATCCAGTTTCCAGACTGAATCTGGAATCTCTCATCACAACATAACAAACTAAATCTTGTCAAAAAGTAACTCTAATTTGGATGTAACCCGAGGGAAGAGGATTATGAGAATGATGGCTCAGCTCAGGAGAAATCTTCATGAATTTGTCTCTTTCTAATATAAGCACAAGTTGTACCTCAGAAATGCTTGTTTGACTTTCTGAAAACAGCAAGGAATCCACTGTTACCTCAGGCAGGGAATTTCATCTCGGTTTACTTAATATTCAGGAGTGCCCTAATGGATAATACCCTGAATAACTATTGCAGCAATTCCTGCATCTTTGAAATATCATAGCTTAGCTCCATGTAGGATGTAGACTATTAAACTAGTGAGAAATTGCTGAGGGTAGAAATACATTTAAAATCTTTAACTGATTTGATTTCTACAAAGTGCATGATATTTTTCTGAATGATACACCAAAAACACAAGAACTTTTACACCAGTATTTCTCATAACAATCTCCCTTGCAAAATGAGAACAGTTCATTGTAATCAGAATATTTTCCTTCCTTGTGCTTAAGTTTTAATTTACTATTGACTCTGTTGTGCCTAATTTTCTACTTTTCTGACCAGTCTTTAATGTGGTACTGTAGCTAGCAAAGTACAGACTTCCCTGCATTTCACCCAGAGTATGTGCTGGGAAGTCAAATTATGATGTTAAAAATGTACCTTAAAAGGTAATATCAAAGTGTTCTAGGATTGAGGAGAAATTATATCCAAAGCAGAATTCAAACAAGAATAATCAGTTTTACATTTCATGAATTAGTGTAATATATTTTTATTCCAAAATAGATGGGACCAGATCTCTGGATAGCATCCCCATTTTACCAGTAATTACCCCAGATTCTCATTTAGGGCCATCATATGAGGCTGTGGGACAACAGAATTATATGAAGAGCACATGGAAAAAAAATAGTTCTTGTGATGCTACCATTAAACATTGTATCACAATATGCCTTCAGTTCTTGCATAATCTGAAGTTCTGTGGTTTCTCTGTCAGCTTAATTTTTCATCTATGGATTTTAAAATCTCACTTGTAATCTTGGAAAGTAGTATGGAAATTTGGTGGCTGATCAGTTTTGTCATGCTGATCTTATTCTCCTAAACAATAAGGAGAAGCAATGAAAGACAGAGCTGTAGGTGTAAAAGGTTATGACAGCTGTATTTTAACAGCAAAGGCTTGAGGTGTGCTGAATAACAGGCATGACATAGCAAGGCAGAATCTGTTGCAGAATCTGAAGTTTCAACACATATCACACGCAAAGAGTGCTTATACTAGCATTCAAGGCAACAATCTACTTTCTTTGTTGTCTAGTTGTTATCAAATAGTTAAGTTTTATAACATCTAATTTTTTTTTTTTTAAAATCCTAGGAAAGGATATTTATAGAGAGTTTGATACTTCATACTTTTGAATTGTATGGGGTGGGTTTTTTGTTTGTTTGGGGTTTTTGCGTGTACAGAATGCATGCAAGATAGACATAATTCCAGAGGAATCAAACAGGTAGACAGCTGAAACTGTCATCACTGACAGTCAAAATAGAAACCAGTGGAGTTTTAGGAGCACATCCTCAGAATAGATGAGGGTGGCTAACTCCTGGAAGAGTGTGTGTGTTTTTGAAGAATGAGAGGGGCAAGGAAGGAGGGCCAATGAAGAAATAAAGAATTGGCAATAAGCCAGTTAGAAGACTTTACAGATAAATTTTAAAGGACTCTGTGATGAAAAGTTGAAAGATCTAAGATAGAAGAGAAGGATGTAATCATACTCTAATATTATTATAATACCTGGATAAGAATTGTAGCAGGTGTATCTTAAAAACAAAATCCCATTCCTCTTCACACTCCAACAGACATTATAAAGAAAACAAATTTTGAAGTAATAATGAGTATCCTAAAAAAATTAATAACCTCCTTTTTAATCTTTAAATAATGAATAGACTTTTCTTTTCAGTGATTAACACTTTGGAATCATATTCTTTCTTTAGCTCAAGAGACAATTATAGTAAAATTAGTCAAATTATATTTTACTTAAGATGTATTGTCTTTTCTTCTCAGGTTGGCTTAGAATGAGGTCTCAAAGAAAATCCATTCTTTCTCCCCAGGCAGGCTCTGAAAAACAATCTGTTTATTTTCTCTGTGTGTCTAACTGGCTTTTTCATTGCAATGTGGTTTCCTTCTGCAAAGCAAAGCAGAAGGAAAAAAAATGCTATTCTTCTGCAGGGGTATCTGTGAAGTTAATAACTCTCCTTAGATCCTTCATGAAAGTCAAAGCTTTTATGGCAAAGACACAGACTTTTCTCTACAGCATTACGTGAGTAAGATCTCCTTCTGAACCACTTGAGTATAAACATACTACCTGGCTTTTCTGTATATCCAGAGTATGTGGCACCGTAAAAATTACCAAGAATTCCCAAGATCTTTTTAACTTTGTCTATGACAATGCCTAATATGTAAAATCATGGAAATAACTTGTATTATTGACTAAAGTTACAGTATTTGTGACTATTAGTATTTAGGATTTGACCAGACAACAATCGTATGCTCTTCTCATGCAGTTCAATCATTGCCGTGACTCAAAAATATCAAGTAAGATAAATACGCTGAGGAAGAAGGTGGAGGGAAATCATACTATACAAAAGCAGACAGAAGAGGAAGATTTTTTAGAACATGCAAAAGCAGCCAGATTCCTGTCTACTTGGCACAAGTGAAAGATAGGAGAAGCCTGATGGTTCGATGTAGTGTCATAGAGCTGCCAGTCAGAGCTGTGGATAGATGAAGAAGTGGAGGGGGAAGTGAGGCAAGGGGAACCAGCTGGGATAGGAAGAGAATAGTATGAGTGTTGCAATGAGCCCTAGCTACCAGACACAGGGTGGGGAATCTGGTGTGAAACACGCAAGCTGTACCTGAGAAAGGGATCAAGGGAGAAGCACACCTCTGATAATGCCTGCATTGTGTCCTATTCAATGCTCTAATGAGGTGTCTGTAAGAGAAGACGGGGTGAGGACTTTTCACAATTTCATGTTTTGTATGTGATTACATCTTTCTTCAAAAGGTTAGAGAGAACACAGTAATTGAACGTGTTGGTGCTATCTTTGCACTAATGACTGGAGTAGATGGCAGAAGTGCTGTGCAACAGAGAGAGGAGAAAAAGGAAAGAACTGGTAGCTTCTGAGAAGCAGCAGGCATGTTATGTTCCTTGCATCTGGTCCTATGCCCGTGACATTGCATTGTGGATATTTTTGCTAAAAATCAGTTCCATTTTGTAATTTCAATTTTAATTTAGATGTGCTGGTTTCAGCAATTGCCAGAAAAGTTATCTCACATTAAAAATACAATTTCTGGTGAAATCCAGGGAAAGATTTGCCTGAGAGCAGCCCAGCAGCGATGAGGAAAAGAAAAGGAGTTAGATATTAGAGGCTTGTATTGAACTCCTAACCTGAATCAAGCAACGTGGAAAAAGAAAGCTTGACTTTTCTTTATCCTAAATTAATGTAATCACTTACTCAAGACTGGGATTTCCCTTCTTTCTGACAGGAAACTTCAACAGTCTTGGATATACCCAGTGCAGCACGGAAATATTTCTTTACTTATTTCCTGCTTTTGTATAATTTTTAGAATTAAGCTACATTTCCAGTGAAAATGCATGGGACAAAGGGACATGAGAAGCCTACCTCTATTTGAAAGATGGGAGTTAGTCTTCTAGCTTCTCTAGATCCTTTTGAAAGAAGTACCTTGCAGTGCTATGCATCCAGAAATAATTTAATTCATAAATTATATGGCTCATTCTCACTCTTAGAAAGTAGCAGATAGTTCTAGTTCTAGAATGTCCTGAACTCTCTGGCTTTTCCTGATTTCAATCAGATTCCAGACATCTTTGTAGATTTAGATAAGGGTCAGATAAGCATTCATATTTTCACATGGTTACTTAAACTTCTTGCTGAGGTTTATTCCTTTATTTTTCTTTTGTAATTGTACATTGACACCTCTATTTTTAAATACTCTGAAAATTTTCTTGCTCTTTTCTCATTGTTGAAAGTGATGGGATAGTCATAATGGGATTTAAAAGTACTTGCTGAAAAATAATTTGCATTCTCATCTGTGCATTAGACAGTTGGGAAAAAATATGTGATGATCCTAAGTGGATCTGACACCAAATGCTCACAGTGCAGATAACAATTTTCATCACTATTAGATTCCTATGTCCCTATATTTTTTCTCCCCCTCACATAGTAGTGTCAACAACTATAACATTTTTAGAACTCCCAGGCAAAGAGAAGCTGCATTTTAAGCAATTAAGACTGTAAAAAATGTACCTGCAGAGAAAATATTTCTAACAAGCCTTGGAAGATTTTGTGAATATGCCAGATATTTCTGCTGTTTGTTATCAAGGACAAGCTGTAACATTTACGTCACTTAACCTTTAGCCAAACCTTTATAATAAATAGTATTTTTTTCTGTCTCTCCAAGTTCCTGTTAGTGTTCTGTCTATAACTATATGGTCTCTACCCAGAGAATAAGATTCTCCTTAAGTTTCCTAAATCACATTTACTAGATGTAATTTTATGTTTCCTTACTGTACAGTTACCATGCTGTCTTCCAGTTGTCACCCATTGTTTCATGAGGCAAATAGAACTGTTGGCGCCAGATGCTGTCATGAGGATTAAAGGGAAAAAAAATCACAAATTGGTCAATAAATAGACACTGATGAAAACTATTTTGAGGGAAAGAGATGCATTTTACTTTGCAGTATCACAATTTGGCATTCTGGGAAGCATGAACTAGAAGACAGGATAATAAACTTCTGAAGTTTATGACGCTGGTTAAAAAGAGATCTTTATTGTATCTATTCTTTTCACCATCCAGCAGTTACACAAAATGGAGTTCAATGGCCTGATGAGAACTGAAGATATCTGAAGAAATACATGGTTGGACAGTGATGCAACTCCTCCCAGCCCTAGCTTTAGATGGCTTTTAATTCTGAAAAGCTGTGTCAGAATCATCGTTATGTTAGGTGTTCTGTGAGACTGCCAGTACTATAAGAAATTTTGGGTTAAATAGAAAGTTCAACAAAATATGAGGGGAAGGCAGAATCCTAGGAATGACTTGTCAGTTCTTATAGCTTTGGTCAGAAGCAGTACCAAAAGACTTCAAAGACAGTCTGACTCATTCTCAGTTCCTTGTCTGATGAACCAAAGTAAAAGGAGTGGTCAGCACATTGCTAAAGTCTATGGGCAAGTCTGAAATATCAGGACTCAATGCTGGCTTTTCCAAGGGTCAAACGTGCAAAGTTGCTTCATTGAAATCACGTTCTCCAGAAATGCTGTCATCCACAAGAGGATTATGTGTGACAGTCTTTCACTTTTTGTCCATCACTATAACAAATAGTAGAATCACAAGGTATATGTCAGGAAAAAAAAAGACATTCTGAATGCAAAAAAAATCCAGCCCTTGACCTCAGACATTTGTGTCTTATTTGATGTTTTCTAAAAGATGTTTAAGCTTGAATTTAGATCACTCATTTGGAAATACAGGTTATATAACTTGTAAAAAAGAAAACAAACTTCAATAAATTTTTGCTTACCCTACTACTTCATGTACTGCAAAGAAGTATAAAATAGCTCTCTCCATTCCCTCTCTAGACTTTATTTATGGAGCACTGAGAGTAAAAGGCATCTTGAAGAGTTCATGAGGTTGAGGATTTAATACATATTGAAATAAAGTTTTTCCATGTTGTTTCTGAGTGAGCATGGAGGAATTTGAAACATTTTTTCTATGTTAACAGTAAAATGCCGTTTTGTAGTCCCACCAGAAATAGTGACTGATTTTATTACCTGCCCTACTTCATTTGTTTACCACAGAGTTTTAATACATTGGCTCCATGGACAGAAATAAACTCATGGCAGCTTCTTCTGTATGCTCTTTGCAAAGTGTTATTTCAGTCTGGTTGTGCGCAGTTTATATGCTTCGGACTTTGTGATCAATCAAGTGTTCTCTAGTGGGGCTTAAGACCCTATTCAAGGAAACAGTTAGAGGAGGAAAATATTGTAAATGAACCTTTGCCCTGAATTAGTTCAGCAAAATTGAAGTTAGTCTTCTACATATAGTGAGTGTTCACTCTACTCTTACGCAGTCCTTAGAAAATTATATTAGAATGAGTTCTAAGATGCTGTGGTTTCACAATTCCCACTATAGTAATAATATAATTGCTTCTTTTTTTTTTATTTATTTACCAGAGCAAAACTGTTTTATTAGCATGAGATCAGTCCCCTAAATCTTAATCTCATTGGTTCTGTATTTCATGGAAAATTTGGGGATGGGGGAGGGGGAAGAAGTTTCAGGGGGTAAAAGTTTTGTGTGTTGTCTCCTTAAATCTTTCACAGGCCTTTATAAAAGAGTGACTTAGGATATATGCACTTTTTACTGATAACTTAACCAGTTTGTCATGATTCCACAGTACATTTGTAATAGCAGGCATGGAAATGAACCTCTTGTTTTAATGGAATTAGCCATGCGCTTGTAATCAAGCCAAACGCTTCGGTTGTTTAAGACCTAACATGCTCAGGTTGATTCTAGTAAGAGACTGAGAGATCATAATCAAATCTGGCTCTCCTGCATGATGGCATAAATCTGCACAAATCATTAGGTACCATTATTAAGAGATAGATTAATGAGAATAACATCCACATCTCACTCTATTAATCTTTATGTTCATGTACTTCTATCTGATGACGAGAACAGTTTTGCACTGAGTGACTTTGCAACAAATTCATCATGTAGCAAACCTTAGATTCTGTGTGTGAAAAACCACAGATTTTTGAAATGTACTCATTCACATATCTTTCCAATAACCTTACTGTAAAAAGGAACATGAATAAATGGGCAATGTCCTTCATGTCTTAAAAAACATCTGAAGTCATTATTGGCTTCTAAGACGAACAAAGCTGTTTGCTTTTTTGTTTTGATTGTAATCTGCAATGTGTCAAAACTTAAAAATACACAAACCCACGCTACTTTCACTATGAGATTACTATGTGTGCAAATGCAGTTTTTAAGAACCCTTTTCCTTTGTTTTATTTTAGGAATTATTTTCTCTGTCTCCTTTTCCTCTCAGGTCAACCAAAAATATTACATCCAACCTCTGAGCCATAAAAAGGTCACAAAAAATTCATAAGAAATCTATTATAGTTCTTTTATTTCTGTCCATGGAGGGGACATGGAAGATAAGCCTTAAAGAAAAATTGATTTTCACTTTTTAGATTGATTTTAAAATTCAGTTAACCTATTGAATGTTTTAAAATAAGAAAAGCAGAAAATTGAAGATCAAAATGGAGAAATATCTAGCATTTTATGTCATTGAGCAGATAAATTAATGCAATTTATCTCTGTTATGAATTATGCACAAAAAAATGCCTTCAACTTAGCAAAGAATAATATTAAGCCTTTGAATAACAGCTTTACAACAATAGGATTTATTTTATCACTTTTCTGGATTTAATATAGGGTTTCTATCTTTATCATTAGCTAATGTATAATTTCTGTACATGGTAATGAAAATTTCTTAGGCTACTTGCTAAAAAAAATAATTACGTGCATCCCAATCCTGTACAATAGAGTGTGAGTTATCTACTGAATCGGTAAAAATGATGGAAAGGATTGAAATGTGGTAGGTACTTCAGTATCATCTGTTGCACTAAGTCTTCCGTTGAAGTGCAATTTTAAAAAAAAAGATTGTAATAGTAATAGATTTTTTAGAAAAATCTTCACATATAAACTCTCTTTTCAATCAAATCTTAACTCTAAAACTGTTCTTCCTCCCTCATGCTTTATATGTGTAGCAAGATGATGATGCAGAACTCTTGCTTTGCACTGGTTGCAGTCTGAAATGTACCTTTCCAGTTAAAATGATCCTTCCTAAACTTAGGACAGTTTTGCCTTTGTTCAAGAAATAGAAGTGTGTTATAAGGTCTAAAAGTTTTACCTATCCAGAAAAGGCAAGCTCTTAGCACCGTCTTATTCAGTAATCTTGTCCACCAGTATCATACTTACAAAAGACGATCGGCTATTGTCTCAGCTGTGTATGGCAGTTTCAAATACATTTCACAGCAGAAATGTAAATAAAAAACTCTTCACTTGGATGATTTTCAAAAAGTAGGCTGGAAAAAATTCACAATTTGTTCTGAACACAGAATTTCATCAATTTGTGAAGTCATTCTGTAATGTTTTCCATCACCTGCAAATCTGTCTCCATTGCTTTGGAGTTGCTTCTGATATCGAAGAACTGAAGTTGTTTTAAAAAAAGCGTGCTTTGAATTAAAAGGATCTACAACACTGAGGTTGCGACATTATGACAGCATCTCTGCTTCTTCTCAGTGTCTCTTGTAACTTTGTTCTAGGTCTATCACCAGTGAATAGGAAAAGCAGTCCCATGGCTGTATGCTTGGATTTATAGCCCAAGTATGAATTTATTGGAAGCCTCTGACACCTTTGTGAGATGTGCTACAACGACAACTTTTTCAAGACAATGATTAGCAGAAACCTCCCAGATTTACAATTCGGTTGATTTATTCTGTTTGAATTCGCTAAGTTAAGAATTTTCACACTTTAATTGCCAGAGGATGAACTATATAAAGTGTCAATGTCCCTTTAACGGCTGGTCGTGTCTACAGCCTGTGAGACAACAACAGAGACTTGGTAATTTTCAAGTGCAGAGGGGAAATGTTGTGGGTAGAGATGTGAGTTGTCCTACTTAATCGGTGTTAGGCTTGAACTATATAAGATATTAATATCTCACCTTCCTCCAAATCCCAGAGCAGAACTAAAAAGCAAATTCACTCAAATTATTCAACATATTAGAATAATCAGTGCTTGGAGACATTAAAAGTAGAGCCCTTCGCTTTTGCCTTGTGCATTTTTATGTGTGAATGTATGTATGTACACATACACATCAATAAAGATTCCCTGCTGCCTTTGTCTTTTGATTTTATGTACTGCAAGAACATTAGAGATTCAGTAAACCAATCATACTGATTTGTTTCCTGGAGGGATGAAGTCACTAAATCTCCTAGTTTTAGGCTATGGTGTTGGTTCTGTTCATTAATTATTGACTTAAGATTTGAAGTGGGAATTGCTTCTCTGCCATCAGAATGATAAAAGAAGTGTAAAAACATGAGGGATGTGTGGATTTCATAAAGATTACAAATTCTTTAAAAGAAGGAAAATAATATGGAGAATGGTTATCTTGATGCAGTGTAGAAAGAGTCCAGGAAGATAGGCAAAGGCTGGAAAGGCAGGAAAGGGACCTTTCTCTGAAGTGACTTTAAAGCTTGTGCAAATCAAGAACACTGTATAGCAGCCTCACGTTGGATGATGCAACTAAGTGCTTCAATATATTTTCATCTAGGAGGACTGTCTTGACTAAAAGATCTTGATCATGCTTGAGAATAAGCATCTACTTTAACCTACCTGCACAGCCAGAATTTACTTTGGAGGTCCTGGAATGTGTCTGAAATGGTTTAAATTGCAGTAATTTTTTATTTTTGTATTTTTTTTTAAAAGTAATTTTCCTTTATTATTTGAGACTTATACTCTTAGAATACAAAATTTAGCACTGTAAGTAATAGAAAGAATCTACAAGATCTCTTTATGTGCGTGTTATAAAATGAGGACCTCAGATTTTGATACTCCCATAATTTTTTCTTGCAAGTTTTGCAGCAGAACACAAATAAATTATCCCAAGCAGACGCTTAAAGGTATGGAGGTGTGTGAAATTAGTATGTTATCACTAATTTTAATTGCATTTGAGAAAGGTAGTAACCTTAGTAACCATTTCTTGTTTGTGATTGTCTCATCTGTGAGTTCCATTTGTGGTTGAAAAATTGTTACTCTAAGAAAATTGACTACAGTTTTTTAAACCTGTAAGAAAGTTGACTACACATACCTGTACAAAATTACATACATAAAATCACTGTGCATGTACACACACAAACATGGAGATACACAAGCAACTTTAAATTATTTTGGTGCTCTGAAGAAACATAAACAATATGCTGACAAAGAACCCAAATCCAAGTAGCTCGACCACAAGCATTATTGGAATATATTTCCTCCGGATCTTGTAAGAAAATTACAAATAATTTTTAAAAGGCCATTAATTTCAAATTGCTTTCTCCTTCAGGCAAGGATTTTATCCTTTTCCTTTTTCATTATTATTAATTAAAACTAGCAATGTTTCTGGAAAAAATTCTAGACAGAAAAACTATTAAAAAAATATAATTTCCTTGGAGAAGTTAGTATAAAAACACTACCAGGGTTGTTAATCTTGAGTGACGTTTTACAGATATGAGGAATACTAGTGATTAGAAATAAATTATTTTTGTAGCTTTTAAAATATGATGTATTCTATCATAAGACCCAGAGATGTGCACATGGACAAGTGTGAACATTCTTGTTTTCCTTTATCTAGACTTGAAACTGGGCTGGATGAAGTCAAGCTTTGATCTCCTGGCAGTGTTACTGTGGAGCTGCTCCTGAGCCAATACAGCCCAAAGGAAAGGCAGTATATGTTAGTTTGTGCTCAGTGATAGGTTAATATGGTTGTATGCAGGGAACTGGCATCTGACAGAATGAACACTTGTACGCTGAACTCATCCATGAAGTCACAGAGTTGAGGTCCAGGTCAGACTGAATGCACCATTATTTCTACTACGAGATGTTTAAATGTTGCAAATTATGATATTTAGCAGGTACAGTATGTAAAAATATGTGCTGTATATTTATTATAGGTTTTGCCCTTTGGTAAATTTTAGATAATCTTGTCTTGAAAATATGGAATCAATGGTATTTATAATAGATGAGGAGGAAGAGAATTCATGCTGTTTAACTGTAGGCCTCTAGTTTGCTTGTCTGAGAAAGGAATTTAAAATCCACAGAGGATCCAAGGTGTATTGCAGTGCACTAAGGGAAAAGGTTGGTAGTACAGGTATTCTCCGTAAGATTTTTTCCTATTCTTTGAATTCACATGAGGCTTCTGAGCAGTAATCACTGTTGGTTTCTTCATAGCATTCTCTGGTCATTCACAAAAAGCATATATTTTATAAAACTTTATCAGCCCCTACAGAAATTTGCTGTTTTGGAAATGTCAAAGAATCCTCTTGCCTTCCCTCTGAGGCCAGGGAATTAGATTATGCTGTTCACTCACACTGAATAACAGACTAATGCATAAGGTTAATTTGAGAGCTCTGTAGGTCCCATTCAACATATGGGAGGCTATCAAAATATCACTGTATTTACTGCAAACAATAGATGCAGAAACTGTTTAGTTAGCAAATCAGTGAATCCAAGAAGACTTTGCAAATCTTTTTGGTTGGCCTCCAACTCCAGTTTTTAATAGGATAACTGATTTGTCCCCCATTAATGTGCTCTTGTTGCTTCTGTGAAACTCTGTTCAGAAAGCAAAGGCCAGCAGCAGAATTATTACAAAGACCATTACATTGGGATGCCATCTGTTGTCATATGACATCAGTTGTCATCAAGCTGATGATTCTATTCCCTTCAAATCAGTCCTGAATCTGTTCTACCGAGTGATAATGATATTATAGTCTAAAATCAGGCATACTGTGTAGAAATCACAGCCAAATATGCTGCTATTCAGTTTCCATGCAAGCCAAGAACCATGGCCAGATGTTCATGTTTCATTCAACATCTGCCTTTGGTAGCATGATTCCTATTACTGGAAATAGCCAGACTACATACTGCTGCAGACAGTGATAGAACTATTTTGGCTTATATGCAGAAAAATATTTGACACACTTGTAAGCATTAGATATGGTTTACAGAAAATTCATGCTTTTGTAATCTCAATGCGGTTTATCTTTCATTGGTATAAATTATCATTTCATTGACCTTCTATTCCATCTTTATACTCTGTAAGGCCATAGATGATTTTATATTGATTAATATTTTTCTAGACTGCTTTTTCTTCCTGGTTTGCTATCTCTCTTTTGGTCTGGATAAGTACAGACCACTGTATAAATAACACTACTGATAAGATAGCATACCAGTAACAATATTTGTCGTAGATTAAAACACAAATGTTCTAGGTAGCAGCATAAGTTTCTGATTATAGAAAACAGATGAGAACCTATAAGAGTGCAAGGTAAATCCTTTTACTGTGAAAAATAAGATGCAAAGTCGTACTCGATATGCTAAGTCCTTACTTTTCATGGCATGTGAAGAATGTCTTCATGATTTGTCAAATACATACGGGGTGATTTGGAAAAACGCCATCTGCCCTTTAGTATAACAGAAATAAAGACGGCTGTTGCACTCAAAACCACACATGACTAAAAGAATTTGACCCCCCTGAGATCTACTTGGATATGTGATTGCAAGAAAATTGGATTGCTTTGCTGATATTCGTCACTGCAGAGAAAATGTGATGAAGGAAAGATCAAAAGTGAGACCAAGATAAGAAAGATAACTGGAGAAGAGAAAAGAAAGAAAACATGGTTTTATTTAGCTAGGTTTTCCCTATCTGTGTGTTGCTTTTCGTAAAAATGTTCACTGCACTTTTTTATGGGGTGGTTCAGACCCATTACTTGTAACTATGCATTCTGTACGTAGGGAGGCCACCCTCCAGTGGTGTGACCAGCTCTCTCCCGCTATGGCTGTGTTCCACTCAATTCTTCCTTGAGGCCTGTGGTATCGTGGCAAAACCTATAATAAATATACAGCACATGTTTTTACATAGTATACCTGCTAAATATCACACAATGTGCTTATGCTGTTTCTCTTTCTTTCTTTCTGTCTTTCTATGAAGTGCATCAGAGGGCTGTGACCATATTCTCCTTCAAATTGGGAGAATTCTGAACTCCAAAGAGTGCAGAATTGTAATTTTGCTCACATCTTTAACACACTGAGTGCTCTAAAAAGGTCTAAAAAGACTAATGGACTAAGAAGACTGCCTTGATTCTGTCAGTCGTGTGTATTGGGGTGATGTCTGAAGTCCTTCGTTACTCCTATACCGCTCCATCCCTTCAGAGATCATATCAGTTGAGAGTCAACTCATATAAAAATGCAAATCTTTCTATTTTTCTTAGGATTCCTTCCACAGAAAGGAAAAAATAAATAGCCCTTGGGCCCTTTGTCTGTAACTGTACTAGTAAACTGAACATGCTATGGTCCACACTCTGTCGCAGAAAGCAAATGGTATGGTACAGCCCACATCTACACTAGTAAACTTGTGAGAGTGTCCTTCTGCCAACAGCAGGTTAAGTAGCAATGGTAATGGAAAAGAATGTCCCACAGGTTTTTATGCCTACTCATCTACATGGTTTGCTGTCATACATCCCTTGCTCCCTTTCATCTTCCTGATGAATGTCACTTTGTTACGCCTTCAGGTGTATAAGAAAAAGCCCTATGACATGTGCCTTCAGATTTACAGTATTTGTATAACAAATTGCCATTGTATGTTGTTTGCAGCTGCTACCAATCCATTTCATGATGTTCAGGCACCTGAAGTCCTGCTTCTTATAGCAGAGCTTTTGACTTTTGATACCTTCTCAGGACCATGCTGGGGACCTTTTCCTTCAAACTGCAACTAGAAGAGCTGATAGTCCTCACACTATGTAGGTCAGGTACCTGGTTCTGGTAGTGAAGTATGAAGACAAAGCGAGTCTTGACGGCATGCAGACACCAGAGCTTAGGTTTTGGTACTGGAAAGAAGGTTGAGGCCAAGTTTCACATTATATACCTTTGCATGGAGCCCACTTTCCCTTTCCACACCACCTGGCACCAGTCATCCAGCACCAAAGTACCATATTCTACAAGCCCATTACCATGGAGAAGATGGTTGCCATCTCTGTAGCCTTGCTATCATGGACTCTTACTGATCAGTAGGCAACAGGTTTAGGGTTGGTGGAGGTGGAGTTGTGTAGGAGATCACTTAATGCCAATAAACTGACCATACAGTAGTCTTCACCAACAGTGTTGATGATACCTCGTGGGCCATGATATAGAAACTGATTCTCTTCTACCATCCTCGCTTTGACAGCATTTTCAAAACAGTCCTGCTCTCTCAGAGCTGTCAGGGTTTTACCTGTCTCTAAGTCCCCTGGCTGTACTGCCCGCTGCCAGTCTACTTCTAGCAGGTACCCACAGCCCCTCCTTTTTCCTCCAGTCACTGCACTTTAAACTCTCACTGTCTGATTTTTAGCAGTTTTCCCCAGCTCTTGTTCTGTCTCCCTATATATCTATTATATCTCTCAATGACATCTCTCCATTTCTCCCTCCAGATTTTAGAGATGTATTTTTACACAGTACTTTCCCTTGTCACAGAAACTCGCAAAATCAAAGCTCTCACCATCCATATTTCTTACAGGTGCCATCCTGTATTCTGAGTGACTTCTTTTTACAAAAGTGTAACAAAAATCTGAATTATTTCTAAGCTTTATAAATATTATATTTAAATAAATGAAAAAAGATTTGAGAAGGACTGGGTGTGTATCCTTCTGACCCTTGTAAGAGGGCCAGTGATCAATCAGATGTCTGCTCAGCAACAGATAGTTGCTTCTGCCAGGGTAGATGCTGAAGGGCTACTGAGATGCTCATGCAGAGAGACTTATTTCAGCACCTCTGCACCAACCTTCAGATTCAAAAATGCTTCAGTCAGACAAGGAGAGGAGGAAGCAGAACTGTAGCCTCAATGTGCTTCTAACTGGATTGTGGAACATGAGAGGTATGGTAGAAACCTGCTGTAATTATGCAGAACTAATGACTTTTTCAGTCTGATGCTCTGAGTAAGACAGCTTTAACTTTTAAATTTACTTCTGCATGTGGTAGTGGCTGTGTGGTAGTCTCCAATAACAAGCTCAGCATAGGTAGAGGAGATGATTCAGTCAATAAGATCATTCTCTCATCTTCCTCAGCTTATTTTGGGTGATAGCAAACATACCTCTCTCCTGGTGAGACCCCTTCATCTTGAAAAATGCAAGATCTCAGAAATGGGACTTTTTTTTTTTGTATCACAATGCCATGCCTTCTACATTGCGGGGGAACATTGGCATGAAATGTACAGGTGTGACCCTGGTGGCATAGTGCCCAGAGACTATGCTAGAGAAGTATGCCAAAATGGTATGGTTGCATCTCTGCTGCTTTTTTGGAAACATTAACTTAGAAATGCCATCTGGTAATTGTTTGGGAAAGTGTAGTTGTGAATCATAAGCATGCCAAAGGCTGTTCCAAAAATTTAATCCTATGAGCAAGGACCTTTCAACGTCCTAAGCACATGCCCTGGTCATGTTCAATTTACCAGTACAGATGTAGCTTCTATGTGACAAATGTTAGTCTTGTCATTTATTCTGAGGTTAGATTTCAGCAATGTTATGCAAGTGTTACCTGGGAGATAGCTGCTACTCTTTTCCTGGTTTCTTGTAGCAATGTTTTTAAAAATAGCATAGGAAAATGCTACATGATTGCTGGATTGCTCAAGGGGTTTGCTATAGGAAGTTACACGGGATTTTTCACCGATGGCCTTAACACAGAGGGTAGCAATGAGACATGCACAGAATTACTCCCTTGTTAATATTTCTATTGCTAAGGAAAAAGGAATATGGGTGAGAACAAAAGACTGGAAAAGCAAGGGTGGCCACTATCTGCTCTGCCATTTTCTTAGGGTTAAATGGATACTGTCTGTCTACGACAGTCTTAGATACTGTATAGCAGCACTACTCCCAGTTAAGATGAATGAAAAGAAGCAGCTGAGAAACAGCATGATTCCATCATTGTAGATAGGTTCATATCTGTCCGGTCTGTCAGAGTGAGAACGCAGTAACTGGTTGTCAATAAACTTTCTTCTTTATTTAATGATGGTATTCACTTGTGCTTTGCTTGTAAATAGAGAGATATGATGCTAATTCTGCCTCTTCCATTCTTAGTTTTGATTGACTGGATTGATACTGTCTCTGTTTCTTTATGAGGCCTGTGGAAACAAATTGTAAGAGAGTCCTTCGTTGCCTTTCCAAGGTCTTCCAGCCGGTCAGCTTCAAGACTTAAACGTGTTTTGTGTGTCCGTCTGTTAGATCTCAGACAAAATCAATTAAAGCAATTGCAAAACATTTTCCATTTTCATTTTAGAAATAAGGTTCATATCCCTTCAAGGCTTAGGGGAATAAGATATGTATAAAAATATACCGAAGTGAAGATCAAAGCATACCAAAGGGTGAGCAACTGGAGTGCCTAGAAGGCATTGTCTCAGACAAAAGGATACATTGCTGTGACCACAAACAGCTGAATCGTCTGAAAGTGTGTGAAGCTCTGTGGGCTATTTGGTTTCCTATTATGTGATCTCATGACAGGTCAAAACAAGACAAATTACTTCCGACAGACTTCTAGTCACAGTGCTGCAGCTAATCTTGTGAAAAGGTTAATGTGGCTACAAGTGCATCTCACTGCTCCAGATAATGTGTTTCAATAAGTTATATGATAGAAAGTAGAATCTAGGTGTGCACATTCACTCTGGTCAGGCTCCGGATGAGCGCTTTGAGAGATTCCAATTTCACTCATCAACTGAATGCTGGGGAGGTCATTATAGAACGTGGGCTGTGTGAAAGTAGCAGAGAGTTTTTAAAATAACCTTATTCATATCAAACCTTGAGAAAGAGAGGAGTGTTTATCATGTCCAAAATGCTTCCAGCCACAAAATGTGGAAAGGAGAGGTAGGCCTTGGAAGTAAGTAGCTACCACCTGTCTCTGTAGACAGGCTGCTGGCAAGGTCACCTTGGCTGATGAAATGAACTGCTCAGCCATCCTTGTGATAGAGTCAGGTAATATCGCTGTGTATTAATAGGTTACATTTTTATCAAGTAGAAAGCCATTTAAAGCTTGCTTTGGGTCTGAATTTCCAATATAAAAATAAACAGAAAAATAGTGGTAATTGGTTTATTTTCTAGTTAAGATGTGTCAAACTTGTTGAAAATTTGGTATTAGCTTATGAAAATTATGGGTTTTATATAGTGCACTCAAATTTGACAGTCTGTTTCTCTGAAGGGACTGTTTTTATTTTGGTTTGGGTTTAGGCTATCAGAAATTTGATACTGTGTGATACTGATTGAAAATTTTATCAGTAGCTTAGTTGAGTCTGTAAACAATCGTGGTGGAAGATGAATGGCGGATTTTTAGTTCTTTATGCATTTAATCATTTGAATATCTTTCTAGTATGTGCCAAATGAATTGCATGTTACTGGCTTGATACAAAACTTATGTTAAGTTCTCTTGCAGTACCTAGTTCAGACTATAAAATTATAATTGTCTTGTTGTCTTAAAAAATGATAAATTGCATATAAATAATATTAACAGTATAAACTGGTTTTATTTTCTGTTCTTTTTCTTATAGAAAAGCCATGCTATGTAATTCAGATGCTCAGTTCATTAATTTTATCTGAGAATCCAACCGTTCCTTCCTTTATCACTGTGCTTTTGAAAGCTACGGACCCAAAGAACATCACATAAGACATATCCCTTGTTTGTAGTTCAGTTTTCAGGACATTTGTACTGAGAAACTGCAATTTCAAAATATTTTATGTCACTGAAAAGATGATTTGGTGAATTTTTCTCCAAATGCTATTGCACCGTAATGTTATCCAAATGCTCGGAGCTGCAATGCTTCAAATGATGTGCTGAACTCCAGGTAAAATCAGTGTAAATCCACAGTATGTCACCGCTGAGCTTTGTGAACTCATGGCCTGAGTGTCAGCAGAAGGACAAAGGTCTTGAGTGAAGCCTGCTGATAGTGACAAGCTCAGGCCTGGGCTTCACAAATGAGAAATGGAGTGCATATGACAGTGCTTTCACTCTACAAATGTGTGTGAGCCTTCAAATATTCTTGGTCTGTGTTGTGCTTAGCCTTAGATTTTTTTGACAGGAAAAATCAGAGAATGTGACTGTACAGTTCAGTTGCTAGGACTTGGCCTATTGAAGGAAATATCTCCTGACATTACTTACAAAAAATATAGTGGCTACAAACAGAGGTTACAGAGAGAACATCATTTTGGAAGAGTATAAAATACAAAGCACTCCCCTAATATATGGGAAAGTGAGCTTTAAGTTTGTCATCTCTGTCAGTCACCTGGCAATTAAACGGATATTTTAGAGTTAGTGTCTTATTTGTTCTCTGGTTTTACTCAGGAATTTCTCCTTGACAAAAACGGTGTAAGCACTCCTGTGAAAATCAGTAGGATTTCCCAACCACTCTCACAAAAAGGGATGTTGCATCAGCTTGCATACACAGCTGGTGCCTTTGTTCATTAATTATGTGCCTTTCTTAGTTAAAATCAGTAGTAACAACCTATCAGAATTAGTGTCAAGTATAGTGCCATCAGACATTTTTGTCTAGTAGCAGTAGCAATGAGCTATAATCCTTTAAATAATGGTACCTGTTATCAAGCATTTTCATTGTTGCTGGCTACAGCTTTACAGGGAGGATGTCATGACATGCTGTCATGCTGTGGAGTGAAACCCATTTGTTATATACTTGATTTCTGGGATGATTACCGACATATGCACTTTGCTTATCTGTTTTCCTCAACCCTATGTGAGACCCTGATTCTTCTGCTGCAAGCCACAGTGTTTATTCTGAAGCCAAAGTTTGCTGAAACACTTCAAGATTTTTAGCGTACAGAGCCTACCGCTAGCTGTACGTAGTCCTGTATCTGTACTATCCCATCAAAGCAAAGGTATTCTTGAATACCATACTCTCTGTATTGTGCTTCACAACAAAATGGTTTCAGAAAATATTTAAAGATCATTTTCTTTCTATGATAGTGGTATTACATTTATGCCAGTGAAAGATCAGAGACAGGGTGGAGGACTATTCTTTAAATAGTAGTAAAAATGTTTTCCAATAATTCTTAAAATTGTTTCAAAAGCTATTTAGTAAATTCCTTATTCTAAACCTCTGACTGACCTCCCAAATGCAGATACACAGAAAAGACTGATCTACAAATATCATGCTGTTATAAATAGTATTTGGTAAAAGAACAAATAATTACTGAACACTCTTATGTGGCACTATTTCTGTACTGCTAATAAAACAGAGCCACAGATCATTCCCTGATATACTTAGCATTTGGCCCTATGTTTCTTTCAGGCCTCAGTAGCCCAAGACAAAATTATAATTGTGTGTGCATTTGGGTGGAGGGAGTAATTTTAATGAGTCAATAGAATGAAATAATGTGAGAACTCTGTGAAATTCAGAATATGTATTGTATGCTGTGGGATGTGGCATGCAGACATATGGGGATGTTTAAGAGATTAAATCCTGCTGAA
Source organism: Chlamydotis macqueenii (assembly GCF_036417535.1). Classification (NCBI taxonomy): domain Eukaryota; kingdom Metazoa; phylum Chordata; class Aves; order Otidiformes; family Otididae; genus Chlamydotis; species Chlamydotis macqueenii. The sequence goes on from NC_141557.1 coordinate 29,569,872, forward strand.
TGCTGCTGAAGGATTATGCAGAGAGAAAGGAGCCCAAACATGGTCTTTCCTGTTCTATACTGACTACTGTGGACTGTCTGTAGCATAAGCAATCCCAGCTGTGCCTGGGCATTGTCCAGGGGGAAAGCTTGTTAGGACAGGCCAGTGCGATACAGGAAAGCAGGCTACTAACAAAGCTCTTGGCATTGAGAGGGCTTTGATGATCCAATTTATCCCCCTGGCTTTTCATATTTTTTTTGTAGTGTCATAGATGTATTATGAGAGAGTAGTTTTCTTCTATAGTGAAAATGTAATGATATATTTAGATGAAGACTGATATTTTAACTGTGGATATGATACTAAATCTGCTCAGCTGGTATGATCTAGCATCATAATGTGCCATGCAAAAATTCTCAAAGTAACCCTTTCTCTGGGTGTCATGTTAGCCTAGTTGGAGTGATGCTCTGATTGCATTGCTTATTTCTGAAGTAGCTTGGTATCTTTGCACAACACTGCACTGGGCCGTATAAACACCACAAAAAGCCCAATGAAAGGCAAAAGGTATCTTTTCCTCTCTGTAGTGCTCTCCTTACATGTGTTGCTCCAGTATTTGCAAGATCTGGTTTATCTCCCAGTGGATTTCTCCTCAGACTCTGTGTCCATGCCATCCAGCTGGGAGCTGTTCCTACATAGGCAAAGAAGCTGTTTCTACATCCAACAAAGAAGAGGTCGTAAGCCCCGTGGTTATGACTATGGTGTCTGTGATTAATAAATTAAACACTGACCTTTTAATGTGAGACTAGGCCAAAGATTCTTAACTGTGAAGAGTGCATTGTGACATTTTAAAAAGTAAATATCAAACATGGAAGTAATGGAACATATACAGTACTCTTACAGAAGACAGAAGAAGACTTAAGGCCTCATATTAGTTTATCAAGAATAGGTGGCACCTCAGTGCTACCTATGAGGTACCTAGGCTACTTGAATTACTATAGAGTAGATGAAGAACTGGAAAATTATTGTAGTACCAATCAAATGATAATACCAAAGCTTTTCTAATAGAAGCCAAGTGTAAAGCTATAGTTCTTGTACTGTACATTTGTCACAGAAAATTTTGGATGTACAGAGGGGCTAAGAAGTTTTCAGTTGTATTAAAACACAATTATTTATGAAAGCAAGACTGCAACAATACCCTGTAGTGCTGTAGTTTTCAAATACTGTTGTATAATTTAACCTAAGATACAGTCATTATTCCTTAAAGAACTTAAGGTGTATGAAGCAAAACCAGTTACAAATTATCAGCTAGATTTGTAAATTCTTTCTTTGCTCTTTTCACATGTGACAAAATAGCCTGCTCTTCATTATTTCTATATTTTCTGAGCATCATTTTGAGATGATAGGCAATCTTGAAAAAGGAATTGAGCAACATGCCAGTATTTTTTCAATAATTTTGCAGGCAAACACTTTACTAGTATAGCATCATATTTATGGACTAGATGGTAAAAGGCAGTGAAATAAATATCTTATCAGTAGTGTAAAGAAGCAGTATATACAGAGTTACTCTGTTTTGTGAAAAGGCATATTCTCCTACGCATTTCCAAACAGCATGGGAAGTGAATCACAGATGCAGAAAATACTGCGATTTTTCTACATTAAAATTCAAAATCATAGCATTCTTCCTTTGGTGTCTACTGAGTTATACCTGTCAATCAGCTAGAATCAGCAGTTTAGGATACTCTACTGTTTCTTAATGATTTTGTATATTTAGATAGTTTAAGGCTTTCCACAATGTCAATTTATTCCATCTAAGTGAAAGAAGAATTCTGAATTAAGGACATAATATTTAAAATCAAACTAATATCCTTTTGTTTTCAACAATTTTCTAATTCAAATAGTATCACTAGTTATGAAATGTAATTTCGAGGTTTATGCAAATATAGAACCAGTTCTCCCTTTTTGTATTTACACACAAGTGTAAATGCTGACTTACTATCAAGCGACACTTTTACTGAAGCTTAGCAATGAAAACTGCTTTTAAGCAGTTTGGAATCATATTATGTTAGGAAGATAGGAAAATCCACTAAATGTAGCAGATTTCTACTGACCTACTTTGTGTGAGCAAATCTAAGAATAAACTAAAAATTTGAATGGTACTTTTACTTACTTTACTATTGTGAATCTTTATTTTTGGTTGCTTATAAATTTTAGAAAAACAAGATGCACATGTAACTTTAACAGGTTAAAATTGACATGAGTTATCATTTGGTGAGTCTAGACCTCTCAACCAACCTTTAAGACTTTATATTTCCTGTTTTTCGATTAATTCTCCTTTTTATTGATTGAAATAATGGATATAGTTATTTTAAACAAGAAAATGAGCAGCAGCAGTGAACTTAAGAGCAACAAGTGGAAGAAACAAAGATAGGTTTAGTTTTTCAACTGATTGGGATGGATCTGGCCTGTGCCTTAGGTAAGTTGCAAGATAGGTCTTTCAGTTGATAAGTTTTGGATTGTTTACAATTGGAGATGATACCCATATGTTGCTTAGGATGAGTAAAATCCAGACAATTCATTGATTAAAACAAAGCTGATCTTGCAGTGATGTCCTGTGAAATGCATGGCAGGAAGAAAAGCCTCGTGAGGCCTGCTGTGTAAGCGTTCAGACAAATTCCATGTAAGAGTTATAGTAAAGCCTGGATTTGTGGCTTTCGTAATCCCCATGCAGTGGTGCTTTATATAGTCTTTGGATAAACAGAACTTGAGGTTAGAATTGCCATGTTGCTATTTTTCCAAAGTGGAAATGGATGCCTTTGAAAGGCTGTTACTCTTTCATTTATTATATGTGCTCTTCAGATTTCATGCAGGGATAATCTGCTCTTTGAAAACTCTAGACTGAAAAGTACCTAACTCTTTCTCATCTGAGAATTAGCCTTGCTGGCTAAATGGAGAACATGTTGTGCAATTCATAAGAATCTCTCTTATCAAATAAAGAAAATAATTTTTGATCAAGACATTGTGTTCTTTAAATAATGTGCCTTTCCTGTGGTTTAGAAGCTTTTTGTACATCTAAGATGATCGGCAGTAAAGGTGGGTGACTAATAAGTATTAACAGGGTTGCTAACAATTCTACATCACTTTCCTTATTTCCTCGTCCATTCCTCTGCTTTTTTTTTAGCCCCAGCCAGCATGATGTGTGTCTTTCTGAATCTTGCGAAGTTCCTTTATCCATATAGTTATTGAACTAAATGGCCTTTTGGACTGTTGGCAAAATGTTCTTTGATGGAGACCTGGGCAGGAAGGAAGGTTAGGAGTCTGAATTGAGTATATTGGAAGTTTATGGGTGAAGAAAGGACCTGGAAAGTGTGAAAACACACTGAGATATATTCATTCACTTAAAATAACTTTTAACTGCAACTGAGTCATTGTTCCCAGGTAGATGCCTTGGACAACACAAACTGCTACGAAGCAATCCAAACAGGAACAGAATGCTGTCATCTGTTCTGTTTAGGTTCAAGATGGAAGTGATCTGGCTCTTTATCCATTATAAAATTCCATTTTCCTTTAATAGGACTCTATGTTATGGTGCCTTGTAAATCAATATATTAAATCTGGAGGAAAGCAAGTTCCTTGCGCAGTATCAGAAGTCAGAGGCCTGTTTCTCAGGGTTAATAGTTCAAAAGGCATAAAATACAGTTCAGTGGCATAAAAGAAAAGTGGCTATCAGACTACAACACACATAAAACACAGTAATATTGATTCCTCAGGCTTTAATCCTAGGTGAGCCAGCAAAGTAATTTATTTTTATGTCGTTTTTCCAAATAAAGTGTTTTATCTATAGAGTTTTGCTAAGGCTGTAAGAATAAATCTTTCCTATGAGGAAACCTAAGTAACAGGATTAGAATTTGGACCACATAACCTTATATGATTCTTTTTTCTTTAAAAGCCTATTTGTCTTAACTAGTTCTAATTGAATGACTGTAGGGGGCTCAAAAGCCTGGATCAGGCCAACATGTTAAGTGGGATAGATTTCCCAAGTAACAAATTTAATGATCAACTTTGAAAGAAAGGCTAAGAGATAATCAATAACCCCCTAGGGTTGTGTGTTCAAGCTTAATGGATTTGACCAAAGCAGATTTTCTTAGTATTTATAGTAGCTCTTCACTAGATGATTAAGAAAACATATGTTGTTTAACTGAAGAAAACAAAGAACTCACATAGTCTTTTTTATAAAGCTATTCATGATAGTAGTTTCAGCCCTCTCAAACTAATGTATCTTCTTAACATTTTTATCGGGAATTCTATGATGTGATTGTAAAGCTTTGAGAGAGTAACTTAATCTTATTGGGCTTAGATTGGTATGCCTTCACATGTGGTCAGTCTGGCGTACTCACAAGTCTTGACAGTTGTTTCTCTTGACGGTGGTGATAGGCACTGCTTAATGATCCTGTATATTATTTCCACCACATACTGTCCCAAAAAAATGCATGAGATTTTTTTTTTGAGATTTTAAAATTTTTTTCTTTGAAAGGCACTTCCCTCAGAAACGTTTAACTCTGAAGGGTGTTTGGACACCCTTGTCTGTACAGAATACCTTAGACTCACTCAGCAGTTCTAGTCACCCATCCTTCCTTGTTTTGTTTTCCTTCCCAAAGAAAATTTTAGTCTTGGTTTCTGTGTCCATCCACTGAAGTAAGTAACATCTTCATGTACGGTGTCTGAAAATTGTATCCTGTGAATGCAGCAGTAAGAAGGCACTGAGTATCCGATCTATTGGGTATGCTAGGTATTATTGCTGAAAATTATGTGCAGGATATGTGGTAATATTCTAAAGAGAGAACACAGAAGCAACATGATTCAGAAACATTAATTTGTGTCAGAGTGATGCATTAACAATCCTGCAAGTGTACCTTGATAAGCTATTTTTTAACAGTTAACTAACTGAAAATATTAGATCTGAGTCTGCTTTCATTGATAGTGGTATAATACTTATTAGCATAAAAATTATTAGCTTCAAATCTGGGAGCTTGTTGTTGAGTTTTGCTCATCTGTTTCTTTTAAATGCAATCTGATTTTCACTAAGAGCCAATGGCAGGAGGGAAATTACCAAAAGCTGTTGAAAATGCCCAGGTTCTTTCATTTTACAAAATGTTTCTTTCTTTTTTTTTTTTTAACAGAAATTTAGAAACATATTTTGTATTATTTTTGTTTCAGCTTAAAAAGTTATGAGGAGAAAGGGAAAATGAGGAAAGAGAGAGGAAGCAAACAAGCTAAAATTATTGGTTTTTGTCAAATTTTTGTACAAAACCAAAAATCTTAATAGCATTCTTTAAGAACTCTGTTTTTCTAAAATTTACCATGGAAAATGGTTTGCCCTTTTAACCATCTGTGGTTTTTAATATCTGTACATTTCGACAGTCATTCAGCCGTTGTCCAATACTCATTGATATTTCTAGCCTGCAGGGTACAACGACTTTATAATAATTTAGGAACTTCACTGCAGTAGAACTGTACAGATGCTGACACAACAGTCTATGATAATTTTATTCACCTTACATCAATATTCTTTTATATGACTTGGTATAATTAATTATGTTTTCTTGGATTTCTGCTCCATCTCTCTTCCACTCTTCCATACCTTTAAACCTAATAGTTGAACAGTAGGTTTACAATTCCATAGAATTCAATACAATAGTATTTCCATACTATTTAACATTGTTGCTTGTTTTAAAAATAATTTGTAAAGCTAGTTACAAGAGATACATTTTTCATTAGCAAATTGCTGCATATTTTTAATTTAATTGTTTTAGTCAAGTCTTTTAATAAAGATCCTTCCTGATTCACATACAGTGTTCAAGTATTTATTGAGTTGAGCCTCATTTCTATGTACTACATATTAGTTATTAAGCATGACCATACTGATATGAATTAAGTAAAATTTAGGATTAAATTAGTAAGATCTCACTGGGATATTTGAGAAGGGACCATACCCATGCAGACCTCAGAACAATTTATCTTCTTTCCTAAATGTGAAGACATCATCTGGAAATACTTCACATTTTATGCTAATATCAGTGAACCTCATATGTCAAGTTAAACTTAAATGTGACACTATGAACTTGTCTTTACCTCTGCAGATTTATCAGTTTCAATTGCACTCAGAAGTATTTTTCAGAAATAAATTGCAGTTTCAACAGATGCTTTGCTTACTAAATATAAGCTGCCATTCTAGTGGTGAACTAATTCAGGGATACGCATGTAATTAAGTATGAAAATAATGTAGTCTTCTTTAGAATTTATGGACTAACACTTAAACATCTATTAAGCAACTTAAACTATGAAGGACACGTTTATAAAAGTATTTAACGGCATTTTTTTTTTTGGAGGATACAGACAGGAAAAATTTCCATTCCATAATTCTATAACCCTGTGTTCTCCTTTAAGAAAGGCATCTGACTCAGGAAAGATGAAAGCTAAACTGTTTGTATTTTAGACATCTTTATTTTTTTTTCAGGTCAGATGATGCTCTTGGTAATTACATATTTTGGAGTTTTACCTCTTTTCACAGAATGCTTTGCCTTTATTAGATTGCATTATTGCTATTGTCATTCTTCTTATCAACATTACTAATGATCATAATAAGATTCTGGAACTATCTGTGAGTCAAATGAAAAAAGATCTCTGACTGTGCACTGTGCTAACACGGCACACAAGACAGTCCGTGTTGTGAAGAGCACATATAAGGTTTAAGAACAGAAGGAATGTTATATATTCGATGATAGAATAATGGCAAATGTCCCAAGAGGTTCACAGCCTACACCAATATTCTCATATTTACTGAAATTGCTTCTGTTAGGGGAATTGTGTACAACTGGGAAAAAAATGAATTAGAGCAAAAAGAAGGAAAGTCAAGAGGGGAGACAGAGAAGTAGATGAGGGGTAAAGATGAGGTGGAAGACTGTGGGACTTGGGAAAAGTGGGTGTAGGAGAGAGACAGAGACAAAGAGTTGAAGCAAAAAGCCCAAGAGTGCCAAGGTGGGAAAAGTCCAGTCAGATTCCAGAAGGAGCTGGGAATTTGCTGTGGTCCTTCTGTGTTTACCTCTGCTCCGCTCCCCCAGAGTCCTCCAGTTATACCAGGACGTGGGTACTGACAGTCCATCTTAATTTCACATGGTCTCTGCTGTGACTAGTAAGGACAAACTTACAATTGTCTAGTTATAGATCATGCCTATATTCCACTTGCTAGTAAGCTAGAAATTTATTTTTTAAAAGAAAGATTTGTTATTTCAGTCCTTTTCTTTCAATGTATGTGAGGGGAATACATTGAGTGGTCTCTGTATTGAAACACGGCACAGACCATGAAATCAGAGATCATTGATACAATATAAACTGAAATATTAAAGCAGAGATAGTGCCTGAGGAAAACAATAATTCCTGAAATATTACATTATGAACCTTTTTTTTTCCCAAATATATTTATTTTAATAAACAAGTCATTAGTAAGCACATCTTGTGAAAAAGAATTCACTCAAGCTGTCTTACAAATGCCATTCTCAAACATTTTATTTGATAGAGATCATAATCTAGATTTCTTATCTGCAGAATTTCTGTTTATCTTTTGAAATAGTCTCCCTTTTTATGTTCTAGGAATGCTTTGTGTGGTGTTTGCTGTAGATGGGAGCCATGATATAAAGATTTATGTGAGTGTAAGCTCCTCAAAAATTAGATATACTCTATACCATCTCTTTTATTTCACAGACTCTGGATGCCAGGTTCACATGAAGACAAAACTCCCTAATTTTTCTCATATGATTTCTGACAAACAGTGTTGATGAAGCCCCAAAATACTGTTGCTGCAGCTGGCATAGAAAAATCAGATATTCAGCTAGTACTAAAGTCTCTGTATAATGTTACCTCATTCATAGTGTTACCTTTTCAGTCATATTTTTTTTGAGTGGGGAAGGAACATGTATTGCCAACATACATGCTATCAAACTGGGAGTTTTTAAGCATACAGGTCCTAATTCTGCAACGATCTCTATACAAGTAGATGACTGTGCAGAGTGCCAGTGACTTCTCTAAGGCAGTCTATGCAGGGAATCCGTCTGTGTGAGCTTACTGCAGGAATGGGGCTATATGCTGATGGAAAACCATTCATGAAACTCCTGTTCATGTTCATGTCAAACTGAGGGCAATAAGCCATATGATCCTCCTATGTAAAATTTTGATGATAAGTCAAAATAGCTTCAGTTTATTCCTCGTCACTGACTTTTGTATTTTCTTCATTAAAGAAGAGCGTAAGTGCCATTTTACTTGCCATGATACATGCAACTGGTAGTTTCAAAAAATTGTGTTTCTTCTACTACTACTTTTTCAATTGAAGTACTAAATTTTGACTTCTCTGTCTCTGCCAGGAGCTTTTTCCCTTGGGAAATACTTGTCAAATGTAAATGAGCTACCAGATCTACCATCTTTCTTAACAGAAGTACTCTGTGCACTTACGAATAGTGCATCAGAGAGCTGGGACAATGCTGATATTTAATTATTAGAGTTATTAGAAACTAACTGACATTTTTGATTGATTTTCTACTCTTCTGCACATATAGAAGCAGAGTGAAAAAGGCAGCCTTGATATTCAGTCAATATCTATGTTTTTTAACATTAATACTTGCAGGGATTGCTTTGATATCAGCCTAATACATTTTCCAGACACAGGTATAGACCATCAGAGATTTTATTAGCACATGTTCAAAAAGCAATTGCAAGCATAATGGTAAATGCTTCTTCTCAAGTGTCAGAAGCTTTGAAGACTGTGCATGTCCTTTAAAAGCATATCAGCAATTAAAAAAAAAAAACAAACTGACTGCATTTATTAGTTTTCATTTCACAAAGCTCTTGTAGCATCCATTATGAAGTGCCTATGGAATGTAAAGAGTTGCTGATAGCATATGGATCCTGTATGGAGGGCAATTCTCTTATCACATGCCATAGTTTCTGTTTCTCATCATGATAATTTTAGAGCCTTTTGCGTAAAAATTGTACTGCTTATTGCTGCTGAGTTCAGCTCTTCCCACTTCTTTTTTATCACCCAGTGACATAATCCTTTTTAAAAAATGTCATAATCCCCATGGCAAATAATCATAACATCATAAAGACATAGTTTATATGGCTTCACTCCCTGTAAATGGCATTAGGTGTAGAACTGGAACTTCCGTCCCCTGAAGGAATGTTTTCACTTTAGGAACTTGTTTTGTTCTTGAAATGTGCTTAGTTTGGTTTTACTTTCATGAATGTTTAATTACTCAAACAAGTGTTATGCTGAATCAACTCACTACACGTGCGGGTCACTGGCAGCCAATGGGAACAAAGAATTAATTATCAGATCTTTAATTAAAAGAAAACAAAGTCTGATAAATATAGAGGGGAAAAAAACAACTATTTTTCACACTTTCACCAATATATTGATGTGCTCACAATTTGCCTAAAATGGATTTTAGGATCTTTATCAAGAAAGAATGTCAGGGCTTTTGTTTAGTGAAAATGGTACACTGAAATATAGACTTCCTCTCGTTCATTTAGCATTGTGCACCAAGTTGTCTTTGTGTCTTAGAAAAAACGAAATAACAAAAAACCAACCTGCATAAGCTTATTGCAGTTGTGTGGTTGTACTGTCAGACTGCAAAATAGCTGAGCCACATTTAATGTCTAAATTTGACTGTGCTACATAACAAAAGATCGGTACTTTTCAGCCTCCTAATTCAAAAGAAACAATTACATGTATATAGAAAGGTGAAAATTCCAGTGGAGCAATTGTCTGGCCATGTGCAGAAAGACATCTATATGATTGCTCGTTGTAACCCTGGGCAGCATTCTGCCACTTAGATAACTTACAGAGAAAGTTTATGTTCTACCAGCCCTTGTTTGTGGTCATGTCACCCTCTGATGGTCAGGTCTCCAGAGGAGCGTAAGTGCTGCATTGACTTAAGTGTTAAAGAAAACATTTTTACCAGTTCTCCAGTATCATTTCCCTGTGAGTATGCATGAACTGTCTAAAGTTCATGGCTGTTATCTGCAGCGTGTCAGGTTGCATGGGGAGTGCCAGAACAGTAGCGGCAGGAGATATAGAATAGTCTCTGGAGAAGAATACTGCTAACAGTATTTGCAGATCTTTGAAGTATCTGCCTAAGGTGATAGCATGTTGGAGTACATGACTGAAGATAAGTACAACGCACACAAGGGAGAGGCCAAAGTGCCAGGCTGTAAGAAAGAACTGTGCTCTATCAGCGGAAACGTCCCAGAGCACCAGCGTTGCATCCTAGCTTCTCCCTCACTGTCTGAAGTATGGCATGCTAGACACCCTCCCACCAGTCTGACCAGCTGGGGATGGTACGTTTGATGACAGACAGGGAGAAAGATCCAGGGACTGATTTGCTGATGGGGTCATGGGGAAGAGAAGTTGGGATTCTGTGGCGCCAACCCCATAATCTATATATGAGATTTGAAGGGGGTGGTTTTGCTACCTCAGAGTCACAAAGCAGCTTGCCTCTCGTCCAGTTGCCCTCATTTCATGTGTTGATTTATAATGGTGGCTGGTGAGTACTAGCAACTGTACAGTCAGCATTTATTAACTGCACAGCAATATAGGTACCCAAATGATTGCCATTTTCACGTTTCCTGCACTCTATGTGTGTGCATCTTTGGGAAACCTCCACAGAGAAACCTCTCTCAAGCTAACACAGGCACTCTCTATCACTTTTTCACCTTTGCAGTGCCTTCCTACAGCCATGAGCTTGGTCCTAACCCATGTTCGGAGGAGAAATCCTACTTTTAAAATCTTCTTTTATTCCATAGAGAAGTCCATATCCTTTGAAATGCTGAGATCAGTCGCCTTCCAGATTCAGGGCATTTTTTTTCTGAAAGTAGTAGCTTGATTCCTAATGACTTTGAACAAGGGGACCCCAACTGAGAGTGTCTGACTGCCCAGAAGGAAAAGCCACTGAACTCAGCATCGTCAGGATCAGGCCTTAGATAATTGGCCAGTAGCCTGAAGGTTTGTGTCACATTTTGATGTTGTTATACCTTTCCTGCTGATTTCCTTGACCTCATTACTCTCTTTTTGTAGAATTACCAAATGTGCAATTTGGCTTATTTACTTATAAAGCATAATGGGGACTAATGATAGAATGGTCCTTTTTTCTTCTTCCGTACAAAAAGAACAAGCAGCTGGAAAGCAGGTAAATGCTCCTCAGGGTGTCTGCAATTACACAGCTGAGAGGCACTTCTGGCCCTCACATCGCTCCAACTGTCACAGCTGTATGATCCACTAGTGAAAAAACCACGTACTCTCTCCTTCCACTCTTGCCCTCTGGATAAGGGATAAGAGAAGCATATTGGAGACAGAGTTAAAATGACTACTGCGCCTTTAAAGCTTTTGTTATGCTGGAAGCCAATGAGTGCTTGAAATTTCAAAGCACTTTCTAAGTATCTAACCAGTGAAACAGATATTTTTAATTCTACATTTAGAAAGCAAAGCCTGCCCAAGCAATTTAATTCTTTTTACAGCTTTCCTGAAATGGTTGCAATCTGTGTGACAGGGGAATGGGCAGCAGGAAAAAATGTTTGGCAATTTTGCTGTTACAACTCAGCCTGTTTTGTAGTCTGTGCTTGCAATTTAGTGCAGAGACAATTCTCCAAGATCTAATAAGAGCAGATTAATTTTTTGGCATTTAATTTAGCTTTTGTCATCATTTGCACAGGATGAATTCTAGATGATTTTTGAGAATGCTATGGCCTTGACTACCCTTAACTCCCAATGGATGACACTTTGCGCTGGTGCCACTTGGCAATACTGGGCACAGGAGGGAATTGTGGTGAGGGAATTATATCTAGCTGGGCAATTTTCACATATTGATGACTCCTGGAGAGGCCACTGTTACTGCTTTCTTGTTTATTATCAGAACATCAAAAAGCATTGCAGCAAAGACCTCAGCCTCAGAAATCTCTGAATATAGAAATGGTCAGTGATGCTTCAGTGGGTGGTCTTGGTTGCCCTATGCCAGAACACTCTTGGTGTTATATCTTAAATAGGAAAATTATTGTCAAATATGCTTATATTTAAAACTAAGCTAGAATATTCAGCCCTAAAAAATATTCTCTTCCAATGTGGCTTTTCACCTTTGTTATGTGAATCAACTGTGCTGCAAGATGATTATACAAGAATTGTCTTTAAACTTGCTAGCTTAGGCTGCAGATGCCTCAGCAAAGGAGCTGATGCAAGTTGCAGAACCTGCTTGAGAAGCAGGGTGGGTAATTGGAGAGATGGGAGGAAATGGGGTTATGTCAGCTGCACTGTAAGAATGAGCAAAGCATACTGAAAAAAGATGCAAGTAGTTCGATGTCCATCATAGCCAGTAGCCAAATGGTGATTTCTAGGGATAAATGTAGGAGGACACAGACAAAGAGGTAGGGTTTTGTTTTGTTTTGTTTTGTTTTCAAAGCTGAAGAGCTCTAGGTGCTCGGTTACTTCTCATCTGTTGCCATTTCATGCTCTTGGTAAGTGTCATTGTCTCCTGTGAATGTTTTTGAGATGGAAATCAGAACTACATTTCCCCAGATGCTCTTATACCACAGATTTTGTACTGTGGCACAATGTTTTGTTTTGTTATCTATTCCTTTCCTAATAATTTCTTGTCTTTGATTTGATTTTGTGTCCATTGTTGATCATTGGGCTGCCAGGTCCTAAGCTGAGGTTGAAGCAGCTGTGTTACTGTGGCGGTTTGGATACAACACTACTAGCCTTCTGTGTTGCTGATTTCTTTATGTGGAATAGTTACAATTTACCACTCCAATTTCTGTTTAAACCAAACCCTCCTAATTTATACTTGTAGGCAAAACAAGCACATGTTGTTTATTTCAATGGCTAAAATGAACTGTCCCTACCTTCACATAATGGTTAACACCAGGGACTAAGTCAGAACTTAGTGTGAGTCTACAGCAACAGCCAAATTACTGGCCTTTAGAAAGAGAAGAGAGTGGATTCCAGACTTCTGCGATGAGTTACATCAGAAGGGAATAATTCTCTCCACACACTTTTTTAGTGGGCCATTTGTAAATCTTGCAAAATACTTCTTGAATTGTCTTGAAGCTACTTTACAACAGAACACAGTATTTGTGTCACTAGGTGCTATTTTTTGAAATAATTATCTATTTACAATTCTAATCAATGTATGTATGTTTCAAATTGCAAATAGTCTAAGGCGCAGATTTCAAGCCCTACTTATTTCTTAAAATGTGGTTGAATTATCCTGTTAATGTTGATAAGTAGCATAGTTTGAAGAAGTAAAACTCCATGCTGTTGCTAGATTTTACAGTATTAGAAGATTCCTTTATTATATTTTCACTCTGTCCTCGTAAAACCAGGATGATTTCTAGCTCACCACGACGTGGAAGCAGAGAGCAGCATTTTTGAAGGTAAATAAAATACAGTTACTTAGCCTCACCACTGTCACTGCATATGTGACTGTATAAAAACCTTTTCCTGAACCATTCCTGCTACAAAGCTCTTCAAATTCAGGAGATTGCTGCCATGTTATGGGTGCCTTTATGCTGGATTACTAGAGATAGTACTTTCTCACACTAGGTGGATGTTCTTTGATGCTTTAGGTATAACAGTATATGGTTGGCTTATTCCATAGCAGACAACCTGCTAATAGATTATATTTAACAAGATCGGTTCACTGCATTGGCTGGAGGTTTAAAACAAAAAGCCTTGCACAACATTGACTGCTTTTTAGAAGACAGGCTGTTTTCTACTCTGGATCAAAGACAAGGATGAACGTCCAGATCTTAGGGTTCTGATTTAAAGGATGGAGATCTCAAGAGACTGTATTTAACACTGTACTCTTGTGCTATTTTTAATATTTTGATTAATAGAGTTGACTGACCAAGGAAATAGGTGAGTTAAGTGCATTTCCTGGTGGTTTTCTTATTGCTTGGATAGCCTGACATATATCGTTCATCCTTTTTACTACAGTTTAAGCTTAACTAATTGGATGGCATTATTGGTCACCAGAAACATATAGAACTTTTAAGATTTTTCATCCTTGTACTTGGTCATTTATAGCAATCAAGGGAGGGATGATAGCTGGGTCTTCTGTCTTTAAAGATGCAGAGAGGGAGTAAAATAATACAAAGATGCATTTTTCTGAAAAGAAGAATCTGTGTAAGGATTTGTCTTGTGAAATTATAGATAACTTAACATCCAACAAAATATTTTTCTAGCACTACAGATTGTAAAGGAAGTGTAATAGCATTCTCTGTGTCCTTAACAGAAAGTGTGATACCAGCTTATTGAAGTGAGCCCTCAATCTTGTAAGTTTTCAGTTAGTCTTCAAATAGAATAAAGTGAGTCAGACAATCAAAGAAAGAGATTTGATTACTCAGCAGAGGCCTCTAGCTTTTAACTCAATACTGTAATTTTGAATCTGCACTTGCAGTGATCACTATAAATATTGCTTCATAGTTTAGTCATCTAAAAGTCTTGTCAGGAAACAATTACAGAAGGCCAGACTTGGCATAATTAAATGAAGTGAGTGGAATTTTACCAATGATGCATTTGGATCAAGATTACACTGAAGTCTAAATGAAAATACTAAGTGTGCAACTGTTTCTAATTCTTATTAGACAAGAATAAAATAATGTGTGGACATTTCTAGAAACTGTTATCATAGAATCATAGAATAGTTAGAGTTGGAAGGGACCTTCAAAGGTCATCTAGTCCAACACCCCTGCAAGGAGCAGGGACATCCCCAACTAGATCAGGTTGCTCAGAGCCTCATCCAGCCTGGCCTTGAACGTTTCCAGGGATGGGGCCTCCACCACCTTTCTGGGCAACCTGTTCCAGTGTTCTATAACTCGCATGGTAAAAAATTTTTTCCTAATTTCCAATCTAAATCTACCCCCCTCGATTTTAAAACCATTACCCCTCGTCCTATTGCAACAGGCCCTACTAAACAGTCTTTCCCCATCTTTCTTGTAGGCCCCCTTGTGGTACTGGAAGACCGCTATCAGGTCTCCGCGGAGCCTCCTCTTCTGCAGGCTGAACAGCCCCAACTCTCTCAGCCTGTCCTCATAAGAGAGGTGCTCCAGCCCTTTTATCATCTTCGTGGCCCTCCTCTGGACCTTCTCCAACTGGTCCATGTCCTTCTTATGTTGGGGGCTCCAGAACTGGACACAGTACTCCAGGTGGGGTCTCACCATGGCAGAGTAGAGGGGGAGAATCACCTCCCTCGACCTGCTGGCCACGCTTCTCTTGATGCAGCCCAGGATGCGGTTGGCCTTCCGGGCCGCGAGGGCGCATTGCCTGCTCATGTTAAGCTTCTCATCCACCAGCGCTCCCAAGTCCTTCTCCTCAGGGCTGCTCTCAATCAATTCTCCACCCAGCCTGTATTTGTGCCTGGGATTGCCATGACCCAGGTGCAGGACCTTACACTTGGCCTGGTTGAACTTCATGAGGTTGGCACAGGCCCACCTCTCCAGCCTGTCAAAGTCCCTCTGGATGGCATCCCTCCCTTCCAGCGTGTCAACGGCACCACACAACTTGGTGTCATCGGCGAACTTGCTGCGGGTGCACTCTATCCCACTGTCCATGTCGCCGACAAAGATGTTGAACAGGGCCGGGCCCAGCACGGACCCCTGAGGGATGCCACCCGTGACCGGTCTCCACCTGGACATCGAGCCGTTGACCACCACTCTCTGAGTGCGGCCATCCAGCCAACTCCTTATCCACCGAGTGGTCCGTCCATCAAACCCATGTCTCTCTAGTTTAGAGAGAAGGATGTTGTGCGGGACAGTGTCAAAAGCTTTGCACAAGTCCAGGTAGATGATGTCAGTTGCTCGTCCCTTGTTCACCGATGCCGTCACCCCGTCATAGAAGGCCACCAAATTGGTCAGGCATGATCTGCCCTTGGTGAAGCCATGTTGACTGTCACCAACCACGTCCTTGCTCTCCATGTGCCTTAGCATGGTTTCCAGGAGAATCTGCTCCATGACCTTGCCAGGCACAGAGGTGAGGCTGACCGGCCTGTAGTTACCTGGGTCTTCCTTATTCCCCTTTTTAAAAATTGGCGTTATGTTCCCCCTCTTCCAGTCATCGGGAACCTCACCAGACCGCCATGACTTCTCAAATACAATAGCCAGTGGCTTGGCAACTTCATCTGTCAGTGCCCTCAGGACGTGCGGATTGATCTCATCAGGGCCCATGGACTTGTGCACCTTTAGGTTCCTCAGATGATCCCGAACCTGCTCTTCAAGTACAATGGGCGGTTCTTCATCCTTGCAGTCCCTGCTTGCACCTTCTACAGCTTGGGTGGTGGGACAAGAGATCTTGTCGGTGAAGACTGAGGCAAAAAAGTCATTGAGAACCTCAGCCTTCTCCATGTCCTGGGTAACCAGGACACCAGTTCCCTTCCAGAGGGGGCCTACATTTTCCCTGGACTTTCTTTTGTCCCCTACGTACCTATAAAAGCTCTTCTTGTTGCATTTTATATCCCTGGCCAGATTCAGTTCTGCCAGGGCTTTGGCCTTCCTTACCTTATCCCTGGCCACTTGTGCAGCCTCTCTGTAGACCTCCCAGGCTACCTGTCTCCGTTAAGGACTTATGTTAAGGACTTATGACTCCATTAGAAACCCAGATAGCATCAATTCAATATTCCAGTTGTCACAATATTCCCCACCATCATTCCTTACACTGTACAGATTTCCACTCCTCTAGCTACTATGATAGGCAGAGGAAATGTAAGTTCCTGTTTTTCCATTGCACTAAAGTTCTCCTGTTTTTCCACCAGATTCCTTTATGTCCCTATACGTATCCCAGAGTTAACACAGCTTTCAGTATTGCAACACTGCAGTCTTAAAAATCCGAAACAACTGCCGATTTCAGCACTAGATGACTGCTTGCCAAAGGAGAGAAAATACCATCATCATCATATCACATATTAGCTTACTCCCTATATACAGACCTAATAAGCCTAGAACTTGCCTAGGAAAATGGAAAACTAAGGAAACCGTTGACCTCAACATTTGTGGAGTTCATAGGTGAGATGTTTCTCCATTTATTTTGGAGAAGGAAAGAAGGCATGATTTGGTAGTATGTTCTTGCTACACCTACTGAAGTACACACAGACTGATTATGATCATATTTTTTGGTAGTAAGAGCATATGGAAACCTACATGAAAATCCATGGGCTCATTTCGTTTCCTGACATAATGTAGGATCTCCTACTTTCCACTAATCACTCCCTACCAGGCTGAATGGATGTGCTAGGGTAACTGCATAGAAGACTTAAGGATTCATTCAGCCAGAAAAGGTGTCAGACCATCTGCAGTGCTTACTGCCAACTCCCTCAGCAGGGTGACTAGTTTGCATCCTGTTCTGAGATGCCTTTTACTGCAGGCTGTTCAGGGCGTCAGCTGAAAGTTATAGTTTATGTTCTGCTTGCAGGAGCAAAAAAAAAAAAACATAGATGCACTTAACCACAGCTCCTAAGTTCCTCTGTGAAGTTGTGCCAAAAATGCAAATACCACTTTGTGAACTAGGAACCAAGGGCATGGAAAGTAGGGTATAATGACCATGGTAACCAGCAGACTGAGTAAATTATAGGAGCTATCCATGAGTGACAAAGAACAAGCAACAACTGAGTTTTATAGACTTTTTAGGGTTTCTAAACTCTAGTAGAATATTTGGTGTGGGTTCTGCTTTCATGCTGTGCATGCTTTTAATTAGAAAACTTACTATTTCCTGGTGGTAGTGTAATTACAACTAGCGAGGAGTAAAATTGAAAGCACACATTGTGTTTGGAAGATTAATTACATGAAAGATTAACAAAGGCAGTTATAAATGATAAAGACAGTTTGGCAGGAATATCTTGGATTAAGCAGTTAAATGTTCTCACCATAACTCTTAATTGTAGCATATTCACTGTTTCTGGAAATACAGTATACATGAGATGTAACTTTTCCTTAGAGAAACCTTGAAAATATTTCAATTGTGCTTTACCAGCTGGCCTTAGGTCCACGTAATAATAGGCCGTCAATTTAAAAATTAATAAGTCTTAGTATGAGTGTATCTGCTTAATTAAATTATCTGCTTAGGCTAAAACTCAAAAAGAAATTAAATGTTTTCTTTGCTAATGTGGACAAGTGTCAAGGAAGTACATTTGGCTATATAGTTGTGCTTTAACTATCATAGACTTGGAAGTTTTGTAAGCCATATTGGAAATGAATATGAGGTAGCGTGTCAGCAGTGAAATTTTGGATGATGGATTGTTGATGAAGTAAGAAGCAAGCAATATATAGATTCACAGTAATGTAAAGGTGCAAACTTTGTATCAAAATTATGAAAAATAAAGTTAATGTTCTTCACTTGATTGTTCATTTAAAAACTTAACTTTCTTAGGATTTTATATGCAATTTTAATTCGATACTACTTTTTAAAATTTCTCTAGCTCTTAAAACACAGAAAACTCTTCTACTAAACAATATAGTTGAAAATAAAAGCTGAATTATTTACTAAACACTAACATTAGAATTTTTTTGCTGCTCAGGTGTGCAATACTGCTCACAAAGTGTATTTTGCCTATATAAATACATGCTTGGATATTGGAGTGAAGTCCAAATTCCATTTACTAATCTTATTACTTAAGCATCAGGAAATAATAAAGATATGAGTTTTCCAGTGGATGTTATTATCAATGTCCTTGTCTACTTTTCCTCTAATTTTTATTGCATTGCTGCAAAACCCACTTGATGAGAATGGGAATCGATAGTAACCCTTATTTTTTGCAAAGTATCAGAGAACAATCTTCTAATATCTGTGAAAGATAAGGAAATACTGCTACTCACATTTACATGTGGGGAGTTGATGAATCTCTGTTTATTCTTGCAATTCTACCTGTCTCCAAAAAAAGAGATCTGAAAACCCCAGCAAGCTGCCACTTATCTCTCAAGCTGCTGTACATGCTTCCAGGCACCTATGGTTTTGTTTATGTGTGTGATCAGGTGTTCCTCTGTCCTGACACAGCTGAACCTCTCTCATCAGATGTGAAAGCCTTGTCCTCAAAAAGTCTGAAAGGCTACGTGAATTTACAGAGCAGACTCTCTCCTTGCAAGATTAGGCAGTAGATCCTTTAAAGAGGTAGATAAATAACTTTTTATATCACTGCAAACACCTTTTTAGCCTCACAAAGAAGCCCCTTGAAATTATGTTAAGTATAACTGAAAGCCTCTGGAGGACTTCTGATTGAGACTTCTGGAAGAGTCCAACACGGTTTTCCCTAGCTCCCAAATTCAATGAGGCTTAAGCAAAAGACCGCTATCAACCTGCTCAGAAGTTGGCAGTTTGTGCAGCATGTGTAGGAACAGTTGCAGCTACCTAGGGAATTTCAGTTCAAGCAAAGAAGCATGCGGATATTTTAATTGCTTGGACTCATGAGTTGGAACAATTTACATTGCAACGCTTGGCCAAGTTACCATTTTCTGCCTTGTCATCATCTGCACAGCTCGCTGAGCTTCTTCTGAACTCCCATAATTTGTAGTCTGACATACTAAGGTAAATATGACTTGTGTTGTGTACGGCCCATAAACACATGCTTTATTTCAGCCACTTGACTAATCCTATCATTGTGCAGCAAAGCAGTCAAGTGTGTATTCATCTCCTTGAAGTTAGTGAGAGTTCAGAACAGAATTAAGATAAAACATGTACCTGAGTGCTTTGCTAAAGCAGTACTCAAAGGAAATCCTTTTGTATAGTCTTTTCTGTGAAGCATACAGTCTGCTGTATTCCATTTCAATAATTCCAGTTTGTTGATAAACTTGTGTAGTTATTCTCAGCTGTAGATTTTCATAGCTCCAAAATGTGTTGGTTTAAAAAGCAAAAAGTAGTAGTTAACATTGGATTGATAATGAGTAGTGGGCTGATGGAAGGAAAAAAATAATTATTATTACTTCAATAAACATCAAGCAATCTTTGCATTTATATTGTCAGCTCTAGCTAATTTGTACATGAAAACCTTCTAGAAGGTTCATGAAGAGCTTTCAGACTCCTAAAATTAGAATTTCTTAACTTTTTAGTTTATGAATAAAACAATTATCTCAATGTTGATTTAATACATAACTATGATATTGTTTTGATTTTTACACCCATTGATAGGATAGCATATGTTGTACTCGGAAACAGGAACCAGTTTGGAGACATTTTGCATTTTGGTATGACTAATGTACTTAAATATCAAATACTACAATATATGTTTGTAAAGACTAGCATGAGAAAATATAGCTCTTACAGTAGTGTTAAAGTAATAATTAACAAACTAGATTCAGCACTGGTGGTTTTACTTGCAATAGGTACTGACTTGCTGCAGTAGCCTGGTACAGGTACACTTGGTTATCCTCTTTAATATCCTTTGTTCTGTGCAGAACTGATGGCATTTAGAATACATGTGCACATATGAACATAGTTAATTGAATTAATAATGTGATTGACCAATTAGTTTCCTTAGTTTCATTGAATTCCTGTTCTTAAAAAAAAAAAAAGTTTCTCAAATATACAATCATGTTTTGCTAATTTACTAAATAAAACCACTTAGGTGAAAGTAAGAGGCAAATTGGCAAAAATAGTGCCCATTTAGTACATAATATAGAGTTTCTTCAAGATCCTTAAGATGAATGACCTCAGGTATGTTATTTGGGTGCCTTTTCTGATGAAGTCTATGAATCATTTCACTTCAAGCTGAAGTTAATGGAGCTGGAATGAAGCTTTGTTTAGAGTTCTCATA
The DNA here is from genome assembly GCF_036417535.1 of Chlamydotis macqueenii. NCBI lineage: Eukaryota > Metazoa > Chordata > Aves > Otidiformes > Otididae > Chlamydotis > Chlamydotis macqueenii. Next base: position 29,590,679 of record NC_141557.1, read on the forward strand.
ATTAAAGTGTCATTACACATTTTTACTGCTGTTTTGTTGAAAATGGTGTCCTTGGCAATCATTACTTCAGTGGAGACCCATCTTTGATAGCCTTTTTGAACATTACTTCCACAAGTCTGTTTCCAAAAGATTACTTTCAAATGCAATTAAATTTGAACTTGAGGGCAAAACTGTGCCAGATGGTAAAATGATTTCTTCAAAGTGGAAGGGAGTGTTGTGAAGAAATGGCTACCATACTCTAGTTTACTTAGAATTCTCAAAGGCAATTATCCTCTAAGCTAAATTAACACCATTATCATCTTGGCAATTAATGAACTACAGTGAAAGAAGTATCTTATTATTATTGGTGATAAAATAATAGAATACAGATATTAGTGTCTGGCTAGATTTACATTGATCTAGCAGCAAGAGAAAATAATGACACTGTAAAGTAAGGCTACTAAATGTTTTAATTTAATTCAAATAGAAGTTATTACAAATTAATACAGTTTCTTATGAAATGTTGATCTTTATAAGTTCAGTTTTCATCTGAAGATTTGCATTCTTTGGTGAATTTCAGATAGAAGAGTAGTTGCACTTTTACTTATGGGGTTTAATCCACATTAAAAAAAAAATATAGCTGTGCCAGACCTTTACTCTCTGCTCCCTTAATCGCTGCAGTCTTTGGCATTGTAGAGGCATAACTAAAGATGAGATTTTGAACATTCTGTATTCTCTTTTTGCAATGCAAATATCATACCACAGGTTCTGGGTTTCCAGGGCACTGAAAAGAAAGTCTGAAGGTCTGAAATGAAGACATGAGCCAACAATGACTATCTGAATTGAGTGGGTTCTCTGTTGAGGCAACAATTAGAGTGTGATATCCACCAGGTTAATCTTAGTAACCTAATAATTTTTCAAAGACACACTAAACTTCTTGTTATCAACTCCTGATCAGGTTATCAATCTGTACTCTCTTACTAACAATCTCCACAACAGATTCTGTCATGCTGTGACAACCAAAAAGTGAATTTGCTCTGTTAAATATTCCTTCTTACTCTTAAAGTTTGATAAGCAACTTCCTGGCTGTGAATTGTGATACCATCTCTGGTGCTAACTGGATTATTTAGCAAACAGCTGTGTAACTGAGAATTCAAGAGTAGCCACATGTTTAGCAGTGAATTGCTGAGGATTTTTATGTCTATGAACATTTGTTCAATGCCAAGTCTATCTCCACAGTGCTGACCTGACCAAATTTTGTTTTCATATTCTTGACTTTGTAATCTTTGTTTAAATCTCTATTTGTGTCTTTACACATTGAAAATTTGTTCCCATCCTTATTTTATCCCTTATAAATTGAAGAAGGATTAGCAGGAGAGGGAACTAAGTACAGGAAGCCCAATAGCACAATTTGAGGTCATATACTCTTTCCCATCTCATAGCATGAAAGAAAAAGCTTTCAGCAGTTTTCTAACGCTGAAAGTGGCAAAAGAATTGTGAGAGTCATTCAGCAAAAAGACTCCATACCGATGTTACAAAGGAAATTTCAATGTCCCTTTTTTATGAAAACAAGAATTGTCATTTAGGAGATGGAAGGAATTACAATCAAACAATTTAGTATTCTGTCTGTCATTATGTGAATAGTAATGCCGAGGATTTCTGGCAGGTTCTGTGCTTGTAGATTGGATTGCTGCAGCCAATGCATCCATAGGAAACAAGTAAGATATAATTGGGTGAGAAAGAAGGATTAAAAAAAAGGTTATAAAAAGCAGAAGTCACAACAACTTTTTTTGCCCAAGCAGTTGATAGGTATGTAACTCTTCTAGCAAGGTAAATTTTTTAACAAATGTATATAACTAACAGTTTTAGTCTTCCCATTACTTTTCCCCATGTGCCACCATCTTCAGATACCCTGTGCGGTAAGAGAAAGTAAAATCCTGTAAAACAAGTAACGTGGGGGAAATGACTTTCTGAATTTTGTGAAATTTTTAATTTGTTAAAGGAAGACTGTATTGTAGTCATTACACCGCATACAGAAAATAATTTGTGCTCCTGATGCTTGCTATATTTTATCTGAACTTTTATGATTATTAAATAAATATGAGAAACCTTTTTTAATGCTACATTAGTTACACAGTAGAAAGTGTTACACTAGTACTGCTAGTCTGTTTCTCAGGTAACAATTCTTCACATTGTTTAGAGGAGAAGACAGTGATTTCTCTGTAGCAAAATTAGCAGAGCTGAAAGTATTTCAGTAAATGTTACCTTCAAAAGTTACCATTAAAATGATATGTGATTAGTAGCCTTGGAAAATGCCATCCTCAACATAGAAAGTGAGTTCTCTGAAATCATGTAAATGCAAGATTCTTCTGGGGACATCCTTGTCCTGTAGTGGTCAGGACAAAAAAGAATTATAAATGATACAAAATCAACGTTATGAGAAAAAAACAAATGCATCAAAAATCTGACAGCACTCTAGTACTGGAAAAGAGAGGAAATTTAGGAGAGTGAAGGTGATGTTACTAAGATATTAAGTTGGTAAAACTGTTGGTTTAAAAACAATAGGCCAAATGCATAACAACATGGAAATTATAATTATCATAGTCAGAAATTCTTGTGGGTTTTATTAGTTATTGTTAGATGTACTGCCTCTGTATCCCTGACTGATGCTAAACAAGGTAAGAGCATGGAAGAGTACAGCTATTCTCTGGTTAGGGCAACATCATATGCCAACATTGAAAGTGGAAAAGAAGAAAAGTCCTTGTAGGAAGAACACTGAATTTTTCAATAATTCCATTGTTTTTTAAATGGATAATAGCCAACTGGGTTGATATATATACCTAAACAGAGACCTCTCTTTGTGGAAGATCTTAATTTTGGCTTCAGGATAAGAAATAGAAAACTTCAAGTCATGCATGGTTCTGGGTAATAAAATTTAACAATTTCTTAAAAACTAATGCTTATAGATGGCTCTGTGCTACTGGCTGTGATTGTACATATTGCAAAACTCACAATATCCTTGTAGTCTCCTGCGGTCTGTTCTGAGTCTATTTTGAGCCCACTTTCATGTTAAAATGTTTCTTCTAAGTAGTGTAGTTGATATTTATTTTTTTTAATATTCTAAATGAAAACCACATACATTTGGATAGAAACCCGATAACAGTAAATTGTTTCTATAAAACAAATGAACATGATGATTTTATGAAATTATGAAATAAATATATTGATAAGTTGCACAATTAAGTGAGACGTTAATATATATATTATTGCAAGTGTTCCAAAGAGTTTATTAATTCAGAAAGCAACAGAGGTATTTATATGGATTGTTTAAAAATATCTGAATATCTTAAGTGCTTTTGAAACTACAGTGCCTAAAAACATTGCTTCAAAGATAGAAAGATAGATGATACAATATTTTTAAGTTAAAGTGCTGAGAGCAGAAAACTATAGTGTAAAATGTGTTATGTGTACAAAATTTTTTTTTACTGCTGTGTCTCTATTGATATTTTACCAGAATGACTTTTCTTTTTTTTTTTTTTTTTTGAGGAAGGATTTCACTCTTTTCCTTTTCTCCTTCATAACACTTTTATGATGTCTCAGTGCCACAGCCTACTGCAAAGAGTGTTTTCTGATAAAACCTGATCTTGCCTCATCATATAACAAGCAGTAATAAGCAGATTCTTACTGGTATCTGAGAACGGACACAATGCCACTTAACATAGGGATATCACATAGAGGTACTAACTCTGCTACCAAAAGCAGTATAATGATATTAGCACCCTAATATGTGCTTTGCTAGTAAAACTATTAAACTCTGCCCCTTACCACAGAAAATTAATTTAAGTGTAGGACAGTACTAGTATGCCTATACAGATCCTCATTCTGGAAATAATGCAATTGCAGCTATTTTGTTTTCTCCTTTATTGTGAGGAAATGCCCAGAACTGTAGATGGTAAATAATACATTTAAATGTGCTGAATCTAGCAGAGGAAATAGGAGGAGTGAGAAGGCAGTGAGAGAATGCCTGGGACAGCAATGTGAGCTAAGACCTTACATTTGCTTATGGAATTGTCACCATCCTTACGATCATGTGGTAGCTGCCAGCTTTATAGTTCTTAGATGCAAATTTTATGCCCTTCCTTGTTGCATTTGCCCAACTATAAGATTAAATTAATGATGTGTACCTGAAACATTTGGTTTCATTTCCTGTATTTCTCAAGGATATTCCTCTTGTTAGATGATGCGTGTTGCAGGAATCACAGGTTTCTGATTATGGCTTTGAACTTTTCCTAGCTGTAATAGCTTTAATAAGCAGTGAACTTTAATGAACTCTAAAGAATAAAAAAATGCCAAATGCTTTGCAGGTTTGGTTTTCTTTTACCCCCTAGCAAAAAATAAAAGTGACAGTGCCATTGATTGGATACCAGATGACAGTCTTCTTGTAACATAATTGTGGTAGCAGATAAAGGCAAGTCAGGATTTGGTCTCCAAAACAGAACTTAATACATTCAGTAAGAAATGGTGTCCCAAAGGCATTCATGCTCCTAGTGGAAGCCTAGAATGAACACAAGAATAGAACCAAAAAAGAACAGGAATGTCAGAGACACTCAGACAGTTAGAGCTGACATCTTAAGCAATAATGTCATACTAACTGCGAAGCCATCAAATGCTTGGTAGCTGTCATGAAGTGTGGAGTTTTGAGGTGACTAAGTAGGATGCCAAGGTCATTCTTTTGCAGATGTTTTGGAACCTTTCTCCCATAAAGGAAGGAAAAGTCCTTTGATTTGATAATCTAAACCAAAAGCTAGCAGAATGCAACAGGAGGTTAGAAAATCTGCCATGCTGCATTTTGCTCAGACAAGAGGGAATGAAATAGCTGGTTTTGTTATTTTTTTTTAGTGGAGACTCTGTTCATCTTATTTTCCTCTAAAACTTCTTGAAAATTATCTGCTATGTTGTCTTTCTCTTTATACCACCTAGTGACTGAAAAACTGTGGGCTTTAAGAGCAAAATGGGAACAGCCACACAGGTCAATGAGTAACATTACTTATGGCATGCATCATATGCTTTTTCTGTTAATGTCTTTGGGATTTGGGGTGGGGGGTAATGTCTCCATTGAATGTTAATAGTGGAAATTGTTTTGGTTTCCTTTGTTATCTGACGTTTCTTGATTGTGCTTGTTTGCACGGCTAAAGAGATTGATGTAATCTCAGTATCTGAATGATATTGACTGGTTGATCTACATATGTATTCATAGATGTTTTTGTCCTACTTTACCTGACAAAGGGTTAAACGGAACTGTTACATTTAGTACAAGGCTATAGCACTACATGTTTAGCATTCTTTGAGGTCTTTTTGTTCTGCTCTAAATCAGCTAAGGGGTAATAAACTCAGCGTAATCTTCATATACACTGCACCAAGTATGCACATGATATTGTTTCAGCAGTTTGGATACTGTACAGCGTGTACACAAAAAAAATGGTGAACACCAATATGAATATGTAATGAGTTCATATGGTTAAACCGATAAACAAGACTACTGCAGCATGCAATCAAGTTTGTTATGTACATATACAATAATCTTGGCAAATAAAGTGCTGAGTAAGTAAACTATTAGGGACCATTTGGGACTGTTTTTTATTTTTTTAATTTATTTTGTGTTTGTGTGTGTGAAACATTTTTTTCTAAAATTGTTTAAAATCTCTTCTAGAGTGACCCGCTGTGCTGTCCAACTGGCTAAGTGATTTCTGTTACTATATCACACAGTATAATGACATTTAGAGAGGAAGAAAGAACCGTGTGGCAGTACTACTTTAATCCCTCCTGGAGCCTCAGAAAATGTCATTTGTGTCATGCTGAGTGCTGTTTCTTTTAGAATAAGAGACATTTACAGGTTTGACTCCTAAAGTACTTTGAGACAGCCTACTAAAAAGGCACAAACAAGAAATGAAGAGAAGAATTTCATGATTTTAGTGCAGCGTCACCAATTTCCATCAGCTGCAGAACCGCCCTATTTGTGTTTTGTAAGACTACTGAAGCCTGTCTCAAGCTACAAGATGTTTTTCTGTGGCTTAGTGTGTGGTTTCACAATAAGTTAAAGCAGTTCTAAAATTATGATCCTTACTAAAAGGCCCATCTTAGCTGCATGCTGTTGCTGCTTTCCCTGCATGGGTTCAAGCGAGTGTGTTTGGAAGGGTTGAACAGTAGCTCTCCATCAGGAAAGCATAATTTAGTTTTCAGTGAGATCGATGAGCATATTCCACTTCCTAGGTTGCTGTGGAATACTTCTTTCTGCCCAATGGTTCATACCCTTTATTTACAACTTCCTAAACACTGTCATGTGTTTCATATAAACATACTTGTATCAACAGACAGCAAAAGCTGGGCAGGGTGGAGGTGTTTACTTTGGTCTGGATTTGTCTTTGTTTTCTTTTTGTTGCTTTATTTTCAATAAGACTTTTTTTTTTTTTTAATATGTTACATAGTGTGCTCCGTAATTATTTCAGCTGGGAAAGGATTGAACTGGAAGAGACGATAGACTTGGTTCCTTTTTTTTTTTTACTTGACAGTATTACTTTTTACATCCAGAAAATAATGCAGTCACAAGTCTATGAGTCAGTAAGCCTCTGCATCTCAGAAGGTATATATTTTCATCTCTATAAATCATATAGAATGTCAAAAAAAGACTTCCTCTGCTTTTACTATCCTATAGAACTGAGTAAAGAATGAAAACCCCGTGGAAGAGTTCATGGCTTTTCAGGAATGTCTTATAGAAATAATTTAATAGAGAATGAAATTAATAATCTTCCATCTGTTCATAGCTGACTTTAGGTGTAGAAATTTCTATGAATATCTCAGTGAGGTTACCTTTTTTACTTGTATGGTTTCCCCTCAAAGCTAGCTGATCACTTAATTTCAGAGTGAAACTGGAGTGTTGCACATGTGCATCTTTCTAGGGCAACTCAGAAAAGCTGTATTAGCGATGTGTTCTCTTTGTGTTTATCTTAATTACTGGTTCTTGATTGTGAAATGCTGCTTAGCACCATGTGGAGGTGAAAGTGTTTAAATCAAAGCATTGTAATAAATATAACAATTTACAGGAGTGTTTGTGGTAAATGTGATACGCACACTGATGAACTGAAAAGAACAAGAGAGATATGATGGTTATAGTAGAGCAAGTGTGAAGAGGGAGAAGGAATTTCTTAAAATGTTTTGGTGCAAATACTGTATACTTTTGAAGATCCATGCATGACACTGGTTGTAACTCTCCTGTCTTCTAGCCATTCTCACGTCTATATTATGGTCAGCTTGAGGCATGATTTCATTGACCTGTGATATTGTATTCCTAATGACTTTTGGAGAAAATATGCTTTTATTTAAGAGCTTTATTTTTTTTCACTGTTTATCCTAAGAGGAGAAATACCTGCACCTCTGGATCATTTCTCTGCTCAATATTCACTAGCTTTTGCCTTTTGACAGTATTGTGAGCAGCATCAGTGGAGTGGCAGAACTGCTTCTCTAATTTACAAACCTGAGTTGTAACTCACTGCAAACCCGTAATGACTTCTCACATCTCCTGGTGTCTCTTAACTGATATGCCTTTTGATTTACTCATGAAAGTTTAATCACATGTAGCCATGTTCTGTTGCAAAATATATACTGCACAGTTTTAATGGGGTTTGAAAAGACCCGGCTGTTGATTTCCAACTGGAAGAACATTACTATTGTCAGAGTGATGTTTCAGCAGCCAGCATTTTGCACTGTAATTGCCAGAGATCTTAGGAAGGATTCAGGGAGAGAAGTGTTCACAGTTGTTTTAATTTTACTGGAGAATAATAGATTTTTAATTGACTAAGTAATATACTTGTAACAGACTAACTTTATTCTCTAATTAAGAGATGAAAGATAAATTTCTACCTCTCTATTCATTAATTTATTTGTATTTAACATTTCCTTGTGTACTCGCAGTTACTATATGTAAATAGTATTGTGAAAAAATGTTGTAATGAATAATTTCTGTTTTTGTTAAAAAAACCCTTTGCTTTGTTTCCTTCTAATGGATATTGTGCTTAGACTGTGAAGGAAAAAGATGACTCTATACAAAAGTTCACCAAAATCCCATTTCTTACTCAAAGTCACAAGAGTCATTGAAATAGTTACAATATTTGAATTACTGGACTTCAGTCATGCTTATTTGTATGAGTGTGTATAATTGTGGGCACAAACGAAGCACATTTTTTTTTTTCATGTAGCTTATGGCACATCTCCTTACTCTCAAAAAATAGACTACACTATGGCTTCATAGACACAAAATCTGAAGACAGGTAGGCAATCCGAATGCCAAGATAACAAATTGCTGTGATTTGGGAGATTCTTTAGCTACTACTGGGAGTTGTAGGAAGGGACTTTCAACTGCAGTGGCCTTGATCCATCACCACATCTGAAAAATAGGAAAAAAAAATAGTGTCACTGAGCAGAAAATGCCTCTGAAAACCATATTACTTTCACTGAGCATGAAAATCTGTCCCTGCAAAAACTGTCACAAGATTACTGATAAGCCTGAACATTAGGCCATCCTCATAGCAAGTGATGAAGGGTAAACTTCTCCATCGGTAAGTATAAAGCAAGTAAATTAGGATTTTTATTTCTAATCATGCTCCCTAGTAACCTATCTTCTCTATTAATCTTGTGATATCTTAATGTTCACACCTCTCTCTTGGCCTTCAGAGTGCTCAGAGATGCGCCTTTGATATTCTGTCTGTTTGTGTTATCTCTACTATTCAGTGGATTGATTTTCGTCTCCTTCATAATTCTCAATCTCAGAAACAGCAATTCAGAACCGTGTTGATATTTTTTCATTGCTTCCACAATAAGAACCAATGCACACAAATAAACCTGGGTGAGGGATGTATATGTAAGTGACATAACTTACAGAATATGTGCTGCACAAATATATGTTTTTAGGATTTCCGAGCATTGAGTTGTGCATCATGTATACTTTAAAAGGCTGATGAAGTCTCTTGCTTAACTCACTGAGATATTCTTCTGTATTTAACATACTTTTTGGGAGCAGAGGCCATGAGACCACAAATAGATTAGGTCTGCTCACGGATTTTTCTCATCTGAATTTTTCGTAATTAACATTAGCTGTTCCAAGACTTTTATTTTTCCCTTGGCAAAACAGTATATTGGGGCAGCTGAAACCACATTAATTGCTTGTGAATGTTTCTAAGATCAGCAAACAAAGTATTACTGTAGCAAATTTGCTTGTTTTATTTCTATTGACTGAAAGTGAACATGGAATCAAACGAACTGCTCACATTTTGAGAATCAAAAGATGTCCCATAATGTATTTGCAATGCTTAAATGGAAGGAATAATATTGTGCATGTGATGTTTTCCGATGGCTAAGAGTTGCCTAAGAAGATAAACTTGATTTCTGTGACAGTTCCTAAGTAAAGTTATGTTAGATTCTGCCTCTATTAGACTGGTATTGATTTTTGCAGTGTTCTGTTTTTAAATTGCAAAGCATGAATCAGAAAGTAAGACGAATGTGTACATTTTGCTGAAATGCAAGAATTCAGCAATCAGCAGACAGGAGGGCTTGCAATATGAGAGCCAGTTGCCTGCATTTTAGGGTAATCTGGCATCCATCAGATATTTAGATTTACATGAGGTGATTGGTGGTACTGCCTGGCTATGCAATTACCCCAATGGAATAGTTGTGCTTGTACTTAGATCAAAATAATGTGTGTCCTACTGAAAGGAAGTACAAATACACAGAGTTAATAATGAAAATGTATTAGGAATGCATATACCTGTACCTAACCAATGTTCTCACACCCAAAAAGATTTTGTGTATTAAACATTTGTTGACAGATAACTTGATCCTCTCTGTGGCAAGGTTAGTGATGCAACCAGTAAGTCTCTGATTGTATTGGAACAGAAGAAATATAATTAATTAAATGCAAATTATAATTTTGAGTGATCTGATATGGGAGTGACTGTCTCTTCTGAATGGAAGAACTTTTAGTCCCTTCTTCCAAAGATATATCTGGAGATGCTGTGAGCTTAAGAGCGCTACTAAATTGACAGACATCTGCCACCTTGCTTGTCTCTCTGCTTCTAATTCTGAATTTATGGAAGAGATTGTGTCTACATGCTTGTCATTGGGATATAACTTGAAGAACAGTATGTTCAAAAATATCTTGCACCTTTTATGTATCTCTGGAAATGTGATATAGTCTTCTAATGTTTAACTACATGGGAAAGAGTTCAATCCATTTGGAAATCATGACTGTACTTTCAATATTATTCAAAGTCATAGCCATAAAAAGGAATTTTTAAGTGGATGCCTAAAATTGATTTGAGAATCTTATTTTTTCTTCATTGTTACTTAGCCTGGCCAAAGTGAATAAAAAATTCTGACTATTCACTCATGTAATTCTTTCCTCAAGTTTTTAATTTGTAAACTGTCTGTTCACTTTTTCTCCCGTAATTCTCTGAGCATTCCCAAATTCCCAAAACTGTATTATGAGTTATTGTTTGTGATCTCTCTTTTCTCAAAATATCTCATTATCTTAAACCCTCTAACATAAAACCTTCCATAGAATAATCCATTATTTTAATGTACAGTCTTCATAAATAAGATTAGAAAAATTAGTATAATTGTGTATTTTCAGTATTCTAATATCATTAAACAATAAACGTTGTGGAAGAACTAAGTAGTATTCTTTCCTTAGTTCTAAATGTAACTTACAGAAATCTTAATTCATGTTAGATGAAATTTTGTTTGTATAACTTCACACTTTTCCATCATGCCAGGAACACTCACTAAAAGAGAAAAGAAAGTGAAACGAACATAGGATCATTCAAATTCTTTAAAGATACGTTACTCAAAGTTTTAAATTTATCATCTATATTACAAGATGTACCAAAAAGTGGCTTGTTGTTCATCTTTTTCTTTATTTGTTAAAGGTATGAGAGAAATATATGTTCACCAAAATTTGCATAGTATTTGTCACTTTGGCAAAGACACAATAAAATGGATCTTAAAAGACTGAAGGGATACACATTTTCTATCTAAATGATGAGATACAGTAAAAATTCTGTGTCTAGAATTAGAATAATAAATATAATCACAGAATCACAGAATAGTTTGGGTTGGAAGGGACATTTAAAGGTCATCTAGTCCAATCCCCCTGCAAGGAGCAGGGACATCTCCAACCAGATCAGGTTGCTCAGAGCCCCGTCCAACCTGGCCTTGAATGTTTCCAGGGATGGGGCATCTCCCACCTCTCTGGGCAACCTGTTCCAGTGTTTCACCACCCTCATTGTAAACAATATCTTCCTTATAACTGGTCTAAATCTACCCTCTTTTAGTTTAAAACCATTAACCTTGTCCTATTGCTACAGGCCCTGCTAAAAATTTTGTCCCCATCTGTCTTATGGGTCCCCTTTAAGTATTGAAAGGCCACAACAAGGTCTCCCTGGAGCCTTCTCTTCTCCAGGCTGAGCAGCCCCAACGCTCTCAGCCTTTCTTCATAGGAGCGGTACTCCAGCCCTCTGATCATTATTCTTTCATCAATTTCCTACGTTTATTTAAAAAAAATAAGCAATTCACTGTCTGTGTGCAACATAACTAATTAAAAAAAATGATATCAGTATAGTATTTTGATAATTTCTCAAGCAATACTATTTTCCAAACTCCTGGGCTGACTAAACGCTCTACTGTTATGTGTCAGAAGGTAGAGAAATTCTGATGGCATAAGATGAGTAGTTTCTATGGGTACTTGCAGTAAATGTATATGTCTGAATTTCACACCAGGTAGAGTCAACTCCTTCCAGTAGCAAAGGGAAACAGGAGGTAAAGTTTATCCTACAGTCTGTGTAAGATACCTATAATTTCCATTCTCAAAGTGGAATGTTCCTGTACTCTTCCTTTGTGCTGCTTTCTTCACGCATCAAGAAATCTGATGATCAGCATTTAGGTGGGTGGCCTTAGAGTTAGGGAGTCAAAAATAATTTTGGTTGGGAATTGCTGGGTTTCTGAACTGCTTCTTCACTCTAAAGTTACAGTGATGTAAATAATAGAGCCAAGTCCAGTGTTATGATTGGGGCATTTTGGACATTTGATCAGGTGAACAATTCTGTTTTAGTCCAACACAAACTTATTTTCTTATTTGTGTGTGCCTTTGAATGTTGCTCTGTCAGTGCCCATCTTTCCATAGTGGTAAGCTTCAGGTAAAAGGAACCTTTGTATCTTGGAATGTGGCCTAAATTATTCCAAGAGACAAATGTTTAAGTGTCATGCCTAAATACCGCTAGAGATTAAATAATGACAGTAAAAAAAGAAGGGCTATTTCGGCCTGTTATATTTTTTTTTTTGAACACAGAAAGATTCACAAACTTGAACTCATCCCAAAGCTCCAGTGAAATCCTCTTTTATGTTGTAATAGTTCAGGCTCCAAGCTTGCAGTAAAAGTGTTTGATGTAGTTGATGGGACTTCAATTAAATAAAGATAAGATCGATCTTCAGTATATACAGACATTCTTACAAGTATATTCTTTTTTTTTTTTTTGTGAAAACCAAAGCAGAGGCACTATGCATTTTATATGACACAGAGGACTTTACTCACTGCAGGTTTTTAATGGCAAAAAATACTTTCAGGGAGAGAAAGTAAAAATAAAGCAATATATAGAGAAAGCACTGAACTGAGACTTGGAGGATACAGGTTCAATTACTGGTGCACTGTAACAACTTCATGCAAGTAACGGAGTTTAAATATTACTTTTCCTCAATGAAGATAATATGTCCCTTTCTTACTGCCTTTAAAATACATACCATGTAAAGATTTGTGCTGTCAGTCCTCTGGGGCAATATGATACCATTATTTGGATCCAAGTAGCTTGTATGTCTCAGCCTGACAGCAAAGATTTTCACTGGAGTTAGCTGTTCATTTAATGGAACAAATGCCAAGTGACTGCATTTATCGTATTAGAAGATACTGGTAGTGTAACTACCTTAGGTGGGGAGTAAAGCAAGCATATGACAGAAAATATGGGTAAGTAGAAACACTGTAGGAAAAATGAGAAGTAGAGAAGTTTGCTTAATAAAGAAATATGTCTGTTACAGATTGGGAATAGATTGTGCTGGGAAGAAACATTCCTCAGGAATCTAAAAAGAGTTGTGGGCCTTAATGTGTAGGTAAGCCATATCAAAAACTTTTCCATGTTTTATCACACAAAATTAAAAGCAAATTGACATTTCTTGTCACATTTATTAAAAGATTAGGTAGTTCACCTATAATATAGCATAACTATAAAAAATTGAAATGTTTTGAAAATGTTAAACTAGTCTTGTTTAGTTTGGAAAAAAAGTAATTTTCAGTGTGAAATATTTGGTGAAACCTGAATAAATTAATGAAATGTTTTAGTATTATGGAGCTATGTTTTTCATTAAAGCAGTATTGGTTCATTTTTCTCTAGTCCTTCCTTCTGCCTTCTCTTGCTAAGCCCAGGATATGCTGCTAATGCTGCTTCAAAACCACTTTGTTTTTAATGCCAAAAGATGCCTTCAGGAAGAGAAAATATAATTAAGACAATGTACAGAGAAAACACAGAACTGGGACTTGGAGGATACAGATTTGGCTTCCAGTGCCTTGCAACACCTTTCTGAAAGTGGGTGAGTTTAAATATTCGTTTTCCTCAATGAAGAGAGTATGTCCCTATCTTTCTACCTTTAAAATGCAATACATCTTCACAAATTGTTGCTTTATAACAAATAATTTTCTTTTTCCACTCCTGGTCTTAAGTTAGAGACTTTGGTAACACAGAAAAGGATGTGGAAATAATTTTCATAGCTCTGTTTAGTCAATCAAGAGATTTTGTTTAATTAATCATCCCTGCTGATGACATTATTATTGAACTAACCAGCTTGAGGAGTTGGATCAGTCTTGATCTTATTTGATTTACTGTAGCCAACTTGCAGATGAAATCAACAGCTAAAATATCTTAAAGATGTCACCTACAATTTCTAAAATCATGTCATGCTCTGCTTAAAAGGACAGACGTGAGACTTTGATGGAACCTGGGTTTTTTTTTTTCGTTTTCCAACTGAAAGTCAGTACCAAATTGTACTTTATTTCAGGTTCCCTTAGTACGATTTCTCTGCATGTACTGTTAGCTATACATTCACATCACTTTGCACTGTGTTAACTAGAGATTTTATCTAAAGAATTGGTAACATCTATTCTGTGATTATGCAATTACAGAATGGAAATAAGGGTCAAAGTGATCAAAGTGTTAAGTTGGAGAAGTTGACCTCTCTAGCTGATATGGAACAGATCTACCTCTAGGTAATCTAAATCACATACAAGAGCGTGTAAAATTGAATTGTCATTTAATTAACAGGTCCTTCAAACCCATGGAAATAAATAACTATCACACCTTATCCAGCCCTATTACTCCTTTATGAACTTTCACATCAGACACTATCCTTCTTGGCAGAAGAGTGCATGTGAGTGGTGGTTATGTAATATAATGGCTTCCTTTCTGTCATAACTTGAGGTGTTGCATTCTTTTGGATTTGGAATATGTGGATTAAATATAACAGAAGTCAGAAAGTGACCATTCACTGGCCAAACACTTTGTATTTTTTACATTTCTGCTTAGAATTAGAGTGAAGCACCCAAAGACAGTGAAGTATGAGGGAAAACCAAGAAACAGCCTATGAGCATAAGGAAACTTGGAAGATGGGGAATTAGAAGAAAGGATAAAATAATAAATAAAAATATTTTTCTGGGAGGACGAAAGATTAATGACAAAGGAAGTTTAGATTCATTTGATCATATTTCACTTGGTAGAAATTTAAGAGATTTGTGGTAGAGAGAAAAGTACTATTTCTGGGAGAGAGGAGTTAGGAGGGAGAAAATAGATTCAGTGTAAGGGGCAGTGCTCAAATTCTTTGTCTGAGAGGATGGCATAAGGGCAAACAAAGAGAACAAATTTTTTTCAGAGAATTCAGCCTGTTGTCACAATTTCTGTAGAACAACTTTGAAAATACAAGCAGGAAGGAAGCAGGAATTCTTGCTTAGTGTATGGCCACTGGCAGGGTACATCACATCTTAGGAGGCAGTCAAAGGTGGAAGGAAGCCTTGAGAGTGTCTGTTGTTGTGACAATGGAGAGATTAGAGATCTGATGTCCAATCCAATGTTCTGATGGTCAGCATTCCCTGCAAAACTGAGTGGAAGGACTGAGCACTAGGGTGGGGACACTCAGCAAGACCTGAGAGAGAAAAACAGGGAGGAAGACAAATCGTGTTTGATGAACATGGTTCTTTGAGCTTATGTTGAGGTTACAAGCTGGCCCAAGTTCTTGTTTCTGAGACCTCATCACCTAACAATGCTTCCATTTTCTAAGCCAGTGAACACTGTTGATGCTGCCAAAATAACAGTTTTGCTCCTCTGGGAGGCAAGTGTCAGCTATGTCTCTTTTTGAGGCAAACCACTAGGTTTGATAATTGATCTCAAACCAGAGAATAAGCAAATTTTGTAGGATGGATTTAAATGGACAGTATGGTAGGGGTGTAGGCAAAGATGACATTACCTATAGTCTTTCTGCTACAGCCTTAAAAAGATGAAGAAAGGATTGTTGTATTTTTCTAACAAGATGCTTAGTTGTTTGCTGTCCTCTTGAGCCTTGTAGTTACCTCCAACAAAATGGTAACCAGACAACAGACCTCATTAGTAAAATCTGGATGTTTTCCACTTTCAGGCCACATCTTTGCTACTTACTTTGTGTATTGTGCCAGATTGAACCCTTTAGGAGGAATTTTACGTCCTAATTCTTTTGGTGGAAGCAATATTTCAAAGAGTTCCTTTGCAATAAATGAACCTTGAAGGTATAAGTACAGATTTTTATAAGACTGGAGGTTTTATAGCAGTGGGTAAAGTTATGTTCACGTTTTTACTACAAACCTCATTTTGGAAGGACTTGTAAATCTGCTACAATAGTATCCTCATTTGAGGAAAAAAGGCTTGTATACCAGATAGTGCATGTATTAGTTAGACTTTTGTATTCGAGGTAACTGAAAGGGCCTTTTTCTCTAAAGGCGCCTGCTTAATTAGATAATTACACAGTATACTGTAATGGTTACTCTAATTTCGTCAGAGGATTAATGTGCTGGGAGTTGGAGCTATTCTTTGAACCCTGGAGACAATTTCTGCCATCTAGAGTAGTGGCAAACGGACAAGTCGTAAGGCAGATATTTGCAATGCTGCTGCCTGTACTCTGTCTCTCGAGTTAATACATTTGTTCTTTTTTTTTCTGAAAAGGACTTTAATATGATAGACTGTCAGTCCTCTACCCTCTGGCCCAGACTGGCCCTTTTTGGGCACTGTGCACAGCTGCATTTTCTTGATGACAGTAGAAAACCAATAAATCATCTTTTAGGAGAGGGGTAAGGAGATGGATAATACCTTGTCCTAATCTCTGGGTGCAAGCAGCAGTTCATGTTGTGCTGCCTAAAGTGTGTGCTCTCCCTGTGCTCTAAAGAGTATTGAGCACATGGAATTGTATGCAAGTCTGACCTCCTTTCCCTGCTACTCTAAGACAACGTTGTTTGACTAGAGCGGTGAATTATATAGTAGTCACCAATGCACTAAGTATGAATAATTCAAGATGGATTGAATTTTAAACTGCTGAGAGTATCCTTGGAAGATAAATGAGCAGAGATGGGGTGCAAGTCAAACCCATGGCACTAAGATACCCAACCTGAGGCAAAGGGAATATCGAGCATTTAATTGCTTTTGCGGTGCCGAGTGTGATGTATGTCTTTAACCAGCATACGGGCAAGAGCAGAGGGAAAACAGACACAGGCAATATGGAAAAATGTGTATATAGTGTACAGAGCAACCCATGCCTCAGCTCAGGGAGGCAAAATAGCTCCTGTTTCATGACAGATGTCTAGTGTGTCCCCTCAGTGCTACTTCTCCCAACAGATTTCAGAAACTGTTCAGTGATTCAGGGCTAAAGGGGAAGGCAAGTGACCTTTTCTTGGCACTGTTGACTCGCCCTTACCAAATAAAATATTTTTTAGTGTTTTCCCCTAAGTGAAGACCAAAAAAGCACTTTTTTTTTTCCAAATAAATTCAAAATTTGGACAGTAGTTACTTCTGACTCTGAGTAAAATAGAGATGCAAGATAGATTTTTTTTTTTTTTGTCATTATGAGTATTGTTGTCATCTCATATTCCTGTTTACGTAAGCAGTATCAGTTTACTCCAGTTTACGTACCTTAAAAAAGCATGAT
The DNA here is from genome assembly GCF_036417535.1 of Chlamydotis macqueenii. Lineage (NCBI taxonomy): Eukaryota > Metazoa > Chordata > Aves > Otidiformes > Otididae > Chlamydotis > Chlamydotis macqueenii. Next base: position 29,607,968 of record NC_141557.1, read on the forward strand.
GAATATGTCAATATAACAAAACCAGAAAGCATACTAATAGTTTATTTGTGAGTCTAACATTCCACACAGTGTGCAGGAGACTAATAAAATGTGTTCCTTTTATCATGTATCTCTAACAACCATCAAAATAAAATAAATAAAATTTTAAAATCCAGATGTCCTCAAAAGAACACAGCAGATTCAAAGGCTAAATCAATGCACAATCTTTTAAAATACTTGAAGGCCAGGAGGCTTGTAAGCACTGTTTCTAGTTAATATTTTTCATTTTATCTGAAGTATTGGCTTTGGATTTTGATTGCCCCACCTCTTCTTCAAAAAGAGAAAATGCAAACAAACCCCACTACACTAACACAGAAGGCCACAGAGATTTATTTTTTTTTTATAACCCATTATAGTTCAGAAACGTTTCAGTAATTTAAAGCAGCTAAATCAGCCTAGAAATTTTCCTTCTAAAAATCTTGAACTTCAGAACTCTCTGGCTTAGAAGCAATAATTCTGTCTGTTGTAATAAGTTTTATGGCTAGATTTCTAAAAGATGTAATAGTGACATTTATAAGAGGATAAATACATTAGTATCAAATCAATAACTGCAGTTTTCTGTGTAGCTGCTTAAAATAAAGGTATTAATCTTGTAGTCATGGAAAGGAAGTGTATATTTTTTATAAAATAATTGATTTGAATAAAGACCTTAAATCAGTTCATATATTCCTATGTGTATGTATTTTTAGCACGCAATTATAAAATTCATTTTACTATTAGATACTATTTAGGTTATTTTTATATATTCTAATACTTTGGAGTACTGACCTTTCACATCTTTAGATTTTAAAGAGGCAGTAGACATAAGGACTGTATTATTTAAGCACTATAGCCTTTGAGGCATCCATAGTATAATGTTGTTATATTTTTTGAGATCAAAAGGCCAGCAGTTCTGTAGTAAGCATGTCCCTCATGGATTAATTATAATGAAATTTCTCATTTGGAACACTATGCCAGAGCTTTGACACTATCCAAGCTGCAGTAAAAATTTAATGTGAGCTTTCTTTACACTGGAAGAAATGCTGCAGTGAAAAAAGATGTTTTATTTATAGCAACCCTGTCTATACAGGATAAGAAAGACCTTCTGCTTAGATTTTGATAGCCAATATTTTCACTGTAGCATGTAGTTATCCTTCAGCTGCATTCCAGCTTTGATGCTTAAAATAGATGTGCATCATAGGAAGCATAAAAATGCACTTAGGTATTATCTTCATAGCTCTCAACTTTGAAAGATCTCTTGAAATCTGGAAATTCCCCCTATAAAGATTGTTAGAGATATTTTTAGTTTCAGAAGTGAAAGCAGACACAAGATCTGAAAAGGAGAATATCTAGGCTTTCTGAAACGTAATCCGTAGAACAGCAACATTCTTGAAGATTCCCAAATCATGTCCAATCTGATTAAGTTCTTGAGAACTGCATCAAAACCAAGTGTACATATAAGCAAGACTTGTAGATCTGTTCCTTAGCATGCAGACGACTCATCTTTATGGCTAGAGTCTGTGTGCCTAATTTCCATTGCAGTAGAACTCCAGCTTAGCCTGTTTTATATTAAGTTGTTTGTGCAACTTAGAGAAAGTTCAAGAGAAAAAAAGCAGAGCTTGTTCAAACAAAACTATTAGTATCATCTATGGGTTGACCTGAATGTTTCAAGTAGTTAAGAGGAGCATAGAACTTGAACTGGAGAGACCAGAATTAGTATGCTGGAAATAAGAATTAAAGGAGTACCAAAACAAACTACTCCATTTTTCTGTCTGTTGAGTTATCCTTCTCAATTGGACTTGATTTGTGGTTTGAAAAGATTAATTCCTCTGCAGTCTCTTGGACCGTACAACGTCCTGGGCTCTTATCCCACTCAACTAAGGATGACTACCACCAAGCTGAAACGAGGAACCAGATGACAAACCTATGAAGCCAAAGAAGAACAGATTTGAAGAACAGATGATATATGAGAGCTATGCCATCCTTGACATGATGTTGCCTTTATTCTCCTACTTTTCTTTTTTTTTTTTAAATGAGGGGAAGATGTGTTCTTTCCCTCTTTTACCTGCCCTAGGTAGGGTCTAGGTTAACTAAAAGAGGGCATCTTGTGACTGAGAGCATTGCAGAGCAAGGGTCAAAGTAGCCTCACTATTAGTGCAGATTTGCTAGCTCAGGCAACATGACTGTGCTGTGCTGTGCTAGGGACAGTGAACCCTTTCATGGACATGAATCATTACGTTAAAGTGGGTGAAATACATTCAGTTCCCAATGTAAGATAAAGTGCCTTTTCTGAGAGCTAGGAGCAAGAGATTATTGGAGTGAGACTGTATTGGAGTAGACTGTGTCTACTAAGGGGAGGTATTGCTACTGATGAACTTAAAGGGTATCATAAAGCACACTTTTACAGTTGGAAAGATTGGGGTGACAAATGTGAGGTGACAACATGATATACTAAAAGTGACCCTACTGCTTAGTGAAAGAGATGAGAATTAAAGGAAGATCCACAGACTTCACAAGACAAGCAGCCTCTGTTCTTAATTAACTTGTGCAATGCCAGTACTTGCACTCATGTTATAGTAGGTGCGGAAGCCTCAGCACTGTATTGTAGCATCTTTCTCTCTCTCTAATATTAATCTGATTGTTTGTCTTGGAATCTCTGACAATCTCTATAATTTCATTGACAAGAATTTAGAGGCTGATGGAGAGAGAGGTTGTACCAGTGATGTTCAGATTTCTTATACTGTTCATTTAAAAAATAAGCATGAACTATGATTACAGAAACTTCGAGGTTCCAGATGAGTGGTGGGTAGGCCATTAGACTGGATGGTTTTTATGTCTGGAAATGAAAAGTGAATTTCACTTTGAGTAGATTTGAATCTGTGTTTATTTTAAAAGATATTGGGGCACTTCAGGTATACTGAATAAGCAGTCCTATAATTATGGAAGAATTTCCAGAACTGCAAGCAAATTTAGACAGTGAGTATGAGACAGAAATGCAAGTCAGATTATAAAGAATTTCAGAAGAGCTGAGTTCCTATAATTCCAGTTTAAATACAAGGGAGTTCTAAATTCTCTCCAATCTAGTAATGTTAATCCCACTGATCCTACCTACACTTTTATCAGTTTCAATCTCTAAATCACTTCTCTCCCACCAGCCAGTTGTCAGTTAACCATAAGCAATACAGAGTTTTCCTTAATTTCCTTACATTTGTGAGCATGAACTTTGCTATATAAGGTATGTTGTCTGTAACATCAACCTAAGCAGCCTGCAGTTTTGACAGAAAGCCCAGCAGATTGACCATGAGTTATGAGGGGATAAAAATGCCATATAGTAGTGGATAATTAGTTGAGATGAGCAAACAAATTTGACTTACTTTGAAATCCGAATGAACGTACTCCACTGTGACTGTACCTCCATGAAACTTTCATTGTCTTCCTCTTAGAAGTACCAATTATTCTACAGTTTTATTCAAGATTTCTATGTGGCTTCTGAGACAATATTGATGCTTCAGTGAACCATCTACTATTGTTTTACTTCAAAGGAAAGCAATAAAATAATTCCAGACTTGGATCTTCTGATAGTCTAAGAATCCCTTGCTGAATAAATGTACTGCCAAACCATTATTAAAGTCTCTTTGAAAAATTGATCTATTGGAATCAGCATTCTGTAATGGAAGTTCAGCTTAGTGTATCATGACCCCTGTGGGAAAACCATGAGTGGGTTTTGCCAACAAAAGTCCCCGGCTGGCTTGTTAACTGCCAAAATGACATTTGATTTCTAGGTAATAAAATTGAAAAAAATAACCAGAATTGTTCTCTATAATATGCTTAGGAATCAAATTAAATAATTCTACAGCAACTGTATAATGGTTAACAGTTTTGAGGTACAACTCAGTAGTTTAGAGCAATAGTTATTTGTACACAGTATTCCTGAGAACAAGCACATTATCCACTTGCTTTATATAAAGTGGTCCTAAGCTTTCTTTAAAGCCGTAAGACTCCTTATTTTTCCCAGTGCTATCCACTCCTTGCCCCATACAAGACGCATCAACCTAGGACTTGCTATTCAGGAACAATGGACTAAAACTGTATTTCTGTGTAATTTTAATAAGTGGATTCTGACCGTTATGCAAAAGGGATTTAAAATCATTGCTTCATGGAGAACAGTGTAGAAACATCTCAGACAGCACTTATGCTGGCACATTCATGGTGGAGTGCTTCAGTATGTGAAAGAGGGACTTGTTAAGGTCCAGAAGTAGTAGACTCGTTACCACAGAAGTTTTTCTAAGCCTTGATTGCTATGCTCCTGTGTTAAAGAAGCTTAAACTTCTTAACAGCCTGATCCATTATATGGAATTTCAGACAAGGCACTTGTAAAAACATTTCTTAACTTAAAATTAATTTATGCCAGTGAAGAATAAGTACAAGGTATTCCCATTCCTATTGACTGTCCCAGAACTGATTTAATGTATCTTAGTATTGTTGGTAAAAATTAATATTGTGATAGTTTTGGAGAAAAGGGCAAGGGAAAAAACAGACAGGGAGAGTTAGTGCGAGCTCTGGATTTAGAGTTGGTTCAGGGCTTCAAGGAGGAGAATGGAAGCTAATCCTTTTTCTCACTCTCACAATTATTAGAGTGATTTCTGTTCAGGATTTAGTATCTTTCTCTACTTCCCATATAGCTGCCTGCTTTTTCACATAGCTATCTTCCTTCTCATCCCTTCCAATTAATGTGCAAGACACTGCTCCAGCTCTCTTTAATTTCCTGTAAAGGGATGAGGGATGAATTCTGTCTATTGTTTTACTAGTGAGAGGGGACAAGATAAAAGCAGAAGAGAGGACACTCCTGCATATTCCCTTGCTAACAGGATAAGTAGAAATCTCATCAAGTAGTAAGTCATAGGACAATGAAATCAGCTTTCCTACAGATAAACAAAACCTGCCATGCCCTTCTGTCTTCTGCTCTGTGCTGCTGAATTGACATTCGGACATAAATAATCACAGTTTAGGAAGTGACTGATGAGTGAAACTCCTAATTTGATGGATGTTGCTGCTGTTTGAGTGAAGGAGAAGCGATAGCTCAGGACAACTTGATTCAACTGCTGCTGATTTTGACTAACCTCGTCTGGGGTGAAGATGGAGGAACACTAGTAGCTGGCTTAGGGTGGGTGCAAACATTTCATTTGCTCCTCTTGTTGTTCTTGCACATTAAGTGAAATAAGAAGAGTGTCAAATAGCATATTTTTGCTAGAATGATTACGTGCCCATTAGTGGCTGTGTTGTACAGACAACACTATCAAGGTTTCACTTTCCTAAGCAGAACTGTGGCAATAGTACAGAGTGTGGGTATTACAAGCCTTTCTGCAAAGGATGTACATGTAAGGAAGTAATCTGTTTAAAGCTGCTAAGAAGCTCATCTAGCACACTGAAGTCCCAGTCTATAAGTAGTGCATTTAGCTGTCATATTCAAACATGGAGATTTTTGTCTCTTCAGGGCTTTGCAAACTGAGTTGAGTTGCAATAGAGCCATACTGACACCAGGAGGTTATCAGCATTATTGGTCAGAGATGAATGAATATGGAATAAATTCAAGGATCCATTCAAGCAAGGAAAAGGTTCATGTCTGAAATTCTAAGTAATAAAATATTATGCAAGGGTGGTTCTCACTTCCAAGGCTTTCTTTCTCCCCTGTTAATTAAGGTGTGCTGCAACTGGCTAACTTCTAACACATCTGTCGAGCTATTGTTTCTGTTGCTCACTGTTGCAAAAGTAGGAGACATCAGCTGAAACAGTTATGAAATTGGAGCTCTGCACCACTGCAAACACTATTTTAGAAATGAAGATGGCACAGCTGATGCCTCCGGTGGTACACACTGCCCAAAGTCAGCCACACAGAAAATACCTGGCATTTGCAGAGGCAACCAGACAGACCCCTTCGAAGACTGAAGCAGCAATTGTAAATCAAGAAAACAAGATTAGAAAATGAAATGCATAAATTTATGAGAAACAAAAGACTGAATGTAGGAGTTTATACTCTGAGTTTGAACATAACCAAAACCTCAGGAAATCATCCTGAATTTCTTTGTTTAGAATCGTAAATGTGAGGCTACGATATCTTCTTTATTATCACGTCCATCTAACTCTATCCCAATCAATTATAATCTGGGCAGTAATTCTTAGTTCTTAAGCAGCAGAGCAGATGGAAATTCAAACTTGTTTCAGGTCGTGAAGCCATATCTCAGCTAACTAGACATTGCAGGGTAAATCAAAGAGTATAAATTAGCATTCCAGCTGTTCACTGTAGGTAGAGGCTAATGGACTTAGTGAAAAGCTTAAATATTGTTGTGATGCACCAAATTCGACTGTAAGTCGATTAATGTGTCATACGGGGGTTAAAGCATTTTATTAATGATGACTTGGTTGTGTCTTTGAACACTGGTCTGTAAAAATATGGTGCCACTTTTGGTGTTGCACATTGCAAAGCATTGCTAGGCATTATGAACTCCCTCCCCCCCCGTTTTTTTTTTTTAAATGGCTAGATTGAAATTACTTTATCACCTGGAGTTCAATTAGGAAAGACACCTGAATGTCAAGTAGATTTTTGGTTGTTGCAGGGAATAAATGTGAACTATTAGCATCTGTCAAAGACACGAGGGATACAGAAGGGGCAGACAGTATATGCACCCTGCTTTTGTTGAAATCACGGTATGCTTTTGGAGGGGATGCTTGCACTGAAGTGCAGGCTCTGTGCAATTATATAGGCGTCATTCCAGCACGGTATTATTTCGGAGTGTTTGTGCTTCATAACAATTTTCTCCTGGTATTTAGTTGCAACTACTCGCCTGAAACCTTCCACTGTGCTGGCAGTAGGTGGTGCAGTCGGCCAACAGTTCGCACAATCCGTGCCTTTTCCTGCGTGGGGAGTGAATTCCTCCTTTCAGGGCTGGGTGACAAAGGGGAAGGGAACCCGCAGCCCTGGGGCTGGTTCTTTCCCGAAGGAGTAAATCCCGTCTGCGTGGGGAGTCACCGTCAGCCTGCTGCTCGCCTGGGCTGAAGCTGTACAAAACGAAACTTCAGCCTCTGGTTATTTCTTCTGCACTTTTCGCTGCTTATTTGAGAGACTCTAAACTCCTTGCATGAAATTAATCATAACTTAGATTCTAGAAGCAAAATGGCAAAGGAGATTTGAAGTAAGACTACTTCTCTCTTTCACTGAAATCTCTCTTACATTTAAAATCTGTGCTGTAAGATTCCTGTCCACAATTCCTCTCATTAAAAAATGCAAATAACCAGACAGAAGAGCTGGATAATTCCACACATGAAAATAAAAACTAGCTGCTTTTTCTAACCTGTCTGAGCTTTTTAATTTTTAGAGACAGCTGAACATTTAATTATTCCTCTCATCCCCACCCTTCCACTCCCAAATTACCCCCTGTCCCCTGCCCCTGTATTTGGCAAAAAGTGGTAACAAAAACATGGAGAAAAGTGAAAAATTTTGAATTTTGTGTGGTTTTTGGGCAAACAGAATGCAGGAAAGGAGAATTTAGGTCAAGAGAGTTAATTATCAGTGTTGTATAGAAACATTTCCATCTTTGGTAATGTCAGGTTAACAGTTAGACTGTATGATCTTAGGGTCTTTTGCAACCTAAATGATTCTATGATTTTATGCAAATCCCACTGTACTTTAGACACTACCTTTCCATTTCAAGTTTCCCAAGTATTTAATAAAAAAGATATTTATCTTCATTTTTAACCATAACCGGGATGAGCACCCAAACTACACTTTGACAGAACAAACTTTGGGAAAACGAAAGTGAGAATTCAGCTTCAGGTTTGGTTTTAAGGGAGTGAGGAAGTTATAAGTGTTGCCTAATTGCAGAAATATTTGCATGACTGGATGAGCTGTGGAACAAAACAGAAAAAGCAGATATTTTTACTATCTGAAAAAGCTAAAACTTGTTTTCAACACTAAACCCCAGTTCTGCCAGAGAACAGTAGAGTAGCATCTAATATGCAAGGTCCTGTGAGAACAGAGAGGAGGAGAAATATGTACTGTCTTTTTTTGTTTGTTTGTTCAGCTTGTATTTTATAAATCTGAAAACTGAAACAAAAAGCAAAAACCTTGAAGGATTTTTAAATTTTTATTTGATCCAAAAATATATCATGAATAAACAAAGATTTACATATAAAGATACAGTAACTTTCAAATTCATCAAATAATATATTCTCTGTATTTATATAAAATTAAATGAAAAGAATCCACAAATATCAGAAAAAGAGATACATGTAAACTATTGGGAGAGAGAGGGTAAGCATGAGCTGGGAAAAGCAGAGATGAGTGATCTATAAGAAGAAAAATTGAACTATGGTAAACCTCATATTACGTATACTTGTGAACCCATGATTCTGCTGAATGTTTTCTTAATTTATTTTTTTAATTTTTACAATTGATTTCATCAAAAACACAGAGACAGAAATAATTTTCGCTGCTGCTGTTAGCTTGAAGAAGAAATGCAGCAAAGCTTTTCTGGTCCTGCCACTGTGGGAGACAGGATGGCTGTCAAACTTTCTTATGCAGAAAGCTGCCTAGGTCTGGCTGAAATTCAGCCAACGCGATTTTTTTGTATTTGAGATAATGTAGCATTTACATTGAGACAAGCTGTGGGTGAAACTCAGGCAAAATACCAGAGCTTTTCAAGGCATCAGTCACCTCCTCTGAAAAACAACGTTCCCAACTACTACTACTTCTCAAATTTATCTGGGCATAGCTAAGTTACAGTCCTAAACCTGTGTGACACGTGTGTGTTTTGGTGAAAAGACATTCATATACCTATGAGGTGACCAGTTATTTGTATTAGAGTCTGTACATTTTATAAGTAAAAAGCAATTCTTCTCAAGCACTAAATCCTGTTTCATACAACTCTCAGGAAAACTTTAAAACATTGGCGGCAAGATGGCAACAGAATGCTTGACTTGCAGTTCTGTGCTGAAAGCGAATGAGCAAAAAAAAGCAATGAACCCAAAGTTCCCAAACTATGTTGATGAATTATTCTAAAAACCAGAAAATGTAGAGAATGCTACTGTAGGTTTTTACATTTCGAGTGGGAGGGAGGGAATAGTTACATTTATTGTATTTCTTAAGTCTTTTTTTTTTTTTGTCTGAAATGACTTAAACGTTTTGTTTTATAGATGTCGTAGGTCTAAATGAAGGAAACATCCTTTTGCCTATCTTCCTTCGAGTTGACTGAGGTATGTATTCCTGAAGGGACTCAGGATGGCATCCCTCCCTTCCTCCTGAAGGGAGGGATGCCATCCAGAGGGACCTTGACAGTCTGGAGAGGTGGGCCTGTGCCAACCTCATGAAGTTCAACCAGGCCAAGTGCAAGGTTCTGCACATGGCTTGGGGCAATCCCAGGCACAAATACAGGCTGGGCGGAGAATGGGTGGAGAGCAGCCCTGAGGAGAAGGACTTGGAAGTGCTAGTGGACGAGAAGCTCAGCACGAGCAGGCAATGCGCCCTTGTAGCCCAGAAGGCCAACCGCATCCTGGGCTGCATCAAGAGAAGCGTGGCCAGCAGGTTGAGGGAGGTGATTCTCCCCCTCTACCCTGCCCTGGTGAGACCCCACCTGGAGTACTGTGTCCAGTTCTGGAGCCCCCAACATAAGAAGGACATGGACCAGTTGGAGAAGGTCCAGAGGAGGGCCACGAAGATGATAAAAGGGCTGGAGCACCTTTCCTATGAGGGCAGGCCGAGAGAGTTGGGGCTGTTCAGCCTGGAGAAGAGGAGACTCCAGGGAGACCTGATAGCGGTCTTCCAGTACCTCAAGGGGGCCTACAAGAAAGATGGGGAGAGGCTGTTCAGTAGGGCTTGTTGTGATAGGATGAGGGGTAATGGTTTTAAAATAGAGGGAGGTTAGATTTAGATTAGATATTAGGAAAAATTTTTTACAGTGAGCGTTGTAGAACACTGGAACAGGTTGCCCAGAGAGGTGGTGGATGTCCCATCCCTGGAAACATTCAAGGCCAGGCTGGATGAGGCTCTGAGCAACCTGATCTAGTTTGGGATGTCCCTGCTCCTTGCAGGGGGGTTGGACTGGATGACCTTTGAAGGTCCCTTCCAACCTAACCATTCTATGATTCTATGATTTAAATCTCCAGCGTTTCTGTAACATTGTACTGGGGATCATATCCTTGCTCTCATGAACACTTGCAGCCACTGGGTGGAGAACTTGTCTAACAAACGATCTCATTATGACAGAGTGAAAATCAATCCAATTGTACTTTGCTGGCTGAGCAAATTCGTCTAATACAGGTCATATATTAGGCTTTTCTTTTTCAGTGGTCAACGTGGTTCAATTTCCAGCTAGCATATAATTTGCACAATAACCTGAAGTTGAAATTAATACTGAGAAACAAGCTGTACTGGGCTTAAGAAAAATCCATTAAGCTGTCTGCATTAGAAGAAGAAGCTGACCAATGGAAGAAGAAGAAAGTTTCAGACAAATATCACAGGAACCAGGATGACACTCCAATAAGGTAACTTTAGGTTTAATCTTAACTGCAAATAAGAATATTATTATGATGATTTATTTGTAGTACTATCTTGTCTAAAGGACTCAAATGAGATCAGAGCCCCAGTGTGCTAAACACTGTGCATATGTATCCAGCAGAAGACTGTACCTTCCCAACGGAGCTTATTTTTTAAGTAGATACAAGTAAGAGTCCTCTGGAAGGCCAAAGAACAAAGCAGTGTTCCAAAATCACAGAGATCGTTATTGACAAAGCTAAGGACAGAATCCAGGTTTCTAATTTTCATTCTGGTTTTCTTGTTACATCATGGTCTCCATGACACTACGACTTATATGTGTGATTTTGTTAAATGTTATTTCAAAACAGAGCAGGCATATCAGAATTTGAATTCATAGTAAAGATTTTGAATGGTGACAAAATAGGTAGGTAAAGATAGTTAAAGAAGTTAGGCTTCCCAGAAATTCAGAAGAGAAAAAAGACATGTTTAGCTAAAATAGGAAGAAGCAAATTTGCAGCTGCCATCCTTTCGGTAGCAAGGGGGATATATGGGGGTATCCAGAGGAAAATTTTTTACAGCCAGTGAACTATAAAACAGAAATCAACTCTACCCAGGAGAAAGAAAACACTTTTCTTTCATGGACTCAAACTACTTTTCCTCTGTGTATTCTGCAAAAAGGTTAAAATTCAAGGGAAATATCAACTTATTGAGTGGAGTGATATATAATATCTGATACAATACAGAGACTTTGTGAAACAGAGCAGATCCCTGGGGTTCTACTGGACCCTGCTAAGAACTAGATAGCTTGCAAGTTATTGATTTTACTTTTTAAATAGAGGTGACAAGATAGCTCTCTGGATGTTATACTTACAGTCATCTTCTTTATATCAAGTCAGAATATTTCTATCATAAAAATCTTTATCACAAAAAAAATGTGTCATATAATTGAACAGATTAAATTATTAACACAGGATCTTCTTATTTATATACTTGTCTTTGATTTAGAAAGATGGAAATTATTCTGCAATAGATTGCATCAGCTTTACTCTTGTTAAACAGTAACTTCTGCTGCAAATCATCTCAGTGGTCAACAACAGCAAAGTGCTGTGGAAAAAAATATGGATCTGGCGATATTAGTACCAAGAAACTTTTCAATGGAGTTTGAAGAGCTACAAATCCCATCATTCATTGTCTATAATAACAACAGGCCTTCTGCGGGTGACTATACCGTATGTCTTGACTTTCTTTTATATATATATATGTATATATATATGTCTATGCTTTATAAACAGCATTACCCAATTAACCATTTACTTGCTAGCCATCTAGCTGCTCAGAGATCTGATTGGTAATGATTATTCAAACAACAAGTTTGCGTAAGTAGCTAATTGACTGAAAATTCAAACCATCTTTGTGTCTGAACAAACCAACAAAAAATTATAATTGGTTCAGATCAAATAAAAGTGTCTCTGTTCTTCCTCATTCAAATCAGAAACTAAATTATTTCAGGTTGTGCTAGCCATATTATTTGTATTAGGATATCCAAAAAGAAAAGCATAGTTACAGATATGCTGTATTACTGATGGAAATAATATTTCCCTTTTACCTAATAGTCCAGGGACATTCAGATAATTTTCTGAGAAGCTGGACATCCAAATTTCTCCTCTTTCTGAAGGAAGTAGATATCTTGTGTGTCACGCTGTAAGCCCTGATTTTGTGTGGCATTCTCTTATGTGAGAGGTGTTGAAGTTGTCATAACAATATTTAAATATTCATTGAGTCTAGAATGAAAAAAAAAGATATTTTTAGTGGCCAGAATACCTATCCAAGCCTTAGAAAAGCTATGCTCCATTCACTGGCCTATGAAGTGGAATAGTGCAGGAAAACTCCTCATATGGCATGTAGAGCACTGTCCTGTGCCAAGTGGATTTAAATTTGGACTTTCCCCAAGAAACCGGGGTTTGCTGAAAACAGTCAATGGGTGAGAGCTGCCTTGGAGAAGGAAGATGGAGGTAAGTCTCTTCCCACTGTCATCCTGATCTATCCCTTAGGAGTTAAAGGTATGCAGTTATACAGAGGTCCCATCTGCTAAAAGACAGAAAGAGCAGTCATAAGCTTTCATTTCAGAGTAATTAAAGAGAATAGGTTTGGATTCAGCCATAGCTGTGTGACTAAGACCTGTGGGTTACAATATTCTACCACATCCTTTTAACAGTACCTCACTAACAGAACAAAAGTTGACTTTCCCAGGTTTTCCTTGCTGGACCTATGCTAGCATGCACTGCCTGTCATGCACGGGCATGTTTTAATGCATCTCCTCCAGTTTTGTCCAGTTTGGATGGAGGCCACTGGAGCTTAGGAGGTCACCTATAAGTTTCAGTTCATTCTGCATAGTATGAATCATAAAACATGTCCAAACAAAACCAGAGACATTATCCAAAGCACAGAGAAGAGTTTTAAACTCTACATTTAGGTAACTATTTTCTGGATGCACAGGGATCTTTGTCTTAAATTTCCTGACATAAACTAGTAAGGCATAAGGGTGAGAGGAGCTTTTACTTTTGATCCCCTGAAAAGAATTTTGGAGACATTTACGTTTTTCTGTTGACTATGAGGAAGAGCCTCAAGCTTAGTGTTCAAAGCTGGACACTGAGAAGGCTGCCCATGTTTGTAAGTACTCACATCTGACTTAGGTGCTCATCTAAAGTTAATGACAAGATGCCTGTGGCCCCTTTGAAACCTATACATTTGTTAGCTCCACTGGGGACAGAGATTCTCTCTAGCTTGTACATTGGGCTGTGCCGAAGCAAGAAATGTAATCAACTTTTGGCTTTCTGTGCGTGTTCGAACAGACTCCCCCTTTCCCCCCCAAAATGTATAGTGTAAACATTCTGCTAAATATTTCCTCCACCTGCTTCAAAGAATTAAAGAATCATCTCTTAACACGAAAAATAAATGTACCAAATGTCACAATGCCTCAGGGGGATTGAAAATTGTGAAACAAATGTTGTAACATTCTATTTTTGATCTAAAGATAAACAAATGAAATGATGTGTGTACATGTGTATACACATAGATTCACCCTATCAGTCATGTAATCCATCACTGAGGCTATTGGTTAAGGGAGAAATTACAGTTCCAACATATTTTCCAAACATTGAAACCTTTCTCATATAATTATTTTGGGCTGAAAAATGTCTCCTGCTCATTCTCAAGCCAGGTCTCGGAAGTGAATTTTCTTGGAAGGTTTCATAAAAAAAAATATGTTCAAGGGTTTTATTTTCACGTAATAACTTTGAAATACATTAGTTGACATTTTCCAGATGCACTTTTGTGCTCAGCAGCTCAAAAGAAGCCCTTATTCAGGAGATGGACTAGATGGCAAAAAATGAAGACAAATTTTTACCTTTAACCCTTCTGATTGCTGTATGAGAAAAATAGTAATTTGATTTTGATAGAAACACTCCCATTTTATGAGGCATAAATCTGGTAGTTTTTATTGTCTCCTTCCGATAGGGATAAATTCTGCAAGAAACTGTAGATCAGTACTTTCTAGTGACGTTAAATATATACTTTTCTTTGCAGAAAATTAGGTCTAGATTTTGCCTTTTGCTGATGCAATCCATAGGAGGTGGTTCAAAAAGGAAAAAAAAGGAAAGAAATGCCTCACTGTTTTCCCTTCAGAGCTTCCAGGAAGTGATCTTTTGAATTAGAGATGAAACAGGAGGCTTGCAGACAGCTCAGGCTCCACATCATATGTGTGGATGTCTAAGGAATTCAGATTGATATTTAGAGATTTAGTAATCTCCTGGAGGCCAAAAACATGAGGGCTACTTCTTAGGAGTCCCCAGAACTATGTGCGTAAAATATATTTATTACTATTTTGTCATAGTCAACTTTGTAATTTATTAGATGAGTATGTTGCTTTGTAATTTTACACTGTTAGCTGTTTAGAGAGGAGGCTGTGTACATTCTTACTGCTTCCTCAGTGCCTACTTTCGTGTCCAGGCTGTGCACTATTACTTAGTCCTGGGACAGAAATAAATAACCCATAACAAACTCTGTGTCAATATCTCAAGCTAATCATAGCATAAAAGAACAGACCAATCATTTGGTTTGAAGGCTTCAGTTCAGTTCTAGCTCCACTGTGATTTTGTCAGGCAGCTTAGGATATGCTTGAATTCGCTTTATAAGAGTTAATGCAAGCACTTGAAGCTTCTTATGTCCTTCCTTCTAAGGGCATATTGACTTGCACCAGCTTCCATACTGCTGCAGCTACCTCGCTGCTCATAGTACCAATGTGATAGAAAAAGTCAGCTCAGGCAATCCTATGCTCCACTGCAGTCTGCATCCTAGATACATATTGCCTGCTTCTAAAATAAGGGTAAGAACAGCAGAGGTTTTGTAAGGATAAATATATGAATGATTATCAGATCCACGCTTACGCTGAGATGTAAGCCTGCCTAGGCAGAAGAGAAGGAGATGCAGTCTTCCAGAGCCAGAGTGTACAATATTGTTGATGCAGTAGCCTTCCTCTTTGATGCTGCTTCTGGCTAATAGCATTTAAGCTGCTGACATTTGAATCAATAACCAGTTATCCGTTTTCAGAACAGAGATCATTCGATAATGCAAATGACAATGAAAGCTAAGGTGGACTCATCTGGCAAAATGAAAGCGTTCTTGTCAGTGGCATTAGCAGAGATTTCCGAACTCTTCCCTCAGTCTTCAAAGTTTCTGCTCCTTTTCTCAAAAGGCAGCCAGCCTTTTCCTGGGTGCTCTGCTTAAATGCTGACAGGACTTCTTAGTTGTCAGGCTTGATTATCTTATCTCTTTGGAGCACTTTATCAATCTATCTGATTTGCATGAAGAAAGTAAATAAATTAAAACCTCGTAATACATAGTCTTCTCTACTAAAGAGCATGTCTCTCATATCATATACTGAACTCTGACACCTAATGATCTTGTATCTGTTTGCTTTAGAATGAAAGCAAGAAAAGGAAAAAATAACCACTGGATTAAAAAATGTCCAGTCAAAAGGTTGTGTACTCCCAGCATCGTCTAGTAAGCACCCACTGAAATCAATGGAAGTCTCCCTCTGGCTTCGTGGAACTTGTATAGAGTCCACATGTATCACATAGTCATTCCTGTATTTACAGTTTGAGTTAAAGCTAGGGCCACAGTAATTTCCAAAAGGGCAGAGTGTTGATATTGCAAACAAGAGTGCAAATATTTGTAGCAACTGAAGGCCTATTTCCATTTAAGCTGGTTAGAAAGGGGAGCAGAACAATGTAGCGAAGTAAATGAAGATTTCATTGTGAACTTCAGTGGATATAGTATCAGATTGCGGAAGCAGTTAAAGTACTTTTTCTGAGTATTGTTGGATCAGCATCAGATTTTTAATATAGAACGCTAAAGAGGATGGAAAAACTTAAGTACCTTGATGTTTTAGGATGCATTACAACATGCACTTCCGCCTCTTCCTCACAGGTTTGGTTCATTTTTCTGAAGCTTTAAATAGCTAAAAAATGGCTTTTCTATGTTGCCCTGATATTCTATTATATTCTGTTCTTGCTTTCTGGCATGTATGATATAGTGTAATGACATCACATCCATTAAATCTGTCTCTCTTGCTTTCAGAAACTTGTTTAAGGTTAACTGAGGCACAGGGGTTCTATTTCATGTATTTGATGCTTTTTAAACTGCAGAGCTCTAATTCATAGTGCCTTTAAAACAATGAAAGAATAACCAGTAAATGGGTCACTGAAGTTGATGCAGGGCTTCTGCACTAACAATACTCTCTATGTTATATATGATTGAAGAACTTTTCATTTCCTGAACTTTTCGTATTGCCAGGGAATACAATCCATACTTTGTTCTGTTAACATAACTTTGCTGTTTTAATAAAGGCTGCTGATTCGGCAATAAGTAAATTAAATTTAATATTAGTACCTACAGTACTTCTCATAATTAGTCTTTTCTTAAGCATATGATGAACTGAGGTGAACATTACATATATATATACATACATAAACACATATATACACGTAGTCCCAAGAAATATAACAATATGAGAAGACTGATTAAGTGTGATGCTGCCATAAAACTACTGCATCTAATTCATTACATTTCTCCATATCTCCATTTATGGATGTAAAATGGACTAGCCAAAACTTGAAAATTACAACATTGTCCAGCTGAAAGTTCCACAGAAAGCAAATCAACTCTTAAAAAACATATTTTAAAATATGCTATCATACATACTAGAACTGATTTGAAAATGTCAGCTGGAGATCATATAATTTATGAGCTTCAGATAGGTAATTACATTGTGTTAGCCATGAGACTGAGATGGTTCCTTTCCAAGCTGTTGTCTACGATTTGTTGTAGTCAAGTATTAGACATGATACTCCCCCAACCCAAAGCCAGATGTGTTCCAGATATGGATACCTTTTCTCTTGCATATGACAAAAAAGACTGTCCTTGAATACGGAGATAGTAATTCTTGACATCTGGAGATCCTGTGTTCTTACATTTGTCAGCAATACTTACTTGTGGTCCCGTAATCTAGATGAAATGCACCCAAAATGTTAAGACGTTTCAATGTACATCAGCTGAAAGTGTTCATGATGGACTATCATGACAAAGCATGATGCTTACATAGCCAATAGCTACATTATATAAACCCAAGAACACGTTAAATAATTTCCTCCTATGCTATCACACTACAGCCAGAGTTACCTTTCCTCTCACTCCATCTTATCACATCCCACTCAACAATAGATGTTGAGCCTTTAGAAAGAGGAGCCTGCAAGTAACTTGTGGATATTTGATTAAGGCTGATCTAAGAATCATTGCAAACCCTAAACTATAAGCTATGGTTAATCTGTCTGTAATATGGAAAGAGAAACAATTGGCCCACCATGAAACCCTGTCTCTGTATTTGCATGTCAAAAGTTAACCCTAAAAATACTTATTTAATAAAGATCCTTTAATGAACTGCCTTTTTTCCTTCATGTTTTAACCCTGATTTTATTTTTCTTCTTGTTCTCTCCATTTTACTGGTTAAATAAAAATAATAGCTTGCACAGTGGGAATAAAACTGAAATTAAAAATAATTTCTATTTTAAAAGCTTTTAAAATACTTCAAATTCATAGGAAAAACATAATTTAATGAAAAATGTACAAGTTATTGTTGTGTTTTTTTGTTCCCAGCCAGCTTTTTTTTCTTCAGAAATGGGCATGAATCATGGTAAGTTTTTTAATAGTAGTAATCAGAAGGCTTTGCAACTGAAACCAGTCAAATTATGGCTTCTAAATGTAGACTTTTTTTTGTTAAATGTTTAGTATAGCCATTCAGCGAAACATAATGTTGTTTTATGCTAACTAGCACAGATTGAAAGTATTTTTCAGTCTCAATGTTGAGTTGTCTAAGAACCTTTGTTTATATTGTATCCTATTTATACAAGAAAATGAACTTCATTTTAAAGCTGGTATCTTTGCAATAGAAGATAATTTGCACTGCATGGATTCTGTCTGCAATATCAGAGAAGTTTGTAAAGAAAACTAGTGGTAAAACCAGTAATGTTCAAACAGCCATATCTCTATTCTATACTGATATAACTCTATGGAGTAGAGGTGTGACAATTTACCTAAACATTATACCTGCCTAAGTCTTAATAACTCTTAGTAGAATTGTATCTGTTAACTTTCTGAAGTTTGTTGGTTTTTTTTTTCAGAAACACTCAATAATCACTTCTGTCATTGGGGACTGCTTGCTGCTCTTCTATTTCTGCCAAATACTAGGACACAAGTATTATATTCAAGAAGTTGGTCCTAAAATTCTATTAAAAAAAATCTTTCTCTGGGCCAGTTCCAGAGAGGTTGAATTCCTCCCAATCCTAGTGAATGGGATTTATTTGCTGTGTGATTCTTGAAACGGACCATAGTTTGAAGACAAGCTTATGAAGGGATTGACTGATCTGGTGTGAAATTGTGTGTATTTGAAGAATAAATCACTTTTCTCAAGGAACACAAAATCTACCAACCTCAGAATGGCTACATGATATATAATTGTGGGCTTTTGTGCTTTGGGGTACAATGCACGTGTATTGGTATCAGGTTCACATCTGCCCATCCATATTGTCAATGTCATATAACTTTGTCCCATCACTTAAAGGCAGAGTTTATGATTGTAGGAGTAGAATCGAATAGAAGTTTAAAGGTCTTGCACTTCATGGATACATAAATACAAACCTGATGATTTTCATTATTTTACAGAAGGGATTAATTGTTTTCACAGAACTTTCTTGCCCATAACACTAGAGTATTCTACAATAGATAGTGCTCTTTCTTGCATTTTTCACACTTTCTTAACGGATTTAGCTACAGTAGTGTATTAAATAGAGATGAGATACAGGCTTAGGCAATGGTATCCAATTGCCCAGAAAGTATAACTATTATGAGCATGCTCCTTGGCATAGTTTTCAACTGAATCATCTAATACTTTCCCAGACAATTGTCAGGCATGGTTTGGAAGATGGTTTGGACCAAGGACTGTTCCCAGTAAGCAGTTTCGACAAGATCCCCTTGCTGTGGGAGAGAAGAGAGTTTAGGTCTATTTTATTATTAACCAGAGGGTTCTATCCCTTACGTAACTTGTTGAAAGTTTATGGCTAAATGAATATACAAACCCAAGTCTTCTAAGTCTCTGGTGAACAGCCTAGCTATTGGGCCATCCTTTCTTTTCCTTGTGGTGGCTCCGTACAGGAGGTTGTCTCTGTTTTTACAGGCCTAAACCTGCAGTCATTTACTCCTGAAATTAGTCCTTAAGTGTCTGAATAATCACCTCATAGTCAATGCATATGTAAGGTTCTTCCTGAACAGCGCTTACAGGATTGAATGAATAGACTGTGAAGTCCTTGGGACATAGTTTTTTTTTCTTATTTTTATGTTTTCACTTTGTAGGGTTGATTTCTCACAATTTCAGCTAGTCCCTGAGAATACAGGTGCTCTGTAAGCCTGAAAATACATTCCTCACCATTCAGTCTTACTCTTGAGTACTTCCTATGCAACCAGATTGAAATGTGCCTCTCATATTCTGAGTGGCCTGGCTTCCTAACATTTTTGAAGGGTTGTTCACTTCAGTGAGAGTCTGCAACTGAATGAAAAATCCACTATGTTTGATTTTTACATTCTCACATTCTAAAAGGAGATAAATATACAAAATTGTCTCCTTCTCAGAACTTAAAAATTACCACGCCAAGACTGAATTACAAACATGATGAAGAGCTACATATTACCCACATTAAACATATACATGCTAGTTTATATTAGTACACCAGTATGAAGCCAGGAAGATTTTCGGAAATTCTCATCACCTAGATCTGGATAAGTTTCAAGACATGGTTATCTCCAGTTTACTGCTGTAATGAAGTAAACCAGATTTCCAAACATTTTTAGCAGTCGGTATCTCCCCCTCTTTATGGAAGCAGGTGGATGAACACATTTGAAAACCTATTCCATTGCTGTAGTGGAAGGAGACTAGAAGATCGGATATTTTCAGACACAGATATACTTGTTAGTACTCTGGAATTGCACAAAGCTGTCTCGTTATTTGTATATATTTCAAACATCTATGTTGCAGAAAGATTGTGGTGCTCCCAAAAGGCCAGGTATTACTTCCAAAACTAGGGGTGAAAAACAGTGATTCTGTTAGCTATCATCAGTGGTCTCATTTGCCACCAATTACTATTTAACTTCATAAATCTTTAGGGATTTTATGAGTAAAGCTCATGCAGCTTTGAAACTGTGTTTTTTAAAAAATATGATTATTCACAGCTTGCTAATTTGTAATTGGACTTTCACAACTCAAAAACCTCCAGATTTCAGAAAAACTAATTTATTTTTTCTTGGTTTAATTGTGGTATTCACACTCAAAACTGAGAAGTGAGATTGCTTCTAGTGGGTTGTATGCAGTGTTCTGGAACTAATAAAATATATTATTGATTGCTTAATGAAAAGCACCACGTTCACACAGAATTACTGTGGCTGAGGATGGGTACAACAGCTACTTTTTATTCTGTTTTGAGGATCACCTGCAATTTTACTTGGGTGTATTGCTGCATATCAAGTGTGCTTTTAAATTAAGTTATGGTTGCCTACAGGGCACTACATTGGGTGGCTCCATTAAGGTACCCTTATACCTTTCCTTCCATGCAGTGCTACCCGTTGCTTTTAATTTAGCTTAAGATCATCAAAATTAATTATGATAGAGTGTATTAAAAGTTGAAATAGCAAATCAAAGAGTTCTATTAAGTGCCCTTTAGATTTTTTAATGTATTTAGTGGTTTTAGCTTTTTATTTGCTCATCATTGTTGATTCATCGTGATTACCAATCCTTCTCATAGTAAAGTAGAACAGAAATGTCTAACTGTGGTGGGAGTAACTACAACTCTCTTAATTCCTATTTGGGCTTGGTATTCCTACAAGGAGAATAAATGCACAACTGTTGCAGCAGTGATAGTGGCAACTCATACTTGTAATTGCCCTTCTACTGTTGAGGTGTTTGGTCTGCACTCCTTGGCAGCAAAGGAGTGGCTGTACATCAGGCATACAAAAATGCTGCTGGCCCTCCTCCATCATCGCAATGGCAAAAATTCCAGGGCATTAGTGGCATGTCCCAGCAATCGTCACTACACTGTGATGAGTTTCATAGTGGGGAAGGAGCTCCCACACTATCTGTTGGACATGACACAGAATGCCCACTGCACTGAGTGGTCGGGGAAGAATTTATTGGGATTTTTTGGTTCACAGCTGGTAGGGGCTGGTGGAGACCTATCCAGTGGTCCCCCTTGTTGGGCCACCTTCTATACTGTGTTGGTTGCTGTCTCACAGACTCTGTGAGGTCCCCCTAGGCTTAAACCCTTGCTGGGATCCTAATCTATTTGGTGCCTAAATGGACAGTTAATTGTGTGGTTCTAATCCACACCATATAAACCTTTAACCTCCTATTAAAGCAGAGCAAACTTCTTCACACAGATGCTTGAGCTTGCTCAGTCCTCTGCATCTGCTGCATCTCTGTGTCTTACTATCTGGCTGCTAAGGCTGGAGGGACTCAGAGTGGGATGCATCTGCAAGTGGAGAGTGAGATCTGGCATTAATTAATGACATTGGATATACAAAGCTTCACACATAAGGGATTGTAACATCCATGGCGAACTGCAAACCATTTACCTAATGACATTGTCATCAATACAGTCTCGGGCAGATGGGCGATCAACAAAACTCAACCTGCAAACAGTGTCATACGTGATTCAGCAAATAAATGTAATGTATTCATATTTTTCACATTGCAGTGTCATAGATTTTGAAGTGAAAAGGCATTATAGCAACCTATAACTACCTTCAACCTCCTGCATGCCACAACTCAAAGAATGTCATCCATTAGTTTCTTTAACAAACCATGGTTCTTTTGGGGTAAAAAATGACCACAAAAAAAAAGTTATGTAAATGATAAAATGCTGGGTAATTGTAACATCCCTTTTGTTCCAAAAGTTAGTTCTCCTCACCATTTCAAATCCTCCCTTTGCTTCTAGTCAAATTTTGTTTAGATTGATTTTGGCTCTTGTTATACTTTTTCCTGCCAGATAAAAAAAACCTACTTATTATCCGAAATATTTTTTCCATGTAACCGATGTTCAAGTTGTCTCTATGTCATTTGACAGAACAACCAAATAGGCTGTGCTTTTTCCATCTCTCACAGTGAGGCATATTTTGAAGACTGCATCCTTGCATCTTTCCAGAATTGCTTCCAGTTCCTTGATATCCTTTTAGAATTACAGATATTAATTCTGGACAAAGAATTACTGTAATGGTGCCATTAATGCTGCCTTACCACTTTTATCATGTTCCCTTACTTGCAAATCAATTAAGGATCATGTTAGCTCACTGAAGGAAGTCAGGTTCAGATGGTCATCTACCATTATAGTAATTTGTTATCAATCTGGAGACAGAATCATTGCTCTCAACAATAGCTTTCCTTATCTTACAAATATTCCTTGTTTCTAGATAGAAGACCTTGCACTTAGCTGCATTAAAACCAATGTTTGGATCTGAACTGACCTCTCCAAGTGATCCAAGTCACTCTGTACAACTGACCTGTTCTCTGTATTATTTACCATTCTACCAATAGGTCACACTCAGTCCTCTGATTAATTGAAAGTAAAAGGAAATAGATTTTTTTCTATATAAATTAGTTTAATGCATGAGGCCATGACCCAAAGCCCATTAGACTCACTGAAAGAATTTCTATTGAATTTGGGGAACTTTAGATTGGGTTCTGAATCAGTTGCAGTTCTGCTATTTTAGAAATTGTCCTGACTCCAGGACTGAGCAGAATACATTATAGGCTTTCCTGACAGCTACAGAATTAATTTTGCTTAGTTTGGTCTACATTTTTTTTTTTTTCCTCCAGTAAAGAACAGCTGAACTAGCCAGACAGTATGGGGTCTAAAGCTGGCATCAGAGCCCACATTGGAATTAAAAATAATTTTCAGTAGCTTAACAAGCTAATAGTCTGTGAATCTAGTTTCTGGAAGTGTCCATATGCATAGTCTTAATATGTTCTGTGTTCTCTTAAAGAATAAATCTGCTTGTTCAATTTATTTTCCCTAATGACACTGGTGAAAAACTTGATTTGATAATATGGAGTCAAAATTCACACAGGTTGTGAATTTTCACAGAATCACAGAATTATCAAGATTGGAAAAGACCTAAAAGATCATCCAGTCCAACCATCACCAATACTTCTCAGCTAAATCATATCCCTCAACACAACAACCAAATGTTTCTTGAACACCCCCATGGTCGGTGACTCCACCACCTCCCTGGGCAGTGCATTCCAGTGCCTGACTACCCTTTCCGAGAAGTAATATTTCCTTATGTCCAGCCTGAATCTCCCCTGGCGCAGCTTGAAACCATTGCCTCTAGTTCTATCACTGTCTACACGAGAGAAAAGGCCGACCCCTAGCTCACTACAACCTCCCTTCAGGAAGTTATAGAGAGCTATAAGGTCTCCCCTGAGCCTCCTCTTCTCCAGACTGAACAATCCCAGCTCCCTCAGCCGCTCCTCATAAGGCCTGTGCTCCAGACCCCTCACCAGCTTCGTAGCCCTCCTCTGAACGCGTTCCAGGGCCTCAATGTCTTTCTTGCAGTGAGGGGCCCAAAACTGAACACAGTACTCGAGGTGCAGCCTCACCAGTGCCGAGTACAGGGGGACAATTACCTCCCTGTTCCTGCTAGTAACACTGTTTTTGATGCAAGCCAGGATGCCGTTGGCCTTCTTGGCCACCCGGGCACACTGTCGGCTCATGCTCAGCCGAGCATCAATCAGTACCCCCAGGTCCGTTTCCTCCACACAGTCCTCCAGCCACTCCGCCCCAAGCCTATAGCGCTGCCTGGGGTTGTTGTGGCCGAAGTGCAGGACTCGGCATTTGGTCTTGTTGAACCTCATCCCATTGGCTTCAGCCCAGCTCTCCAGCCTGTCCAGATCCCTCTGGAGGGCCTCGCTACCCCCAGGCAGATCCACACTCCCAGCCAATTTGGTGTCATCTGCGAACTTACTGAGGGTGCACTCAATGCCCTCATCCAGATCATCAATAAAGATATTGAAGAGGACAGGCCCCAGCACCGACCCCTGGGGAACACCACTTGTGACCGGTAGCCAGCTGGATTTAACTCCATTCACCACCACTCTCTGAGCCCGGCCCTCCAGCCAGCTCCTTACCCAGCCAAGAGTGTACCCATCCAAGCCATGGGCCGCCAGCTTCTGCAGGAGAATACCGTGGGAGACAGTGTCAAAGGCTTTGCTGAAGTCTAGGTAGACCACATCAACAGCCTTTCCCTCATCCAGCAGATGGGTCACTTGATCATAAAAGGAGATCAGGTTGGTCAAACAGGACCTGCCCTTCATGAACCCATGCTGGCTAGGCCTGATCCCCCGGCCATCCCGCACATGCCGCATGATCTCCCTTGAGACTATCTGTTCCATAACCTTCCCTGTAACCGAGGTCAGGCTAACAGGCCTGTAGTTCCCCGGATCCTCCTTACAACCTTTCTTGTAAATGGGAGTCACATTGGCAATCCTCCAGTCTTCCGGGACCTCACCAGTCAACAAGGAGCGCTGATAGATGATGGAAAGCGGCTCGGCTATCACCTCCGCCAGTTCCCTCAGCACTCTTGGGTGGATCTCATCCGGCCCCATGGACTTGTGGCAGTCCAGTTGGAGTAGTAAGTCTCTGACCGTTTCTTCCAGAATCACAGGGGGGTTAGTGTGCTCCCCAGCCGAGACTACCAGGTCAGAGAGAGGAGTACCCTGAGGATAACTGGTCTGACCTTTAAAGACAGACGTAAAGAAGGCATTCAGAACCTCCGCCTTTTCCTTATCCTCAGTGGTCACATTTCCAGCCTCATCCAGCAAAGAGTGGATATTCTCCTTTGTCCTCCTCTTACTGTTAATGTATTTATAAAAGAGTTTCTTATTCCTTTTCACCCCAGTGGCCAGGTTAAATTCAAGCTGGGCTTTTGCCTTTCTGATTTCACCTCTACACATCCTAACGACTTCCTTGTATTCATTCTCAGTTGCCCGTCTCTCCTTCCACAGGCGGTAGATTCTCTTTTTCTCCCGGAGCCTCAAGAATAGCTCCCTATTCATCCACGCCAGTCTTCTTCCCCGCCAGCTCATTTTGCGGCTCAGGGGGACCGCCTGCTCCTGCGCCCTTAAGACTCCCTTCTTGAAGAGCAACCAGCTCTCTTGGACCCCTTTGTTCGCTAAGACTGAATGCCAGGGGACTCCCGCTACTAGTCTCTTGAACAATTCAAAGTCCGCCCTCCGGAAGCCCAAGGTAGCAGTTTTACTATTCCCCCTCCAAGCTCCACCATGAATTGAGAAATTTATCATTTCATGGTCACTCTGTCCAAGGCAGCCCCCAACATCCACATCTCCCACCAGACCTTCCCTGTTTGCGAACAGCAGGTCTAGCGGGGCAGGTCCTCTCGTGGGCTCTCTGACCAACTGCATTAGGAAGGCATCCTCTATGCACTCCAAAAACCTCCTAGACTGCTTCTTCTGTGCTGTGCTGTACTCCCAGCATATGTCAGGGAAGTTGAAGTCCCCCATGAGGACAAGGGCTGATGACCGTGCAGCTCGTGCCAGCTGCTTGTAGAATACCTCATCTGTCTCTTCATCCTGGTTTGGCGGTCTATAACAGACGCCCACCAGGATGTCTGCCTTGTCAGCCCTTCCTCTGATCTTTACCCATAGGGATTCAATGTTATCATCCCCTATCACAATCTCAGTAGCAGAAAAGGATTCCCTAACGTAGAGAGCCACACCACCACCCCTCCTTCCTTGCCTGTCCCTCCTGAAGAGTTTGTAGCCATCCATTGCAGCGCTCCAGTCATGGGAGCAATCCCACCACGTTTCTGTTATGGCAACTAGGTCATAGTTTGCCTGCCGCACTATGGCTTCCAACTCTTCTTGCTTGTTCCCCATGCTGCATGCATTAGTGTAGATGCACCTCAGCTGAGCCCCTTGCCTCTCTCCTAATCCCAATACCACTTCCCCAGGCCGATCTCTAGTAGGCCTGGCTTTATCCCCTTCCCCCTTCCTATCTAGTTTAAAGCTCTCTCTATAAACCCCGCCAGCTTCTGGGCAAGTATCCGTTTCCCTTTTGGAGACAGGCAATTCCCATCCGCCGACCTCAGGCCAGGTGCCGAGTAGACCGCCCCGTGATCAAAGAATCCAAAATTTTTGCGTTTGCACCAGCCTCTCAGCCATGCATTTATAAGATGGCTTTTTCTGCTTATCTCAGTGTTTGTCCGTGCCACCAAGGGAATACTGGCAAACACTACTTGTATGCCCGCTCCATCAACTAACTTCACCAGCCTCCTAAAATCATGTTTTATAATCCTCAGGCTTCTATCAGCAATCCCATCGCTGCCAGCCTGAACTATCAATAAAGGGTAATAATCAGAGGGGCGGATAAGGCTGGGGAGTTTTCTAGAAATATCCCTGACCCGGGCCGCAGGAAGGCAGCACACCTCCCTATGGGTAGGGTCAGGCCGACATATTGGACCCTCTGTTCCTCTCAGAAGAGAGTCGCCCACAACTATCACCCTCCTTTCTTTCTTGGAGGAGGCAGTCTTCAAACGTGGAGCCGTCCGCCTCACCTTGGGCAAGCTTGGCGGCAGCACTCCCATGTCATCATCGCTCACCTTTCCCTCTGGTTTCAGGGCTTCATACTTGTTACAGAGAGGGACCAGGGGAACCGAGGTAGGTCGGGATGGGGGTTGCCTGCGACGCTGGACTGAGACCTGCTGCCATTCCTCCTCTCCTCTCGAGCTGTCTCTCCCTGCTTGACTATGGTGAGAGAGAGGGGCCATTACTCCCAATACTCCCTCAGTCTGGGAAGTGCAATCTCTGCGCCTTTCTCGCAGAGAGTCACTCCACCAGTCAATCTCCCGCTCGCATTCTCTGATGGTCCGCAGTCTATCTACCTCCTCCCTAAGCTCCACCACAAGGCTGAGCAGCTCATCTAGCTGCTCACACCGTACACAAGTCACATCCTTCCCATCCTCCCCTGGCAGCAGCAGTCTGAGACACTCCCGGCAGCCAGAAACCTGAACTGCTACATTATGGAGCAGACCCTCTGTCTGGGTTGCCACAGTCTTCGCGTGGGAAGCCCATTTCCTGGTGAGGACCATGTTTGAAGTGTTGGTGTCGGGGCCTGTCAACCGGAGAGCAAGTTACCTGAGAAAAGACAAGAGCACTCGCCCATGCTGATACAAGACACAGCCTCCACTCCCACTGCCACCTAATTGAATGGGCAGTGCAGGCAGCCCTCGGATACTGACTACCTCCACCCTAGGTGCTCAGAAAGGCTTTCCACACCTTCTGTGTTGTGTTGTGTTGTGTGGGCAAGTTCCCGCCCTCCCAGGTCTCTCTTTATCCACACAGCAAATGGGTCAAGGTCAATTACCAGCGATAAAGAGCAGGCAGTGTCAGCTCTGCCCCTGGTGAGTCAGGAGCCTTCCCACAAGCTGCCAGCTGCTAGCCCAGGCACAGCACTGCTGCTGGCTCCAAAAAAAACTCTAGAAAAAGAGCTTTTCTGGTCGCTTTTCTTCACTTCAGTTTCCTTCCTCAGTGCAGTTTTACCTGCTTGAAGCTGGTCTCTGAAGCAAAAATGTGGAAAACTACAAGATTTCAGATTTTCCTTCAAATGTGGGATGTATTTTTTAAAATGCTGAATTATCTTATTACATATTTTGTAATCTTAAAACACTGAATAATGCAAGTTGCCCTTGTTTCAAGTAGCTCTAGGAATTTAATTAATAACCCTTAATAGTTGGAAAGTCTTTTTACAAAGAAATGAAGAAATGAAGATTTTCATTGAACTGAAGTTTCCTGAGCCTGAGTTTCCAGTAGGGAGTAGAATGTATTTAATTTGAATCTCTCTTGTCTATGCGAGTTACAAACTAATTTTTCCAATGACTGTTCCTTGCTGTTTTTATGGGTAGCATCTAATGTAGTAAGTTCCTGATCTCAGTTCAGATCAAGGCACCGGTATAATAACTAATAATAATTTTTCAATAGAAAATAAGCTGTTACAGAAATAAAATGGGGTTACTTTAAGGTGAACATTCTTCAGCATTGGCTTGAAGCCATCTTCAACAGTCAACTACAGAAAGATTTATTGGTCTGATGACTTTCATATGTACAGCACAAATTAAAATCCCACTCTTGGAAATTTGTGTAACAATGAAACCCTGGACCATGTCTACATCTAGATTGTTGTAGAGGACAACATGAATCCATGTGAATTTAAGAACTATAGCAACCTGCTCAGGCCACAGTGTATCTCCCCAGTTTTTCCCAACAATCCTAAGTAGGAGTTTGAAAAAGCTTTTACTGTGTTCTTTTATTGATATTAAGGATAGTACTTACGATTTTCTCCATTGAAGTGTCTAGAAATGGAAATTTATTTGCTAATTACTGCCTATGTGCTGTGGCACACAAGGCTGTAGCTTTCAATACTAAAATAGTTGAGTAAGCTAATTACACTGATGCTAAAAGATTCAATGCCTGTAGGCTTTCTTCAGTGCATTGTGTATTTATATCAGAAACGAAGCTTGTCTTGTCTGCTTGCTGTGCTGTGCGTGGGTTCTTAACCTCCTGCTAAGATCCTAGCTATTGATTTGGGTTGGCTCTCTCTGTAGGTGCCTGGCATGATGCATGATGCCTTATTTCTCAGAAAGCATTAAATAACTGCTTCTGAAAATTGCGACTTTTGCTGATACTTTAAGATGGCCACCAAAAGCCCTTCTTTACTGGTTAACTGAGAGTACTGCCTTAATATATGGACTTAAAATCTGGAAATTGCTGGTAGCATGCAGTAACTTGAGCAATGGCAGCAGATGTTCTGCCCTTTGCTGAAAATTGGGTGGTAGCATCCTGCCATGTAGTTGATAGTTTATTGCCAGTAGATTTTACTGAAATTTCTTATGTTCTTTCCTTCAAATGACTTTTAATTTTTTTTTTTCTGAGAGGATATTTACATACCAAGGGATAACTAATTTTAGTATATGGTCCTATATAATAGATTCAATATATAGGTATTTCTGTGTGAGCCATTCTTCTATTGCACTGATAATTTGCAGTTCAGCAACTGTAAATTTTTATTTGGATATTCCCCAAGGCTGCTATGAAGATACAAGGGGAGGGAGAGAGAGACTGTGCTTTTTTTTCTGGTTTTTATAGCATCCGGATGTAAGAAAGGGGAAGTGACAACTGTAGTGACAACGTTGGGTGCTGTTCAAAAGTTTCACTGGGCAGTTTCAACAGGTGAAACGTCATGGCAGAAATAGCCAGTCAGGCAGTAAAAGTGAGGAAGGAAAGCGAGGCAGATTGTCAGAAATCTGTTCCTGGCTGAGTGACAGAGACCCACTTCAACAAGAGTGCAAACATGTGCATAACTACTTGTGTGAGCAGCGCTGCTGGAATTAAGGGAAGGAAAGCTCTAAAAGGGAAATATATTACTACAAATATTTTTTCAGGCTTTCAGCCTTCAGTCTATAGAATAGTTTGGCTTTTACTGCTCAGCTTCACAAAACACTTCAAAAGTGGAGGAATATGACTAATCGAGCAGTAGAGACTCTTACAGCTCGCATTTGTGTGACTCATAAGATTCAAGCTATGAAAAGCAGGAGAAGCTTTAATGTAAGGAATAATACAAACATAATTGTTTCCATCAAGAACTTTGAATGACGAAATATTTCCCCATTCCATTCTATATTTTAAAGATAAAAAGTTGTAATTTATGGCTCCAGCTTCACTGCTCTGCTTAGCGAAGACTGAGAGCAAAGGCAGCAAACCCTGGCGCCCGTTTTGCTGCAGGTTGCAAGGAGCCACTGGGAGGAGCTGACTGCCTTAGAGAGAAGACAGGGGATTGATTTACTAACAATTCCAATGAAAAAACATTAATAAAATGAGTTCAGTACTAAAAGTAGTGCTAAGCTAAGATAAAGTTGAAGTATTTATATATTATTTACAATGGTTATATAATAACTTGTGGGATAAACGTTCTGTTTAATACTGATGTACTTCCAGGCAGCAAAAGATATTCAAGGGCTTGGTTTCAAAACAAAACTCAGAGCATTGTTATCTCCTAAAAAATAAAATCTGATTCATGTCAGTTCCTTAGAAAGAAATGCACTGTATTTTATGCACCAGTGTGACACAGATAAAATATCTGATTGAATAATAATAAAAAAAAAAAAGACTCCCTTCTGTATATGGTTGAATATCAGTGTGTGTTAAACCAGGTGGCCTTGTTCATAAGCATGGCTCTTGGACAAAACAGCTTCTGTTTTTCTGTAATAGCCTTTTTTTTGCTGCATTATAATCTCTTTATATATTTAATACCATAAATAAAATAGTGGCATAGAAGAGAAGTATAAATAAAACACTGGCATAGAAGGGATATGCCAAAAGTGATCTCTCAGCTTGTTTCTTAATATCAGTGTTGTAGTTAAAAGAAAACTCTATTCACTGCCATACTGGAAGGGATGAGGGAGCAACTGTTGCATACCTCCCCAGACCAGCAAACACAAATAGTCACACTGGGAAAGTTACAAATGGGATTGCTCCTAGTGATTCCTATCAATCAAAGCTTTCTTTTTCTCCTCCTTCACAGGGAACCCAGTGCTTATAAGAGATACTGGAGTGATGCTGCTGACCTCTCATTAAGAGATGTTTTGGAAAAGCTTGCGTATTTCAACCAGAGACCCAGCACCAAGGGATGAGCTATTGTTCTTCTACCCTAATTTACAAGACGGGGAGTGAAGAGGTGTGTTTGGCCTGTGATTATAATCACCCACATTTGTTCTGGCAAAGTACACTTCAGGGCAAATGCATCCTGGAAATAATTTATTTTCTTAAAAAAGGAAGAAGAAAATTTTATTTAGAATGGTAAATATGAAATATAATTTTTTTTTCTTTCTCTAATTTTATGAGAGTCTCGAAACCAGAAATATTGCAGCTGCCAAACCATAGCCCAAGCAACCCCATGAAACAAGGTTTGTTTTAGAGATGTAGAAAAAGAAGGAAGGAAAGAAGAGAAGCCTAGATACAGGTTGCCTCTGCTGACTTAGGGGTAGACTAAGAGGGGTTGGAAACTGCTGCCTTTCACAGAGGCAATTTCTTGATTTGGGGTGGAAGAAGCAAATTCTAGCATCAGTGAGTTCAAAATGCCAGTGGAACAAGGGTCTGGGCTTTGCAAAAAGGCAAGTATCTGCATTAAGAACTTGGTGAAAGCTTCTTTGAGGTAGGATGTTACCTTTGAGGAGACAAAAGGAGACAAAATAAAAAGAAAAAGAAAACCCAGATGGGAACTAGCAGCTCCTGCTTTGTTGTCAGCTCAGCTGAGGTGCTGCCTCTCACAGCAAAGTGTCTCAATGTGCCCAGACCTTGACAAACTCAGGCTGGGTCAACCAAGCAAAGTAGCCTTTTCAAGGGCAAGATTTTGCTACATTGAACATTCAGATCTATGATCTCACAGTTTCTATTAAATTATGATGTCAGTAGAGCTGGTATGTGGGATCTAGTTGCTGTCGCTATGCAAGATCTTTTAACTGTGAAGGGCATTGATCGTGACATTCTCACTCCTGCTAAAGTTAGGAATTCATATAGCATAGCTGCCTTTTGCAGATACATTTCTTTTGGTGGGAGAGATCTGCACTCCTGATGAGCTGGTGTTGAAACAAGAGCTGGCAACTGTGGAGAACTGGCAGTGAGTGGCAGAGGGTCTTAAACCACTCATAATACTGACTCCTAATTAGTTTACTCAAATATTCTCAATTCCTTCACCATTGGTAATATCAGGAAACTCAAAGTAAAAGGATGTTGATACAGCATACCACTCTCTTTGAATGAGATTTAGTGTTTAAAACACAGTTGACCTAATTTTGCTTGGAAAATATCTTATTCTTTTAATCTATATTTCTCATGCAAAAGTTTTTCAAAATAAGTCTCTCTCATCTCAGTACAGGAATATTTCTTTCCTCTTCCTTTTACTTTATGGGAGAGTGCCATGTAACTTGACAGGCTTCATTCTGCCAAGCTCTTTAGCTTTAATTCCGCTATAGAAAACAAGGCAGCTAGGATAAAATCAGGTAATAAAATGTGGTAAAGTCCAGTGTCAAATATTGCTTATGTGACTTCAGTCAAATACAGGGTTTTCACTGTGATAAAGCTTGGGTTTGCATCTGTTTATATTTTTATAGACTAAAAATTTTACTTGTAGATATCCATGATTTAAAATTTTCTTGGTTTATCAACTTGAAATAAAATCTCTAAAGTAAACGTAACCTTTCTTGTGTGAAAGCTGCATATTATAATTAATGATCTGAATACTAAATTCTTTGGGGGCCTTACTTAGTAAAAGCTCCTGCTGATATCAGTGGAGGCTGAATTACTGGCTCATCAGTGTTAGTAACAGCAATCCTAAACACTATTTTAAGAAACTAGTACAAACTCCCTGAATAAATTCACCACGTGAGCACGTAAAGCTGATTGTTTGATGGACTGGGAAGTGCCAACCTGCCGTACAAATGATCCTTGGTGTCACAGCCACAGTTATATATGAGAAGGGACCTTTTAAGAAGCTAGGTAAACTTGATGCTTCCAAAATCATTAAACAGCTGTTCCATTAATGACATGGAATTTGTCCTGTGTACAATTGCAGCAGTTTTCCTCTGACAGTTCATCTGAGAGAATTGGGCCTAATAAGGAGGGCAGAGGTTCTCAGCTAATGAGCAAGTTGAGGTTCTGATCTATTAGGTTAGATAGAAACTACCCTGTCTTTGAGACTTAAAATAAGACTGGGGCTTTGGCCTTGTTTTCAAACATTTATTAACCATCAGTGGCTTAATCCTGCAGGACTATTCACCCGAAATCAGTGGAACCATTCACAGGAGTAAAAAATGTACTATTGGACCACAGAAGTACAGTATTTTCCCTATAACACCATTAAGTCTTCCTCCATCTAGCCCCTCTTCCTCAACATGCTGGCTCATCAACATCCAGGGAGGATGAGTTCAGTCTTGCTTAGCCCTTGTTTAGTATGCAAGAAATGTATGAATCAAAGAGTGATTCTTTATAATCTGAATTCTTGACTAGTAGAAAAACAACATTTTATTTTTTCCCCACAAAAAATTCTATGCTTAGTAAAGTTGTAGTTCAACATGCTTAATATAGAATCATAGAATCATAGAATGGTTAGGGTTGGAAGGGACCTTCAAAGGTCATCTAGTCCAACCCCTCTGCAAGGAGCAGGGACATCCCCAACTAGATCAGGTTGCTCAGAGCCTCATCCAGCCTGGCCTTGAACGTTTCCAGAGATGGGGCCTCCACCACCTTTCTGGGCAACCTGTTCCAGTGTTCTATAACTCGCATCGTAAAAAATTTTTTCCTAATTTCCAATCTAAATCTACCCCCCTCTATTTTAAAACCATTACCTCTCGTCCTATCGCAACAGGCCCTACTAAACAGCCTTTCCCCATCTTTCTTGTAGGCCCCCTTGAGGTACTGGAAGACCGCTATCAGGTCTCCCCGGAGCCTCCTCTTCTCCAGGCTGAACAGCCCCAACTCTCTCAGCCTGTCCTCATAGGAAAGGTGCTCCAGCCCTTTTATCATCTTCGTGGCCCTCCTCTGGACCTTCTCCAACTGGTCCATGTCCTTCTTGTGTTGGGGGCTCCAGAACTGGACACAGTACTCCAGGTGGGGTCTCACCAGGGCAGAGTAGAGGGGGAGAATCACCTCCCTTGACCTGCTGGCCACGCTCCTCTTGATGCAGCCCAGGATGCGGTTGGCCTTCTGGGCTACAAGGGCGCATTGCCTGCTCATGTTAAGCTTCTCATCCACCAGCACTCCCAAGTCCTTCTCCTCAGGGCTGGTCTCGATCCATTCTCTGCCCAGCCTGTATTTGTGCCTGGGATTGCCCCGACCCAGGTGCAGGACCTTGCACTTGGCCTTGTTGAACTTCATGAGGTTGGCACGGGCCCACCTCTCCAGCCTGTCAAGGTCCCTCTGGATGGCATCCCTCCCTTCCAGCGTGTCAACGGCACCACACAACTTGGTGTCATTGGCGAACTTGCTGAAGGTGCACTCTATCCCACTGTCCATATTTCTGACAAAGATGTTGAACAGGGCCGGGCCCAGCACGGACCCCTGAGGGACGCCACTCGTGACCGGTCTCCACATGGACATTGAGCCATTGACCACCACTCTCTGAGTGCGGCCATCCAGCCAACTCCTTATCCACCGAGTGGTCTGTCCATCAAACTCATGTCTCTGTAGTTTAGAGAGAAGGATGTCATGCGGGACAGTGTCAAAAGCTTTGCACAAGTCCAGGTAGATGATGTCAGTTGCTCGTCCCTTGTCCACTGATGCCGTCACCCCGTCATAGAAGGCCACCAGATTGGTCAGGCACGATCTGCCCTTGGTGAAGCCATGTTGGCTGTCACCAACCACGTCCTTGCTCTCCATGTGCCTTAGCATGGTTTCCAGGAGAATCTGCTCCATGACCTTGCCAGGCACAGAGGTGAGGCTGACCGGCCTGTAGTTACCTGGGTCTTAGGTGAGTCTCTTTTTGCCAAAAATGTCAGTATTATTGAGTTTATAATTTCTTTTTCCAGAAAATATTAATGAAAATGTCTATGAAGATCGTTATTTTCATAGGACAGCAAGTAAATTCAGGGAGAAGAAAAGGCTCCAGAAAGTCTATTTTGCAGATTTCAGTCACCATGTAAATAAAAATAAAATAAAATAAAATAAAAAAGAATTAAAACTGCAGCAAAATTTGACCCTATGAAGTAGCGGCTAACATAGATTGGGCACTGTGCTGCAATGATGTCATCCTGGAACTGCTTTGGTCACT
This sequence comes from Chlamydotis macqueenii, assembly GCF_036417535.1. Taxonomy (NCBI): domain Eukaryota; kingdom Metazoa; phylum Chordata; class Aves; order Otidiformes; family Otididae; genus Chlamydotis; species Chlamydotis macqueenii. The sequence continues at coordinate 29,643,005 of NC_141557.1, forward strand.
GCTAGTTTGTCCTCTGTGTTGTGACTCATTTCATAAGGTATATTGGCCCTGAGAAAACCATGCTAAAATCTCAGGCACTTATCTCCACTTAGTCTCTCTGAAACACAGGCACCATGACAATAACTGTTAATATGAGCACCAGACTTTTTTGCTAATAATTTTTTGAATGAGTCTTGGTGGTTTATTCTTATTATCAGGTACTCTGTTAGGTGATTGAGGTATGGTATACTTGGTATGCTGTAATACTTTGAAGTCATTAGTGTTTTAGAGGGAAGAGTGGAAACAGGAAAATAAACTGAAGCTGCACACATGTAAGTGATAGGCACTGCCAGCGTGGTAATAGGCCCACTGTAACGAAAGACAATTACAAGTTGAACTGAAGACACAGACCATGTGGTTAGAAAGGCCTTTACAGACATCTCTTTTATGAGTCAGGCCTAGGAGGATTGATGTGAAGTACAGTGTATGGTAGGTCACATGTAACTGCTTGCCCATTGTTGAACGATGCCTGAACCTCCACTGATTGCTCTATTACAATGAGCTCTTCAGTTAAGGGAGCACAAGAGACACTACAGCTTTGCCACAGGTAGCAGATGTTCCCTGTATGAAATTACACTAATATGATCTGCAATTCTTTTTAAAACTGGATGTAAACAAACACAGCGATTTTTTTTTCTTATTAGTTCTCATGCATTTGCATGTACTATACATAGCCCTGTGCAAAAAGTGACCATTCAACTGCATTGTCTTCCCTCGCCAGCATTGATCTTCAAGGTACACTCCTCTGAGTGGACATTCTTTGCTTTTAATCTAAGATCTAGTCAGTGCTAGAAAGGTCTGGCTGGCAGAATGATACAGGCATTTCTAATACCAGTACAATTTCCAGCTCCAGAAAGTATTTTATCTGTACAGTTCATGCTGTTAAAATAAGGTATACCACAAACAATATGCCACATTTTGTCAGTGTAACCATCTAATTAAAGTGTTTGCTGGGTAAAAAAAAACATTGTTACAGAATCAAACTAGAAGTTTTGAGTGTTGGTCTAGCTTAAAAGAATTATTTGCTGCTGGCCTGACTTAATATTTACTATTAATAAAAACTGTGTTAAGTTGGTCTGTTAAAGGTAAGTAGAGTGGTACCAACTCCTGCGTTCCTTGGATGGCACGTGCTGAAGGCTAACCTGCCTTACAAATAGGTACTCATGCCAAATAAAGACAGCTCATACCATGATAAAAGATTGGTTTTGTTTTCTATTACACAGCTTGAATTCTTTCCTGTTCAATGTGTGACAAAAGAAATCCTATTTTGCGGCTGCTGCGTCCAAGCAGTAAAACTTCTGTTTGCACTTAATTTATTTGGCAACTCTGGCTTTACAGTGTAAGAGAGTATTATTCAAGACTCTGCTAATATAGCTAACTTTACTGCTACTCTAGATGAAGTACTACATATTTTTCATCTTGTCATCTTTGCAAAAGTGTAAGAAATTATTTGCAATCCTAGATCATATAGAGTGTCTTTTCAAAATCTTCTGACTGGTACTTCTCCGACATCAATGGCAGCTTTGCTAAGGCAAAGTAAATGTCATAAAATGTTTTGTTCTGCCGCAGACACTGGCAAATAATTGGCGTCTGTTTTCTGTTGTCTAGCTGCCATTCTGTTTTCTGAAACAGAAGCTTCAATTTCTCATCTAATTCCTTGATGAATTCAGTCTCTTATGGAACTGAAAAAATTTTAAGGAAAAATAAGTAAAACATTCTGTTAAAGGAAACATTAAAAGTTTCATAGTGATTTACATATAATTAATTGTTCAGACTGGTAGGGATTTCTTAAAATAATTCAAATGAAAACTCAAGAATGTTCATCTTGAAAACTGGAATAATATATTTGTTTCTGGTTTTGTCTGGATATTTGTCGTGGTTTTGTTTAGTGGGGGGGGCCTAAGGTGGTAGCTTCTGTAGGAAACTGCTAGAAGTCGCTCCCCTTTGTTCAGGGGACTTGGCCAGCCCTAGGGCGGACCCACTGCTGGCCAAGGCCGAGCCGATTGGTAGCAGAATGTCTCGTGATAACGCCTCTGCGATAATGTATTTAAGAATGGGAAAACAGAAAAAAAAAAAAGAGAGAGGAGAGAAGATGTGAAGAAGCTGAGTGGGGGCAGAGGCGCAGAGGGGGAGGCGCAGGCCTCATGGGCCTTGCAGGCCTCACCCTCTGGCCTCTTGCCAGGTGGCCGACTGGGCCCAACTCGGTCCGGCCCGGCTGCAAGAAGTGGAGAGGAGATGAGAAGTGAATAAGATGTAAAAAAGATCCTGAGAGACATCTACCAGCCTGTTGTGAGGAACGGCTGCAGATGCCAAGGTCAGTGAAGAAGGAGGGGGAGGAGTAATGCGGCTCCTGCCCAAGATTCCCCTGCAGCCTGTGGTGATGACCATGGTGGAGCAGGTTGTCCCCCTGCAGCCCATGGAGGTCCACGGAGGAGCAGAGATCCACTTGGAGCCCGTGAAGGACCCCGTACCGGGGGAGGTGGATGCCTGAAGGAGGCTGTGGCCCGTGGAGGGCCCGCTGGGACAGCTGTTCTGAAGGGACTGCACTCCGTGGAAGAGGTGACCCACGCCGGAGCAGTTCCACGAAGGACTGTGGCCCGTGAGAGGGACCCCACGATGGAGCAGGGGAGGAATGTGAGGAGTTCTTCCCCCGACCATGAAGCAGCGGTGTAAAACAACGTATGATGAACTGACTGCAACCCCCATTCCCTCTTCCCCCCTGTGCCACTCGGGAGGGGAAGGTGGTAGAGATAATGTTAAGCTTGGGAAGAGGGAGGGGTGGGGGGAGGTTATCTTGTTCTCTGTCTCATTATCCTGCTGTTTGTAGTAATAAATGAATAGTTTTCCCCAAGTCGAGTCTGTTTTGCCCATGACAGTAACTTTAAGGATTTCTCCCTGTCCTTATCTCAAACCTCGAGCCGTTTTTCCTTATATTTTCTCTCCCTGTTTTCTCGGAAGGTGGGGGGAGTGAGAGAGAGACTGCATAGTCTGGTCCTGATCGGGGCTGAACTACGACAATATTCTTCATAGATTTTATTGGAATTCAGTTACTTTTGTCATCAGCTTTACTATTTTGCCAAAATACAACATAAGATCTGTGTATACAGTAGGTACATTTTTCAATTGTATCCAACTATTGGCTAACAGGATATAAAATACTTACCAAAATATGTATTCAGCTCCTTATTACTAATGCTTTAAAGCAGATAAAATAGCTCTCTGACTTCAGGAATTCTTTTGGCTAAGTGTATGACATTAATACTCATTAACATGCTTTCAAATATATTGCCAGAGTGGTAATAAAATCAGCACCTTCTAATTTTTATATTGAAACTCAGCCAAAGTGCATTTGGTCTTGTCACCACATAGCAGTATGCATGATACTTAAGATATCAACATAAACACTGAATAACAAGATAATTTCTTTATTAAGTGAAGACATGTTGCAATTTTATCATGAACCTATATTGTTCAACTGCATAAGCAAAATGCATGGTAAAAGCCTGAGTCAGGCAAAAGGATAAGAGATGAGATCAGCTTTTGTTTTCGTACTTAAATATTTTCATGGTTTGTCGCTGTTAGATACCAGATAGTACCCAGAAAGCTAATTTCAGTTTTTATGCTTACTGCTTCCCAGTTAGATAAAGTCTCAAATAGTTGCTTAAGTTTATGGACAGTATTTGCCTAGAGTAATGCATAATCAGATACATTTTCTGTATTTTTTTCAGATCAGACCAATATACGTACATTAACAGTGGAATCTGTTCACAGAACACTTTGTTTCAGTAAAATTCAAATTCTACAGTCTTATAAAATGAGTTGCAAATTTCATCACTGCTGTGATACGAAGAAGATACTGTTTTAGATGATGTGAATCTGTGCTTATTTATAAGCAATATCACTAAACACTTTGAAGACAAAAATACATAAATGTAGACAAATATTTGCTTCCAGAGCTCCTGAATCTGCAAAATTATTTATCTGGGATAAGCTAAAATTTGTGGTGGGATCATTGTCTTTTCATATATAGTACATGTGTGACATTTCTGTCTCCATCCTATTCTGTGTCCTGTGTGAATTACCATTTGTTTTTTTTTTTTCTGTCTAGTCTCTAGCAGATTTAGAACCCAAATCACTGAAGATCTTTATCAGATACTTTATAACAATTGTGGCCTAGGACTGATAGGGCAATGGCATGTAGGAAAAAAAGAACAGTTACTCTCTCAGATTTGATGCTAGTAGGAAAATATGGAGAAGTTTTGTTTTGTAGAGCCCTTGTTAACTGTACCATTTATGTGACAGAATGGCAATAATTTCATTTGCAGAATTGTGATTCTATATCATTGAAATAATGAAGTCTCACTGAAGTAATTCTCTCTCTCAAACCTTGCTAGTTTGGTTTTGGTCAAGAATAATTGGTTGAGGCTTCATTTTAGCTTTTCAGTTCGTTATCCAGCATCCTCAGATTTTGTCCTTCTTCATCAGTCTCAGTTACTCTTCCTAGTTTTACTCTGTACTTACCTCTCTTATTCTATTTTACTTCCTCCTCCTTTAAAACTTCCATTGCAAAATCATTATACTCTGTGACAAGAAAATTCTTGGTGAAATACTCTCTATAATATTTTCAACTCTCCTAATATCAGAACATGGACTGCAGAGTTTCAAACAGATTTGATATTTTAATAAATTTTCCTATGTTTTGTTGTTCTAGTTCAATATTAAGAACAAAGAAGAAAATGTAGAAGAAAATCTGTGTTATGAAGGAAGAACAAGTGCTTTTTCAATGTTTTATAGATTTTTTTTTCTATGCCATGCTACTTCTGTTTGACACCTGAAGAATCATAGAATCATAGAATATTAAAGTTAGAAGAGACATCCAAGATCAAGTCCAATCGTCAACCTAACACCACCACGCCTACTAAACCGTGTCCTGAAGTGCCACATCTGAATGTTCTTTGAACACCTCAAGAGAAGGTGACTCCATCACTTCCTTGGGCAGCCTGTTCTGGTGCCTGATCACTCTTTCAGTAAAGAAGTGTTTCCTAACATCCAACCTAAACCTCCCCTCCCACAACTTGAGGCCGTTTCCTCTCATCCTATCACTAGTTACTGGGGAGAAGAAACCAATGCCTGCCTCCCTACAACCTTCTTTCAGGTAATTGTAGAGAGCAATGACGTCTCCCCTCAGCCTCCTCTTCTCCAAACTAAACAATCTCAGTTTCCTCAGCTGCTCCTCATAAGATTTGTTCTCCAGACCCCTCACCAGCTTCATTGCCCTTCTCTGGACACACTCCAGCAACTCAGTGACCTTCTTGTATTGAGGGGCCCAAAACTGCACACAGTATTACAGGTGTGGCCTCACCAACGCTGAGTACAGGGGCACAGTCGCTTCCCTGCTCCATTATCTCCACCACAGAAACAGCTAGAACCAAACATCATTAAAAAGTTTACTTTGTAGCAGAATCTTATTCTTTGTGAACACTGGCCAGTTGAAGTTTGCACATTTTTCTATGAAGTGCAAATCACGCAAGGAAACTTGCTATCCTGTGACTCAATAACCATTAAGCTGCAGTATACACTTAAAGACATAGAATGACAGCATAATTCAGTGAAAATGCAGAAGGTCAAGCGGTTCAGATTTCTTTGGTTTATTGTAGCAAAACTGATTCTAATAAATTTTGAGGTGTTATCACCTGAATTTTACTTTGTAAACAGTTTTAGGAAAGTTGGAATATTATTCAGATGCATACTGCAGTTTTTCTAGTATTTACTTTTCCCCATTGAAAATGTTATAACCCTCCATTATCTAAGAAATTAATTGTTTAAAATTCCCTAAAATTTCTTTTTCTTTTTCTTTTTTTTTTTAATGATTTCCATGGAATTGTTATATAGCATGGTACCTTTTCTTAGAAGATGCTGTTTATTCATCCACCTTCACACCTTTTAGTATGGAGTCCATGCCATCTAAATCTCTCAAACGGCTTATGGCCATGTTTCTTCCTGAGTAGTAGGTTTATCTGTGGCATTCATATCAAATAGTAAGTTAATCAGGATCAAGAGCTAGAATTTCCACAAGTAACGTGCAGCTATGAGGAAATGTAACTTCAATGTTGAAATAATTCAAGGCAAAGCATTTTTAGTGATTTTGAAAATCTAGAGAAAAAAAAAAATTCTACACTTTCACTCCGCAAAACTGAAGTGAACTGTTTTATTTCTGAGGTTTATTCACTGCATTTTTGTTGTTTTGACTTATTATTATTTTATTATTTGAATTCTTATTATTTCCTTGTACCATCTGAAATGATTGATTTCTGCCCCCAGGTAAATTGCTTCCTTTTCTGATGTCTATCTTTTTCTTGTAGATCAGAGTTCCAATATGGCCATACTCTTCAAAGGGAAGCACTGAATACACAGCTCATTTATCAAGGCAAAAGTGTTTAACTATGACCTTAAGCACATGCTGCTGCTTGTTAGTTTAACTGAAGCTACACAAACACGATAAAAGGTAACTGACCTTTATTCTGTGCTTTAGGTATCTGTTTGATGATGATCTCACTTTGTCCAGAGGTTTAACAAGTGTTTACTTTTTAACTAACTCTCTGATTGCATGATCCTCTTTTCCCCGACTCTCTTCCTTCATCATATGATACAGCTTTTTCTTAAGTCTCTGACATTTCAAGTGAGGGTCACTGTATTTATGCAGTGCCAAGAACGAGGAACAGTCTTATGTGCTGAGTGTGCTCTTCCCCATTGTTCTGCAAATTAGTCAACATGAAACCAAATAGTGATAATGTGTTGTTATGATTAAGGTTAATAAGCTACTGATTATCTCCACAGACTACAGTTCCAGACACATTATTTAAATGGATTTCTTTGTTTAACTACTTGATAAAAGATCCAAATTTCCCCTTGTTGTGATAAAAGGTGTTATAAGCCTTTAGAGGGATAGGGAAACATTACACAACAGGAACAGTTTACTCTGTCCAGTACATTACTGATTTATCTTATGGTGACTATAGCACACTGTAGCTCCAGAAAACATTGTCTGGCAACAAAAAGATGCTCCTTTATGTCTCTGAGACAAAGCCACTTGAAACCACCCTCCCTTGTCTTAAGCAACCTAACACACACTAGAAAGGCAACCTAGCCTTTCTAGTGTGTGTAACAAGTTTAACAAATGACAGTGCTCAGTTATCCTTGCTTTCTAAACTTTATCAACATGCAAGGCCACTAGTTGTATGTCATCTGGTCTTTACCAGCAGTGACCTAAACATAAATTCAGTAGCTTAAGTCAACTATCTCTCAGTGAAACCATTGAACACAGGGCAGTTTATAACCTTTAAAAAAAAAAAAAAACAAACAAGGCAAAAAATAAAACAAATTAAAAAAACATTCCATAACCTTCAAAATTAACAAATTTTTTTAAAATAAGTTTTAAAAAACCCCAATATATGCTTATATGATACATAAATCTCGGATCAGAAATTATGAGTAGAATTTTTTTTAATTTTTTTTTTTTTGGCCCAGTAGTTGTTTTAAATTCATTTCAGATCATTTGCAATTTTGAAAGCACAGACCAGAATACCTTTTTCTTCTATAGCTCTGTAAGAGGATAATTTCCTTTGAAATTCACAGGCAAATCTAGCTTTCTCCTACTGACAATGCTTCATGCTATATTTTTCACTAGTTCCAGGAAAAAAAAAAATCAGCACAAGAACTTGGAAAAGCTTTCTCTGACTTTTTAGCCAAGGGTTCTGAGTGCTACCAACTGGGTCATTACTGACAAGCTAGTATTTTTATGCTTTATCACGCTGGTTGACACTCACATACCCCAAAGAAGAGTAGCTGAACATTGAGTTAAGAAAGGTCATTTGTTCTGCCAAAAACGCAAGGTGCATTGTGCAGAAATGGTTTGACAATCAATTATTAAGAATCCAGAGATGACAACTCATATACATGTATGTAAGTTGATAACCTTTGGGTGCTTAATCCCCAGGGTTCACAGCACACAGTGGCAGGAAGGATCGAGGTCACTGATAATGAAGTTAAAGTGATGCTGAAGAACAAATGCAATCTAGTCTAGCCCTAAGAAAGAAAAGCTTGCAGTGTTAAACTATGTAGCATACCATGCAACACCACATGAAAAAAAAAAAGGTGAGTTAAATGTCTAGCTTCCTCTCTTCCATTTGTTTTGAGAAGTTCTTTTTGCTTCTATTCACCTGTTACAAGGCATATATCTGAATTACTAAGTTCTCAAATTCCAATCATTTATTTTCAAACCTCTCTTCCTTACTTTCTTCTTCCATAACCATCTCCACAAGACATAAATATGAAGTCATTCAGAAAACAGGAAAAAATGGAAGCCAAATACTTGACTGACAAATTGTAAGAGTTTTTTAAGCATATGGGAAAATGCAGGTTGCATGCCTGTATCACAGGGTGTTAGTGTGAGAGAGAAGTAGTAAGAAAATTGGTTCTATCCTTGCGCATTAGTAGCTGAAAGCAAAGTTAAAATTCAAGAGCTGATGCTGCAAATATTCAATTTTACATGTGTAAGATAGGCACATCATTAAATAATAAGACACAATATGTATCTCAGCATGCTTGTCCTACTTCAGCAATTTATTGAATCTATATATACTTACCTATAATAATTAGCCCAACAACCCACTGTGATCACTGAAATGATCATTATTACAGTTAGGATCAAGAAATATCCTTTCAAAAATATCAATCTAAAATTCATGGGAGAAAATTAGGGCTACAAAAATCACACACTGATAAGAATTCTGGAAATTATATGCTGGGTGTACACAAGCTGCGTATTCACTTGCAATACTAAAAAAAAATGTAACCCATTACAATTTCACTAGCTAGATTAGAAGTCAAATCAGGCCTTAAAATACATCATATACATATAAGCAAGTGATTTATCTTTTTCATTAAGATAATTTTACCTGAAATTTCCTCTGAAAAAAAAAAAGAATTTCATAGAACAAATCTAAAAACTTGTTTAAAACCTCAAATTAAAAGAGTAAAGAGGAGACAGGTTCTATCTCTTGTCATTTGGAAAACACAAAGAAACTGCGTTTTTAAAAAATAGTTAAGAAGCATGGTATCCCTGTGAGAAGATTAAAAAAGTCACTGTCTTGTATGTCCTGTGCTATTGTAGAGTTGGGGTCTCCTACCATGTCAGACAGGTCATATGTGTTCTGTGTATGTGCAGTACATCATTGGCCATTAAATACAAAGAGCTCTAAATCAGAACTTCCTATTAATTGCTATGATCTGGGAGAATTATTTGGAAAAGTATCATTACATGCTTGTCAAGTTTTACAGTTGTATTAACATGCAACCACTATTAGACACTGACAAAGTTGGGATGTTGGACAAGATGCCTTCCTTTGAGTTCCTGATTGACTACAGCCTGTTCTTAGAACTTGCCTTATCACACACCTTAGACAGTACAAATGGGACTTAGAGACACTGAGACATCACTTTTGATTGCACTGGCAGATTTTGAGTGTAGTTATGATGGGAATAGAAGGGCCTTCTCTTCTGCCATCCCTCTTTCTGTAAGGAGTGGAAAGAAAATGTAAAAACACAAGCCTACTGCTTGGGCACACTGGGAATATAAACTTCTCCTAAAGTATTTCAGAGTTGCTCCCTGGCACAAAAGGGGAGTAGGGAAAGGATGTCTCTTGGGAGTCATAATTCATGTTCCAGTCTGCTTATTGAATGGGGCAGCTCCTTGAAAGATTCATAGATTTTAAGGTCATTTATGATTGTCTTGCTTGGCTTGTGTGACACAAGCCATAGAATTTCACCCCTTCACTGTTGCCTTTCAACCCATTAAGATTATATATTACCACAAGTATATATGTCCTTAATGATTCTCCAGTAATAAAAGAAATAAAAAATTAATGGCAGTAAACACAGCAACTTGTCTGGTGCTACTGAAGACCAGAGAGTGCAGTGTCACTTGTCAAGTTTTAAGTCATTTGAGAGGAAAAATAAATATCTAAAAATGTTTTGAATGCTCCTGATAAGCTGTCTTTGTGTAAACTGAAGGCAGTGAAGAGAAATGAAGCAGTCTGTTGTATTATCTATTTGGGGGAACAGTATCCATTCCCCCATCCATGCTGACAGTGCCCTTTGCAGGGTTACTGCCACAGATGTAAGCAAAGGGGCACAGAGAAGCAGCAGAAGTGGCAATATTATCGTTGTAGAAGATGAATGTAGTGGCACTTCTAATTTATTTAGTATTCAGGATTTCAACTTTAATTAGGATTCTTTTGTCACATCATTCATCAAATGTACTTGAAAGAAATGGAAATTAACACCGAAGTTTCTGTTGCCTCAGGCATGCTTTCAGTACTTCTACTCGTTTTGGTTTATTGTTGTTCAGTTCAGTGAAATAGTTTACTTGTGATAGTTCACTTAGCTGTAACTGAATTTCAAAAGGAGTAGAATGAATACATGCTCTTTAAAAATGCTCTTTTGTGAAGTCTTTCTAGCTCCTAACACCTCTTTTTCAAAAACCAATTATTTTTCTCTCTCTTTTTTTTTTTTTTTATGGGTGACTTCTGTGTTATGTAACGCAACATAGTACACCAGCTTTTGCCCTAAGAAGTCATCATTGAGCTAGCTAGCAGAGCAAGACTTTGTGACCACCAACAGTCATGGACTGTCTATTACTTGTAAATTGCACTTGTGTTTAGATGAAGTAATAACTTATTTGCTGAAATCATTCCTGTTTAAGATGAAGCTCAATATATCTACAATAATATTGTCTGCATGGGAAGAAGGTCCTACATTAATTATTACTCCAACTCCATGCCTGCCATTGCAAAATTTGCACTGTCCTGGCATAATAGCAGCTGTGTTGATAAATGGTGTTCCTTTTATCCAGAGTTTCCAGCTCATGTAGCAGAGGTCCAGTCAGATATTTGAATAAAAACAAATGTGAATCAATATTACAGTCTGAGGCTACGTATCATATCAGCAAGGCCGCTACTGTCAGCACAAAAATCATTAGCTGGTGTCCAAAACTAATGCTTAGTTTAAAATCAAAAGGTTTGTTAAGCAAGTTTTCTGAGAGCTCTGTGATTAATGAAGCCTGGTTTGTAGTGCCTGTGGAGATGAACTGCAGAGTCTAAGCAAGTGCAAATTCTGACTGTAATTTGGAATGTGAAGGTTTCTAAATTCTCTGGTGTCCCGTGAGATATGCAATTTTATGTAACTTTTCTGTAAGTAGCATCTCTTTCTCTCCCTCTTTTTTTTATGTTTTCTTGTTGCTGATTTTCAAAAAATCCATAGTCAAGTTCAAAGAAACTTTGCCCTTTTTGTATCATCTTCTCACACGTACCTGAAAGTTAAATCGATGAAGTAGGAACGTTTCTACATATCCACTCCCACATAATTTTTCATAGGAATTATTGCCAGTATCCAATGGTAATATTTTGGGGGTATTTAAAACTTGCTTTCCTGTTACCAAACCTTTTGAATAGGTCTGAAATATCTCTCCAGCTTTTCACCTATGTCATAGGAGCTAGAAATTACACTTCAAAAAGACAGAGATTCTCTTAGAAAACATTTATTGCTGCGAGTCAGATGTATACTGAAAAGTTATAACTATCACAAGCCTGCAACACAGCCAGTGCTTTGAAATTGGAGATAGGTTTCTGCTCTATGAAATGTTTAGCACATTTTTCACATGAGCCGTAATATGATAAATGAGAAATATTTGAGAATACCAGGATTACTATAAACTCATCTACCTCCTGGCTGAATTAACAAAACATTTCCGCTAAGTCAATAAGTTGGAACCAGACCAAACTCCTCACAGGTTTTTGAATACCAGCAAGGAAACAAGCCATTTCGCACACCATCATTCAAATATGAGAAACTAACATGTTTCAGGACCCTTTCTTTGCACTGACTGACTTCTCCAGAGTATTAACTCTGAAGTGTAATACAATATTTCTAAGAAATCAGAATATACATTTCAAGTATAACGCAAATAAAAATAATAGAGTCTACATGTTTGAGTAAATTCAGTTAGTTATAGACTGTTTCAAATAACTGGTACACTGAGACACAAGTATATTGATGAAATTATTATGGAGATCAATTTAGTCTTAAGGAAAAAAACCTGGCAGCAGAAACTGCAGTGATGGCTAAAAGATCTCTTTTATAATAGGACATCATGAACGCAGACTTTGTGGGTGCCTAAAGCCAGTTCTGAGTAGAAATAAATTGTAGCTCTGAGAATATTATCTATGCCTTGTACTTCAGAGCTGTCAGTCAGTATTTTTGATCATTAGCCATCTGTGATTATTTTAATTTTTGCCAGCAGGAGAAGGAACTCTTTTCCACCAGGGAGCTGTGTTATTACAATATAATTTATATGTAAAGAGCTCATTTCATTAGAGGGGAAAAAAAAACTTTTTACATAAGCTTTTTTTTAAAAAAAAAAAAGTTTGAAAGAAACTTGTAACATTAAAAAATGTATTTTGCATTTCTTTTTTTTATTGATATCTGTGCTGTGGTCCATATAAAAGCAATTAACATCTTACTGGTGGGTTAACAGTAATGCTGTGTCTTTAGCTGAGTTTTCATTTAGCATCCAGTACAGAAGATCTAGAAACTGAGTCAATCATGGTCCTGAAGTATTTAACTAGAGATGTTACTACTTTTCAGTTCCACCTGAAATTACTGCATTTTAGACCCTCACTATGTCTTTACTATTAAAATCCTTGCAGGGTGATTTCAGGTTTACCTTCCATTAGTCTGTTGAAAGAATGAATTTACAATGACCTTGTTTTTACTGGGAATGACTTGCTGAAGTGAAAATGTTGCGTCTCTCTGATTTACTAAAATGAAACTCTGCCCAATGTTACAGTACAAAGCTCTTTTTTTTATTGGTATTGTAAAGGCTGACATTATAAACTGAGTTAAATTGGTTCATAAGAATACTAACATAAAATAATTTAGTTTATAAACTTTACTTAGCTAATTCAATTTTTTTTTCCAAACTATCCCTCTTTGTCAGCGGTGCAAAGTACCTATTGTCACTATATTCTGCCTCACGTCTTGAAGGTCTTACAAATTTGAAAGTATTCAGGTGAACTTAAAAATAAAATTTGCACCATGATGCCTGTGTTTAATATCTTCAAAAGGCAATGGAGTTCTGTGTATACCCAGAATAGTTCCTATGCTTTTGTACATGTACACAGAAGTCTTCTGTTTCATGCACCATAACTGTGGTACAGATAACATCTGTATTTTTAGCTCTTCTTTCACAGATCTGCATAAGCCAATTCTAAAGCAGTGAAAATTGACCACTGCAGTTGAGTTGCCTTTTCTTGGTATAACTAAGCTTTGAGGCTGTGATTACATTAAGTTGTCAAAGTAACTTACATTATGTATTTGACTCCTGAATTTGAATAAATTCCATGGTCTAACATATAAGGTCAGATGAATAGTCACTGTCAATTGTACACATACTTCAGCATTTGCAAAGCATTTCTATTTTAGCCTGTGTGATCATCTGGTTTTATGACAGATATGCTGCACATGACAGCTCTTCCAACATCTTTAATCAGTAGGACGAGGTGAATTTTAGTAAGTAGTGTGAGAATTAGTTGTAAAAGCTCTCTAATTAAAATTAAAAATACTCACATTGTGAGGACATATAATTTTTCTCTGTAGTTGCATTATGAAGCAAACAGTAAGAAGGAAAAAGATACATTTAAATAGAAAGAAAATTTTAATGCAATAATTAGTTACTTGTACTAGCAATTGCAATTGGACTCAGTGTTCAAATCTTACATTCCCTGGTACATTGGGTTTGCGCACAGGTGTCACCTTACAGTTGTACCAACAGATTCTTCACAACAAAATCCCTAAGCAGTAGTAGTGATTGAAATGATTTCTTTTTTTTTGCCCCTCCTCACTCTCTTTTTTGATGTCTAATGAGGGATGTACTTTTTAGCATTTTCACTGCTGCACAATAAAAAGTTCTCTCTTCATTTCATAAACATGCGGTAATAGTGTTTGTGCAACACAGCAAGAGTAAATATGTAAGGCAAAAGACCTGTCTTGAGAATCTGATAACCACACTACAAATAAAGGAGTGCAATGTAGGGAGATGGGTTACCTCAGGTTACCTCTTGTCCAGTTCCATGAAGTGAGAGCTCTCCTAGACCTCCACCTCTGAGTCAGCTTTTTTTTTGCAGAAGGAGCCAAAGCCATTATGTGACTCACAGCAAGGTAAAGAAGAAGAGCTGGGACATTCACTTCAGAATGTAGGGGTGATCTAATATATAACACTAACGTAGACACACTGCAGCTCCCCTGAGATCTCTCTTTCTCTGCCATATTCACTGAAATAGGCCAGTGTGTGGCTGATATGAGGATAGGCATAGGTCATGCACACTTACATCACAAATATATAAATCACCTTCTTCTTAAGAAATAGCCTAAAAATTAACAGTTAAAAGGTTTAATGAAGATAACATTCCGTAAGCTTCTCTAAACGTATGATAAGTTTTGGATAAAATAATAGCTTGTGATTTGTGTATTAAACAAAGTAACAGAAGAGGTTTTCTACATTTCTGACAAAACTGCCTTCATAACTATCCTGGTTCTGTTAAACAAAAATATCCTTGGGGCAAGCTGAAAGTAATTCACTTTTTACCTCTTCATTGCCAAATTTAATTTGATTTGATTGAATCTATCTTTATCCTCACGTGGCTCCTGGAGCACTCACAAACTTTCATAATTCCAGTCTATCAGGGCAAATCTGCAAGTAAAAAACTCACTTTTATCAGCAGGTATTCAATGAATGGCAGGTGGCAAATAAAGCACTCAGTGAATTGTTTTAATTGCATTTCTCTCCCATCTCCCAGAACTTGAGAAAGTTTTAGAAAGCTGGAGAGGAGCAAGATAGATTTATCTGCTGCTTTCATTTTTTTCAAACACTGCTTGCTTTCACAAAAGACTTGCTGATATAATTTCACTGCCTTTCATGTATGGGTGATATTTAAACTAGTACAACAAAGGGTATATTGTAGTGCTGTAGAGATGTACATCACAACAAATATGAAAGCAAAGATCTAAATTTGCTGCACCTACTCAAGAATATAAAGAAGCTTTTAACCTGAGACAGTTGACATAGATATGCCTAATAAAATCCTTTACTCTTGAGAATTAAATAGAAATTAAAGTTAGCAGGTTTAGCTGTGGTTGTTTTCTGTCATTGATTCATTTCATAGAATTACGTTAATACAGTGCTAAAGAAAATAATTAACTGGAAAATTCAGTGTTCAGCTCAAAACCTTGTTTGACTTACACCATTGTTGTTACTATTTTTCCTTTTTCCTTATACTTTTCATGCAACAAAGAGAGTACAGAAGATAATGCATATCCTGTATTAATGAGTATTTCAGGTTAGGCTGGAGATTATTGAAAAGAGTAAACATTCTTCAGTGAATGAAGCTGCTGAAGTCCCTACACATGATCTTTGTTTATGGCTGTAGCAATTTAAAAAACTCATTTAATTTCAAAATAATAGTGTTTCTTTATTTTCAAGACTTTTGACTGGGATGTCTAGATTTGGTAAATTTAGTGAAATATCAACTGTCCATATGGGAATATGTGAAGGAATCTTTTGGTGTATAGCTATGGCAAGAAGATTTATCCTATACTAATTTTATAATGCTGAAGTATCTCCATAGAGCCATAAAGAGTGTAGTCTGGAGATACGAGCAGACTGAGGATCAAGGGTTGGTAATTATGCAACATTCTTGTTTGATCTTCTTTGCAAAGTGACGTGAGTGATACCTGCTTGTTCCTAAGAAAACTATGTGAAGCTTTAGGCAGTAGGATTAATTGTGATAAAGGAAAATTAAATAAAAATATATGAATAAAGGGATTGATTAAAAAAGAGTGAAACTAGAACTTGACTTGTCTTTATTATTCTGAATTCACATGGAGAATGTGTGTCTGAGACTTGTTCCATTGAGAGTTTTAATTGTCCAATATTGCACAGCATGAATTTCTGCAACATGCAGTTGTCTTTAGATGGCATTTGCTCTCTGCAAAGTGTGTCACCCTGTACTAAACAAAAAGAAAATTATCTGAGAATACTCTTTTTCTAAAATCAGGAGTGAACCAATATTTCAAGACCAAGCCAACGCTTCAGAGTAGTCACCTCCAGTCACCTTGGAGATTTTCCACATAGATAAGAATGGTGTTGGTTCTGCTTTTCTACGTTTTTTCTTTCCCTCTTCCTTCACTCTGGCTTTGCAGCTCTCCTCCATGTCTCTTATTCTATTAAACCTGTAGCCATAATATGCTTTCTATCAGGGGAAGCACCATATTTGATTTCTTTCTGAACTGATGTTAATATTTTATCCAATTGTCTGAGATCTAGCTGTTACATTTTCCAGCCTCTAGACTTTAAAATGAAATAAAAATGCTTAGAAAAATGTTTTTGCTACAATCTAGCTTGTCTACCCAATGCTCATTTACTTCATACGTGTGTGTTTACTGTCAGGTACCTGCAAAAGACCTGGGATTCCATAGCCCATAGAAAGGCCACAAGAGGGATTTTCCTTCAGAAGCTTGAAGGTGTCCTCTTGCTCCAGTTCTGAGAGAGGTGGATAGTGTTTCAAGAGATGAGGGCTAATATATTTTCCTTTCTATTTTCAATTAAATGTATAACCCACTGAAGGTAGTGACATGCTCTTCCTATGGTTCACATGCAAGCCTTGGACTCAGAAGAGAAGGGTGCAATATCCTACTCTCCTACAGACGTCTTGAGCAAGCAATTTGATGTTTCATTTCTCCATCTCTGAAAAGGCATCTCTTCACCTGTATTGTAAGGATTTTATTCAGGTAAGGAATATTAATGTTCTTGAGATTTTTATATTTAAGATATGGACATATCAGAATTTCTCAAGATGTCTGTATTTAATAATTTTAGCTAGAGACTGTAGCCTATATTCAAGTCTGAGTTTACAGTGTTTACTATATTAGGAATTTCACTTGACTAAGAATGAAAAAAAAAATGAGTTATTACTCTGAAACTTAACAAGATACTTTTATTCCTACTTTGTGGTAAAGTAGGAAGTTTAGTTCCAAGGCCAGTAGCAACCAAATGTATTATTTAAAAAGGAAACAAAATGCAGCCTGCTGGGCATTCATTTACTTAAAGGAGTTCTTTGTATTTACAGTTCTAGAGAAAAAAAAAAGATTTCCTTGTAAGACATTCAGTAAATAATTTAAAGCATACAGCATTTCTTCTTACTAAAGGGAGGCATCAGAGAGATTACTCAAAGGAGAATGGAAACAAGCAATAATAAGATATAATGGGGAAAATTCCTACCATCGTAGTTCAAGAGGAAAGACAGTCACTTTCAAAAGATAATTAACAACTTTGGGGGACTGAAATCACCTTCAGGGGACACTCTGGGACATTTGCTTTCTGAATCCGTGTTTCTCAATTTGTTATCTGAAATTAGACAGTTATGAGTTTGCCCATTTCCCTTCCACCCCTATTTTATTCTACTGTTTCTTGAAAAATGTTTCCAGTGTAATATCGTAGAATTATAGAATGGTTTGGGTTGGAAGCGACCTTTAAAGGTCATCTAGTCCAACACCCCTGCAAGGAGCATGGACACCTTTCAACTAGATCAGGTTACTCAGAGCCCCATCCAACTTGGCCTTGAACGTTTGCAGGGATGGGAAACAGAGCCCACCTCTCTGGGCAACCTGTTTCAGCGCTTCACCACCCTCATCATAAAAAAAAATTACCTTGTTGTCTAGTCTAAATCTACTCTCTTTTAGTTTAAAACTATTACCCTTTGTCCTGTCACAACAGGCCCTGTTAAAAAGTTTCTCCTCATCTTTCCTCTAGGCCCCCTTCAAATACTGGAAGGTTGCAATAAGGTCTCACCGGCATCTTCTCTTCTCCAGGCTGAACAACCCCAACTCTCTCAGCCTGTCTTCATAGGAGAGATGCTTCACCCCTCTGATTGTCTTCATGGCCCTGCTCTGGACCCTCTCCAACAGGTCCATGTCCTTTTTATGTTGGGGGCTCCAGAGCTGGACCCCCACTCCAGGTGGGGTCTCATGAGAGCAGAGTGTAGGGGCAGAATCACCTCCCTCGACCTGCTGGCCACACTTCTTTTGATACAGTCCATGATATGACTGGACTTCTGGGCTGCAAGCACACATTGAGGGCTTATGTCCAGCTTTTCATCCACCAGTACCCTCAAGTCTTTCTTGATGGGGCTACACTCAATCCCTTCATCGCCCAGCCTGCGTTCATAGCAGAGGTTGCCCTGACTCAGGTGCAGGACCTTGCACTTGAGATTCACATAGGCCCACTTCTCGAGCTTGTCCAGGTCCCTCGGGATGGCATCCTGTCCCTCAGATGTGTTGACTGCACTACTCAGCTTGGTGTCGTAAGTGAACTTACTGAGGGTGCACTTGATCCTACTGTCCGTGTCATTGATGAAGATATTAAACAATGTTGGTCCCAATATGGATCCCTGAGGGACACCGCTTGTCACTGATCTCCGTATGGACAATAATATATTCCATTATAATGGAATATAATATAATTCCAATATAATTCCATATAATCCTCATGCTTTCCTCCTCCAAGTTTATTACTGATAGTTTCACTGAGTCATTATGAAATCATTTCACAGAAATGGACTCTGAAATGGCCAGAGTACTCAAGAGCAGGAGAATTATATGCATTTTATGACATTGTAGAAAGTTTTTAAAGGATTTACATTGTTTCTTACTTTTGCCTTTTCATTGCCCTAATGAGAGAAAGAAACAAAAACAAAACCAAAAACCAAAACCAAAAACAACCACGCTTTCCCACATTCCCTCTTTCAATGTCTCCTCAGCCAGACTACAATTCTCCAGAGTCGATTTTCCTAATAGAGTCCTCCCTGACTATGTTGGACAAATGTCATGTCCCCTGGCTCTCTCCATCTTGTAATGAAAATAGACCTATTGCCAGCTACACCTTACTGATTGCTTCCTACCTGCTGCTAAGGATAATTTGTGCAGCGTAAATGAAGACTTCAGTAGCTGCTGTAGGAAAAAAAGCTACAAGAAGGGACTGCTATTCAGCACTCAGATAAAACAGTCAGTAAAGAAACAGCTCTGATTAGCTGAAAATGTGTAGAGTGTAAAAGATCTTTAAGTTTTCACAATCTTAATTATATCAGACATCATAAATGTTTCAATCTGCAAAATGAATCATGTGTTTGCATCTTTCAATTTGCTCAGTCCCATACCGAGAATTTATGTGTACTTGTTTTCTTTTTTGTTCTGGCAAATACGTATTTCTAGATTGGTTTTTATTGTTTGAAAGTAAGCAATAAAGGAATTTGCCAATATTACTCCCAGTTGTGGCCATTTAGAATGCTGATGTTCATATTTGTTAGTTGCCCCCAAATATACTTTCAGATAATTTGAAAGAATGAAGGGGACAACGGCATTACATGTGAATTACAGAAAACAGTGAGTTGGAGTGGGAAACTGAAATACCGGCACTTCCAGACAGCAAAACGCTCTGCTTTGTACAGCTTCAGATCCACCTGGTTTGCCTCATCCCTCCTATGCAACAGGTCATACTGCCTCCTGTTTGTCCCACAGTGTGAGAACAGTATGACACACATGTGGGAGCGAGAGCATTTATCGTTTACTTTTCGCCATTCACTGTTTATAGAGAAAGGAATACATGTTATTTCTAGCTGCTGAAGGACTGCTGTTTTATTTTACATCTATTTTCTTGGCACAGCCTGGGATTTAATTGGAAAGTACAGTGAGTAGAGGTGGAAACAGTCACTAGGAAACTAACTACCACTAAGGAAATACATTGCCATTGTACTGAAGAACCAGCTGACAAATCCTACATGAGACATTCAGTGCATTTTCTAGACTAGAAATTCAGATATGTTTGGATAATTACCTAACCTTTTACCTGCAGACTATACATACAGCTTTCATTTCTGTCTTCCGCAAAGAGAGAAGTAAAAGAACTGCATCAATAATAAGTGTATTTTACATAGCAAATCACTCAATCCCTTTCTTAGTCTCATGCGTTAAGGTCTTCTCCCATACAGACGCATGTGCGCACATACATTTTCCTTTTGTCTATTCTGAGTAATATTTGAAGCATCTGCCAATCCTAGTTTAAAATACTTTCTGCAATTTGACAGCTAGCATTTCATCTTGATGCACTCTAATTATCCTTCCAAAATTGTCTCTTTTCACACTTCTCACCAGCCTCCTCAAAAAATTGTTTAGACATTGTAAAATGCTGGTCCATCTTCCAAGTGATACTGCTCTTTAACATGCCTGGGCACTCTTTCTCCTTTGATTGCTTTAGCTCTTTTCACCTCTAAAGATATAATAATCTAATTCATAATGCTTTTTCTGAGGCTCAAAAAAAGACCCCTTTGCATACAACACTGACCAACTGTAAACTTTTAATTCACCTGCAGAAGCTCACCAAAATGAAAACAGATCCACAAGTCAGTCTGAAGTGCCCATAGCCTTAAAACACACAACTTCAGTCCACATGAAGAGAAATGAAGCAAATGCTGACCGTTATAACCACTGAAGGTTTTACCGAGCTCCCAGAGGACCTGAAAGGTCCTGAAAGATTGGAAAGGCCCCAGTCTGCTTTGGGAATCATAGAATAGTTGGAAGGGACCTAGTCCAACACCCCTGCAAGGAGCAGGGACATCTCCAACCAGATCAGGTTGCTCAGAGCCCTGTCCAACCTGGCCTTGAATGTTTCCAGGGATGGGGCATCTACTACCTCTGTGGGCAACCTGTTCCTGTGTTACACCACCCTCATTGTAAAAAATTTCTTCCTTTTGCCTAATCTAAATTTACCTCCTTCTGGTTTAAAACCATTATGATCTGTAAGCTTCCTCTTTTTTTTTTTCACGCTTGAGACCACTCAGCCAGTAACACTGAAAGACTTGTAAGACAGTAAGACTCTCGCCTCCATCCTTCATCTGTGCTGCAGCGAGCCAACCTGTCTTTGCAGGTTTTAGCAGTTAACTCTTGATTTTTCACCATGTGTGAATTCTTCAAAAGTTACAGAAGTTTGATTTGTTTTGTGTCTCTTCCAGTGAGCAGTGCCTGGAAAGGACATCACTTCTAAAGCAGATTTATCAGCAGCATCAATCCTGTCCTGAATGGTGAGTGGTTTACCATTGTTTTTGAGGTTGTTTTGAGGTTCCCATGGTTCGGAAGGCTTGGAGTGTCATTTCAGTGCACTGGGTGTAATTTCTGTTCAACTGTGATCCCAGTTCTGGGGAGCTCTGGACCCCAGCAGTGGGTCCTGTTCAAACCCATCCCCATCTTTCCTAACATTCAGATCATTGTTTATCTCCTAGTGTTGGAATGAAACCAACCCCAACACTTCAAAGCATTAGTTGTTTTTCTTTTGGATTTACAGCAGTTTTCATCTACCTCTTGAAGATGATGTTAGAGGGACTTTAAAAAACCCCATAATAATAATAATAGTACTGATAATACTGAAACCAAGTTCATGAGTTTTCCATGCATTGAGAGAAAAAGGACAGCAGCTGTCAATACTGTTAAAAATAGTTTATATCTACTGTCTGATTTACCCTTCTGGGGTTATAAATGTTGACAAGCTAACATCAGGGCAAAGGTAGATCGGTCTGTCAAGTTTCTATTTTCTGCTTCTTGCTCTTCCACAAAGTACTACAGAGACTGATTGATTTGATTTTAAAGAGTTCAGTTACATCACAGTGACACAGTCTTCAATATGAATTAAAAGAGCAAAATTGTTTGTTTAACTTGTTTTCATGTTGACAGGATCTTTGCACTCCAGGCAATCACTTTGTTTTTCTTACAGCTTTGCTCTTTAGCCACCCAAATGTGCAATGTCACTCAACCTTGTCATACGTTTTTCTTGATGTTCCCTATTAGTCTCTACTACACTTTTCAGCAATCTAACAAATGTGGATACCCTTTAGTCAGTCAGTTGCTTTGGTTGTTTGCCATTTTAGGCTTTTTCTCCTGATGCTGTGCTAAGGGAATTTCTTAGTGGACATCAACTTTACTTTATTTGAGATGACCCTTTGAGAGAGGTTACCATATGTATGATCATTCAAATAAATTATTGTAGATATCCAAAATCAAAATTACACATTTGAACTGTTATGCACAGTTTAATTTTGACTCAGCTCCAAACTTTTTGAGGGAATTAGGAAGCAATAATCCCATTCAGGGTCTTGCTGAGCTTGACTTCTTTCTGAAAATGAGATTTAAATGATTTCAGAATAAAAACTATCCAAAATTTTGAGCTTCTTTTAGACACTGAACTGTCCTGTTGAACCTTTCCAGTATTATCTCTTGCAAGTGCATTTTTAATCTGTCTTACCCCATTTTCTATATTCATGTTAATATGGCATTCAAATTCGTATGTGCATCATTCAAATTCATATGTGCATCAACTCTTATTTTTATATATAGAGAGAACTGAGATTAAATTATCAAAAAGAATGCACAAATAAAAGGATATAATCCAGCATTGAAGACATTGAAAACCAGAAGGTTTCAGACAAATTATGTGTGATATGGGAAGGCTCTGACACGATATGGTGACCTAGATTAGATTTCTGACCAAAAGTCAAGGTAAAGCTGTGTGGAAGCAAAAATTATAGGTTTACTTAGGGAAATTTTAAGCCAGTAATGTTGGGTTATTTTCTTGAAATTAATGACTCCTCATGTGTAAAAGCTTGGAAATGGATAATGAATTCATCAGAACTAAAAAAAAAACATTAGAATCTATTGTGTACATATAGGCCTTTATTAATGAAATTATTTAACTTTTGATGTTTAAATCTCAATGTGCTTAAATGTCAATTATGTGAGTGAGTTTTATCAAGTACTTTGGCATTAAAGTAATGTAGACTGGTTAGTAGTACAAATGCAGAGTTCATCATTGTCTTTTCTCAAAAATGGGACCTTAAAAGGCTAGGCTCTTTCAAAACTACATAGTTGCAAAGAAATTTTAATCCTAGCAAAGTTCTACTCTTTGCAGCTGCATTTTTGCTGATTCTCTGAACTCAGAGTTAATTGACAGACAATTTGTCCTGTGGACTTTAAATAACATACTGAAAATCTCTGTTTTGGGGAGAGGCGGGTTTAAAGTTAATTATTCCCCAAAATGACTTCTTCAAACTGAGTACTAGAGCTGGCAAAAATATGTCATTGAATAAGACTTCTTTTTGTGGATTTTTTGTTTTTGTCTAAGTGTCTAAGACACTGAAAGTGAAAGTCCTTTTAGTGGAATAAGATCTAGTTCTTGGCCATAATGAAGTACAAACCACTGATAAGTTAATCCTTTTTATTTTGGCTACCTGAGCTTCTCTAGTTCACTTTTCAAAAACAGATTAGAAATCTGGGTTAAGCAGGCACAATTCCTAAATAGGAATAGCTAATTATGAGATTTTGGTTTTGATCTTGGACTTTTTAGGCTCTTCAGCATTTCTGATTTGTAGTTATATCTTTGAGTGTAAACAGCTTTTTTATTCTTCAGGTCTGCGACTTGCTTTTCTCTACTTTAAACCAAGCTCCCTCTGAGCTGGAAGGTATGTTTCATTGAACACCTGAGATCCTTCACTCTGACCTTCTAGTTAACTAAGTGATCTAGTGATTTTTCGCCATAGTGTCAGCATTTATCTCTTACAGCTTGCATTTTTGCCAATTTCTTTTGGGTTTTTTACCTTTTTTTTTAATAATTCCATAATATCATGAACCAGATTAGAATATCTTTTCTTTATGCATTTGCTTCTTATGGTAAATTATTTCCATATTTCTCAGTAGCAGCTGCTTCTTACTTCAAGGTAAGATTAAATTTCTATGGCCAATACCACAGCTTCCTAGAATGTTCTTTTGCCATTTTTTTCCCACTGAGCTTAAACTGGAAATCCACATCCATCATTAGATATATCCTGAAAATAAATCTCTGTAGATTTTCTTCTATTTCATCTGAGGTTCTCTCTTTTTCCTCTCAACTCTCTGATCAGAAGAGAATAAATTCTGCAGCATGCATAGATGTAATCTTTCTCTGGGTTGCTAAAACTCTAGTTTATTTGAATTTTCACCATTTCTTTGCCCTATGAAGTTATGTTGGTGCTTCATTTGCTTTAAAATTAAGTGGAAATTTACAAATATATGTTTCGTGTGACTGTCTTAAATGAAGGGCAGTGGTTAAGCTGCCATGTGTCAAGATGCTTTAACAGAAGTTAAATATTAATTATCTAGTCTCTAATTTAGTGTGGTGATGACATAGTCCTAAATTTAAAAGACACACCTGTTGAAATATGTATGGACCTACTGAAATATACTTAGTGTTGTAGCATAAAATGGGAACAATTAATTAAATAAATTGTGTCAGAAGTTTAGAGGTAACGGTTATGTATCATTCTTATCGTAGTTTTGTTAAAATTATGAATGACAAGGCATAAATGTTAACTCTTGCAGGAATGGTATACTATTATTTTCTAATTATTTTTCTTTTTTTTTGTTGTCTTTAGATAGATAGATGTTTAATCCATGCATTAGAAAACATATATATTCACTTTTGATTATTGACTGAATGATTACATTAAATTACAACTTTCAAAAGTGAGGATATGTTGTTAAATGACTAGCTAGTTGTCCTTACTTCTTTTCACAGAGGGGGTCAGACACTCAATAGAGTTATTGATAGTTTCCAGAGAAGTCCACATTATTTGTTTAAATTATTTCAAATTCAATAAGCTATATTTTCTTTGTGCACCCATTTCTGAAAATAGATGGCAAGTCAGATACTTATCCACAGTAGTTTTGATTTAAATATTTGTTAGAAAGTAACAATTCTAAATTGAGAATATATTCTGTGTATATTTACCAACAGAAATAATGTAAACAACTTAAAGACATGAGTTTTACATTTCAAATTTGGACATCCTAAAATTTTTATAGTTTTGAGCCAGTATAGATAATATAAGGCCTGACCTGTGAGCTCTCATTTCTCAGTGAGCCTGAGTTTTCCAAATCGGGTCCATTTTGGTAGAAAAATACACATTTCCTTTTTGTTGGTTGCATTCATTTGCATATTATTTGCAATTTTTAATTAATTTTGTGGTCTATTTTTTTCCTGAAGTACTTCTCAGTTTATTATTATTATTATTATTTAATATAGCCTGTGGAACACTGAACACTGATTAAGTGTTGTATGCTTTCTGTTATCTCTGAAGCATAACCGATGAAGTATTGTGAATTTGGCACTGTGTAATGTAGCATTTTGCTTGCTGTGCAGCACTAACAAACAACACATCAGTAGTCTTGCCTGTCTCATTTAAATGCAACCTCAGAGTCACACTGCATGTTACAAATATCTGGGAGCTGTGTGATTAGTTAACATCTTGTGCATAACCTTAAAAGTATAGCAAGTTCTCAGGAGATAATTAGCTTTCTGGATACCTCTAGTGAAATGAACTATGGCTTAGCAATGATAGGTACTGTGTGTTTTACAGCTCCAAGCAATGGTGTCATGAAAATGCCTTTAAAAAATAGCTGAAGTATCTTCTACATTAAAGAAAAAAAATTAAAAAATGAGCGAGAGGGAGGGAGAGAAAGAAGTTCTAATTTATTTATTCCTTGTTATCAGGATTGCCTTTGCTTCCTATCTTCTAATTTTATGTTCTTTCCTTTTTTTGGCGGCTCTTCTGGTGTAAATAAAGAGTGTTCGGCAGGCACCAGCCTCCCTTACTGAAGTCTACTCACCTCTGCCCCAGAGTTCATGTCTCATATTCTATGTGTGAGTAAATAAACAAAATACATCACAACTGAATAATCAGGATAATATGATACTGTATTTTTCCATAGCAAATGCTTGAAACTTCAGTTCTTTGTCTAGATTTAGGGAAAGCAATGTTTTCCAAACATTTTCCAAATGTTTTTTGTTTAATGAAATAATTTCCCAGCCATATCCATGTGTAAAATTTTAAAGCTTTTTATCCTGCTCTGAAAAGGCTATCCTAAGCCTTCAGTGTTCATAATATTCTCTTTTAGCACTGGATGTATCTGTATAATAACCTCAAAATTAAAATGTTTTGGCAGTTTCTAAATATAAGTTATAGCTGCAGCTGTCAGGAAACAGCGTTTTGACAAAATTGAACTTTTTAAAGGAAAGTATCAATTTTGATTAAATTTGCTTGAAAGGTGTTTTCTAATTTGGAACAAAGCATTTTAATAGGCTCACAGCATCCTGTATATTCATTGAAGTATAATGTTACTGTTTGCTTAAAATTATTTTTCATTTTGAGGTTCATTGGTGACTATAATCCATGCCCAAGAACTGAACTATTTTTGAAACATTTCCATATTATTTCTATTGACCTTTAAATGCTTTTCTCCCCAAAAAAATTATTTTGTAAGAAACTTCAAATTTAATTTTTATTCTATTTAGTAAATTTTTTTTCTGAAAGGCCAAAATTTTCTATGAAATTCCAGATTTAATCACTTCTCAATTTTTCTGAAACGTGAACAGTTGGTCTAGCTGCACTGGCACTGGTTGTACAAAGATGTAAGCCTGCACATATCTTTAACCGTATGGATCAAATTTAAAAGCTACCAGTAATTCAGTGGATTTTTATCCAGTTATTTTTCCTTTTCACCCACTGGTGATGTTTTGTATGCTGTGAAGCCAAATATGCCTCCTGATGGCAGAATCCTTCTTTAAGCAGCCAGGCTCCTTCCCTAGGGTACAGGGGAAGTCAGACACCTCAGAAAATGAAATAAAATGTAAGATGTGTGAGACTACCTGCAGTTGCAGAATTAATTAATGGACAGGATGAGTCTCCAAACTTTACAAAGCTTCAGGAGAGCACATCTACTGTGTTCTTCTGAGGCTCAAAATTCTGTTCTATAGATAAGGTAAGGCCTATTTTGAGGTACCTGATATGTTCTTGCATATGTCTGTTAAAATGCAGCAAAAGAGTGGAAAGCAGCATTGCTCTGTGTGTGTGTAATATTCAAGTGAATAGTTGTTAATTGAATTTTGAACAGGAGACCCACCTGAGGACTTCCAAGATCACCTCACCTGGGTCCTAGACTGGTACTCTAACACTATCTTCTTCAGGGCACTTTGAAATGCTCCTCATGAAGCTGAAATGCTGTGCAGAATCATAGAATAATTTGGGTTGGAAGGGACCTTTAAAGGTCATCTAGTCCAACCCCCCTGCAAGGAGCAGGGGCATCTCCAACCAGATCAGGTTGCTCAGAGCCCTGTCCAACCTGGCCTTGAATGTTTCCGGGGATGGGGAATCTACCACCTCTCTGGGCAACATGTTCCAGTGTTTAACCACCCTCATTGTAAAAAATTTCTTCCTTGTATCTTGTCTAAATCTAGCTCCTTCTAGTTTGAAACCATTACCCCTCGTCCTGTCACAGCAGGTCCTGCTAAAATGTTTGTCCCCATCTTATAAGCCCCCTTTAAGTATTGAAAGACTGCAATAAGGTCTCACCAGTCTTCTCTTCTCCAGGCTGAACAGCCCCAACTCTCTCAGCCTCTCCTCATAGGAGAGGTGCTCCAGCCCTCTGATTATTTTTGTGGCCCTCCTCTGGACTTGCTCCAACAAGTCTGTGTCCTTCTTATGTTGCGGGCTCCAGAGCTGGACGCAGTACTCCAGGTGGACCCTCACAAGAGCAGAGTAAAGAGAGAGAATCCCCTCCCTCAGCCTGCTGGCCACGCTCCTTTTGATGCAGCCCAGGATGTGGTTGGCTTTCTGGGCTGCAAGCGCACATTGCAGGCTCATGTTAAGCTTCTTACCAACCAACATCCCCAAGTCCTTCTCCTCAGGGCTGCTTGAAATCTATTCTCCACCCAGTCTGTATTTGTGCTTGGGATACCCCTGACCCAGGTGCAGCACCTTGCACTTGACCTTGTTGAAGTTCATGAGGTTTGCATGGACCCATCTCTCAAGCTTGTCAAGATCCCTCTGAATGGTATCCCTTTCCTCCATCTTGTTGACCATACCTCACACCTTGGTGTCATCAGCGAACTTCCTGAAGGTGCACTCTATCCCACTGTCTATGTCGCCGACAAAGATGCTAAATAGGGCTGGTCCCACAGGGCCATTGACCACAACTCTTTGAGTGCGACAGTGCAGCCAATTCCTTATCCACCAAGTGGTTCATCCGTCAAATCCATGTCTCTCCAGTTTAGAGACCAGGATGTTGTGTGGGACAGTGTCACATACTTTGCACACAATTGAAGATTTGCTGAGCATGGAAGAAAGGGAAGAAGAGGGAGTTTAACTCCCTAGCTGAGCACTGGCTTGTAAAGGGGAAGATCTGATGCCAAGCCTTTTCCCTTAAGACTGTTTCTGTGTTTTGTAGGAGAGTGAGATAATTCTGTTAATAGGAACTGAAATCTAGAAGTCTTTCTCCATCACTGCAACTCCCTTTCTGCATTTCTGTAGCCTACACAAATTACATCTTCATCTGGTTATGTTACAAAAAACCCCTTTCTCTTTACTCCTACTTTGAATTAGATTGAACCAGATAGTGTATATTAGACTTGTTAAATCATTCCCCATAGCGCTTAGGAACTTTTAATTTTAGGGATTAAAAATAAACCATAGCAGTAATAATGGAGGAGACAGAATAGTTTGATGCTCTTCAGGAATGAATGGGAGCTTCCAGCTTAATAGTTTTGCACTGAAGCAGGCAAATTCTACATAAATCAAAGTTTAATGTTTAAATATCTACTAGGTCCGAAGCTGAGGGTCAGCTACGTAAAATTTTCTGATCCTTGTCAAAATCACTGGGTTGGCCACCTCTAATTTTAGAAATGTGAGCATTTGCCTCTTATGCCTTATGTCCTTCCGTGTGAAATAGGAATAAAGGAATGTCTTTTCTTTTTTAGAGAGCTGGAATTCTTTAACTGTGGTAATGGAAGGTACCTAAAATCATTTTACTCATATTCTTCACAGAGGTCAGTAAGCAAGTGCTAAGTGTCAAAATAATTCTCTACTCTCCAAGGTGGAGCTGACTTGCTAAGCTGAAGGACACACTCTCTAGTCCATTACCCTGTCCTCCATATTTTACATTTTTGTCAATAAAAAATAATGTACAGCCAGAGTGTGAAATTTTCTTCTGTATAAAGGGCCAACAAAAGGCCCATGCCTCAACAGCCTTCCAGAAGAGAATGACACCTCAACAGACCAGTCAGTGTTAATGATTAAAAAATGAGACACTCTGAGCCTACGTGTAAAATATTTTGAGCCAAATTCTTGACTCTGACAGTCTTGGCTGAAGAGGGCACATAGAGCAGAAAGCTGCCTTTGGCTGAGGCAGACAAAGATAAATTCACCTTGGAGAAGTGGCAGAGTTGATAAAGTGATTGTTTACTCAGCCTGAAGAACCTTCCACTAAGATATTGAGATACTATGATTTTCTTTCTTTTTTTTTTTTTTTTTTTTTTAACTGTCAAGGTATCTTCCCCTGTGCTGCATGCTTTCAAATTTTCTTTATAGGAAGTAAAAGCATTCAGTGCCTTGACCATAAATTAGGTTCCAATGTTTCGCTATAGAAACCAGAAACACGCAAGCCTGGTTTCCGCTCCCATGGAGTGCTCTGTAATATATGGTTACTCAGAAATTATGTTTTTCAAGCAAGTTGCCAAATTTGTAAGATGATTGCAAAATAGTATAGTTCTTCAGTTCTCATCTTCACTCCTTAAGGTCAAATTTTTGACCCTTTTTGGTGAAAGGGAAGCAGAAAAAATCTTCCACTGAGGATATAATGCTTGTATAGGTCAGTTCTGCATGAAACTGGACAAGTAAGGCTCATTCATGTAATTCCTTCCATCCTAATTCTTAAAGTGCAAGAGAAAAAAAGTAATCAGTAAATCCAGCCTTATACAGATGTTCTGCCTTAATATTCAAAGTGTCCTAATGATCCCTCAGGCAGCTGTACAGTTAATCATTTAGTTTCCTTGTTGCTTGAACTGGATTTTTGGTTAACCGGAGTTAGCTGGTGGCTGTTTCACAGATTTGCCTGTGTGAGATGCCATGTAAGTAGAATTTTGCAGAGATTTTAAAGTGGTTGGCCCTTCTTCATCTTAAGTTTATTTAAATTCTGTAGTAGGTGCTAGGCAGAATTTGCATATAGGTGAGTCAGGTCTGTATCTTATGTTAAGGAGAAAAAAAAAGAAGTGAGTGGTGGATTCACAGATTGGCAATACTACCATACTTTATCCTGGATCTTTAGGGAGTTTCTTTGGAAGAGTTATGACTGCAACAGGGTGTCCTATCTTGCAGCAAAAATAGTAGTGTCCCATGTAGTCTAACCTGGTCACCAACTGCTCTTCCTGAATAGCACTTCTGCTGTTGCAATGGAGATGTTGTTTTGGCCACTTGTGGAGGAGATGATTCACTGGAAAATGCCATTTGCGGCTAATGATCACCTGCAGTGTTACAGGGTTTTCACAAAGTTAAAGCAAAGAGAAAAGAGCCACCACTGAATTAAAATCCTCCCAATTTGTACTCTTAAATCTGTAGTTCTGTTGTTTGGGTTTTGTTAAATGGTCTGACAGTTCAAAAAAGTCACACGTAGTTCAATTTGCTGGAGGAGGTTTTTAATGGAATGCCTTGAGTTTTTTAACTGATCTTCCCCTTGCAGATCTCAGCTGTTTGAGAATTGGGCCCTAAGTTGTCTTTTCACAATGATTTTGGTTTTGTAAATTAATGATCTAAGTGATTTATTATTCAGTTCTTCCACTACTGTGTTATTTCTGTTGGTCTTTGTTTTTCTGCTTAATTTCTATAAATTACTGTAGAGTTTCCCATAAGGTATAATTAAGCAGAATTGCTAAAGTTTTAATTATTGTGTATTATAGATGTTGAAAGCAACATTAGCACTTAGCTTTTAAAAATGTGATAGTATATTTATAAGAGAGCATTTATAAACACATTTACATATAGTTAAGATGAAAAAGGTATTTGAATTGTAGTCATTAGCATTTCTTCAAACATATGGCATACCAGCAGAGGCCATGGGCCATGCCTTCATTAACTGAACACTGTTTCATCAGTATCTCAGCTTCCTGCTGAGCCACCCTGTGGCGTACCCTTCTGTCCCTGAGGTTTCAGTGACAAGGGACAATATGTCCCCAAGGTGAAAATCTGGGAAATAACGCAGATTAGCCCTTAGAGGAGTTCTTATGATTATTTAATCATACATAGGAAAGAAATACACTGTACCACAAAAGAAAAATATTAACCAGCCTACTATTTTCCGTGTTGCAGGATATGATGGTCTCTTCAGTGCACCATCAACATAACTACAGTGGAACATGACAGCTTTATGCTGCCCATTATAAGGCCAACCTGTTTCAAATTTGTTCTATAATGGGCAAAGCCTACATTGGTACTAATAGGTATCATGGGTCAATTATCATTCCTTGGCAATAATGTTCAGGTGATGGATCAAGATTTAACTTCTCTTAACCATGGCACTTGCAGCCATTTAATTTTATTTCCTAATAAAAATTGGAAAATGAATAAAAATATTCATATAAATGTCATGGTCATACTTTATTTGTGCATTTCTTAGGTATATAAAGACAGGTTAATACGACAGGCAAAGGCATTGGTTTTAAATCATTAAGTTCTCATACTCTACATGTTACATGATATTCTTTGCTAAAAACCCATGTATTTTGAAAAGCTCTAGTAGAAATCTGAAGACAACTTATGTATTTTATTTGACATGATGACACTTTTGAAAATAAGTTTAGGGGAGTTTTTTGGGGAGGGTTGGTCTTTTTGATTTTTAAGATGCATCTTTTCAATATCTCCCAGCCTTGCTTTTTCTTCTCGTTGTGATAGAGAGTAGGAAAAAGCATTGAAGTGGAAAATAATAGTAAAAAAATATTTGCTCTGGTTTGTTATGGATATTGGTCTGCTTTTTTTTTTTGCATTTATATTTATTTTCTTCAAAAATAATTAGATCTTTACAGATGTTAATGAATGCCCTCTGTCTTTGGAATCCATTTAGTAAAGCCTGTTCCTGGATTAAAAGGGGACAAATAGCAACTAAAGTCGACATATTTAAACTACAATTATAAATGCAGCTGTTGCAGGAATCCTTTTTCTAATATTAAAACACATATTTTGCTGTAATCTGTCCTTTTATTCTACCTATAGAAAAAGCTACTATTCAACATGCATTTAGGTAGAGGAACATAAAATCTATTACAGTTCAGCCTAGTGCAGATGAAGAAAGTGTCAATTTATAAAGCAGGATTTAATTTATATCATTACAAGCATCTGATACAATTAATGTATTTTTATTCACTGTCTTACAGTTTTTGACAGGTCTAGATGTAATTATGACAGAAATTTTAGAAACATTTTGGTAGGTAGTCAAGCTGAAGGTGTTTAAATTGGTATCGGTCCATTTTTACCTTCACTCTTTTCATATGGGAAGAATCTGAAAATCTCTTGCTATGGTATCCACCATTAATCAATGGCACAACGGAAAGCTCTCATTAACTTTAACCCTCCGACCCTGACATTAGTCTACTCATCACAGCAATCATTAGCAAAATGAAAAACAATCAGCCAGGGTATCTACATTATAATAATATTAATGCTTTTACTCTATTACACACAAATGTCAAATGTGACAAAAATCACTGAACTTCAAATATATACATAACAGATTTTTATATATAGAAAGAACCAGTTTTTGTTATTCTCACTCAACAGCAAAATTAAAGATACAGTGCCAAGGGGGCCCATACCATTTGCAATCTGCAGAATTTCCAATGTATTTTCAACAATATTGTAAATATTTATGGAGTTTTATAAAGACTCTATGCTTCCTTCTGTTTGTGATGCATCAACAAGACGCAGTAGGATATCATAGGCAGATATTTACTTCTGGGAATTCCCTTTTGGACTCTTTTTGGTTGAAAACCGCTTCATGACATACAGTACCGCAAATCCCCAGAAATGTACCATGCTATTATTGCCAGCTGAGTTCTTCCAAGTAAAGATGACATCAGCCATCTGTCATGTTATACTAATCCTAGGAAAG
Organism: Chlamydotis macqueenii; assembly: GCF_036417535.1. Classification (NCBI taxonomy): domain Eukaryota; kingdom Metazoa; phylum Chordata; class Aves; order Otidiformes; family Otididae; genus Chlamydotis; species Chlamydotis macqueenii. The sequence continues at coordinate 29,676,221 of NC_141557.1, forward strand.
AAAGCCAACTGAATAGAAAATAAATACCTTTCATATCTATTAGCCAAATATTTGTATTTAAAAATGAAATCATTAAAATCTTGCTAGCAAAGCTAATTATTGTAAGTGAATAGTCTTTTCTGAGTAAACTACATACCTAAAATGTATTTGTCTTTTTAACTACCAAAAGTAAATTATGTCATGAACATATGTTTCAAATGCTAGTCTCTTGCTACCTATTAGTAGATAAGGAAATATGCCTCCAAGTAGTGATTTTCCTCCGGACCTGCTAGCTGAGCTCTGCCAGGTACCGTGTAGCTGTGTGGATGTTCTGTACTACTCTGCTGAGGTAAATGGAAGTTTCCCAGGATCTAGCAGAGAAGAAATTACACTCTCTGTCACAAGCAATGCTGCCAGTCAATAAGGAGAGTGTCTAAATTAACAGTAACATCATAATAAAATGTTTAAAAAGCCTAAACTGCGTCAGGTACCTGCTTCCCCACTGAGTAGGGGACATGTCAATGAGGAAGCCTTTTGGATAAGCTGTACGACTAATTTACATGGAGACTAACTCTGTGGACTTATGCCTTATTTCTTTGTTGTGGGCAGTTACTCAATAGCACATACCTGAAGTTTAAACTATTATGGTGCTCATGAGTTCTCATCGCAATATAATTAAGGCTAGAACAATAAATGTAATGGAATTTAAGAAGTGAACAGCCCATTCCCTGATAAGAGTGTAGTATGGTATAGCATAGAAAGTGATCCTAAAGCATATCTGTCATTAGTTTAGTGGTATAAACATGAATGCTTTCAGCATTATAAAAGTTCTTTTTGCTCTTTTAGAGTTGTAGAAGCAGTAGCACAGAAATAAGCATTCATACATAGAAGTACAAAAGTAAGTATATATAATATCTCCTATCTCCCTACACTCTCTCATTTGTTTTTTATTCCCTGTTCTTACCACCCAGTATTGTGAAGCAGCAGGCTTTTCTTTTAAACCAAAAATGCATTTTGGGATATAAATTTATATGAAATGCAAATTAAAACAATGGAAGTTTCAGAACAAAATGTGTTTATTTCTTGGGCTGTAAACCCTTTGACTTGTTTATAATTTAGAATAATACAGTAGATGGAATCAAATCTTTTGTAGATAATTCATTAGTACAGAACTAAGAATCAATAAGAAAAGTATTTCTTACAAGTTCTTCTTCCTGAGCCACTCAGCTGGTTGGGTCTTCTAATGGTTCCAGCTGGTTTCTCATACACCTGTTTCTGGTCCTTTAAAGCTGATTGGCGAGATACAAATGCTTTGTTACCTTCTTTGACTTTTTTCTTGGAAGATTGTTTTGGCATAATTCCTTCAACCAAAGGTTTAAATTTTGTCATCCATATATAATGCCTGAAATTTATACAGGATGATCAAGTTTTGTAAAGCCTAGCAGTAATACTGCCTTTTCAGTATGTACTACTTGCTATAACAACTTACAATATCTTATCCATTCTGGAATCTGATATTGTATTCAAATAACTGTCATCACTTTTGACACATGCTTGAAAATATACATAGCAAGCTGTTTATGCTAAACTAGACAAATTTAGACATTTCAAACTGGGCAAACCCATCAACATCAACTTGGTATTGAACCAGACCAGGACACTTCTGGTGAACAGCCTTTCTTCAACTACTGTTTATTTGTCAAAATCAATACTTTTAATTGAATGTAGTAATACCACTAAGAGATTTGGAAAAGGCTGTTCAGTGCCAAGATAAGATTTTTAATGAATACTGAGAGAGGAATAAAAACCTATGTCAGAATTATACAGTAGTTTGGCAGTGGATGTCAGATCTCAGAAATCTATGTTTAAATCTCTGCTTTTCTCACATTGCAAGATGACCCTAAACACTCTGTGTCTGGACCACCTAGAATAATTTTCATTTATTTGCTTTGAAGAAATAAGTTAATATTTCAAAGAAGAGGACTTTGTCTCAGTCTCTCCTGCAGGTGAATGATGGAAAACTTAGTTATCTGTTAGCTTCATTCTCTTTTACCTATCTTAATGATGTCTTTTCATGTGTACATGGAAAGTTTATCTCAAACAAATAAAAAAATGTAAGTGCACTTATGATATTTGTAAATAATAGAAGGGAAAATTTACAAAGCGGATCTTGTTTTAGTTTTGGAGCAAAGGCTGAATGCGGCCACTTGAAGGATGGTATAACTTAGAGTTTCTGAGTGAGACAAAGCCTGAAGTTGGATCAAAGACAAAAGTTTTAGCTGTGCTTGATCATATGATGTAATGACTAGAAGAAAACTACCACATTCAGGAATTATTTCTTCATGTTGACTGAAGATGTGAGTGTCTGGGTATTTGTTTTCAATAAATTGGTTTTGAGAGGATGTAGAGTCTTGAGAATTTTACATGTGTGAAAATAAGTCATTGTTTCAGAGTGTGGTGCGTTTTTTTTTTCAACTCTACAAAATAAAAAACTTTCTGTGAGACTGATGTAACTTGCAGACTTCTTTTTCCAGTGCTTTGGATGTGTAACTTGGATGAGAAAGCTTGGGATCTAAGAGTCAGAACTCCAAGACAGTGAAACACCTGGAGTCAGAATCTGCCACTACCAACTCCCATTTTTTCCAGGTTTATTTACTTTTGTGATTTAAATTTCAAAAACCCTTGGATTTAACTTGATGCAAAAATGGGAGTTTTTGAATTTGTGGCTGCTTATATAAAACTGAGGCAGTTGAAGTTTTACTTTCAAATAGTAAATCAATGCTAAAATTCCAGTTACCCAATCAGATATTTAAAGTCTTTCTGTGTCTCTAAAATACTAAGATTTCTACTTTTCAGTAGATTCTAGTACCCTCTCTGATACTGACTGTTAGATAGCTCTTTCCTCAAGGGGCAATTAACACTATAAAGTTCAATTTCATGTGTTCAGATTGTGTATCTCTAACAAAAGTTGCCTTTACATTTGCTTCAAGTGTGCCTTTAATTTCAGTGCCAGGAGAACAAATGATACTAACTTTAAAAAAATGAACCTCTGTAGTTATTGTCTTTTTGTAGTAAGTGACCTCTAGTTGGGCAGGGTTCCAAATGCATTTCTCCTGTGTGGACTGCCCGAATGCTGTTATGAAATACCATGGAGCTGAAATTTTGTACCTCTCTGTCCCATGAGGGTCTCTCTCCCTCTTTTGAAATTAAGCCTAAAATAATTTCAATTTTTTCTGCTGCTATAGAAGCCATCACCACCTTCTGTCTTTTAATAAAAATGACTTCCAAGAGGATCAAAGTGCAATTTTTCTGTTCACCATATTTGGATGAGAGCAGGGGAGGCTAATGCGAGGTCCTCATTAAGACGTCCATTCTGGAGACATCTGATTGAACTGGAATGTCTTCTTTTTAATTTATTTTCCCCTGGTTTATACTTTATTGCTTAATTTAAAGGAAAAAAAATAATCCTTACATCCTTATTGACAATAATTTCATTAAAAATGTGACTCAGTTTCACAGTCTGTAGCAAAACATGCATGGTCTTGCAGAAACATTGGGACATGCTTGCTGTCTCATGAAACACTAACAAGGCTGCCAGTGTTACCTACAAAACCCTCAGCCAGAAAGAAATCCTTTGGGACTGAAGGTGAAGTGAGCCATGTCCAGCCCATTCTTCCAAGCAAATATATGTTGCTGCAGGAGGAGTATGTAAGCAAACACTTGCTGACATTCCAATTTGATCTTTTCCCCAAAGGCAGGAAATGGGGAGAGAAGAGAAACTTGCTGCACTGCCACCTCTTTCCCTTTACTCTTCTATTCCGAGCGTACACAGGGGAAAAAGGACAGGGTAGCATGGAGATATATGCAGAGCCTCTGACTATTTTAAGCCAGTGAATTTCTTGCCTTTTTTTCAGGTAAAGAAATTACTTAATAAACAGTAACAGCATGACCATGTTTTGATTCTTTCTTCTTTCTAAAATATTGAAGTGGAAGAAGAGGAGGAAGGAACTGAAAGGAGTTACATTGTTCTGAACAGTGCCTTAAAATCTTAAAACAGAAAAGGATCATTTGATCTGGGGAGGCTAGAGGTGTTTCATTAAATAAAAACAAACAAAAATTGATTACACAGATTACATATATCCCTTGACATTCAAAAAGGCAAAATAGTATTTCATGTCCTACGCAGAAAACAAGAGCAAGTTAAAATTCAGTATGTCAGTCATAGTGAAAGAAATTACATTTATTTTGGAGTGATTACTTCAGCTAACCCCTTTTTTTTTGAGAATGAATGTCAACCTGGATTACTGCCATTCTATCTCCAAAGACAACTCAATTGAAAAATAAGATGGGAATTTAAAGTAACATTTTGGTGACTTCAGCTTATTTATGGAATCAAGAAATCTAGAACTAGAATATTTTAGTCATCTCCTATCTCAATAAGAATATACCTGTCTGCTTTACAACCCCCTAAGAGATGAAAAAAAAAAGTTATTATTATCTTGCACTATAAGACTTCATTAGCAATAAGCCAATTCTGAACCCAGAAGACTTTAAGACTGTTGTATTGGTTTTGTTTAGTGAGGGGGAGCTACAGTGGCAGCTTCTACAAGAAGCTGGTTGTAAAAGTATGTCACGTAGAAGCCCAAGAGTTGGGCCACTAAAAAACATCAAAACAACCAGTAAGTGGATCAAACTGCTAAAATTGAAGTGGCTTAAGTGGATCTGGACTGGCAGCATAAGGGTGAATTATTTTTTGCTCGGTGGGCCCATGACGCATCAGGCCATCAGGGAAGAGATGCAACATACAAATGGGCTCATGGTTGAGAGGTGGGCTTGACCATGGACACTATATCACAAGTTATCCACGAATGTGAAACATGCTGCAATCAAGCAAGCTAAGTGGTTAAAGCCTCTGTGGTATGGAAGACAATGGTTAAAATACAAATACAGAGAGGCCTGGCAAATTGATTATATTACACTCCCACAAACTTGCCAAGGCAAGCGCCATGTGCTTATGATGGTAGAAGCAACCCCTGGATGGCTGGAAACATATTCTGTACCGCATGCCACCGCCCAAAACACTATCCTGGGCCTTGAGAAACAAGTCTTATGGTGACATGGCACCCCAGAAAGAACTGGGGGACAGACAATGGGACCCATTTCTGAAACAAACACATAGACACCTGGGCCAAAGAGCATGGCATTGAGTGGGTATATCACATCCCCCATCATGCACCAGCCTCTTGAAAAGTTGAATGGTACAATGGACTGCTGAAAACTACACTGAAAGCAATGGGTAGTGGAACCTTCAAACACTGGGACACACATTTAGCAAAAGCTACATGGTTAGTTAACACTCAGGGATCCACTAATCGAGCTGACCCTGCCCAGTCCAAACTTTTACATGCTGTAGAACGAGATAAAGTCCCTGTGGTGCATGTAAGGAATATGTTGGGGAAGACAGTCTGGGTTATTCCTCCCCTGTACAAAGACAAACCCATGCATGGGATTGCTTTTGCTCAAGGACCTGGATGTACTTGGTGGGTAATGTAGGAGGATGAAGAAGTCTGATGTGTACCTTATCTGATTTTAGGTGAAAAGAGACAATCATTTGAACTGTATGATGTTGATTACTGTATAATACTGTATGTCATTACTTCTGTAGCTGTTATATGTCATATCAAAGATATTATAGTAAAAATCACCTAGATCAACAAAGAATGAATTTTGATAGAACTAAGAAAAATACAGCAGTGATAGAACCAGAACTGGCTTTAGCAACTGGCACACAGCAACTCGAGATCGATGTCTTCAACCTGCAGACCACGAACATAAAAAACCAGTTGCACCAGATATACCAACTGAGCAAACACTGTGTCATATCTCCTGCCCTGAGAGACTGTTATGACAGATGGACCCCAAAGTCATGGACTAAAAGAACTCAACAGACATTTTGGAGGGATGGCCCATAGACTAAGGGAGTGGTATCTGTATGTATATGTATATATATCAAGGACAGAAAAAAAGGTGATGATTAATTGGAAGGTGTAGGATCTGGGCATGATGTAGATGGTATGGAATAAGGGGTGGTTAATGACCTGGTTCTGGCTAGGATAGAGTTAATTTTCACCTGAGCTGGGAGAGGAACTGGAGCTGGTGGCACCTGTGGATGGGGGACACAGCTGGGATAGTTTACCCAAATTGGCCAAAGAGCTGTTGCAACCCATGTGACATCACGCTCAGTATATAAGTGAGGAGGGTGGTGAGGGTGGGTCTTATGCTACCTGGTAGGGAGCTGGGCATTAGGATCTGCTGTGAGCTATTGCTGTGAGCTAATCAGATTACTGATTCCTTAGTTTCCAAGTAAAATTTATGTCATGTTTTAAGTAAAAAAAAAAGTTTCAAATTAAAAGAAATAATGTTACTTACATTCTTATTTTAGATATCTCCATTTACTAATGAGGAAAAAGTAAAAAAAAGGAGATATTGCATCCCTGTGTTCCTCCAGGGAGATTAAGTAAAAAAAAGGACAAGCAGCTTGGAATTTAAACAGAATTAAGAGAGAGGTTTTTGGTTTTTTTTCTGAAATAAAATAATAACAAAATAAAGAAAATTATTGATTTTTAAAGTAAAATTTACAGATCTTTGTATCATTTTAAAAAATCTTTTCATAAAAGAGAGAGCTCACCAGTTCTAGAGTGATCCTTCTCCATTTTGAAGTACTTCCAGGTCTGCATATGGTACATGTGTATTGTTTAAGTATGGGGTACCTTTGTGCTTCTTCAAGAACACAAACATATATCTGAAGACAAGAAACTGAATGAATTAGTCCACTCATTCCTTGAAAACAAAGATTTGAGAATGGACTTGTTCCTTTTACATGCTCACTTGTGTTGGGAGTACCGTAAGGCTTGAGTTGATATTTAAATTGTCCCGTTGAGGTCTCTCACAGTAGCTTTAGGAGGCTGCAGCTTCAGAATGGTGGTCTCATCCTAGAGCTCCATTAAAACCCTAGTCTTCATCTGGTGCAAATATGTCTCACTAAATAGTTCAGTATCTGTCTAAAATTAACATCTGGGTGAACATAGTTGTTAAAGCTGCTCTCAGAAAAGATAAAATGAGAGATGCTTGGAAAGACTAACATACTTTGACTATTTTAAAAATATTTTCTCCCATTAGTTTAACACAGTGGCTTATACTCTAAGAGTCAGTCTGGATTCTATGCTGCTGCTGCGTGCTCAGGTTGGTATGAGGGATTAAATAGCTGATGGTCTTCTGCAACTGGCTAGAAGACTGTTTCCAGACTGTTCAGACAACCCATTCAGCTAAATTTGGCACTGTGATCTTTAATTTCTGGCTTCCACTTGGACTGTTACATTTTCAGACATTTCAGTAGAAAAATGCAGAAGTCTAGTTTATGCGGACAGCAACAACGATTCTAAGAAGTCTATTTGTTTAGGAAACTTAAACCATAGTACACATGACTGTTTTAAAAATGGAGGAAAAAGTTTATTTCTGATTTTATTTTTTACAGTTCCCTAGAAAGTACCTAAAGAATAAGACGGTAAGCAGCATGTGCAAGTGAATTTATTTAGACAGTTGAGAAAAAGAATTATTGGGTAGATACAGAAAGAAGGAAAAGAGAGGGTTAAATCAACTGAAAGAAAGTAGAAGGAAAGATATACCATGATACTAATGTGATTTTGGCTCTTTACTCATTAGGAGGCACTCGTATACTAAAAAGTATCACCAGATAGATAAATAGCAATGTGCAAATATACACTGCTGCATAAATTTAAGAGGAAAAAAGACATTACTGAAACTTGAATTTCTTTATTGAATAATTTACTTTGTCATCATAAATTTAATGCTATATTGCCTTGCAGTGTAACTACTGGAGAGATGTGTTGGTAAGGCCCAGTCCCAAGAGGGATGGCTGAAGAATGATCAAAAGCTTGGATTAATTTTTTTTTTTTTTTTTTTTTTTTGCTTAGGTTGTTTTTATCACTTTGGTTTAGTTCCTTGAATTTCCTATTGGACTTTCTTCCTGTTCATTTTGTTTAATGGATGAATAAAACTTTTTCACAAAAATTATAATAGTAGGAAAAGTTTGTAAGATTGTAAGAAGCTGACTTTGAAAATATCCACTCCTGTAATGGGTCTGTGATGAATTCTGACATTTGTGGGTCTTCCAATGCAGAAGTCATTTGACACTCTCATCCTGTACTGAGAGTGTTTCATGTTGGTAGTTCTTGACTACGGAGGCTCTCTTTGATGCTGTCAAACTCCTGTGCTCTTTTTAAAGAAAGAGTGCAAAGTTCACTGGAGAAAAGGTGCCTGGGGAAAAATTGGACTCCTTCTTTGAGTTTGGTGAGCTTCCACATCTCAGTGTTGTATATGGCCAATTCTTCCTGCTTGCTGTGTCAATTAATCAGTTCACAAAAAAATGAATTTTTGTTTACTAATTTTCCTAAGTGGTAAGACTCTAATGCTGAATGTGCTCTATTTGGGCTAGTTGAAGGAAAATTAATAAGGCCACCCTTGGTTCCCACATTCCAGAGAAAAAGTCTAAGAATGCAAGACTGTTCTTGGTAACTAATCTGTGTTTCAGCAAAATGGGATAACCTTTATTTAGTAATATGGTGATGGAACATGTATTATGATGCAAAGATTTGATCTCAAAGGATAAAGTTTAAAAAGCTGTAGCTCTGATCCAAACTTTCTCTACAATTAGCTTGGTATAAATTGATCATAACTGAGGTCAGACTAAAGTACATATTACAGACCAGTTTTGAAATATTTTGTCTCAAATTGGCAGAAATGAAGACAGCTGGCTTACAGAAAAACTGGGATTTAAGCCTAAATATATTTCCTCACCCTAATCTGCATGCCAGTTCCTTTGCAAACATGGATAATTGACTAACTCCATATGATCTCTCTTTGATATGTCAATGAGAATACATTATTTTATAGTCAAATACTGGCACATACACATAAACCAACAAAAACCTTATCTCTGAGTTTTAAAGGATGACAATTTTTACTTCAGATAGAAATGACAGTCTGCTAGATCTCACCACAACCTCAGTGCAAATTGTCCCACAGCAGATTGATTGCATAGGTGATCTCCAAGAAACTGTTAAAGACTTGAAATATTTTGTGTGTGAGTACATCATGATTAGTTTTCCTGTTTTGATGCCAATTATTGCTTTTTTTTTTTTTTTTTTTTTGTGTTGGATTTATTTCCAGATGTCCAGTACTTCATTGTATATTAAAGTGGACTCTGATCAAACACCTCAAATTTCTGGGCAGTTTGGAAGAATACTGCAAGTAGGGTTATCCTGTTTGAAGTGACAGAGGAGATTTGATTTCATTCTCAGTTAACCAGAGTACTTTCCTCTATTGTAAACAAAAGACTATATGAAAAACTAGGGGAGCTATTTTTCAAAACCTTCCCCCTAAACTTGTTTTCATTGGTTTCCATGAGCTGAAATAATATTAGATACTGTAATATTGCACAGTTAGCTGTAAAATATATGTTTTAATTTTCCCAAATGAAAGAAAAATTGGTGAGGATTGCTTTTGATAAATGCAACGTATTTACGTATTGCAAAATAAAATACACTTCTTTGTATGTAATCATATAACAGTATATATTAAAAGGTGTATTTCTTGAGAACAGAGGAAAAAACCCTGAACTTATCTGCATATTTTAATGAAGAGATAGAGGCATTCCTATTTCCTTTCAGCATCTGAGGGAGCTACCTTCACGAAGGTCATTCTCCTGTAGGGATTTAAAAAAAAAAAAAAAAAATCTTTTTACCTCTTGCATACATGAACAAGAGGATTTAAACACCTAATGCAGCTTTAAGGTAGGGAATCATATAAGTGGGTTTGTAACTGAGTACTGTAGGACAGTGCAAAAACCATTACAGATAACATTTCAAAAATACTTTCATTCTAACCTCCAATTTTCACTCCTAACTTTCTGAAGTCTTTAACTTTAAGGGGGTATTTTTAGATGCAGTCTCCCTACATTCTTGCTCTTTACATTCTGTTTAGCACTTTGTTTAAATTTTGCTATGTTTAATTTTACTAGTTTTTAGTTGGGACAGAGGGGAAAATCACTGTTGTTAGAGATAGAAAATAATCATGTAGTATTGTTTTTCTAAGAATGGGGAACTGCTAGTGACAGAAATTGAAATGCATTATGTTACTGCAAAGAGAAGCACCTTGGAGTGGTCTGATGAGAACTGATGTTGATTTGACAGAGTTCTCGGTTATTCAGAGATGCTTTCCCCATCTGAACAGTGTATTTTTTAACAAGAGTGTTCAGCCTTGTTCATACTTTCTTTGCAATGGAAATTTAATTACTGCTGTTTCAGTTGGGATAACAGTGGGTTAGCGCTGAGCATTTTGGAAAGAACTTCACTGTGAGAGTAGGTTATAAAGATGCAAGATACACGGGTGTTTGCAGATATCGACAGGCAGTGCCTTTCGCCTGTTAACGATGTGCCTTTCCTATGTGTCCATGCCAGGATTTGAAGATCCAGTGAAACAAATATTCAGAAAACTAGGCTTCTGCTCCAAGAACCAGTTGAACCTTTTCAGGGCTGACTTATCACAGGTAAGACTGCTTGAGAGAGAGAGAGCAAATGAACGTGTTTATATTTGAGATCTATTAGCAGGCAATGCTATAGAGTCGAAATAATGAGGCCATAGACATTGCATTGGAGGTTGTAATTAAGACCAGCCCTCCTGTATAATTTGCCTGTGCAACTGTGTGGGAAAATGTGCCATAAAGAGAAGATGGAACTTAACTATAGGACCAAAATCATAAAAATTTTAGCAAAAGGTCTGAGGAAGAGTCTGGTGCTATTTTATATTACTCTGGTTTAATAATGGCATATATTGACTAAATAGCTCGTGAACCTCATAATGATTCTCCTTTTGATGCTGCTGGAACCATCAAAACTTGCTAAGAATCTGAGCGAGTCTTCAGTTAGATCTTGCATAACTAGTAAGCACACTTTGAAAGTCTCTTGCCCAGTCCCAGCTAGCTTGACATCTAGAGACTGAAAGGCATAGCAACTAAAAATCATGGGTTTTTTTTTTTTCACTTGTGTACAAGCAGTTTTAAATAAAAATTGTCAGAACTGAGAACTGTTGTATGAAAATTTGGCCAGCGTTTAGCTTGGAACATTTACTATATCCTGTTTCTAAAGAAAATGAGGTCTTTGTGCATATCTGTTGTGAACATCAACAGATTATCAACAGAAGGATGTCAGTTCAAAGCAACAACACAGTGTCAGTTATTTTCAAACCCAAGAAATTAGGCTTTTATTTATATATCTATATCTATCCTTGTAAAACAGTGTCATGCACCATTTTAAATTGTGTTGCAGTTTTAAGTACGATCTGCAACGGTATATCAAACACGTTTTTCTTTGCTTCTCTATTCCTTTTTCACTTAGCAGACCAGATGCTTCAAGTAATTATATGTCTAACACAGACAAGTAACACTGATAAACGGGTAATCCTATCTCTCTTTGACTCTAAAGGATTGTCAAGATGCTAGCTGATAGATTGAAGTTGAATTTGAAAAAAAAAAAATCCTATCCTGTGTAATTTATAAACCAGGACATTTGGTATTAATCTGCCTTCTACAAAATGAACCAATCCCAACTTTTGGGAAGATGTCCACATTAAACAGAGATACTCTATGGAAGCCACAATACACAGTTACAGCCAATGTGAGTTCAAGTCCAAACACTAAAACATTCTTTATCCAGCTAAAACGGGGACTTTTTAATAAATTCTGGAACATTTTCCTGCAATAATCTCCACATGTACTTTTTATAAATGTAAACATTAGCTGTTGCTATGCCCTGATTTTATTTTAACCTGAACTGTATTTACTATACCTAAGGATAATTCACATGGAGCAAAGAGCCCTGATATTTGTATTTCAGAATAAATATTATGAATATCTCTCTCAGGGGAAGAAAATGTTTAGATAACCTGCCTTTCACACAGAAAAGCTGGCTGCTGAACCTTCAAGTCAGGAGTTCTTCCCTGTCTTTCTAACTGAGAGACAGTATTACATATGAAAATTCAGTGCCTCCTGGCCATACTTAAAAAACCCTATTTCTTTGTGAAAGAGAGAGAACGTATGGAAGCTGTAAATAAATAATGATTGCCAAAGATCAGAGGAATTTTTACACAAGACCAAAGCAACTTAAGCTCATTCTTTGATACAAACCTTTAATAATTCAACACAGTGGTAATTTTGGTATTGCTAGAATTCCTAACAATTGAACTGATCTCCAGGTTGTTAGCAGATGATTAAGAATTAAGTTATTAGTAGCTTACCTCTGCAGAAGTCCTATGATTCAATGTTTAATATGAGCAATTGGTATGACTTTCTTTCTAAGAGGCCCTGGAAATCTCCATGAAAACACCTCAATACTCATTTGATGACAACACACTGTTCAGTTCTTTAATGAGTATTTCTTGCTCAGATGTCAAAGGCAATCACTCTGAGCTACTCTCATTCACATAATTCGGAAGCGTGATTTAAAATATAATGCCCTAATGGAATAGCATGCTGGATATCAGAGAGAAGAATTGGCAAATCTGCCTCCTGCTTCCTTTCCAACAGGAATATCTAGAATAAATACACACTCACTGAGAAAGGTTCATCCCCTTTAAAAACGTAAAAATTTCAATTCTGTGTTAGTGAGGACTCAGAATCCTGCTTCAAAAAAAATATAGATTATGAAATATGGACACCAATTTCTCTTTTGCAGGAAGACTTTTTTTTTCTCTACACTGACCTGCCAAATCTCAGGCATTCTGAGTTGGACCTGTTTGAGAGGATCCTTCTCCTGCTGTCATGCTTGCACCCCATGCAATGGCAGGGCAGCACCCCAGTGCCTGGCCCTCACTAATGTCAATGCCAGCACACAGAGCAGGGGTTAGCAAACCCCTTGCCCATGAAGTAGGAGGGAGCATGTGGAATTTCACAAAACCAGGACTCTGTACTTGCTAATGGGATGCAGAGAAGAGGGAACATCCTTCATCCAACTCTTTCTCTCCCTCTCTGTGATTTAAATCCACAGCCCTTCATCTATGATGGGGCTCACCTTACCTATCAGGTAAGGGTAAACCTCATTCTTAGGCACTCATCCTGCCAGATGCATGTCCTTGGTTTCAAACGAGAGAAAGGGTGCCTCACACATCAGAAGCCAGGAACTCTTATAGGTCCACGTATGCGAGAAGGGTAAACAATGTGAGATGATCAAGTTTTCACACAGGAACATAACAACAAGTCAGAGTGTTTTTCAGGCAAAATATTGAACCAGGAAAGCAATGAAAACCATGATCTGTTCCTCTTAACAATCCAATCTTGCTTATTGTAGATAATGTTCTTTTACTGGCTTTTTCATCAGCTGATGTAAACAGCATCAGTAAACTCCGTTGAAGTCAGTGGAGTACTTGATTCCTACCAGCTGAAGATCTGGCCCTACAGAAGAGCACATTTCCCTTTCAAAATATATTTTTTTTAATTCACCTAATGCCAATAATAATCTACAGTGTTCTAACAACTAATGTGTAGGCAAATGCATTTTAATAACAAGTAAAATATTCAAACTGCTTGGTTTAAAAAAAAAAGAAAAAGAGAGAAAGAAAGAAAGAGAGAAAGCTAGCATGAACAGTTGTAAGCTGGCAAACCAATGAACTTCCAGATGTGCGTTAGTTTATTTTCAGGCAGGGCCAGTTAGCATATTTCTGTTCTGGCATGTGCATTCATCTTCTGGACAGGGTGGAAATTCAACATGATGAGCACCTGATCATCCATTAATAATGAGCCAGATATGCCCTATTATTTCATTTGTTCTTTCAGAATTTCATACACTATATATTGCTTAACACTGTACTAGACAGTCTAATGGAGAAAGCTTGTCTTCATCCTTTTCACTGTCCCTGCTAGTAAATGGATTTAGAAAAAGGAATGTAGTCTATTATTCAAAAATGGTTTCTAAGACGGTTCACAACAGGTTAATGAATGATATCTAATACTCATATTAGGCCAATCATATTAATAACAGAGAACAGCACATGAGGGTCATAGTGCTAATTGCATAGGAGGTCCAGCCAGAAGGCATCTTTATCTTAGAATTCAAGACGCACCGAGTTTGACTAATCACCCACAGTGTGTTTGCAATTAAAATAACACTGTATTAACCCTGCCAATGTGAAGTATCAATATTTTATGTGTGGCTTGACAGTTCTAAGCTGAGCATTTGTGGTACTTGATATCATGCTCGCATAGAAAGCACACAGCTCTTGCTCTGCTTAAGACTGCAACCAAGGAAGTTACACAGGGGAAAATTCAAAGGAGATTTTTTTCCAGAAATTTAATTTTCTTCTATTATTTTTCAGAATGGTGCTAATACCATCAAAAAGAGGTATTTTATAACTTAAGTTGCATCATACATCACAACACAAAATCTGAGGCGTTTTAGAAAATTTTGAACAAAATCCTATTGAAATCAATTGAAAGACTCCTCTGACTCCTTTAGCTTCACCCTGAATTGAAGGAAATGAAGAGTAAGGTTTTCATTTTAGCATGATCCTGACTGATTGTCACACACAAGTTCGAAGTAGGCACAAGGTATGCTGCATTAACAATAGCTCCATGTATGAGGCAGATCTTTACCTGGTTTAAATTGGCTTGGGGCGTCAGAGCATGTGTATTCCATTAAGCATGTGAGCCTCTGGCTTATACATGTAAAACCTATGAAGCAGTTTAACTTGCAGACTGAGCTCCATTTCTCAAATCTAGTTGTCAAAGAGGAAAATGTAGGTCTTTCCTCTTTAGCCTACATCCCCAAGTTCTCCCTGATGCTCTACCCAACTCTCCTGTAAATCTGGCTTTCATTTGCACCACTGCTGTTATACTTGTGCTAGCTCATTTGTAGCAAACACAGCCACCATTGTCTGAAAAACCACTCAAATTTCATAGTTTACAACTTTAAAAAATAAAGAAACCCCTTTCCTCTCCTCAAAACTTTGAGTGTTGAGGGCACTCCAAATTCCCAGATCACATGCCCAGAATCATTGCATAACTTTCTAGATTTTGTTTAAAAGAACCATTTATCTGAGAGCCAGGTGCTTTTCTGAATTCCATAAGAGTGTTAAAAAACAAAGTACAAACTGCAAGACTCTTGAAAATATCTGTTCACAATGAGGCAGCACTAGCTTCTTTGTTAGATCTCAGGTGTTTTATGATATGTTTTTGTGCCAATGGATTTTTTTTTTTATATTATTATTCTTGGTAGCCTGAACACTTTCAAATGTTTGTCAATTGATGGTCTCTACATAATGGGTACAATCCATATCTGGGTCAGACCTTCCAGTTCAGGTACAATAGCTTAGCTCCCTGGAGCTGCAATTTTTTTCATGTAATAGATTTGTAAAGAACTGAAATGATGCCGAGTAGACTTAAATGCTTTTCCTCAACTTTTGCAAACAGTTGTGTTTCTGCTTGGATCTTCTGCAGACAAAATTATATAAAGTTATTTCAAGTTTTAAAGAACATATTGAAAGAGGCCTGTGAGACATAAAACTAGTAATAAGACTTTCCTGTTAGGCCTCTGTATTCTTGTATCTTATATCTATCTTCTTCAGAAATGCCTTACTGAAGACTCCTGCAGTTATAAACATAATCAAGGTTTTTAAACCACAGACAACACAGCATAATGTGAACTTTTCAGTGAAACAGACAGAGCCAACAAGCAAAACTTATTTAGATTAGTAGCTACTTGGTCATGCTGGACAATAGAGGAAGGTCTCAATTAAAATCTGATAGAAACTAATTATTTCATTTTGCATAGACATTTTGAAAAACACTTGGTTTTTAGTGCCCCAAATCCAAACCATCTCAAAATGGAAACTGGACAATGAATCTTCAGTTTTTGAAGGACTATGGTAATGGATTTTTATTTATTTGTTTTTTAATTCAAACATGAATTGATCAGAGGATCTTGTTCCTTAGCAAATCTAAATTAAATATTCATGCCTGCACAATAGATTTCAGACACAGTGGAAAGTTAGGCACTGCTGAACAAGTGGAAAAAATTTACTGGTCAGGTTGGGAACCCAGACCTCAAAGTGGCCTGAGTGGAAGTTCTGGGAGGGTAGTGAGCATCTCTGATTACATCATCAGTCTTCAGAAACCCAAGTCAGATCATGACCTCATCAGCGGGACCTGATTCTCTGTCAAGTGGTCTTTGGCTGCTTTAGCAAACTAAAAATCCTTGAAATTATTTCAGTGTAAGAAGAGTGTTAAAATTTTTTTCACATGGGAAGTTGTAAATCACACGTATATATTTCTATGTTTGTATGTAAGTATCTTACATACCCAAACAGGCCAGACAGGTTCAAAACTCTCCTGTCCATCTGAGGATAAGCACTTCCACGTAGTCTCAAATACTGTTTTGTATAAAGGAGATGAGGGGCAGCAAGTTAGGATTACCTTTGACCTCAAACTTTCCCTTGTCCATCAATGCTAAACAGAAAAAGTATGAACATCAGAGGTAGATCTGCACCCTTAGCGAAGCAGGCATCCTAAAGTTCCTCCCTAAAAGAGCTACACCATGCTACACTTGAAAGCCACGACAGCAACAAAGAATATAATAATCTATTAAGGATTATGAGCACCTCAAGAAAAACTGAAGAATCAAGGACTTAATGCAACTTATACAGGTAAAGTTGACATTGCCTTGTGAGGGTTGGGAGTTTTTTGTTTCTTTTTTTGCAGGGCTGGGATATTATTTTGTAAGTTTTGGTCTAATTTGGTTCCCTTTTTTTGATAAGCATTTTCCCAAACTACAAAAAACAAATGTAAATTGAAAGTTTCTTACTGTACTTCAAAGACTCATTGGACAGTGTGCAGGACACAGGACTGAGATAATTTTTATTTCTGTTTGTAGGCATACATGGTTTCACTGCCAATTCGATTAGTTTCCTAATACAGATTGGCAATATAGCTTGTCCATTTGTGCCTTAATGTGTTTTTTTTTCTAATGAGTAGTTACTAAAGTTTGCAAATCGTGACACAAAAGATACTAAGTCACCAAATGAAATGTTAAAACCTCTAAAATTCCACGTGAAGACTTGCGTAACACAAGTACTAAAGTAATATGTTAGATCTAAATCCAGTAAGTGAAGGAGAACCGAGGGAAAATTTATTCTCTTTTCTGTGTATGTGTGCATGTGTATCTCTGAATTTGGCAGCACTGTCAGCCAGAGTTTCCTCCCGAAGAATCCTAGAGATTAAGAGCATAGCAGACAGTAAACTGGTAGGTAGGTACTGTGTAGCAAGAAGAACAGGACAGACAGAAGGGAATGGATACGTGCATACACAATCACAAAGGTAACATACTCAAAACTTTTCAGAAAAGTAAGAAAGGGTTCAGGAAATGTCTCATTCATGCATTCATGCATTGAAATACATACATCAGGAGAAATTATTTTTCTGAGGAATGCTTATCGAGACATGGAATTTTTTCAAATTTCCTTTTTTTTTGTTTTTCTTTGTTTGTTTTATCTTTTTTTAACTTCAATATTGTTAATATTGGAAAAAGAGCCCAGCAGGCTGTAGGTCAGTGAGTGGAGGTCTTGTTAACATTTTATTTATTAATATATACTTCATCTACTCAGTCTCTTTAACCACAGTTGTGCAGAGAAAAGAGAGTGTACACCAACATCAAGCTAAAAAATTTAGTGTGGCTGTTGATGATTTGATCACTCTCTAAAGTGCCTGATGAATTAGACATAAAGATCTGCATGATAAGGAGGGTTCATTAGCATTGAGCGCTCTCTCACCATCATAAATCCTGCATCCCCAGACTGCAGGTTGATTTGAGGGGAGAGGGAAGGTGGCCAGCCACCCCTTCTTGCCCCTTCATGGGCGGTGAAGGCAGGTCGTAGAGCTGGGCTCCCACTGAGACCTTTTGCAGGGTGGCAGACTGGGGCACACTGCAGACCGGTCAAGCTGTTTGTCATTAACCCTGGAACTGAGTAGCATAAATATACAGAGAGGTTCACAGAAATTGTTTATCATTAGAAGTTCACTTTTTTTCCTTCAAATTTATTTGGGTTTTTTTTTTAACATTATTTAAACTTCTGTGGTCTGGAAACAAATCCATGTGTGAATGTGGGTATTTCCTGGTTTCTTCTGGCCAAGAAATACTACAGTACAGGAACAGGCTTCGGATTTGATTCCCCCTGCAACTATTGGCTGTAAATATAGTGGACCCTGCAGGACCTCATCCTGTGTAATGTCCACCAGTGTTCCCTTTTGGAAGTGCCTCATAAAAACTGCATCCGCAGGGACCAGGATTATACTCCTTTTCCAAGAGCATCAGACTGGCTAAACATGAGTTGATACTGCTTTCTTTTGCTGTAATCCAATGTCAACCCTCCTGGAAATGGAATGGGTATCTCCGGGAGTCTTGTATGGTATGAGAAACTAGAATATAGCCATGTATTGCTTACGTCTCACTTCTGTCTAAAAATGTAAGTTGCCTATAGGAGCTACTTTGCAATCTTATTAGCAGTGTATACGCTCTTTTTTACACACTGTGGTATTTTATTGGATTAAAATGTTATTCTTAGTCAGTATTAATAAATATTTCCCAAGCTGTCGGGTAATTTATAAGAAAGTCACCTGCATCTGAGCTTCCTGTGAGGTATATGAAAAGGAATTTTGGATTTAAAAGCAGGCAGAACAGAGGTGCTTCACTTTGTGCTGCTGACAGCAGTCACTTCAAATGCGTGCACTTTCTTCAGGGAAGGAAGACTTTTAATCCTTTATTTTATTAAGAGAACTTAATAAAATTTAGTCGCCTTTTTAGAACTGAACTGTCATTCATCGTAAACAGTTTGAAATACTGTATTCTTTGTGAACAACCTTAGGCTGAATTTTTGTGGGAAAACAGATTGTTCTTTTGCCCAGGTCAGTTTGCAGTTCTGAATGAGAAGTGAGGGGAAGCAAAAATGTTTGAGGTTAAATAAAACATTATGTTTTGACACTACATTGTTTTTTTTTTTTCTTTTTAAAAATGTATTTAAAGTAATATGGATGGAAACTAAAAGTTAGGTTATTTTAAACTTAAAATGAGTAGGCTTGTTTTGAAAATAGTGAGGAGAAGCATTCTAACTCCATTTGCTTAATGAGGAGAGAGTAGCTTGTAAGGTAATGATTATCTGACTGTTGTCATGTCTTGTAGAATAAGGTAAAAATCAAAAGGAAAACTTTTAACAATTGTTATTTTTTAAAAATATTATAAAGGTCAGTTTAAAAAGGTATGACACAAAAAAAAATGCAAATAGGCACTCTGGAGAAATTTTCAATGTACCTGAGAATTGAGGATAGACACAGAAGTAGCTTGGAATTTCTCAGTAGGCCAATCAGCATTTTAGATCCTTCTGTCTCCTCTCCCCTTTTTCTAAGTGACTAAGAAACCACATTTGCTTTGAATTTCAGCAAATGCCATAGGCCTGTGTTGAGAACTGTGATTTCTAAGGATTAAATTCAAAGTATTTATGTAGCTGTGTACACATTGTCTTGAAATAGCTAGAAAGCTTTAAATATATCTACTAGATATTATATATGCTTAGTATCTAATTAGTATATCTAACATATACTTAGTAGCCCTCTGGAGAACTCACTAGGGCCAAGAGACATAGGAAATTTTGATCTCTAAACTACAACATACAACTTCTGCTCAGCTTACTTCAACTTTAAAAGCAATTTAAGGTCATAGCTCTCCTGCCTTCCTCCACACTATCCTGCCTTTCTGTGCCTCAGATAAACTGAAAAATAGGCCCACAAAAAAAAAGAAAACCCTTTGTGTTTTCCCTAGTTCCAGCACAAGAAAGATACAATGAAATATATGGCCATGAGGTAGTGGGAAGTCAGGAATGGCCTTTTTGGCAGAAGAACAATCTTAAATTGTCTTACATAGGTTACAAGACTGCACTTAGCTATCAGCGGTTGAAGTCTGTCTTTCTCTTTTTAGAGGCTTTGGAAATCTTCCCAAGATTTTACTATAATATAATATACCATCTCAGATGTTGACTTTGCCCGCAATTAGATGTCTAGCTATCTGTTGTGTCTTTGAAAAAAAATTCCCTCTTATTTTAGCATAAACTTAAAACAAACTCAGTAGAAATCTCCAGAATCCAGGGATGCTTCTTGTCATGATGACACAGTTTATACGTGCTGTATGAGACTCATGTTTCCAAGAGCGATTAAGAAGTTCTGAGTTATATCAATCTGTGTTTACATTTGGATATTTTTATGCGTGGATTTATTTTAGTATTGTACACTGCATTGCAAAACATAATTGGCCTTTTTCCACCCACTTTAAGTTCATTCAAAGAACATTTAAACTTAGCAACAGAGGTTTTTCAAAGTTACCTTTTGGACCTTGATGATGTGGGGTCTATTCATGTAATCTAAAGTCATTGTTCTGAATAGCATCCTAGTTAAAAGCCTAAAGGAGGCTAAAATTAGTTGTCTACACTAAACAGATGGACATAAATATTTCCAGAACATTATTCACACAAACTCAGTTAAATGACTGAAAACTGTTTGGACAAATATTTTCTCACCATTGAGCATTACTATGCACCCTGGATGTAAATTTGGAAGAAAACATGGTAAAAAGGTTAAATCTTCTGTATTAGGTTCAGAGAGGCAGCAGTGTAAGTTTATCTTACAATTCCTCACCTGTGCTTTTATCTAGGGGAGATACTGTATTTAGCAGGATTTCACGTGTATTTCACTATGCAGCTGAAATTCAGTCGCTTATGTAGGAACGTTATGGTGCTGAAGGGGCTTGCTAATATAATGCTCTGGCTACACCACTACCTGGAAGGAATGCATGACTGTTGGTAACACAGAAACTGCAAGAGGAAGGGTGCTTCCCAGAGGGTTGCTTTCTCATCTGCCCTTGGGCCACATAAGTGCATTTGATGAACCCTTAGGACAGTTCTGCAGGTTGTAAACCATATCCTCCTCTCTCCCCAAGCCATATGCAAAGTATGTCAAAACCTATTCAGGGTAAGCCCCAAAACTCTTGCCAACCAGAAGCCTTAGTCTGTTTTGCTATTTGCTTGTATTATCTCCTAAGGATCACATAGGAAGCCGGTGGATGAAGCAGAATGGACTCTATTCTGATTTTTGAACTGAAGGCAAAGTAGCATTCCTTTTCAGATCCTTTTTCCTTCAAAGAGTCTGTAAGTCATCATCCCAAGCTGTGATTTTTGTAAAGGTTTAAGGTAGTTGCCTTCAAAGAAACAACGTTAAGAGCTACTTGAATGGTTAATGCTGTTTCAATTAAATCCTAAAATCCTGTAAATCTGCATCGATATTGTTACTGATAAAATGTATCGTGATTGAATTGCCTGGATTAGACTTTTGCATTTCTCTCCAACAGATATACTTGTAGAATGGTAAAGGTGAGTCTGTATGGCAGAATAATAATCTTAAGCTCACTTTTAAGATAACAATGTCATATATTAGGACCTAATAATAGTAAGTTAAGTGAAAAGTAGATAATTTTTTAATGTAAAACTTTTTAGTCCAATAGTCAAAATATTTACCATTCTGATGAGTTGAAGGAAGGAGGAATAATACCTCTCTTTGTTTAGACAGAAACAGGACTTTGAACCAAATTTTTGGAAGATAATATTTCAAGATAGTTCTCTCTTAATCTCTCCTATTGAAATAGTTTTACAAAGTATTAAAATATTCCTGGATGTAGGACCTGGAATTTGGATTTACATTTCTAGGGTATTTCTCAGAGTCTCAAGACTGAGTCATTCTATCTCTTTTTTCTTGTTTGAGCCAAAACAAATTATATGGGCATTAAAAATTATATTGTTTTTAGGTCCAGTTATCAAAATGAAAATGCAGTTCTTCATGCAGTCCCAAACATCCATAAAAAATTTCTGTCACACCACAACCATATTAAAACAGTAGAATTCATGCGTTGTCTCATTACATGTGTATAAAATATAGAATTTCTCTACTCTTCCAGAAATAAGTAGAAGTATTACCACAAATTCTTTTTTATGTGTGAAGATTTTACATTACTCTGCATCTGAAAAATCAGAAAGGGAATAGGAAACTGCGATTACAGAAGAGAACTCAAATAGCATATTAAATCTTGCAAAGAATGTTTCTTTTTTATTGTGTCTAATACAAGTCTGAGAAAAAGAGTGCAATACCTTTATTAAACTAAAATAAAACAGTGTTCATCCATAATTCTGAGCTTAATACAATGATTTCAAAATGCCGCAAAGACTATCTTAAGTATTATTTTGAGCCGTCTTCTAAAGCACAGTGTTAGGAATAATGTTTCTACCTGACTCCATAGTCTTAACATGAGTAGCTGCCTGCTACAGTATCTGATAACTACCTGCGCTGTCAAAACACCCTCAGCAGGCACTTCTTCCTGACACAACCCACAAC
The DNA here is from genome assembly GCF_036417535.1 of Chlamydotis macqueenii. NCBI lineage: Eukaryota > Metazoa > Chordata > Aves > Otidiformes > Otididae > Chlamydotis > Chlamydotis macqueenii. The sequence goes on from NC_141557.1 coordinate 29,698,749, forward strand.
ATATTATTACCGCAGCATTTTTTCCTAGTATTTTCTCTTTCTGTCCTTACTGAAAAATAAAGTAGGGCAATATTCTACTTCAATTGTCCAGTACAAAAAAAAAAGCTATTGTATCTACCACTACAATGGTGACGCAGTAGCCTTGTGAACAGTTGTTGTTGAAGAGACACGGTTGGGAATTTTCTTAAGAATGTTTTTCTCAGAATACCCCGATTTGTTGAAAATGAAACTTTTTTTCTAGATGGTGTGTACCTGCTTTAATAAGGCAGAGATTTCTGATCAGGGAGAAACAGACAGATGCACTGACCTGTTATTCAACTGGCTCATTTAGGATTTTTAAATGCATGAAACTGAGTCTGGAGACAGGTCAACATTTGATGTGCCTTTTTTTCCACTAAATCTTGTATAACCATTTCAACTTGTATCAATAATTCAGAGTTTAATGGACGACACAGGGAGGCTCTGACTGCATGTCTGCAGAAGAGTGGAGCACAGCACTGCCACCCTACAGAGCAGCATGGACTGATCAAAATCTGGAAGCAGTATGGTTGCATCAGCCTGCTGCTGGACCTACGTGATTTACCAGTGCTGAGGACTGCAGTATGCTAGCTTACAAGCACTGCCACTCTCTTTTGTGCCATCAGTCAGGTCAGCTATGGATCTCTTCAGTGATGTAGAAAATATCCTGCTGTGGATTTGTGCCTTTCTGCTCTGATTTTCTTTTCCTACTCTCCATTCTTTTTTCCTCTTTCTTTCTTTTTTATTTGATTTTTTACTGTTGTTGTTGTTATTCTGCTTCAGAGCAAGAAAACTTAAAGAATCCTGTAAAACTTCTCTTGAATGTGAAAGCAGTTTCCCAGCCACTTCCGAAATTACAGTATCTGGAAGAGTAGGGAGAAGGTAGGAAACAGCTAAGGAGTCATAAGTGTATATTTATAACCCATGTCTGTTAACCACAGCTAGAAGTTTGACTGAAAGCTCAGTTTAAGCATAGAACTGCAGAGTGAAATCCTTAAAGCAGCATATTCTTATCTTCTATATGTTGATGTAAACTCACAGTGTCTGTAAACGTTACTGATAGTGCATCTGCAGTACACAGTGTTTAGTAAGGATGGAAAATAACAAGTGATAACAGGTAATAAGTGGTGTATTAATCTGTGCTCCACAGAACCTAAAAACTAACAAAAAGTCTTAAGATCTAAGCTTGAGGCTGATGCTGAGGTGCCCTTTACTTTTGAGGCTATGCCTCGTTTTACTAGAGTACAGTCCAACAACGTCTTCATTTGAAGACATATGTGATAGAAATGCTTAAATCCAGCCTTAAGGTAAAAAGGGGTAAAACACAGTGAAAGTGCTAATATATGAAATGTACTGTCAGGTCCCCCAAGAATTAAAGGAACTTTCCAATGTCCAGTTCTTTCCATCTTTTCTGACAGGGCCAGAGCCTCTATTTCTAGCCCCCTAAGTTTTAAAACAAAGAGGAATCAAACTAGATATTTGTTAGTTTTTATCAACGTTGAATTGGCTGTTGTTTTTAAAGAATTATTGGTTTGTATCTCTGTTAGATAAAGCACATGCAAGTTAAGTGACTTGCTTAAGGACATACAATGTATTTGTGACACAGCTAAGAAGGGAATCTCAATCACCTAATGTTCAGAACTAATCTGTAAGCAGTAAATAAGCTCTTAACATCTAAGTTTTCTAAGCCAAGGCTTCATGTTCTTGCCTCTGGATACTTGTAAGAAGTGGCATCATATATTGTCGAATTTTCCCTAACTTGACTGCTGGATGTCCTTTTTAGGCAGGTCCTCAGCAGTATTATTTCCAGCTTGCAACTAGTTTGAAACCTAAAGAATGCAAAGTCGTGTCCTTCTACCTAATGGTACAATAGTATTCCACTTACAGGGATGTTAGTTTTTAGTTCAGTGCTATGCTGCCATTAGCATTTGTCTATTTCTCTGTACCTTGCTAGAGTCAAGTCCGAAGAACATCCCTGACTTACCAGTTGACTGTTTTTCTCTTTTGTAAAATCCAGCCTTCTTATGCTGAGAGAAAACTCTCTGCACATGTGTTCACATCCTTCAATTTTCTCTCTTCTTCTCAAAAACATGCTCTTTTCTGAAATTCTAACTGTGTCTGCCAAAAAGGCAAGCTCTGTGAAATGAAATGGCAGAGGGGGGATGGGATGGGACAGGGATCTACTACCACCAAAACAACCAACTTGTGGTCTCTGGCTTTTAGCTACAAGTTGAGACTGTAGCTTTGTTTTTCCCTCATCGGATGCTTTGGCATGAAGCATCCAAAACGTAGATTGCTGGACTTGTTCATGGCATTTCAAAGAGAGCATCATTTGGGCCATACATTAGCAAGCAGGCGAATAATTAATAACAACACACGTGGAAGCAAATGGATGTTTTGCTTGTTGAAAGAGAATGAGAAAGTCATACAAAGGCCTGGGCTCTATGTCCTTGCCCTCCATAGCAGCAGAAGAAATAATGTTATGAATAGCATTTAACTTGAATTTGTAGCAAACTGCTGCTTTTATCATAAACAATTGCCAGATGGTATACATTATCTTCCTTTTTTCTCCTTTCACAAAAGCAGCATTAATTGCAGAGCAGCCCAGGGCTCCACTCAGCTCATCAGTGTGATAACACTTCATGACCCTGATTAGCCGTCAGTCTACTCAATTAAAAAGATCATTTAGACATTCACCCAATCATTTGCCTATCGAGCCACCTGGGCCTCAACCAGGGGCTCCATTTTTAACATTCTCCTGCCCTCTCTCATCTTGCCTAGCTTTTTTACATATCTCCAAAAGACGTAATTGAATTAAATAAAGCGTCTCAGGGGCAGCTGCAACATCTGCTGTTTGTGGTATGTCAAGCCTTCAGCATTAAAAACAGTTACATATGCTCCAAATTAGCAGGTCGCAGAGATGAAACAGTCGATGATAGTGTTTTTGTGCCAGCGTGAGAAGCAGCTCACAGCTGTGTGCAATTTACAATTAAAGGCTTTATCAGAGCTCAATTGTACTAGTGAATCAAGTGGTGAGAGGTCAGTTAGTGAATTAGACCAATTAGAGCTTGTACAGTTAAATTATCTGTCTTATTACCTACTGATAAACAGCCTTGTCATATCTTTACTGAGATGATGAAGCTTGGAAGTGTTTTCTGAGGTGGTACTGTACTTTTTTGTGGGTGTGTGTAATGGAACTCAGTAGCTTAGCAGAGTTAGTCTGATGCAACAAGCATACAGCAGACAATTTCTTAAAATGGAGAGGGGGAAAAAAACCTCCCAAACACCTGCAGTTAGAAACTTCGAGCAAAATTAAGTTAGAACATGAGTTAAAATTACAAGTGTTGGCTGTATTTCAAGTTGTATTTTTCTGCTTGGTAAAGTCTAAATTCATGAAGTTAACCGACGGAAATGTTACGCTTCTGATTTCTAGGGTTTTTTAATTACTGTCTTGCTCTCTGTCACTCCTGCTCTGAAGGAGGGATAGGAAGCAAAGGACAGAATCTAATAAAGTCAGGCTCTGATTTCATACTGTAAAATAATAGAGTAATAATGGACAAAGACAGAAACTCCTGCTTCTTAGTCTCAGGATTTCCACAGTTCTGGAACGCAGCACTTGTAAGTCTGGACACTGATAGCTGAAGATGGGTGAACTGAACTAAGGTGAGCCACTAAAACCTTTTCAGAAGTATTATGCATACAAATGTGTCAGTTTATAGCTGAGTAGTTTTAAGTATCTGTTATTGTTATGGCATCATACTGTGTGAATTGAATGAGACACGAGCTGCACCAGGTACTGCAATGCCAAATTTGTAGGCATCAGGTCCTAAGAATTAAGAACTTGCTGTTGGGAGCCTTATACAATTTTGGAGGGGATGGGTGTTGGTGGGAATTGATATATACCAGCATGCCAAAACATGCTCTGTCCTTTCATTATGTTAGATTCTATGGATGTGCTGGTGGTAGTGTTGCATAGCAAATTCTGCCTTTCTTCAGTGCTTAGAGAACCAGAAGTATCAGAAACCTTCCCTTGAAAGCAGCTATCTCTGCTTTGCTCTTGAAAATGAAGTAAGGCTGATACCTTTCTTTCAAAGTACAGTCAAACACTGATAGCATAGTGGTGCCATTCTCTTCTTATAGAAAGTCCTAGAGATTAGATCATCTACTTAATTCTCTTCTCTGCAGAAGTCAATCAATGATGTGTTAGGCCAAAGGAGTGAAATAAAAGTATGCTAGACTATAACCCAGTAGTCAGGGAACTTGTCTTAAAGTAGCAGCACCAAGTCCATCCTCAAAGTTATATTTCAGCCTTTCACGTCATCCTGTCATTGGATAAAAGGCATAAAAGTTATGCATCCCCTGTAAATCAGTGTCTTGAATCACTGTTTTTCTCTTCATTCTTCACAGTAGCACAGCTTTGGGAGGAAGGGTGCTGAATGCCCTTGTAGGCGTTCACCTACAAGGTGAACAAGCTGGCTTCTAGTCGGACAGTTAGGACACTTAAGGGAGACTCAGGGTTAAATCTCCTTGAGCAAAGAAGGATGTTTTACTTCAGGGTCTGTAACTGGAGATTGTTCTAAGTAACTCTTCTATGTTGTGTGGAGCTGGGCTGTTTAGGTATGCTCAAGGGATATCTACCAGACCCAAGTCTAAACTGAGATTAAAAGCTGGTCAATTACTAAATGGAGATTTGGGAGATGTGAGTTGTGTGTTTTCTTTGGTTTAATTCAGGCAGGTGATTCCACCCAAATATTGTGTTGGTGCAAACATAGAATTTTTTTTGGCTTTTGATCATGTCTCGTGCATAGCTTCTATGTATTCAGGCGTTTGCAAAATGAGGAGGGTAAATTTCAAATAGATGTCTTGAGATATCTTATTAAAGATTATTTTTGGAATAAATTAAGAAGGTTGCAATGCTGGCATTGAGGGGAGTCCCAACTAATTTCTGCCAGTGAATAATGTTGACTCATTTTCCACAAGTTTGGGACTTGCATTTAAAGAAACTCTGTGGAAAAGGCCCTTTTTGAAACAGAAGATTTAACACTTTATTGTTTTCCATAAGTGCGTCAACCTCATTGCCAAGCTTCAAAGTTTTTAAAAAAGTAGTTGAAAGAAAGAGAAGTTTTTTACTTGTGGATGAAAAAAAAAAGAGAGAAAAATAATGGTTTTGGTGCGTAAATGAACGTATTTTTCAACACTCTTATCCTTCCAAGTAGTAGAGGATATTTAGTTCATTCCTCAAGGGGAGGAAAGAAACACGGCCTAAGTATTCTCAAAACTGCTGAGACTCGAATGTACAGTGTACATTTGATGTCAGGACCCTGATCTCTCCTACAGTACACATGCTTCTGGCAGTTATTGAAATTCTTCGTCCTTTCCTCCTGTTGCAGTCTTCCAACTTACGAGTGACATTTGCCCTTGACAAGGCCAAAATGAGTCTAGCCTCAGATATCACAATTTTCTATTTTTAAATGCTGAGTTGTACCTAACTGCATTTACATTAAAATTATTTTTGCCTTGAATATGAGAAAGAATGGCTTACAGTAAATACTGAAACAATGACTTAGAGCTCTTTTTATTTTTTATTACTGCCTTTGTTGTATGACAATCAATAAACTACTTCAGATCCAGTTTTTAAAAGACATTGGAATTTCTGTAGCTTTCTAAAAAGTTATTTCTAATTTTAAGTATCTTGTCTTCTAACAGAATTTAAGTCCCTGTGTATATAGCTCATTATTAAGCATAAAGATGATATTACTTGTATGACTCAGTCTTTGTCTAAAATAGGGAAAAACCAGAAAAGCTGGTTAGAAGCCAAGATATTATAATAATAAGGCCATATTATGTTGACAGACTGATTTCTTGAAAAATCTATTGAAAGAACAAAATCAGTTTATGGAGGATACAGGATCTAAAAAGAGACACACTCAGAGTTATCAGTGAATGATAATTACTGTTCGTCATCTGTTTGCTGAGAAAACAGAAGCAGTAAGGGCATTGTATCACTCACTGTACTTATTAACCTCAACTTGGCAAGCCCAGCTCTTCACAGCACAAGATAGTGAAACTGATCGTGGGCTTAAAAACACTGTAAGATGGGGCACTGTGAAGATAATAATCTTCTGCCATTTATTTTTTCCCCTTTGTTACTAGTTGCAGCTTAAATATTTAAAAACAAAGGAATGTTGACCACTGTTATTTGTTTCCATCCATTTACTTTTGTACTTTGTACTTTTTGTACCTACATAATAGAAAAACATCGTTCTATTCAGCTCATTTCATTTGAGATTTTGAGACTGTCTGAAACTGTAGCTATCATCTCCAGGCATCCACAAAGAATGTTATGTAACGTGCAATCATATCTCAGCATGTGCTTTACTTTTATGTGCTGTAGCTTGTGCATCTTCTTTCCATAACTTTTCACACTTAAAGTATCCCAGTGCTCCCTTACCTATCCCTGCAGTGCAGACAGATGCCTCCTGATGTCATTGCAAATAAAAAAATCCCACCCTATTAATAGCAGGTGCTTCTAGTCTTCCTTCATGTACAAAGCTCTCTCCTTCCCAGGCCTGCAAGCCACAGTACATGTGCTGTGTACCTGAAAGGGTCAATGGAAGTGCTCTCCTCTTCCTGGCTAATTCCATTTAGCTGACCTCTGTTACTGCAACACAGCCTCCCTGCTTGTCCTGTAACAGAGCCATGGGACTAAAACTGATCCGAATTGCTTGTGAGCTGCAGTTGACTTGACCCGCTGGTTGGGCACCTCCCACCTGTGCAATCCAGCTACAGCCCTTCTGAAGAGTGCTTGTTTGGGTGATGAATATAAATGTTTGAATAATTAATATAAATATTTGAAGCAGTGGAGCACAAATGGTGTAGTGGCATTTGTTTCATGGGAACAAATAAATCACCCACCCAAGGAGTGGTGCTTATATGCTTGCAGTAGTCCTTTTAGTTTTTCTAGAAATACTGTGGATTTCTTTTTAAGATCTCAGCTTATCCATTTTCCAAACAGCACTGCCACAGAAATCATATGAATATTATGTAATAAAAAGTTCAGTAAAATACAATAAGACACTGAAGTAATTTAGTTCTAATGCATGTGTTTCTCTGGAATGGTAAACTGGGACTTGCAACTTGGTTTTCAAGTCTGTTTTCATCTGTTATGCTCTGCCAAAACTATATCTTCATTAAACCTCAGAAATAGTCTTTTGTTTGTTTGTTTGGGTTGTTTGTTTTTTTTTTTTCCCCACACAACTCCAAACGTCCTTACTTTTTATCTGGCATAAAACTCTTTCTTTGCATTTTGTATAGCAAATCTGAGGTGTTGTGAAGGCAAAGTCTTTGTCTCCACTACCTATAGGCTTCATTTCATGACTATGAATAGCTTTCTTTTTCAGATAGCCATAGTATTGCCTTCTTTTAACTGTCCACTGTACCCTACCTTCAGAATTTCCTGCTTTGTCTTGGCTGTTAATATAGAGGCAGATAGATCACCACAATTAACAATTCAGCTCATTCAGTTAAATTAACCATTTCATTGTTTTATTTAAGACACAGGCTGCAATCTCTGTTGTTTCAGTTTACCTGTCCCAAAATAATTATTCCCAGTGATGGACTGGAGACCTTCATTTCGGGTCTCCAAGACTGCTTTCTGTAATTTTTTCTCCTTAAGAATCTCAAAGCACGGGCAAATCTTGCACCTGTTTTGTGTCTATATTATTTTCAAGTTATTGCTTCCCTGTTTTTGTACTACCACCTACACATGTGTTGTTTGTATATTTTAGTTACATACAGTTTGTGTCAGGGATGAATCAAAATAGAAATTGGTGGGGGAATGAAGTTGCAGAGAAACCCAGAGCAGAATTTCTTTGTAAGTTTTCGGAAGTAGTTGGCTGGTGGTCAGTGTATTAGAAGTCTGTCAGAAGTGGTGAGTTTCCATTGGAATGGTTTGGAGTGGAACTGCAAGAGATCAAACAGGCACTGGAGGTAGTAATAGATGTATTTTTAATGAAATGTACATGCAGTAGTATTTCTAGGCTGTATCATTGGTATGTCAAACCAAGTAGACACGAAATGATTCCTCTGAAATAGAGAAGTGTTACCTACTTCTGTGGAAGCAGCATAGAGTGATTCAGTCTTGATGAGGTGGGCAGAAGGCTGAACTTCCAAAATTATTTCATGGTTTCTTCTTAGTTAACTCTGTTCCTCTATTTATTCCATTAAAAAATACAGAGCAAGTTACCTGCCAGTACTAAATCTGTCCCACCAGAGCAATCTGTAGTAGTTGAAATAGTTTCACAAGACATGAAAATAGGGGAGTTGCTTAAAAATCGTGCAGCTTTATTGTCTTTCTGATTTGTAAACCGCTAAGTAACTTTCAACGTTTATACTTCTTTCTTTTCCCTTGGTAATTACAGAATACAGGAAATGCATCAGAGGGTGATACAGTTTATTAGAGCAAGTTGTAGGTCCCAGGGTAACTAGGTTAATGGAGTAACTTCTCTGACTACTGGATAGATAACTCAGGGAATAACTTACCTATATGTTTGTAAAGTGCATTTGGATATACTAAATAAACTGGTTTTTTTACTGCCAGTCTTTTACTCCAACTTAAGACCCTGTCTAGCTATTAAAAATAAAAGAAAAAGACAAATGAGAGAATGAATCAAAAGAGATCTTTGGACTTGCATCATACTTTTAAGATCTAATAACTTCCTTCTTAGAATACTTCAATTAATTTAATCGTATAAAAATCATAACTATTCAGTACTATCTACCGTGTTTACTCTCGCACTGAAATAACTTCGAATTGTATAATGATTTTTTCCTAGTTATTTTCTCGAGAAGGAAATCTCTAACTCTCTTTGTTAATTTAGATAAATATGGGATTTGGGTTGTGTGGTTTTTTTAACAGGCGCAACACCAGACCTTCATCTTGCTCATGAAAGATTAATTCTCGATCCATTATTATTTTTACTCTGTGTTAATAATGTATTAGATGTGCATATCTGTAGATGTATAGATGGGTACACTTTGGTTAGACCAGTCAGAAGTGTTGCTGAGATCACCCTCACTCCAAACGGATTCTAATGCTTATTGGTTTCATGTTTTAAGAAAAATGAGTCAGTGCATGAAGGAATTTTATTCAAGATGTACTTATTAGATGTGTTGCCTTAGTGAAGATCATACTTTCGGTATTGATCAAACCACTCTCCCCTGGTATACAGATGATTAATTCCCTATTAACTCCTAAGATATGACTAACCCAAAGAGTACGTTTTAACAAGTGGCACTGCTTCCTCCAAAGTGCACACAAGCCCCCTGTATTAGAAGTAACTCCCCAAAAGCCTTTTGTGTGCATTTGTTATCTACTTACCTTGATGTATTTTTTCTCCTGACATTGCACTTTTTCCCAATTTTGCTAAATAACCAGACTTTATTCTTTCTTTAAGTGATACTAGATATGTGCCTATTGCTTTTTTAAATATTTCTTCTTGTCATGGTATCTTTAGAGCTAGTTTTAAGAGTTAGATGAAACATTTAAAAAAATTTTTTTAAAAAATGATGATTCTGTGAAACTTTGCCACTGTTGGAAGTTTCTGCCTTTCTGACCCAGATTAATTGGTAACCAGTAGGAACAACATGTTTATAAAGACCACAAGTCCTTGCACTGACCAAGTCAAACAAACTTGTGAACCTGTGCTTGTGATTCTTGATGCAAAGTATCTTGACCAATGGCTATTCTGAGTGAGACTCTCTTTCAGTTGCACCTGTTGGAGAGTTTTATTATGTATATGAAGCCAAGGGGAAAAGCAGTTCTCTAGCCAAGTGATTTAACATTTCATGTAATCTTTTAAAGACCCAGGGTGGCCCAAGCACCAGCACTGATGAAAACTTTGTCATGCAGATCTCTAGCAGGAGAATGAGAGGGTCTTGGTTCTAAGCAGTTTATTGCTCAGTGATCTTGTCTTGCTGAGGGAGTGACAGTGACAAAGCTGGAACTTCAGCCTTTGCACATGTATCTTTACACACGTATGGGAAACTTCAGAAAGGTCATGATTTCATCCTTCTGCAGCATAGGAAAAAAAAAATCAAAAGTATCATCAAGCATGAAGACTAATACTTTCAGCTGCAGGCACATTTCCCAATTGCTCATCAGTTTGCCACACATTAGCTGCTGTCTGTAAAGACATGCCTGCAAGATGTGTGTTTAGAAGAAAATTTGATCACATAAGTAAATCTTTAACACAATCTACAACTTGATTAGTGCTATGAAAATTCTTTGTGTGCCATTCTCTGTAATATTTAGTTTTTAATTACCTCATTTCTCTAAAAGGTATCTAAACTTGACATCATTTCTAGCCATGATCATCACATCTTCACAAATTACTGTTACCTGTGAATCTTACAAGCACATGGTTTTGTCTTTTCTTACAGAACATGAATGAATCTGTGAGTAAGTCTGAACCTCTTACCAATCACTGTGGCATCTCATGAGATGCTAACGCATTAAACATCAGGCTGACTACTAAGTCAAGCCTCTTCCCATGGACATTTCTGTGTAAGGGTTCTAGCTAGGATTATCAGAGGGCATCCAAGGATTTGTGCATCCTGCAGCAAGAATTAAGTAAGCACAAATCACGATAGATTTACAGGGACATCACGGAGAAGTAGAGGGGTCCCTTTGTCTTACTTATTTTAAATTTAGCAGTATTCCACTTTTTCTGACAAACCGCTTGCCACATCTTATTGTTTTAAAATGTCGAGGCTACATAATATTGTAAGTTTTAGATACTGTAATTCTTGAGTTAGTAAAGACTCTACCTTATGTGTGGAATATTTTTAGTTGTGAATTAAAATTAAGTAGGTCCTACATTTAATGACAAACAATTTGTACAGTGCCAGTTTCCTCTATTCAAAACTCTTTTAACACAAGAAGTTTAAAACTAGTTTCATAATCCATGGCAAATAAATTGGGAGATGCAATGGTAATGTTTACTGGTTTTGAACTGTGTCTGTCTCCTGAATATTGTTCTCTGGTTTTAGCTATTTTCTATAAATACCAAGAATGTGGATTGTTTAAAAACATTTCAAATTAACATTAAACATTCAGATTATCTTGACTAGACAACACTATTCTGTTTGTTTTGGGGGTTTTTTGTATTCTGAATAAAACCTTTAGAAGTAGGCTTCTGGAGCAAAAATCTGCAGTTATGAATTTCATAAAAACTTCCTGAAGTATTCCACAATGCTTGCTTAAAACGTTATAGATTAGCAATCATATTTTAACATATTATGGATATAAAATATGGAAAAATAATCTGAAAGTAAAATAATAGTCAAAGAGGATACATTAAAATTTTGTAATGTATTTTTACATATATTCAGTATTCATTTATTTGTCATTTTAAAGGTAGAAAATAACTCAAAACATGTTTAAAGTCTGCTTACACATGGTTTCCATTAATTTTTACTGAATTTGCTGAAGTGAATATATGATTTTTTTGAACAGCAAACACTAATAGGTACGTAAAACTTTTCCATAATTAAGGAGACTCTTCATGTCAGTAACATCCCCTACTTTATCTGTAAAATAGCTCAAAGAAACATGTTTGACCAGAACTGATCTGTAAATCCATCTTGTTCACGGTTCAGCAGTGGCAGAAGGACAAGCCAAACAGCCTGGGCACACTAATTGCGGTGTGCCCCCCTAACATCCACAGTCAATGGATGTGGGACAAAAAAGCATCCATCCCCACCTATTCCATTTCGTATCTGCTTTGGAACCTGGTTGTCCATCAGTTTGTTTAATCTCTTCTTGAATGTGTTATTTGCTCTTCAACTCTGTCTTTGACACCAAGTTACACAATCATTATGCTTTGTATAGAGAAGTACTTTCTTGTTTTAACCAAGCTGCTACATGTTTCAGCAGGTAACCCAGCTAGTCAGGCTGTCTCTCTGTGAAGACAGCTACACCATGCCCTTAATAATTTTATTTGTTCTTCTCTGTATGTTTTCTGACTCCACTATGTCCTGCAAATATGGAGACCATATTGCATGCAGTTATATAGTGACAGTATTACATTTTCTGTCCTTTCTCAACTATATTCTTGACGATGCCCAGCATTTTATTGTTGTTTCTTTCTTTTTGGCAGCTGTTGGAGTTTGAGCTGATGATTTTAGAAAACTGTCCAAGGTGGTTCTGGCATCTCTCTACTGAGTGGTAAGTCTGTTACGAGCTTTTCATGTACCGGAGGGCTTAAACATGCTGAAATATAGAACTCTCTCATGACTGCAAGGCACATTTCAATAGTTTATTTGGAGGGAGTTTATAAAGAAACTAAAGTTGCATCCTCTGCATGTAACACTGTTGTATCAAAGGGTACTATTTAGACGGCTAACGTATCAGAGCATCTATACGTATAAGACTTTTCCTTGAGGAACTTGCACAGAAATTATTTGACATTTTACCCTATCAAATTTTCAAGATATTTATACAGAAGCCTTCTATTTGCTTTTTGCGTAGGATGAATGGCACTTGCTGTGGCCATATTGTATCAAAACACAGCATTTGGTCACTGGTCTATGTTTTGAAACTGCAGCATCAATTCATTGCAAATATCACAGAGTAATTGCTTAACATATCTTCCCCCTTGTTCAGAGCACTTCAGTGTTAAGTATAAAATGAGTCAGGGTTATGATTTCTGGCAAATCAATAAAACCAAACGATTTGTGACCAAAGCCTTAATTGTCTTAACAAGAGCATGTATGCCTCTCAAACTAATGAATCATCAAGTATTATTGGCTTCTTTTCCCCTTAAACCTTTTGAATACTTCAGATTTTTAAATAGGAGAGTAAATGTTATGTATGTTAACAGCTTTACAATTTAGCTGTGATTTTGTACTTTGAACTATGGCACTCTTTACTGGACTTGTGTCCTGTCGTTTCCATCCATCTGTGATAAAGGCGTCTGAGTAAATTGACTCTGCGTTTTGGTGGGATGTTATTTGGGATTTTTTTTTTTTTTTTTTTTTTATATCGTCAGTGTGTACAATAGAAGGGATTAAGTCAGCATTACTGATCGCATCCACCATATAGATAAGTAGATCTTTCCTAGTACTGATTTCAGGCACTTGATCAGTGATGAGTTTATTCAGACAAAGTGAAAAACCTGTGAGCTAGGGTAAACATATCCGTGTCTGGGACTCCCGTAAGACCATCTATGTTGTGTGGAAGCTGCTCCTCCAAAACAGAGGTACGACCTTCATGCTCAGAAAAGCATATTCACAACCACATAACTCTTGTGATAGTATTGGCAGTGATTCTTCTGCTTACTGCTGAGCTGTAGAGGAGGGCAAAGGAGGAAGAGGAGGAGAAGATAATTTTACAACAAGCAAAGAATGCAAATACTAGTTCCAAGGTTGATGATGGAGGTGATGTTTCTTCTACATGCCATTTTCATTTGCAGCTTTCATTTCTCTGGGCCCAATTGAAAAATGTAACCATACTTCTACTTTTCTTTTTAAAAGTGCTTAAATCTCACTTAGTAGGATTTTTCTTACTTACCAAAAGTAAAATCATGGGCTTATGTGCTTTGATAAGTAAGTGCAGACTGCCTGACCAAGACCTCAATGTGTACTTTTGCTTTTAAGAAGCCTTCTCTTTTTAAACCTACTTAAAAATGTTGAGTTTAACTGATTTCGAGTTGGACTAAATCAAGCATAATATCAAAATGTCTGCTAAGATCTTTAGAAAAGTATTTAAGTCTATGAGCCGTTACACCTCTAGGGACACTACAGAGGACATAATATGATGAAATACTTTATTCACAGAATGCAATATTTAGATGTCATTGTGTTGATGAGCTTGGAAGCAGTCCACAGAATAAAGTATAGCAGTGATATGATCAGCTCATTTAGTTTATATAGAAGGCTAGTTTGCTTTCAAAATCACTGAAGGAAATTCACAGCATTTACAAGAGACATGGCATAATGGATATTGTGACAAAAAAAAAACCCTGTATGTGAAAAATGCCTAGATGAAGGTCTTAGCACTAGCATTAGCTGAACACCCCCAAGGGCAACAATTTTGAAGTGACTTTAAGAAAGATATGATCCACCAGCTTCACAAATCTTACCTGGAAGGAAATCTATGTTTCTAGGACAGCAATACAGATTTTTTTCAAATAAGTTTTCTTCTTAGTCCACATGTCTCTGAAAATGCAAGTGTGAGAAGCTACTCATATTTACTTGTGCAGACAAGTAACTTTCAGCTGGTAGATCTGCCCAAGTTTCATTGATGCAAGACTTATATAATTTTTCTCTGATGTTGATAGAATAATCCTATTCAGACAAATAAGATAGAAAGTAAGCTTATTTTATTATCTTTACTGACATGAACCATGTCATTAATTTAATCAAGGGTTTTTGCTAAGGAAGTATAATTCCTCAATTTATAGTGTAAGTTTAAACGGTAGCAAAAATCTGAGATGAAACTCCAAATGCAATTCACAGTACACATAGTCTGAAACACTAATGACTTCTAGTTCATATTTTATCAACTGTTGGCATTCAAAGCTCATAAAGGTCTCATCCTGCCATAAACTGTTCATGCTTAATTCTTTTCAGTGTCTACCAGGTACATTCACTTCAGGGCAGATGATACATAATTGAGCAGATTCCTTACCAGGTCTTTAAATACCTCACAGTAAGATCTCATCTAAGAAGTCAAAGTATAGTGATACAATCCAGAAATGGCAAAGATTGTTCATTATTGGTCTAATTCCACAGGACAGCAGATAATGTGAGTGACAATCTAAGCTGACACTGGAAATACATCCAGAAATGTTTCTGTGAATGTCCAGGACAGTTTCCTACAGAATATTGCAGAGAGGAAGCCTGCATATTCGCAAGGTATTTGAACAACTAAGAAATTTTGTCAAGAACTACACTAAAATACCATCGCTAGGGTAAGGAAAGACATAACCTCCTAATCATAAATAAACCATGAAGGTCATGGTCAACATACAGATGATAGAATGCAACTGAAGGACCACTTCAGTCAACTCAGCCTCAGGCACGGGAGAAAAATTGTACTTAAGTATACTGATATGTCAGAAGGCAATAAAGAACCAGAAATACCATCAACTTCAAGATGACATTCACAGAAACCTGAACTCTAAGAGCATTGATCTTATGTGTAAAGGCAGACAGAAAATGATTGCAGTTGACAGAAACTGTGAATTTGAAAGACAAATCTTAATCCTAAACTAGAAATAATGAAACTAATGGTATTTGTGAGCAATGTACTGTACATACATATAGCATCATTGAATACATAATACCAGTGCAACAGACAGTTTAAAAATAAACTGAAAGTAATCTGATGGCAAAGGTTAGTAAAAGATTTGATATGAATTATGTACTTTCAAAGGGAAAAGTAAAATATTTAAAAGAGAATATCTTGAACTGCTGAATGGCATCCAGATTGTTGTACATCTGGAAGTGTCACTGCTAGTCCTACTAAAATAATATTTTAAAAGGGGTTAAAAGTCATCTTTCATTTTTCCTCTGTAATCAGATGATCTATATCTATATAAATGACATTTTTAGTATATAACTAGCTGGGAAGATCTTCACCACAGTTTCATCTGGTGGAAGCTGACATTTGTTTATTCCAAATCAATTGACTTAGTGAAGTACATTGGCTAAGCATTTGGCACTTTCATTTTACCACTCCCATCTTCATACTATTTCCACTGAGGATTTCAATTATAGGAAAACAGAAATAATTTTTTTTTTTTTCAAAATTAGTTTCTGGTATTTAAATAGCAGTATACATTTTATATAAGAGTAAAAAAAAAGGTTAAAACTTCACCTACTGTGGCAGTGAGCCTGAATTTTCATTCCCTGATAGCCATTATATTTACAGCAGGACTGTGTGTCCTGGTATCTCTGAAGGAAAGACCTTTGCAGTTCCTGCATGCAATAACAAGGGTATATATCTCCTAGTTTATGTTTCTTATTTTTCTTGCAATGACACGTATGCAACCTTTGATTTGACAACATAAATAAAATTAGCATTTAGGAAATTTAGAAGCCAGTAAACACAGTTCAGATATATATATTTTTTTTTTCTAGGTGACTGCTTTCAACTATAACATGATACCTTTAAGAAACTGAAGACTAAATTATCTTTGGGGTCTACATTTTTTAATCTCTACATTTTAATGAATCCAGATAGACAATATTCATGGTTTAATTTTATGCAGTTCATGCAGTCACAACTTCACCATCAGAGTTGTATGCCTTAAAAAAAAAAAGTAGAGATTCTGTAAAAGGTGGAGAAAAGTGAAAAGTATGAGCTTTAACTGCTGCATATTTTTTCTTAGATACATATGCACAAATATAATTATTGTAATGGTTTTTGTGCTTGTGCTGTCTGCAATATTTTAAGATGTATCTTAACTTTGGTAGCTGAATTTTAATTTCCTATCTATTGATGTTTTAAGTACATACAATAGCAAAAATATTCAAACCAAGCTTGCAAAGTTAAGTAACTTACTGTTTCACTCCTAGAGATTTGATAGAATTGTTAAATGTACTGTTTTAAAATTACTTTAACAAAACAAAGGGGGTTTTTATTTTCTTGCTGTAAATAATTAAGTTAAAAAGAATACTCTGCAAAAATTGAGTGAAAAGTGATTGTAGAAGTAAAATGCAAAGGAACTGCAGGAAATTTACACTTCACATCAAAAGTGGTGCTTCTGTAAGACCAGCAGATTAAAAGCTGTGACTTCAACAATACACTTCATCAGGTGTTTCTCATAACGAAGAATAATACCGCTTGGTATGAGCTGTGCAGAATGATTGCAGAACCATTGTCGAGCCTTGTACTGAAAGCTAATCAACACAGTTCAGTCAACAATCACTAGATGGAAGAAAAGCTGAAAGTCCTGCAATTATGCAATTGTCTTATGTATTGAAAGAACTACTGCCCTACACAGAAAAAGAAAATTGACAGTACATTTGCAGTGGACAAAGACAGCTGGTTCTTCATTTTACAAATGTGGTGTCTTTCCACATTTCTGTTTTTCCTGAAGTAGGTTTCTTATTACATTCACAGTGTCTTGGTGTGCAAGTTTAATTTCACAGGAAAAAAAAAATTCTCAGAAATATTAATGGATTGTTGCCTAAAAGAGAGGCAAGAGACAAAATAAAATAATTTCAGGTCAACTTGGTGATGCTAAATGAGAAGTAAGTGACCTATGAAGCTTCACTCAAGTCGCCTCAGATAGTCTCAAGTTGTCAATACTGGCATTTTTCCTTACAAAAAATGTAAGCATTAGAAAATTTATTCCTGTGCTTGTGTTAGCCTTAACAAAATCTGATCCTTGCCTGGAGTTAAACTTCTCACTTTAATTGTGAGCGTCTAAAAATTCTGCAAGCTGAGAGACACATTGTAGATGCTATGACAGCTAGAAATACAACTCAAGATAAAACACGTGTTCATTTCCCAATGCCATTTTTTTTCAGAATGGACTCTAAACTGAGTTTTGTTTTAGCTTTGCTGTTTAAACAGGATCTGTTTGCTGAAAGTCACTAGAGGACTAATAATTGCCTTGTATGCTCTGGTTGACCAGTTGGCTACAAAACCAGAATACTCCCTACTGCACATGCCAAAGTAAACGTTCTGAAATGGTATGAAGATCCAGCTCTGGTTGAAACTGAAAGAATGGAGGAGAAACTAAAGTGCTGATAGGGTCTCTCCTGACTTAGAACTCGCATTATACTTTGCAGGGTTTTAAAGAAACTAATCTGTTTTCTGAAGTTCTGCCCCATCCATAATCCTTTCACAAATCAAGATCAGAGAGAGTCCAGTGGCTACTCTAACAGGAGCGGACAAGAGTCCATTGAAAGTCAGTGGAAGTAGCCTCACTGCCTCTCGGCTTTGGCTCAGGCTCACCATGCAGGATCTTTAGAAGTCATCAAGCTAAACCCAACCCAGAAAACAAACCAACAAAACTAAATAGCTCACCTGAGTCAATATTTAATGAAAAAAAAGAAAACCAAACACCTCCCCCAACTCCTGAAATCTCACCCCCCTCTCCATCCAAATTACTCTTCTGTCATCTCAAATATTTGAGAACTGATTCTAGAATAAAATTATTTTTGGTTTGTTGATACAGAAAGAATTGGGTTTGGTCTGCTTTGGTCTGAGTGAAGAAAGAAGCTCTCTGATTTTATTCATCTCCACAGTTAGAACATGAAGATCTAAGGTGTTCAAAACAACATTAGCATATTTTGACTTTTTAAAACTGATTCACTTCAGAAAAAAAACTAAACAAAACAGAACTGAATAGAATTTGATCATATCTTTAAAAACAAGAAATTGTTTGAAGGTTTTTATAAGGAAATTACATGAATGTGAGACTGAACTGAAAAGAGAATAATTGCTCAAGTAATGTGAGTATATGAACAAAAAAAGAGAGAATTTATCAGAAAATGGAATGCAAAATGTATATAATGTTGATTTGTTGCAAATATTAACTATAAGAACTCAAAATGTTCTCCATAAAATGCACCTAGAAAATACTTTCGAGCTTCAATATTATTTTACTTTTCTCATTACCAAAGCTGAAATTAATCTCCTTTCAAAAGTTTTCTCCTATTCCTTGCTTTAGTTCTTTCTAAATATGACAGGACTTGGGTTTGCCAACAGAGGGCAATAGTCAAGCTAGGAAAGACTCCATCCATCATTTTTGCAACTTCTAATGAGTCAGAAGGACACATAGAATCCTCATCTGCTTTTATGGATATTGCTGTGTAATTGCAGTGTAATTATGGCACACAACAGCTTCAGAAAATTATCTTTGAAGAAAACAGCTGGTTCTCTTTAACAAACAGAGATGAAATCTTGTCAATTTAAAAAAAAATCCAAAGAAAAAATACTAAAAATATATGCCAATAATAAACAGGCAACAACAACAACAAAAAAAAGAAATAACATAAAAAATTGAAAAGGATAAATCAGAGAAACTGCTCTGAAAAATAAGACTAAAGTATAAAACATTAGAAAATTACAATGATGTGAATGTGCTTTCATTATATAGTTTTATATTACAAAGCAAACAGGCTCATTGAAAAGATTTCCATTTTCCTTCTTCCACTCATGTGTAGTACATGAGACCTCGATCCTGACAGCCCTTCTACATGCTTTCCACTCAGCAGAAGTAATCCCCTTGGTTTCAGTGGAATTTCACATCCTGATACGACGAGCCCCAAGCCCTGTGCTGTAGCTCCAGAACCACAGAGCTCACCAAGCCTTGCTCTGTCACCTAAATACCGATGGCTTCTGCTGGGAGCGTGAGGGCAGGCGGCCAGGGTGCCAAAGCCTGTATCCAGGCTTAAGCGGGTGGCTGAAGGGAGAGGAGAAGCTGTATGCAGAGCTGGACATCAGCACTGTGGCTCTCGGGGATTGCACAGCAGCTGTGGAGAACGAGTGCATTGTGAGGAGCAGAGCTTGCAAGGAGCAGGTTTTAACAGCCAGTTGTGGAATGGGACCAAACCACCCTTACCGCAGGCTTGGATGTACATCAACTGACGTTAGTTAAGGAAAGTGGATATGGATTTGGTGCACTTCTGTAATGTGGAAAAAATAAAAAAGAGAAAGGAAATGTTGCAAAATACTTTTTAGTAATTATAGTAAGTATTTCCAAGACTTCTGAAATCTATATTGATATATAAATACTACTATTATTATTATTACAGTGTCACAGGATCATCTGCCAGCTCTCTCAGGACCCGCAGATGCATCTCATCAGGTCTTGTGAACTTGTGCACCTTCAGGTTCCTTACATGGTTTCAAACCTGCTCTTCTCCTACAGAGGACAGTTCTTCATTCTCCCAGTCCCTGCTTTTGCCTTCTGTGACTTGGGCGATGTGGCTAGAACCCTTACCAGGGAAGACTGAGACAAAGAAGTTGTTGAGTACCTCAGCTGCCTTCTCCATGTCCCAGGTAACCAGGTCTGCCATTTAGTCCTGGAGAGGGCCCACATTCTCCCTGGTCTTCCTTTTACACCCAACATACCCAAAGAAGCTTTTCTTGTTGTTCTGGACATCTCTGGCCAGATTTAAATCTGTCAGGGCTTTAGCCTTCCCTTACCTGATGCCTGGCTGCTCAGACAATCTCTTTGTATTCCTCCCAGGCTGCCTGTTCTTGCTGCCACCCTCTGTAGGCTTCCTTTTATTTTTCAGTTGGTCCAGAAGCTCCTTGTTCATCCACACAGACCTCCTGGTGTTTTTGCCTGACTTCCTCTTTGTTGGGATGCATGACTCCTGATCTTGGAGGAGATGCCCCTTGAATATTAACCAACTTACTTGGGCCCCTCTTCCCTCCAGGGCTTTATCCTATGGCACTTTGCCCAGCAGATCCCTGAAGAGGCCAAAGTCTGCTCTCCTGAAGCCCAGGGTAGAGAGCTTGCTACCCACCCTCCTTGCTGCCCTAAGGATCTTGAATTCTACCATTTCATGGTCACTGCAGCAAAGGCTGCCCTTGAGCTCCATGTTCCCCATCAGCCCCTCCTTGTTGGTAAGAACAAGGTCCAGCATAGCTCCACTGTTACTTGCAGGAGGAAGTTATCCGTGCATTCCAGGAACCTCCTAGATTGCTTGTGCACTGCTGATTATTGTGTAATTAAACTTTACTAAAAAGTAGCCTAAAACAACAGTTAAACAATGCATGTAGAAACATAATATCATATGGCAATGCTCTGTAAGCCCTAGGGCTAGGAAGCTTTCAGTACTAAAGATCTTTATTTCCATATGGTAAAGGGGACTAAGGGAATGGTTTTATCTCCTATAGATTAATTTGTGCATGTGCTGTGTTTCTGTAGGCAACAGGTAGAGAGATAAGAGGAAAAAATGTGCCACATACTGGCTGTAGTATCTGTATGCCATGGTGACATGATGAGTTTCACAGATTTGTGAAGCTGGACGCTGGACTACCAGACTACCAGACTTAAAATAGTTATCAAGGCGTGGGGCGGGGGGAATTAACGGTATTAAACTTCAAAGCACATGATCAAGGTTATGCAGAGGAACATGATTTGGTATATGGTATGATCCGTAAAACTTTGAAAAGAGTTACATTTTTGTTTGTCAGAATCATATTTTAGCAATTCTTAATTTGCACATATTTAGAAATTTTTTTTGAACATTTGAAACACACATTAATTCTGTAGGCTACATCTGTATTACATTAGGGAAGCATCACTTGTGGGTCTCTGTTTAAGGATGTGCTTTGCATCCTGGCTTATTAAGGTATAATGATACATTTTCAGTCAATTTAACAACATAACTAATAATAAATTAAACCCGCAGCATATGCTATGTGAAAAAAAATTAGCATCTCTGAAATAACTATTTAATCTTCTTAATGGTGTGTGACTTTTTAGCTTCTTGCATTCCATTTCCTTGTTTGTTTAAATTTCATAAAAACAGTGATCAGGCTGAAGAAAACCTCAAACCAGAGACAGGGTCCACCCTTGCATATGTGTATTGTTCTCAGTGTCTGATGCAGCATGTCTTTCCGAAATACCTGTAAAGGCTGGTGTCTAACAGTTGATCCACGGTGTGGGCAACATTATTACTCCATGAAATGGAAGTTTTCATTTAGTTCAAGAGCTTTGAACAACGCTGGAAGTGTTGGAAGAGTGGACAACTGGAAATACAGATATAGTGCACTGGGTAGAGGCTCATGTGTTTGTAGCAGGAGGAGTACGTTCTCCTTGCCATTTTCAAGTGTGAGTTTTAAATTGGTAATATGTCTGAAGAAAATGCATATGGGCAACAGATCTACTATATAGTAGAAAACTTCAGAAAAATGCAAATTTACTAGTAGTCTAACAAGTAAACTGCAAAGCACCTTCTGCACTGTTATCTGTTACACAGTGTAGGGAACAAATAATCTTAAGCTATACCTCAGAGAAGCATGTGTTTGGTGTTGCTATTTATCCTGCCTGATAACGGAAGGTTAGAGAAACAGTCATCATTATGGATATTTCTTGCCAAGAGGACAAAAAGGATAAATGAGGAAGATGGCTTCATGAAAAGGCAGCTGGAATATGTTACTCTCATTGGAGAGAATATTGGCAAACAGCGTAACTGAACAAAACGTTGAACATGCTTGAACCTGTGTTTTAAAACGTTCAAGCCATGGATCCATTATATGCAACCAAATATACTAAAAGCAGTACCAGTGAGAAATTACATGTAGACAATAACACAAGTTTTCCTATGAATTCTCCTGACTACTGAAAGAGATTTTTAAATATTAAAATTAAATACGGACATCCACTTCAAGAAATGACAGCTCTGCTTTTGAAGCAAAATGTTCAATTAAAAATAGCAGAGTTTTACAATGCAGATACTTACATTTTTCTTCAACAACATGATTATGAAAAATGCATTATTTTTTTTTATATGGTAACACTCAAAAACTGGAAGATAGTTTTTGCATTTTTAAAGAAGGACACATTCCTGCAGGAGTTAATAATTTAAGGACAGACATGAAGTCAGACACTGGGAGGAAGAAACAAAGAATTTGTTGGCACACCAAGGACAAAGACTTTGTTTATTCACAAGCAGGGATTACATGGACCATAGTTAAGTGAGTGATACCACTGTAATGTTGTAGCACTGACATTGAGAATAATAAGCTTCACATAAGCTTCAATGTTTTTCATTGCCTGGTTGGTTTTCTAGAAAAACCTCGAAGTTGAAAACACTGAGGATGAAACTAGCTGTGCATGCTAGATTTTAGGTATCTCCTAAATGGTGTAGACAACACCTCTAAGTGCAAAGAGACTTCAAAAAAAAGAAGAAAGAGTTTTTCAGATGACAACCTTTTGGCTTGATGATTTGGTTATGAAACTTCTTTACAGTTGAAGACGACTAGAGAGGTGTACCTGCCCAGGTAATAACGATTAGTGATATTAGTGACATAGCAGTATCTAAATCCATAGCCAACGATGGAAATAGCAAATTATTTTAGGGAGTATTTTTAAAAGTGATATGCAAATTGATAGATGCTTCTCTTTCCTGAATAGAACTTTAGTAAAAATAAAGATTAAGTAATCTTTTAATGAAAACAGGACATGAATTTCTAAATGTTAGGTGTTTTAGTGCAGATACCCAGGTTACTGTAAATGTTTAAAAAGTGGGGTTTTAATTTTTTTTTTTTTTTAGTGCTATACTTTAGGGCAGTTTTTCTGTTTCTCACATAAGTAAATGTAAAAAGCACCATGCGCTGGTTGGATATGAGGTCTCTCACAATGGAAAATGTGTTTTATTTCCTAGTTTTTATCCTCTTGTTTTGCTACAAATGGGTTGTGACTTGGTTGCTTTTTATATGGGAACTTAGGAATTTATGGCCATTTTTGTGAAATGGTTTTCACCTCTGTGTTACCAATTATGACACGGAGAAACGTAATGGAAACATACTTGTTGGAAGCACATAACTCACATGAGCAGAGGTTTTGGGGGGTTGATACTTCAAGGCCATGTCTCAGATTTATTTTTCATCATGCAGGAAGGCGGAGTTGAGTTGGTACAACTCTGTCTCTCAAGTGATGATGGGAATGTCAAGATTCTCGGTCTTCTTGTTGGCAGCTCTACTTAAAATAGCCTTCTGAAGATCTCCTGCTAGTCTAAATGTTGTAGTAACAATGTAGGTTTTTTAAAGCCTCCTATTTTATTTCTGCTTAGTTGTAGTGAGCTGTCATTTTTCAAAAATATTTTCTTCATTCTTGTTTATTTCAAGGTCAGATAGAAGAAGAACTGTGTGCACAGCAACTGAGAAAATGAAGCAAAATGTGTACTTTTCTGAAGTTCCAACATATGTGAGTGGTTGACATAAAATTCATAAAGGTCAGACTGTTGAAATTTTTCACAGCCACATAAGCACCTTAATCTATAGCTTCAAAACGTAAGACACAGCTGTAATGATAAAAGTCTTGTATCTCAGTAGTTTTGTTTTGGGTGAGGTTTTTCCATAAATCTTACTGACTATATTATTTGCTTTTTACTCTTCTAAAAAAGTAGATAGAATTTAATTCCCTGTTTGTTAATCAAGCTTTGTAAATCACCCTAAGCCTAATTCCAAATTTATATTGAATATTTAACATCAGGACATCACTATCCCATGTTACTTCCACTTGACTTGTACTATGAAAACTTGTTTACTGTGAGATGTCTTCAAATTTCTCAGCCCTTCTGAATCTGGCTATCCTATTAGCAGAATATTTCAGGTTAAAAAAAATATGAAGCAGTAGATTATGTCTCTCTCTTTGTACTAGTTCTGCTGCTCGAGATTACCTTTTAGCTGCTGCGGGAAACAGAGTTGTTCTCATTTTCTACTAAAGCCTTCACCCAGATTTACCTAATTCTCAAACACAGGTAAGCAGTAGCTCCACAAATGTAGCTTGGCTTCTTAAGAAAAGTCACAGTCTCAACAAATAATTTATTTTTATTGTCACTGCTAATTTTTGAAGCCAAGCTGGAATGACTTCATCACCCAGCAAAAAGTGTATTCCTAAGGACTTCCAACCAGTGCTATGACCTGTCCTGCAACAGACTGCAGTTACATGCAAGCATACTCTACTGTCACCTAAAAATACCATTTTCCTACCTCAAAACATTGCAAGCTATTTAAAAAATTACCAACTAGTGAATTTGTTATTTTAAAAGGTTGGGTTTAGATCATCCTTTGTTGTGAAAGGGAACACTCTACATATGTGAGTGTTTCCAATATATTTCCTGCACCAAGACCTCCATCTTCCATCTAGTCATTTGTAAGTACCCAAAGTTGGCCATGAGCCTGTTTCTGAGAGCGCTTCCTCACCAGCATATGGCTGTGCTCAGAATGATTGCCCTGGCCTTCAGTCTGCTCGTTTAATTCTAATGAGGTCCGCAGAGGTGACTGTATGACTCACACAATGAAATCATTTTTCCAATTAGCATTCTGACAAATGTATTATAAGTAGAGCTGCTTCAATAGGTTTCCACAGCTGGGGGAGAGATCATGTATCACAAAATACTCAGTTACTTTCTTCTGAACTAGTCAGAGAAATTTCATTCACTCGAGTATGACTGTTAACACAACAGATGGATATTTCATGTCTGAGGAGTGTGACCTGTTCCTAAATCAAGCTCTTTCTGTATCTGCAAGCCAAAATGCTCATGCAAGGCACAAAATTAACCTTAGTCTTGAGTAGGTACTCATAATGTTCATTCTAAAAAGCCTTCCTTTTATTAGGAAGTCTTCTATTCATTATTGTGGGATATAATGTTTGGAAATGTAAGTAGCTGACACCTAATGGAAGAATTTTAAGTAACCAATTGAAAAGCCATACTTCCTGTATGTCTATGCTCTTTCATTTTGGCATTTGTTAACATTTACTGAAACAGCTTTTGTTGCATGAATATGAGAGGAAGAAGGGAATCAGAAATCACCTAAGGAGTATCCATTATTTTTTATCTGTTATTTGCTAAGCATTATTTGGTATTTTCATATTTTAAAAATATTCATCTATTTAGAAAGCGTAAACAAAACCACATGATTTAGCTAACAGTTATGCTCTACAAATTGTGAACTGTCAAAGTAAATTGTCAGCAAATCACCCTATGTACTGAAGTTCAGTACATAAACTGCTTACAGATCTAATGAAAACAATGAATAAATTCATAGGAACTCAAACTCTTTACCAGACAATCTGGAACAGAATAAAGTAATATACTATTTTAGATAATTTATGCATTATGAATTATTCAGCTATCACTAATTGGAAGTTTTCTACTTTAAAAAAAAAATATAATTTGACCTTGTTGGTTAAAAGATTGAAATTTCTATGAACAGTTTATTTTTCAAAATTTAACTCTGTTGAGATATATAATCAGCACTACTAACAAGTGAAAACTACAAGGAATTGTGCAGAAGCTATTTAAGGGAGAAAAATAAGTCTCTGAAATTTTTTTTAAAAAAAACAGCGATGAACTTAACCTGTGGCTTCCTTCCTTTACAAATTGTTTGGCTTCCAACAATGTTATAGTGCATTTCTAACTGTTTTAGTAGTAGTAGTGGTAGTAGTAGTAGTGGCAGCAGTAGTAGTAGTAGTAGTAGCGTCTTTATTTCATTCTAACTTTGAGACTTTGTTGCTATTAACATGGAAGCAGACAGGGAAAAAGGACATATACAGCCAGTTTACCCATAAGAAAAGAAACATAATTTAAACACAGTTCTTCAGTAAAAATCCCTTCTATGTAATATCTCTATAATATTTTAATAAATAATCATCTTAAACTGTGTGGGACTACAAGTATTAGAGATAACATGAAGTACAAATTTAATTTTATACCATGTACACATGCAAGCAGGGAAACACTCTCAAAGTAATGATCTTCCTGCCACAATATTCTGACATAATTGAGTCAAGATTTGCAAATTGGGGTAGTATCTATTATTGGACCAACTGCCACAGTTGGGAAAAAATGCCAGGTTTTTGAATACACAAGAGCTCCTTCAGATTTGAAGTAGATTAAGGGAACTCCAAAGCTAAAAGAGTTTACTTCATTTGTTGCTTTCAAAATAACATAATCAACTGGAGCATGTAAATATGGCTCAATACACAGCCTTATAGGAATACTCAAATTAATTCTGGACCAGCCAGAATGAGGCATTGTTGCCTAGACAGAGAACTGTACTAAGGGGACTACTGTGACCAAAGTATTTCTGGATGCTCTTGTAAACTTCAGGTAAGTTTCACCAAGCCATTAATCAGCAGCATCGATAACTGATCCTGAACTGGACTGAGCCACTGAGTCGTTCAGACACCTGTGTCCCATTTATTTCTTTTGTGTTAACTGCTTTTGGGAACAGAAGTCTTCTTTCCCCTTGTGAGATCCATTTCACCTTCCTTTAGAAGTCTTCCAAATAAATATCTATAGTTAAGGTTATAGGCTGTTGCTTCAGGTTCACATTGTGGAAGTGGGATAGAAGAAACACGAACACAGTTCATCTCACCCAGCTTTTACAGAAAATTACTTCAACAGCAGATGACTTGCCAGCCAAACAAAGGGACACTATTTTAACACAGTGAACTCCAAAATTATAGGTAAGGTGATAAAATCCTTAAGTTTTTTTGTGTTTTATTTTGGTTTGGCAGAACAGGAAACATTTTTCCTTTTATTTACCCCTCGTAATAGCACTATTTCCTATTGGTCTCAGTTACCATAGGCTCTTGTGAGCACTGCTCTTTACAAACATGATACTGTAATCTTCAGACGTCCATTAATGTGTCCTTCATAGTGACTTAGAATTACTCTGCAAGAATAGTATCTTTGTATCTCTTTTTCCTTGTACAGAGCAAAACCAACTCTTCCCCTAAAAAAACTCCATGCATTTAACAGATCGTATCGCCTGAGAGAAAAAACAGACTGGAAAGGGTGGGCTAGAAAAAAGAGAGCAAGGTAGTAGACTTCTGTGATTCCTGAGGAGACAATACATTTGATGATCTCATCATGAAGGTTACTAAATAAATGAAAGTAAATGGCTGGTTGATTCCCTTTAATTCAACATGTGGTGTAGACACTTCCTTCCCATTCCCTCACTACAGTACATTGGATAACATTAGGCTTGACAATAAGGATTGACTTAGTGGTTTTCAGTTCTGTGTAGTGATTTTGATTCTTTTTCAAAATGATTTACTGATTGCTGTAATGTGCTTTCTAAATCCTCATTTTGCTGGTGGTGCTTTTGTTAAAATTTTTTTGCAATCATTACTAGAACTTTATTGACATACGTTAGGTGATAATTTCCAAATCTCCCACTTAGCTATTTCTATGTTGGTTTTGTTATCAAATCACTGGCCTTTTAGTGTTGTTTTTTTTCCTTTATATTTTCCTTTTTTTTTTTTTTTTTTTTTCATTCTCCTCTGTTGGTTGGAGGAGGGGATGGACACAGTTGTCAAAGACCGTAATAAGCTACCAAAGTTACTATTACATTAAGGCAGGTATGAATTTTAAAATGTGTTTGACTTGAAGCAGGAATGCAGTACAAATGCAAATATTCCCCAGTGTAAAATAAAGTGAATGAAAGGAAATGAACATAAAGTACTGATTCAATCGTTCGTAATCAATGCTAGTAAGGATGTTGGAATGGATGGTTTAGAATTTCTGAAGATGGTTACACAATATTAATCCACTATCTTGAGTTATTTAATATGTGCTTGATAGATGCTAAGACATTGGTGAGGCTCTGCATACATCCTGGAATTAGTGTCATGTAAAGAATTATCAGTTTTTATCGCCTCTCTTGCCAGTCAGGAAAAGTTAACTTATTAGACTGTAAGAGACAGAGCATGATGGAGACTGCAAATTCTTTTTTCAAATTTCTCATAATCATCCTTTCATGTGACTTTCATCCTTATTGCTTAACGGCTATGGTCCTTCTCCAATTTATTAATATTAGAACTTCTGCTTTTAAAAATTGGTTGACCCAAGTAAGTCTTGCAAATGTCGTCAAATAATTTCATGTATCCAGTTTAATTAATATGTTACTTACAGACTTTAACAAAAATCATTAGATATGGGCTTTTTCACTGTTATATATTTTAATGGTAAAATCAATCAGTTTCTAGTTTATATTATTAATATTGATTTACTTTCATTTTCCAAAAATACTCATCTGATAGCACAGTGCAGTGATGCTGGTACTTCATCAGGTTTAAAGTAATCTTTTCAAAGAGATTTTGATCTTAGTCAGGACTGTTTCAACTGAAGTGGACTGGTAATCAATAGAGGGAAAAATGTTGCTGTGCTTTTGGAGCAGAAGAATTGGGATTTTAATCCAAGTAGATAAAGCAAGCAACTTCTTCTTAATTTGTTTTTGCATGCATTGTAAAAATAGGAGTTTAGCCTCATTTTGTCTTTGAAGACAGGTGTTATTCGTTGTGGGTAAAATATCCAGAAGATGGGGCTTCAGAATCATATAGGCAGTCAAACCTGTCCCTGTAACTTTCAGTGAGGAGTAACTGAAAGCACAATCCCATTCTGTTGATACTGTCAAGCAATGACCTTAACAATCTGGTAGCTAGAGATATGAGAAATGTTCACAATGAAACCAAATTCTTCTGAAGTTTTGTACTTGTCTAAAAGTCGTCCATATTAAAACTGGGGTAAATTTACTCTTGAATCCAAGGATTTTGACATTGAATTAAGCTCAGAACTTCATCCTAGTTCAAAACCATTCAGAGGTTTGTTATCCTAATTATAAGCTTTTGTAAAAAATGGGTGAAATATAGTATTTCCCTAAGATGAAATAAATACCAACCAAAACCAATGTGAATATTAACACAAGTTTTCAAGGAACAATCACAAAATTTTTCATGGATCTCATAATATAAAATTGCCTATTAATTTTATTGTTATTGTATTAAGATAACAAGTGTTTTCATTTAGATTGTTCCATTCATTTTAACTTCAAAATATTTTGGTGCAGTCATCCCAGCTAATGGCCCACACATCATTTCTGGCCTCAAGGCTGACTGCATCCAGGTAGACTTATCTTTGGGAAAACTGATGCCACTATCTTGAGATGGGGAAAAAAATGTTTCTGATGGCACCTAAGGGTTGCCAGACATGACTCAGTCCCTGAACATAAAATCCCAAACTATGCAGTGTCTAAAATGCCATTTCACATTCTAAGTCTTAAGATATCTAAAAAATAAAATATAAAGAAAAAAAAAAGAGAGCATAAGTGGAACCTGCATTTGGATGCATTTTTGTGAAGGGCTGTGTTACAAAGCCAGTGAAGCTCAAGAAACAGTAAAGTATTTGTTATTTTACAGTCATGTATGCTTATGGTTCATGTGCTGAAATATAGATAGTAAACCAGCTGTGATATGGGATATGTAAATGCTGTTTGCTTTTACCTTCGTATGTGACGGTATCACCAAGCACATATTTTCACTCAGACATGTAGCTTACCACTGGACCAGAGTAAACGTACCAGGATGTGTGATTTGTGTATTTGTAACATAGGCAGGGGGACTGTACTAGGCATGGGATCTTTGATGCAGTAAATATCCTCAATTATGGAGTCTGGAGGGAAAGGAGAAGGTGAGAAGGTCAGATCGTGACTGGCTAAGGAGGTAAAAGGAACAAAGACTGTTTCTTCCTTTGTACTCACCTAACAGTGACCTGTGAACCATTTCTGTCTTAGCACTATTTTGACCTGCTATAACGTCATGCAGAAGAGACCAAAAAGGAGAAAGTTTTCTTTGTCAACTGTTGTATAGATGGACAGGGGCCAGGAACAGTCTGGCCTGATCGAATCACAAATTCTAATTTTCCCAGCAGATTTCAAAAACATAATTAGAGCTCATAATACTAAATAAAAGTTTGCATCTCTTCTGCATTTGATTTACTGAATATTTGAAAAATTAAATTAAGCTAGAACTTAACCTTCTGTAACCGGGTCGTAGGATTCTTATGCACAAAGGTCACCCAGCATATGATATTTAAAAGCACAACAGTATTTATTGCTCTATTATAGCCTTGCATAAGCAGTTACTTGCATAAGCAGTTACAGTTCCTAGCATAAGCAATTAGCAGTGTATTGTTTTTCCTTTGTGAGAGTCTTACCACCCCAACTAAGCTGGAGACACCGCCGAGCAGGAGGATGATGATCAGCGGGGTCAGAGCAGAGAACGGAGGTAGGCGCAGCACCTTCAGGGTGTCCCCTGTTATTTGTAGAGTGTGCTCTGAGTCCTTTCTCTCTCCTTCTGCTCTAAGCTGCCTCTGTTTATACCCTTAGCAGATTCAGTGGAAGAGTACTGACCAGGTGTTGATGCACGCGTGGCCAGCGCACACAGCAAGGCCTGTCAAGTACGTGCCCTGCTCGCTAACAGCGGTTCCTGGACAGCAGCAACATCCTGCTCAATAACAACCCTCCTAGCTCC
Source organism: Chlamydotis macqueenii (assembly GCF_036417535.1). Classification (NCBI taxonomy): domain Eukaryota; kingdom Metazoa; phylum Chordata; class Aves; order Otidiformes; family Otididae; genus Chlamydotis; species Chlamydotis macqueenii. The sequence goes on from NC_141557.1 coordinate 29,729,786, forward strand.
CCTCTCCGAGATAACAACCCTCCTAGCTCCTCTCTCCAAGGTCGCGTTCCCACAGCTGTGTGCAGCTTGTAATTTCCCACAGTGGCCCTACATGGACCATCACTGCAATCCCTCACACATGCCACCATGTGGTCCGTAGTTGGGACACTGTGGTACTCCACAACTCGCACTCTTAATCTTGTAATTTCTCACAGTGGCCCTACACGGACCATCACTGCAATCCCTCACACACCTTCAAAAAAATTAATCCATTTTCCTTTTCTCTCCTTTTGATCTATTGACAGCCATACCTCTTGCAACTTATCAAAAACTTTCAAAATAGGAGTGTTCGTGAAAAACTGAATGAATGAAATTTTTACTCCAGCACACTGTAAAGATCATATCAAAAGATTGGCAAAATGTATCACCAACTTGGACCTGAAAGCTGTGATTTCAAGTATATGAACTGAGAAGCCCAATGTAGAAAAGCCTATGACTCAGCTGTAAGACATTTCATTGCATGAGAGCATCCAGGTGCCATTTAAAATGTATTAGTGTCATCATAAACCTCCCACTCTCCTAAGAATAGAGCTATCACTGGACCCTGTTATCTCACAACCCCAAGGTACAATATTATAATGATACTGCTTAACATCTCTCTCTGTATGGAGAGAGAAAACACTGGAAATGCCTCAAGCATCTCAACTATAAAGAAAATAAAATTAAAATATTAATTTACTGATTAATATAACATTAGATGACCCATTTCTCCAGCTTGTTAAACAACAAAGACTTGCAAAACTAAATAAGAGCCTAAGAGATAAGTGTTTTAAGAATTCCCATAGAGATGTTTAGCTCCTTTTTAAACATCATTAAAGATGTACTTTGCATATAACAGGCAGTTTTATTTTTTTTGCTGCACTGACAAGTCCTACTGGTGTTTATTAATGTACACTTTCAAAAAAGGCTACAAAGTGAGGGTTTTGGTCACACAGATTGAACAATCAGATCATGCTGTAAAATAAAAGAAAATGAGTGCAAGACAGACTTGTAGGCAAGAAAGAGAACAAAATCTTGTAGGTAAATCATGGGGCAGAGGTCCAAAGTTTTATGGGTTTTTTTTTGTACTACAAAAATTTAACCATTTGTATCCTCTGTACCTCTATTCTTTACCTGGAAAATGGGGGAGAGAAAAGTTCTGTTGTAGATCTTTTCCTTTAAAATGCTTGCTGTTTGGGAAAATGGGAAACTGCAGTACATGAGTTGTATACAGGAAATGGCAACCTAATTTAGAGTAACTTACTTTAAAATGAAAAAAAACCATGATGAAACCCTAGAACAAACTTCATCCCTGCTGAACCATAGTTATATCCCATGACATTAGGATGTTGCCTGAATTTTAGCACTGTATTTTACTGAAAAGTATCTGTAGGAGTACTTAACAAGGTTTTTAAAGCATCTATGTCTCCCTAAGTCAAACTCTCATAGTATTAGAATTGTCACTGCACTCCTATGAGCTAGTCTATGACTTGTTAAGGGAAGAAACTGTGAATCTTCTGTTCCTGTGAATAAATGTCTGTGTCTTTTCCTTAGTGATCCACAAGATATCAGGCTGTGAGCATAGATGTCACCTTGCATATCACGTATTGTGTATATTTATAAATGAGCCCAAAGGGAAGAGAGAACTATGAATTCCAAATTGCTCAGAAAGAAACAACTATTTCCATAACAGGTTCTTAATTTTCCCCTTGCAAAGTTTTGCATTTCTGGCCTTGACCCCCTCATACATGGGATTACATAGATTGGGAATAAGGCAATTGGGGCTTCCTAAAACACCAGAGGGGAGAGTCTGTCCCCTGTACACAGAGTATTCTAAGTTCTTATCCCTCTCTTTTTTGTTTTTGTTCCCCAGCCACTGCCTCCAGGGTACCAGCTATCCTTATCCCTGCTCCCATGGCAACAAGTATCTGTTCCAGCGGTAATGGCTCTGTCTCTTCATCTCCTCCTTCTACAGCTACATTCTGCAACATGGAAGTAGCTTGATTTTTCTCTCACTGCTTTCTTTCCTTTATTTATCAGGCCATCTGTGCTTGTTCCAAAACCTCTACTGTGAATATACTTATTCTGTATGTGGCTCTACTTTAGCAAAAAAAAATGAGTCAATCCAGATCTCCCAAGATATTCTGAACTCTTCACTTCTATGCTTAACTGTCTGAAAGAGGAAAGAATTATTATTATTTTAAACATTGTCCTCCCACATTTCCATGGCAGGATCAGCATGAATTGAATTGGAAACACAAACATTTTAAAATGTAAATTAGATTAAAAAAGGTTAGAGTTGTATGTGCTTTAAAAACACTCCAACTGGAACCATACTCAGTTTTGTAGGCAGTTTGTGCACAGAAAAGAAGATGTGAATTTTTGAAACAATCTGCTGACATCACATGAGAAAAAGATTTTAGAATAACTGTTCCTTTTCATTTCTGGTTGTCTCCTTAATACAAAATATTCATTTGGGACCATGACTCAATTGTGAGGGGATAACAATTTAATGGTAGGAAATGGGTAGAGATCCCCTGGAAGTGTTATAAATTCCAGGGACGTGGCAACAGAATCACATTATAGGTAACAGTACATGCATAATTTTTAAAACCGTTTTCTGACTTTTAATTGTTTGGAATAAAATACTGTTGCTGCTAAAGAATACATCGCTACACATTAAAATGACTAGCAAGTTATCCACTTTTCTTCTACAAAGTGATTTTTTTTTTCTATGAATCTTTTTTTTCTGTTTTTTCTTTTTAAGATCTAAAGGGTTTGAGACCTGAAAGTTCCCTTAATCTTAATGGGAAACACAAAATACTTAGTAATTGCCAGACTGTAGTCCCGTGTTGAAATGGTATTGAATAACTTCTTTCTTCTAAAATATGACTAACTGCATCTCAGATACTGGAGCACATGAAATGTTGAAGGAATGTGTTTATTAGTCAGGCAAAAAGAAGGCTAAAAGGTTATTTATTTTCTGTCTTTAAGCAGATAATGGGTGGTTATGGAGAAACAGAGGCAGTCTCTACTCAGAAGTGCACAGTGGAGTGACAAGGCACAAGAATAAAAAGTTGCAGCATAAGACATCGCAAGTGGAGTCAAGGCAAAAAGAGAATGGCTGAGTGCTGGACAGGCTGTCAAGAAAGGCTGTGGGCTTTCCACAAAACTTTCAAAAACTGACTGGACTATGCCCTTGTTAACCTGATCTTAGTTCCAAGTTAGCCTTGATTTGGACATGGGGTTGGACCGTATAACCTACAGAGATCCAGTCCAGCCAAAATTATCCTATGATTCATGAGTCTATGAATACTAGCTCCCTAGCAGGCTGAATCTTCACTGTTCTTTCAAAATTCCCAGAATAGGAAATGCTAAGAAAAAAAAAAAAAAGAGTCATATTTGCACATTAACAAAGACTAGCCCACAGAAATGGTTGATTCAGACTTTTGTGAGTAAGCCACTTAAACAGTTGTAACCTTGGGTAAACAATAGAGCATCTCAATGCTTCAATTCTCCTCCAGTAAAATGGAGAGAATAATATTTCTTGTCATTTTTCTCTAACAGTAATTCACCTTAAGGGGTTTTTTTACAGACTGTGCCAAATCAGCTAGCGAGCAGAGGTGCTATGGTATTACAGCAGTTGTGGATCCAGTCAATGTAAGTATTAGTTCACAGGCATCATTATAGAATACACGGAGGGGGATAATAGGGTAAATAAATAGTTCAGACACCTCCCTCTTTTCAGATATGTCTTTGCTCCAATTAACTATTTTAAGTATTATGCCCAATAGACACTTTGATAAGGGATATAAACACAAGGAAGGAAACGTCCTTTTCTCTCCCAGTCTTCTGAGAATTCCTGAATTGATGCCTCAACACCTGGTCTTCCCTAAAAGAAAATGTTTTCTCCAGGTCCTTGCTTCATGGGCCTGCTTGCTGTTGCAGGTGGAGTGTAACTACTTCTTGGCTATAGATTGAGACACTGTAGGTGGTAGGTCAGTACTGTGTAAATGTTTTGTGGTTAAAACCCAAGGATGTGATTTGTGTTTATAAGCTTTAAATTGCCTTCCTGACAAAATATGCACAAGCTGAAAGCTTCTGCTCACGTAAAATTGTGATGGGTTACATTTCATTGGAACTTATTATGAATAGCTCTTTGATTTCAAATGATGAACCCTTTAAATGCCTTTAGAAATTATGGTGGAAGAAAGGTATTTGTCTCCCTCCATCACCACCATCAGAGAGTGACAAAGCTATTTTTCAGAACACATACATACAGAAGCATATGCACTCATTCAAGTATACACATGATCACATATTTAAATTTACAGAAAAATTACAAATACATTAAGTTGATTTTTTAAAATTGTTATTACATAGATTCCTGATTTTCAGAAACAAGCTCAGGGCTAAATACTCAGAATACATAGAATATATATAGATGTGTCTATATCAGAATACAGACACTGTATTTATATATCTATATGCACAGAATATAAATACTACACTTAAAATGTTACATTTCAAAGACACAGGACTTCTATTAAAACTATTTTGTGGTTTTTGCCTATAGCTGATTTAGTTTATACCCTATTAGAATAAATAGATAATATTTTCCCAGGACTTTCATGTGTCTGAATATATATATTTATTGATGCACATTTACCTTTGATATTTTCTTTGTATTTATTTATATCTAAAAATGTCATTGGCATATTTTAAACATTTATTTTATGCAGGGTTTACGTGGTTTAGCATTCCCAAATTAAAGGGAGTATAATGTTAAGGGAGTTAAGAGTATATTATATCTTTTCAATTGAGTTCTTCAAAACAGTAAATTTTGTCTCTCATATGCATGCATATTTGAGAGGAAAAGAAGGAAAAAGAGCAGAGTTAAAAACAAAATCTTGGCCTTTTTCAGACTAAGAAGCTTTTACTGGCAATAGTTAAATGTCGAATATGATTAGACAGAACTGCTGCCTCAAACTGAAAGTAAAGTGGAAAATACTTGTGAAAACTGTCTGTCAGAAATTTAAAAAGTAGTAGTGCATAATTTATCAGTGATAATAGCCTTAGGTGCGTTTCTGAGGGAATTAAGCTAAACAGTCAAACTATTTATCACATCACAATACATAAAATGTACTTTTAATTAATAAATGGACATTCTATTGCCTTTATGGCTACAACAAATCAATCCTCCTTTACCTTCTGTCTACAGTTTGGGTTCCTTTAATGGGTTTTAATGGGTTTTGTTCTATGCTCACATAGCAAAGCTTATTCATTTGCTTCCTGGAAGACTTACTGTGCTTCGTGGCATAATCTCACAGTGTCTTTGGTACACTTCCACCAAAATACCACTATGGAGAAAAATAATAACTGCTTGTTACCCTAAAGCATCATTCATTACTCCTGAGATGGCACACTTGGTTCAAGCCTACCTTGGAAGTAATGAAGTTACTGTAATGTGTTGTAGTTCTCGTTAATAGACTAAGTCAGTGAAGTCCTTCAGTTAAAAGGTTTTCTTGAGAAAGCAAGGTGTTTCCAGTTGCTCTGAATGGTTAATGGAGTACTTTGCTTGCATAATCTCAAGTCAGTTGACAAAGGAGATCTTTTCCACTATCTTACACAGAAGTAAATCAGGCGGACTCATTTCTATACATTAAATGAAATAATTGTTCTGGAGGATCATGAACAAGTATTTTGAGATGATAGCTCCAGACCTGAGAACCATAGAGGTGTTTGGTTGGTTTTTTTTTTCCTTAAGACAAAGTTCATTCATGACTTTTCTGTGATAATATTGTATCAGACAGTTTTTCATTTGCCGGTCTGACATTCAGAACATGCAGTTAGCTAAAACAACCCGGCAGAAAATGTAGCAAGGGCATAAAGTCATTGATTTGGGGGACACAGTGGAAATTCTTACTTCTGAATTCTGAGAGAAAATTCCAAATAGTCTGAGTATGCTCTGAATTTCAAAGAGAATATGTGAAGTTGTTTATTATCTTACATTAGACAGTTACTAAATTTAAGCAAAAGGGGAGTAAAAAGCACAAGAAAGACTTCAACAATGTCACAACGTGGAAAACTGGAAAGAATCAGGACCAAAATTTAGAATTAAATGCTTATAAAACCACTACAATTTGTGATATATCTACCTGCAACATTTTATCAAGGTATTTATGTAAACTGCAAAACCAAACACTACTTAAATTGAATATGTTCATTGAAACATTTCCCAAACAACTCTCATGAGCCACGGTATCTGATTTGCTTCTTGGGATTGTTTTAGCATAGATAGCACTACTTAGGGGAATCCTAAGACAGTCTTATGGCATTTTCCAGGAAAGGAAAATGACTCTTTTACATCCCTTATACTGTTGTAATGACGTTAAGCATGTATTAGATGCAGCTGAATATCTGTCATGAATGTTTTTCCTCTTGTTATGGGACTGAGTTCTGCCTCCACAAGAATGAATTAGAGTTTACTTTAACAGAGAATACAAAACACCTGAATAATCTGTCCTCAGACTGTATATTATGCATACAGTCACTTAGACACCTATGAATGCTTTTTGGAAGAGGATCAAACTTTAAGAAACTAAGATTTTAAATATATATTTTTAAATCAATGTAATTGTTTGAAATGTGTAGGAATCTTAACATAAGTCCTCAAGAAAATGCAAAGCTGCTGTGTTTTATTGCGAAAACTATGATATAATTGTTAAATAAGATACTGTAAGAAAAGTTATTAATATGTATCTAGTAAAATACTGCTATTAGCAGAACAAGGACTAATAAATAGAAACATATCAAGACAGTAGCTCATAAAACAAGAAAATGTAGCCTGAAATACTACCACACACACAAAAAAACCAGCTCCCAAATCCGTGTTCCTTTTCTGCCTCTTTTCTTCATCATTTCCATACCTAAAAGCAGATACATATCTCAGGTAAGAAATATGTAGATCCTGCTGCTCTTTCTTCTCACAACTTCCCTTCCTCTTTATTTTAAAGCAAAATGTCTGTAGCTCTTCACTATTTATGGATACTCAAATCTCCACTTCTTTTGCAGAGCTCACCCAGTGAACCAAAACTGCAAAAAAAAATTGACACCAGCTGTGATCCGTACCCAAAAATTTGTTCCAAGAAGCTACAAACATCATTTTAGAATTCAATACCCCTTCCCAAACCTAAACTATTGCTATGGTAAAACCTATATGTAACCTTAAAAAGATACAGAGGCACAGATCAAATAAAGAGAATAACACGTCACAGGCAGCATATATGAATAGAAGCTTGACTCAGAGAAGGAATTCTTCCAGTTTCTGCTTTTCTCTTTTTATCAATTATTCTTACGTTTTCCACACATAATTGTCAAAAGAAAAAGGATTTTAGACAAAGCTATTACAAAATAATAGCTTAGAGCTCATGGGTTTCTCTCCAAGTGACAGTATATCAACAATAAGAAAAATGTAGACAAGTGTTTTGTTGAATATATTCATCAAATGAGTGTTTTGTGGTTGGGTTTTGTTTTGTTTTGTTTTGTTTTTTTTTGCTTCCTGCAATTTCCAAGTAATACTGATGAACCAAGTAATACTGCTGAACCAAATATGATAAAATGTTGTGAGTTCAGTAGAGTAAAAGAGTTGCCACCACAAGAACAGGGTCCAATGTAGCTCTAACTTTTATGATTGCAAATATGGAGTAGTTCCATTGGCAACTACTGTAAACTTTTACCTTTGAAAGTTTATTTTTCTTTAGAGCATGGTTTATTTTGAACCTCCTCGGGTAAAACTAGCTGTAGCTGAAGTTCTGGTTGCAAAAACCACAGAGTCTAAATTTTCCTCTTGTTAGACGCTACATATCCAAGGTAGGATTTTTCCAGTAGTCAGATTTTTTCATTATTTTAGGTCCTTTCATCTCCGTATATATAATCTTTAAACCCTAAAGAATGTGTGATGAAATTCAACAATATTTGGTGTGATTTCTTCCCAGTTCTTTGACTTGATTTTTGTTCTACACAAAATAAGTAGCTGGATAGGTAGCTACCTCTATTAGCTACAGATAATAATCTGTATTTTGAAAATTGTCTTTTTCCTTCGTATCATCACAAATACTTCATAGCATCCCATCAAGGTGTTGATACAAAGCTTTGTGTGCCTATTGTGTGACTTCTTATTATATGTTTTTCTTAATGAGCTATATCCACTTTGAAGACTAAATTAAATTATCATCAGACTAACACCATCTACAAAACACTGTGAAAAGGTTAAACTGATGAGGTTTCTGGATATTTATATGGAATTACAAATGTTCCTGTTAGAAGGTTATCCTTGTACCCATAGATTAAGGCCACTGTATGAACACTTTTGCAAATCAATATTAATTAAAAATTATGATGGTCAGAGAACTAAACAAAGGGCCTGTGCTACTAAAGAAAGGGTATGCCCCAGTGACAGATCACTGTTAAAACCTCTCATGCCATTGGGTGATATTTGCCATATGTCCAATGATTGATAGTAAGATTTAATGAGTTCTTACAAGCAATTAAATAATCAAGGATTCCTGCTGTTACATGGCATAGCTTGATAGAACAGTGACAAATGAGAGAATATCTGCAACCTAATCAAAGGGACATATTTCCTTGGGAACAAAATAATATTATCCACCAGTGCAATCAAAGGACAAAAGAACATAGAGAGGACGCAACAGAATGAGATAAATTTTGTGCTCTTTTCATTATTCTGGCCATACAGTTTCCATTTATTGGATCCTATTAAATCAGAAAGAAAATTAGGCTACTTAAATATGTTTCATTTGTCATACACTGTTAGCTAGTGGGTACATATCCATATCCAGTCACCTTAGGTCTCCTTTCCCTATGAAACACTCTCTTAGGTTATGTTTTCTGTATTCTTATTTGGCATTTATTTCTGTTGTGATTATTGAAGCCTTGTTACAGTTTTGGTTTTGTTTTCTCTTTAACTAAAGTGGTACAGCAAATTCTTTGCGTTACAACAATTTGTCAAACATTTTTCACTAATGATTTTTTTCTGAACGTATACATTTATGTTCTCTTAGAAGTGTTCAAAAATAATAGTTCATAATGAAAAGCAGGAAGTCCACTGAATTCATTTTGGAATTGTTGAGATTCAGATCATATATACATTTCAGTTTGTGAGAGTTATTACGCAGATTTAAAGTCTGCACCTTAATGAATTTCCAGCCCCCTATACCTTGTACCTTAGAAGTGAAGAGTTTTATACTGAACTGTAGCCTAATGTGGCACCACACTTCATTTTGTAATAAAAAAAATTTTAGAGTGAGCTTTAGAAGACATTCAGAGAACTCAAGATTTCACCGACTATAGGCTGACAATCACTGACAGACAGATTTATTTCCCCATTTTAAAGTTAAAATTGATTGCAAGTAATGGGTATAGATATGTACAGGTAGCAGAACATAGATCAGCTTATTCTGACTTTTTAAAAAATATTTTACCTTTGTGATTAGAGAGAGAGAGATCTAATGATCTATCTGGGTCCTGATTAATCAATCTTTAAAAGCATAAACTTCAAACAGCCAAGCTGTACTATTGAAATAAAAATGTAAACTTCTGGCCCAAAAGATGTGAATAAAACTGCCTTTGACTTTGATGTAATTTGCCTTTGATTACAAGTAAAGCCTATGCTTAAGTATTCTTTCAACTTTCCAATAATTTTGTGTTAACATTAGCTCCACTGTTGGTGTGGAATAGTATAATATTTTTAGAATAAGTTTGTTTTTCACTAGAAACTCAAAGTTTTCTTTTTTATTTCTGTCAAACAGAAATAAAAAGTGTTCCAAAACTGGGAACTACTTTATAGCTATATTTTTTATCAAAAAAAAAAAAATTAAACATCAAGCTGTAGTTCTTCTGTACTGTATTTCATTTAGTTCATATGTAGGATAACAGTTACAGAAATGCATTAGACAACTAACAAAACAAAGTGCCCCTACTAATCAGTAAATATATTCAGATATTTAACATGTGATCAAACTTTAGACTATATAATACATGACCTTTCCAAATATATCTTGAGGACCAAGCTCTTTTCTATTTCTGTCTGTGTTGCTACCATGTGGTAAGGGAAGTGAGGTCCTCTAGACCAGACTGACACCAGGACAGGTCGTTCCAATTCCACCATGTTTTCTCAGACCCCATTTCTCAGACTTGAACTTAAGAAGCAGCAAATTGATGGGATGACACTCCACACCAAAAACTCTAGAGGCTTTGATAGCTAATGTATGGAATTTTCACAGAATCATAAAGTCATAGAATAGTTTGGGTTGGAAGTGACCTTTAAAGGTAATCTAGTCCAAACCTCCTGCAATGAGCAGGCGTATAATTTTATCTCTGTCTTCCACTTCCAAGAAAATTTGCAAAACTGTCTTACCAACAAGGTGGATTTTTTTTTTAAACTTTGTTCTAATGTGGGATGAACAAAAGTTGTAAAATCTTGACTTTTTCACAAAATAGAATACTTATTTTCCAGCCAGCTTTGTTGAACAGTGAGGGTTATGTCACTGATTCTATTTTTTCCACATGCCAGTACATTTATTTTTATTTTCCATACACAAAGCTAAATTTTTCCAGAGTATGTAGCATATTTCAGACATTAGTCATATTGCTTAACGCCCTAATGGAAGATATTCAGATACTACACCAAAAAGTCAATGCAAACAAAAAAATAGATAAAATAACTATAAAACTAAGTTAAAGAAATGAATGAGTAAAAAGCTTGTTATTTTTTTTTTGTTATTTGAGTATATTCAGCTACAGATTCTCTTCTATATTTATGCATAAAAGTTTCCTAAGCTAATGGTAATTTTTAATAAAATCCAACTATGATAAAGCCCCAATTGACAAAATACCATAATTCTATGTTGGATTTCAGCTGTGGATTACTCTGCTGAAGTCAGCAGTGGTGCATCATGAAGGTGGGATAAAAATGCTTAAACCTAGGCATATTTTTAGGTTAGGAAGATCTATTGAGTTTCTGTAAGTTTTAAAAATATATTAATTTGTCTACCCCAAATTTTTGCTTTGATTTTCCAGTAAACTCCAAATATGTATGGGCAAGAACTGCTTGGAATATCACTGGGAACTTGAGGGATCATGCTACCACTGGGCCACATGTGTCCAGCATGACTTTAATGAACTTATCAAATGACTCACTGGTGTGATTTGCCTGGGTGCCAGTCAGATCTCTGATGGATTGGGCCAAATCAGGTCTGAACTTAATCATGCCTGAGCTTAATGTGATCTGGTGAAGACCAGCTAAATCTGTTCCATGTGTAGTGGCAAGAGTCAATGACTCTTACTACAATAGTAACTTTGTTGTTCCAGAAAGCAAACAACCCCTCAAAAATTGGGGAGAGATACTAAGTTTTCAGCAGCATTAAATTCCTAGGGGCTACTCTCAATCAATACATTCACAAAAAGTACACACCTCATTAGATTCCGTACAGATTGCAAAGCTAGCTATAATGTAAAAACAGGCAGACAGTCTGTCTCAATATTATTACAGGAAGGCTTGGTTAAATTAATAGCTTCTCATTGATTAAAAAATCTTGCATTTTACATGTTCTTAAGTTGGTTCCCACCATTACCTTTCAATAACAGAATACGAGTCTTTGGAGAAATGTGGTTGTATCGAACAACTATATTGAATACAAAGGTAGGTAAAGCAAGTTTTTTACATTAGCCTATCATTGTTTCCTGTCATAAAGTTCTCTCCACCTGATAGAAAAAGACAATCCCATCAATGTCCTAAGAATTTGCTGTTTGTTAGTTTTTGTAATATTCCTAGCCTGTTAAAACTATAGTTAGTTTGAAATAGTCACTGAGCATGCCTACACCAAATAATTTGTCTTAACTCCAAGTGAGAATCTTGTATGCCATTGCATAAAACTCTCAGCTTTTGCCTGTTCTTAATTGTACTAAATCCAGCTAACAATGTAACACAGGTTCTGATCCACTAAAGTGCTTTACAAATCACACTAAGGACCCAAGGTATGAGTCTGATTGCAGAGTTCTTTGCTAGGATGGGTTGTTTGATGCCAGTCATAGTATGAATACTCCATTAAAACTGTTCTGAGAACTTTTACATAAACCTGTTCAAATGTATTTCATTGGGAGGCAATGTTTGAATACTTTGCTCAGTGCCACAAGTTCATCTAAGCTGAATTGAAGTAGTACAAGCTCATAGCAGATTTTAAAAATGTAAGATGTTGTGATTTATTGCCCTTGTTCTTTTGTACTTATGCAAAGTTGCAAATTCGATCTGCACCACAACCATTCTTATGTTCTTCTGCCAGCCAAACAGCAAAGGAGGGGTCAGATCTTCAAGTATGCCAGTATGCTAAGACCTGCATTTCAAGAATAATATTACTTCCTGCTTTAGTGCAATACATGTGCTGTCCTCTCCTTTCTCAACAGAAACACTGAATCAAGCAGTAAGTTGTTGGATGCATGGCAAACAGAAGCTGCTTCAGCTCCTATGGTGTGGCTGGGGTACTGGGGTGGGGAAGGGAAGAGTCAAGGAGGTTGACTTTATAGGGGCAGGACAGTTGGATTATTTTCCTGTGTCTCAGAATTTGAGATGCTAGTACTGCTATCAAACAAATGGATTTTGTACACTTTGGTTTTGAGGAGATTTTAGGATTTAATTATTGAACTGACTGGCTGCATGTTTGATGTTACCTCTGAGAAGAGACAGGAAGGTAGTAAACAAACGCAGATCCACTTCTAGCTGCTCCTCAGATTCCTTATCTGCATGGTTCACATTAACTAGTCTTTGAAAATATAAACCTCAGCATCATCTAGAGATAGTGTGTTCTTTTGCCAGTGGAACCTTAACTCTTAGTAGATTAATTTGTCATTGGAAAAAGAAGAGTATCTATTTTAATTGAGTCCATTTTGTTACCTTGCAACTCTGCTTTTAATACATTGTGTCACTTTGTAAAACTCTTTAGGGAAACACCGTCTCCTTACATGGGGTCACTGTCCTATTTTTCTCTGTGGACCACAGTGGTATGTACACCGTGCAGAAGTGAGGCTTTTCTTTCCCATGAGGCTGAGCCCCTTCTAAGTTACAGGGGTCAAGCTGCACGTCCACTTCCAGCTATTCACCTCATTGGCCATGTGTTTGCCGACTCTTCTCTTTTCCTGCCTCTGCTTTTAATTCATCAGAGTCCTGCAGTGCAGTGAAAAGACGTTTCTTGGTTCTCAATGAATTCTGTGGAAGTACCAAAGGGAAACAGTAAGCATCTATATTTGGAATAAACATAAACTATTATTAGACAGAGTTTTTGGAAGTAGTTGTAATTTATCTGCTATCAGGAGCAATAGAAAACCATATGGATGATAAAAAACACAACCAGGGCAAGGTCCTTCCTGTGTCTGTTGACAACTAATATGCACCAGGAGGGCAGTGCCATATGTTTGCATGTACATTACCGCAGGGGGCAGTGACATATGTTCACACGTATGTCACCACTCTGGCCTGCTGTCATAAGGCTGTTTCCCAAGGGGCATGCCCCCTTGAAAAACAGAAACAAAACCCACAAATGTGAGTCTCCTACATTGTCTTTGTCAGCAGATTCCCTAAGATCAGCGCTGTGTTGGCAAGCAATCAGAACAGCTGCCTAAAAACAACAAAGATTTCTGTAACCCTCTCTGGTATCCCTTCAAAGTAGTGAATGGCAAAGAAGGAACCCCGCTAGAACAGTCACACCTGCTAGAACAGTCATACCTGCTGAAATACTAGATCTGCCAAAAACCCTGAGGATGATAAACATTTACTCCTCCCAGAATATTTCATGGACTGTCCTTCTCTTCCTTACGGGCTGAACCCAGCTTCACATCACATTGTAAGCAGCTGATGGCAGGACAAAAAAAAAAAGTGTTTGCATATACAGAAGTGACAAAGTGCGAGAGAATCAAAAAGTGTTGTTAGTTATACTTTTTCCTGCATTTTTTGGGGGTTAGAGATGAACAGTACTATTAGATTATCTTGACCATTCCCTTGTCAGTGCAATATTATTCCTTGCAATGTAATTTCTAGTGTTTTGTTCATTCCATTTAGTACTAATCCAGGCAGATAGCCTTTCTGTTTTATCTCTTGGGAGATCATTTATCCCTCAATCCACTTATTCCACTATTATGTAGATTTTTCAGAAATTTGTAGTGTATTTTTCTTTGCTTAATTTCCTTCCTCTCTTTAATTATCTCTTTTGGTGCAAATGTGGCTCATCTTTATATATTTTCATTCTCTCAGAGGTCATGGAGTCTGGTTTACAGAGAAGGAATGCAAACTGCAATGTGAAATTTGCTTCTAGAAACGGGTATCCTGGAAGACATTTTGTGTGGTCTCAGATGACTTATGACTACAAAACATTTTGGACGCCTTTGTGGGTATGCATCTGTTAACTAAGTCTTATTTGGTCTAGGTCTGTTACATTATTTAGACTTGAATGCTAGTAACCATTCCAAGAGCTCTCACTGAAAGTTTTAATAGGAACATACAAAGCTGCTGTTTTATGAGGGAAATCCCTAAGTGGATAAAAATGGTGAGAATCTTGCTTAATTATGAGGGCAACTCTGGGTTAGCCAAACAAAAATTCCATCCCTTTTCTCTGAACTGTGCACTTTTCAAAATCAAGTCTAACATTTCAGCATCTGATGGACTTTATCTTCCACTCCATGATTCATAGTTAATGAAACTATGCTTATCTTGCACTTGTGTAAAGGCTTGAGTGTTCACTAGTGTCTTCTGTGAAAGGACTATGATTTTGTCTTGCCTTTTTCCTTTTCTAGCCATTTATCTACCTTGTCTCTTATCTTCATGTTCTGAAAGCAGAATTACCATTTTCCTGCACAGAAATTTCACCTGGAAGCTTCCCTGTGCTTTAGACAGCTGTGTTTATAGCTCCAGCACCTCTCAGACAAACTCAGCAGGAAACTCTGAAAGAGGCAGTTAGCTAAGGCAGATCCTGGGTATCATCAGAGGGTGGTCTCTGGGAAAACAAAAGCAAACTGAGTAGGAGTAAGTGATGGAAAAACAAACCAGGATGGGTTAGGTGGAGAGATTCTTCCTGTCTCCAGAGGTAACTGGTTCCACTCAGGATGGAAATTTCTGGATTAGAGGATGTGGCAGGCAGGAGACAATCACAGCACAGAGGCAGGCTTTGCGTCTCAAGGAGAGAGTTGAAGACTGCTGAGAGAAGCAACAGTGAAACAGCTCTGGCTTCAGAGGTGGCAGAAACAATAAGTTCCCAGGGATCAGAGGCTACTGTGCAGCTTGCTGCAAATCAAAAAGCCACCAAGTTGACTGAACCCAAGCTGCAAAGGACTTTCCATGCAGGGACAAAGTAATCAAGGAGAGATTTCATTTGAGATTTCTTTATAAAGCTTTTGCTATTCCTATCGTTCCTAGTCAGCCTGAGTTTTCCACTACTTAAAACAATATTAACCAAAAAAAAAAGAAAAAAAATAGAAATAGAAAGAGTATTCTCATTTATATTAAGAGAAAATCAAGATATTTGAAGTTGAATATGTTTTTGGTCTTCTCTCGGGTTCTCACCATAAAAGAAAAGTCCTGAGCTCCAACTCAACGAGTTCTAACTCCAGCACCAATACAGTGGCTCTACCTGATGAAGAAATAAAATTTCAATCCAGTAATTATTTAGAATTCATTTTTAAAGTTATATGCCTTTTTTTTCCCTTTTTACATTTTATTCAATGTTATAGAACAGCGTTGAAATTGGTACTTAGTTTTCTTTAATCACCATGTGATTATGATCACACTACCTATCCTAACAAAGTAATATATATCTTTCATTCTTTCTGCAAAGGACAAACAATCTAAATTTGACACCCTCATTAGCTTAAACGAAACAGCATTTTATCCCAGCTAGTTACTATCCTGCCTGCCAGGTTGCTTTACTTTTGATTTGCGCTCCTACGTTTGTCTGGCTGTAGGCCACCAGCATCAGACTTACTTAACTTAAAATACTGACAAAGTTCTTGTCTGACTGGGCCATAGGGTTAAAATTCTTCACACAGAATTAGGAAACACTTTCAAAAACAAATAAATTAGACAAAGCTGTAATTGCCTCATAGATATTCTACAACAGGAAGAAAAGTCTAAAATTGAATAAATTATTTATTCAAAGTAATTTGCTTTATGAAATAAAGTAGATTGGAAGTAGGGATAACAAATCAGTAAAAGCAGATGCTAGCTAAGGAGATAAATCCAAAGAAAGCAGAGAAGAATAGACTTGTCCAAGGAAATGATTATGAAGGAGTGCAAACTGGACAGGAGTGAACAGTTAGGGCAATGAAGGTTCTCAGTGATGTGTCCAAAGACAGTAATTTAAAGAGCCACAAAAGGTTTGCATTTCTTAAACTTTGATTAAAGATATGATACAAAGTCATGAGAAGAAATTAGAAAAAATGTAAGAAAACCCTGAAGATTCCAGCCACATTGGCAGATAGATGGTGGTCATATTAGCAGTCATGCAACATAAAGATGATAGCAGTGTAGATCTGCACGCTAGTATTTTGAGATATAAACTATGATATATAACTTGAGATATAACTTTGAGATAACTATGTTAGTTTACCAAACGTACCTTTCTGCCAGTGGAATATTGTTCCTTCTTTCATACTGAATAGAGAATTTATTATGACTGCCATAATCAAGATAGTCTATGAGATCTTCCCTTTCTTACCCATGTTATGATTTTAGATTTTTATTTGAGTGTATGTGTTTCTAACAAGTAGTAAAAGCTGATATTTAAAAGTATTTGTTTTGTGAATGTATGCTATGAACAGAGTATTTTAATTTATTATTTTTATAACATAGTCACTGGAATATTGTTTCTCCTTCTGCAGTGCTTGCACTTCCTACTTTTGCTCATGTAGATTTAAACTTCCATGGATGGAAAACAAAAATAGGTCACACCATTCAAGTCTATAGCTATGTCCTAAAATTTTATTATTTACATCAAATTCTGATTTCAGTGTCTTTAATTTCTTTTTTTTTTTTTTTTAATCTCAACTCTGAATCACAGTACAAGACCCCTGTGGTTTAGAAGCCACAGAGGGAATTAAATCCCATTCATCTCTGCAATTCACATAGTCTACACTTAATGAAAAGGTTAACTCACCTGGTTAGCTACGTTAGCCCAGTCACTGACCATCTTAAAAAGACAGACTGGTATTGTACTACCCCCACTATGTCATTTGATATTTGAACTTCAGTTTCATTTATGAAACTTGGGACCTTTCAGATTATTAGCATAGCTGAGAGAGTGAATTTTCCATGGCACGCTTGCATTGCAATGTTCAGACTGAGACACAACCTCGGAATGCAGAAATGATCCATTGCAGCTCAGCTTGCTAGTGTAATTGGGAGTCTGGGGAGGAAGAGTAACCATTGTGGAGGCCTGTGTGGAAGGGAAGCATCCCAAACCCCTGTATTTGCTTCTTCTCTATTGCAGGAGAAGAGTCTGAGATTGCTCAGACAGATCTGATCTAGCAGTTAGTTTATTTAGGCTGGTAAATAAGTTCATACATTAGGTTCGCTGATTCTTTAATATTGACATGTTCACTCACAGCTATTATATGTTAAGATAAGTGCAATAATTTGATATATAAGAAAAGGCTTATCAATAAACACAAAACTACAAAGATTAACAAGACTACAATTGGATGTAACACCAAATTCAAAGCTCCAGATGCTCCTGGTGACCACCCAAGCAGAGTTTCCCACCAGTGATGTTCTCTGTCTTTCTTCAGTCTTTCTAGTTTCCTCTGCATCATGATGTACGGTAATCAGGGTTCATTAGATTCATTCCAAGAGGGGTAGGCAATAAATGTTGATACAGCGTGTAGTTAGATTGTAGCAATAGGTGGGATGTGGCAGGAGCTGAATAATCAAAAAAGTCATATCCCGTAATTTTAGTAAAATTACAAATACAGATATTTGAGTGATTGTGTATGTCTACAGTGGTGTTGTCTATAGATACAGAATCACAAAGGGTTCTTACACAAACACATCTGTTTCCAGCATACATCAGTATAGTTTCAGAAGTTTCATCAGGATGTGCTTCAAAAAGACAAACGTTTTGTATCATGACAGACATCTTGGGCCTTAATGGTATTACCTTCACCAAAAAATCCTTGTTGCTTCTGTACAATACATATATCAACATCAACAGTTTGCAATTTTTTTTTTGCATTTTGTTGGGCCCATACTCTATCTTCTAAAGTTCCACGGTGGTCGAATCCCAGCGCAATGATTTGGTGTACGAGTGATACTGAAGCATTGTGTATTCTCACAACAGAAGCTGTGGCTTTATTGCTGGTGGAGTCATAAGTGAAGTTGGTTAGACACTACCAAGACTGGAAATCCTTTTCAAGTTCTCCCAGGTTGTCTCTCTTACTACATTCTTGGAGGTAGTAGAATGCATTGTGGGGGTTAAAGTAGTTTTTGCTGTGCCAATACAAATTGTCCCGGTTTCAGTCACAGATAAATTTTATCTCCATGTGCATAGTATTTCTCTTTCCATATTTTCTTTCATTTTTTTAAATATATTTTTCATATTTTCTTTCTGTTCAACACTCACTGAACACCTACTAGCCTTCTTAAACCTATGCTGCTTTTAGAAGAAACTATATTGAAAACTAAGTAAGTAAATTTCCACTTTGTTGTTTGGGGGTTGTCTACACTTATATTTCCCTCTGCCAAATTCATATTAATAGGTGGGATTCCTAAATTTATACAGTTCTAGCTTGCCTTGTTAGCAATTGTCATTGTAATGCATTCAGGCTTAAACACGGTTATGACCGTTACCATATTCATTAGTATAAATAAAAGAAGTGAAGGTCTCCACTCCGTGCATCAGTCTCGTCAACATATAAACTGGATCTGGTTCATGTTGGGCTTCTATGAGAAGGATAAGTATTCTTCCAGTGGTTGACCCATTCTCCAGGGAAGGTGCTTTGATATCGCTCTTGGTATTTTTCCTGGAAAGGTAAATAACACAAGTCTCGGCAGACAGACTCCAGGTTGGTTACCCCTTCTAGTGAGTGGCTAGGGTGTATCTACCTAGCATTAATATGATGTTTAGCTCCACTGCTGTCTTTTGTTTCATCTTCTTTTTGTAGTGAGATACAGTTTTAAAACAGTGAGGGCTCCCTATATTGGTATGGGGGTCTATGGGAGCTGAGACAGGGTAGTTGCCGTATTCAGTCCCCATGGTTCATAGCTTGAGTGCAGGCTGCCTTTGTAACAGCAGCAGAAAGTTCACTTAATGATTGTATAGGGATAGCAGTGGGTTCTCCTTGTTCCCAAGGGTCTACACTCCCTGCTCAATAAGCTATTCGGTGTGTGACAGAACACAGTTCATTGTTAGAGTCTGATCTCCCTGTTAAAAATACTCCTGGTCCCCAAAAGCTGTTCACTTTGTCTTGGTTTAACATAACATGATCTCCTTCAGTTAAAGAGACGCACAGTTTCACTCTTACCAGGTTTCCATCCATATTTTTCTTGCAAATTATCCAGTTGAAAGGGGTCTCACAGAATGTCTTTTCTGGTGTTTCTTTGGTTAGCCCTCTGAGGCCCTGCAGACACTTCAGTTTTAATAATAGAGGACACCTTAAACTCCAATTTATCTAACTCGCTCTCTTCACTACTCTCATCGCTAAATTCCTGGTCAGGGTTCCCCCCATATATTTCCATCCCCATCTGCCAAGGACACAATTAATTTATGGATCTTTACAGGGTCTAGGGGATTGAGAGCACAAATTATCATGAGTATACTTGTCCTCTACTCTTTTTCACTTTTCTTTTTCCTCCCTCAATTGTTTCTGCAATTGTTCTATTTGCAGAGATAATAGCATTTCTTGTCACTTTCTTTATTCAGCATCATCTTGTAACATTCTCATTTCCTTTTCTTTGCATTTCTTATACTGACATGCTGCTTCCAAACATGTTCCCAGCATCTTGCATACTATTGCCTTTTCTTTACCATTTTTCAGCTTCCCTCTTGTGAGGCTTAACTGTTCCTCTATCTTGCTCCAATTAACCCAATTTTCATGCACCCAATCCTCAGAAAATCTTGGAGAAGGGCTAATTCTGTGCCTCTGTAAACAGTCAGTGATTAAATCCACCATCCTGCTGACTACACCAATTTTGTCGCAGGAGAAGGGTCAGAGATCATTCAGACTGATCTGATCTACTTGTTAGTTTATTGAGTTCTAATCAGTAAATTCATGTATGTAGAATATTTAATAGGTACAGATAGCTTAGTGGTCAATACTCTACTATTTACTACACTTAAAGTTACTATGAAATACAAATATTATCACTTAAGCTTACTATACTTATCTTAAATGCTACATACATGGCAAAAATCTGACTTAACAACTCATCGATGTTTGGTGTCAGTTAAAGGATCTCTCAGCCTTCAGAATTCACCTTGATAGGTGTCCCTACTCAAAGTGAGATCACCACCATGCAGCCACGTGCTGTGGAGGGGGAGCTTAATGGGCCCTGATGGCTGCAGATAGTTATAGTATAAAGTGGTTGATTTGTAGTCAAATTTTCTGCTATGTTAATGTATTTTTGTCCATTTATCAGCTCATTCTCTAGCTAAACTGTTTCTTTGGATTTGGTGCTGAGTTCTCACTGATAGCTGCACACAATAGAATTAACTCTGATTGAGCCTAGTGCTGAGCATCTGCCTGGAACAAAGTTCACTAAGTGCAAACAGGAGGAGTGCAAGCATCACATCCACCTGGGGCTAAGAAGAGTCAACAGGAGCTGGGGCAGACTATTCTTGGAAGGGCTGCTCCCCTTTCCAGCTAGCTGTGATTGACAACATTTTTTTTTTCTGTTCCTCATGTACCTTATTCATTGGACCTTTATCTTCATTGAATGTTATCCTCCATTTCTGTCACTCACTGTCATGAGGTCCTTCCTCAATTCTTAATGCTCTCTTTTGTTGTAGTTATAATGTTTGCATTACCAATATACATTGTCTTATCTCCATTCATTGTGTTATCTGTGAGTATGCTGAACAGAATGGATCTTAGCATAGATCCAGAGGTAATCTCTGATGTGAAAAGTGACCTTTTATTTCTACAGTTTGTTTCATCTCTTTCCTATTTTTGAAAGATCAGCGGAGAGTAGGACATTCCTGCATACGCTCATATAGAAAACAAGTACTAATTTTTATCACCACATCCCAAGGGTTTTGGGGTCATTTGGGGCTTGGCAAGAACTCTACAAACATACTGTCATTTGGAAACAGGTTCTAGAGATAGCACAGAGCACCTGGGCTGGCTCAGGTTTCCACAGCATTTTACTACCTGTGCTCTATCTACAAGTTTTATTCTTACTTCTAGTCTCATAGCAGTAATAATCCCGTGTAAGCCCCGCATTTTTTCTTCATAAATGAACTGTCTCTTATTCACTTGACAAAAGAAACAAACTGTGTTTTGCTGTGCTTTGTTTCATGCACATAAATATCTCATATGATTTACCTCCATGGAGATCATAGTTCTACACATCAACTGAAAATTTGTTTGTAATCTTATTCCTGCTGTTCTCCAGAACAATGTGCTCTCCAGAATCCTGTGTGTTTTCTTAGTGTCGCTCATTTGATCTCAGACTCCTTGCAACAAAGCTGGTGTCTTAAATAAATGTTCTTCTCTAAACGGTAAATTGTGACAACCTTGATACTCCTCCCAACATTCTCATCATCCTTTGAGTAAACAGGCAGGTTTACAGCCCCAGGATATGCCAATACTCTCTGCCATTGTTTGTATATTTGTATTTATTTGCCTTTTGAAAGAGTTAGCTTGGTAGACGTGGTAACTATTTGTCCAAGATCCATAAGATTCCTTTGTCTGTCTTGTTATTCTTTAGCTAGGTTGCATCAAGGGAGCATGGATCAGTTTTAATGATGGAAGTAGCAATTAGTGCTGCTGAGCTATAGTTTCAGGCTTTTGACAGAGCTGCTGAGCTTAGTAAACTATAGACACAGGGAAATGGGGGCAGTAGAGGGGGAAGGAAGACCTCACAATGTGCCTGAGCAGCACATGAACTGGTAGTGCAGTGTATTGCATCTCTATTCAATAAATGTCCATTTCAATCTGTTTTTGCGGTCAGGTGTGAAGAAGAAACATCATCTGTAATTAATAACAGTTTAAAAAAAAATCTATATGAACACATGCTAGCTCAATAAATGAAGCAGGGACAAAAAAAAAAAAGGGTTGGAAAAGATAATAAAAAGTGCTTCAGAATAATTGTGAAGACTCAGGTGACCAGCCTGTGGGGACAGAGACCTGCAACACAAAGCTTTGGGGGACACATCTGAGCTAAAGGCCTTTTTAGGACTGTGCTGAATCATAGAGATTAAACTATATCATCACATATGTTACTCCAGTGTGTAAGGCAAGGTGCAAGTTGTCTCCTCCATGCATCTGTGCATTTTCACAGCCGGGATTGGGAATAACTGAGCATCTGTGGCTGAAAAAATACAGAAACTTCTCCTTCTGTGTGTTCACAGGGACATGTCTTATTTGCAGTTACTTCTATTTCATCTGTACCCAAGGTATGGCAGACATTGTGCAAGTGAGTAGTAAGGAGAGGCTTTGGGACACAAAGACTATCAAAAGTGGAAAAAGACAGCACTCACAACCAAAGCAGTCAAAGTACTGACCAATCACTTGCCATTGATTGCATTTCTGCTTATTGTAGAGTTTTAAACTATTCCCAGTCCTTTCTTAATTTTATCTGGTTATGTTGTTATATATTTGGCCTAAACCTCTGCACATGGCTTTGCATCAATATTTGACCTCCTAGTGTTGTGTTCAACACAGTAAATATTATTTCTGTTTTAAACAAGGAAGACTTTTTTACAATGAGAGTGGCGGAACACTGGAACAGGTTGCCCAGAGAGGTGGTTGGTTCCCCATCCCTGGAGACATTCAAGGCCAGGTTGGACGAACTCTGAGCAACCTGATCTGGTTGGAGATGTCCCTGCTCTTTGCAGGGGTGTTGGACAAGATGACCATTAAAGGTCCCTTCCAACCCAAACTATCCTATGATTCTATGATTATATTTAGTGATTATATGACTTTGATGAATCCACTATAGCTCACCATCAGGATACAGATGTATTTTATAGGAAACCCAGATTCAAATTCTTACTCTTCTTCAGACTACAAATTCGGTTGCTGCTCTGCAAATTGCCAACCGGGCTTCTGCGACGCCACAAGGATGGTGGACAGGGGGAGTTTAAATCTGCTGCTAATCAGTCCCTATTATGCAAGATTTTATCCAAACATTACAATTTGTATTTAAGAATCTTAACTTTGAAAAATTGGCAGTTCCTGATGGGGAAAAAAAAAATGTTGTAAAGGTCTTAGTCAGTTTTGTGCATTACAGCAAGACTAATTTAAATTTTATGATTTTTATTGAATCCAATGGTGTGCTAAATCAGCTCACCCTTTATCAAAACTTGAGTGAGCCAGCAAAGGAGAAGTACTTGTTCTGGCTTGAAAAGTTTTTTCAGACTCAGAGTGTCTAAGAAAAGTGAGCTGCTTCAAGTGCTCATTTTGATGAACTACTACCTAAAATGCATCCCAAGAAGTTGCATTCATATCACTTCTATTCACTTCTTCAGTATTTTAAGACACACACATATTAGACTGTCACAGTGTACTACGAATAGTGCTCCCTTCATGAGATGACATGGTCTCAGTGTACTGGCTCCAGGGATTTTTTGCATGACTTCACTCGTAACACATTTATTTCAGGTCACATTATATCAGTTAGCTCAACAAGAATGCCAGTGACTTTCACCTTGTTCCAGCTCCCTGTAAACACAATAATTACCAAAATTGTAGTCTTTTATTTACTTAACAAGTAGTACTTTTGAAAAGAAATAGTTTGGCATGCCAAAGCACAAATGCTAGCAGAAGTAGTCTTAAGTCTTCCATACTTAAAGCTTCTGGTATTTTAAAACCAGTGAGAAAAACTGGAATGAGGAAGAGATGTCTCAGTGTACGTAACCTTGCTTGCACTTCCCTTATAAATGTCCTATTGTCACTACTCTGGGCATAGCTCCACCCACGGGTTGTAGCCATATGAACTTGCGAAGCGCTAAACCTCTTATTCATCTGTCTAACCTTGTCAAAACCTATTAGACAATTTGGTTGCCAGTGGCCCATTTTGCTTGCTGTTACTCTGATCCTTTCCTACTAGGGATGAATTGCCACAATGAAACCAGAGGTTTCCAGTATTAGGGGAAAATATCTAAGGAACCAGCCTATGGGTTTACTGTCAAGTGAATATTTGCATTTTTTACATCCTTTCTGTGAAAACTTCCATCGCCTCCCTCTTTCATTCTTCTTAGCTCTTGGTCTTGCACACACATTAGCACTTCATGTTGTCCAACATATGACTAAATGCCTTCAGTTCATACTTACTATATAAATTAGATCCTTTCAGGTGATGTTAGTGGGCACTTTGGGGCTGATTTCAAAAGACGTGCTCAGTCTTACCTACCACATGCTTTGGAGTAGGGCTTTTAAAGCCACTTTGCAGAAGCTTTCCAGACAGGTATGAGACAATGGAAGTTCTCTACTTCTAAAGCAATCAATTTTTTTTTCTTTACTAGAAAATATTTCATTTTGCTTTAATAAAAGATTAAATATAGTTATTATTTTTTAAGTAAGTACTGTTCTAATTTTAGGAGGCGGTAATTTAGTAAGTTAGACTGTTACAATCTGGGGAACAGAGACACAGAGTTCTAAACATTTATACCTTCAAACCCCTAAAAGTTACCATATGCAGGTTTCACATTTCCCTCTATCCGTTAAGTGTATATTAGCAATTCCTAGCACAATCTATTGGAATTATTCAGCCTGTTCACAGTGTTGTTTTTAAAATGAAAAATGCTATGATCTTTTAATGTCTTCACTGTTATAATATGTACCAAATTAGCAGAACCCTGATGCTCTGATCATTTACACCACAATGTGCTATTTAAAACTGGAAGCCCAGCAGGAGATTTTGTTTTTATTAATTTAGTATAATTTTAAACATTACAAAAATAGCTGTCTTACAGCTTCCCTGCTGAGCCCTAGATTGTTGCCACAGCCTCTGTAATAATTTATCAGGAGAGTAACACCACTATAAATACTGTATAGTTGATTCTAGTTTCAACACAGAATACAAAAGGATGAAGAAGAGACAAAAAAAAGGAACAGAGGTGGTTCTGTTTCACATTCTGTTTGTCTTTTTGTTTGCTTACTTTTAAATCTTCTTCCCTCACGTTTTTTTTTTTCTCTAACGGGAGTTGTGAATTTGTAGTCAAAGCACAAATGTTGTGATTCTACATCCTAGTTAACTTTAACCGTGTCACAAAATGCTGCTGTAGGAAAACGAGTTTCACTCTAGCTCCCTTGTCTATCACCCTGCCATTCTCCTGTGGACTAAACATGACTGTAATGTCACCGTTCAAGTCTAATGTGCAATGTACAAGCAACCTCAAATGAATTGTAGCTTTGCAGTTTTAAGTACAGAACTGGTTCACATCTGCTCACCTTGGTGTGTGTTTACACAGACAAAGTGGGCTTACATCTGCCTGAAAACAAACAAAAAAAAAAAAAGGCAAAGACCATTATCATATCCATATCTCTATCTGTCCTATTTGTAATGAAAAGTTGGGATGGACTGCTGGGGGGAAGAACAGACTATGGCTGAAAGTTATTTAAAGTAAAAAGATGTGCGTTACTAAATTTAAACTCACTGTAGAACTCTTCAGCGCTTGTATTATGTATTTGTACTTATTGACTGATCAATATTACACTTTATATTAAAGAAAGTTATAGAGTGATTTAATTTATTAATTTTTTACTGACTATCTGTGTTATGGACAGTGGTGGTGCTTTCCAAGTACAACTCTTAAAATAAAATCTGAAAACTGAACAAAACTCAATTCCAAAAGATTAGGATTTACCATGTGACTATATAAGGAGAAGCATATTTCAATGGCTGGCAACTGGTTCCCTTGCAAAACTCCTACAGCTTTCATTAAAAATTGCTGATTTGCAGACCCATGGTGTAAATATGATTGGCATATATGCCCCCTTTTTGCATTTGAGAGACAGGACCTTACATTCAAAACATCTTGACACCTAGATGTGAAATGTCATATAGATATTGATCGAGTGATGTATCAGCAATTCAGCAATGTCTCAGACAGGAGCTGCATGTTGGCCTGTCTGGGGCATAGAAGGCAAGCAACCTTTCTCCTTGATGACCCATTAATTAACCCTAATTAAATCAATACTATTTTCCTTTGAAGCACATCAATATTGACTGAAACTCCCCCACCAGTCCTCAGTCCATACAAGTGGGCTAGCCAAGTGTCTGTTAATTAGCTAAAATAACCATGTTAACCACCGAAACATTTGTTGCTGTGTGCCTGGAGCTGTGGTGTTTACACCTACATACCCACATACGGGGAAATATCAATTCATTCACAACTCTTTTCTTTTTCCACAACTGCCCCGAGAACATGAGTGAGGTAAGTCATTCCAAGGATATTGGAAGAAATGAGGCATGAAATAAAAGTTTTCCTGCACTCTCTGCTGATCCTCAGGACTGTAAGACAACTCACTGTAGTAAAGAGAAGCATCCAGGCATTAAGTAATGCACCAGGACAGTGAGGAGTGAGCTCTCTGTGTGACACAATCTCCTGAGCTGATGACATCAACATCTTCAGAGCTATCACTCTGAGTTCATGATGATGAAATCTACAAGATCTTATGTGCAATTTTAATTCTTGGGAACACTAGAGGCCTTAAAAAAAAAACCCAACATTTTAGAAAATATAAGAAAGCTTTTTCTTTCTTTTTTTTTTTCTTTTGATAAAATATTTTGTTAAGTGAGTGTATGCACTGACCGTTTTACAAACAATTAAGTATTGGGCAATTCTTTATTCTTAACATTACTGGTTGTCCTAATTAAATTAATCAAGTGGACCAATCTGAGCAGTGTTCCAGCTGTTTCATGAACAAAAGCTGAAGAACTCTAAATAGCTTGTGCTGAACAGCTTCCTGTAGAAACAAAGTGGGATTTTGCCATTTAACACTGGAATTTTCTTTTCATCTCAAGCAAAAATTTCATGGCTTTTTTACTCTTCTGGGAAGTAGTTGTGCTATTGGCTCTGTAGGCTCACGTGGAAAGGTGACAGAAAAATATTGCTAGTGAAAGAGATTTTGAAGATTTGGACCTCTAGCTCTGAAGACATTGCAACTGCCATATAGGATAATAACTGTCCCGAAAGGAAGATTGACATATTCGTGCCATCATTGTGTTTTTCTTTAAACTGCAACAGGAAAGTCAATACTGCAATATTGATTTGACCAGCATGATTAAATTCAGGTTTAATATTATCTTCCCATCAGACTAGAAATCCTCATCTTACTTATCCAAATGACAGAAGCCTCATACATTTCAGCAATAAGATCTAACATTGTAGAGTTATTCCAAAGTACATAGCAAATATGTATTTTTCTAGTTTTCTTTCTTTTCATACCCAGTTCATAATATGCTATAGAAGAAAAAATAAGAGAAGGTGTCTGAATTGTCTTTCCAAAGACCAGCTAGTGAAAAATCAGTATT
Source organism: Chlamydotis macqueenii (assembly GCF_036417535.1). Lineage (NCBI taxonomy): Eukaryota > Metazoa > Chordata > Aves > Otidiformes > Otididae > Chlamydotis > Chlamydotis macqueenii. Next base: position 29,757,558 of record NC_141557.1, read on the forward strand.
CTTCCTAAACAGCCACGTACCTGAATACGAAATAAACATACATAAATTTTATATTTTGCCAATTTCTTGAAATGTGGATTTCAACACCAGAACAGATCTGGACAACAGGCTACGCCTTCTGCTTGGAATACAACACAAGTCTATACAGTTCTGGGATACTACAGTTTTTTAAAAGTTGAAATTAAATGTATTGTCTGTTACAAACATTAGATTGCAACTCTTAAAGACTAATTGTTAACAATTCACGATATTATCACGAAGAATGTCCATATAAGATAACTTTGAAGAATCATGCTGTTCTTCGTCATAAGTTGCTTTTTTGGTAATCAATATATAAATAATATATTAGATTAGAGGCACATAGATTTTGATCAATTCACATTGGCTTGAACTGTGGTTTGCTTAAGTCCAGAGACATTGTAAAAATATTCTAGGTATACTAAAAACTGCTTGAACCTTTTTCATTGTTTCTTAGTAAAGCACATACGGCTTTTTATTAAATTATTTTCCAAATGTTATTTTGTAAAGAAATTTAATAAAATTTAGTACTCTGCAATCCATTGAGCACTTCCTAATTTAATTTTCATATTCTGCATTTCCTGGGATTTACAATTAAAATTGTGATGAGCCAGACATTCAAACTGTTACATGTGTGAGATTTCATTATTTTTTTTTAGCTGAACAATATAAAAAGGTTTTTAGTTTTATAAAATATTTTTAAAACACAAAAGTGCAAGCAAATGAGGTCTTTTGTACATAGATTGTGAAGTTTTACTAAGTTTGACAAACACTTTCTTCTCTTTTTCTTACTTCTCCCACTCAACTGTTTGGCAAAGTTGACTGTTTATACCAATCCAGATACAGTTAATAGAAAATAATAGTTCTGACATTTTATACTCTCCAACATTAATCAAATAAAATTAAAAAAAAAAATCCTATTCTCCAGAACAGACAGTTTCATTAAAATTCTTGTAGATTTATTTACATAAAACTCAGCATGTGCGTAACCAAGAATGAGCCATTCTGTTCAAGAGTTAGTTCATTATACTCCTATTTTATTATGCAGAGTTCTCGGAGATCACTACAGATAAATATATTTATTTATTTTATAGTAATAATGCTTTATTTTTATTTCGCTTTTAAGAGACCTTTTGAGCTTTACAGCATATTGCAAAGTTTGCATTAATTATTTCAACAATTTTCTAAAAGTATAGGTTATTGTTGTGCCACTAGCCCAGAAAAATAAGCACTCCAAACAAACCTTAAGGCTACTGGGTCACATGTACCTTCTTATTATCATGCTAGATGCAAACATTTTTCCTATCCTGAGCTTGATAAGGATTTTTTAACTAATTCCTGAGCTGAGTCCTGGTAATCTAGAAGCAGCAAATGCAAAAATACTTGAGTGGTTCAGTCAAAATCATCCAGGCCTCTCAGTGGAATCTTTCAATTTTTGTTCAAGCCTCCACTATTTTCATAAATAGAGGCCTCTTCTCAAAATTTTGTAGTACTTTAAATTGAGATTACATTGTATGGTTAGAAAGTAGGTTCTCTTTAGGCTTTTACTGGAGCCAGCAACATAACTAATTTATAGGATAACACATTTGTGGATTAAGAGCCTTCTAGAACATCCACCATGTGGCTAAGAAGACAGACAAGTTTTATCAGTGTCACTAGGAGAGCATCATAAATAATTGTCTTCAAAAGCTGTAAAAGCACACAGAGTAGTGCAGCACCAGAGAAGACATAAGCTTAGAGGGCTTTGTAGTTTGAGTGCCATTATGAAATAACATTTGTTACCAAAAAAAACCAGGTTTATTAATTTTCAGAGGCATAGGTCTGCCTAGTCTCCCCACTCAGGTCAATACTCTGTCACTGGCTTCCTATCAGCAGTGTGTTTTTCCCCCTGTATTTAATAGGGAAGGAGTGAAACCCGAGTCCCACCTATCTGAGAACTGGGACAAGGGATATCTTGACATGAGAGGATCCAGCTGGTCCTCTCTAATGCAGGACTCTGCTCATGGCAGGCTGGATTTGACTGTATAATGGGAGAAGTGTAAGAATTAATAATGTACATGTGCACATAATGTTGTCTCCACTGTACTGTTTCTAGACTCCACTGTACTGTTTCTAGACTCTAGGCTGAACTACAACACACCCCCATTTCAAGGTCTGTTATGACAGGCAAGCTTGCAAAGATCTTAGGCAACAAAGGTATACACTAATAGGGCCTAAGAAAACAAGTTACTATTTCAGCTACAATTCTTAGCAATATTAGTGAGATCAGACTATGGCTGCTTTTAACTATTCTTCTGGTTAGGAATTATCATTCAGTGGATCCTATACTTTGCCTAGAACTTGATTTCAATATAAAAAATTTGCAAAGAAAACAAGCAAATACATCTGCTTGTGCCAGATTTCATTACTGAGTAGCCTTTTGATCTGCGAGAAAGTTCTCACCTCCAGGATTTTCCAATGACTACTCATACTAAAAGCAGAAAACACTTTTTGTCCATCTCTAATCACTGTCTCAGCCCAAATAGCTTAAAAGGAGGTTTGAGGACAGCTGCTCCTAATATTCTCTTGTGTGGGACATTTCATTTTTTAAAAAAATCTAAATAAAACAGCACTGTCTGTTAGAGAAGTGGTGGTCTTCAGTATGTCTGTCTCAACTTTCCATAAGCCTGATCATATAGATTCTCAAGGAGTTATACTGGCATGCAATTAAAATGAAATACTAATTGATATTTAAAAAAAAAAAAAGACTGTGCCTGCAGAATATAACTCAGTTCTAATATATTTCACAATGCATTTACTCAGTGAAGGAAAGCATTCATCTAGCCAGCAAAGTAAATTTTCTGATCTCCAAATGGACATTTTATCCTTTTCTAGCCTGATCTGATGGTGGCATCATGAATTTCACAGACAGCTTGGTTAATCAGCAGAGTACTCCAGAGAGAGCTTACTTGGCTGAAAGTAAAGTTACTATTTCTCTTTAAATATCCATGTCCAAAGCTCCCAAAAAATCCCTTTGGATCTAACATTCCTGGACTATCATTATATTTACAGCATGCAAGAAACTAAGGTAAGGTTAGTTAGTTCAGATAACCCCAGTTAGTTCAGACTACAACTTATGAGGATTATTATCAGGGGTTTTTTTAAATGTTATATATGATATTCTATTTTCCATTTCAATGTTCCTGTGTCTTTGCTGTCATGTTCCTCAAGCTTTTGCCGAAATGTCCAATAGTGTTATGGCAGATTAAAAGAAATTTAAATTATATTGCTGGTGCCAGTTATCTGCAAAATAAAAAAATGTTTTGAAATAATGTTTCCATGGAATTGCTGACTTTAACCTTTTTATTTTCCTTTTTTTTTTTTTTTTTTTTTTTGTTTCTTTGATTTACTGGTGAATGCTGGCATTTATTTTGGTCTTCTGCTGTTATCTTGATATAAGCATTGACATTAAACAATTGTAAGAAAAACGTTCCAACTTAAAAGGAGGAAAAAATGTTCCTATCTGAGAACATCATAATAAAATGGTTACATATGCTCATATAAAATGAAGGTTTATGTTTTTCTGCCACTGAAATTTCAGTACTTCTGTAATTGTCACAGAGGACAAGAAAGAAATCTTGTCAATTGGCTATAGATCAAAAGTAATCTCAAATATTTTGGAAGCCTTCAGTGACAGCTGTGTCACATAACACAGTAATGTTGTGTGATGGCTTAAAGTATACAGATAGGCTTGTCTTCAAAAGCAAGAAGAAATGAGAAGCAAATAGAAGTTTGGGAACCACTTTTTAGTTAAATTAGGAACCTATTCTCAGTTAAAGTTTAGACATCGACAGGTGAAATCATGTCAGCATTTCAAAGGCTTATGTTTCATCTTTTATTACTTTTATTTCTTTATTTTCCTTATTTTGGGTAGAAACTAAGGGAATATGCAAGGTTTTATCTGAGAAAAATTATAATAATTTTCAGAACTTCATATCTAGCTTTATTCGATTACATATTAAAAATATTCTTGTTTTCTTGTCAACATTACTGGGTTTATTTCTACCAGTACATCATAACTATGTACTAAAAAGCATAAAATGTACATTGAAGTCTATACATTATAGAGACACCAGGAATATTTATTTTGCAGGGTTGTTTTTTGGTTTTGTTTTGTTTTTCTTTTTCTTTTCTATGAGACTGGAATAAAGAATGAACAATTTAGTTTACAATCTAATTTTGAGGGAAATGAGAAGTGATGAAATGTCATGAAAAGAAAAATATCCTGAAATAAAGCAGAACTATTTCACAACACAGACAAAATAACTCCTTTTCCGTAGCTCGCAAACAACACTAATGCCCATTACCTATTATTCACTTATTTGCAAATAACTGACATTATGTCAGTGCTTAAAGTCAAGCATGTCACTATTGGAGCAGTGTGGGCACCTTTTGCTCCTTTGCCTGTAATTCCAACACTATACAGCCTTATAAAAGAGGTGCTCATTCTTTCGCCTGCCTCAGCAAAATGCTGCCACAAACTGGGAGAGGAGTTTGTTGGGCAGAAACATCAAGGGCCACCCAATTCACAATGAAAGTAAGGGTACAACTGTCAAAAGAGAAAGGACTAGAGCTGGCTCATGTCCCCCTGCCATGTGATCCTTTCCTGCAGCACAGCTTTGCAGGCAGTGAGGTAGAAATGGCAGCCGGGGTTCAAGTGTGCTCGAAGGATAATGCAAATACTTTCAGTGCGGGGAAAGCTTTGCTGAAGCTGATGCTTCTGTAGGTGGATTCCTCAGGCCTGTCAAGTGTCAGCTGAGCAATATGGAACAAAACTCTACACAAGATCTCTCTGCATCACATCAAATATGACAGAAATCTGTAATACTTTTAATTGCAGCCACACCACTATAAGAAAACGGCATCAAGCAGCAATATCTCAGTCTTCATGAGCACAGTTTTCAATATATACATAGAATCATAGGATAGAGTTGGAAGGGACCTTGAAAGGTCACCTAGTCCAAACCCCCCTGCAAGGAGCAGGGACATCTCCAACCAGATCAGTTTTGCTCAGAGCCCCGTCCAACCTGGCCTTGAATGTTTCCAGAGACAGGGCATCCACCACCTCTCTGGGCAACCTGTTCCAGTGTTCCACCACGCTCATTGTAAAAAATTTCTTCCTAGTATCTAATCTGAATCTACCTCCCTCTATTTAAAAAACATTACCCCTCATCCTATCACAATAGGCCCTGCTGAAGAGTTTCTCCCTGTCTTTCTTGTAGGCCCCTTTGAGGTCCTGGAAGGCTGCTATAAGGTCTTCCTGGGGTCTTCTCTTCTCCAGGCTGAACAGCCCCAACTCTCCAGCCTGTCCTCATACCACTGCAATTGCAGATAACTTATATAACAAAAAGTGAAAAATACGTCTTTTTCCCCTACATTGAGGTAGGGGTACATATTAAATAATTTTGTTCTGGTTGCATGGATCTCCAAAGTGTCAGTTAGCCCTGGAAATCAATCCTGAGTACTGAGGAAGGGAAGGAAACAGTTACTGTGCTTTTGAAGCAGGCTTGTTAGAAAACTTTTTGCCTTTGAAATTCCCCTAAATATATTTATATTATCTTTCTTTATTTTAATCTTCTTTGGTATCTAAAAATGTAATGTACATGTGGTTTATTCCACAGAAAATTATTCCAAAGTTCTGTTCTTTTCAAATCAGTAGTAATACTTTTATTTACTTCATTAAAGTAATGATTTTACCCTCAAAAAGATAATAATTCTACATTTCCCAAACTCAATTTGTGGAAAGAATTTCTAAGGTTGTTTCTTTTTCTCCAGTAATTATTTTAGCAATGGTTTCACAATAAGCATACTTTCATAACTGCAAGAAAATACATAACTGCATTAGTCTTTAACAAAGAACTCATTTTCTGTCCACTGGAAATTACAGTACTGCCATACACAATATCTAAAACTTGTAGTCTCTATTTTGGGGGTGAGGGTTTTTTTTTGTGTAAGTTTGTTCTATTTTTTTAAATATAAAAAGTAGATAGCTGTATATCAGATGAGTTGTAAGTACTTGTGTCTTTTGGCAGGTTTTATTTGTTTTTTATTTATTGAGTAAATACATCAACACGACTTGACTTTGCAATTGTGTTTTCAGAAGTATATGTAACTCAAAAGATTCACCTTTACTTTGTGATATTAATTTTATGAGGTGGAATTTTATAAGGTATTTTGTTATAAAGCAAATTCCTGTCAATAAGACTTTTGCTTAAAAATAGTAATAACAACACCTTGTGTCTCAGTCAAATTGATTTTTCCTTTAAGAACCTTGAAGAAAATGAGGGGTTTTTTATAATCCATCAGGCACTCTCTACATGAAAATAAACTGTTCAATGCTATGGGTTTAGCTTATTTTATGCCTCTTTTTCATGGCACTACAGTTTGTTCATTCCCTACCAAAGAACAATAAGTCGATCAAAATTTATTAGCCAGCGTTGACCTATCTGGATCTAGTTAGAAACTGTGGTTTCCTATGTTGGCCATTTAGTGAAATTTTCTATATAGCTGACCAGAAATACTGTTACGTTTGAGAATCTGCATCTACTTTAGTGTTCCCCTAAATTTAAGGGCTTAAGTTTTGGACTTCCTATCTTGCTATTAAAGGAGAATGAGGGTCCTGTTTAATTTATTAAAGAAGATGGACTTGCTTTATTATTAGAGCAGTAGTATTTTATATAAAAGCCAAGGAAGGATGTTCATTTACAAAGGCAACTTTTCCCAGAATTTAAATTGGTGGTAAAAGATAATGGACAGTTAAAATGTGGTGTTAGTCACCACTTAACATCATGAGCTATGGCTGAAGCGGGTGAACACCTCTGAGTACACTGTTAAATGATCGTTCAAGTAGATGATGGAAGAAACACATCCTCTGATTAGATTCTACAGATATCAAGATATGTCTAAGTTTTACACTTAGTTTAAAATAATAAGGTAATCCTATAACTAGACGATAAACAAATAATTTGGTTTGACTCCATGTTTTAAAAATGAAAAGCAGAGAAAACTGACAAATATTTGGTCTATTCATCAGAGAACTGAATAATCCTTGTATTTTCCTTGACTCCTATTGACTGATTTAGGATGACTTAAAATCTGTTGTTTTCAGACAAACCTTAGTTTTGCCCTTAGAAATAACTAAGAACATGTAAATAACTCTTCACAAGGAGACTAAATAGATAAACTATATTAAGAGTATGTAGTAGATATGTTTACTCTCTTGTAATTAGAGATCCCTAGCTGAAAACATTATTAAACATTGTCACTAATTGAAATATTCTATCTATGAGTCTGATAATGGCTATATCTGGCTCTCCCACCCATCAGATGGTACCATAAATGCTTACCAGAAGATGTAGAATTTAGTTTTCTAGGTAGTTTGTTCAAAGTTCAATGAAGCCCTTAAAATGTGATTAAATATATCAAAACCACCATGATTAGTTGTGTTCCTCCAGCCTCTTTAATCAATCAGATAATATTAAGAGTGAAGACTGAGATAGTACAAAACAGCATGTAACTATTGTAGCGGGGAGGATTTCTCCCCATCCTTATCTCAACCCTCGAGCAGTTTTTCTTATATCATCTCCTCCTATTCTCTTGGAGGGTGGGGGGAGTGAGAGAGAGACTGCGTAGTCTGGTCCCGATAGGGGCTGAACTACAACAGTTATTTTGGCGCCCAACGTGGGGCTCGAGGAATTTGAGATAAGGATTGAGTTTAATTGGGAGCAGTAACGGGCAAAACAGGGATTGAACTCGATAAAGGAGCAAAATGATTATGGGGAATTTATGTTCTGATTGTGGTGAAGAGATAAGTGGTGAATTGTTTGTTAATTGTCTACCCACTGTTGGTGTTGTGAGGATATTATTTTGATTTTGGTGTGGGGAATTCTTTTTTTTTTCTGTCGATGTGTGTGTATTTTACTATTGTAACTATTATTGTCCAAATCAACTGTGTGAAAGTCATTACGCTTTCCCACTAGAACTTCCTGGTCAACTTGTGTGTTAAAGCCCAGTGAAATCAATGGAAGACTTCTTAAAGCCACAGGTTTTCCAAAAGGACCACTGAAACATCCCGTGGAGCATAGGTCCCTCCACTTTTCCAATAGGCAGAGCTGTCACGTCTTACTGAGTGTTGTAGTTCAGCCCCGATCGGGACCAGACTACGCAGTCTCTCTCTCACTCACCCCACCCTCCGAGAGAATAGGGGGAGACAATAGAAGAAAAATGGCTCGAGGTTTGAGATAAGGACGGGGAGAAATCCTTAAAATTACCGTCACAGGCAAAACAGACTCGACTTGGGGAAAAGTATTCATTTATTTCTAAAACTAGCAGGAGAATGAGACAGGGAACAAGATAACCTCCCCCCACCCTTCTTCCCGGGCTTAACATTATCTCTACCACCTTCCCCCCGCCAAGCAGCACAGGGGGGAAGAGAGAATGGGGGTCGCGGTCAGTTCATCACACGTTGTTTTACACTGCTGCATCATCATCGGGGGAAGAACTCCTCACATTCCTCCTCTGCTCCATCGTGGGGTCCCTCCCATACGCCACAGTCCTTCGTGAAACTGCTCCAGAGTGGGTCATCTCTTCCACGGGGTGCAGTCCCTTCAGAACAGCTGCCCCAGCGGGCCCTCCACGGGCCACAGCCGCCTTCAGGCATTCACCTGCCCCGATGTGGGGTCCTTCACGGGCTCCAAGTGGATCTCTGCTCCTCCGTGCACATTCATGGGCTGCAGGGGGACAACCTGCTCCACCATGGTCGTCACCACAGGCTGCAGGGGAATCTTGGCCAGGAGCCGCATTACTCCTCCCCCTCCTTTTTCACTGACCTTGGCATCTGCAGCCGTTCCTCACAAGAGGCTGGCAGATGCTTCTCAGGATCCTTTTTACATCTTATTCACTTCTCATTTTCTCTCCACTTCTTGCAGCCAGGCCAGGCCGAGTTGGGCCCAGCCGGCTGCCCGGTGGGAGGCCAGAGGGTGAGGCCTGCAAGGCACACAAGGCTCGCACCTCCCCCTCTCTGCCCCTGCTCAGCTGCTTCACATCTTCTCCCTTTTTTTTTCCTGTTTTCCCCTTCTTAAATACATTATCGCAGGGGCGTTATCACAGGACATTCTGCTACCAATTGGCTCAGCCTTGGCCAGCAGCAGGTCTGCCCTAGGCCCAGCCGAGTCCACTGAACCAAGGGGAGCAACTTCTAGCAGTTTCTTACAGAAGCTACCACCTTAGGCCCCTCCTTACTAAACAAAACCAGAACACTGACTCAACACAAATATTTCTGAAATAGAATAGTTTTCACAGAAATGGCCCTCATTTTTACAAATAAATTATCTAATCTAGTCTTAATCTGATGTATAATTTATTAAATACCTTGTTAGGTGATTCTATCTTTAGCTTACTGTAAACTCATGTAATTTATTAAAACTGTCTTTTATGCTCTCACAGTGCTGCTTTTTCTTTCTTAAAATAAGTGGGAAAAAAGGCTTTCACGCAAGTGAAGTATATCTGGAAGTAATTACAACTTTGGATGTTGTTCTTCACACACAAACAAGAGAATTCTCATCTCCTAATGACCTATATATCAGATGCTGGATACTTCAAGTCAAGACCAAGTTTAGTCCTGAAAAAATAATTATGTTTAAAATTATCTATTGAAATTAAGAAAAGATAGGAAAGAACAATTTTTTTTTAATTCTAAAATATCCCCTAAAATGACTAGGTGTACATTGATTACGTCTCCAAAAAATTTGCTAAATGTAGAATACCTTGCACTTTTGCCTGCCATGAGTCACTACAACTCTCCAGCTGGAGCTCTGTGTTCCCAAGGCTTGCATCTTTTTTTTTTTTTCTTTTTGTTATTAAGGATCTATAGCTTTATTAAAGTTTATCAATATTTGGAATAAAGGAGCCTGGGAGCATCTCCCACTGAACAGTCTTGCATCTCTAACTTCTTTCTGTTCTTTGTATCCCTTTCTCACCCATATGCCTATGTAGAGCTCTTTCTTGTAACATATCAGCTGCTAAATCTGACACCATCACTGCCATTACCTAAAAAAAAAATTCTTAAAAACAAAATTTGATCTCACAACTGATCTGTATAAAGTTTGTCTGCATGTAAATGAGCCAGATTATTATATGAAGTCTGATTTTATCAATATTGTTCAAAAGAAAAATCTCTTTCCCTTCATGCAGATAAATATACATATTGTAAATGTGTAATACTGTGCAATGCAATGCTAAGTATAAAGGAAGAACTAATGATGTAACTGTTTGTAGGTATGTGGTAGTGAAGGTACACTTTCTCCTGCAATATAAGCAAAATGAACCTACTCACATCATGCAGTAGGTGCATATTCCGATGTTTACTCACATTTCTCTTGCAGCCTAACACGATCACTTTGCATGCTAGCAGTGACCTCTGTTTTGGTGTCATGGTGGATACCTTTCTGTCATGTAATAATGGACGAGTATTGGCCTCTCAGGAAGGAGCAACAAGGAGGCTTTAGCAATTCCTCCATCCCCTGCTCCTGTCAGAGCTTCTCACAGAGGAGTTCGCCTCGCAGCAGGGAACTGCCTTACACTAGCATAGCAAGGCCTAGACTGGCAGTCTGCAATTTGGCCGTTTCCATAGTTTGTGCAATGCTGAGGGACAGCACCACCACCATCTGATAATCCAGAAAAAAAATATCACAATAGATAAACACTTACTCCCAATAAAAATGGGAACTGACTTCCAAAAATTTGGCTGTTTGTTTGGTTTATATTACTGAGTTTTAGTTTTGTATTTCTCATAATATCTCTTTAGTATGAGACATTATAGGAAGATGGGGACAAAATTTTTAGCAGGGCCTGTAATGATAGGACAAGGGGTAATGGTTTTAAACTAAAAGAGGGTAAATTTAGACTGGACATAAGGAAGAAATTTTTTACAATGAAGGTGGGGATGCACTGGAACAGGTTACCCAGAGAGGCGGTGGATGCTCCATCCCTGGAAATATTCAAGGCCAGGTTGGACGAGGCTCTGAGCAACCTGATCTAGTCAGGGATGTCCCTGCTCCTTGCAGGGGGGTTGGACTAGATGACCTTTAAATGTCCCTTCCAACCCAAACCATTCTATGATTCTATGACATTTGTTTACTGAAGACAACAGCCCTCTGCCTGCACCAGACAGAAGTGCAGTCAGAAGTTTAACAATTTAATGGTTCCTATCCTAACTAAATGAGCCTTTTGAACTTCATTCTTGAAGACTAGCTAAAGAAAATCCAGGGACAGGAAGAAAGACGATCAAAAGTAAGCAGGACTCCTAAAAAATATGTTTCTTATTTCTTGAAGCCAGCAGGACTGATTATTTTCACATGATGAGGCCTCAGTTCTGAGTACAGCAATACTTTTTAAAGCCAAGATTCAATGTTAGTGGGTGAAACACACCATACTCAGCTTACTCTTGACCCAGCTGCAGCTCTGAATAAAGTTACTGATAGAGGATCTACAGCTTATTTTCCAGCTTATTATCTGTTAGTGAATATCCTAAAATACTTTAAAGCTGTTGATTCTAGAGGGTTTTTTTTTCAGTCTATTATAAATATTTTTTGCTAAAAATATGACTCTCACTCTTTCTGTAGGTTACAAAACTCCTAGCCTCAGACATGTCTTGTGGCAGCAGGATCCAAGGTAGGTATGCACTAAAAATATAACAACCCTTCCTAATTATTTCTAGAAGCGTTGCATTACAACCATATCCTAGCTACTCCTTGTGATAAGAAAGACAGCAAATACTAGGATCAGATGTGCAATCTAAATGTAATGTATTATTTTATATAGTTCTCCTGTGACTGTCCTTATATATATATCCCCCTCTAAGTAAATTGAATCAGCAACCCTCTAACCGATGTCAAAATTGCTAGCTCATTACAAAACTGCTTTACTTTTTATGTAAATAGATATGATTTTGTGAAGAAAGTAGCATATAGGAAATATGGCAGCCCAACTCCAGAATCCACTGGCACCAAATGGTTTTATACCAGTGGTGAATCTTTCTTGGGACAAGACACTAGATAGAGTGAAAGAACATATACTGCTCTGTTCTTCCCCAGTTGCCAATTAATTTTAAGAAATAGTTAGTGAAGGTTCATAAACCAAAAGAAAAATATCTCTGGAAAAGAAAGAAAAAAAGTTTTTGCTTTCTTTTGTTTTATGTGTATGGTGGAATTGCTGAAACTTTTAAAATGTCCTGAAATAACCATGAAAGAATGTGTCAGAGTTTTTGTGGCAATGGTTCAGAAATGTGAAACTATTGTCATCTTGACATTTGCCTCTGATAAACATGCTATGCACATTAAATCAAAATTGGTGTAAAAGTGTGCCATGTGACAGGATAGCCTTTGCCAAGTGGGCTGACCTGTAATGAAAAAGTCAATCCTCTTCCCCTTTTTTTTTTCACGGAAAAAAATATAGCAGCAATAATATGGGTAAAAGGCTCAATAAAATCTGTCAGAATTGATTTCTAGTGACACATAATGTCTGGCAATCTAAAGCTTTATTTTGCCAACTGTTTAATCTGTACTACAAGTAAAAGTGTTCCATATGCATAACTTCCCATTTCAGTGATGATCCTGTTTAAAGATTTGTTCCAGCAGCATTTATTTAATGACCTTTATAAAGAATTTTCTCATTCTTCTGTGGGTTATATTTAAACTAGGGAATAATAAAAATAAAATGCACAATGGGAGGAAAAAAATCTCCATTCCATTACTTTTTTTTTTCAAAAATATAATTACTTCTTAGGCAGCATTAATGAGGAAGCCTGGGAATAAAGGCATTCCGATGTTTGAAACAATAATATACCAATGTTCATTATTTATATCCTTGTGTCATATCGTATGTTTTTTTCACATAATACCTGTGAAGAAATCTCACACACACTGCAATAGCCACAGCTATAGCTCCCTTACTCTATTGATTTAAATATCCTTTTGCTTCTCTCTCCTCAACAGGAAGTATGAGGTCATTGTTATAGCTCAAACATACGTCTTGATTGAGCACTATTCAAACCAGATATACACCGTACTTTATATCATATTTTGAATTATTTATCTGTCATGGGAAATAACAGAAGAGGAAGGAGTTAGCTGGGTGCTTGAAATGAATGTGGCAAAAGCATTAACATGCGGGCCCAGCTGCACAAAATCAGACATTGAGTCCTGGTACAAAGGGTCAGAGCCAGCGATGGAGGTAGAGCTCTTGGTAATACTGGGAGAGCAGAGAGGCTCATAAATCCAAAGAAAGGCTATCACATCCTATAAACTCAGTATAGGTGAAAGAGAGAAAGAGAGAAAGATTTCCAGTGGGCCAGGGAGGATGGCTACCTAAAACAGATGTTTAAAACTGAAGTGTGCACTCAACCCCACCATTCAAAAACTTCTATATACCGTACTGAGGAAAAGGTTAATCAAGTGTGCTGTATGGCTTAAGGAAATGCATAGAGTGGCTGACTGATTTGATTCATATGTCCTAGTGACAAAATTCTTTCCTGGAGATCCATAATGACTGGGCTCTTAATTATCTGGTGTCTTTTTATGTGCGTGTGTATGTATTTGAAAAAATGGCCAATAAAATGTCAGCCAAGAAACACACTGTTCATTCCTTTCAGGTTTATTTTAAACCTATTGCACTTAGGCTCCAGCTGAATCAATTTTTCATGAATATCTACCCTAGTAGATTACACCTCAAGACAGTTCAGATCTCCAGAGAATTAAAAAAAAAAAAAAAAAAAAAAAAGATTTATCAAGTAACAAGTAACACCTCAGGAAAAAGAAACAGGGTTTTTAATTGCTTTGTGTGCTCCATAATTGAAGGCAGGCACCTTCTTGAGGCACTCACTGCCAGGAGGAGTGTGACTCCACTTGGCCTTGCCTAATTAATCCTGTGATACAAACCTTCTGGCTTCAATTTTCACATTTCTGTCTCTTTTTAGAGGTGATAATAAAACTAAAAATTTATGTTGGTTACTGTATGACTATAACGGTGCCAGCAGAACACAAATAAAACCATATGGATGAAAGAGACCTTGCCTTCCCATCCCTGGCTTCTCTGTTCTGTGTGGAGTACAGGGACACACTTTGTGCTAAGAAGAAAAGGTAGAGAAAGATTCTCTAGCAGGAAGGAAAGCTCAGGTCAACTGATTCTTGTGATAGTTTTCTCTGCTCAGATGACTCACTGAAGCATATGTCTTATTTGTTTATTGACAAGATCTCAAAATAGAAGTACACACTCTGGAAGCTCAAGTGAGCTGGCTACAAATCACAAAACTGCACAACAGCTCTTAATGAAAGACAAATTGTGCAGCTTAGCCTTTAAAAAGCAGTCAAGGCTGTTTGTGCAGATGCCTTCAATCTTAATAGCTTACATACTGTGACCTGTGCACACTCCTTACCACTGCCTACTGAAAGTAATAGACTGTCTTCATTTTCCATGGAATGTAAGGAACTCACTACTATCAATATTATTACTAACATTATGAGGCAAGGATTTAATTCTTGGGCACTGAGAAATTGTATGTAGACACACACAGAGACACATACGTGGCAGTTATAAAACATAGCAGGACAAATCCTGCTTTCGGTAAAATTGTGTCCAGTTTCATTTCATGATATAAAAAGTGGACCTAGACATCATTATATTAAGGTGGGAGGGTTTTATCTCATCAAGTGAACTAGAGGAATATTCTTCCAATAGAGTACCCACTCTTATTTGGAAGTTCTTGATAATGAGTACATTGCTGGCGATGCTCAGTACATTCTGCTCCCAAGACCCAACAATACAGTTCTGTACATTCAAATTCCTTTATGCAGTTGATCAAAGTAGGATTGTACCATAGATTTGATCATTTTCATCAAGACACGTACTGGAAGAAGAAGAGAAAAAAGAAAAATTACCTTAATTTTGCCTCTGTGTTGTTCTCACTCCCTCACCATGGTGTACTGATTAGAAGAGAACGGAGTGGCCTAGCAGCTTGCTCCAGACAGGACCCTTTTACCTCCTCCTTCATCCCACCCTTGCTACAGCTCTGATTGTGGCATACCATCTTGTTTTATTAGTTAAGTTAAAGTCAATGTGCCACCTCTCCTTACAGGTGAGATATTGGTGACACGTTTGTAAGATGTCACATGTCTCTAGGGGTTATATTTTAAAATAAATAATATATTTTAGGGTAACAAAATGCTCCAACAGCTCAGTGGGATTGGAAAATTAGGATAATTTTGCTGCCAAACAGATTGCTACTAAGTATTTACAAAATAGGTTTTTTCTGCTTTCACACTTGAATGTACTGGGGCAAAAGTTCCCTATGGATAACAAAAACCGTAGCCCTTGTCAAGTCCTCAGAAATTTCAAGTGCCTTTTCAAGACAAGGTGATTCTCCTCTGAATGCTTTTAAGAATTTGCCCTTGTGTCTGTAAACCCTGTTTTTGGAAATGGCATTAATATCACAGTTGAAATTTTCACCCACAAGCAAAAGACCGAGTACAGAAAGCTCAATCCAAGCACTTGTAAGCAAATATAAGAAGAAATCTATGGCACAAAGCGTATGTGATACGGCTGAGTGTCTTATCCGAGGCTATACAAGACTAGGTGGGAAGCATATCAGATGCAGAGAGAGACATTATTACCCCACATTCAGCAGCCATGATTGGGCAGGTCTTCCTAGGGAACAACTGCTGAACTGTTCCACCAGTACATTTGGAGAAGAGATAGGGTTTGTTTTGCCAAATGTTTAAGGAGTGAAGAGATGAGCAGACTGCGATTTTCAGGGGGAGAGGGGGAGGAATCCTGTATCAGTAAGAATAAATTTTAAAAGGAGTGAATAAAATGGAAAAAGTTCTTATCACTTTAATACAGGATATTCTAGAGAAAAAGCTGATATATATTGAATATCTTACGTATTTCCTACTTTAAGAGAATCTAGATTATTTAATGTCATTTTTAATAACAGCTCTGAAGCCAATATACTGTGTTCTATCAAATTTTCATTAAGTATTATGCATAACTTGTTGCTGATCTGTAGGTATTAGATCAGGTCATGTGCTTTGAGCTTCCTTTTCCTTTTTTTTTAAATAAAGTGTCAAAATATTTCTTTTTAATTTGCAGTAATTCTATATAAAAATGTATGTGCCATCTAATTGCCAGATTAGTCCCTGTGAATGGGGCTGCCCTGCAGTGCTTTTTCCACTGCATCCTGCTGAGGGAGATATGTTGAGCTTTTTAAGGCACAGACATGGTCTACATTATCTCATGGTGAGAACCATCTCCCTTTTCACTCCTGTCTTCTCATCCCCACCCCCAGGCCTCAGGACCTCCTTCAGTTCTGGCATTTATTGCTAGAAACAGACATATTGCAATAGCTTCTGCAGGGTCTTCAGGTGTCTCCCGGGATTTAAAAAAAAAATAATTTTGAATTCAGACTATTTAAGAAACTGCAAAAAATACCCATTTTGTTTCTAATTCACAGCAGCACATGCAGGAAGTAGGGGATAGTTGGCCCTTTGTTCATTTCTTGAGATAGCAGGATTAGGCAAGTACACAGTTTTCTGAACGGAGAATGACGCTTGGTCTCCAAGGCTGCCTTTCACAGCCTTCTCAAGAACAATGTACATTCTTCATATACAGTGTCCCACAAATAGTTGCACAGAGAAGTGGGTTAAGCTTGGTTTTCTTCTTCACTGTAATGTTTGGTCTCCAAGACTTTGTCTAAACTGCTCTTTTGATGGAAAACTTGGGGATTTTTTTATAAGTAAAAAATTGTGTCATTCAATCTCCATCTCCCATGAGGAATTGTACTATTTCTAAATGAACTATATCTTTGGTTGGTTGGTTTTGTTTTGTTTGATTGTTTTTTAAGTTGACACATTTTCACTGGAAAAAAAAAATTTCCAACCAACTCCATTTCCAGGCTCTCAAGTTACCAGGCACGTTGGATTTTAATCTGGCCACAGTTAATAGTAGATTTGTAACCACAAGTCCATGATAAACTTTCAGTCTTCCAAAAGCATATCAGCTAAGTCCTCTCTTAGCAAGTCCTACTGCAGGTAGACTCTGAAGCATCACACTCTGTTAAAGAGAAGAAAGTGGTGGCTTTCCAGCCACTGTTGGGAAGCCCAGTAGTGGTATCAAAATGGCCCATATAATCTAGGGTGGAAGGGAATTAGACTCTCTTGAAAAAAAGGCCCATTCGTCCAAGTCCTGTTAGCTGAAGACTAACAATGTCTCCAGCAGTGTTGGCATGAATGTGTGAGAGGAAGAGGCAAAAAAAATGATAAAGTATATTCAATATAGCCTTTTAGTCCCAGATTTTGAGGCCATCATGTTTGCACTTGGATTATATATCTGAAATATTCCTATTATCACTCTTTGAATGACTGGACTCTATGTAACATTGTACTTCAAGTTAGGGCTCATATACCATTCTAATTGCACTTCTGTTTAATGGTTTCACAAAATCTTTCCTTTTATGCCATTTAATAACACATATAATTTGTGTGTGATGGGGGTTTTCTAAAGTAAAAACAAGAAGTATAAAATTAGCCTACAATTAACTTTTTCCATATGGGTATTTACAAATTTTTTTGGAACATATTTTTTATTTTCCATTAATCTAATTTAAATAACTGAACTGTTTTAGAGGCTATGGTATATATACACTTAAATGTCTGTCAAAGGTGTCATTGTTTCAGTAAGCAGTTAAGGAAGCTGTATTATGTCATATTAGTCAAAACTAATGTGGATACTATTCTGAAGAAAAACTGCACTCAAAATTCAGTATACATGCAGTAACTTACAGCAAAATGTATTACAGAAATAAGGCAAATAGCCTGAATAAAATGTAACAGATTTGGGAAATCAGAACAGAGGTTAAACTTCAGTGTAATCTCATTACATTAAAATATGAAATCATACTGATTATCTCAACCCTGTTAATGTTGCTATGCACTGACACACATGTAGTAAATATGATTATAATTAAACCATTTATGGTTTTTGTTCTCCTACAGGATTAAAAAAAGGAACGGAAGACCTATTCTATTTGCGCTGCTCCCTCCCTGCCCCCAAATAAAACATTTTCAAAGTTTATGCAATTCTGGGCAAGTCAAATGTATGTAGATTATAAAGTGTTAGAGGGATTCACAGATGTTATACAAATTATAGTCCCAAATCATGACCCAGTTTGCATGGCTATGCAAGATAGGAGGAAGAATAAAGGAATAAAACCCTCCCTTATTACTAATACCCAGGGGAGCTGTAAGGGGTGAATAAAAAGAATAACCACAATTGGGAATCTTGCACTGTGTGACCTAGTTGCACCAGAACGTAAGAGCTCAGGCACGAAAGGGAAAACCAGGAGACTCATTGTATCTTTGAGCCACAATTTGCCTCCCCGTTTACTTTAAGGCAATGCAAAAATATGCTTGGCTTTGTTCAGAGCTCAAAAGGAGTCACAACCCTGCAGCAATTATTTCTGTGAAAAGTGTTTGATTTCTATGAGCAGTATTGCTATTTCTTTGAAAGACTAACTTAATACCAGTGTGTTATCCTTCATAATTAAGTACAATGCTTTTGGTGGTGTCATGTCTTTAACAATTAAGACCAATTTATAAACTTCATTTTTTTCCATGTAGTAGTCAGAAGAGATTGGACCCACTTCCTGCCATGCCTTTCTCTTTTATTGCAAACAGTTCCAGTTTCGGCAGAGGCTTAGCTTTGCAGATGAACAGATTACTTCCATCGCATTGAAATGCAGCTACCTCAAGCTAAAATACTGACTTGTAAGCACATGATATATAATATTATATATAGAGCAAGTTATAGAAGCAATTACAAAAAAAAAATTACAAGTTGTTATTGGCTATATAAAGAAGGAACAGTATTTTTCACATGCATGGTACAATCCTCTTTTTTTTTAAACATTGCACTTAGCACATAAGAGTTGTGATTATATGTAGTAGAAAATTATGATAAAGGGATCTTACAAAAAAAGTACTTTTCCCTCTAACCTTAACAGGAATCAGACCCAGATCATTTAGATGATGATACTTAACCCTCTATCTTTTTCTTTTACTTTTCTCATGTTCATATTCTCTGTGTTCTGCTGATAACCTTTTCCTTCTCTCAAGGAAGAGGGTACAGCGGAATGTATGTGTTGTGTTCTTTTCTACATCACTTAAAGATGCAAAGCTTTAATCATGCAATACCCAATAAAACTGCCTAACTGCCTGTCACTACTGTTCAAATTCCTAAATGATATTAGGACCTTTTTTTTTTTTTGGCGGGGGGGGGGGGAGCAGGGGGAGGGGCAGGAGGATTGGGGAGGGTATTGTGAAAAGTCTCTTAGTTTGGCTGGAATCTTCCTTTGTTTCAGCTATCTGGTTCGTCTAAGGAGCACAGTGGTCTCTTAGAAGATTCTGGAAGTTACTAGTGGTGACACCCACCAATTTCCATTATATTTAACTAACTATCTAACAACAGTCTGAATGTTCAAAAAGTCATCCTGAGATTAACTTCCAAAAGCACAAGTTCTTACTGATTTAACATCATCCTCCACCCACTTTATTAATTTGTTTCATATAATCATGAATGTCATCATGTCTTAGCACTAATGTTTTTCAGTTGAACTCCCACTAACAGCTTTTAAATCTCCACTGGATTCAGTGGGATTTTGCATGCTTCAGTGCTTGTGGAAACAGTACCCTACACTGTGTCCCGTCTGGTGTTCAAGCAGGCTTTCTCGTACGATGTTCTTGCACTACGATTATTGCAATGGCTGCTCCAATCCTGTTAGGACTTCTAAATGAACTGTAAGGCATACTATAATAATAAATAATAATGTAGTGAATATCATAAAATTACAGCATTCCTCAGGCAAAACACTAAGTCAATCAAAGCAGAAAATATCTGACCTGCATCCAAACTTCAGCTGTGTTACTGAATTTCTGGTCAGAAGACATAATGTATTAATGCCCTGCAACTTGCCCTGTGCTCACTTTAAAATTTATATTAAGTAGATTGTTACATTATGGTAATGTACTAAATTACCTAAAGCAAAGTAATACAATGATTAACTGACCATAAACATTGGTTTATGGTCAGTTTATAAAGTATTACAAAGATTAATATTATGCATTTTCATAACAGAGGAAAATTGCAGGATGAAATATCTATGGATTGACTTGGTGCTATTAAGAATAATAAAATAGTGGTATAACTCACAACAGTCTCAAGTTACAGCTTGCAAGTAAACTTTGTTTTAAATCATCTTTGAAAATGGCAGAGATATTCATAGTTTTTAAAAATGCCCAAAGCTTTCCAAGCATAGAATAACGGTTTCCAGTATATGTTTTCTAATATATAATGTATCATTTTTTTTTTTTCCCCCACTTTGTTATTCAACATATCATGTCAGATTCTGACCTGGCATAGCTGCTTTGATATCAGAACCGTTTTACCACCTTACCCAAGACAAATTTGGGTCTCTTTTTCTCAGATTATAATATTTGTCTCAAAAAGCTAGACACAGTCAAAGTTAAATGCTTTATGAGTTAAATTCATTTAATCATGCATGAATTTAAAAAAAAGCTTTTTACCTGTTGTTCCAGGGTTTCATCTGGTCTGTCTACGAGTTAAACTCTACACAACCTAGATTTTTTTTTTTTTAGGGGACAGAGACTAAAGTTGGGGGAAAATCAGGAAACATGGAGTGAGGAATCAGACATGGGATAGGCAATAGGAAAGGCTCTTTTACAAGCTTTGAGAAAGCAGGACCATTCTGGGCCCATCTCAAATGCATCCATATTAATACACACTGCTTAGGGAGCAGTAATGTCTGTATATAGTTGGAAGTATGAAACACCTTAAACAGCTGCAATAGCTTGATAGAGACTCTTTAGGAAAGTCAGGAAAGATGAGGAGCAGTAGCTGTGCTCTTTATACCAAATTGGCTGTACTGCATGCACACAGGTCTTCTATCAATGGGTGAGGCACATGGAGGACTTAGGAATCAAGATGAGGAGAGAGGCCAGAAAGGGGAATATTGTGGTGGATGTGTGCTACAGAACTCCCAGTGAAACAGAAGAGGTAGACTGTGTCTTCTTTAAGCAGCTGGAAGAAATGCTCCTATCACAGGCTCTTGAAGTGAACAAAATTTGGGTTGTTCAAGAAACTCACAGGAAGTGTCCCACATGAGAGGCTGATTTGAAGGGCAGAGGAGCCCAGGAGAGGGGATCAGCCTTTGACGACAACCTTTTCAATTCATAAGAAACATTCATCCTAATCTTACAAAAAAATCCAGGCACCCATAGCAGGAGGGACAGTTACAGTTGAGAAAAAAAAACTCTTGGCTGAACTGAAATGCAAAAAAAAAAAGAAGTGTACAGGATGAGGAAACATGGAAAGGCTACCAAGGAGGAGAACAGAGGCATTGTGCGGGCACACAGGGATGTAATTCAGAAGGCCAGATCTTGTTTGGAGGTAACTGGTGAATGGCATGTGGAGGGCAGTAGAAAGGACTTCTGTAAACATGTCAGAAACAAAAGGCAGATCATGGAAAATGTGAGACTACTGCTGAGAGACAATTGACTTAAAGACAAAGGTTATGGAAAAGGCTGAGGAACTCAGTGCATTTTTGGCTTGGCTTTTGGTGACGATGTCTGCTTTCAGACTCCACACAGCTACGTGCCTATAGCAAAGCCAGCAACAAAGTACTATCCAAAGCAGTGAAAGCACAAGTTAGGGCCTACTTAAATTTGCAGACGTATGCAATACTCTAAGATCAGAAATTACACACAGAGTACTAAGGAAGATGTTAGTTGTCTGGCATCTTTGAAAAGTTGTGGCAAGGTCCTCAGGAGAGGTCCTGGATTACTGGAAAAACATTATTCCCATGATTAAAAGAAAGGATGGTCTAGGAAACACCAGGATGATAAGCCTCGTTTCAGTCCCAAGGAAAATTATGGAGCAAGTTGTCCTGGAATCCACAAAGAAGAAGATGATTTGGTGAATTCAGTAAAAAATTTACCAAGGAACGGATAAACATGAACCTCCTTGAAACTCCACAAAGACAAACTCTAGGTCTGACACCCAAGATACAACAGCAGAATCTGGGAGCCAGCTGGCTAGAAAAGTCAGTTTGCAAAAACAAACCTGGGGGTTCTGGTAGACAGCGTGTTGAACACAAGTCAGCTGAGCTCCTTGCACCGAGGGAGGCTCACCCCAGGACTGGGCTGCAACAACCAGAGCATGGTGAGCAGCTCAAGAGAAGTGATTATCCCTCCGCTGCTCAGTCCTTGTGAAGTCATGTCCATAGACCAGTTTTGGGTTTCCTAGTGCAAAAGAGATACTCACAAACCAAAGAGAGTGCAGAGGAGGGAAATAATGATTTAGAGGGTTCTGGAGTACTTAAGATGCAAGGAAAAGCTGAGGAAACAGAGTTTGATCAGCCTGAAGTCTGAGGGGGTCTTTGCAGCATCTTTGCACAGATGCACAGTGAAAGGAAAGAAGCCATAGTCACAATCTGCAGAAGGAAAATTGCAACTGGACTGTAGGAAAAAAAAAAAAAAATGCAACAAAAATGATCAAGCACTGGAACAGGTTGTCTGAGAACTGTGGGAAATCGTCCTTGGAGATTTGTCAAAGCTTGGTTGTACAAATCCCCGGGCGACATGATCCAGTTTGAGATTCATCCTGATCCAAGCAGAAGGCTGGACCAGATGGCCTCCAAAAAGCTCCCTATAACCTAAATTTTTATATTGTCCTACGAGTCTCCTTCTGTGTTCCCTCAGCCTTAAAAAATGCAGTTGGCTAACACTGCATTAAGATTCCACTATCTTAAAGGTTAAAAACAGAAGTTATAGTCATATTACTTCAATATAATAAACCTTAACTTTTAGAGAACCTTTTGAAACTCAGAAAATTAACATTAAAGTCTCCTTTCTTCCTTTCCATCCCTAACTTCAGGTTTTTGAGATGCTGAAGTGAACTCAGCTCACTTTTCCCAGCTTTTCTGTGCAATTATAAGGTCTAGAAAAATACTTCATTTCAAAATAAAAGCTAAGTACTACGGGATCAGGGACTTTCAGAAAAGAATCAGTTATCACAACGCACTTGATAAATTTGCAAGAACAAGTACATGAAATTTCTCATCTTTTTTATTCGTCTTATTTTCACTTTTCTTTGACTTTCTTGTAAAGCTTAGAGTCTAGAAAATTTTATAGTTAGTGTGATTTTTTTTATCATTATCTTTCCTGCTGTGTATTACTGCTTTTAATGAACTTTGTAATCTATGTATTTGATAATTTGTATAGAAGTTCCACTTGTTCATTATTAGTAAGTCATGTTAAACTATGTACACATGAGAGACTTTTATAATATGTCTTGGTTTAAGTTGGAATGCTGACGTTCTTGAGATAGTAACTACTCTTTTATTTGTGAAAAAGAAAGAGACACTATGGTCCATTATAAACCCAAGAAGTTAAGACAATAGCGTTGTTTCCATCTATACTGTGAATATACAGATTTCATCTGGCATTGATTTTCTGAGAGTTTAATGAGAGTGAAAGAAAGGCTTAGCACATAGATATGTGAAAAGATAGGAATAAGGAAGGATCAGACAGCATAATAAAAGCAATGACACTATGGTACTAAGAAAATAAGAGTATGTAAGCTTTTGGGGTTAAGTTATGGCTGAAACAAATTCACAGTAAAGATCAAAAATATTTTCTTTCTACTTGATTCTTCCTATGCACAGGGAAACAGGATTATGTACAGACCAAACAAGGCTGTACCACATTTACCTAACTCCTACCAAAAGAGGCAACATTCCAAGCCATAAATTTGACATAGCCATTCATCAATATTCCAGACACTTATAAGCCTAGTACCAGAAAGTTGTAAAATAGTCATCATTTTAGATATACATAACTTGTTGTGTAACAGCCCCTAATTATCTGTGGTATTAGATTAGGAAGTTATGAAAGTATCTACTGATCATTTCTTAACTTTTAACTGTAGACTTAGGGTACTATTTGCCCGTTCACTTGAACTTCTTTCCCCTGTGTGTTGTCTGTTTGATTTTGATCCTAGTGAGAAGTCCTTCTAAATAACAACTTGGCATGGTTTAGCCCCACTCGACAGCTAAAATACCATGCAGTCACTTGCTTCAGTAGGATGGAGAGGAGAATCGGGAAAGAAAGGCGAAGTTGGTGGGTTGGGATAAAAGCAGCTTAACAGAACAGCAAAGGAAGAGAAAACAGAGATGAAAAACAAAAACAGTAATAGAATATACATAAGCATGCAATATACAGTACAATAGCTCACAGTGAATTCTGATGTTCAGCTTCCTCTGAAGTAGTAAAACCTGCCTGTTAGCACCATCCCCACCTTATACACTGAGCATGATGTTATGGGGGATGGAATAGCCATTTGGCCAATTTGGGTAAACTATCCCAGCTGTTGGCTAATTAGTAAATGATCTCAGCTGTGTCCCACAGCCACAAGTGCCACCACCTTCAGTTCCTCTCCCAGCTCAGGTGAAAATTAACTGTATCCTAGCCAGAACCACGACACAACTTGATTTCAAAGTTTAAGGAAATTAACTGTAGGGTTCCCAAAATGTGCCAGATGGAGTACGCACACATCTCTGAGTATTGCAGTGTGCTGCAGAGTCAAACTATCTGATTCAGAAAAAAAATGGAGCCTCCAGAAATGTATAGTGTGAGATTATTTCAAGTAGAGTTAACTTAAGTTTTCCATCTAAAGTGCCTTGTGCATTGGGCAAGCTCTGATTGTAACCCAACAGAGAGACAGGATGCAGACAATGATTCATCCCATCCTGACTGAGGTGTCTAATATCACTCTTTACGGTTACTCGTCTCGAGTGGCTCATTCCTACTGTAAATCCTTCTTCTAGTGCAGTCAATGTGATGATCAGGCCAGGCAACAGACTCAGACCAAAATAAGCCTGTCAGAAAACAGATTAACTTTAATCCAGACCAGTAATCTGATGTAGCCCATAGTTATACCCAGCAACATGAAAGAGACAATGTCAAAAGGCTGAAAACAAGGAGTCAGAGTATAGTACAAGGCAAGACTATCTCTCTTAACAGCACAAGCTTGGGTTGTTTCAATCCTTTATGAAATTTTTGCCTAAAATAATTTTGGCAAATCTCCCTCTGAAAGTGAATATCTGTACAAATATCTATACAGTTAGCTCATACTGATGCCTAAGGGTTACAGTGCTAAAACTGGTGGCAAGAATCAAAACACCCTTTGAATCCTGGAAAATTTCTCATTGGCTGAAATGTTGAGAGCTGATGTTTTTGTCTGCCCCATGTAAATTATAAACATGGTAACTGGAAGGCATCTTGAAGCTGCTGCATTTATTACTACAGTTGATTTGTAAACATCACAATATTATACTAGATTTATATACACATTTGAAAATAACATATGTGTTATTTATTCATTAGGGAATAACATATGAACAGCATCACCTGGTGACAACAGCATAAAAAAAAAAATAACATCCATCATGCAGCCATCTCCTGTCAGAGTAGTTTTGTCTGGCAGCATCCCTCTCTTTCCACTCACACTGACACTTTCAGGAAGGAATGGAAGATGCGCTTGGTCACTGAGGCATTTCAGATATTCTTAGCCAAACTTCTCTGTCCAGCAATGGTTTGCCCAAGAGACACTTGGAAATGCTTATTCATCAGTGCAAGTAATAACGTTCTCTAGCTCTTCCTAAGAGCTCGCTACTTTCCAGACTACTCCCATCAAACACTCTACCTTGATGCATTTAATTAACATAACTGTCAGGAATGTTCATGATGCCCTAATTTGGCCCATTTCATATTTCATACTGGATGACTAAATTATAGGGTAAATTTGTCCATAAAATACTTAAGGCAAAAGCTGCACAGTGCAAGCAGAGAAACAGGACAGTGATAAGACTGGAATCCACAGAGAATATAAGGTAAGATGACTGGTTTTAAGGAGCAAGAACAATGAAATGGATGACAGACAGCTGGCATCAGCACAGCAGACATACTTGGGCGTAAGTACTAAAAGTGACAGGAAGCAGAATTACCAAAAATGCAGACTTAGAAACCAGTATCCCAGTTTAAAATTAGCACAAGAGAAAATAAGAAGGAATATTCTAAGGAAGGCTCTGTCTGAGAGGGAGAATAAAAAAGACATCTAAGAGAGACTTCCATCTGTAAGCGCCTCTTTTCTACTATAAGAAAGAAGACCTTGCCGCTGGTTAGTGCAGAGTATGAGCAGGTTTGGGAAGGTGGGGGGAAGTTACTGGCTTTCAGGTTAAAAGTTATAAAGCTTGATTACCATACTGACTATTTTGCCACCAATCCAGACTACATTTCTTTTTTCTCATTTAGGAAAAATTTACCCCACCTCCAGCTGCCTCAGCTATAGGCATGAGTGGGTGACTGAAGAGCTGCACTCATCATATTTCATTTCCATTGAGTGGGACAGATTCCCACAACACAAAAAAAAAAAAAAAAAAAAAGTTAGGCACAGATATCTCACGGCACCACAGAAATAAATCCAGGAATAGCAGTGTTTTCAGGCTCTGGAATTGATACAAACTGAAATTATTCTAGCAGTTGATAAGATGTATATCTGAGGCCCCTGAGTACAGTGGAGTTACTGTGAAGTTTTAAATTTCACCCTTCTGCATGTGTCATAAAAAGGCTAAAATCTTTCCCATGTATTATCTGAAATACTTGAATATAACCAGAAAGGGATTTTATTCCAAAGATAGATGTCATCACAAGTTCTGGAGAACTATTTTACTGTTTAAACTGTTCTTTAAAAGGAAAAAGATTGAACCAAGATTTTTTTCCAGAGTAAAAGAACAATACTTGGTTTATGCATGTCCTACCTACAAAATATGGTAATGTGTTGCCTTTCATTATGATGCCATGAACATAAACCTATGGTTTCTCTCTGCAGATCTCTAGTTTTAAAACAAGTTCATCATTTATTAGTTTAGATTGGTTCAGAAAATGGCCTTGTGTAGTTACAGCATGCACCATTAAGTACTGGGGAGCCTTAATAAAGCTGAAAAAATGTTCTAAGTTTTCTTTCTGGCTTGGACTTCAAAGGTGTCATGCTACTGGCTCTGAAAATTGTCTGGCAACAGACCAATGCATGCATAGAGGTTCATTCTCTAGGGGACACCAGAGAAGCTTATTAGTTAGCTCCATCAAGAGTTACTACTTTTAACTACTAAAAGTATATGCTTTGGTGACAGGTCATCACTTCTGCAAGTACTGCTGTACTGAATTCTGAATTGCCACCATACAGAATATTACCACAACAAAAGTGGGACCATAACTGGCAAATACTTTATGATTTGCTTAGTGGCATTTTATGTTGACTTCTTAAGGTCTGAGTTTCACATGTTTTCTCAGCAATTAGGAAAAAAAAATCTTCTCTAGCTAATGCTTATTTTGCAGAAGGTATTTGAAACCAGATATATTACAGCCACTTTTCTGGCAGCATGAAGGATAGCTACAAAGATGACAGAGTCAAACTCTTCTGTCAGATGAATGAACAAGGAGAAATGGCCAGCGAGTGCCACTTCAGAGGTTAGGCTGTGCAGAAAATTTTAAACTAATGGCACAAGAACTCTTTGGCTTTCACTGTCTGTTGTTCAAAGGAGCAGATTATGACCTGTACGTAGAAAAATATTGCCTCATTCCCTCCGTATATGCAAAATTCTTCTTAAATTGACAGGGGATCTGAGTAATGATGTTTTAACCACTGAAATGAAGAAAAGTCAATACTAAGAGTGCTTATACTTATCTTACTTGGGATTTTCACTGGTATTGCCTGGGTTTTAGATTAATAAATGTTGTTTTATATTTTATGTTCTGTGTTAGACAAAATGTCAGCAAGTACAATATGACACAATCAGCCACTGTGTAAATAGACACGACCTGACTGAGGACTCTGGAGTGTCTGCATGAGTTTTGCCTGGAAAGCTTTCATTTACATAACAATAACATTTACAGAGAATTTGTGTGTGAAAGTGTAGTTACCTACAGGCTTCCTAGCAACACCAGGTTAATGGCTCATTGTAAATTTACTTATATTATTTTTTTTTCAGGATTACCGGGGCTATGGTTTTACCTTGACAAGTCTTAGATTCCAGTCACCGCTCCTGTCCTGCAAAAGGAAAGGGACTTTGACCAGAGTTGAGATCTATACTAATATACTAAATTTCAATGAGATTTAAGGACAGGAGCAGACCACAGTCAGATACACAGAGACAGGGTGACTGCATATCTCATCTTTCCTTAGCACTGTATCCTTGGAAATTGATTTGACCCCACACCAACATGGTCACAAAATAAAAACTTAATTCTTGATCCCAAAAAGGGAGTGTACTGAATGTTTTATACATACATATATATATACATATACAAACTGTATCTTACTTATCTCAAATAAGGGGAGGTAGGGCATATAACAAGAAATGCTTGCAAAAGTCAGCATGTCAAATGAAGCTGGCATATGGCTGGCATAAAACAATGCACTAACACTGTTCCTTCTTTATGCAATCAATGCAAAGGAGGACACAGGGGTCACCATGACTCCTATTACCTTCTCTCATAGCCCCTCTTCTACACATACATGTCTCCTTGGTCATTTTGTTCTTGCTCTGCACTCAAAGTCCCTCACTGCTGAATGCTGCGGAGCTGGGTAGCATGTTTGTATTGAGGGCTGGCATTTTCTCATGGTTGTCAGGGCAGTCTGAGATTTCATGATTTTCATACCTTTCTGACAAATATTCATGACCTGCGACATTCTGGAGTCCTACATGAGAGCCGGTAGACTGAGTGCATGGAGTGAGCCTAACTGCACAGAGTGGAACAAATGTAATTAAAAGCTGTAAAGTCAAGCTAGGCACTGTTTAGGAGGTTAATAGAGAGCAGGAGCTCAGCCTGACAAAGGAGCCCACTAGCCTGGCTGACTCGAGCTGAAGGGCTGCACATGATTGCACATAGTGGAACAAATTTCATTACAGGCCTTGCGATCAACATTTTCAAAAGCTTAGTGAAATGGGTCAAGTTCACAAGGATAATTTGGTTACTACAAAAACACATCCATGATGTTTGACACTTTTTTTTTGCCATCAGAGTATTTTTGAACTTTGAAGTCCCAGCCCTGCTATGACGTAATTGTCCAGGTTCACTCAAGTGTTTACTGTGTTTGACTAAAGCATCTAATTAGATAGACTAATAACTGACTCTATTCTTACAGTTTCAACATTCAAAACTGCTTTCTAGGGCGACAAGGAATAGTAAAGGGGTAAAAAAGCCTTTACTTTGGATGTACTGGAGGAATTATTAATTGTTTCGATAGACAAGTCTGCAATCAAACATTCCCCATTAGTTTTGAGATTGAAAAAGAGGAAGATGAAACTCTAATAGAGATATTTCAACACGCTGGAGGG
This sequence comes from Chlamydotis macqueenii, assembly GCF_036417535.1. Lineage (NCBI taxonomy): Eukaryota > Metazoa > Chordata > Aves > Otidiformes > Otididae > Chlamydotis > Chlamydotis macqueenii. Next base: position 29,787,136 of record NC_141557.1, read on the forward strand.
AAGGGATGTCATCCAGAGGGACCTTGACAGGCTGGAGAGGTGGGCCTGTGCAAACTTCATGAAGTTCAGCAAGGCCAAGTGCAAGGTCCTGCACATGGGTTGGGCCAATCCCAAGCATAAATACAGGCTGAGTGGAGAATGGCTCAAGAGCAGCCATGAGAAGAACTTGGGGGTACTTCTCGTGGACAAGAAGCTCAACATGAGCTGGCAATGTGAGCTTGCAGCCCAGAAAGCCAACCACATCCTGGGCAGCATCAAAAGAAGCATGGCCAACAGGTCAAAGAAGGTGATTCTACCTCTCTGTTCTGCTCTCATGAGACCTTACTTGGAGTACTGCATCCACCGTGGAGCCCCCCAACATAAAAAAGACATGGATCTGTTGGAGCGAGTCCAGAGGAGGGCCATGGAGATGATCAGAGGGCTGGAGCACCTCTCCTATGAGGATAGGCTGAGAGAGCTGGGGTTGTCCAGCCTAGAGAGGAGAAGGCTCTGGGAGACCTTATTGTATCCTTTCAATACTTAAAAGGAACTTATAAGACAGATGGGGACAAACTTTTTACCAGGGCCTGTTGCAATATGACAAGGGGAAATGGTTTTAAACTAAAAGAGAATAATAGATTTAGATTAGACATGAGAAAGAATTTTTTTTGCAATGAGCATGGTGAAGCACTGGAACAGGTTGCCCAGAGAGGTGGTTGATGCACCCCTGGAAGCATTCAAGGCCAGGTTGGATGGGGCTCTGAGCAACCTGATCTGGTTGGAGACGTCCCTGCTCCTTGCAGGGGGGTTGGACTAGATGACCACTAAAGGTCCCTTCCAACCCAAACTATTCTATGATTCTATATAGATATATGTTTGTGTGTGTGTGTGCTTGTGTGTGCATGCATGTCTACATATATATATATATCTATCTATAAAGGATGCTTATTTGCTGATTATTTTCCTTTTCCATTTATTTCTACTGAGATATAAAAGGCTAGGCTAAGTCAAGTTCAAGTCCTTTGATTGAGATTCCAGACTTTCCTTTTCTCCTCTTAATAATTTTTTTTTTTTCCATTTAAGTGCAACTACCCTGTGACTTTCCTCTTTCAGAGCCTGCCTAATCAAGAACATACTCTGGTTTATGGAACATGAAGGAGCATAGAATAGCTTATCTTGCACATCCTGGTTGGTTTGGCATTACTGGCAGTGACTAAAAAAAAACCATAATAGATAAAAGAGATACAGGTACAAAAACCAAATTATTATAGCAATGCAGGCTATTTCTTTTCCATTTAAAAAACTTCCTCCAAGTTTTGTTCTGAGGTAGATGACACATAAAGCATACTGACTTGGTGGTACTAGAGGGTGACAGACAGGGAAGATTTTCCCTGAATACGTTTACTTTTAGTAAACAGAATGAATATATTCCCCTGAAATTATTTATCTAATTGTTCTGGTTTTGTTTAGTAAGGGGGGACCTAAGGTGGCAGCTTCTGTAGGAAACTGCTAGAAGTCGCTCCCCTTTGTTCAGTGGACTCAGCCGGGCCTAGGGCCCATTGCTGGCCAAGGTCAAGCCAATTGGTAGCAGAATGTCCTGTGATAACGCCCCTGCGATAACGTATTTAAGAAGGGGAAAATAGGAAAAAAAAAAAGAAGAAGAAGATGTGAAGCAGCTGAGCAGGGGCAGAGAGGGGGAGGTGCGAGCCTTGTGGGCCTTGCAGGCGTCACCCTCTGGCCTCCCGCCGGGCAGTCGACTGGGCCTGACTCGGCCCGGCCTGGCTGCAAGAAGTAGAGAGGAGATGAGGTGTGAATAAGATGTAAAAAAGGATCCTGAGAGGCATCTGCCAGCCTCTTGTGAGGAACGGCTGCAGATGCCAAGGTCAGTGAAAAAGGAGGGGGAGGAGTAATGCAGCTCCTGGCCAAGATTCCCCTGTAGCCTGTGGTGACGACCATGGTGGAGCAGGTTGTCCCCCTGCAGCCCATGGAGGTCCACGGAGGAGCAGAGATTCACCTGCAGCCCGTGGAGGACCCCATGCCGGAGCAGGTGGATGCCTGAAGGAGGCTGTGGCCCATGGAGGGCCCATTGGGGCAACTGTTCTGGAGGGACTGCACCCCGTGGAAGAGATGACCCACTCTGGAGCAGTTTCACAAAGGACTGTGGTGTATGGGAGGGACCCCACGATGGAGCAGAGGAGGAATGCGAGGAGTTCTTCCCCTGACGATGATACAGTGTAAAACAACGTGTGATGAACTGACCATGACCCCCATTCCCTCTTCCCCCCTGTGCTGCTTGGGGGGGAAGGTGGTAGAGATAATGTTAAGCCAGGGAAGACGGAAGGGTGGGGGGAGGTTATCTCGTTCCCTTTCTCATTCTCCTGCTAGTTTTAGAAATAAATGAATAGTTATCCCCAAGTCGAGTCTGTTTCGCCAGTGACAGTAATTTTAAGGATTTCTCCCCATCCTTAACTCAAACCTCGAGCCATTTTTCTTATATCATCTCCCCCTGTTCTCTCGGAGGATGGGGGGAGTGAGAGAGAGACTGTGTAGTCTGGTCCCAATCGGGGCTGAACTACGACACTAATAATTTCTCATATGACTTCAATTTTCTTAAGTATGGTAATGTGCTATTGTTTACACAACTTTTCAATAAAATAAAAGACAATTAAATGTTTAATCTGATCAAAAATGTTTATGCAGAGATTTGGTGAAAATACTTTCAGTAGTTGCAAAGAGTTGGATTTTGAAACCTCCTTGTGCATAACATACTACCACTTCTGGGAGGCACAAAAATTTAATTACCCCATTTTACAGATGGAGAGCTGAGGTACCAACCTCAGGTTGGCAAGTGGTTAGTATCATGACCCACTGTATTAAAATCAATGACATTAGTTGTGTATGAAGGTGCTCACCAATCTGAAAGATTTCACAATTTGTCTCTGAGAGACAAAGTGGTTTGCCTAAGGTCTATAGCCTGAAACTCAGGAAACGCTTAAGCATGTCCTTAATTTGTAGCACGTGTTTAAGTGTTTTTCTGCAGCAGAAATAGAGAATCATTGATAGAGTTTAAATCTAGGTCTCCAAAGTGTCAGGTCATTTCCTTAATCATAAGGCCACCTTGGCTATATGTGATAAATGTTAACAGGAACTGAGTATGTCTTATGTCTGCATATTTGCTGGGGTTTGTTTTATTTTGTTTTACAAATGTAACTGCAAGGAGATGAATCCTAAATTCATTTCACTTTTTATGGAAAGATATGGCTGAAGCATGAAGGAAAAAAAAAAAAAAGCAGACACAAGGTAGGACACAGAAATCCCTAAAAATGAGAAGATGAAAAGGTTGCTCTTATCCCAGCAGCATAATTCATAACCAGGCCTGTCATCTTTGTTAATACTATGTCATGTGTGGTTCCTACAGGAAGCTAGTAATGCAGCAGGTATCATCAATTTCTTGAAATGCATTCATAACCCACATCTGGACTTCAATATATTTTTTGTAGCTCCAGCAGTAACATTTGTCAGAATTGCTCTTCTGTAGGCAAAAGAGTCTCTGAGTATGGGAGATGCTCTGTCTCAAGAAAAACATTCAAGAACAGTTTCATAGAACACATACAGCCCATTTGATATATGTGAACCAAGAATGAGATATCTCTTCTTCTACAAACACCTGGCTCCATGCTGACCATTTTCACTTACAGTACACCAATCTGTAAGTAGAGTATAAAACCCAGTTCCCCAGGAATATAGCTGGTATGGGATGCAGAGCTCCGGGAGAGGTAAAGAAGGAGATATATTGTATCAATGGCAACACCTGAAGGATGGAGCACTGATGTGAACACTGAATGTCCATGTCTGATGATCCCATTCTGTTGTAGGGATTCTTAGGGATACATGCATGTTTGATCTAATAGCATTTTAAACTATATTTTCTTATAATGCTGTGTTTTTCTAATCTTACGCTAAACATCTTCAAGACTGATAAGGAAACATTTACTTCTTATTCAAGGTGAATGGTACTTTCATCAAGATATCCAGGAGAACATGAAACACAGTAAAGGTTGTTCTGGGGAGTTACTCGCTGGTCTTTGTAGGTGTATTATAGAAAAAAATACAGACTAAAAAGCAGCTACAGGAGTATAAAGGTTATGTTGCAAGCCTCTGGCTCTGAAAAAATTTGGTCATTGCCAGCAAGTCTACTGTACTGGACAGGTCAGAGTCCCTCCTGCTGAACCAAGGTGCCAACAAAGTAACACTTGAGGCCCTGGCAAAACTGTCACATGTCACATAGCAAAAAAAAAAAGGGATCTGAGAATTACAATAACAGTAAAAAAAATAATACTTCATGTACTTTATTCTCCAACTCATTAAGCTGCTTCTTACTACTTTATATTTGTATCAGAGACAGTGCACTTAACCCTGAGTTTTTCTGGTAGATAGTATGGCTGGGACATTGGAGAGTTTTGGTGATTAAGGAGAACTCCCAGCAGCTGCACGCAGACTATATTGGGTCTTTTTCATGAACCTTAAGCAAGAAGTGACTAACAAATGCTATGGCTGCCACTTCATATTCTCAGAACTGGGGATGGAAAGTTTGCTGTGAGAGGCACAAGGGAAAGAACTCATACTGGAGTCAGCTCAGCTGTATGTTGCCCTCTATTAATATAAGCATATAGGAATTTTTCTTAGTGACATAAAGAGTAGCTGACCAGGGACCAACCATGAAAGATTGTTCTGTGATTGGCATTACTGCAGAAAGTTACAGTTCACTTGCTGGACCACTACTCATTTCTGCATCTGCTACGTCAGACATAGTCAGGAACCAGAGCCACAGTATCTTAATTTTTAACAAAAGACAGAGACGTAGTGATAGGACAAGGAGTAACGACTTTAAACTGGAAGAGGGTAGGTTTAGATTAGACATAAGGAAGAAATTCTTCACTGTGAGGGTAGTGAGGCACTGGCACAGGTTGCCCAGAGAAGTCGTGGATGCCCCATCCCTGAAAGTGTTCAAGGCCAGGTTGGATGGGGCTTTGAGTGACCTGGTCTAGCGGAAGGTGTTCTTGCCCATGGCAGGGGGGTTGGAACTAAATTATCTTTAAGGTCCATTCCAACCCAAGCCCTTCTATGATTCTATGGCTCCCACAAACAGTGAAATTATTTTCTGTTATCCTGTCTTTTTTATATCACTCAAGTAAGAAGCTGCTTCAATAATGGGATCCATCCACCTGTCCCTTTCCAGTAGAATTTGTGAATGACTTCATCACTTAGTCTGCACACTACATGTAAAACCTTCCTTATGGTGCAGTCTACTATAAACAACAAATTATCATAACACTTCTCAAAAAAAAAACCCCAGAGATTCATGCCCAGAAAACATTCTTTCATCCATTCTTTGGGGACATAGACACTTGGATAATGTATATGCCTTGTGTGCACTTCTCTCCCTAAATGCAGCAGCTGGAATGAAACCGTCTTTGTAGATAAAGTTGATGTTTTAATTTTTTTACCCTCAAGGACAATATATAATGTAACTTTTCAATTTTCATTAACTGTGGCATAGGTTGCTATAAGCTAAGCTCTCAGATATGACTAAAAGTAAAGCAATGAAACTCTACAGAGGAACATTTCAGCTAAATGCCATCCTTGGTGTTTCATGGCAATGCTAAGCTGGGATGGCACTACAGTAATTATGTGTCTCTCCAGTTGTTCTAATAGCAAATTCATCAAGACGATGTCCCTTTTCCCCCCTGTTCTCAATCCCATGCCCCTAGGTAGCTAAATTGCTGGTGTATCTTAATTGAAAATGTAAAAGCATCAGAATTAATAGATTTAAGAGAAATAGGATGATACTTGGAAAGAAAAGCTAAAGCTAAATACACAGGATGGGAGAAGAATAATTCCAAAACTATAGCATTAGAATAGCTTCTAGAGACATTGTAACTTTGGTGACTTAACATAGGTAGCTCAAATACTGGAGAACATACTGAATATATTAGGCCAGACAGACAGAACCTTTTCTATCCCAAACGTGAATATTGGTGCCTGTGTTGAACTGACTTCTGACCCTGTCCCTGGTTGATGTACTAGTCATAGGCTTGGTTACATCACCTTTCAAAACAAAGTAGGTAACACTGTCTTCTATCAAGGTCTTATTAGAAGCTAGCATGAAATTTCTAATTACTGGAAAGGTGATACTAAATATTACCAAATCAGAAACAGTCATAATATGTATGATTAAGATGTCATCTAATAACTACTGTGCTTGCTCTTTGAGTCAGTTGATTATACAATAAGGAGCTTTGTTAACTAGCATAGGGTGCTTATGAAAATGAAGACCACAATTTCCACCTAGCCTTCTGAAAATTAATTTTATATACATTAGATAAATTTCATCGGCTCAAATCTGTCTGTCTTTAGGCAAGTCTTCAAGCCAACAATAGATCTCACATGGCTTGCAGAAGTAGAATTTCATAGTTTTTATTTGCAACCTACCTCTCAAAAATGTAGCTAGATCTTAGGACACCAGGGTTTCTGTCTTGTAGGACCACACAGAAATAAGAATGGTTTCCCCATTTCTGCTTCTTCCTTGATAAATTCAAAACTAGGAGAAGAGGAAGTCCCTCTTAAAACAAAAGAGTTTTCAGAACAGACTTTCACTATGGAGAAATAGTTCTTATAACCAGAGAACTGATGTTTAGGCAATATCATGTACTATAACCCTTTACTGTTCATGTTAACAACTTGCATGTATGTTGTAGCAAGTATAACTTTGCTTTTTCTTTGTAAAGCCATTGCACTGTGCATTTCATGGGAAGTGAGAAGGAAATTATGCAACTAACAGTCAACCAAACTGACTCAAATAAGCATAACATATTTAATACAAGAGATTTATGCAGAGGACCTGTCTTTCCTATGACGTAAACAACATTAATTTGTTTTCCTTTATTCCTTTGGATTTTTAAGTATTTCTTTCCCTAATGCTTTGAGACATCTCTGTGCTGACAGTGAAACTAACCTGTAAGCTTCTACCAGTGATCAAAATGATGCTGACATAAACTTAACATATCTTTAAAACATAAACAATGAACATATTAAGTGTTAAAATAAATGTACAAACAAACTTACCATCACATACCTAAAGCTCCTCCTAGGCTTCAGAGATTTCAAATACAATGTTCAATGGTCATCTCCCTTGATTAAAATAGATACAAGGCACCATTTTCTCCCTTTTCAGCCCAAACTGCATAGACTTACCAACTTGCTATTGCAGGGCAACTTTTGGAGTGAGTGGAACTCCCAGTTATTGTTCTTACTGTCACAATCTGCTTCAAAGGGCTCGGACTCACATATCAGCTTGTCTGTGAGAATGCTCAGTGCTAGTCCTGCCAGTCCATAGCAAAGGGACAGTGAGATAATTGTAGTTTAAATCTTTTCCAGATAATAGTCTCCTGCTTATGCCTAAAAGAAAGGTCCTCTTGAGCCCTCAGCGTTATAGAGGTCCAATGCCCTTTGCTTCCTCTGGGTTATGAGTCTTCACTGAAAGGGCTGGAATTGCCACTCATGCCTGCTGAAGGGTATCCAGCTAGCTTTGATTTACTTCAAGGCTTTCAAAAAGCATGTTAAAATTTGCCTGCTGAATGTTTGGCTTCTTTTCTTGTTGAAAAGCAGAAGCTGTAATCATAAATAATAGTACCTTAGTTTATTAGTGGCCTTACTAACAGTTGCATAGAACACTTGATAATAAAATAGCATTTCAAGCTATAAATACTAAATCAAGATGTAAACGAATTGTCTTATACCTCAATATAAATTGCAGATACAATACCACCTAAAATTCAAGCTGAGATTTAAGATGATTCCCAGATACTTAAATTCCAAGACATAATTTAATATGGGTTTAGCTAAAGTACTAATGTTTAATCGCTCCTTAGAAGAGCTCTTTCAACAGAAGACTTGATTATGCCTAAACTAGGCCGGAATGATATTAAAATTGTGCTGCAGAGCAATATAAATTTGACCTATCACTGATGCAGTTCCATAAAGAATGGCACCATCTTCATGAAGAGCCATTTATTTATATTTTGTGCAAACTTGATAGCTATTGAAAAAGTCTGCAAGGAAATAAGCTCTCAGAAAAAAGCAGCTGATATACTGAAAGCCTCTGAATTTGTTTAATCCATGTATTTCTTTTGTAATTAGATAACATGAAACTAAGCAACTTTAAATATCTGTTAATACAGATAGTTCGTTTTAACAAAACTCTGTAACATTCAGTTATAGTTTGGCATATTCAAGCTGGGCAAGACAGTAATCACAGTCAACAAAAAGCATGGCCTGCGGGGATCTCAGGAGGACACAGAGCAAGAGCATGAAGCACTTGGACCTTCATCATTTCCAAAGGGTGAGCTTTAACCCACTACCACTACATCCCCAGGAAACCTGTGTGGACTTCACTGTCCTTACTGGACACTTCGAAAAGCATAAACTAAGTCTTTTGTGTTGAAATTTAAACCTACTTCCTGTTCTGTCCTCCCTAAGGATAAATTATTTTCTTCCCTGAGTAAGTCTGATTTTTTTTTTCCGTGGTCCCCTTCTCCCTGGACTTCTCTAGACTGAAGAATTTTATTTTTTCACTCTTTTGTTCCTGACTTCTAACCAGCTTCTCTGGTCTTATTTGAACTCTGTCTCACTAGAATCCTATTATATGAAACCATGTATGGGTAAAGCTGAAGCTCTGTCAGTTCCAACCATGGAGGAGAGTTCACTTCATATATTTTGCAAATCAGGAGCAACTCAACATACAGCTTATTTTCCTTTTTTTTTTTTAAACAGAATGATACTGTTGACTAATGCTGAGTTTACTGTTCCCAGATCTTTTTCTGAACTGCTACTGAACAAGTTCCTCATCCTCTGTTTGCACAGTTGATTATTTTTGCCCAAGGGCAATAGCTTGTAGCTGCTTCTAATTAATTTCTTATGTTTTGCTTTTGCAAACTGCTTCTCTGTTTGTCAAGATTACTTTGGTTTCTAACCCTGTACTTCAGTAGACTTGCTGCTGCACATTGCAGTATCATGAGCAAAGGTAAAAAGTAAGCTCTCGTCTTTTATCCAGGCCATTAATGAAAACTCTGAACACAATCATAACCAAGACAGACCTTTGAGAAACATATCATTATGTATCTTCACAATCTTTGACTTCTACTCTCTTTATGTATTTATCACTCAGTTTTACAGCTGTTGTCTAGTAATTAAATCAAGACTATGATCTCTTGTCTAAATAATATATGACAGTGTCAAAAAACCTTAACAAAGTTATCTACTGCTGTTCTCCATTTGCCTAACCCGTTACCACAATGGAGAACATAGGAATTATTAAAAAAAATATGTGAAGATGCTAAGAAATATCACAAGTCAAATATTTACAATATGCAACTGTCTCTCCTCCCCCACCTTACCCCCCACCCCTCTGTTCCTGACTATTTTACAAGGCAATTTCACTTTTTTTTTTAACATTGTTACTGCCTTAAAGCAATACAATTTCTTCTACACCACAACAGGTCAGGAAGAGGCCTAAGGAGGGAGTGGTTTTCCCTGGTCCGTGAGAGCAACTTTCACAGAAATGACCGAACTCAGTGTTTGAGGGAATACACAAGAGCTACAAGCAGGAAATACTAAAAGTACTTAAGACTGTTCTCTAATGTGTACCGTCTTTTTGGATTTTCTAGGGCTAGAAAACCTTGCTGTTATGCAGGAGAACACAAATGGTCCATAAGAAATCTAATTTATTTAGGTGAAAATCCACTTTCTGACCCTGCTTCCAGTGGCCTTCCAGTCATGAGCAATTAGGATCCTCAGGTTTTCTGGTCATAAAATATGGGCCTTTTTTACACCATGACCCTCACTTTGTCTTGGAAGTGTATAACTGGGACAGTTTATGCAACCAGAAGCTATTACGTGTTTATGCATATAACCAGCTGCATATCTGCCAGAGAATGGATGAAGGCATCCATCACCCAGTCAAGCGATGAGATGGGAACTACAACGTACATCTTGCAAAGACTTCTAAATACAGAGCGTCTTTCATTCCCCTCCTCCAATGGAAAAGAGACTGTTTCCTCAGGTATGGAAGGTAACAAAGAGGACAAGATAAGAGAGACCTTAGGACAATCCATATGTTTCAGAAAGGGACAAAACTAAAGGATGCTAATAGAATATCCTTAGGAAGTCTTGCCTTCAGGCAGTGGATAAGCCTTGTTTTTTCCACTAGTTGATTAGCATTTTTCAGAGGCTCATTCAGCTCTTCTTCTGCTTCACATCATAGTAAGCTCACAGCTTGAGAGAGAAGTTCCCTTACAGACAAGAGTTACAGACTCAGTTACTTTCACCACTAAACTGGAGACAAAAAGTCATGCTTTTGAATTGGCTCCAAAATCCTAACCCAAATAGCATGGTGTTTCCTCAGGTAAACAAAAATCTATTAGTGTTATCAATTATCATGCCACTGGAGCTCTTATCCACAGTACTTATTTACAATTGATGCCAGTAAATCATCCCATTGCTAATCATTTAGACCAAGGTAATCAACATCCATACACTGTGCAAACAGCCCAAATGACACAGGTAATAAATCCATAGTGAAATTCTGCCTAAGGAGGAGTTTTGAGCTCCAGAAAAGAGAGCTCTACATGAGCTTTCCCAGATGTGGTAGGTTTTTTAAAAAAAATTGAGTAGGAGATTTTGAAATTACTATTTAACTCTGTGTTGTGTAATGCTACAGTATAAAAGAAAAAAAAAAGGGGGGATGCGCAATATCTTCCAACATGGAAAGCTGCTTAATAACTTTCCAATCTATTATTAATATTAAGAAAAGTATCAAAACAAAAGGATTCTTCCCCCTAGATGGGTATCATTTGGAGGAATATCCTGCAGACAAGTAGACTGACCTGAATCCAGCAGCAAATTAGCAAGTCCATAAAGGAGAACCTGGACACACCCAGTCTGAAGACAAGATCAAAGTCAGGGCTGGAGAGTTACTTTCTTAATTAAGGCAATTTGAGTAAAGATAATGAAGGTGGAAGTCACATTTGCGTAAAAGCAATTTGGCAGAAGGGCTAGACCTCTGCTTTACAGTACTTCAGATGAAAAAGGAAGACGCTATTAGTTGCTTTCTTTGTTAAGTGTTTGAATTAAAACCTTGGTGCCACTCATTTACTACTTGCCAGTAGCACTGAGTGAATAATTCTCTGCCTCTAATTTCTTTTACTAAATTAGTCTCTTTTTCTTCTCATGGAATATCCATCAGCAGATCATGATTTTCTCATTTAAATGTACTCAACAAATATATCTGAATTTTTACCCTGTGAACTGACTGCAAATATTTCAAATTCAAGCTGTATTGCTTATTTGGGATTGGTAAATCAGGTCACACTGTTCTCTCTGACTGAATGAGTGTGAGAAACACTACTTCCCGTGCACAAAGTTGTGTGTTCCCCTCAAAATCAATCTTCCATAAATGCTGGTGTGAAACAAAATTTGTGTTATTGCTTTTTATAAATCTTTCTGCTAAAAGCAAAACTCAATTGATTGTTCTTTCACCAAGAAGTAAATATGAGTGGGTTCTGTGTGACTATGAGCAAAGATAATTCGTTTAAGAGCTTTAATGATTACTTCTGGACATTTTTTATATTATTCATGCCATGCTTGTTTGTAGACAAAGAATGAATTAGAAAAAAAAAAAGTCTTCGATCCACATAACATCCTTACAAAAGACAGAAAAGGACCAGAATAAGAAAAAAACAAACAAAAAAAAATATAACCAGTTGTCGTGGTTTTGTTAGTGAGGGGGGGCCTAAGGTGGTAGCTTCTGTAGGAAACTGCTAGAAGTGGCTCCCCTTTGTTCAGTGGACTCGGCCGGGCCTAGGGCGGACCTGCTTCTGGCCAAGGCCAAGCCGATTGGTAGCAGAATGTTCCGTGATAACGCCTCTGCGATAACGTATTTAAGAATGGGAAAACAGAAAAAAAAAGGAGGAGAGAAGATGTGAAGAAGCTGAGCGAGGGCAGAGGCACAGACGGGGAGGCGCAGGCCTCATGGGCCTTGCAGGCCTCACCCTCTGGCCTCTCGCCAGGCAGCCAACTGGGCCCGACTCGGTCTGGCCTGGCTGTAAGAAGCGGAAAGGAGATGAGAAGTGAATAAGATGTAAAAAAGATCCTGAGAGACATCAACAGCCTGTTGTGAGGAACGGCTGCAGACATCAAGGTCAGTTCAGAAGTGAGGGGGAGGAGTAATGCGGCTCCTGGCCAAGATTCCCCTGCAGCCCATGGTGACGACCATGGTGGAGCAGGTTGTCCCCCTGCAGCCCATGGAGGTCCACGGAGGAGCAGAGATCCACCTGCAGCCTGTGAAGGACCCCATATCGGGGGAGGTGGATGCCTGAAGGCGGCTGTGGCCCGTGGAGGGCCCACTGGGACAGCTATTCTGAAGGGACTGAACTCCGTGGAAGAGATGACCCACGCCAGAGCAGTTCCACGAAGGACTGTGGTGTATGGGAGGGACCCCACGATGGAGCAGGGGAGGAATGTGAGGAGTTCTTCCCCCGACGACGAAGCAGCGGTGTAAAACAACGTATGATGAACTGACTGCAACCCCCATTCCCTCTTCCCCCCCTGTGCAGCTCGCGGTGGGGAAGGTAGTAGAGATAATGTTAAGCTTGGGAAGAGGGAGGGGGGGATGGAGGTTATCTTGTTCTCTGTCTCATTTTCCTGCTGTTTGTAGTAATAAATGAATAGTTTTCCCCAAGTTGAGTCTGTTTTGCCTGTGACGGTAACTTTAAGGATTTCTCCCTGTCCTTATCTCAAACCTCGAGCCGTTTTTCCTTATATTTTCTCTCCCTGTTCTCTCGGAAGGTGGGGGAGTGAGAGAGAGACTGCGTAGTCTGGTCCTGATCAGGGCTGAACTACGACACCAGTATTCAAAGGGGGAGGGGGGGGAATGCTGAATTGTACAGCAAATTCAGCAAAAGTAGAAAAATGCAAAAATTCAACCCCTCTGTTGTGCACCATTTATCAAAAACTGCACTTTAGCAAGCCAGGAATAAGCTCCAAACTGCAGTTTTTGTTTTCTTTCCACAGAGCAACAGGATTCTCGTTAAGGGGGTTCCTTGTGGACCATAATTGCTATGCTGTTTGCAAATGTTGATATAATTTGGAAGTGTAAAATTATTCTCACATGATGGCCCCATGGATTCAGCTAGTCCACTGTTGAACAGAGAACAAGCAAAAAGAATAGAAGAATATTCCCAAATGTGGTCATTTATTTTTACAGGGGTTTAACATCATAAACATAAGCACGTATTTTCTCTCTAAGTATTTTGATAGTCTGGAGAAACAAACAGATTTTCTGTGAGAGCAGTGAGGAGGAAATGAGTGATTACATGCAGATAGTGAATAGCATCATGGAAAAGCTCATCAATAAATAAAATAATCACGAACACACACAGGGCAGCTGTCCTAGTTCCCAGATTCTTAGATGTCTCTTCCTCTTTATCCCTCCTGACCTAGGTCAGGTCCTTCCCTTGCCTTTAAATTAGCCACTGCTCAGCTGTCTGACAGACCAGCCAAACCAAAACTAATTAAGTGCAGGCTAACTCGTGCCTCAGTGGCTTGCCCCACATTTTGGGCTCTGTCTCGCTGTTGCCCAGGTCGTATGCTGTGTTTCCTGCAGAGCTCTGCCCCCACAGCCCCTGAGAGGCTGAGGCACACACACCACTCTGCTCAGAGCCAGTCTTGCACAGAGACCAGCAGCGGCAGAGTCATTTGGTTAATCCATGAGTGTGTGTACAATAAACACACTTATATCTCTCCCTTATAGCTACAGGGGCAGACAGCCACTCCAGTAATTGTACTAGGCACATAAAACCTATTTAGGATATGTACTTTTCAAGACAACAGTCATAAGGAATATTCAATTTGCTCGACCAAAAGACTGACCTGACGTAGATTCCCAAGGTAAAATAGTATGCACTAAGGGTATGTATTTCAGCATCTTTCACACAAAATTCTATGGGGGCAAAAAAATACTCTAGGAAAGAATTATAGTTTTTAATTATTTTTCAGGGCCAAAATCTGCCGCATCCCTCAGACACCAGCAATCTCTAATTTGTTGATGTCATTCAGGCTCTGTGCAGCTTAAGCCACTCATCTAGGCACAGACCATTGCATGATGTTTGTCTTTCAATATTTTTATTAAAATCCTTGCCACTTAGCTATTGACATCTATTGTATTTCAAAACCGTCTCATTCTGAATCCCGACTCCAGAAGCATTAACACAGATATCGAACAAAGCCCACACTTATCATCACCAAAGCAATTATCTAAGTTTAAGTACTTAAATGAGTGCTTTCCCAAAACAGGAGCTCGAAAGAGCATATAGGCTAATAATAATAATTATTTTTTAAACTATAATATTTTTTGCAAGATTTGTTCCTAAAAAAAAAGTGAAATCAAAGGTTTCTAGCTGTCTATAATGTTAAAAAAAATTACCCATGGAAATGCAAATAAAAACACAGAAAGTCACAATGGAAACATTTTTTTTATGTATATATCAGCATCTCTGGCTTTCACACGGTTTTGCATAATGATAGGGCTAATATAACATAACAAATCCTAAACTGTTTTCACAAGGAGTGGAAAAAAGATGTGTAAAAGTATGCTCTGTCTTGCTTCCTTCTGTTCACAATGTATCTAAATACAACAAATGGTGTTCTTGCTCTTTCTGTCTGTTTCTCAATCTGTTTGGAAAGTAGCCATCATTCTGCAGCCAACCATAATATTTGACACTTCCTGACATCATGAAAGCCACCATCTGTCTATCATTGAAGCCCTGTACTTTTTAAAGACTGCTTGGCCTGATCTTTAATGAAGCTTCACTGTGAATGCACAGATCAGTTTAGATAGAAAACCGGGGACGTCTGACAAAAGAAATCTGTGCAAAATCACATTTAAGTTAGATTCAGTGACAAAACAAAAGGAAATATGAAGATCTTCTTGCAGATAGCAAAGAAAAAGTTCAGTTTGCTTTCAATTAGTCCAAGGTCCAAATTTGTCATGGAAAGTTTGGAGGATGAAATTGAATTCAGAAGAAAAGATTAAGCTCAAATTAAGCAGAAAGTGTTTTTACTTCCGTCAGCTAACTACAGTTTTGAAAGTTAAATATAGAAACACTTTCTGTGTTTGTAAGATGTATAAAGTATAGAATATGCTTTTCATTGGAAATTATCGTAAGATTTCATATTTAGGGATTACAACTATTTTCAGACATCCAAAAAGCAAGTTTTCTATGGTTTTGGCTCAATATATAAATTTTCAAGACTCTTTGAGACCAAAAAGGTAGAAATATTGGTTTAATTTGTAAAAATATCCTAGAAGGAAAGCACAAGCTTTTTTTGCCCAAGACATATCTTAACAGGAAAACGTATTCCCTGTGATTTTTTAAGGCATGTGTTGCTACCATGATTTTTGCACAAAGCAGTGACTCAAGGTGTAACAGATCTACTTGGTTCACTTAGAACAGATTTGGATGCAAAGCTTTAGAAACCTGGCTTGGAAAATCATGACCTTTGAATACTCCATGCTCCATTTCCTTCATCTACAAATTAATTCAAGTGTCTCCTCATGGCTACAGAAGCAGAACATTCTTTGCAGCCTTCAAGTCTGCTATACTTCTGCCAGGCTACAGCTCCAACAAACACACAAACTAATTCACGGATGGAGAGCCAGGACCCTCACCCCCTTCAGCTACCACCTCTCCTTTCCTCCTCCCTCATCAGCCTGCCCTCCTCCACCGGTGCTGAGAATAGAGATGAAGCATTTCCTGTACTTTTCTCAGTGCACCACCGGCAAACGTGGCTGGCCCTTCATCAGAAAATTCAGGTCAAGAGAGAGGACCCTGCACAGGCCGTGCAAGGGCCAAGCATCCTGCGACACACAACCAGCCTCTTGAGGTGACAGTGAAGAAGGCGGATTCAACAGGGCAGGAAGCTGCTTGAGGTCTCAGAAAGAGCTTCTGGAAAAGAGCTGCATCTCACTTCTCACCACTGCTACCGCTGCAAAGCATCGCTGCTAAGGATGCAATTAATGGGCGTGAGGGTATGAAATGGAAATGCCTTTCTTACTGACCATACATGACAACAATAATTATTATTTTCACTTCGGTAATTATCTCAGAGCTAGCCATAATAATTCCTGAAGCAAAAATTGAAGTGTGGTCCTGCATTTTCCGGTAAGAATAAATAGGAGCCGTACTGTTTGAGTACCTGTCCAAGCCCCATCTTCAGTCCTACCCCTCCTACTTTGTGCACCCTCCCACCCTACACCACAGTGCCTGGAGTTCATCCTCCCATCCCCTCTTAACCTTACTCAGTCTGTATTTCCTGCCCTCCTCTGCTGCCTTCCCAAGCCACAGCTGCAGAACTAGGTCTGCAAGACAGTAGCTGTTACGTGTGTCTTCAGGATGGGATTAGACAATAGAAAACAGGATCCATGAAATTACCTTTATCAGCTTCGAGTGGAAAGTATAGACTTTTTAGTATTTGGGGAACAATTTATGCATTGTATACTGAATGCACTGAAATCCCCCAAACTTGCAGACACAAGGCCATTTGCATCTCAGCTAGGTTTTGCATGAGAGCTTGTAGCTTCTCTGTGTTGCTTGTTTGTAGTATATGGCCACCAGGATTCTCTCTCTCACTCCCTCCCTCTCCTTCTCTTCTTTCCCCGTCACTGACATCTCACTATCTCACATTGTTTCATTAATTTACCCAAATAATACTCCTGTGAGGCTGAGAAGTGTTGCTGTCCCATCTCCTGCTATTATACTCTGATGACAGAGAGACAATTAACTAGCTTAGCACCATGTCGACTCTCGGTAGAAGAGCAGGGAGCTGAGTCCAGCTGTCCTGGCTTTCCAAGTCATAGGCTAATTGCCCCACCACTAGCTCCCATTGTGTCTTCCCCTTTATTTACCACCATTTTTAAATTTACTGTTTTAAAGAACTATATTCTATAACTTTTATGATCAGGCTTTTTCCCCACAGCCATTTTTAATCTTTTCACTGCTTTTTCTGCTATGTATTTTTACGTTTAAAAAAAAAGTCAGCTTCTAAAAATAGTCTCTGATTTGACACACAAATATAGAGCAATGGAAGTTGATTTTGTTGATTAGAAGACTTCACTAAAAGCAGAACTGGAGTCAGTTTAGAGTACAATAGACAGCAGAGTGATCATGCATTGTAAACTAAATATAATACGGCACATAGGTAGAACCATACATCATGGAGCAGAGATAGCTTTCTACTACCCAGGATGATAGTGATGTCATCATAGTATCATTACATTCAGTACTATGGAAATTACCTCTTCAGGCCTGTTGTAGTTTAGCCCTGCTCAGGTCCAAGCTACACAGTCTCTCACTCACTCCCCCCCACCCTCCAGTGGCATTCTGAGTAGCAGGAGGACCCACCCCCCTCCACACCCTCCTCAATGATCCACTGAGCATGATGTCACAAGGGATGGAAGAGCCCTTTGGCTAATTAGTAACCTATCCCAGCTGTGTCCCCCAGCCACAGGTGCCACCAGCTCCAGTTCCTCTCCCAGCTCAGGTGAAAATTGACTCTATCCTAGCCAGAACCAGGACAAGGCCCAAAATGGCATTCAAGGAACCCCCTCAGGGCATCTTTATACGTAAGCCTGAGGACAGGACCACATATCTTTGTCGGCGATATGGACAGTGGGATAGAGTGCACCCTCAGCAAGTTCGCTGACGACACCAAGTTGTGTGGTGCCGCCGACACGCTGGAAGGGAGGGATGCCATCCAGAGGGACCTTGACAGGCTGGAGAGGTGGGCCTGTGCCAACCTCATGAAGTTCAACCAGGCCAAGTGCAAGGTCCTGCACCTGGGTCATGGCAATCCCAGGCACAAATACAGGCTGGGCGGAGAATCGATTGAGAGTAGCCCTGAGGAGAAGGACTTGGGAGTGCTGGTGGATGAGAAGCTTAACATGAGCAGGCAATGCGCCCTTGCGGCCCAGAAGGCCAACCACATCCTGGGCTGCATCAAGAGAAGCGTGGCCAGCAGGTCGAGGGAGGTGATTCTCCCCCTCTACTCTGCCCTGGTGAGACCCCACCTGGAGTACTGTGTCCAGTTCTGGAGCCCCCAACACAAGAAGGACATGGACCAGTTGGAGAAGATCCAGAGGAGGGCCACGAAGATGATAAAAGGGCTGGAGCACCTCTCTTATGAGGACAGGCTGAGAGAGTTGGGGCTGTTCAGCCTGGAGAAGAGGAGGCTCCAGGGAGACCTGATAGCGGTCTTCCAGTACCTCAAGGGGGCCTACAAGAAAGATGGGGAAAGGCTGTTCAGTAGGGCCTGTTGTGATAGGACGAGAGGTAATGGTTTTAAAATAGAGGGGGGTAGATTTAGATTGGAAATTAGGAAAAAATTTTTTACGATGCGAGTTATAGAACACTGGAACAGGTTGCCCAGAAAGGTGGTGGAGGCCCCATCTCTGGAAACGTTCAAGGCCAGGCTGGATGAGGCTCTGAGCAACCTGATCTAGTCGGGGATGTCCCTGCTCCTTGCAGGGGGGTTGGACTGGATGACCTTTGAAGGTCCCTTCCAACCCTAACCATTCTATGATTCTATACACCAGCTTCATCCAAATCCTGTACCCAGGGAACTTTCTCCCTATGTGCTGTACACTATAGGGCAGACACAAAACACCAACTGGGTTTTTACCATTCCCTTGTGAAACACACTGAGTTGCTCAATAAAGGAGATGTAACATCATTTATCTGTCAGTGAAATACAAGAGAGAAAAGTAGCAGTCATTAGTACTGTCTCTTCACAGTAGAAAAAGGAGAAGAATAACAATCTCTAGCTGACATTGCAAAGTGAAAACAAAATGGACTTTGTCCTTGTCACCTCTTTGTCTGGGAGTGTTCCAGGATTCCAAATTAGCAGCACTGATCCAGGCCTCTATTTTGGATATTCCCCTAAATGATACCAAATTCAAAACGATCCATATCTTGTCTCATTACTGGGTAGGAGAGAAGGGTGCCATCTACTGCAAGTACCAGTGTCAGACACTTGCAAAGATCTTCATGGCTCTAGACAAGGAGTGGTCAAGTGCAGGGAAAACAGGGTAGGTCTGCAATCCAAGAAAAAGACGTGAAGAGGACCTAGAAGCAACAAATGTAAACACAACTGTGTAAGAAAGCAATTAAGTCATCCAACCACATACATAATAAGTGCCATCATCCTCTACACATACTTCATTCCTATCACTCAGCAAAACAACATTTAGTTGTTCCTAGGTTTTCACTTCCATACCAAGAGCAAGATATGATTTTATATAGTACTTCCATTTACTATGGAATTAAGACTAATGTATTTAAATATGGGTACTACCACTTTTAGAACAGTAAGCTGCATGGAAAAATGATGCATATTGATTAAATAAAGAATACATTATTTGGAGCAGCTGTTCTGGTTTGAAGATTATTTTTTTTTTCAATATTGATTACAACCTCTTAGTTTGTTTTGTGTCCAAACCCAGGGCAGACTAATCAGTATCAGTCAAAGACTATTTTATACCAAAAATTACAAGGACTAACAAAGTTAGTCATGGCCATGAACAGCTAGGATAACTGTAATATAGATTTTGGTTATGCTCTTGACCAACAAGTTATTCAGAAAAAAAAAAAAATGAAAGCCAAGCAACCCTTGCTGCAAGTAAGGGTTGAAAGTCTGATGTATTCAGCCTTTGAATCTGGAGGTCATGAAAAATTGTTGTCAGTCAGTAATGGATGTCATTCTTTCATTCTTAAGGAAGAAAATTCAGAATACAGCTCTGCTGAAATCATGTTGCATGCCAGTAGTGATAGCAAACCTTCTTGCATAAAGACCTACTCAGTCTGGTACCAGATGCAGCACAGGACTTTTCTGTTGGCATATTTTTCAGATTAAATGAATAATTATAGAGATGAATTGGATGGAAAGTCAGGAGATCTGGTTTAAATCCTACAGCCGCCACTCTGCATTGCCATGTGCTGAATGCTCAAAATCTCTGTGCCTTGCCTTCCGTTCTCTCAGATGGGGATGCTGATATTCCTTTTTCTCTTTCTTAGACTGTCTTGTTCCCTTAGAGCATAAAACCCTCACAGCAAAGACTGCTTCTCCTGTATCAATTCAATGCTTGCATCCTTGGTAGAATATGTTACACACAGTTGTAAGATAAATAATCATGGTCCAGTTCCTAATTCAGCATTGCATCTATCGTAACAATCTAGGAAATCTTCTTGAGAATATTAATTTGAATGGACTATAAGAAAGCTTAAAATGACAGCAGAGTGACTTGGGCTGGTCCTGTTAGGTGTGTGTTGTCTTTAATGTCTGTCACTACACCTCCTATTAGATGCTGAAAAGATCTATAACATTAAAAGATGCATCTGGCACCACCTTCATTTATACTTAAGGTTTTCAGCTCTAGAACTCTTTCCTGACTAAACATTTGTGAACTAGGGAGGAAAGAGAGTAAATGCAGAAAGGAAGGAAAGAGGACTTATTGGAAGTTAAATTAATTCGTGTTAATGTCTGAGTTCCTTCTGGAGTTCGTCCAGTCACAAACTATTGCTCTTCAGTTCAGTCCTGCAGTTCTATTTCACTGTGGTTAGACGGGATCAATTTCTATGCTCTTTCTGTCCATTGTCAGTTTTTCTTCCGTTCTCTGTGTAATTAAGTGTCTGAGAGACTCTTCTCTTCTCTGAGAGACACTTCCGCTTCATAGAGCGGACTTAAAAATTATTGATGTTATCCAGAAAAGCAGAAATTTTATGGAAATACTACAGATAACACAGCTATCTTCATGTTGCCCACGCATTCAGCAGGATCTGAAGATGCTGCCAGCCTGGTGCTTCAAAGGATCAGGCCCATAACTAGTTCAGTATTTTGTATTTATGCAACGGAAGTTACATCCTGAGCTAGATAATCTACTGTATTCCCCATGGAGACATCCCAGCATCAACTACGTTTACTATCTCTATTCCTGTTTAAAGGTGTCAGCCTAAATTCAAGCAGCTGTCAGCTACCTAGTGGACTTGGCTCTTTTCTAGTAGTTAATTGTGCAGACACCATTGATTGGGGGTATAGGCCACTTGTGCAGTTTCTGCTTTGCAGGAAAACAAAGAGGAAGAAAGAGAGGAAAATAAACCCATTCATTATATATAAGCCAGACACAACAAATATAACCTCAAAGCTATTTGTAAAATTAGCTAAGTGTACTTGCTTAATGTGCAGATTATTTTCCATATCTTGATAGTGCTATGGCCAAGATATGCAGCAGAAACAGAAATGAGATGTAAGCAGTTTCATTTCAAACTTGTTTCTGATTTCAGTCAGTTTATTTTATAAATAATGTTCTGAGGAGACCGAAACCTTTCAGAGAAAATCAGATTCATAAAGTTTGATGGCCAGAAGGGAATGTTAGTCTGACCTCTGTAAATCACAAGCCATTACATTTCATCCAGTTAACCCTGTATTAAGCTCAATAATGTGTGTTAATGTGTGATCATGAAAACCACTCCATAAACACATCTAGTAATTTTCAAAATTGGAAAATGGGAAGCTCACAACACAATTAGCAGAGAGTGAGAAGAAATCTAGACTTGCTTCCGAAACTTTCCAAACACAATTAAGTTCTCAGCAAGAAATAAAATGATATCAGAATTTTTCCCTGCTGGTGCAGATGTACGAGACATATTCTCCTTTTCTATGTCACATGTGAAAGACTGCTATCTGGAGATAAGGGATCCCTCACCCTCCTTGCTGAAGTTGTAACCAGAATGTCTTCATCAACATTATGATACTGAGAAAGACCTTTGCTCCCTCAAATTTCAGAAGTCACATACGTGTCTGACACAAGCAGTGGGCATGACAGCATGCACCGAGGCCGTGGCAGACACACTCCTGTGAAGCAGCGGGCACCCCTTCAAAAGTCATTGACCCTCTATGGGATGTCACTCTTTCCTCAGCAGTGACTGGGCAGTCAAACACGCATGACCAGCTTTGAAGACTTAAATCCAATAATACTGAACTGTATAAGGCAGTGATCTGGATGGTGACTAGAGGAACGGTGTTTTCGTTAAACGGATCAAACTCAGCAATAAGATTCATCTAACTGCCTCTCCTCACTTTCACCAGTGCTGACTTTCCAAGTTTTTCTTCTTAACATGTGCTAGGTTGCCATGCCTCCAGCAGAGCCTTAACCTATGTGATTTCCCACTGCCATCACCCATGTGTTTCCCACAGAAGGGTGTTTCTGACACACGTTTATCAATATCCAGACATCTAGTATCAGAGCACGGTATTTGCTTGCTTCTACAAAGATTCAGAAGACTTCAGATGTCAAAAAAATTATAGTAAACTGAAATTTCCTATCCTTTAAATCTGACTAAGCCAAAAGAAAAAGGTGAAACAAGCTTAAGTGATCTGAGAATCATATTCCTCCCCCATCCCTGTTCTTTTTTATTTCTCCCAGAGAGGAAGATGGGCATTTGTTTGGTACACACAGAGTCTTTTTGCAAATCTGACTGATTGCATATTGGGCTTTGTGTGCAACCACTTTGATTTGAAAGAAACTGCATTTTTCAAAATAAAGCAAGGAGAGCTGAGATGGGAGAGACACAGCTGTATGAAGCTCTGTGTCCCAGCAGTGGGTGTGGTGGGTCCTCCCCTCCTCCAGTTATTTGCTTCTTGGCTTTTATGCCTTCAGCAGTTTCCTAATTGTTTCTTTTTAAAAGTAGGGGCAACTTCGGGGAAGTTTCTCCCTTACAGTTGCTGCCTCTGCCTAGCAACATTTTTTTTTTTGTTCTGTCTGGAATTTTGTCTAAGAATAATTTGAAACCCATATTTCTGCTGATATTTGCTATAAGGCAGAATTAGCAAAATTTTGCAGATGCAGACAAACAATGTTTGAACTAAGTTGTGGCATCAGAAAGGACACCCACAAAAAAGAATGCCGCTTTTTTGTATTCTCTAAACTAGCCTTTTAAATCTATAGGCAATTGGCACCTAGGCCTCTTGAGAATGGCGTCCCACCTTTGCAGCGGGCACAGTGCCATCCTAGCAGATGGGCATGAGTGTTGGCATGCTGAGAATCAGTATGTGCATCACATTTGAGTACAATAGGTCAGCCTCTCATCCAAGTATGTGGGAACGAGAGTGTCTGTGCGGAGCTTCTGTGCCAATGGTTAAAGGAATATACCATCGTTAAGCCAGCTGAAGGAGAAGATTCGGGTTTTTTTTAATTAAGTCGTGTTTTGTATAGCTGCCTGGGAACATCATTTCTTCTGCAATGCTGTGATTCCTGGATCACTGAAAGAAGGTAGAATACATACATGTATACACACACATATATAGCCCAGCCAGAGAGACAGCATCTTGCTTCAACAAAGATGCATTTTTGCCCTATTTGGTCTTCCTGCTCAATGGCTCATCTAGATTCAAAAGCCAAATCTGTAGAAGCCAGTGTATAATTTCAGCTGAATAGACCCCTAAGAGCACTACAGTATTTGGCATGAAATTTGCAATGGAGCCCTTTAAGGGGCTTTCCCATCCTGGAACCAACAGAGCCTAATTTTGATTCAGTGACAAAAAAAAATGCACCTTGCTGACATAATAGAACGGACTTTTTCAAGCTCCTTTTTCCAATCACATGTAGAAAGTTATTGATAACATTAGGCACACTTTCTACACTATCTTCTACCAAAATAATCAAAATACTTTCCAAGCAGTATGGAGGCTCAGGGCATTTGGACTGGACAGATTGTCTTATCACAATCTCTTTCAGTATAAAATGTGGGTAGCAAGTAAGATTGTCATTGTCAGTCAACAGCTTCTCTAGCAGTGCACATACAGTAACAGCAAGCCAGCAGCATTTGATTGTCTAGAGAGATGATGACCACTCGGACTTATTGATGTTCTTCAGCCTTTTGCATTTGAAACTGCATCACAAGGTGCATTGTAATTCATCAAATTTCTTCCCTATGTCACTGAATATTCTGTTTAGACTTTCAAAATGCCAGTCCTATTGGAAAAGTAGCCCGTTCAGCCCAAACTGAATGTTACCTCTGTTGCGACCAATTTTAAGTAGAGCTATTGAAGAGATTTTTTTTTTTCTGGATGGTGGAGATAAAACACCTATTTTTAACCTCATGTATAATCATAGCATGATATTTTAAAATTAACTTTATGACACAGTCATGAAGAATAATTCTGAAACTTTTCACTACCCTTCTAGTTATTCTTGAGAAAACAAGAGATTGACTATAATGAATAAGTGAGCAAGTGACATGGAAGAACTAGAGTCATATTTCAGGCTTTATCTCTTGATATTATTCGAGTTATTAAAAATAATAATAAACAGCTGAAATCAGATAAATACAGAAGAAGGACTCAAGTCTATGTCCAACATCTAAGCCACCAGAATGTGAGCTCTATGGATGCAGACTTGTTCCCTGGAGGGAGCTCTTTTAATGAAATTTATCAAAATATTTTCAATTGGGAAGAAGTATATTCTGGATTAAAGCAAATAATAATCAAATCTCGTAACAGCATGGCAATTACATTTTACACAGGTAAATCTGTTGTAAACCACAACATGTCCTTATATCATCAAAAGATTACCATACTTCAACGGTATGATTTTCAAATCAGCCTATGAGAGTTCAGTAGGTATAACTTAAGCTGTTCTTATTTTACTTCTGAAAATCTCCCCAATATTCTGCCTAGTGGCCTAGACGTACAACACAGACACCAACAATAACTAAGTAGGGTAAGGAATTACTAGTCTTACTATATCTGCTTAGGACAATAGGAAACACAATTTCCAAGTGGCTTCCTGTATCTCTCATAAGAAAGGAAAGAAGAAAGCATGACCATTAACCCCTACATTTATTTATCTCTATGGTTTAACTATTTTATTAATAAAAGCTGGAGAGGGAGCTCACAGGGAAGGAGATGAAGTTTCTGAGTACATCATGCCTGCATTTAATGGCAGGGAAATAACTATATATAAAAAAAAAGAAGAAGCAATTACATTCTTTAAAACTTCAACATTTCAGTTACTATTTGTAATAATATTACATATATAACATGTGCATATAATTTGTAACAATATATAATGATATGATGTAATAATATAATAACATATACTACCATATAATAATTATAATGCTAACTCATACTAAATGTTCTGTATTGTAACTTGTAGAACTAGCAAATTCTTCATGATTCAAAACCATACTATAGCACTGAAACGTCAAATCCTTCTTGAGAAGCTGAGAAGAGGATGTCTTTTCTGTGGTAATTATGCAGTGGGCAGATTAGCAGAATGAAAATTAACAAGCTTTTACTGTATCATTTACTTAAGTCTTTGTATTTCAGACTTTACTCAAGTGAAGAGCTCCATCTGGCCCTTATAGTTTTAGTAGTGCTAACCATACAATAACTGTTTCTTCATTTAAAAAAAAAAAAAAAGTGGAATTAGAAGTACCACTACATTGTATGACATCATTGGTTTTTCCTTAGTCCTTCAAAATATGACTGATTCTTAATTTGTTTTTAAATAATTAAAATTATGATGACAAATATATTTCTTAAAGTATCTGCATTAGTTAAATACCCAGCTTAAGTTGTTTTCTTCTCTTTTTTTTTAATATCTTCCCAATGCCCTCACAAATAATTATTTTGTTACCTACAATAACCCAATAGAGCAAGAGATTACTAGTCCTACAACGTCAGCTTGGGACACTAAGAAACATGCTTCTATGTGGCCTCCTATGTCTCAAGAAATAAAAGGAGAGTAAGATAAATTCATATGGCTGGACTTTCCCCTTACAAATTATGGAAGAGGCTGGAAAAATGGGAGCAATTCTGACAGAGTTTACCTCTTAGGTGCCCACAACAGAATGGCAGAGGAAAACATCTTGCTGAGGTGAGAAAACTCCTTGCCTTTTTCTTGTCTCCTGGGAAAAGAGGTAGATGAGGTAATTTGAGATGTTTTGGATCACTGTTCTCATGCATGTTTCTTCCTCCACCACTCTTATGTCTAACATAGACACATATGTAAAACACTTTGAAAACTGTTAGAAAGGCAGATCTTACACATAGGAGGACATCGTTCAACAGAGCTGCTTATTTTACAGGATAACAACAAAGACCCTGGAGCTTCTGAGTCAGGAAGAACCATCTTCAAAGATGACCATGACTGTGGTACACTCTTCTACTGGAAAGAAGAATTCATCCCTGCATCAGTTTTCTATTCATCACTTTATTTTATTATTTCTCAAAGAACCTCGGGATTGAGCGAGTCGGGCCTTTTTTGCTGTCATTTGTAACCAGAAGAAAGATAAGAAAACAAAACAATTTTTAAGCTGAGAGTGTAAGACTTGAAATTTTAGCAATGATTGATGGGGATTTTTTTTTTATTTTCACAGAGAAAACTATTATTGGTACTGCATGGATTAGCCTAAGTTATAGAATATCTCTTCCACGTCTGCTTAGGAAACATGTAAATCAAGTTCCTATGTTAAGCAGCATAACAGTCAACTTCAGTTATGCTTAGCTTTCTTTGAGAGTTATCTACCCTCTGTCCCTTGCCAGAAGTGGACACCCTTCCTTCTAGGCAATCCTCCAAAGACTTGCAACAGTTAGGACAGTGACAGAATTTTAGAATGCATTATCAGAAAGTACAACTGACTTCATTAGTGAATTATTAAGTTAATTAATGTATTTACGTCCATAGCTAATTTCCTTTTCTTTTTTTTTCCTCAATAAAGGCAATACAACTTTTTGTTAAGCATGTGACACTGCTGATGTTTTTTGTCATACTAAGTTCTGTAGATGCTAAAATTAATTGCACTCCAGGGCTATCAAGTTATGCATGAATAGGTACCCAAATGCATGACAGTGTTTGAGAGAGAAAAAAAAAGAAAAGAAATTTAGATGTATTCTCAATGACTGCTGCCAATAATGTGATAACTGACATGATATACAATTACAGGATTTCTAATCAAGGGTTCCAAAAAGTCAGTATTTTTTGTATGTCAAGCTTTTCTAACATTTTTCTGCTGAAAGTTTTTCCATGTTAAAAAAGATTCTCTTTCAAAGTATTTCTTGTAGGAGTAGCTGGGCCAGCATCACAAAAGGTGATCTGAAATTTAATTTTTTTAATAAGAAGTGTTGTTTCTAAATAATCATTCATGATTCATCTTATCTGCTGCTCAAGACTGAATTAGTTAAGTCTGTGGAGGATTCCACAATTAAGCACTTTGTACTGCAAACATCAAACTGATGTAGAGATACTTTTACATAGCTTAAGGCAATCTGGCTCCAACTCCAGGTAAACTAGACAAGCTAAATTATCCAAAGTCTATTATGGACTACACCATTTCCAGCACCAAGATGAAATATTGTTCTAGGGCTTAGCTTTCTAGACCCCAACAGAAATGTAGAGGTAGCCTCAGGTTTAACACCAAGTGATACTAAAAGCCACAATAATAAATAAAATGTAAGGCATTGCACTGGCTGAGAAGACACCCCCTCAAGCCAGGAGGGTAAGCTAGACTACATATGTGGATGCCTGTATCATTTCTGAAAACAGGCAGGTGACTTACAAGGCAGGGGACTATGTTCCTGCAGACTCACTAGGGAACCAAGACCTGGATACAAGGGTATGGCTCAAACTTTCTAAGTTTTATTTCTGAACCTTTCAAAATCAAGAGGCCTGGCCCCACTAAGATTCAGCAGCCCTCAGAACTACCCCTCTGGTTAATACAAAATGACTGAGAAGTCTGTCCCTTCTCGCAGCACAGCACATCTTTTTCATAACAGTCCTGCCTATAAGTCAATGAAATTGTGTTTCAGTTCCCCCAGCATTCTTTGAAGGGTTTCGGTGTACATCTTCACCTCCAGAAGGAAGACTCCACACAGAAACAGAAGAGTCCCAAAGGTACTGGGATGCTCCCAGCAGCTGTGCTGCCCCGCTGGGGGCAGGCAGCCCTTCAAGCAGCCGCAAGGCCAGACAAGCAGCCCAGCTCTGCAGGGCAGTGGCCATCCTCGGTGGTCTCTGATGGTGCCTGTCCAAGTAGAAGACCACGGCCTGCTCTCACAGTCAGGTCTTATTTATCTATTTGCTTGTTAGTCACTCAGACCATTGAATGTAACAAGGCATAAACAGTCCAGTGAATACAGATCAAAATCCAGATGTCGCACGCACTATGCTGGTGTCCTTAATCAATAAGCTAAAGATTTTCTGTTCCACTTACCTGTTTTCATTCTGGCCATCAGACTTAGGCAGTGATGGAGAGTAGACTCTCTGACTCCCTTTTTTGAATTTAGATATCTACGTTTTATCAGATGAAGTGGCCTTGTCTGTGCAAATGCTATTAACTGTCCCCGTTCTTTGGGAGCTATGATCTCCATATACGCCAATGACAGAAACTAGCATCCCTGATAATTCAGTTTTGCTGGTGGGGCTTTTTAGGAGACCTGCCTGGCTCCAGGTGCAATTTTAACTTCCGAGTGCAAGATCATTTATATGGAGAGAGAGAGGAAGGAAAATTCACTGGGATTTTATAGTTAATGCTCCTACTTCTGTGTCGTAGTTCAGCCCCGATCGGACCAGACTACGCAGTCTCTCTCTCACTCCCCCCACACTCCGAGAAAAACAGGGAGAGAAAATATAAGGAAAAACGGCTCGAGGTTTGAGATAAGGACAGGGAGAAATCCTTAAAGTTACCGTCACGGGCAAAACAGACTCGACTTGGGGAAAACTATTCATTTATTACTACAAACAGCAGGATAATGAGACAGAGAACAAGATAACCTCCATCCACCCCTCCCTCTTCCCAAGCTTAACATTATCTCTACTACCTTCCCCCCCCGAGCGGCACAGGGGGGAAGAGGGAATGGGGGTTGCAGTCAGTTCATCATATGTTGTTTTACGCCGCTGCTTCATGGTCGGGGGAAGAACTCCTCACATTCCTCCCCTGCTCCATCGTGGGGTCCCTCCCACGGGCCACAGTCCTTCGTGGAACTGCTCCGGCGTGGGTCATCTCTTCCACGGGTGCAGTCTCTCCAGAACAGCTGTCCCAGCGGGCCCTCCACAGGCCACAGCTGCCTTCAGGCATCCACCTCCCCCGGTACGGGGTCCTTCATGGGCTCCAAGTGGATCTCTGCTCCTCCGTGGACCTCCATGGGCTGCAGGGGGACAACCTGCTCCACCATGGTCGTCACCACAGGCTGCAGGGGAATCTTGGCCAGGAGCCGCATTACTCCTCCCCCTCCTTCTGAACTGACCTTGGCGTCTGCAGCCGTTCCTCACAACAGGCTGGTAGATGTCTCTCAGGATCTTTTTTACATCTCATTCACTTCTCATCTCCTCTCCACTTCTTGCAGCCGGGCTGGACCGAGTCGGGCCCAGTCGGCCACCTGGCAAGAGGCCAGAGGGTGAGGCCTGCAAGGCCCCTGAGGCCTGTGCCTCCCCCTCTGTGCCTCTGCCCCCGCTCAGCTTCTTCACATCTTCTCTCCTCTCTCTTTTTTTTCTGTTTTCCCATTCTTAAATACGTTATCGCAGAGGCGATATCACGGGACATTCTGCTACCAATCGGCTCGGCCTTGGCCAGCAGCGGGTCCGCCCTAGGCCTGGCCAAGTCCCCTGAACAAAGGGGAGCGACTTCTAGCAGTTTCCTACAGAAGCTACCACCTTAGGCCCCCCCTTACTAACAAAACCACGACATTCTGTGAAAGCATCATGGGATTTATTCAAGTGACCAAGTTTGGTTTACTTTATATATATATATATATATATATATATTTTCACACTTTGTCTAAAGGAAAATATTCCTTCTCCGGTACTTTTATAGTATTTTATTTATGCCTTCCTCATAAATACATTAACTTCATAATAAAGACAGTATACAGTGGAGTGTGGGTAGCAAACTGAACTATCCACCATGTTATAAGCCTGATTTAAGTCTCATCTGATCAGTACGTATTAGAAGTAACTCCTTGGAAGTCCAGGAAGTCACACTGGCATTAAATTGCTGCAAGGCCTCTGGCTGGAGATTTCTTAGACACGAAATTGCAGTTTTGGTCCTCTGCTTGGTTTACATAAGTGTTGCGTATTAAGGAGAGGTCACAAATTTATGAAGTCGGTGACTGCCATGTAAAGAGTTCCATTGTCAGAGTAAGAACAACCTGACACTGTCTCATAATAAAGCTAAAAGTTCCCTATATCCTGATGTCCTCTTCCTGAGCCCTTTGAAAAGAGTCATATTCTATCAAACCGGGGTAATTAACAAATCAAAGTGAAAGCAGAGAGCATGACCCAGGGCAAGAATTCGTTGCTACTGCTCACACTATTGCTAGCGCCAAGCACCTCTAACCCCTTGACTGGAGTCCTGAGACCTGAGTTAGATGCCTAGCCTCTCAGAGACATTTAGATGAAAAATTAGGCACCTCCAAAAGATGCTGCCAAAAAAATCATATAGTGAAGGGAAGCTTCCTAAGGAGCTGGGAATCTCCTATGTCTAGCTAATAGGAAATGCCACTCATGTCTGCAATCGCTTCTTTCCTCTGGAATTTTGATTCCCAGGTCTGGACTGTGAGTAGACAGACACTCCCTTTCCACTCAGGACCCTCAGCCTCGAATCCTCTCCTGAGGGAAGCTTTAGCAATTGCTCTTTGAGCAGACCTCATTGTTCCATTTTGAAAATAAATCCGAAGGAGGAACCACATGTAATAGCTTAGCGGTTAGAGGTGCTCCCCTAGGAAAGTGAAGAGGGACCATGTCCTCCTCAGCCTGAGGGGGCATCAAATTAGCAGCTCCAGGAGTTGCTCCAGCCACCGAGCCCCAGGGGTGCCTGCTTCCTCCCACCTCCCTCCATGCCGCGCACAGCTGAGCAGCATGCGGCCGAGGGCAAAGCGAACACAGCTTTTACAGTCAGCGCTGAACAGTGGGCTGTTTAAACCAACTGCAACCAGCAAAGTGGTAACCAGTCACAATTTGTACTTCTTGTTTCAACTTCTTCAAAAGGAGAATTTATAATACAACAACATCATAGTACTACCTGTTATACTGCAGCAAGCATCCCTGTAACTGTATTTCTTACAGCAACAGTCAAATCTGATTCATCCAGTAGCATTGTGAAGGAAAACAAGGAAATATTGACATCTCCAAAACTAACATAAAACATCTGAACCTAGCTGCTGCTAATCATTGTTACTGTGCCAGTACCATTTTCTTTCTAATATTGATCATTATTTTTATTTTTTGCTAAAAACTATTTTCGCTCTTCAACCTTCTTAACTTTTGTAAGAGTTCTTTTAAAGTGCATTGGCACCTGAAATTTTTCTCATACAATACTTAAATGGGTAGGAAAAATAATTGTAGAACAATTGGGAATTTTTTTTCAGAAAAAAAACCAAAAACCAAACTAGCTAGGAAAGCAAACCTCACTGATTTGTGAATAACCATCTAGTGGTTTGCAATTGAATTTATATTGGTACATTTTTTTTTTTAAAAAAAGGTAGCAATCTCTCAGGATTCCTCATATAATTATTTTTATTTATGTGCTGTATACCTGAGCACTCCAAAGACCAATCTAATTGCATTTCATCACATTCTCTATACTCATTCACTATGCATTATGTCACATCAAAGGTCAGAATAACTTTTTTTCTGCTCAAGAACAGTAGATTCTAATATCAAATATCTGTTCAAAGAAAAAGCAGATAATTAGTGGCTAGGATAAGCAGAAGATTTTATCTCCAGAGAATTCACTCCTCACAGATCTCTAATTAAACCAGAAGAAATTGCATGATGTGTATATGTTGTTAAGCATTAGTGCAAGGAAACCTTGAAGAGGGCTGGTACCAAGTGATGTAGGATATTTTATTTGCTTGTTTCTCAACACTTCATGCAGACAAGACCTCTACTTTCACTTCAGCTGCTAATCAGCTTGTCTGGTAACAGGATGGGGTTTTGCTGGCATTATTAGTAATTATTTGCATTGCATTCATACTTAGGAGACCTATTTATGAACTGAAGCTATGCTACTCCTGCCAAAAAAAGCAAACTCTGCTGCAGTGAGCTTACAATTTAAGGACATGTCTATACTGTACATGAGACTACTGCTCATGATCAAACCATTCAATTTAAAGTTATGTCAGCTATTTGCTTTCTATTCTGCCACTAGCTGTGTAAATATTACAGAGACGTACCTGAAGTCTGTGATAAAAGACAACAGATACGAACAGACATATGGGGGAATACAAGGGAAAAAATGAGATAATATTGGTCACTAAGACTGGTAGGGGTCAAAGCATATTCACATCATAATTGTTGTCAGCTGTTTGCTAAGATTTATGGCCCCAAAGAAAAGGTTTTTGTGGAAGAAGTGAAAGGAGGATGACAAAGTAGCTGTGTATGTAGCTACAGGGAGACTTTCCCCAGCATGAAGAACAGAGGGAGAGAAAGCACAGAGGTGACTTAAGATAGAAGAAGTAAATAATGCAGCCTCGGGTGTGAATAGGGAGGATATGGAGGGGTGGAGACAGGCTCTGGAGAACCTTAAGGGTGAAGGCCAAGCAGTGCAGCAAGCCTTACATAGCAAATGTGGGGAAAAAAATGCAGAGAAAGCAGCAATTTGATCATCTGAAGGGCTGAAGAAATGAGTCAAGAAAATGATCTTAACACCATTTTACATTAAGTGAGACAGACTGCATTGTCAAATTTGGACTAAGACATGCTGTCTAAATTAGAGTCTTAGATGACTACTGCTTGGTATGCAAGTGTGGGAGTGGGCAGCATGCAGAGATATCTGCAGCTTGTCTAGGACAGCTCAACTTTCCGACTGCATGTAGTTGTTTGTGGTTATTAAATATGCACAGGAGTTATTCTCACAGTGACCTTAAAGTTACATTAAGCCAGTGGACAAAGCTACTTCTACAGACAGAAGAGTGAGATTGGCAGCTCAAGAAGATAATTCATCTTCTCCTCTAAGAGAGCTGATGTGGATCTCCTTTCTACTAATAGACACAATCAAAATCTTTCTAAGCACGTTTTCCAATGACTGTGTTGAGTTACATTTTTTTTTATTCCATTTTTTTATGGACTGTCTCTGTTACATCCAGGCTTCCTATCTCTTCCTGTTCTCTAAAGGTTATGAAGTTAATTTATCAAAGTGGTTTTGAACATGAAGTGGTAATGAATATTTACACACGCTATGTCTCTCTTTGATGAGATAAAATGTGAGGATTTATTAAACAATTTTCCATTTAAAGATAGTCTGCAAAGAACAAAAAATACATCATTGACCAGAGTACAGCAGGAAACCTGGAGATGTTAAAAGCTTATGAATTTAGGGAGTATTGACCTGCAATAATACACTATTCCTGAAAAATCCAGCACTAC
The DNA here is from genome assembly GCF_036417535.1 of Chlamydotis macqueenii. NCBI lineage: Eukaryota > Metazoa > Chordata > Aves > Otidiformes > Otididae > Chlamydotis > Chlamydotis macqueenii. The sequence goes on from NC_141557.1 coordinate 29,820,644, forward strand.
TTTTTCAAATACTCTTAACTTTTGATATGACTTGCCCTTTCTGTGAGTCTTGGTTGGTTTGTATCCTGTGGTGCAAATTTCTTAGAACGTTTCCGTATGAACATCTGTTGTAACCTGCGGATGGTTTTTCACAGAAAAATGTGCTTTCTTGCTGATCTAGAAGGTAAAGCATGCAACAGGAAGACAAATAGAAAAACGATATTACTTTACCTGTGTTTGAGAGAAAAAGTGTTTTCTTTTGGTGGTGATGGTTATGTAACAAGTAAACAAGTAAACTAAATAAACAATTTAAATGCTAACCAACTTGTTTTACTGGCCATACAAAATCTGGAAAATGCTACTGTGAAGTACTACATTATGTCTCTTTTACATTGAACAAAATACTTATGCACAGGACTCTTGGGTAATTCCACTTCTTATAAGGAAAGCCAAGTAATGTCAACATTCCTGAAAAACAGTGGACAAGTTCACAGAACCCCTGTCAAGTTGAAGAATTTGCCCAATCTTTTCCTTCTGTTACTTCAGGTATCCTAAATACGAAGGGTCTGTCATTTCCAGTTTACTATAACATTCAGCTCAGCTGCTGGTAGGAACAGAGGAATGGAAAGTGCATGTTGCTCTCTTTGCACTCCAAATTACACTCATGTTCAATAAATTTTTCCATTTATACAATTATCGGTTTTACCCACACCTAAAGCATTTTTGTAACTCTTTAACAAATGGTGAAAAAAAAAATTTATTTGTCCTCTTTCGTATCCAGCACTATTCTAATTACTAAGAGGGCTGCAAGTGCTAGCTCAAATTCCTGAACCATTAGAATAAATCAGGCAATTACAGTGAAAATAAGTTATTTGTCAAATGTCACTAACAAATACATACAAGGGCCAAAAAGCATTTATATATTTTAATTTTTGAAAAAAAAGATACTCACTTACTCTACAAATACAATAAGTAGTAAATATAATCAGACTAAGTTCAAACAGTCCCACTTATCTGTAGGCACTTTAAGCAACAAAGCATGTTGCCTCATATGGTAGCCTTCTTGCTGATGAGTAAGCTACCACTCACTTATGAAGGCATAAGAATATAAATAGCTGAGAAGTTATTAGGCATTGCCAATGCCTTGCACATTGCTGCTCTAGCTCAGCCTCCAGTAAAGCAGTATTACAGTTTTCATACTTTAATATCGATTTCAAGACATGCTTTGTCGTCTCAAAAGATGACATGACATGTCAAAAAAGAAGTCAAGATCAACTGTCTTACAAATGGAGCAAGAATTTTCTTCAGCAAAATGAGCACCATTCAGTTAGGATTTTTCTAAAATCTACTGGGTTTTTTTTTTCCTTTTTTTTTCACCTGCCTGTTTTCAGTCAGGAAAGGTGAAATCTCAGTGTCAGCTTCTCACACATTGTCTGAAGCTGATGCAAATGAAACTAGTTATTAGCTTGGGATACAGGAAACATATCTTGGCAAATAAGATTTTTTGTCAACTGTGTATAAAACCTTTGACTGCTATATATTCACAACTGGACTTGAATCTTGATGCATTTTTCTCCTTAAGAACAGGTGGTAGGGCACAAAAAGAGGTTACAATTTGTAAGGTGTAATTTATAGCAGAATGAATAATTGATGTGATTTTACCTTCCAAAATATAAGGATGATATCAGACTTTCGATTTAATTTGGTCAAAAGAAGTAAAATTCTTTCTACTGTTCTTGTCAATGAGAAGCCAGCTGTCAGACTATGCTTGTATTAATGTAGCTTTTAGTCCATAGATCCTAGCATGAATTTCTGCATTCAGAAATCTCATCTTGAGCAGGATTGTAGTAGTTTGAATAAATGAAAATACATGTAAAACTGTGATTCAGTATCATTCCGATGTTTTAGACTGAGCACATCCAGTCTGCTAAAATCTCAGCTAGGACTTAGAACGTGGTACATAGTGACAGAGATTGCTAGCTTTTTGTATCAGGCAACCCTCTGAAATCTGTTACGTGACAGCTTTTCAGCTGTGGGATAATTTCAGGTTGCATCTATCATTGCAAGTTTCTCTAATATATTTAAGAGGTAGATGGGCAACATCTATTTCAATGATGTGTGGGCCTCAGAATGTTTCATTGACACTTTATTTAATAGACTGCCTTTGATACATGAATACACTTACAAAATAGTAAATATAAACATTATTTAACATTATTAATTAATGATAATTAATTAATGAAGTAATGAACAGGTATAATAGTAAAAATGTGATTAATGCAGAGTATAGCTACTGGTAAGTACTTTATAGCTCTTCATAAATATTAAACAAATGGGAATCATAGCACTTTTTAACAAAAAAAAATTGGCAAGTAAACTCAAGAAGGGATTGCCTGCAACTTTACTCACTTATGGCATTTTGGAAATTATCTCTACTAATTATGTCACATTCCCTCAGTTCTCCATGGAGATCCTAGTTGGCAGCAGAAAGGTAAATATGTACCAGATAATATTAGTCTAAATTAAAATCGCTGTCATTGTAATTGAGGGAAATATGAACATAGGCAAATTCAGCTCCCTCCTATTCAAGTCAATGGGTCAGTATTAATTTTAATTTAGGCTTGTATTGCAATACATAATGGAATTTTTAAAAGCAGCAGAGAAAAAGATTGTATGGTTAAAGTTTTAAGTCCAACCAGATATACACAACAATTCCAATCTCACACCATGCCAGCTCCCTCTCCCAACTCTGTCCACATTCTTCTAGAACCACATACTCACTTTCTGCTGCCTTCAGTGACAATACCCTGGCAACTGGCTGGTCTTTGCACTGAGTCCCTCCCCAGACACGTCTGTACCCCAGTTCAGGCCAGTCCATAGCAATAGCTGACATGACACGATCCTGGGAGTTCCTGAAAAGAAACTGACATCCCAAAGCACCTTGAAGGAACAAGAGGATAAAGTATTTTCCACCCTCAAGACTGCTTTTTGCACTGGCAGTCTCCTGTTCATCTTCACACACCCCTTCCACTCTCACTTTAAGAGAAAAAAAGTAGTAATCAGTTCAGTTAACCTTAAATTGATTGTGAGACTAGCTGTTGGAAGACGTTAACAGCCCTAGTCATCACTATGTTGTTCAGAAAATCCTTCTCATATCTGAAAAAGGATATGAGCAGGATCAATTCAAAACTTGGCCCCAGCTGAATGGCATGAACACTGTTTGGTGAATCTACATGCACAAATGTGTGACTTAGCATGGAGGGTACCCATTTCTTAACCCACACCTAATGTCAGCCTAAAGCTGACATTATGTACGAAGGACAAGAATAAGGCCCCAGTCACCTTGATAGAGCACTATTTGCCCCTGATTTCTAGCTCTCTCACAGACCTCCAGTGGGAGTGTGGACAAATCCACAGCCCAAACTCTGTCTCAGTGTCCTGTTTTTAGACCAGAGGCTATGCTTCCTTGCATCTGAAGGGGTAAATAATTTGCAGCCATGCTATAGCTGTGGGACAGCCAGATTAGATAGACATCCCTCATTCACTTGGCAGAGCAAAATAAATTAGCCAGGATGCAACTTGGAGCTATTGCAGCTGGCCTGCTCTTAATTCCTCATTTAGAGGTAGCTCAGTTTTCTCTACATTGTGCTTTATATTCACAGACATTTCTACACAGCCTGATGAAAAACATCCGACCTACTCTTCTACTAACAGTTTATCTCTGTCTGGCTGTTCGGTCTTTTCCAGTATACGTGACACCCATGTGTTTACATTGGTTCAGAGAGGACTGACCTCCAAGCAGCAACAGTGCAGTCAAATCCAATGAGTTCAATGGAAGTATTGCTGTTGAGGTCAGTGAATGTAGGGTCAGACCCTCACATGTTCAAATAAACAATTAACAGGCAAAGAATAAACTGACACATGTTCCTGAAGGCTTCAAGGAGAAGAATGAGAAGGAAGCGCCTTTTACAGCTCAATTATCAAAGGTTAAAAGCTTAGGACATCTGACTGCAGGACTTCTAAGCATCATTGATCTAGGACATAGTTGCACATTAAGCAATGAGGAATCTTTTAATTGATCATCCCGATTAGATGTGAAACGTAGGGCTGAGCCAGATGGGCATTGAGCTCTGCCCAGGCTGAAAATCAGATGTCATGTCTAATTTAACCATTTTTTTCCTATTGCATTTTAATTTCATATTCTGTGTTTATTCCTATTTGTCAAAAAGTCTTAACTCCTCTGCACACTAACAACTAGATCTCAACATCAGTCATTCCAAATTCAGACAATGCAAAATCAATTTTGCTTCCAAGATTTGCCAAGCCCACAGGCTATGTTTGTGTCAGCTTTTTAGGTCATCTGGCTTTTCTCCCCATTGCCCTGTTTGCAACAGTCAGAGGCTCAGCATGTTTTTCTAGGCAGGATTTTTTTCCTTTGTGCTAGTACAACATCTTTGATGCAGACATCTTCAAATGCTTTACAATCATGCAGTTACCTTATTGCATGGCAAGGAGGGTTTGTATATTTTCTGTCTATATAGCTACATTTACACATACTATATATAATCCATATAGCACATGCATGCATGTACACATAGGTAAAATAACACAAATATCAGTATACTTTTGTATTATATGATTGTACAACTCTATATGTGGATGACAGCTAGATATACATAATCTTTGAAGGAAGTTATAAAGGAAGATAAATATATGGTTGTAAAATATGTTAACAACTCAGAGGCAAAAATCCTATATATACAGAATGATCATCCTTGTCCCTTACTCATACCTGGATAAACTGTAGCACACAGCAACTTGCTCAAGATCATTCATCAAATCATGAGCATAATTGGGAATAGGAGAACCTAATCATGAGATACACTTTATTTTCAGTGCTGTATATTGAGAGATGGGGGGCATTAGAGAGGATATTGATACATCAGTGTCAAACAAGTCCATTTCTTTCTTTCCCTGATTTCCTCATTTTTTGGCAGAAGCACTTTTTTTTTTGAACGTTTATATTCCCCTTGTAATATAGCACTTCAAAACAAGCATGTTGGAAAGTTAAAGTGCAGGAAGATCAATGAAGCTTTTTAAATGGTTTCTAAAAATGTGATAAATCTTTCTTCTAGTTTCTTCTATAATAAGCACAATGTTTAGCAAAGTAGTTGAAGCAATTTTGGGCTCCTGTAAATCTGACTTAACTGTTCTAGCATTAATATGGAGAGAAACGTTAAAGCATATGTCTTAGCAACTTTGACTCTACAGATGAATTATTCTTAGCCGATAAGCATATTCTGAGGCACTCATGGTATTTCTTTTTTTCCTGATTAAACTGCAGTTAAGAAAACAATTAGTTAAAACAGTTGTAGCCTATGATTCATAATCAATGTTTAGTAAGGTAGTATAGAGATTTCTAATGGCAAGTCAGGTACACATAATGCTTTCTTACCAGAATGTTAGTGCACATTTAAGAAAAAAAAAAGTGTTATCATAGGTTGGCAGCTAGGGATTCACCATCTTCTGCATTACCTGTGCTTCACTATGTTAGTACCACAGTTTGGCAGCTGTTTCAGCTATCTTTTGGTGGCTGCATGTACAGATGTTATTAAATACAGTTAAATTAACACTGCTTTGCAGTCTATGTTACACGGTTTCCATAACATCAAGTCACCTACGTAGTATGAATTGGTTAACATATTTTATGACTGAGCCATGTTAATGAATATTAAATATACTTTAATAAAAAAACCTCACCTCAACATGTTAGATTTAATAGGTAACTGTTGGAAAACTAAAATACTTTTCCATGCTTGAAAACAGTCATCTGCTTGTTTGTTACTGTGTGAATATGAATATTCCTACGGAACTGGTGTAGCTGTTGCTTTCTGCTGCTCTCTGTTACTCAGTGTTTTTGGAGCCTGGGAACAGATGGTGCACCACCTGACTCTGTGCACTCTAATGTAAGATTCATTGTGCTTCACAGGAAATCAAAGATCAAGCAACATTGCAGAAGGTGAAGCAGCACCTCAGCAACCAGCAACACAGTATGATACAGTCAAGTGGTGGAGCGAGAAAGTAGAGAGAGAGAAAGGGAGAGAGAGAAAGAGAGAACAGAAGCCAGAAAGACTTAGCTTGGTTTCCGAGCTTTATTTTACTTTCTTCTTTCTCCTTTTATTGTCTACATTTTCTTTTTTTCTTTTTTCTCTTTTTTCTTTTTTTTCTCTTTTTTTCTTAGCTCAAGTGTATTCTCTGTTCTTCCACAAAAGGATCAGCTGGTTGCAAAGATGAAAGTTTAATTCTTACGTTGTCAAAAGTTCAGACCTGCCAATCAAAATCTGAATGTATAGAAGCAAGAGAGTTATTTGGTTTGACTCAATTTCACTGTAACAAGTGTCTGCTTGTAACACTAACAGTTTTCCAAATATTTAAAAGTTCATTCAAAATTTCAGATGGTTTTATAGCTGCAAATAATTACAGTTATTAGTCACCTGCCTCTCTCCACTTGCTAGCCATTCACAATATGTTACCCATCCTTCCCTGCCTTTGCCCTGACTTTCTCTGCCTGGATAGCACACTTAGGCCTGGGCCACTCCTTTAAGGAAATCCAGAGTTCACAGATCTATTGTTACGTGCAAAAAAAACCCAACACTCTCCTCTAGCCCTAGGCTATAGGAAACCAACAGGGGGGATTAAGCAATGAATTGAAGGGCCTTCCTTCAAAACACTTGCCATCTTTAAATCTTTTGGATGAAAGCTGGGAGCTCTTGTCTTGGGCACTTCCACTAATGCTGAATGCTACAACTTCAAGTGAAAACTGAGTGTCATCCTGATGCACGTTACATATACATATTCAGGAACTAAAAATACCACCTAACCCAGTTGGTATTTTCAGGTAGCCAGTACAGCACCATGCAAAACACAGAGCATCTTTCACAGCACTCATAAAAGGCAGGTAGATGTCTCAAAGGATCATCCCCTACTTTCTCATTACTCAAATGCAGGAATCTGCACAACTCCATATCCTTAAAATATATATGCACTCCACTCCTTGCATCTAGGCCTGGCTAGTGAATCTAAGTGAACTCAATAGGAAAATTGCTTTATGCTCAGTTTGAAGTTCACCACAACAGACCTTGCAGTAAAATACCCTAGGGCTGCCTCTGTAAACGCCGCAGCATAACACGCATCTGAAGTCTCTACCATAGCAAAGAAAGTAAGGAAAGGCAGGGATCATTTGAAAGGGATGCCCAGCAAAGGGAACTCAGCAAAGGAAACATGCACTCAGTCCTCAAATCTATTTGTGTGCCCAGCCTGCATCTATGTATCTAATGCTCAATGAATTCAAAGTGAGTTGACGTATAAATGCCTTTGAGGATCTGGCCAAGAGACTAGCAGGGCAGCAAAATTATCAAAGGCATCAAGAAATTACAGAACTCTGATGCTGTAAAGAAGGTGAGATCTAGGCACAAAACTACAGCAGCAGACTGGAGCAGCCATGGCTCCACTGCCTCTTTTGCTTATGCTGAGTCCAAAGAAAGCCAGGCTTGCACCTGCCACTTAGAAAGAGTTTGGAGTGTACAGGTTGTGAGTTCTGGAGGGGAGGGATCCCCAAGACGCACAAGTTCCCACCCTATCCTCATAATCCTTCAGAAACATAAGCAGCTAGCCCCAACTTTCAATAGCCTGTCTTGCCAGCTTTCCCCTTTGGCCCTTCCAGCAAAGAGTTCTGAACCTTGTCAGGTCCCTACTCCTCGTCCTTGGCACAACACAACCAAGGAAGAAGGTAAACAGTAATTTTGTTTATGAAGGCTTAAGACAGGTCTCCCTAAGACCTACAATGTCTGGACACTGGTATGCGGAAGTGCATAGCTAAAGAAAAAAAAAAGATTCTCCAATAGAGAGGAAATTTATGTGAAGCTCAGTACATTGCAGTATCATATAAGCAGAAATTGTACTAATCTTAAAGATAGCTTAACACCATGGAAGACAAAGAGCACAAAATGGGACATCACGTGTTTCATCAGTGTTTCACCGTGCTGCATGGAGAGGTGACGAGAGGACCAAATCTTACACTCCTCCTATGGCATTCACATCTGAAACAGCCTGATTACCCCTACAGATACGCTTTCCTGTTGCATGTATATGCTTTACTGCATACACCTCTTTTACATTCCAGCCCCTGTATTTACAGGAACAATGCATCAAGTGATGTTTTTCCTCCGGCTATAGCAGTGCAGCACTTGTGCAGGATTGAGCACAACTGATGTGCTGTCAGCTTCGGCTCACTGCAGGTAGGTGTTACCTGAGGGGGTTACAATGGTACAGCTAGAGAGACCAGTGTAATTATTCTACCTGTTTTCCTTATACGAATAAGGTGTTACATAGTTCTCTTGGTCAGGCACACAGTGAACAGCTTGGATTATTAAGCCTCAGGATTTATAAAGTGTCTGGTAATACAGGGGGATGCAAAGAGAGTTGTGCTATCCATATGCTAATCATAATCAGAAATTTCTTTGGTTTCATTGGTTCAAAACAGCCCCTTTACCCCTGAGCTTAATAATAATAATGGAAGTTACAATTTTTTTTTTGTTATCAATTTTTGGATGAAATATTCACATACAAGACATAGCTTAAAGCAAATGCTTATCGCAGATGGATTATTGCTCTTTGATATACAGTAACTGAAACAATATTTTTTGCTGCAAAGACAGCAGGCTTGATGCTCTGCATGTAGAATCAATTTGGTGTTACCAGTATACATTACCTTACTGTAAGCTTTTTTGTTCCCTTCCTTTTTTTTTTTTCACTTCAGGCAATTATAGTGTAAGGTTTTCAAGTAAACCTTCACAAATCACTGCCCATGTTGGTGTCTCTACATTGAAAAGTGATGTGGTTGAAGTAATGATGTTTCTATAAAGAAATAACAGATGAGGAAAAAGAATGGAATATACATGGCATGAGGGTAGAGATACATAAATTTCTTCTGATAAAATCCAAAACAGCTGAAACAGCAAATTCACCAATCATTTCATTCTAATTCATTTTTATATTCTTATAATGCTTGCTTACTTACCTTAATAACATAATTAGTAGAATCATAAATTGTAGAATGGTTTGGGTTGGAAGGGACCTTAAGGATCACCTAGTTCCAACCCCCCTGCCATGGGGAGGGACACCTTCCACTAGACCAGGTCACTCAAAGCCCCATCCAACATGGCCTTGAACACTTCCAGGGATGGGCCATCCACAACTTCTCTGGGCAACCTGTGTCAGTGTTCCACCACGCTCACAGTAAAGAATTTCCTCCTTATATCTAATCTAAATCTACCCTCTTCAGTTTAAAGCCGTTACCCCTTGTCCTATCACTACATGCCCTTGTCAAAAGTCCCTCCCCAGTTTTCTTGTAGGCCCCCTTTAGGTACTGTAAGGCTGCTATAAGATGTCCTCGGAGCTTTCTCTTCTCCAGACTGAACAGCCCCAACTCTCTCAGCTTGTCTTCATAGGAGAGATGCTCCAGCCCTCTTGTTATCTTTGTGGCCCTCCTCTGGACCCGCTCCAACTAGTCCATGTCCTTATGTTGGTGGCTCCAGAGCTGGATGCAGTACTCCAGGTGGGGCCTCACAAGAGTGGAAAAGATAGTGAGAATCACCTCCCTCAACCTGCTGGTCACACTTCTTTTGATGCAGCTCAGGATGTGGTTGGCTTTCTGGGCTGCAAGTGCACATTGCTGGCTCATGTTGAGCTTCTAATTGTTATCTCATTATTCGTTATCTCTGAAGTCACTGCAGTAACTTAGTTTGACTCTTGTAGCTAAGCATGACATGGAATGAGAGAAGATACTTTAGCTTCTGTCTTCTTTTTATGAAGAAAAATACTTAACCTCTTACAGTAAAAACCTAACCATATTAATCAAAGATTATAGTAAGTTTGGATAGGAAAGATCTAGTTATCAATATGATTGCCATGATTGCCATTGTTATTTACACTATGTTCTACCTTACCCTGCAATTACAATAGACTATTTTTAAAATTCAGTAAAGATACTTGAATACTTGCCTTGCTTAGATGCCAGAGGCACTTTGTGGACTGAGAGAGAAATCAACTCTTCACAGCACATACCAAGATGAGAATAATCTGTACTCACCTTTTTTCATAGTATTCCAATTCTCCCCATTATGTCAATGTATGGGACTGTTAAGTCATACTGAAGTACAAACTACCACAGTCCTGTCTCCTCCTCATCTCTGCTCTGGCCATACAGTTTCACTCCCTCCTTCTCACCCATGCTGGTGTTTCTGTGATCTGACAGAAAGCTAGTTCATGGAGCTGAGCCAGTAGAAAATCACTTTCTTTTAAAGGCTGTGGGAGAGATAGGAAGGCCTGTGGCCTTGGCTCACTGTATGCTGCTGTGAAACAAACCCTGAGTGATGGGGTAAATGCATGCTCACGCCAAAGATTTTGAGTCTACTTGTGAGTTCCCAGTGATTCATTGTACATGTTAGTGTACAGACTGCTGCTTTAATAATAAATATAAAAGGGAATGGGAGGAGAACTTCCAGAAATTCAAATGTTAAATTTAATATTTAATTAAATATTTTCATTCTTTGAGATATTAAAAGCTGTCTGGACATGATCCTGGGCAACTGGCTTTAGGTGGTCCCACCTGAGCCGTGGAGTTGAACCAAATGACCCCCTGAGGTTCCTTCTAACCTCAGGTATTTTGATTCTGTGGCAATTACCCATACTCTGATACTGATCTGCTTTTCAAACGCAATGCTTATAGTGCCTTTTGCTGTCCATCAGAGCTCCCACCTATTGGGATGTCTTATGAATCAGTACCCGCTCTTTAACTAGGCTCATTAAAAACCTAGCAATACAGTATTTTAAAGATTGAGTCATGGGTCCTGAATCATCTTCCTAGAAGTAATAGAATTTAGAAAGTTACTGTATAAACCTGCACTATTCATCACCAACCTCAACTTTCAAGAGGAAATTCATTTACTTTTTCCTCTTTTACCAGGAGTGTATTTATTACCACTGCAAAGCGATTTGCACGTATCAGCTTTGAAATGAATACAGAGAGGACTGGACTCACCAGGAAGAAGCTGGGCAATTGTCACAAGCAGGGCTGTGTATTCAGTCCAGAGCTGTCCTTCCACATCACCTTGCTTTGTACATCATAGCGAAGCTGAAGCACAGGGTTAATAGATTCCACTTTTTAAAAATCTAAACTGTACACTGACAGTAAGATAAAAAAGCCAATATAACTAAAGTGGTTCTTTCTTGCCACAAGTATATAGTAAATATTTCATCTAACCTTGTTGCCAGAGAACTAACTTTCTTTGGTTATACAGTTCTTTCATAAGATATCTCTGTATAGGGTGAAGCTATTAAACTAATGAAGAACTTACAATGAGAGAATTTCAGAAGTTTTAGTAAGGAATAATTATCTAGTTCTCCTAATGTAATTACATTACATCCTCTCTAGAACAACTCGGCTAAAACCCAACATGAGAATGAGTTGATCAAAAATCAGACTTTCTGTATTTCCCAGACCCTTCAAAAAATGATATTTCTTTTGAATAGCAATGTGAAAATTCATCTCTAAATGGCTTCTCCAGAAAAAAAAAAAAACAAAACAAAACAAAAGAAAACAAAACATTATTGGAGTCATGTCTATCTTTTTGTCAAATAATTTGCAGGAAGATAGCTTGATCAGCCACAAGAATGTCTTCTTTCTCTGGCCACTATTACCTTTTTACTCTCAACGGAGCTAAAAATACTGGAAACTCCTGAATTTTCACATTCCCTTCCCTATAAAGACTTCCACTTACCCTCTTCCTTCCCATTATTTTATCTTCTCTGTCCTCCCAACTGTCAACTGGTAACAGATTTTCTTCCACTTTCCCTGGCGTACCCACCTGTCCTGCATGACTTGCACAGATTTCCTATCTTCTTTCATACGTAACTCATCATCCACACCCTATTTGTCTTTCTCGGACAAATATTATCTCACTCCAAATATTTGTCTTTCACTCTATCAAGACCAAATAGGCTTTCTGTTATCCTGAACAAACCCAGACAACAGGAACAACACAGCACTACTCTCATTCACAGACCTGGGTTGAGCCCTGTAGGTCTCCACCCCTGCTTCATGTCACCATCCAGGTTAGCTCTGTAGCCCATACCAGATCTGCTCCTGTCAGGTTTTATCAGCTCCTCGTAGCCAGTGCTTCTTCCTTCCCAAAACACCAACCAAAGAGAGGACACACAGCTCCAGGACTGGTTTTATGTCAATTCCCCGAGAGATGTGGTGCCACTGAGGCATTATTAGTGAGCAGCAATCTCTGCCTCCTTGGAGAAAGCTGGGATCCTGAGCCCTCCTGGTTATGACGTCTTTGTGTTAGTCTTCCCATTAAAATGCCAACTGAGCGCAACCAAGTTACAAGATACTAGATGGGGCATATCCGTCATTCATTGCTCACGTAGTCCTTATTGCTTGAACCAGAACAGAGAAAGGTGAGGATTTCAGAAGACTGTTCTGTTTATCTTATTTGTTTATTTATTTATTCAGTTTGCAGATGGTACTGTCTCTCTCCCACATTTTCCCTCCCAGGAAGAAATTACGGTAATTAAATACAGGGGTTGTCTGCCAGCAACAAGCAGACCAATGTTTCAGGAGTCACTGGAATATACCTAATATAGCTACATTATGAATGTATACAGATTGAGCCCTCAAAACCAGAAGACAGTAAAGGTGGAGGAGTTGCTAGTTTGTCTGACTCAAGATTTCTCAACAGATAGTGTGGAAGCTCTGTCTCTGTGAAGGTAGGGAGCGTGAGGGGCTGAATTTTATCCAAAGAGAATCAATAGCAATAGAAAATACCAAAAAAAAAAAAGTAAATAAATTAATACCCTCACCTCCTTGACAAATGGGAGCTTCTTCAGGATACATCCAGATGTTAGAGTCTTCCTCCAGCTTCTTTTTCTGATGTGTTAACAGCTTTTGCAACTTTCTATTATTCAGGAACAAAATTGTTCAACAAGAAACTTCTCCTTTGTGAACTCCAAGAAGTAGCAGTACTGAGAGTCTGACTTGCATTCAGACAGATTGTTTGAGCTATCAAGAATGGATATTATAACACAAGCTTAGAGGTCATGGCAACTTGTTGGTGGTGTTGCTGTTGTTTTATAAGTAATTTTCATATTGTCCTTGAAAGTTACAGATAGAAAATACTAACAAAGAAGACATTTTGCTGGAAGTTTTGTGCTCTGAACATCATGATTTAAGCCTTAATTTTTCTTGTTATGTTGCCACTCTGTTTTCAGAGCAGAGTAGTGACTTGCCAACTTTGCTTCTTGGAGAATAATGAAGTAAAGCAGCTGAACATCAGAAACAGAGCTCATGATGAGCTTGTCATTTGAGTTTAACAGCAGGGGCCCTGCACTTGGTAATCATTACTACTGCCTAATCTACTGCATGTTTTCTTAGTCAGTAGAGATTAGAGCAATGGTGCTTCAGACATCTATTGGGAATAGAACTAAAAAGAAATAATGAAAATTATGCATTAAAATAAGAATGTATAATATACACATGCTAATGTTTCTTTGCTGAATGTTGTTGGCCTAGTAAAAATGTTGCTTGCTGCTATGCTGGAGTCCCACCTTTGGGAGTTAACTGTAGACTCTAACAACAAAATATAGAGACTATGGGCTTTTGAGGCTTCTATAAATTTAGAAACTCATTGAGAACACTTGTCTACACAGGGGGAAGTTTTCTAAGTTACGTGCTTGGGATTAGGTGGTGTGACTGCCAACAATGTTAATGGGAGTTATTCTTGCCTCTGAAAATATCAGCCTAACTCTGTAATAAAGTAATTTCCTCCACTATTGGTTTAAGTGCTTCATGCCAAATTTCTGACCTCAGTTACTTACTTGAAATCCAAGGTTGGTTTTTGGATTGGGTTGTAATGAATCAGTGCCTCCAGGCAAGAGAAACAATTGCTCAATAAAATTCAGAGACGATCAGCACATCGAAGACTAATACTGTCTGCTTCTAATTAATACATACTTTTTAAATAAACCACCAGTAGGGGACATTACGTGCATTATAAATAGAAAGCCTGGGAAATAACTTTAGAGACAAAAAAAAAGAAGTATCAGCTGAGGGAACTGCCAGATGAATGAATCCAATGGTTAACCAAGGTTAGTTTCTGGCTCTTCTCTTTGTGACTGGCAGAGCTGTTCAGTGCGACATGTAAGAAGGAGGTTAAAAAGACAAATGCCAGCTTTGCGTTCCAGAAAGTCCAATATCTCGTGGGACATTGTGGCTTACCACTGCATTGCAGTGAACCAGACACTGGCCCACCACAGCAAACCAAATGGGCTGTGAGAGGCCGTTTTGCTGGTTTGGAAAGCATTCACTAAGATGCAATGGCTCTGATAGACCAGGAAGAAAAGGTTTTGAGAGCTAAGTAGGAGTGGGATGATCCTGTATAGACAGCAGCCATATGTCAACATTTATCATGAATCTAAATTAGGGTGATAACTTGAAACAGAACTACTCATAGAGTATAGTGCAAAAAAAAATTCTTGCATAGTGCTAAAAGTGAAGCAATTTGCTTCTAGTGATTTCAGCATCGAACTTAACTTCATTATGATACTGCATTATAGAGAGTGGAGGTGAAGCTGGCAGACTTTTTTTTTCTTCTATGAAAGCATCTGTATAGTTTGATTATGTCTCACAGAACCATGTGATGTCCTCCTACTCTTTTTGGATTTCCAAAGATGCTATAAGCAACTGGGATAAGTGGAATTCCACTTTGAAGCATGGACAAGATAATACTCTAAACAACTCAGGCCATGTAAAAGTGGCTTGCTTGAACTATTGTTCCCATAAAACTAAAACAGAAAATGCTATTTAATATTAAACTTATCTGAAAATAAAATAATTTGATTTAATTTAACAAAATAAAATTTTGTTGAGTTAAGAGATTAGAAGAATTATCACACCATAATGGTATATGTAGTTTTGATTATTTTCCCCCCTGCAAAAAAAAAAAAAAATTACTCTTTTTTTTTGTTGATATCTGCATTTTTCAGCAGCATTAACATGTTAATGGAAAATACTGTGACTAGGTCTAGTTTAAATGCTATAAGCGCTTTGAGTCTGCATAGTGCTGAGCATCTTGGCTTTGGACCAGTGAAGCACATAAGTACATTTAACTCCAAACACAAGAACAATCCAGCATGTATACTGCACCTGCATAGTTTGCAATTCACTGTGGTCTCCCACTGACCCTTTCCTACCAGTGGAAACACACTCAGTGGGGCACCATACATCCTAGTCTTCCTACTGTTTACACCAAAGGAAGCTATTGGAGTCGTAGATGCTCTGTTATTGCCTGTATACCAGTATTTCTTTACAAAGAGAACAAAGGACTACACCTGATCCCACCCTGACATAGTCAGAAGTATGTTGACTAAGGTGAACACTTGGGAAGGAGGAGTGCAGGTTGCACCTCAGAGAATGTTCACACCATAGCGTAACACATCTACAATGTAAATAAATTTTACAACCATCTTCAGCACAGCTTTACAGTAAACCATACTAGCATAGGTGTCCTTTTTGTTTAGGAGAAGCAATGATGGAGATTGTCCCTACTGCAGTTTTGGCAAAGGTCACCCAGGTGTTCTTGCATAGGCGGGGGCGGGAGGTAAACAAAACAAACAAACAAGCAAACAAAAACAAAGAAAAAACAGACAGAAAACCAGACTGTCCTAGTCATAATGTCACAGCAAAAACTCATAGGTAAGAGCAACACAGTGGAAGAGACTTTTAGGCAATGCAGCAGATATACTACAACTACTACTTACACTGCAGTGCTGGATTATCACAATGTTTTCAGTGTTGCTTCACTTCCTTTAATCTTTTGCAGCAGAAACATATTCAAAAAACCTTCATTTTTCCCAGTGATTTTCAGTTTTTCAGTGTGTGTCTGTCTCTATGTGTGTGTCCTTTTCATCTCTCTTTCCAAACCTAGAAGACCAAATCAAGAAATCAGTGAGACTCAGATGAGGAGGTAGAGATCTGTACACCAAAGAGAAGAAATGGTTAAAGGTGTTCTGTGGATCATAGATCAGACAGGAAAGATTGTTCTGGTGTTCACCGTTGCTGGGAATGGAAAGAAGGTTCCATATTTATTATGCTGTTTAACAAAATGTCAGTTTGAGAAAATTAAAGAACTGGCAAGAATTAGAGTTAGTAGCAAGTTAGCAATACTAAATTTGTCTGCTGGGAAATTTGCCTTCTGCCAGTTTCCCAACTAAAAACTGTGAAAATGCAAGTTGACTAGATCGAGCACAGAAGAACCAGCATTTCCAAAGGGGGATGTTGCCTTATATCTGCTGATGAAAGACTAGATCTTTGGTCTTCAGCCTTTTTACAGTATGTTATTTATGGTGTTCTCTCATGTCAGTCCTTTTATCTCATCAGGTTTCACATGAATTATTCACTGAAGCTCTGGCTATATTATTTGATTGCTCTTCTAGAATGTATGTTAAATTTAGTTGTGCTGCATTTTTCTTAGAGAAGCCTTACTACTGAAACTCACAGTTTAGCAGAATACAATCCCCTCCTCCCACCTTCCAACTGTGGTTTTTGTTGTGGGTTGATTTTTTGTTGGGTTTCTTTTTTTTTTTTTTAACAGAATGCCAATAGCATAGTGCTAGACAGATCCTCCATTTACACTCTGAGGCTGCATTTTCATCTAGGTTTTCACCTCTCAGAAAGGTCTTGAATGTCTTGAACTGTGTTCTATTCAAGTGTATTTCTTGTAGGATGCCAGCTGCTTTCCTGGCATTAGGCATGAACGTCGCTGCTAAATTATGCTCTCTAACACTGCTGCTGACATCTTGAATGCAATCTTTATAACCCTGACCTTGCATCCGAATTGAAAGGCATGTTGTGGATTATTCCTGTTCTGGCCCATTCTTTCTCACTTTCACTTGTATTTTGTTAGATAACTGAACTAATTGCTGTGACTCAGAAATGTCACAACTTTGCATGTAGGGGCTTGCTGTCTTCCTCTCAGACAACAAACATAATGAAAAATGTTACATCAGCAAGGTTTTGAAATAAGGATGATTTTAAAATATTATTTCTAAAAGTCAAACGAGAAGGTCTCTTCTATTGTCTGCCTAATGAAAATTTCATATTGGCATATAAACATTGTGTATCTTTTACTGCTGATCTTATCAGGACCGCAAGCCAAGGTCTGAAAAATCTGCCCTCTGAAGTCATAAACACCCATTGAAATTAAGGTAGTCAATAAATTATTTTTGTGTAGCTACTGATTTAGCCAAGTGTCCTCACCTCTGAGGTGAACTGTTCTGCATACCCAAATTCTCTGTGCAGGCTTACCTCTGACCTTCTCTTTCTCACCAGAGCAGTGTGGAGACCATGGCTTTTTACACCTTCAGATGGGAGTGGCTTGGAAGAGTACAAAATATAACATAGAAAGGAATGGAATGATTTATTACAATTGCACAAACACTTCAATATTTTGATGAGGTTTGAGCGTGAATGTTTAGACTGTCCAACATTAGAATTATGAAGAGATGTGCAGTGTTCATATCAGGAATGCCACCTGCAACTAACTTTCTTTTAAACAATTTAATACAACTTTCTGTTGTTTATAATTCCAGTTTCAAATCAAGAACATCTACAACCCCAAGCATCAATGCTCTTCAATATCTAATTTCACAGTTTTCTTAACACATATCTCATGTTATTTATTATAGTCAGTGTCATCCCAACACCTTTGTCTATTCTTGCTACATTTTAAATGGTTTAGCTGGCAAGCCATCAATCATAAA
Source organism: Chlamydotis macqueenii (assembly GCF_036417535.1). Taxonomy (NCBI): domain Eukaryota; kingdom Metazoa; phylum Chordata; class Aves; order Otidiformes; family Otididae; genus Chlamydotis; species Chlamydotis macqueenii. Next base: position 29,838,506 of record NC_141557.1, read on the forward strand.
TCATGAGACATATTTTAACTTCAACTAAGACCAGTTTAGAAAGAAAACAAGTCTTGTATGGCCTAATTGGGTACATTACTCACATCTGTAAGTGATAAATGCCTGTTCTGGAAAATAAAACTCTTTTTTTTTCCAGAGTTTTGGTATGTATCTATAGACAGAAATGAAAATTTCACTTTCTTTATGGCCTGGAGCAACATAATTATTGATAAATCCAGAGCTTTTAATGGGAGAAAGCCTCTTCAGGACTAAGTTTCAGGGTTCAGAAATACACCTATAGTTTCATTAAAAACAAACATTTTTTCCAGTTATATCTCAGTCACTAGGTAAATGGAGGAGTTATATATATTTTAGGAATAACTGAATTTCCTTTTCTAGGGACATAAACAAGCCAGAATCAACATTTTTTAATTACTCCATGTATTTTAAAGATTCCCCTCCTGTAAGTTATCATGTATAGATTTGTTCTTCAATTGTTCTCTCCGACTAACTTCTGATGCTATAGAAAAACAAAGCTATTTTTAAAATATCAACCCATATGTGAATTGATTGTGTGTTTTTCTCTGCCTGGCGTTAAAGAACAACATTACAGCAATAACAAACTCACAATACAAAATTACAGGAAAAAAAAAATTTCATTTTATAGTGCAAAGTAAACAAGTATTTGGGAAAGATGGCAATCATTTCTATAATGCAATTTTAATTCAAAAGAAAATAGATAATTTTACTTATTCCATCAGGTCAATTGTACCACACACATTAACCAGGTGATCCTCATTTCATTTTACAGGTAATTTATTGCAACTGCAACACTGACTCTGAAACGGTTCACAAAAATAATTTACCTTAAGTAAACACCATTTGCCACTAATGATGGGGCAAAACAAACTTGCAGAGCGTTTATGAACAGTAACATCTCTCTCTTTCAGTACACATTTGCAAACCGATCTCTGTTGTTTGCAGATGAATTAAGCATGGCTTGAAAAATCATTAAAGCCATCTGCTTTGATGAAAAAAAAAAACTGCTGTGATCATTTTATTGCACTGACAGAGGCTAGGGATCATTTTACAATTTTTTTTTAGCATCATTTACCATAAATTTGACATCCTGTCTAAAAAAATGAGCAGTATTATCAGTTCTTGTTGTGCCTATTTAGAACTACATTTACAGAGAAATCAGCTTATACAGGTAACTCAAGGTATTTGTTTCGCTGGTCTCCAACAGAAGGATGAGCCTGTTTTTCAACCATTAAAATCTGTAGTTACAACAAACTAAATGTTTATGGGTTCTGTGGAAAGCTTAATCTTCCTCTGAAATGAGAAGAGCTAATAAGCATAAAAATATCGTCAGTGTCTTAGTTACAAATTAGTTCCTACGGTCCATTTAAATATAACTTCTTTTTCTTTTTTTTTCCCCAGGATGCTCTACAGTTATTCAATGTATAACAAACTAGTAAATTAATATTGCTGGTTTTTTACTTTCCAAATACATACTTTTGAGACCAAATCCATCTCATTTAGCTAGCAGCAACTTCTAATAACTTTCAGAATCTCAATAGTTCCATTTTTTAAATCCTATTTGAACTTTGATTTCAACAGATTTTTGTCTCAAGTAGTTTTCAGCAGTATTTCACTGCCTGGATTCTGCCATGACTGACTCCCCTGAAAAAGTACACATCATACACAATTGCAGCATTCCTCCATCATTAACAACACTGTCCTACTCTGTCTTTAGCTTTTGTGCAACTAAATCTACTGCATATATGGAAGTTAGTAAAATTTGCTGATGATAAATCCAAAAGCCTTCTAACATTAAATGAGTCATATTATGATACTTTTTTCAATTTCACAAGGAGACTGGTGGGTGCACCACCTATGAAATGCCACTTATTCCATCAGCATTCTAAACAGATACCATGGACCCCATGGCACCAGAGCTAGGAACCGAGGAACAAGAACCAAGGAGCAATTTGAGGCGCTCACTGCTGCCTAAAGCCACAGAAGGCATTTGTAGATGCTAGTCATATGCCCTTCTGCTGTAACCATTGTACTCATTTGAGTCTTTTGGTACATAACAGACTTTCCAGTCCTGTGACTAATCTAGAAAAAACAGGCCCTTTTCTGTGCACTCATCGTAGTTATAGGTCCTTTTGGAAGTACATAGCCAACACAGCACAATGTAGCAATGGGACTGCTTGTTTTCAGTTTCTGATGACGATAACTTCTTTGATCCAGTCTAGAACCACATTTGCTTTTTTTTTTTTTGCAACTACAACACTGACTCTGAAACAGTTCACAAAAAATAATTCACCTTAAGTAGACACCATTTGCCACTAATGATGGGGCAAAACAAACTTGCAGAGCATTTATGAACAGTAACATCACATCCTTCTGCAGTAGGTAAGTACTTCTGTGTGCAAACTACTGCAAGGCTAGATGATTCAGAAATAAATTATTAATAAGGAGTCCTCGTTCATGTATATCTGCCTGTTTTTCACTTATGACTCTCCAGTTCTCTTCTCTCCAGTCTTAGTCTTTTCTAGATGTTCTCCGAATCTTTATTCCTTCTCCAACAACCTCTACTCTTCCTATGGCTCTAGTCACAGAATGATCCTTTCCCACTTTTTGTTACTTTCCCTCCACTCCACTTGCTTTTTCCCTTTGTTTCCCTCTTGGTAATCTCTAGGGAATTATACATGTTCCTCTGTTCACTCCCTACTTGCCAGTCCTCTGTTTTTCCCTTGTGGTCATACTCTTAGATGTGTCCTTTAGACGTCAACAGCCATGCTCCAAAAATCAGTCAACAGCTTAATAAAAGTTACAGAGTTTTCAGTACTTCTTGGATGCTTAGGTGCTCTTCCCTTGACCCTCACTGGAGCCATTTCTGGAAAACCTTAGTCTTCATAGAAGGCTGTATAATCAATTGCTATTCTTAATAAGAATATTCTTCAGTTGAGAATATCAAATCAATGTAATTATTCATATTTTGCAGACAGAGAACTTAAGCACAGAGAAATAAATATGATGACCACTCCTGTAAATTAGGTCAGGTAAAGATCAGAATGAAAAGACAGGTCTCTGGGCAGAAAGTAGTGTGGGTCATTCATATTTCCTAGCTGTCTGTAGTTCATTATGACAAATATTTGACAAGAAAATTTAAGCATACTTTCCCCGATAAACACTGAAAAACACTCACCTATCTAAATTCTTTCATACCAAGGTGAAAATATATAATCTAGGAACCACTTCCACTGTTAAGTATGAAAACATACCACATCGTTGATAACATCATGCAACCAAAGCAGTTAAATTGACAAGGAACACAGCAAACCAACCATATGTGCTCATGTTCCTGGGTTAGGAATTGAGCCCTTGAGCTCATTCATTTCTTGTCTTTTTTCAGACAGTTGACCTGTAATTGCCACCACTCTGCCTTCCTGTCAGAGAAATATATCTGCTGATACACACACAGAACTTTGCAAGGTCCTACAACCACAATCCAACTGTATGGCTAATGGTACAGAGGGACTAGAAAGGGATTTCTTTGATCCTGTACAAGATCACATGAAATGTGTGATGACTGCATGAGAAAAGATTTTACATCTATCACAGACATGCAATAGTAGTTGTTAAATTATATGTAGTATCAACACAACCACAACTCATTACCTAGATCTCATTACCTATTTCAAGCTAATTCTAAGAGTGAAACAGCATATTTGCATGGGAATATTGTCTCAGTTACTCAATATGGATTTTAAAGGCAGAGTTGGAAGTTAAAGACTGATATTTTTAAAACAGTAGAATGCTTGTTGTATGAAACAGTCACACAGCAGAGAGCTAAGTTAACCCATGCACAGCATTTTTCTGTCTCTAATTAATGATATTTATAAGCTTCTGTGATCAGGCTTTTGTACTCCTTGAGTGACAGAATTATACAGTTGATCCCTGAACACCTTAACCTGACTTTTAAGATCCACTATTTTAATTAGGTAAAGTGCTTTGGAACTGATTGCTTCTAACCCAAAACGCCAGCATTTTTCTCACATTGCATCTTCCTTTTAAAAACTTCTTAAATTGTGTCATATATATACACACATACGCAGAACAACACCACAGACTTTCAAAATTAACTCTGAGGTACGATGTTCCCATTCAGGGTTTGTATGGGAAAAGCCTCATGACTTCAATACTCTTCTACTGTTCAGCTAGGCTTTTTCAAATGAATTTATCTTTCATTCCGCAAAAAAAAAGGTGCTGAAGGAAAGATTAAAACTGCACCATAATGGAAGCTCTACCATCATCTTACATCACAAATCAAGATTCACATGCTTGGAGGAGATACTAGTTGTAGCCCAGGTATAGACTATACAAAATATAGTACATAAAGAAAGATTTTTATATATATATTAGCTAACCTTAAAATTTATTTTCCTCTTTAAGCAGTTAATATATTTTTCTTTTTTATTCTGCTGTCCTGCAGAATATAAATATTCCGTATCCAAGCTTACAGTCAGAGCCAACTTTTTCCAGCTGGTTAAGAGTTTAAGGAGCACTGCCAATACTTGCTGATTCACAAAGTCATGTTACTCATTCTCTCTTTGTCTGTCTTCCACATTTCCTTTACTCTTTTCTCTATTTTTCTGATCAGTATTGTACAAAAGAAGCAGTCTTTTCTTTGTTTGCATATTTGTTCTCAAAAAAATAGTGTTGATGGTTCTGATAATGACCAGAGTACGATTTGTCTTGATATATTTCAGACTTGTATTTCAGTAAAAATAAGACACTTTTTGCCATCCACCCTCACATTGTCAATGTTCTATACAAACAAGCAACTAAATGAAGGTTTATTTGACTTATTTTGAATAGAAGCCATCTTTATTTCTTAAGAACCATCCAACATTTTCCATCTTCTAATTTCTTTGCTCTCAACTTTTCACAACACTTCAGCAATTGAGCTTTTCTTGTGTGAATATGCAGGGAAAGTTACAAATAAAAGTTACAAACTAGAAAAAGTTAGAAGCTACAACTGTAAGTTCCACAATAAAGCTCAGTATTTGCAAAGTACATTACATCACTTCTATTTTTAGTGCAGCAGCAGTAAAAAAAACAGATTCCAGACCTCACTTCACAAAATACTGCATGAATATACAGTAAAAGAAGTCTTTTACTCCAGAAATCTTATTAACTCAGATTATGCTACTATGGACGTCAGTGGAAATAGTCCTATTAATTTTATTTACCTCCATGTTGATTTGGGCTTAATCTTTAATTTGCATTGTAATGGCTGCAACTCGCATATACACCTCCAGAAAATTCAAAAGGCTTTTGTGAACACTGCCAAGAGAAAAAAAAAAAAAAAACAAAGCAGCAGAGAATGTTTTGTCTCTTTGACTTTGGGCAACTAACTCAAGCATGTGCATTCTCAGTGCTGCTTCTAAAAGCCAAACGCAAAGATAGGAGGATTGCACTACCTGTTGGCTGCGTGGCAAAACCTCGGTTTCTGGTTCAGGCCTATAATAAGATACATGAAGTAAGAAGATTAGAATTACATCTACAGGAGGAATGGAATTAGAAGAGAATATGACGTCTGGACTGGCATGTAGCTGGGATACAGGGCTCAGCACTTCACAGCAAGCACCATCAGCACATTCACGACTGAACGATGGCACCTGCAGCAGCCAAGCAATTCCAGTAGCTACTACTGACTCAGGGGGGTAGCATCACCAACCGACTGCAGCCACGAGAAACCACAAATGCACCACTCACTGTTCGGAGCAGCTGTGACAACCAGTGCTCCAGTTCTGCTAGAGCAGATGTTTCACTGCAGCCCAACAGAGCTGGCACCTGATTGTAGGCTGGATATGGACTTAGAAACAAAGGATTTCCTCATCTTATGGAAAAGCCTAATAGAAGCACACAGAAATTTTCTGACTCACCCTTTGAAAATTACTATAATTATCCTATTATTGAAAAGATGGGGTCTTTTTAAATCTATACCTAATATTTTGTGTTCCATTACATTCATTCTTTTTTATATTACATTAAAGTCAATAGAAACCTAATGGTTTCTACCTTGCTAAATTCTAGTTTTCCACATAGCTAACTAGTATCGTGTTGATAGTAGTATCATTGATCTCTGATAAACCTTTAGGAATATTACAGTCATTTGACCATGCCTACATACACAAGGCATGAAAACACACAGTCTTTTCAGTGCATATTCTGCCCAAATGTGAAAAAGTTAACTAGCTAGTCATTTCTTCTCTGTGAATTTTATCTCAGTAAATGATAAAGGCATGAAATTTCTGAGTAAAGAAACAAAAGAAAAAACTCTAGGAACAATTTTCTATCCAGTTACTCAAAAGACTGCAATTAATAGCTTTCACATTTTTATGAGTTTAAGAAAGAATTTTACCTTCTTAACAAAGAATCAGAAACTGAGTACTCTTTCTCTTAATCTCTCTCTGAAGCTTAGCTGATTTAATTCCTGGGTGATGCTGATTTCTTTGTTATTGCATGAGTGCATAATTTGACCTTCTATCATATAATTTTTTTTTTCAGCGTAACTGCATTGGAGATGTTTTTATACAGTATTAATTGATGCTTACTGAAGGTTGAAGGGCTGCCCATTTAAAGTTGTGGTATGAGATATGTCTTGCTTGTGGGCCTTTGCGACTCGACAGCAAGTACAAAGAGTATTAAAATATCTTTGTGAAAACATAAAAAAAAAAAAAAAAATAATCAATCCTCTTCCACAAGGAGGTGCCCTCCAGCACAGTCAATACAAACGGGTACAACAATATCTTACAACGCTTCTCAGCTGCTTTAAACCTTTTTGCTCGGTAAAGCTCACAAAGTGCTGCTGCCTTTCATTTCTGCTCGATTGTGCCAAATTAAGATATATTTCTAAATGAGTTGCAGGGGCAAATGCTGCCATCCGTTACCCACCCTGCAAATGGCTTTAAATTCAGCAAGGATGTAGAAGACTGAACTCAACTTGGATTTTGTCCAGCAGAGTTAAAGAAGATGAATTTGTTTACTGCTTTGAGACTTTTCTTTCCTCTACTTTAGTTACATTACAAGTTCTTGATGGAAATTTTTGTTCTAAATCTTGATTCTTCTATGCTAGAGAGCCCAGAATGTCAAAGGAATCTGAGTAATGATGATCAACAGGTTATTTTGCCTTTCTTCTATAATTAATCAATGTTATTAGCTCTAATTACAAACCAACTGTTAGAAACCAACTTCTTCAGGAGCTGTATGTACTGATCAAGTGCATATCTACCAACTACTTAACTTTGTTTTGTCTCATTGAGGTTGTTGTGTACCTGTCACCACACTTTTAACACACAGTTGTGGAAAATTTCTGCAGTAACTTTCTAGCAATCAAGTATTTTCCCCAGATAAGTATGAATTCAGGACCTGGCAAGTGGAACTATTTTACTCCTACTGCCTATCATTTAGTTCAATCAATTTTATCTCCTGCTACGTATTCCTTGAAAATAAGCACCACAAAGATCAGAGTGATAAGAAGCTCTAGGTTAACAAAATGTTGCTAAGCGTTAGACATGGGAAACCAGTCCACGCGCCTAGGACAACATACCTGCACACACATTTAATACAAAAAGACACTTGATAGGCTTGTTTAGTGAAAAATTAAACTGTATTATCTGTCCTTATGCTGTATTTCTTTATGCAATGAGATATCAAACACCATGACTGAAACCAAATCCCATAAAATCTTGTCCAAACAAGCCCAGTCAAATCAATATCCCTTTTATGGAAATTAGCCTTCTGTGAGAAGAAAAGAAAACTCAACCAGATAGGCAGCTGCATAACACTCTAAGTTAGTACATTAGCCTTTCAGCCTTAGGAGACCAGAGTTTAAGTTCTGGCATTAGGTACAAAAGCAAACAAATTTTGAGATCTCATATGAGCCATGCTCATGCTGTACTTTTGATAGCTCATGTTCAAAGAAAGGTCATTGTGATTTGGATGGATCACACAATAGAACTTTAGCTCCTGTTTTTATTAACTACTAAATTAATGTATTAAAAGTGAAAAACAAAGAACTGTCCTGAATTCCCCTCCTTTATGTATAAAAACTATGCAAATACAACAGATCCTTGTTTGTGAGCCAGGGAATAGTAGTAAAAATCTTACTTATTCAGTATCACTCCATCATTCCTTCAACTCCACAAAATACCTTAGGCATAGACAGAATTGTATGAGGACTGAGCAACCTCCTAGTAAACGCAGAGTATGTCTGATGTGCAAACACTCTGCTTGATCTTGTCTCTTATCAAGATTACAAAGCCTCCAAAAATACCGACTTGATTCTATCCTTTTGAGTTGAGTGAAGCTGCCATTACGGGTCCTGGTTAGCAGGAGATGTCTGTTCTGACAGCACTCCTGCAGAAATCAGAGTTCAGCCATATGTCAGATGCCAAGATATCTTGTGGGAATTTCAAATAGAAGTAGGACCAAAATATGAGAGTGGAGTTGTTGGCTCCCAAAGCTCCTTGCCTCATGAAACTGCTACTCAGCCAAAAATATAGCACCAAGCTTTCCACAGGATGTTTCTCTCCTTTCTTATCAAACTTCTGCCAGCTATCTTGACCTCCAGCCTAGGAAAGAACTGCAGTCTGCGAAACCACTTCTGCAGGGCTACTAAATTCCACAGCAGACAACCAAGGTGGGATTGGGATTCAGTGCAGGAACATTGTTTTGCTTCTTATGAGGGTCACATAGCCCCCATCAGAAGAATTCCTTAGAGATTCTGTATGTGGAGAGGTAGGAAATTACATCCAGCAAAGAACCACTGAATTGGATGCAGCTGGATTCAGCTCCAGGTCAGATGAGTCCTTGTGGGACCGTTCCTCACCCATATCTCAATACATACCTACAAAGCAGGAAATATACTTTCTTTTTCCATAATATTGTGAGAAAAAAATATTGTACAACACTCAGTGCAGTTAGGAAGCTCATGACTGTTTAGGAATATGGAGAACTTGAGGTAATTGCTTATGTGTTTCATGAGGCTGTATCTCCAAAGTACACAGGTGACCTCGACTCAACTGAGGTTGGCTGACTTTTAGTGAGGTAATGTCCTCTAAAATAACTTTGTACCTGGCCGAAAGCTAATCATGCTGAAACACATCCTTGGAAAGGAATCAGCTTTTTCCACTGTCTCTGATGCAAACATATTTTTGTACTTCTCTTGCAATCTTTGTAAGGTACTATTCATAAAATAGATACTTAAAGTTTCTTTAGGGAGCTGCTCCCCAATAATACTTTATGTGTAAGCAGGACATGCTTCAATGGAGAAACACTGTTATGACTCTATCAATAGGTAAGAAAAATGTGAGCTGAGTGAAGCTTAGTAAAACTATTCACATACATAAACCATATACTTCAGTTCCTCTCAAATGCAATTACAGGTGGCCTGATAGCCCAAAAATTCTGACACTTGAAATAAATGTTAGTTTTAGATCTTTCAGGTTTTTCTTGGTTTAAGAAGAAACCCATGATTCAAGGGTATTAGACCAGACTGAAAATATGCAAGTAGAACATCAAAGGCTGATATAACCAGTCAACGACATTAATTCTCAGCTGCCACAGAATATTTCTATTTGTAGATCTCAAAGCATTTTACAAAGGCAGGAGAATCCTGTTTGTCACAAGGGGTAACAGAAGAATAAGGAGCTTTGCAAAAGGGCACCAGTACTGCTGTAAACACAAGCCAGGCTGCCCAGGTCACAAGTCGATGATGAACGTTCTTCCTCTTGATCTGGCAAACTGAGTAAGGCTTTGAAACAGTTCTGTCCATATGTTTCAGCAAGGAAGATGTATTTAGTAATGCTTAATACCCTTGTATAGACTTACGGTGGTCTGTATGCTCAAATATTTCATACATTAAGACTAAATATTGTAGATAATTGCATTTTGAATTGTTTCTCTGCCACAGTATTGTCTGTAAGATATATTAACCCATTTGAATAAGTTGATATGTCTGCCTTAGCTTCCTGAAAAGATTTTCACAATAAAAGATTGTAAAACTTGGAAGAAGAACCCAAGCCAAGTGAAGTATATGGGATAAAAAGAAAAAAAAGTATTTCTCTCATCTGAAGAAAAGAAACAGCAGATTGTTCTAGTGGTGGCAGAGATACAGAATAAAAATAAGTAATAGCCAGTTACAGCTCAAAAAACACCACAGAGGAAGAAAACCTCTTGGATTTGCATGGAGAAGGCAGCAAAAAAAAACGGATGCCACAGCCTAGTTCTTTACTTTTTAATCTTAATTTACATTTGTGCTGATTGATTTGACCTTGCTCAATTCACACCCTCTATATATGAATAAATGTATAAAGAAAGGGCAGAGGCAGAATGACTAAGTGTCCTTATAGCAAGTAAACACAAAAAAAAATCAATAAGGCATACAAGATTAGCTTCATCCATATGATAATGAGGTAGAGTAGGGATATCTTGGGCCCAGTCCTGTTGAATTCAACAGACTTGAGGGTTCTTGTTTTATCTAAACTGGACAGAAAAATTCATAGCACCACTGTGAAATGCTGAAGATCTTACCAAGCCATTAAGTGGAGTTCTGCTGTCAGGAAATGTTGACAAAAACTGATACTTCATATTGTGTTTGGTCCTTAATCTCCGCCCCTTCTCAATTCAGGCTTCCACCTGCCCAGAGAATGTTCATAGATTCAGGAAACCATGCATCACATACAGCTATAAAAAAGGCAGAGGGGCATCAAGTCTGAAGACCTTAAGGTTGACTTAGAGAAAGCATTTGAACTGTGTACCTTAAAACATTGTAACTAAATATTCTTCTCTCTAACTTCTTTTGACAGAGTTGATTATATTTGCAGTCCCAAAGTCTATGCTATCTGTTGTAATTGTTATCCTTAACCTTAAACCCACTAATTATTACTCTTTTTCTTGAAGTCTTGTGAAGACATTCTGTTTTAGAATTCTCAGGGGAAGCTGAAAATTTTTCTACTGTTAGGCAGAAACTTGCAGCAAATAAATGGATTATCTTATAGCAGTAACAGGAACCTGTTAAATGTTCTTCCCCTCAGAACTGCTTCTCAGTCGTTTTCTGATTTCCACATCCATTTTGAAATTGGACAAAGGAGAAACAAAAAGTTTTATACTTTTTACTCTGAATATATTATATATCGGTCTGTTCCTAGAGATCTAACTGTTGTCACTTTATTTTAAGTCCTCCTTGATCCACTTCCATATCTTTTCTACCTGCCTCACCAAAAATCAGCCTGTGTGCTCCCTTTCCAAGGCAATTAGACTGGCTGCTTCTACAATATTACCCAGTTTTATTAGTAGATTTTATGTACTGGAAAGAATTTACTCCAGCCTTTTTGCCTAACTCTGACAGACTGGAACAAATGTCTTACGGGGATCACACTAAGTTGTATCTTACAGCTTCAGGATGGCAGGATCATTAATGATATCTCTTAATAGAAGCACTTATATATTAATAATGTATACATTAATTACATGGCTATTATATAAAGTGCCTATAGAGTCTATGTACATGAATAGTATCCATGTAGTGAATCACAAAGCTATATGTCAACTGTAATTATCCATGAATTTTTAACTTTCTTTTTCCTGATGCATTAGGTAACCTCACATTCCAGCACCCTAGAAAATCTAATCTTCCTTTCCTTTATTTTCTGATAGTTTCCCTCCTTTTCTCACAAAAAAAAAAAAAAAAAAAAAAAAAAAGAATTAAAAATCTGGAGTTCCCTTCCAAAATTACAACAAACTAAAGATAAAATAGACTATTTTGGTTAAAGCTCGGATCCTCCTTAAAACGGTTTTCTACATCTAAAAAACCATTCACAATGTGATAACTGACACCTTAGTAAGCTTTTAGACCTGAGATTTTCAGATAGAGAAAATAATACAATTTTAAATCCTTAAAGCCTATGTTTTCAAGGCATTTTTAAAGCTTCCTATAGCTTTATGAGGTCATGATTTCTAGGTCTTTACCCAGAAAATATATGATGACACTCAAATATAAAAAAAGTTTCAAAATCCCTATTTTTTTTCAAGCAAAAGATTTGTTCTTTCCTATTGCCATTCTCTCAATTTCCACAGCCACAACACAACTGCAAAAGGTTTGGAAAGGCCTACTCCTGAGGAACCTCTAGACTTCCTCAGGCAACTTGGGCCCAGAGAAAGCCATGACAAGAGGCATCCCAAAATAATTTTGATTGTTTCAAAAAAAGAGGGCAAGAAAACAACATAAGACAGAGTCAACCACATTAGCTCAGCTTCCAGAAGTAGTTTAGGCAACACAGGAACCAGCAACTTCTATCTTATAAATGTCTGAAAGCATTGGTAACTTTTCTTGAAATAAACACTTTGAATATGTGTGGGTACACAAATATTAGCTAACACACCTGTGCTGCTTCTCTAAGACACTCTACTTTGATCTCACTTTCAAATCCTTTGTCAGGACTTGAGACTTTCCAGTACAGTCATTAACTTCATAAGCAGACAAATGATAAAGCCTGTGCCATTACTGAAAAATTTCTAAACATTCGAAGAATATTTTTCTCTCTTTTTTTTCAGCATATGAGGCTCAGAGAAAATAAAAGATGCCTGGGAATGTTGCTATAAAAGCCTTTTTTATTTCTGGAGGAGGAGTTGTAAAATGTACTTCTGCCTTCACAAATAAACAGCATGGAAATAACAAGCAGCTCGGGCATGGTAATACATCTCCTTCACATCCATGTCAATAAAAACATTATACCACATTGGCCCATGATGTATTCTATAATTACGGCATAGCAACAACTGCATTCAGTAAAGAGTGGGTTACAGGCTTCAGCTTTAAATCTAAATTTCATCTTTCAACAATAAGAATAAAGAAAATATTAGGAAGTTTGATAGTGATTAAATTTTTAAGGGGAAGTTTATTTTTCCCTCGTAAAGCAGAGTCATGCGAAAAAAAAAGGAAGCTACCTCATACTCATATAAACATTAAAAACCCGAGACATTGGACTGGCTTGCTTTTCTTGGCATTCTTTTTTCTATATATATAAGTCCCCTGAATCCTCCTCTTTAGCAATAATGTTGCTGTCTATGTACCGATTCCCATTTTTCTATCTTATCAATATAGAGGTACATCTTTTTTTTAATGTAGTCACCTTTTCTTTAACACATCTGTCTGAACATTCCAGATGGATGTTTTCTTAGTAAATTTGAGACAACTTCATGTGGTGCAAAAATCCATTGGCCTGAGTTCCTTATACCCCTAGATAGAAAGGGGATCCTGGGTGTGCAGTCCAACAGAAGCTGAACTCATCTGATGCCCCAGAATTAAAGGTTGCTGAGCAAGTCATTCTAAGCTAATTATTACTTCTCATGAGTTACAATTAACAGCTTGCAGTGGCCAGTTTGCAGCAAGACTGAGAGCTATAATCTTCTCTTATGCTTAATGGTTTTAGGATTCTTTCTTTGCTCTTCCCTACTGCATACAGTCATGCGTGACACTGTCCTCCTGATGTACGGAACTGATGTCTGTCCCATTTAGGGCTTGTAAGATAATTCAGCTCACACTTGCAATGATATTTTAGACTGATACCATTCTGGGACAATGAGTCAGCAGGTCACGATTCAATGGCTAGATCCTCTTACATAAATTTTCAGAAATACTGACTTCCCGTTACAGTTTATGCACAGGGTCATCCCTGAGTAACACAAATCAGCCAAATAAACCTGCCTTTTGTCTTCCAAAAATACTACTAACTGCAGACATCACATACACAGTACTTCCAGACCTTTTTCTATTATTTTACATGAGAGATTTGAGTCTTTTGCTGTCTGTGTTTGTCATAGCCATCCCATCATAATCCAAACCTTCTTGTCATGAGAAATCTCTGTGTGGATCCGCACCTGCTTTCAAAGAGTCAGATGCACTGGTCTGTTGATACGATTGATATAAATGCATGAAGTCACCCAAGGTTTTAAGCAAGAGTCCAAGTCTGATGAAATTAGGATATGTACTGCTTAATGTTATCTATTGAGGATGAAACTTAGAGCATTATGGAATATGTTATTGATAGAGTTAGAGGCAATATCAGAAGGGAAAGACAGTCATTAGTGTGGTTTTCTCTCTCTCCTTATTTTGGGGGGTTACAACTTCTGAGTCCTGCTTCAACTCTGTATGTTACAGCCTTAGCTTGCTATATGCAAAGGTGCTACACAGACAGAAAACACCGCAGCGAAATGTTAGGTGTTAAGTGACAGGGATATAAATTGGGCATATTACTTACTAACTGGTCCATTTTTTTTTTGTTGCTTTGTTTGTTTGTTTCTTCTTTTTTTGAAAGACATGCAGTTCCCAGTTAAACACAAATGCGGCAATGTTTCTCTTCTCCTTTTAAAAATAACTCCGACCCCAATGTCAGCAGCTTAGTAATCACGCGCAAGTCAACAATAGCTCTTTGTAAAGGGTGTGTTTGTTAGCAAGGAAAACAAATCCTAGAGGCAAAGGATTCCAGGTTTAAATTTACAGACTACTTAAGCTAGTTGTGTGACATCCTCTTTAGTTCAATCCCAACAAAATGCAGGATGCAGAACACTACCTTGTGCCACCAGAACTTTGTGTGTTCATTTCAAATAGTACTCACTTGCAGGAGATACAAAGTCAGCTATAGCCAAAGGTCCATCCATCCCAGGATAGAACAGCATCAGTGTTTAGAAAAGAGAGTATGGGAAGAGGGTGACCCTAGCATGTCCTCTGAAGGTCTGATAGTCTCTGTATTAGGGACTTCCCGATTTGGAGAGTTCAAATTCATCACCATAGTAGAGAATCACTGTTGGCCATTTCTTCTATGAATTTGTCTAAGCAATTTTTCTTAATTTGTTTAAGATTTGTGCCACCCAAAACACCTTACATCAATAAATTTCACAAATTAATGATTGTGCTGTGTGATTAAGTACTTCCTTAATGTTCTTTAAATGCCTCAACCGCTTCTTTTTTTTCTATTGCCCCTCCAATAAATCCTTGTTACGAGACTCAGTAAATTTTGATTCCCTAGTCGTCTTCTCCAAACAACTCACGATGTTATAGACCTTGATTTTTTTTCTTCTCCTTTTAAGTTTCTGCAGAAATGGTCAGAGGGACAAGGAAGGTCACACGATGTGTGGAGCTGCTTTCCTGGCATTTAGCTGGCATAAAGCATTAATAAGCTAAATTGAGGTTCAAGGACTGGTTTTGCCACAGCCAAGCTATGTCACTTACCCAAGGCCAGATCGTGATCATAGAAACATCTCAGTTTAATGGACTGCACAGTTCCAGGAACTGACCTTTCCTTGTGTGGCAGTGCTTATTCAGTCATTAAGGCTAGATTCACAAAGACACTTTACATACTATGAAGTACAGAATTAGAATGTCTAAAAGATAACTTGTTACTGAGCAGAATATTCCCCTACATATTGGGAAGAATTAAAGACCAAAACACAAATTCATGAAAGCTTCAATGCTGAGCAGGGACACAAATGCACTGCATAAAACTAACAGTTCTTTTCTGGGTGTAGGCATCTATTCCAGGCTCCAAGGAAACATTTGACTGCCCCAGCTCCTATGGACTCCTTCCTGCAGTGTCACATTGAAACTCTGAAATAATCCTACAAAGGTGTTCTTCATTTTATTTCTCGCTAGATGCAGATATAGGTCTTCACCCATTTTCTCTCTCACACATTTCATTCCTGCAGGAAGCAGAGAAGTCCTGGTTCAGCTGACCAGCATTTGAAAGGTTTTGTGGAGGCCCTTAGATATCCTAAATACTTACGGCTGGCTCACAGAGCCTTGTAATATGGAGCAGGGCAGCGGCTGAAATTCCTCTGCAAGTCTCACCTTTGCGGCTAAATCTGCCATGTACCTGAAATTTGCTAGTCCTAAGAATGGCTGGAAGCTTAGTGCACTCCTTCAGACTTCTGCATGTCCACATGATCCTCGTGAACAGCTGGGAGGGCAGCCTGACCCTACAAATCCCTGCTGCCTTCGCAGAGACCAATGCTGAGCCACTTGTAGCAGGGACTCCAGCACATACAGTCTGCCAGCATTGGTCACAAAAGACCACTGTAAGACTTCAAGGGATGTATAGAGCTCCAAGAGAGAGCTGTACACAAAAACAGAACGAGTTGGCTGCATCAGCGGAACTCAGAACACATGCATTTTTGTTTAAATTCATCTTTTATTATTGGTCTCATGCTATGCCCCAGATCTTGGTCATTTGTGTATCTTTCTGAATAATGTAACAAGTAAAGGTGTCTTATGTATATACCACACTAGACAGGCATACACATTACTAAAAACAGACTGTTAGTATACAGCTACTTAGCTGACTTCAAGGAAACCAAGCTGATTTACACCAATCCGCAATCCAACCCATTATCCTGTAAGGTTTTCTTTCTTCTTCGTCTTTTTTTTTTTTTTTTTTAATATAGTGGGACAATAAAGTCACTACATTTATAGCCCAGAACACTCTCTGCATATTCCAATATCTTGTTTGCTTTTTTAACAGCTACCAAACACTGTGCAGATGGTTTCACTAAATTATCAACAATCACTCCAAAGTCAGTTCTGATATTCCTGTCCTTAGGGACACACTATTATCGGGGCCAAACACATCCCTGGCACAGCCCTGTTAGCCTAACACACTTGGCCCACTGACCACAAAGTGCATTGCCTCCAATTACCTTCTCTCTCTTGCTCTTATCTCAGTTTACTGACTCTGTACTTATCTTAGTCCCTTCCTTATCTAAAACACTGCAATCTTCCAGGTCCCCTAATGCAGTTCATGATTTGACTCCTGTTGTTCTCATCTAATATTATTGTCCCTTTCTGTGTTTTACTTTCTCTCTTCCTTTTCCTGAAGCACTCCCACAAGCACTGGGGTCTTAAAAATCACTGCTGTTTACAGAGTTTATTACTTTCCATCATTTCTTATGATTCTCCTGCAGCATGTCTTTCAAATAATTGTCTCTGTGATTTACTGTATCAGTCATATAACCTCCTCCTTCCTGTACTAATCAGCTCTGGACTGGATTAGCTAGTTAGTAAGGCCAGATTGCCCCTCACAGATTTTTTCCCAGCTCTGTGCCTCACCTAGGCTTGGCGGGATCACGATCTCTCTGGCTTTCTACATGCACGCAGAGCTCCTAGCTGGGTCATCCAAGGCAGGCTCACCCCAGCCAGCCAGGTAGCAGCCTCAACTGTGTATTTCAGCAAAAATCTCAAGCTCTGAGGAGCTGGCATCTCTGCAAAAACACCTCCTTCTGCCTCTGTTTAGGTTGTGCAGCCATATGCCACACCCCATACAAGGCTTCGACAGAAAGCCACCACAGCAAGCCCTTTGCAGTACATCTCAAACACTCAGCTCTGAGCTTCTGTGAAGTGCCACTGAACTAACAAGCAAGCATTCTGTTCACTAAAATACCATGGGTGAGTACAGGACTGGTTTAAACTATCTTGAGGATAGATCAGCTGGGTCCTATCACAGAGGGGAGAGGGAACACCAGTGAAACCACCTCTCCTCTTTCCTTTCTAGGGCAGCAGCAAGGAACTGCCATAGCCTGCTCTGTGGATTACACAGCAAAAATGCTATTTTGGACCCTAAGTTATCTACCTGGTTACCTGGAATATGGAAAGAGATACATGGAGACATTTCTTCTGAAACAAAACAAATCAGAGCTATTCATAAACTCACAAAAAAAACCCCAACCAATGGCTGTTATTACTTCTCTTCCATGCAACTAAAAATCATGGACATGGGCAGAAATGCCCACGAAGCTTTGCAAGAGCAAAGAGACAGAATTAGGGCTCACCAGATCCAAATGCTTGATTGTGACCCTGCCTCAGGAGTACCTTCTTGTAACCTCTAGCAGGAAGCTCATTTCCCAGAAATATTTCAGGGTATGCTGTGTGTTATTCAGGTCAGTCCAGTGAAAGTATGTAGTAAGGATAATACTGCAGCACTATTAAAGACATGATAACATCTCTAGGGTAAGTAACGCTGTAGTTCTGGAGAACATGATGTATGGACACCTTCTTGGAGTTTATTTACCCATTCCTTTGGTTATGTTTGTTGTGTCACTTTCACACAAAAATAGTTCTTTGGGAAAATGTCAACGAGACTCTTCATCGGCATTTTCAGACTATTACATAAGAAGATGGCACAGATATTTTCTTCCCACAGAAATTATATTGGTGTTCAAGGGGGAAACCAGTATTTCAATCTCCTGAAGTAAAAGATGAAGTTAACATTACCTACCTACGCAGTCACGAAAGCTGAGTGGTAAAGTACAGTGCTTTTCTGACGTATTTTTGATTCTTACAGTTGTGACAAACATCCTCTGGGTACTCTCGTAGTTTTAAAATGCTACTGCCCCTACCTTTCCATCCCCCTGCTCTGCCAGAGATTACCACTCCTGTAGCAGAAGCAACATAAGACGATGCACTGTAATTCTCTCTTCTGTAAGAGAACAAGGAGGGCAGGCTCAGTTATGTATTGCAGACGCTCCAGTTCTCAGCCTGGTATCTTAGCAAAACACAAGGGATTTTGAAGTTTTGGAGTTTCTGAGGCATGGCACCTGCTCGCAGCTGCTACCTCCTTTCCAAGCAAAGTAGCGTCTGATTAAAAAAAAAAAAAAAAAAAAAAAGAGGCAAAACAAAAAAAAAACAGCAAATAAAAAACACCCCCCCCACAC
This sequence comes from Chlamydotis macqueenii, assembly GCF_036417535.1. Taxonomy (NCBI): domain Eukaryota; kingdom Metazoa; phylum Chordata; class Aves; order Otidiformes; family Otididae; genus Chlamydotis; species Chlamydotis macqueenii. The sequence continues at coordinate 29,857,265 of NC_141557.1, forward strand.
ACACACACCAAAAATCCCCTAACCAACTGGCAAAGAGAACCGAGAAATTAATCTCCTAGGCTCTTACAGCTAGATCCAAGTGGGTATGTCAGAGTGACAATTCTTAGAGTACAAGATACCATATTAATTAAGACTCCCAAAACTGGGCTGTTCATGGGTTCCATTACCTGTAGTACATGAACTGAAGCTAACGGTCTTCAGAGCAGAAAGTACAGCCATTAACAATTCAAAGACTTCCTCATAATACCTTTTGCACACATTGACCTATTTCCTGCTATTAAAAAACAACCAAACATAAAACCACAAACAAGGCAAAAATATTTACTAGATGATATTGTCCTGTGAAGATGGACTTGCAGCCCAAACCAGTCAGATGTCAAGGGCAATAAAATGCCACACACTAATCCCTGGGGAATAGTCCCAGGTACCAGAGAATTCCAGAGAGAATTCTAAGCAAAGGGCTCTTCATAGGGAATCACCTGAGAACATTATCCTTAATGCTCCTGCATCCCAACTGCCCCTAGTTACCACAGCAGCCAACTGTAAGCAAAGCAGGCACATTTGGTCTGACAAGCAGATGGAAGTCGTGCTTTGAACTAATGTTAAGATTTGCACTGTAATTGGTGTGTGGGGAAGTTAAACTGGTGGGACCTTGGAGAGAAAAGGGTTCGGCTTTCTGTCATGGAAAGTCACATCCGTATTTCCCTAAGTCGGTGATATTAAGTCTCTCAAATGGGTTCTGAGAAGACCTGCCAAGCCTTTATCTAATTTCTCCTCCATTCAGCTACTGGTGCAACTGAACTGCCGTGGCAGAGCAAACCCAAACACCTACAGCTGTACTACAGTGCGTGGGGTCTTGCAGTGATGCCTCCCGGATTTGCTTCACAGTAGCACCACCCTGGGCTGCCCGCTGCTCTGGGCTGCAAAAAGACACACAAGCAAACACACACAGGCCAATTCCATTACAACTCCTCCTAAAAACAGAGGCAAAGCTTGCGTTTCCCACCCACTTGTGGCACAGCTTGAAAACAAAACCAAAAAAAACCTCCAACCAACCAAATGAAAACCCAGCACCCCCACTCCAGCCCCAAACACCCCACATTCAAATTCAGTAGGGTATTAAAATGCCCTGTGAAAATGTGTAAGCGTTCTTAGTCAGAATCAATCTTTCTCTAAATTTACACAGACCATCCTCCTCCCTTTTGTCAGTCAAATACGACGCTTTGGCAGTCTAACACCTGGCTATAACTCATATATACATACACAGGAATTGTACATACACCTCACTTCTTTTTTTTTTTCTTTTTTTTTTTTCTTTTTTTTTTTTTTTTTTGTTAATGCCATTTTAGGCACTGGAAACACACCATCATCTCCTTTTCCAAAAGAGCAACCTTACTGCAGGGGCCTCTCCAGTCCAAATGGTTAGGAATCCAATACACAACAACCTTGCTGAAATCAGCTGCCAGATTTATTAGTCTACCTGAAAACCCCAAACAAACGAAAAAAAAAAATCCCCAAACAAACAAAAAAGTGGAATAAAAACAGACTTTAAATAAACCTCTTAGGTACATTTTAAAAAGGGTTAATTAGTTCAGTGAAAGACTTGATATATCTTCTGCTGACAGATCATGTAATGTTGGTCTGATTGCTTGTTTTGTTCAGTGAGTCACTACCGTATACAGATATATATATATTTCTTCTTAAATAGTACACATTTGATGCATTTTTTTTCCTCTTTTTTTTTTCTTTTTTTTTTTTTCTTTTTTTGTCCAACCCCTTTCCCAAATACCCACGAGGCGCTCCATGCTGACATTAAAGAACCAAAACCAATCCAAGGACTTTTGATCAAAGCATGTTTCATTTGAACCTTATTTCAATGGAAACTACATTTTTTTAAACAATCTTACTCAATCTTTTCCCTTTCCTTTTTGCCAATTCTGCAATTTTAGACTTCTGATTCTGGGTTGACCACCAAAAATTTAAGTGCCATTGAGACTTAGGATGACAGAATTAGGTGACCTATTAAGGTATATATACACTCCCATAAAATACGTTGTCTATTGGATGTGAGTAAATTAAGTACCTGCCCAAATGTTTTTTATGCACCTGTGGTTTCTAGTGACCACTACTTCTTTACTTTTGATTAACTGCATATTAAAATATTCATAGCTTAACTAGTGTCTTAACTCACAGCGGATGGAAAAACTAACCCACCCCCTAGGATTGTCTTTGAAATCCATCCATAATGATGAAAATTATTCTCATTTTGTTATGGTTATACATCCATTTTCCTCCCACTTCTTGGGAATACAGGAAAATTAGGTACTCCATGTAACACCTATTTAAATTTCCCTGGGCAAAAAGAGAAATCTAGATCTTACCCCCACTCCCCCCCTTCAAATTAGGAAATACTCTATTTCATAAAAGGTGCTCATAAATATTTAAAACTTTTGGAATTTTTTCAGGGCTTTTTTTTTTTTTTCATTTTACATACAGAATAGTGTGTGTGGCTTGTGTTCAAGATTATCTCTCAAAAAAAAGTTTGAAAAAAAAATTAAAAAAAACCCTCAAAATTTAAATTGTCTTCTGAGCATATCTGATCACATTTACATTTAGTGTCCAAAACAAGTTGATTGGTAACATCAGTGCCAGCACTACAACGTCATACAGCGACTTCATGGTTTTCTTTGACAGTTCATCTAAGTCTCCGTTCCACCAAAAATTACAAAAGGTTCTGCAGAGCTTTCCTTAGCAAGCTGAAGCTTACTAGTCAATTGTGGATGCGCGTAAAAGCTGCTTATAGCACAGCTATGGCATAAGCTATTTTCTAAGCAATAAATGGTTCAAGTCATCTATTTTGTCCTGAAATGCTACCTGTAGTTACAGCATTGCTTATAAATGGTCATAGTAAATTCAGCATCAAAGAGAATATTACAGAAAAAGACAGCAGCAGAAGCATTAGCATTATCTAGTATTTATATATGTTATCAACATAACACAGCAGTAAAAGGTTTAAATGCATATTAATGGGTACCGTGTCTAAAAATTACTAAAGTACCTATTTAGTGTATTGGATATTTTTCTCAAGGAGTGCTTGCTGTGTCTAAACAGCATAATTAGATATGTGACTTAGTACAGTTAATTCCTATTGATTAAATAACTTATTTATGTACCAAAGGAAATGGAAAGATAGAAAATGTTTTCTCCATCCCGATCATGATCCTGTATTTAATGCTGACATGATCATCAGATAGCCTACCACATGTAATTACTACCCTCAAACGAATCTTGAAAGGTCCAAGCCATAGCACGGGCCATATATGTATAGTAACGTGCCACCAGATATGGCATGCAGCTTGCAGTCTGAAGTCAGGGATATTCTGCTTGGTCACTGTATTTGCGGCCACGTTGTCATTAAACAAGATTTTTTCTGAGGCCATAAAAAAAAAAAAAAAAAAAGAAAAAAAAAAGAAAAAACTCTCGAGATATCTGGTTGTTTTCAGAGGCAAGGTGCAAGGTCTGCCACTGCAAGCTTCTAAATTAAATGCTGTGGTATATGCTTTGCTTCTCTTTTATAACTGCAGAAAGACAATTAAGAATGGTAAGAAACAAATGCCCTAGGCATACTGTGCTGATATCATCATCAAGTGGTTATTCTGCACAATGAGAATTAACTGTACTACGGATACCCAGAGAAAATGTACAATATCTTATGCTGATATGAAACAAAACAGACATGATATAGCTTTTTTTTTTGTACTTAAAACCTGTATGTTCCCTTCCCAAACTTAAGTAAAAAGCAAACCCACCCTTTTCGTCCTGTTACACAGAATAACGTTTAGGTTACAACCCTCCCCTTTCAAATAAAGTGCGCTGTCCATGGCAGACCATAGGAGTAATGCAACAGGAAAAGCCCCTTTTAGTGTACTATTTAAAAAAAACAAACTGAAGTCGATTCAGCTTTCCTCTGGGTCTTGTGAAAGAGGAGAAGCCTAAGGGAGGGGGAAAAACATCCCCTTCACTGTCACTGTTGTTAATAGACATAGCCTTCGTTATAAGGGTGGGTGTTGCAGCAGCCACCGTCCTGCATGTAGACCATGCTCTCATCAAAGTGGGACAGAGGCACAGTGTCCTCCTCATTGATGTGGCGCTCCATGTCAGTCTTCAGTAAGGGGCGCTGGTTGTCTGGAAAAGCCATGGAGAAAAGCGCTTCAGGGTCGCAAACAAACTTGTAGACGTATCTTTCGCCAGCCACCTTAGCACAACAGAAGGGAGAAAAAGGTGCAGCGTGAGGCCTTGTGGTTTCGCAACTCCCAAGTTCAACCACCTTGTGAAGAACCCACCTTTGTTATGCAATTAATAATGCGGCAGCAGAACTGGTAAGGCAATGACCTAGCAAAGACAATAGGGATCTGCAGAAGCAGACTGTGCAGAATGCTCTTGATTTTGCCACATGTGATATCCTATTGGAAGACAGACTAGGTATTCTACTTCTAAATATCTGTTTGTGATCGTTTTCTATACTTAACCACAAATGCAACTGTTCTTATTGGAAAATGTAAACAAATTGTCACTACAGTGGCAAAATAAAATGACTAAGTCCAACACACTGCGTGCGAAGTGGAAAAAAGAATCACATCGCATGACAGGGATCTGAATTTCACTTTAGGCAGATTGATTCATACTTCAGTATAAAAGCACTTAGTTATAGTGCATGCTGATTGTACATGGACAGCGTAAGCAAATGCGTAGGCTAATATGTACTTAGCAATTGCTCATGCAAAGCTGGGACATTTGGATTTGCTTATGGAGGGGCACTTTGTCCAAAGATCCTAAAGTTTTCCTTTATTCAGAAAAGCCACTATGTATCTGTACTTCATCTTCCTAAAAGCCAAAGAATGATAAAAACAACACAGAATTACTGTCTTTCTTTAAAAAAAAAAGTCAATATAGTGTCTTCTCAAGCACCTTATTTAAAGAATGACGTTAAAAAATATGAACCGTGTTGCATGCTTATGGTTTATTAAAATTATTTTAAAATTAAGATCATACTGTCTGCTTCTTGAAACTCCAGCTAGCATGCTATTGGAAGTGAGTGAACGAAGGTGGCAAAAGTGTTGCAAACTTAACTCTATTTTATGCATGCAAAATAGTCTGAAGCATCTCCTTAAATTTTCAGCTTATTTATTCTACAAATAATGTAAAGTTTTGGTAGAGGCTACATCTGCAGTAGAATTTTTTTCATCAAATTAATGTCGGCAAGTTTGACAGTCTGAAGGTTGCATTCAGAAATCGGGTACTTACAGAACCTGTTATCATTGCCTAAATTAAAACAAAAGGGGAAAAATATGCATACAAACCTTGCAGTAAAGAAACCTGCTATGAATCTACAACAACCATTAGTTTCTAACATACACTAACTGGCCAGATAAGGTGATCCCAGGGCAAACCTCAAACATTGCTATGTTAGGAAAATAAGCACCCAAATTAGCTTTTAAAATGTGTGTTAAATGCATTCTTGTAGATAATAAAGTACTAGTTTAAGAGGTAGCAAGCTAGCCGTCAGAAGTACTTGTAAACTTTCCATACTAAATGGATGTGTGGGTTGGGTACTATTATCAGCTTTATGGTATTCCCATCCCCACCTTTTCAACTTGTGTCACTCTTTTTGCTGCTTATTCTTGCCTCTCTGCTGCCTTTGAACTGTGCTGGCACAATTGCCTATGCAGCTGTCCTGTAACCTGCAACAAGGAACTCCTCTGCCTGAAGCACCACTCAGCAAAATCAAGCGTTTCTGCTTCTCCCCGACTGGACCCAGTCCCCAGTCCACTTTACAAAAACTCAATGCACAGTTATGAGACACAACAAAATGGATCAGGCACTGCACTACTGAAGTAGCACAAGTCAATACTAGCCCAGGTTGCCATCCAAGTTGACTCCTGCAGAGCGAAAAAGGAGAGCACTACAACCTTCCCATAACCAAAGCAGAGAACTTGCAACAGGCAACTCCAAACTAAGACTTCACAAAACCTACGGGAAAAGTTGCCCAGTAACATGAGCTGAGAGTGTTGTTCCCATTGATGGAACTGGCGAACGGCAGGTTTAAACATGTTAGTCATTACAGGTCACAAAACTCATGTGAAAAGATACGGAACAAGTTTTACAGCACAAGGTGTTTATTATGATCTTTGATCACACCTGCCACTTCTGTAGATGCAGCAGACGGGTCTCGCCTATTGATTTCTCAGTCAATCCACATAGTACTACATAGCTTGATTTAAAAACACAATGTAAATTTGCAAGCTGCAGTAGAAGGATGGGTTGGATACAGTCAGCAAGATCAGACTGTTATACATAAATTATTATTAAATATTTCTCATAATTCGGTGTATTATAAAATATTAAATTCCACTTAAAAATGGTATTATTACAACACTATTGGTCAAATATTAAAGAATTTGGTATGTTAATCGGTATAATTTTTCTCCCCTATCCTGCACTTACCAAAGTACTCAAGTGCTGGGCAGCTAATTTAGACCTGCAAAACATTATTCATGCCGCACTCTACTGTTCGCCTTTCCCAGGTGCCAGGAAGCTGTTTTGGATATTTTTGAATGTTACCTCTTTCCCTATAATCATGACGACCATTGTGTGAACTAAAACAACAGATATTTTTTACACAGAAAAAAATCTCTTTATGCATATACTGGACCTGGTACGTGAAAAAGCTCAGTGTTTGCTTAAACAGATGAAAAAACAACCTGAGCAATGCAGTTACAAGTTAATCCATAAGTCAGTTTACGAGCAGTACATGCAACACTGGTGAAATTTAATACAAAATTAGCTGCTCACCTTTTGCATGATTCCCTTTTCATAATAATAGCGAAGTGATCGGCTAAGTTTATCATAGTTCATAGCTGGCCTATTTTTCTGAATCCCCCAGCGACGTGCCACCTGCCACAAAAATGGATTAGCATTGATTTGTTAAACACATTTAACAAGCAGATCTTATCACCAGATACTTTATTTAGGAGTGGGTGAGGGGGAACCCTGCAGGTGGAATGCATAAACACAAAAGAAAAGGTTACCATGACCTGAATTCCCCGTGCACTACTATAGTTTTTAATTGGACATACAGTCATCCATTAGACTTGAAGCAGACTTACTTATTTGCAACTGTGGTGGAGGGTTCCGGTGGGTTTTTTTTGTTGTTTGTTTTTAGTAAAATCAATTAAAAAATGAAGCCATATAAAGAGATGATAGACAAAAAATATTTATCAAGTTCCACCAGGAAACTTTAATGAAAGATGAAAACTTTTCTTTAGCTTGATATTGTGGATAATCATACCATTCCTGTGTTTTCCTTGCTGTCAGAACACTAAGTTATATCAAACACACATGCATACACACTTAGTTCATGAACTAATACAGACTGTACTTGGAACGACAGCTATGTTGAGATTATTAGGAGACACAAGTCAAAAGCCAGCTCCCAGTCTTAAATATTACTTCAACAAAGAAAACAAACTATCAGAGGAGGCAAGATAATTGCTTAGAAGAACTATGCAGTCATGTGAAGAATGGAACAGAAATTTCATAATTGCAGTTGTATAATTTCTTTTAAAAAATAATAATAAAAAGGGAGTTGCAAGCAACTCGTGAAGCCACTCCATAGGGAACAATATGCTTTCTGCTCTGACTTATGACTTCTATTTGCCTTTATGCTTCCTGTTTTATTGCCAAAGGTAGTTCTGGACAAAGAGACCTTTTGTTTAAAGAGCTTAACTGCTTATTCCCCAACTGAAATTATAATCGGCTGTTGGTGACATTTCAATGCCTGGCTGTACAAATGACTATCATGTCACCAGAGGGGAAAAAAAGTCAGAGCTGATGAACTCTTTAAAGCACGTTTTATAAAAATGTTTGAGGTGCATATGCACACAGCTCTGGAAAAAGGAGAGAGCAGCCAAACAGCTTCTCTGCAGCCTGCTCTATTAAACCTTCCCATAGGTGTCTGGAGCCTTTTGATGCAAATCATAGACGACATGCAGTACTGAGAATGGAAGGTGACTAAACAACAGCAAAATCCGTGACTTTCATCTCCATCTGGACAGTAATTTTAAAAATTTCTTTTTAAAGCATTATTTCCTTTCAGTGGTGCAGCTTTCCAGGCTTATGTAAATTATCATGGCTTTGCTAACTTCAGCTATGTTATAGCTGTATTGAAACGTACCTTAAATCACATCAATTTATTCCAGCTGTAGACTTGGCCTAGATGTGTAACCTTGATTCGCCTATTCATCTTTGTAACACGTGCCTACATCATCCTGTTTATTCCTGCCAAGTTTTTTTTCTGCATTCATCAGAGTCCTAAAAGTCCCAACATAACAGGCTTGCATAATAAATAAATACACAGCAAAGATAACTACAGCAAAATAATGTTTGAGAACATGCTATATTGTGTGCTGACATTCCTAAATAAGTAAGCGAGTCTTCCTGTCCCTGAACTGGACAGCATTTATCAAGTCTTGCTCTGTGGAAGGGATTCGGGTTTCCCACCTTTCACTCCACCTTCCTGCTGAAGGTTGCTGTCCCTGTGACCAGGAAGCAGAAATGGATCTATGCCCAATTCTTATCCTCCACAGTTCAGAGTTATCTGCTTTCTGAATGAACTACAGTGCTCAAGGAGCTGATACATATTCATTTTTGTTGTCACTCTTTCTACAAGGGCATAAACCTCCAGAAAGGGGTGGGATGGAAAGGTCATGTCATTGACATCCTAACCTGCCACAGCTGAACCAACAAGCTCTTTGACTTCCCTTCAATTTACACTTGGCAACCAACAAAAGTATGCAACTTCCCATAGGCTATTCTTATTTTAATTGACAGTTTCTGTCAGATCCATGACATTCATGTGAAAACAACTTAGCCTCCTTTGTACTCCCTAAGAGCACACAGGAGTGAGCAAGTTTCAAGTAGCCTGCCTCCTCCAGATCTGGGATGCAATGCCGCTCAGAAACACAAAGCAATTGCTATGAAGTCAGACAAGCAGATGATCTGGTTAACTTAAATCAGAATATCCAGTTCTTCAGGGAATTGTACAATAAGGAAATCTTTAAGACTCTTGTTTTGCTACTTTCGCTTCCTTAGCTAATAAAATCTGTAAAGTTTTTGCACCATCTGCTGGGAACTATTTTTCAATAAATCTCTTTAATCTTGAAAAACTTTGGACATACCTTAAAGACAAGGCAAAACTAAGAGAGTTAAAAATACTGAGACTGGGGTAGGGGGAAAAATCAGATACCTCACTCACCAAGATCAAACAAAAGCCTTTCCAAAGACTTCGCTCTGTTTTGGGCCACGTCACACAACTAAGTCATCCATGTAGCCTGCTAAGCTGCAGACTCGCTAGCAAAGTTTCAGCATCAAATCGACTGAGACTGTTCTGTGGTCAAATCCTCAGACGCCCAACGCCAGGATCTGCCACAGTGACTATCACTAGTGAGGGGGATGCTCGGCCAAACGAGAGCCAGCACACGGGTCCTTGCAGCAACCTGCCCCTCAGCCAGTCCATGTCTAGAAGGAAAGGGACATCAGTCTTGTTGCCATCCTCAACTACTCTTATCATCCCCTCAGGGCTGTTGGCAGACGATTTAACTTAAATGTAAGAAAGCTTTCAGATTGCTTATGCCAGCAGATGGATGGCAAACAGCAGAAATAGCTGGTGGAACGGAGAAGCAGCCTTACACCCCCAAACCTTCCTACTCAGTTCTAACTCAGAGGGGATCCTAATGGAAAATTTGCTGCAGTCTCCTCTACTGCTCAACCCTGTCCAAGGGGCAAAAAAGTAAACCAGAGTGATAACAGCTTTTTGACAACCCTAATCAAATCATCCACATCAGTATTATTATAAAATTCATGCACACCAGATTTTCCAACATTTTCCATGGTTGTTTAGAACACAGGATAGATTATTTAATGTTACCTAGTAAAAAAAATGTATGTAATAAAATGTTCAATTTATTCCTGTTTATCACACAAGTGAACTAAGTCATGCTTCAGCAAATGTTCATGAATACAAGTAATTTTATCTACCCCACAAGTCCTTCATGGTTCAGGGGAGCTGTGCACGTGCATGAGTGTTTGCAAGCCCAGGATCTAAGTGTGCATTAAACAATCTAACTGTATGGATAAGCAGGAAGACTCTGAAGAAGACTCTAAGAAGAGGGGAGTTTAGGCAGTAAAATCTCTTGAAAATTATATAATGATCTCAATCTCCACCTTTGTCATCTGTCAGAATTGGGGTCTTTCACTCTACAGCCTAAAATTTCCAAGTTCCCATATCTTCACACTGAAGAATATTTGGCGTGGCAACTATTCAGGGACAAGTTTTCCAAGGATTTTGGAACACAGCTCTATCCATAAAGTAGTTCTGAAAAATCCAGGCCCCACAATTAACGCAGAGTATTTTGTAACTCTAGTACATGCAATGTTTTTGTTACTTTGTGTGACTAGGAAATTAAGTCTATGCTTAATCACACCTCTCTCCTAAATGAAGCACTTCCCTTGCCAGTCCTTTCTGCCACCCTTCTAAAGTGCTACTGAAGCAAAATACTGAAGGAAAACAAAGTCTAAGTCTGAAGGAGCACTACTAAATGTGCAAGATGGGGCAGTGGATGTCAGGGCATGCTGTCTGTCTAACCCACCTCCTCTGGCTCAATCAGTTTGAATTCCATGCCTCGGCCAGTCCACGCTATGAAGTGAGAGTTTGATGGGTCATCAAGAAGAGCTACCAAGAACTGCCACAGTTGAAGTGAGCCTCGCCGCTGATACGTGGGTCCTTCACGGTACATGCCTGGCTCCTGTTTGACGTCACCTGCACAGAATAGCAACAATATTAGATGAGCAACATGCAAAAAGTATCATTGCTTGGTTTGTCAGATAAACTGACAAAGCAATTGTTAGGGTTAATAAAACAGAGGGAAAGAATTCCTACTGCCCAGTCACCCACAAATGCAACATTTCCCTGTCTGCTGTTAATTGTAAACAGTACCCTTAAAATAACATAGTCATATACTAAAAATTACCTAAATTCAGTCCTGATTTATGGAAGTCTCTGTAAGCCTATCCCCATTTACTTCTTACACATGCAAATTTCACCTGCAAACCATTTTGCAACATCCTCGATCTGAAAGAGCATGAACTATTTTTTTTAAGCAACTCTGATGCCTGAAGAACTGCATTTGTGTACTATACTTTGCACAAGTCCCAGTTTTGGAAATATAATGTATGTTTCATAAAGCTGCAAAACCCTATTGAGTGAAACTTCTTTTGCATGCAAATACTTCTTAGGAAAATTTGACAAAGTATTTGACTTGGACTTAAGCAGCATGTGCTTTATGTATCGGTATGCAAATCCTGCAGATATGCGAGTTCCTCTGTGGCATATGGGACTTGCATATAAGCACATATTACTTCTACTCATATCTACATATTAGATTAGTATTCCCCCTGAAAAGCAGTAAGTTAATTTTTCCAAAATTTCAACTGCAGAGGAAGCTTTTAAAAAACAGTAATAATATTATGCTAGCCAAGGAAAGACCATCCTGCTACATCCATACTGTGTCTCTGTTGTTTTTAAATCATATTCATACTAAACAACTCATGCAAACAACAACAGCTGAAAGGTTTGATGCTGAAGCAGAGAGCATTTTTTTTTCTGCACACAATGACAGCAATCCTTGATGTGCTGGTAAAACTCCTCATTTCAACTACCAGAACAGCAATACCCTCAAATAAGCAGTGTGACCTGTTTAATACAGAAATCCAGGACTTTACATTTAACCACAACATTAGGATGCTCTGATGGCCATTACAGAACAGGCTCTGTGTAGAGAAAGTAAGAATAATAATATTAAAAATGGAGCACTTCCTTTTGTAATCAGGAAAGAAAATTGAGTCAATAACTGTGGAAAACAAATAAATCAACACAAGGCTTTTTCGTTTATGTGAGGTTCAAGTTCCAGTCCTGAAAGGCCTTTTTCAAGGACAGGATTTTTCTTTTAATGATAGCTGCAGAAATGCATAAATAGCAAGTGCAGTATTACAGATGATCAGATTCTTCGCCTGTGCTGATCTTTCATTTCAAATAAAGCAGCTGAGAATCTACTTCTGAAATATCAAGACTAGCCCTGGGTTTATCCCACTTTTGCTTTACTGATCAAAACACGATGACACATCTGCTATTTTTTCCTCAAAAGTCATAATACTACAAGTACAAACACACCTATTTGTATCACAACATCAATCTTCTAGAGTACAAGGTGTTCTCAATGGACCGTCACGGAAGCCAGCAGCAGACTGCTTGCTTCGCAAGCACAGAAATATTTCCAAACATTTATTTCTTTTACTTTATTTGTATTTCTTTTCTATTTTCATTCCCTTCCCTGTACAAAACCCAAACAAAAAGGATTTTCAAAAAGGACAAACACAAATGCTACTCCTGAAGAGTTTTAACTTCTTGTGGTACAGTCTGATTCCATTCCCATAAATGTAAATATGAATTTGCCACTGATACTGAATATAGATCAGGTCTGCAATCACTTTTGGGGAAGAAAAAAACCTGCCATGATGTGGTTTAAACAGGGGAGTGAGGGGGAAAGCACACACTCCAAAGCCAGGGTATAATGCAGACTTTCAATAAATCACCCATTCAGTGAACGTGTCAATCCAGTGATAATGGAATACTGACTGAGCAATCTTCACTTAAGTCTAATATTATTTAACATTTTCTATTTATTCCTTGCTATTCCTTACCAAATCTAGAATGTACATGACGTCTCCATTTGAGGAACGTGCAATTCTTCGGGTTACTTTCATTTTAGAGTCTCCTACTCTTCAGCAAACTCAACAAATGCTGCTAGACACACAACAGTTTTGTAATCCATGTAAGTGATTCTTAGGGTAAAACACACAAAATAAAGCAGGAGAAAAAACCCCAAGAGTTCTCCAGCTCTACTTTTAGCTATGGTCAGAGAGCTGTTCACAAGTTTATCAGAAAGTATCTAATCTTTCCTGCTAAAATAAATAAAGTTGGACATACATACACTAACACAAAGAAGCCACTCTAGTAAATTTAAGTAATTGGTCTCCGAATTACTTCCCAAAGTTGCAGACTCACAGAGTCACTGGCAAGAAATACTGAGTCCATTTACTTTGTCTATAATGAAATAAATCTGAAATCAACTGAGTTACACCAGGAAACTGATTTTACATCGGAGCAACTGAGGATAATTTGGGTCATTTATTTTAATTGACCTCAGAATCCCTCTTGAAAAAAAATCTGTTGTAATGGGCAGTGTTGTGAAAAGATCATTGATTTGTTATCAATCCCACTGAAAAACAAACCACTAGTAGAATGTTTAACATAGTGCAAATACACTGACACAAACAAAAATGCCCTCTACACTCACTCCCCACTATTCATCACTTCACACAGACAGCGAGACAAGGGGCTTAATCCTCAGTAAAACCAAAGCTGCTGCTTTCTCCGCTCTTTTGTTAATTATAAGAACAGCTTTCATTAAATCTCAAACAACAAGTGGTATGTGATCATCAGTGCAATGGAAATCCTCCTATTACTTCTCAACAGTACAGGAACTGAGCTCCTCTGCCCCAACTCTTGATACAGCATCTTTCGCTGGCAAGTGTCGAACGACATTCTATTGAAAAGGAGACTTTGGTTTCAAGAGACAAAGGTCAGCTTTGGATGGGCGCACTGCAAATGGTGTGTTAAGGAATCCTAAATTGGAACGTTACCGAGCTTTTTTTGATCAGCAACAGAGAAAAGTCCTTCATCTCTTCCTTTTTCATCTCCCCACACAAGAAAAAGAGAGACATGTGTCATACATACCGTCAAACTTCTCTGGAACAACGCAAGTGTCATCATAAAACTGCCTAGGTCCCTTTTCATACATACAGCCTGTAAGTTAAAAAGAGACACGTCTTTATTTAAAAGATGCATGGAGAAGGAAGAGATCATAGGCTTAATGCCAGAGGGAATACTAAGTCATAGAGGAATCAGATTAATAACCCACATCCTTTACACACCGCCTAATCGCAACATTTTGGCCTCAGTATAGGGGTATTTAATTGATGTGAGCATTCCCAAAAGACTGTTAATCTCCACCTGCAAAAATGAAAAAGCACCCATTTTTCTCTATGATTTATTCCAAAATGTTTGTCTCATTTCCTGTTTGAACTAGCACGGCTTTGACTTTTAACCATTAGTTCCTGCGGGTCTTCTCCCTGCGAGACTAAAAAGGTCCTACTTGGTATTTCCTCCCCACACTCACAGAAGTCACTCCCCTTCATGTTTCTTCCAATTAAGATCATTCTATAAAATTTAATTTTTATCGTTAAAAGGCACTCTCTGCAACCCTGCACTCTTTCTAGTACTCTCTTCTGTACACACTCCTACTTTTCAGTATTATTTTAATGTTTTGCTTAACCAGAACTGTATTGCATGCCAGTATCAGCCCCATCAGTGCTACTTAGCGAGACAAAACTTCTCCTCCTCTCCTGCCTCCCTATGACCCTTCCTTTTGACTGTGCAAATAGTACAGAAGGCCTTTTTGCCATATGTTTGCAACGTCTGGCTGCGCTAGTTTTCACACTGTGAAGCTGAGGAGGAGGCCCATCAAATAATTTTTTTCCAGTATACCGTTTCCCGGTTCCATAGGCCTGGTCTACATTCCGCACATTAAAAAAACATTTTGTTTAATGCACCCAGATTACCAAACAATTCAAACTGCTGTGTGTGACTGCCCTGTCCTGCCCGTTATTTACCACTCTGCCTATCTTTGTGCCATAAAGTTATCTATTAACTTTGTTCCGTATCTTGTACTGAAAATGTTGAATAGCAACACTCCTGATACCAATTCCTACAGAACTACAATAGAAACAATCCATTCAGAGATGATTGCCCAGTGACAACCACTTTCAGATCTGTCAGTTGGCCAGGTCTTAATGTATTTAATGTGTACTTTGTTGATACTGCTTTGTGCTAACTTCTTAATCAGAATGTAATGCAGTGGCAAACTGAGCACCATAAAAAGTCTAACTATATGGTACAAGTATCTTTATCAATCAAACTTTTAATCTCAACACAGAATAGAATTAGATTTGACATGACCTTTATTCCATAAAATCATGTTCACTGATTTCCAAATACAGAAAACAAATATTTATCAAACATCACTGCTTTTTCTACGTCATTCATAACAATTTTACCACCTCCAAGTACTTATGAGTACATAACATGGCTAAGATTGTTTTTCCCCTATCTAGGCTGAGATTAAAACTCAAATCTGTTGACCTTAGCCCTGCAGTTTGTGGATTTTTCCCTGATGTCTTTCACCTCCCTTATCAAGCTTCTATACTTCATATAATTTCATATACCAAGACTGTTATAAATTTCCATCTCCTGTTTTACCCTCCTTGTTAAATACTACCTTTCATGTCTATTTTCTGCCTTTACTCCACCCCAGAAGCAGTTGGGCTTTTAGCCAGATTTGTTATCTTTCCAGTTGTGGCTTTTCACTAGTGAATGAAGTCTTACGAGAGGCCTTTGATTCATGCATCTGTCTGAATTCTCACCAATCTCAAAAACAACTTCCCTCATGTTTGTGAAATTTGCCCCTTGGAAGAAAAACAAATAAACCATAAATAAACAAACAAAAATCATATATTGAAAAGGAAGACACACCAAAGCAGGAAAGTGGAGGGTAACAACCTCTCTTTCAGTGGTCATTTTTTCGTAATTCTGTTGGCCTTCTTATTTTTTATACACATAAAGTGCTTTTACTCAGAATCATTAATTTTGTCAATGAACTAAGCTCTGCCCTGCTGAAGTCACTGAGAGGTGTTGTTTTTTTTTTTATATACCACATGGCTGTAAAATTTGGGCCTAAGGAGTATGAAAACTTTGCAAAAGTCAAAACCTTCACTGAAAACTTTTTAAAGTATGAAATGCGTTACTTAACAGTTAACTGAGCCTGTCACACAAATAGCCTGGAAAAAATCACTTGAGCAGAATGGGTGAAATGGACACATTTTTAAGCATCTCTTTCTCTCAACTGCTAGAGGCCCTGAAAAGCAGAATGAGCAAATTCATAATAAAATTGCTTCTATCCTGATCAACCTGTGGCACTAGAAGACACTACAAAAAAAATCAGTGCATCAGAAACTCTAGACTGGGAAAGGAAAGAAAGATCACGTAAGTCTTCCCAACAGCAGAATTAAATCAGTGAACCCAAATCCCTCCAAGCTTTTTATTTTTTTTACATTTCTCTCATACAAAAGTGATACATAATAGAAAACTTAACTTCTGTTCTGTTTGGGTGAGCCAGGAAGCCTTCTTGCCTCATGTAAATGGAATGGCAGCTAGGCACTTCTGAAAGGAGAAGACAACAACGCTAGTCAAAAGACTGTCTGGAATTAAAAGTGCGCAGATTATCAATGAGACGGGCCACAGGCAGAAGAACAACAAAAAGGATGCAAGTTACAGCGAGGGTGAACCTGTCAACACACAGTCAGCATTTCACAGTAGCATGGACAAGGCATGGCGGAGGAGAAAATAATAATGTGAGGATCATAGATTCTCTCTAACATTGGCACTTTAACTTAAATCCTTCCTGTAACCCACTTTGCTAAAAGCTGACTCCCATGATAATTACACTTTAGACCATTCACAGACCAAAAATTCACACAAGACAGTACGAATATTTTAAACCCTGTGCTTGCCTATCTATCTTTGTAACCAACTTGAGCTAACATTTTTAATTGTTTACACAGAAAAGCCTGTGGAGACTTACAAACTCTGCATTAATACAAGGAATGTCAGAGTGAATTTAGTGTAGGACATTGCTTTTTAGACTCTGGTTAAGGATTTGAAGGGTTAATGAAATCTGCTGCGATTGCTAAGCATTTAATCTAGGAATTCACATGCATCAATTTCACCCTCCACCTGTACATCCTTAAACCAAAAAAAAAGACACCTCCCCCCTCAAAAAATCAGCACACATAGTCTAAGTAATATAGACATTTATTTACCATTCCCCACCTCTACTCTGATCTGCAAGAAAAATGAGAAAAAACAAATAGAACTAATGAAAATGGTGCTCTTTAAATATCTGGGTTTTTTCCCCCGTATCTTGCACTGTCCCCAAGTAGCCACATCCGGTGCCCAGGGACTTGCAAACAGAAATACACCATAAATGTTTGCCCTTCTTGACCATGTTTAACCCACTTCTTGGATATCAAAAGTCTTGCTTAGCAAGTCTATTTGATCTTGTGATAAACTTCTACCCTAAGCCATGCAATCTGTTACCAGTAACTTGTAACTCTTTAAGAGATGCAAACAGAGGTCGAAAGAGCAGACATTATTTTTCCAACATTGCCTACAGACTCTTTCAGACTGAGACTCCAAATTTCACTGTTCACTGACTAGTGATGAGTATCAAAGATTTGGCAGGATAAGAAAATGAGGTTTTACACTGACTTCACAAAGCAAGTGGAACACAGGGCAGTAATAATAAGTTTCCTCTAACAGTCCACGGTCTGTCTTGCACATCTGTGCCAAACTCTTCATTACCTCCTCTCTCAACGAAACGCTCAGTGCCTGCCTGCTCAGGCCCCGAGAATCTCTAACATCTCGGGCAGCTATTCTGAGCAACCACAGGAATCGGTGATTCAGTGATCACACAAGTCAAGCACAGCTCTGCAGACAAGAAGTCAAGGCTACAAGTAGTGGTTCACCTGCAAGGAATCACTCATGTTACCAAGTAGATTGTATTTTAAGGAGAATGGAAAAATCTGCGTAAAAAAAAGAGGAAGCTGAAGAACTGAAACAGATGCTGTTTTCTATTTTAGGTAAAAATTCCCTAGTACTGGCAGCAAAACCCTTTTTGACTCATGAACTCCACTCCTGCAAAGTGATACAGCGGAGCATACGGAATAAAGAATTATGCACACATCCGAGAAGTCGTGTTCTTTGCCAATTTGGGGTTTCATCTCCCTTGCTCCTAAGTCAATTATAATTAACATCTGGAGTCTTTTTAAGGCGAGCATTGTTTGTACCAACATTACTTAATCTTCTGGTTAGCCTGTGCTTAAACAGTCCACAGAGGACCGAAAAATACAGCAAGGAAGAGTTTATTTCTCGTAAAGTAACTAGAGTCTTGTTATCCTAAAGTGCTATCAGTTAATTTATGACTATCAGAGTGGGTCAGACTCTAATCAAATTGTAGAAACATTTCCAAAGTGATTATTCAATCAAATGACTAACATGGTTAATTAGGAGCCATAAACATTGCTCTGAAGTTCATCAAAGTAATGACTTGCCCAGAAAAATTACTGCTAATTAAATTGCCTGCTGCTTTCATTTCTACCTTATCTAATAAAAAGTCCAACCAATGAAATTTAGCACTGCAGTTTTAAATTGTACTAAATGCTTGACTAAGACCCAGAAGTACTTTCACTAGCTAAGCGGAGCTACTTCAAAAGAAAACATTTTCATGCAGAAATTACAGAGCAATTATATGTTTTCTTCTCCTTAAAGCATTGTTTCAAGACAACAAATGAGACAGAATTAGGCATAAAATACTTCCAGGGCAGAATCCAAGTGTTTGAGGTGATTGACTCTATCACCTTTTAGCAATTTTTAGTCTTTGAAGAAAAATGTGCCTGGATTTAAGACACATAACAAGCTTATTTCAGACTTTTAATGAGGTAATTCACATTGTAAAGTTACATCACCCCAAGGACAGCAGAGAATCTTCAAAAAAACCAAAGTAACTAAAAATATGGAAACATAAAAAAATAATTTATCTTTTATTATTAATTTGGAATACATGGGTGTCATTCTTCATTGCTCATTTTGCTAACAGCAACTTAACAGTCACCTTAAAACAATTAATATGGCCTTATACCATGTTGGTTTGAAACAATTTTTTTCCAATAGGTGTTATTTTAAAATTGTGTGTAATCTAGACACTGCAGAAATGCCTTCTCATCTGGGAATGCCACAGAGAAAAATACTGGAAATAAGCTCTGCTGTACCTTAATCAAAACGTATTAAAGCAGAAAAACCCCAAACAGACTTCCTCAGGGCAAGAAAAATCTACTACTGAATTTAGCAGGCACAGGTTCTAGGTTTCATTATTCAGTAAGACACTTGAGTGGTCCCTTAGCAAGGAAGTATTTCATATTAATTACCACATCAGAATTTAAAGGGTTAGGTTATCTCAGCCCTGTGTAACTCAAAGTGGGTAAGGAATCCTTAAATCCTCTTTTCTAATTGTTTTTCGGAGACAAGGACCAGGTTTCAGACCCATAATCACACCCTGCGCAGAAACAAACAGAATTTCAGTCCACATCCCTGGCCAGGTGAGACATAGGGAAGACGAAGCTTCTGCAGGGAATGGGATGAAGCGGCTCTCTTCTCCTGAAAGAAGCAAAGCAAAGCAGGAACTGGAAACCTGAACCAGGATTTTTCCGCCAGCTGTTCCTGTGGTTCTGACCTTACATAGCCTTCCTAAAGACACCTTGTTACACTACACTCTAACTCTGAATTACTTCTCAGCTCACTTTATCAACACCATCTGAAGATCTGGCGGCCCAGGGCACTGCCCACGTGGATGTGACAAAGCACAGTGCTATACAGAGGTACTGTATTACATATGTGCACATGCAGAGAAGTAGGAGACCAAGGCTTAGAAGGTGTGTACAATCTGAAATAGGATGGGTAAAGAAGCTGAGCTACCTGCCTGGCCTTGGTCTCGGCGTGGCAGCTCAGGTGAATGGTACAGTGTACTGGTGAGCAGCTGCCTTACGCACCAAACCTGCTTAAAGGTCATAGAATCGTACAGGAACGATAGAATCATTTAGGTTGGAAAAGATCTTTAAGATCATCAAATCCAACCATAAACGTAACACTGTCAAATTCCCCGCTAAACCACGTCCCTAAGCACCACATCTACATGTCTTTTAAATACCTCCAGGGATGGTGACTCCACTACTTCTGGACAGCCTGTTCCAATGCTTGACAACCCTTTCAGTGAATAAATGTTTCCTAATATCCAATCCAAACCTCCCCTCCCACAACTTGAGGCCATTTCCTCTCATCCTATCACTTCTTACTTGGGAGAAGAGACCAACATCCACCTCCCTACAAACTCCTTCCAGATAGTTGTAGAAAGTGATAAGGTCTCCTCTCAGCCTCCTTTTCCCCAGGCTAAACAACTCCACTTCCCTCAGCCGTTCATCACAAGATTTGTTCTCCAGACCCTTCACCAGCTTCACTGCCCTTCTCTGGATGCGCTCCAGTGCCTCAGTGTCTTTCTTGAAGTGAGGGGCCCAAAACTGAACACAGTATTCAAGGTGTGGTCTCACCAGTGCCAAGTACAGTGGGACGATCCCTTCCCTCGTCCTGTGGCCACACTATTTCTGATACAAGCCAGGATGCTGTTGGCCTTCTTGGTCACCTGGACACACTGCTGGCTGTGGACCAATACTCCCAGGTCCTTTTCTGCCAGCCAGCTTTCCAGCCATTCTTCCCCAAGCCTGTAGCATTGCATGGGGTTGTTGTGATCCAAGTGCAAGACTCGGCACATAGCCTTGTTGGATCACATACAATTGGCGTCGGCCCATAGATCCAGCCACTCAAATTCATCTCAAAGTCACTAGAAGGTCCCTTCCAACTCAAAATATTCTATGATTCTTTCTCTTTGTGCTACCAGGCATGGAAGGGCACACACAAGCCCCTCAGGTAACTGGGACAAACCTAGCTCCCAGGTGCCACTCACACATGTCAGTCAGCCCAACCCCATGCAACACACACTGTGAGTACTCCAGCCCTCCCTTCAGCGCCCCGCAGGGCTTCACCAAGCACCTCCTTGTGCAACACAAGCATTTCTCTGGTACACAGAGAGGTGGTCGGTGCAGTGGGAGAGATTTTTTTACCAAGTGCAGAGACAAAGGTAGCCTTTTTAAAATAAAATGTTTGTGCTAGAACACATCATACTTTTGGCCTCAAATTTGCTAACATCGCACCGCAAGTAACTTTTCTGTTCACGGATTTCCAAGACCACTGACAAACTGTTTACAAAAGAGCTCTTGATCTACCACTGAAACATATTTAGCCTCACAGTGGAAAGCAGCTGATTACCACCACTGAGAAGCTCTGACCAGCTCAAGGGTGAAGAGCAATACTGAAATCACTAGAAAAGGGACAGGGCTTTTTAGGTAAGAAAGGTAATTCTTCAAACTAGATCGCAACAAGTGCCTAAGGTGGTACCTGGCGTTACTAAGAAAAATCCCTGATCTGTGTTTTGCAGGGGGAAGTACCAAATTATTCTTTTTGACCATGAAATCTATGATTTTGTAAACCTGCACAAAACATTTAGATTAAAAGTTGTATATCTCTTCAAAAAGAGACACTCAGGTAGAAATACTAGAACAATCTCCGTATATAGGAATTGCTTGAGCATATTGCACAACTCAAATGCTAGTGGGTTAGGTTTTAGGTCAATCACTTTTAAAAGCACTATCCCCTCATAAGCTATGCAATTACAACAGAGTCCTACAAACTGGTAAAATCCTGGCAATGGAAAAAGTGAGCATTACTTTTTCATTAGCAGGTTCAGCATGAAAAATGTAAGTGCACTGAAGTTACATGTGTGAAAACAGAGTCACAAACAGAATGGAAGGTTTTTAAACTGCGTAACAGACATAAAAACCAACCTGAAAATTAAGTATTCTTCTCCCAAATCATTATGCAGTTTAAAAACATTCAGAACGGATTGTTTTGTTCTTCATTTTCTCTGTCACTAGCCTCTGCACAAGCAATTAGGGGGAAAAAAATACATCTAGAAGTATGCGGACTCATAGATACATGCACATTCCCTCTGAAAACCAGCTAATTAAAATTTGTTAAGTTTAATTTCTTACATCTTACTTGACAAAAACCTACCGGAGAACTAGATTTGGCTGCACCAGCTCATGTCTAAGTGGAATTATTACACACATACAGAAAGAAAACCTTAAGCAAACAGCTTCCTTTCCACAACTTTGGGGTTTAGATCTATGACAACATCTAATGCATTTTCTGAGACCAGATGTCAACAGCCTGTCTAGGCGATGTGTAACTTTTTATACAGCAGAACAGGAAAACAAAGGCTCATACATTCAGCTCTGAATTGAAATTCCACATGGAGTTGATCTTTTGAGCATACTTTAAAATCATGTATTTGCTTTTATTAACCTCAGTAACTGTAAAATGTCTTTTAAACATCGCTTCACTGTGAATTCAACAAAAGATAGCCGTATTTTCTCTCTCCCTCGCTCCTTTTGTTGCTGATTTTTATGGCAAAAAAAAATGTCTGTGTTGCCTTTTCTCCCCCGCCCCATCTCCTGCCTGTAAAATCAGAGCTGGACAAACACTGCACGGCTGAAGTGACATATTTGAATGGAATTCAGACCAACCAGTTCCTGTTTATGTTTCTGATTTGAGAATGTAGCCTTCTCATTCACTATACATTAGAAACACACCAAGGCCATAAACGGTGTCAGGTTACAGGCAGGCAGGGCCAAGGAGCATTAATCATTACTTTAAGGCAACTGGCAAAAGCAGCAGCTGAGGGAACACTACACCCTTCAGCTCTGCATAAATGGACATTCCAGGGTTTGGCGTGTGTGGGGCGTTTTTTTTTTTTTTTCCCTTTCCCCTTCAGCATCCATTTTATGAATGAAACTTCAGGCTGCACAGAGTCCATTCATATAAAAGCTGTGCTCACAGGGCTCGGTCTCTTGGGATCAATCGGTCTTGGGTAAGGCTGATGTGATTGGTTTAAGGCAGGCTTCAGCCTTCCATTACTGATTTAAAATGCAGCCTGTGTCCATTTGACCTGCGTTAATGCACAAAGAGTAAATCCAGACTGCGCTCTCAATCCTCAAATCAAATCATTAGCCAGTGCCACTTACTGTAACTGTAGATTTAGAGGATATTTATCCGTTTCTTTGAAAAACAGGGACGGCAGGACAATTTTTCAGATCGTATTGTCTGCTTTGAAAGGAAAAATAGATGTATGGTCTCCTGCCTATATGCTCATATTTACTTGGTATTCAGATTTTCCTTTGTTCATGAATATTACAAAATGAATTCTATGCTAACTACAGTTTTCTTTCAGGCAGAATTAGTGAATAGAGGAAATAATCTAGATGGGAAGCAAGTGAAAAGTTAAAATTTTGCCTTTAATAGCAATCTTCTGAAGTCCAAGTTTCTTATTTTCTACTGTCATACCATTCAACAGCAGATTTGTGTTTATGTGTTTTAAGAGCAAGCAGAAAGTGCAGCACAGCTTAACTACTGAACAAAATCCATGCTCATTCACCGAAGCAACAAAGCAAAGACAAGCTCCTGAAACAAGAGGGTGAAATATTTCAAACCACAGAAAGCGAGACCCTAGGAAACCAAGGAGGGCAGACTTCCTAAAATTACTTCCCTCAAGTGCAAACCCCTATCCCTTCTCCCCTCCCAGCTGGATTTTCATTGAGAACAATTGCTCTGCTGTGTAAAATAATTTATTTAAGGCCATAAGGAGATGCAGTTTTGAGATGCGTGTACTGAAGCACTGTATCCAAGGAAAGGATGGAATCACTTCTGTTTCACAGAGCATTTTATAAAACTATGTTCAAAAATACTGTAAATATTTGCAACCTGACCAAAAAAAGAAAAAAAAGGGAAAGAAAAAGAAGACCTAGAGAGAATCTGAGGAAAAGATTAAGCAGCTGGAGGATTTATGAAGCAAGATCTCAACGAGTCACACAGATAGACTAAGAGTATACATACAAACTGTCTACAGAGATTTAGAGGTGGTACGTTAATACCAAGGAATTGTTTAGGATGAGCCAAAGAGGGGTAGCTATGAGCAAGGGGATGGAACTGATCAAAGGGAAAATTTAGGCTTACTATCAAGAAATATTTCTTGACTGTGAAGTCTATTAGTCTGTGAAATAATCTCCCAGAGGAATAATTGCAGTAATAATACTTAGCACTCATACAGTGCTTTACGTTTTCAAAGCATTGTACAAAAATTAGCCAATATAATTAAAGACAGTAGTAGAAGCACCATGACTTGTGTCATTTTAAACGCTGCACTGGTCAATACACTAGAGGATATCCTGGAAAAAGCAAATCTGCACTGACTCTGACTGACAGCTAAGATTTCCTTTCTTCCTTCATACCAGCATCTCCAAATGTCTGAACTTTACTTCCAAGAAGTACAACAGAATATCTAACTGTTGTTTAGAAAAGCGGGGGGGGGGGGGGTGTTAATCTGCAAATAAATATACTTCCAATAAATAAATTTAATTTTTTTCTTCCTTGAAATTTTAATTCAGTGCATTCTCTTATGCTGTTCTGCAAACTCCAAAATTTAAGGACATGTCAACTGATCTCTAGGGAAGAATGTGCTACTAGGGATCTTTTTCAACATTAATTTGCATTGATTTGCTCTTCAAAAAACACCACATCTGGTATTTGAAAGAACTCTTGCTTTTTGTTCTCTTCCTAGTCAATAGGTAAATACACATTTATAACACGGATGGTAGAATGCTAACAACCTATACCTATGAAAGCAAACTTAGTACAGTTAAGGTCATAATTACAACCTCCTGGGCAACCTTGATACAACTCCTTTGTTGCAAATGAATTACGATAGAGCCTTTTCCCTCGGCAGTCTTGTCTCTTGAACGCACAGGTCAAAACCGTTTGGGGGAGGGAGAGCCGTGCGGTACACAGCTTTGCAGGTGGAGCCCCTGCTTCATTTGTTACAGAAGCTGGAAGTTGTGTACATAATAGGGCAGAACATTTCAAGAAAGGAAAAGACAACTTCAAGATTAATACAGCGGAATGGCCAATTGTAGGCCCCAACAAAGTCCATTCCAGTCCCAATGAAGATTCCCAGAGCAGTCATGTCGCTTCTACCAGACTTTTCATATTACGCACTTCTTTCTTTTGCAGTGCTTACACAGGGACCCTAATATGATGTCCCCGTCCTTTCTCACCTAGCAATACAAAGGAAGTCCCTAGGAGCTAAACTTTGAACATATGCAATACACAATGTTCTCTAAAAACTATCCAGTCCTAACTGGGTACACAAAACAAGGATGTGTCTCTCTGCCTCCACTCATCTCTCTTAACAGAGCAGTTCCTCATCTATTGTAACATACCAACACAAAGTATTTATTGGTTGTGAGGCCTCAGGAATTAAAAGGAAGAGCAACCCAGAAAGCAAGATATGGAGGCCAGGATAGTTCATTCTTTAAGTGATGCAATTAGTATCTTGGAAGAAAACTCCAGAAGCGACAGGGAGAGAATCTAAATTTTCTAAGGTCTATTCAAGCGTATTAACTGTGAGGCTACCCTGAAATGTAACTGTGAGAACAGCCCTGCTAATGCCCCTAACCTGCTCAAGAAAGACTGAATCTATCTAGATTTCAGCAGATAAATTCCTGGCAATCGGTAGTAAGTACAAGCAAGCAACAATTCTTCCTCTACTTATCTCTTAACACCACTGTGTGACAAATTTCAAAGCTCCCAGTCAAAGACATGGTCACAGAAGAGCTTTCCAACCAGAGAAGCTATTCCAATTTGGCAAAACAGAATGTGAGATTTAAACTTAACAACAATTTATGATGTCATTTTAAAACTAAACTTTTAATATTAATTGATACATGCATAGCTCAAGTCATCCTTTAGTAAATTTGCAAATATACTACATCAGTAGAGAGGATCAAGCCTGCAAATATCCTGCTTCAAAACAAAGCCCAGAATACACAAAGCATCTCAAGTTTGGCCTTTTTGTTTAAATAACTGAATACCTGAATTGAATTCTAGAAGTCATAACTGTACAGGAATGCCTACTATTAACCCTTGTAAACGAAGGTCTTGGGAAGACTTCTGCGGTATATTCATTAATGACACAAAATCGCAAAGCTCTATATATCCTTGGCTGCATCTTTGGGCTTAAAGTTGCTTGATACAGTATCAAATACCAAATACATCTGACTGGCAGTCATGGGAAAATAAAAAAAAATCTGAGGCAGAAAATAATCTGATTGATTGAACATGTATGATGCACTATGACTTCTGGAAGTGCGGATGGATAAGGAAGAGCTTCTACTGTGTTGACATTTTTCTTTTTCCATTATCTCAAACATTCTGCAGTAGAAATTGCATACCTGCAATTACAATTACAACTAATTGATCTGCCATTTCCCATGTCATAATTAATGTCATGTTTTAATAGAGTTATAATCATTTCATAATAATGCTTTTCATTCACCAGCTTCCCACAAAGTATAAAAGTATAATGCACAAAAGCAATGAACTTTTATGAGGCTCTTTCAAAAACATCCCAAAAGGAACATCTCTGTGCATGACAATGAACTCTTTAAATATGTTTCTATATTCTTATCTGAGGTGCAATAAAATCCCATGCAAAAAAGACCTTTCACTCTAGCATTTCTCCTCCCCTGAACATCCATAGGTGAAAAATGAAATCAATGATTCAGTGACAAATACATTATGTTTCCTAAGGGGTTATTTAATGTACTCTTAGCAAGGATGGAAAATGATGGTTTCTAGAGAACAGATGGTAACAAGACAAAATATCAACAGACCACAGTTGTTGACTGCAATTTATGGAGTGTACAGATGTGTCAACTTAAATGCAGTGATTCTGAGGCCAACAAAAGTACTTCCTGATACCAACAGATTAATTTTTCATGACCACTGGTTACACGGCTATTACATTTTTAAAAACTAATTATTCATCTACAAAAGAAAAAACAATTTTGCTGGAACATCATTACTATAAATTGGAATGTTGTTCTCATTGGCACAGGAAAAAAAAAAGGCAAGACAGGACTGGATGCAAGTTTGCACATCTTCCTTTCAGAATAAAATTTCCTTTTTTTTTTTTTTCTCCATAAAGAATATTCCAAAGAAAGATGAATGCTAGTAGTAGCCAATTCAGACTTAAAGTAACAGTATGCAATAAGTAGATTCCACTTCCTAGCCAAATATGAAGCATGCTTACAAAAGGGCCTTTTTTCACCCTTTAATTTAGCAGGATGAATAACGGTGCTTGTGAAGGTTGCAAGGGACTGGCAGTGCCTGAAGCTGCAGTCCTCTATTTATTACCCATTGCCACATTAACTACGCAGACAGTCTCTGCCATGCTACTCTGTAAGACTAAAGACACATGACACCCAAAGCCACGTATCTCAGAACCTTCATCAAGGAATGGGTTTAGTTCTAGATCTCATTTTTGTAATCGGAACTCATTTTCATCTTGTTTTATATTTCAGCTTGGAGAAGTATTTCACCATTGGTCTCCTTCCTCTATACGCCTAACTTAAATTTACCTAAGCATTGGTTCTTTACTTGTCAAGAGTAAGAAAGGAGAAAGCAGGTGTACTTTCCAAATTCCCCTTTTCTAACACAGAGATAAATTCAAAACCAAGCACTTTACAACAATGATACCACCAAATAGCCAACTAATAGACAATGTTAAGTTAGCTACAGAAAAGACAATAAAAAACCAAATTCTCCACTGTATCAAACCCGATGATAGCTTGTCAGGGGCTGAACTCTCAAAGGAGATCTCACCTTAGCTGCCATGTAGCCTTTGGGAAATAAACTGCAAAAGCATCTAACCAGAGGCTAAACCAGCAGGAAAGCACTGCAGGCACTGCGGCACCCAGAAGGGAGTGTCAGACTGACGTCAGCCAGGGCCATCCATTTCCCTAGCCCATCTCAGGGTACAGGTGTATGAAAGTAATGCTCCCTCCTCCAAAAGCTTGTTAAGGACTCAGTGAAATCCCTCCCTTTCAACACTGTGGCATACACAAAGCAGGACAGAGTCAGAGTCTGAAGAGGAGCTGCAGAAATCACTTACACTGGAACTGAAAAATATGTTTTGATTGCATTTTCTCAGCTCAGTACTGATCAACTGTTTAACCCACCTAGCCCACTACATGCTGGTTTAACCAACGCCACCCTGCCAGTTTCCTTCTCTTTGTTACCTGGCACTCATCACTAAACTTCCTTTTTTGCTTCTCTCTCTCTTTTCCCAAGTACAATATAAATATTATTTTTAAATTGTGGCAAACATTTACAATGTTATTCCCACGATTTATGTTTTTATCCTTTCTACTGCTTATGTTTCTATTTTGACCAGAAGCTATCCAGAGCAGGCTCTGCCACCACCTCCTCTGTTTTGTACTGTCTACAGAGCAATACAGCTCCGTTCCAGTTGCCCTATAAGCACAATCACAATAAACATTATTAATAGCAACAGTGTATTCTCTACATCAGCAATCTGGCATCACAGATTATGTACCTCCACAAAACACAGCAGTATGCACAAACTGAGAAGCGACACCAATTTGGCTGATTCTTCTCCCTCATTGGTTTTATAGCTGTATAAACCCCACTTCAGCGGAGTTACTCCTGATTTAAAGTAGTGCAAGCAAGAGGAGAAAGAGTCCTCTATTTCTGGCAGATAAATGAAAGAGCTCATAAAATGGAGCACACAAATTCAGAGGTCAGAGATGAGATAGCACAGTATAATCCCCCTCTTAAGCAAAGCTCAATTTTGCACCCATTACTTTTTTTGTCCACAGCTTCTTTAACCTGTGCACTGTCTGGACAGAGGGTTCTGGAAAATGAAATCCTCTGCAGAGCAAGCAATGGCAACACTGGCATGAGATACGCGGTACTACATAGCAATCCTACTACTTCATAAACAACGTAAGACAAATTACTTCAGGAGACTTAGAAGCCAAAAGAGTAAGTTTCAATTCATACAATCAAAACATCCATAGCACTAGCTTGGATTCATTTATTTACTACACAAAAGTAAAGGAGAGTCTCACCTACCTGAATCATACGCAAAATCTCTAGGTTCCTGTTTAATCATCAGAGGAGGGGGGAAATTTTGACTGGCTGCACTGCCAACCATAGCGTTGTGTTCATAAACTGGATCGTGGTACTCCTGCTTAAAACCTTGAGGCGGGAAAGGGATGTTTGGCTCAGACATCTGGCGCTGATACATTGGACGCCCTTCCCTTGGCATTGCAGGCAAAGGTGCGAAAGAATTGCAAGGTTCAGAGAGCTGGCGGCGAAATCTAGGACACAAGTTAGAGAGGTCACGTAAAGGACTTGAGATACATTCCATTTCGCAAAGATCTTCACAAGTCATGGTTAGTGGCTGTATCACTTTCTCAGTAGCAAACATTTCGCTTGTGAGAATGCCAAGTGCTCCTATCAGGATCCCTTGTGTTGTACAACAGCAGCAAGCAAAGAAACAAAAAAAAAACCCCATCTATTAATACCAGCTCTAAGACGTGTCCCCACCACCATCCTCTCTGCTTTCCATGTCTTTTCTCAGTGGAAGAGGTAAACAGGAAAAGGACAAGCTTCAAACCAGTACAAGACTGACATTCTACCACAGTAACACGAAGGAGGCTTAGGTAGAGTTCTCTGTTCCTTCATGAGTATCAGCAACACATTGCTTGTACTCTAATTTACTGTTCTTACTGTTACACTGAACCATTCTGATCACAACAAACACAGGCATTTTGAATAAACAGTATTGTCTGCCCTAACATCTGGAATCGTTCCAGGGTAAAAGTCCACAGTTCTGTCCTCTCAGGGACAGTGCGTGGGAGATCTACCTGCAAGACTGGCACTGCATTCCAGCCCTAATGGGAAGGGAACGTAAACACTTCAGAAAACGGAGGGAGGGCAAATTTTTGCCAAGAGAAACAATGCCTAACAATTGTCCTCCTGCCTTAACTTGTTCCCTTGGTCATTTCTACATGGAAGTCATCATCCACACAAGCCACATTGCCATTCACTACTCCCAAATGCTCTTCAGTAGGTATAAAATCTCAGAATTCAGTTTTAAATTGACTTCATTTACATGCAACACTACTTATCGTTTCTTCATTAAAACACATCTACTAGACCTAAAAGGTCTGAATGTAATTACTTGGACATCTGCAGGTTCAGAAGCACAAAAGAAGAATACAAGGACACTATTTTCCCACCATGCCCCAATGAACTGCACAAAGCCTTCTTGTCGTCTCCTGCAGATTACCACAGTAACCACCACTGTAGTAGTACTGTGTCTGCACTAACCCACAGCAGATGCAATGTTCTTGCAACAAACTGTTATCACTCATCATGAACAAGACACACTTTTCTTAAAAATAAAGTAAAATGAAAAAAAAAAATCTACCTTTCTCTGCAAGTTTCTCACTATCACACACACAAAAAAAATCAAGAACTAATCATTCTTCAGCTTCCTTTACTTCAGATCTGAACCAACTTTGATTCACACAAGCAAAAGCAAACATTCTCTTGGAAAAAAAAAAACTAGGTGACTGAAGAAGAATGCAGAGTTTTCATTGCATAGGCCATATAATCCTTGACTATCAACTCATACGTAGTACATGTTTCTGAAACAATTTAAACTCTGTTGATGTCTGTCATATTACTGCTGGGAACTTGGTCTGACAAATATTTACTGTCATAGCTTAATTACAAATTCTGTGGGAGCTACAGAGACAGAAATTATTACAACATAGTAGTGGAGACAAAATGAATTTTTTTAATGATGCCGTCTTATATTTTGCAGTAGAAAGAGTACTGCACTGTAACATTGGGTTTTGCAATTCCACCTACACCTGCAGAAAATAAACTTAGAAACTCAAATGTATTATGAAACAGTTAGGCTGACTGGCACTGCATTCATTTCCTTTTTTTCCTTTTTTCATTAGCCAAAAAAAGAAGCAGAAATTATCATTAAGAACTGTCAAGGAGTGAATCAGAAAATTGCAACTTGAAGTTAAAATAAGAAACAGGCTCACTCACAAAGCCTCAAAGGAAGTTAATAACACTTGTTGTACTGAAAGCTTTGTATGGAATCAAGCCATTTGTTTATACAAGTGGATTTGATTCCTGTTGGTACTTGTTAGGACCACTTACCGTTCATATATTCGTGCCCCGTATGAAGATGTATGGGCTGTGTGTTCTAAATACTAACACTATCTTATGCCACCAATGCATGTTCCAAAGAAATATGCCTTGAGTCACAGATGTACATATGAACTCACATAGGCAGGCTATTTGTTTAAATGACATTTTCTGAATACACTCGTTGCAGTATGCATATCACCTTGTAAACTGGGAAGATTTGAATTTCACAAAAAAAATGAAGTACACACTTGCTTCAAAGAACTGGAAGTGAGAAGATTCAAAATAAATAAGAAAATGGGGAAAAGTATCTTCCACTACTATTGTACCTTTCTTTAAAAAAGGAGAAAAATGAGATTTCTTGGCCTGAGTCAGTTATTCTGGACTTCAGCAGAACACACGACGTTCTATCACGGAAGCAAAGCATTTGTGCTAAATGCCCTAAAGAACATGCATACCAAAGATGAGGAGTGGAAGGGGAATCATGTAAAAAGCCTAAAAAGCTTGTACAGAGCAAGTGTTACGGGTATAGAAAAACATACTAAGGTCTATGCAAATCTCTATAAATATTCAAATTAGGGCTGACACACAGCTTCAGCACTCTCTTTATGAGTTGCCCTAAAACAAAAGATCTTTTTCATCTGAAAAATCTCACTACTGCTCTCTGCACAGAAGCGATCTATCTTCTGGATATCTCAGCCTCCTGACAGCTTTACTTTGGTGTATATACAGAAACACACTTATTCACCATCCTGTAATCAAAACCACTGCTTGGTTTAATGTGGGCCCGCATGGTTAGACCGCAGTCCACGACGGGAGAAAAGACAGTGACTATGGCAGCTGAAGGGGCCGATTCAGTGTTTCCTCACCAACGGCAGGGCTTGTAGAGAACCCTAGGTGACCGTTAAAACTATCTCAGGAGAGCACAAAACAGCAATATAAACCTTAGCAACCCCCTTCAGAAGTGTTCTGCACAAATCCATGGAGATAATAGCCCTTACTGGAGCAGAAGCATGCAAATCACACTCCCAACAATGGCAATTTTCTTTTCAGGTGCTTCTTCATTTGCTAATGCTTAAGCACTAAGTTGAGCTTCTGACATAGATATCTCTTTACCTACAGCTGAAATTTTAAATGCTCAGAGCAATGACACAGCAGAGCAGACAAAAATAGTTTCATGCAATAAAGGTGAGGATAAATAAAAATCCACCAAAAAAAAGTGTTTGGTCTCAAAAATCAGGGAAATCCACTGAGCATATCTGTTGGAAAGACAGTTGCTAAGAAAGATAGTTGTCTGGGGATTTCTAACATATCGAAACAAAACAGGGTGACTTAAGGACAGTTTAAGCTTTAATTCTAGTCTCTGGCTCTTGTGGCTTTTACTCAGACTAATGTTATTTAAGCACAGTTTATGCTGGCATCTTTGTTCGTTTGAAATGCTATATTTCAAAAGGAGCTGGAAAAATGATCCACCCTTCCAAAGAATATTCTGAAGCAGTAACACCATAACACGGCCACTTATCTCTTAGATAGGCGAACTGCTTAGCAAGAAGCCAGATATTTATAGCCAGGATCATGCCTGCTAGTGACTTCATTACCTCATAGGGCTTACTAGCCTCACGTGAATCACAGAATAGTCCAGGTTGGAAGGGATTCTGAAAGACCATATGGTCCAACCTTTCATGGGAAAGGGAGCCTAGATGAGATTATCTAGCACCCTGTAATCACCCTCACAAGATAAAAGAAGCAGGTCATTAAAATGCTCTCACTGCCAATATGAACTCCTACAATAAGTCCTTTAAATAAGGTGTCAGTCTTTCATAAAACACACATATTTCTGACACTCTGAACCTTACTGGCTTTCACCTTGGCTCCCCCAACCTGATACGAAATTGTTGTGGGCAGAAATCAGCGGTACCCTGTATAAGACACTTGGAAACACAACGGAAATGCCTTCTGCGTGGGTCCCTCACAAGTTTTGTGTTTTACCTGTGGTCCATAGGGAAGCTGTTTTCTTGAATGGACTGGGATGGAGGGAGATGGGTAGGGAAAACTCGGTCAGGTTTAGGAGTCTGAGCTGAGTTTGGGGAGGCATGGTGCAGCGGCGACACAGGAGTGCTGGACGGCGTCGGTGGGTTGGAGGGCCTCATTCCCACTTGTGGCTTCTGATCATAGGCACTATCAGTAAGGCAAGGGGAAAGAAAGTCAGGTTATTTTCTCTGGAAAAAAAAAAAAACAACTAAACTAGTATCTACATCCAGAAAAAAAAAAAACCCAAGGGTCAACTTTATAAGCTTTTTATTATAGTTACCTTATTAACCAGTTTGGGGCAGAGAAATTCTCTACTTTACATTGCAAAGAGCACAGAAAAACTCATGTTAGGGGCAAGTGGTTTAACGTAGCATTTTCTTCTCTGGGACACAGAAATGTATTTTTAAAGGATTCAGTCTTACAGTGACATTCCAACAGGAGATATACAAAATACATAAAAGTAGGAGCACCTGGACTAGAGCACAAAGAGTCGGCAGTGCCTGTCAAAACTCTTTTTTAGAGCTTGCACGAACCACAAAGTGAGACAGTAAAACAATACAGCTAGAGGGAAGGGATCTGACCCAGAAAAACAATGGTATGTTGGCTTAGCTACCCACACCAGGATGTCAGCAGCCTCTCCTGACAGGTTTTTTTTTCCCCCCCTTTCTTTCAAAAATAAAGTGCTGGTCCTGCAAATACATAGATGCTATTTCAAAGATGTCCCAAATCAGGAAAGGACTTGAGCACACTTTGATTATCCCTCTTTTTGAACAGGAAAAATGCAGACATTAGACAGACAGTAAGCACAAACTTGCATACCTTCCTGTCGGGTCCCCTAGCACCCATCAAATCCATCAATGTATGCATTTGATTTTTTAAATCAAAATCACTCCTCTATGATTGGCTATGGTGCCAATCTTTCCCCTCCCCCTTTCATATCCAAAAAGTTAAATGTAAGTGCTGTGAGTGCTGGCAGTTTTGGCAGTACATTAATGAGAATAAAAACTCACAAGTTAGATGAAAGATTCTAAACTAGACTGAAATGTCAATAAGAAATCCTTCACTGCTGACACTAAGAGAGGAGTGACACGTAAGTGCAAACCAAAAGAAAGTCAATAAAGAAAAGAGTGGTATCAAGCCCCTCCACCACTCACAAATAACTAAAGCTTCTATTATCTATCCCTATAAAAGAAGATAACTTGCTTTTGAATAGGTACCAAAGATGCAGAGACTAATTAAATACTATTTGAAACTGTAATCACCCACAAATACACACATATAACATCTGCAAAACTTGTCAAATACATAATGTGTTGCTCAGACCTGCCATTCTCTTGCCTGTTACACAGATCTCCTTCTCTTTCCTAATATGTGTAATGCATTTTGAAAGTACTTTCAACACAACAAGACACTTCTTCCTTCTATTTCATATTTGCACCCTGGGTTTTTAAACTCTGGCTATTTCCCATGCAGAAGGAATGGAGAATATGCATTTTGATGAAAAACACTGCTTTAAAATGGTTATGCAAGTGTTTGATATAACTGTAAACAACTCCATCAGTGTTCATCAGCTAAACGCATTATCTCATCAGTCTGTTATCTGCTGAAGAGGTAACTTTTACAAGATCTCTATTATAGTTTTATTACTCTTTAGTCAGTTCTCATTTAAATCAGCAGTTCTCACTGCAAACATGCTCCTGATTGCTTTACCTGACATTGTACAGGCACTTTTCCCCATAACTGAACTTGAATGGCTGTTCTTGACTGCAAGCAGAGCCAAGTTCCGAACATGGGCTATGGGGTTCCTTCTTGATTTTCACAGGGAGACCATGAAAAGCCACTGGAAAGAGAAAAAAAATGTAATTAAAACCCAAGTACAATGTTAACAATGAGCATTCTCAAGTAAGCTAGACACTATTAATTAAACACATGACTAATTAAACCATGATAATACTAAAAACAATATAGGAAATAAACATTTCAAATATTTCTTTGCGTGTCAACTGAAAAATAGACACCAAAGATCCTTCCCATTGGCTATTAGCACTTTTATTGTTTAATAGAATGATGGCCAGGATCCCATCTCATTAGCAGGAAAATAACAGCCCACTTATATTTGGCTTAACTACTGTAAATGTTGTCAGAGGCAAAATACTTCCCAGGCACCAAATGTTTCTAAGTAATATTAGTGAGGTAGCTTTTAGCTATAAATGTAATAGTAGTTCACTTCAAAGAGTGCCACACAAATGAATCCAAAATAAATTTCTCATATATCAGCCTCAAGCATATGATCAGTAATCTTTTCGTCCCACAGAATGCATGAAAATTTGCAGTGAAACTCATGGATCTGAATGATTACATGGGCCTTTAGTTAAAAGTAACATCTTAAAAAAATACGCTAGAAATTGCTTCAGTAATTTTTCTCAAAATTACACAAGATAAAATCCTGGCCTCACCAAAGTCAATTGTAAATATGATACAGACACAAATTAGGGAAAAAAAAAATTAATCATATTTTTTAAAAGGTGAAAAGAACAGAGAGAGTGTGACAGAGATGCAGCATTAATGGAAGCAGAAGTTGCTCTGGATTAAGAAAAAGGCCAAAAAGTAGAGACAAGGTTAACCAGCATATAAGTGTAAGCCAGCCAACTTCCCTTATTTCACATCCAAACTTAACCAAAATTACAGCAGAAGAAAATTCAAAGTTCACATGACATAGACTAATATAAAGTAAGTGGCTAGGAGGACAAAGGATGAAAAGACAGCTATGTAACAGCTTGAAAACACACCCTTCCGTCTTAAATGAAATGAGGCTGTAAACACATTTTTGAATTCTGAGAAGCCTAAAGTTCAGAAATCAATTTTATCACTGCTTTTTGATGCTGTCACCAAAACACCGTAGTCTGAACATCACGCTCCAGCCTGACACAGACATTTACGCCTCCCTGGAAATCCACGTACATGTGGCAGTCCCTGTTAGAGAACGTCAGTGCAAAATCAAGCCGTTATTATACACCATCAAGTATATCTTGCCCCTTCCCTTGCACCTGAACTTAGGAA
Source organism: Chlamydotis macqueenii (assembly GCF_036417535.1). Taxonomy (NCBI): domain Eukaryota; kingdom Metazoa; phylum Chordata; class Aves; order Otidiformes; family Otididae; genus Chlamydotis; species Chlamydotis macqueenii. Next base: position 29,893,461 of record NC_141557.1, read on the forward strand.
AGACAATTTGTTACACGCTACATATTTTCTGATATTAATACACTTGCTTACATATGCATGAGTTTGGTGTGGAGGGGGAGGTAAATGAAATGCTGTCTAAGAAGCGAGCATCAGAATCAATAAATTCAGATTTGTAAATTTCTGTGAGATCTGGATCCCAGATTCCCAGCAGAGGTTTTCCCACAGTTGGGCAACATTCAGAGAACTCTTGCAAATGAGTCCTCTTGCACCCTATTACATGACAGCTTCTACTACCACCTTTCAGCTGAGACATCTGCAAGATAGTACAATGTTACTTTGCCACATATTTTCACAAAATTCACAACAATTGTCTCTAAAACTGCTTTCTAGCTACTATATTTGGTGGATAAGAGCCAATTATCTGCAAAGACTACAAAGGAAAAGACAGTAAAACAGGTACAGGAACACATAGGCACAGAACAGTAACTTAAGAAACAGAGAAGAACAGTAGTGAACGTCACAACAAGGAAAGAGCTCTTTCTGAGTAACACTGTCTGAACTTGCACTAAAATAAAAGACCATATGGACTTCCTGAATAAAGATTCTCAAACTACTCGTACGGCAAAACGCAGCCCAGTTAGCTTTCCACCGTAACAGCAAAGCAGGCTGACACCCGGGAGTTTGTTTCAGGTTTTTGTTAGTGAACTTTGACTGCTGACTCTCCTTGCATGTCTCGGTCACATAACGCACATTTAATGCGCGTGATGGGCCCCACAACTCCAGGAAAGAGTAGGGAAAGGTAGGCAATCTCATTGACCTGAATCAGAGAATTAAAACACAATTGCAACAGGACTCTTTAAGTCAGTATCACATATTCGCACAAAGGCCACATGCCGCTCTATTTTTTTTTTTTTATTTTAACTTTTCTAGTTCCTCGGAGTTAATCTGTTATGAAAAATTACTTCCCTTATTTATTTTTAAATAACGGGAGTACAGAGACTCCCACACCACAGCCCTGCACGGAGAACTGGCTGGGTATTTCATCACAGCGCTGAGAGCCTGAACGTCTGCTAACAGGCAGTTTTCCAGCTCACTGGCACAGGCACAAGCGAAAGCAGCACATTCATTTTGTGCAATTTGCTTTACCTTCCCACATGGAGTTGGTGCATGTAAAAGGCTGTTAAGTACTAAATTATTCCTTATCAAATCACCATCATCTGGAGTCATGATCAACACTAATTAAATTACTTTCACTGAACACGGCTCCAGCCTGCTGCCTCGGCTGCGAGGTACATTTTATTTTGCTTACTGTACAGTCCTAGCAAGGTACAGGGCCCACTGCTAGAAGGCATCTGTGCTGTAGTTTTAATTAAAGTTTACCTCACCTTCCTCCCAGCTTTATAAGCTAGGGTAAAGTGTATCAAATCAAGTAGGTTAACGCCTTCATTTCATTTAGGGAAAGCATTACAGTCCAAAGTGATTTTATATTAGATCTTTATCTTAACTACGGCCAGGAAGATAACGTAGCTGTAAAATTTAAAGCCTTCCTCGGGCAGTCCCCTGACACAGTCACCATGCTAACCTTTATCTGTAACTCCTCAAGTGTAGGGTTTTAAAGGTAGAAAGGAAAAAAAGATAGCCTGAGAAAAATATCACGCTGGAGGGGGGGGGGGGGGGCTTTCTGGAAGGCTACTTGACCTTTCAAACCACATCTTAAGTGTGGCTGAAGATGACAGACTTACTCCAACAATAAAATTTCAAACATTCAAAACGGTTCTCGTGTCATCACTGAAACCCTCCACCCGTCGCTCTTCGTTTTAGTGTGACACTCATTTTACAGCGCACCTATTAAACCAGATTTTAAACATACACCGTCTCCACTAAGCTGGATTTTGTATTATGTTTTCAATTAATTTTCTTCTGAGGAGAGCCAGGTTGCTTATTTATACAGGCTAATATTACTGCAGCATACCAAGCTACCAACACATCCAAATTAACAAAATGACATTTCAAACAACCAGCTCCTCACCACTTTCTTCCTGATGGCAAATTCATTTTACTTAACCCCAGAACAGAGTCTCAACCCTGTTAAAGTAACGGGCACTCTGCCTTAATAACGATCTTATTAAGAGTGACTGAGGGCCAAGATTTCATCCCAAGTGATTACTTACAGATAACTACCTCCGAACTTGAAAGGCAAACAATCTTACAACATGTATTTAGATGGACAGCTTCAACACCTCATCTCAACTACTGGGGAAAGCCAGGCTTATCGGTATCAGAATGGACTCAACCCGCAGATCCTGTCTGGAGCTTCTCCAAAGCCAACGTGCAGATAGACTGCTACCATCTGCAGCAAATTGATTAAAGAGTAATACATTACTGTATGCGTGTTCTCTGTGCATATATATATATATATGTATCTGTCTATATTTGCAGAGTAAGAAGGCTTGCATATTATACATAAAGTTCTGTTGTACAGACCTAGAATTTATTCAGAACAATAGTAATTTCACCACAATGAAGTAAATTTGCACAGAACATGCAAAAAATAGGGTGAAACCTGCTGCCCCTCATTTTGAAGCGCTATTGTCTTTGCTATCTGTCAACAGCCTAATCCTCAAACATTTTGTTCATCGTAACACCCAGTTTAAGACCCAAAGGAAGAACAATTTTATTAAGAATTCTGAAATTAAAGGAGGAATCAGTCTGCCTTAGAGGAGACTGATTTGTATACTTTCTAGCCTGAGAACTTCTGTACAGATAGAACTGAATCACTTACTTTGAGAAAGCCCCAGAAATGCACTGAATCAAATATAAAAGCAATAGTTTAAATGATTTTTCAATTCAAGAGATGATTATTCAAGATGAAGAAAAAATAAGGAATATTTTATGTGAAATTTGAAGTTATTTCTCCTTTGAGCAAAAAGTTATTTTATAATTTTCAAACTTCAGATTCCTGCCCAGAACACAAAATAAAATCTGACTTTACATTCTGAAGAGGAATTGATTTAAACATATTTTTAAAGGGCGTGAAATATTATTGGTAATTCAATTATGTGGGCTAACAGCAGGCAATCTTGACTCCAGTGACCAAAGGGACGAAGTTGACTTAGTATCAACACTTGTAGGGCAAGAGCATTTATTGTATGGAATCAAATCAACTGACAGCAGTAACCTTGCTTGTGCTAGTGAACTCCAATATCTCCTAAGTAATACTACATTCTTGTGTATTAACTTCGAGGATCTTGTGTCTCTGCAGAGAAAATGAAGTAACTGGGAAGTCAAAGTAAGTCATGCCCTGAACATTTCTGCTGCATGTTTCTGAACTGCTTTTCACATTTATGCCCTCAAATCACCCTCTAAACCTGATTTAGTAAATAAACTCATTCATTTTAACAATCGATTGAGGCAAAACTCTTAATGCGCAATGTAAGTTTAGGGAGATTTCTTGAACACATTTGAATAGAGAGGATTTTATTTTCTTAATGGCAAGATGAAAAGACAGAAGATGTAAAACTATTTAAGTTAATACCACTGCGACTCCAGGCGCTAGACTGACTGAGGTGACCCAAGTTAGTACTTGGTAAAATTTCCAAAGCAAGAAGAGAAGGCCCCTGTACTGATAAAGCCAATACAGTCACACTTCAAATCTATCTCCCAATACACACAGAAATGCAGCAGGCACTTCAGAGTCTCTCCAAGATTCTTTTCCAGTACATTTACCTCTGCCAAGCTCTCCCCTTCCCCCAACACACAAAAATCCATTACTAAAGGGTCTAATCTCAGCTATCAGCACAGAGTGCCTTTTATGGAGCCATTAAACCATTTCTCTTGTTTACAGTGCCTGAAGAAAGATGTGAATTATGTCTGTGACAAAACAGGCGATAACATTTCTAAACTGCTATCAAAATGCAAACTGAAATACACTTAAGGACAGGGACCCTAATTCGTGTTTTTGCCATTTTTCGCGCTCACTATAACTTAACAGCACTCACCTGATGATTCAAACAAATTATTTATGCTGTAAGTACAACAGGTAGGCATTTTAATTTTTAAAAAAAAATCTACTTTCAATAAACTAACAGTTTATTGAACAGTTCATCAAACAGGGTAAAGTGCTGGTTACTTCTCAGGTGATAGTAATAACCTAGGTGCCCTTATCAGCAGACGTTTAAAAATCCAAACGCAACACTGTGGGTTCATATGAGGCCTGAAACACTCTATTTCTGCAACAGTTACTCACTATTTGAATCCTACATTCAGTATAGGTATTTGCGTATCTGATACAATGAACTACAAAACTAAATACTTTCTATACTCTCTTCTTGGTGGAAATGCCAGGCTTTATACATATTTTCCGAAGAGGTTTCAAAAATATGTATTTAACCTATGGAACAACAGCCTTCTGCATTCTGGAAGCTATGTATTATTTATTTCTAGACCATTATGCTTTGAGCTACAGACCTTTGTAGATAGCTGCACTCCGAATTTCAATAACCGTTTTAGAGGCATCTGATTAAAGACAACAGGATGCCAAAGTAGGGTGCTCTTTCTATTTCATTCCACTCTACACTGAGAAACTTTACCGCTAACCTTTGGGATCCATAGAAGGAATCAGCTGAAGCAGGTGTTACACCAAACTGACCATTCCCTCATACTCTGGACGTTACTGCTGCTGCAGTCTAGGCCACTAACAAAAACCGAAATAAAAACACTGTGTTGGAGAGCTGACGGATGAAGAAAGGTAGGAGGATGGAAAGACAGTAAAGGCTGGTAAACGAATTTTTCCAGATAAACTGTTCCCAATGATTTTTAATTAAAGTCTCTACATACAGAGCTCTGCAACAGCTGAAGACAGAAGTGATTGCAAGCATGGATGACTGAGGCAGGATCTGCAACTGCTTTCACCCTAGGCAATCTCTTTCCTAGACAATGGCAAAAAACCCCAAACCTTTCATTTCTGATCGCTGCAACAGCTGCAAAGATGAGCAAGACGTGGAAGATTATGGACTGATTTAAAAGTGTTTGAACAGATTACATCTACACAGACTCCACCAAGTTCTTCAACCATTTGATCTATCAAAGTCACCTCTATCAGATCTTAGCTGAGCTCCAGTCAACTGGATTTCATTCAGGTCCTGCTCTCTGCCAGATATTGGAAGAAGCTGGTGACAAATTGGATGTCTGACACACAGATGCGTATCATCACTGTGGTTTCAGAGACTATCCTGGCAGTTCATACAAAAACTGAACATAGACAAGAGACCCGAGCTTTTGCTATTTCACAAACGAAAGCTGATAGAAAAGAGGGGATGGGGGGGGGAATCTAAGTAATCCTGTCAAGCAGTTTTTGAAGAAATGCATGATCTTGGTCTTATTCTCCATCTTATGGTTGCATCTAGAAAACTAGAACTTGCTTAAGGTGCAGAATTCGGCCCTAAAGACAACTGGCCTTCATCTAGTCCCACTGAGCAGTGATCACTCACCTGAAACGGAGTCTGCACGTGTGTTTGGGTGTTTGTGTGTGTGCACACAGAGTCAAATGGAAGAAGGCACACTAAATGTGCAAGCATGCCTCTGCAATGATATATTATGTAGAGTCAAAGTATGTGTAATACCATAATAAAAGGCAGTAAGCTTTCTCTTCTTCAAATGCATGTAAGTGATCGGGAAAAAATGGGGAAGCAGCATGCAGAAGAAAGGAACAAGAAGTATATGTGTAAAAATGCATTCAAGAAAATGCTAGTTCTTTCCTATGTGGTGGCCTGGTTCTGTGGCCAGGGAAGGAAATCTGAGGATAGCCAGTATCACCGCAAATGCTCTGCCACCCCTTGTCTCAGTGCTCGTTCCCAGAAAGTGGAACTTCATGACTGGGCAGTACTTGGCAAACCCGTTAGGTATGATTCCATCAATTCAGTCTTCGCCTTGGCTTCAGATCAGATCCTTCCAGCCCCTACCAGCTCAATAGATAGAAACAGCATGGGACCTCATTTTTTGGAAGCTAGTTCTGAACGATGAGCCCAAGCACCAGCTTTCAAAGCCAACTGGCAAGAATAGAATACGTGGGCAAGATGGATCTATTTGAGAACCTTGTTTAACAGAAAGAAAATACCAGCTTTGAAGTAATCTGTCACCTTTACTGGAAAATATGCAACTACAAATGCACTTTAATAACAGTTAGAACTCACTCTGCAAAATGAAGCAAATTGCTTATTTTCTCTTCCAGCCTAAAGCATACAATACTGTGCATGTCATTTAACGGTCTACTTGAATACTGCATTGCACGAATGCTACATAATAGTATAGTCTTTAAAATCCTCAGGGAGTGGGGAGGGATGGGGGGGGGGGGTGAAGAATAAAAGACAGCCCAAAATAGTGGGATTTTATCCTCAAAGTCTAGATGGACTGTTCTCAGATTACATGGTATGAGAAGAAAAAAAATATTGACTCTGAATTTGAGTTAGGAAAAAGTAGCAAGCAGGTGAAGACAAACTGTCATGAAAGCTGGAACTCACTCCTGTTTACTACTACAGAGTTTCAAGACGGAAAATAACAGCACATTTTCCTACAACTGATATTAGGAAATTCTGGACCTTAAAAACTGCAGTAACGCATCCTTTTTTTTAAAGCAAAGAGCATTACAGATTAATGACTAAAAGACAAAAAGCAAGTATTGATGAAAATAAATTTTAAATTAATTGAATCACCTGTTCATCCCTAGATCATGTTCATTCTATATATCCACCACAATTTTTCCCTATCTTTACTATGATCTGGCATTAACAGAAAGCCTTTGAGAATAACATGTGAGGCCAAAAACAAGGCTCAAGTAGAGAACAGAGACGGATTCACTGTACCGACAGCATGTCAAAGTTGCATCACTGTCCATGAAGCTGGTTTACATGAGGGCATCTGCACACAGGGAAAACTGACCAAGGAAATCATAATGCAGACATATTGCCAGCTCCCTCCAGCACAGCTTATCTGACTCCTAAAAATGACGCTCCTGCCCCTGTTCAGCAAAGAAATTCTTCTACATGCTTCTTCACAAATGAAAATAAATGTCATTCTTTAACTGAAATGTGCTTTTCTAAAGCTTGCGTGTTAAGATACTAAAATTTTTTGCCAGTTTAGCTATTTCTGGGCAGCTCGCTCAAGACTTCCCCAGCCATGATGGATGCAGCCTTCCCGAGAGGTGGAGGGGTTCCCAGCCAGGGCGGAGGAGGGGAGGTCGTACCCATACAGCTTAATAATCAGTTCAATGCTATAAATGCTCATTTTTTAGTGCAAGGTATCCCTCATTTGCTTGTCTGTGCAGCTGCAATTTCTGAAACATTCATTAGAGTCACTGAGGGTACACCTGCAGCTTTCTCATGCTGGAAGTGCTGAGGGCACCACTGAGATAATTCAGGTATTTGGAGCCGCTCGCCTTCTCATTTAAAAGGAGAAAGATGGTTGAAAATTGAAGTCTGTGACTATGTTCAGTATAGGGAAAAAAAAAAAGCCCACCCAAAGGGTAGGTAAACCAGCTGGCTAGAGGAGGGGTAGGGGGGAGCTTTCTGTAAATATCAATAAATGTTAATCTACTCCTAAACCCACAGACAGGGCAATTCCAAGGCAAACTTTTCAGGAGGCTGTTAGTAAACACCCTGATAGGACACTATAGGTCCTTTGGCCTGAGCTGACACTGTATTTGGGCAGCTGCTAACCGGCTGAACTGCCACACGTTATTAGGCGGCTGCCTCTGCTCCTCTACCCCCAAGCAAAGGACCAGTTTGACACGATTTTCATTAGCTGACCCTCTCTTCTCCTCCACCCCCAAAAGATTTCAGCTTCTAGTTAAGAACTACCTAGAAGGTATTTTCACGCAGTGGGAGCTGCAGTTGCCGACAGAATTTCTTAGCCTCCAAAAGCAGCAATCTCACAGGAATGCTGTCACCGGCACTGTTTTATTCCGATTTATGTCCCCTTCGCGCAGTGCTTGCTGTCCTTTCCAGACAACTACCTGTCCGGCTGCGCGAGACCTGCGGTCACAGGTAGGCCGGGATGTGGTGGGGAAAGCGCTGCCAGAGGGCCTCTGCCTCCCAGCAAGTTACCTCCAGGGCAGAAGTTAACCTGCTGACAAATATCACGGACACCGGATAAGTCCGAGAAGAACACAAGGAAATTTGCGGAGCGTCGGTGGGAGGGAGAAAGGGAGGATTAAGCTAGGAGGAGCAAACTGGCTCCCTTTGATGTCTGAGGAGAGCAGGTGAGGCAGGAGGAAGAGCTCTCCCTCTCCCCCTGCCCCCAAAATAAACAGAGGCTTAGGGCTCTCTGGAGGAGGAAGCAGTAACCTAATAAAAATCTAACCAGCTGGGTTCTGTAGTAATTGGTCTAAAACTCGTGGATAGCATAAGACGATTGTCAGAGGAAAAAAAAAAAAAAACCCCACCTAAAGAATTTAAGAATTTTTAATCCCTCTATACTGGATTTGCAGCCTCCCAGACCTCACAGAGAAAGAGAGTTGCTCTTCATCTGCCTCAGCTTTCAGTGTTAAAATCCTGGGAGGAGACCAGGGGTATTTGTTCCTACAGTTACTTATAATGGATGTGGCTCCAAAGGCTTCCAGGCAGGGTGCAAGGAGAGGCAATCCACCTTTAGAGCTCCTGCTAAAAAGGAAGGTCTTAATGTAAAACCAAGCCTGGGAGAAAACTTAAATTGTATTCCTACTTGGGAATTATCAATAAAGTTAAATGCAGAGAGAAGAGCTGGCCACTAAATCAGGCTCTGTGTGCTTTTCTGAGGACAAGATTTCCATTTGCAGCAATTTCCAAAATTTAATTTAAATTGTAAGAGGTAATGGCTAAGTACTACGTAACTCCCATTACTAAAATATCCAAGTGAGATAATATCCCAGGATTTTACACACACACACACTTTCCACTTCAGGGAAATCTGCAGTTCAAGGTTTTCAGGTCTCATTTTAATAGGTTTTGTATGAACAGAATTATGAAGAAAACTTTGGAAATTATAACAACTACTTTTGCCAGAAGTAACAACAAGCTTTAAAATAAATAATTTGGTATGTTTTTTATTTATTGTTTTAAAGATATCCTCAACCTGATATTTAGAAAAGCATGCCCACAGCAGAAAACAAACAGGACTTGATTCTGCCTTGTTTCCCCTCCTACGGAAAAGTTTCAAGTTACATCAATCTAATTATTATTTTTCTGTTGTTATTCTCTGATGTATTCATGCAAAGAGCTAACAGTCAGTTACAGATGAGAAGGTTGCTGATCCTGTCGTTGCAGCTGGACAAAAAGTGAAAGAAACTGGATTTAATCTCTGGTTCTGCCATTTGTTGTTCATTACCTAAACAACTAGTGTCAAAAGCTTCCTTCCAGTTTGAAGTAGCCCAGTCTTAGGAGCCTACCTTCAGAAATTCATAACCAGTGTGTCAGTTTGCTTCCCTATAAAAACAGGAAAATCCTCCTAATAAAAGAGCATCATAATAAAAGATTATCCTCAAGGATAATCAAGCCTGTCTGTCAGTTAGCTATTCAAGAATATGTGAAAGGAAGAGAAGCCAATAAATAATGAAATGGACTACACAGTGAACTCTCTCTAGCACGAATTAAACAACTAATTTAAAAGATTATTTACAACTTGTTTTTATTTTAGCAACTCTCAATGATAGGCACTAAAAGAAACAAAATTGCATTTTGAGAGGACAATTTTTAGATTTTATTTTGCCTTTAACAATAAAAGCATGTATACATGCATAAAACAAGTATACACAAACTCGGGCAGCTCACAGGATTTTTGTTTACTTTGCTGGAAGAACAAGACTGTCACCACTCTAAATACATGTGTCCTTCACGTGTCAATGTTAAACTTTCACCAACACTCACCAGTAAGGCAATTCTAACAGATCTAGTTTATAGTTCACTAAAGCAAGGCTGAAATCCAAATCTTCAGTTCACCACCAAAAACCACTGCAAAAACTGGAGTCTCCACTGGAAAAGGTGTGGGCCATTGAAATAAGTCAACAATAAAATTCAGCTCACAAGTTTTATCACTGATTCAACAGGGAAACAAAGACGCCATTGTCAGAAGTGGTTACGTCTGGGAACATAAAGTCAGGACTTAAATAAGTAGCCCGATATTCAAAGACTCTTAGCAAAGTGCTCTTTCTGGAGTCGGTGGAATTTTGACTACCTGCAACCAGGCTCTGGTTCTCAGCACTGACATTTAAGGCTTCTGCTGCTACTTCAAGCATCCCTACTGTATACGAGCCTCGCAACTTAATGTACATTACCAATACATGCACTGCACATTTTTTCTGAAGCCAATTGTTCCTGAAGTTTTATGATTATTTTACACATGCATGCAATCAGTAAGACTGACAATTACATAGTGCATATATCTTTTATATGCCTGTATGTGTATATATAGAATATGCATAGATACACACTGAGTATACACTCTGTATAGGCACATACACTTGTATAAATCTAGCCCCCAAATTCTAATCTCAAATGCTTGAAACTTTTGGTCTTTACTGAATACTGACACTTTTCAAAGTCTTTATTGTCTCCATTTGTGTTAGTGCCTTGGTCATGTGAATTTTTATTTATCGATGGGTTAATAAGGAAACACTGTGCTTTGTTTCAGCACAAAGACAGAGCATTAAAAAAAATTAAACAGTTTATCTTTTTTAAGGTATACTTTAGAAGCAGAAAGGAAACAACATTTGAACAAAGAGGATCAACTTAGCAAGACTGGGAATTGCTTTTGCACACGTAATTTTGCAAATGTCCTTGATGACGACTTGTAATACATAAATTTAAAGAGAAAAACCTGTCCAGTCAGTAACCTTCCTTTTCAGTGACTGCAGGACTTGGCAGTAAATGTCACTGCTAAAAAATATTTCACTACATTAACTTACTGGCAACCACATTTGCTGAATAAGTTCATAAACAGCCACAGGAAAAAAGACAACCAGAAATAAAGTTGCTAATCATTCACTCTTTTCTAACACACATAATCCTCAGCTTACAGAACAAATAGATACGTAAGAAGAAAGATATCCTTTACCAAGACAGTTCACTTCTCTATTCACCTCATCAAGGTCAAACTATAATCCAGGAACAGGCAAAAGTAATATATCGAAGACAAGGAGAACACGAAGAGTAAGTGAAAGGAAAAGAATCCTTCTCAGGCTTGAAGGAGAGCCTGAGATGGATTGGAGTACACAGCTTGAAAATGTAATCACTTTTCCATTCACCAGTTTAGACTAGGTTTAGAACATGACTAGAAAAAATACTGACAATCTCTATAAACTCTGCAAATTTAATAAATACCATCATTTGTGCATATTTATCAGCTTGTAACTGGTATCACTGTAATTACTTCCGAAGACTGAAATGCACGGGACAAAAACAAAAGGACACAGAACCTAAAACAAGGGTTGTTTTTCCTGTATGCTTACAGAGGGCTAGGAATACCCGTCCTACGCGACATGAATGTGTCTCAGACTCTCCAATGCTTAACTGATGTTTTGAGGACTGTCACTCTCTCCTCCCTTTTTTCCCAGCTACACCCTTTGAAAACTTCATGCGGTGCCCGACTCCTGTCTTCAGTTGCTCATGTAGCAAGTAGAATAAAAAAGACAAAAAAATTATACAGACTGTAAATACATTTTACCTTAAGAACCACATGAAATAAATAGAACTTGATGGACTCAGCTTGCAGACTCCTTATTTTACACCGTCCCAGAGCTTATAGATCTTCAAATCATTATTTAGGCTGCTTTTGGAATACAAACCACATTTTGCAAATACACTACATGGAAGGCAGTTTAAGAAGAATAACAGTTTTGTATTAGAATCACTAATACCCTGCAATCTGTCTTGTTTCGTTTCTGTGTGAAAATACAGTGGAAACAAATCTCTACATACTTTGTTTAATACAACTGGAAACGAACAGATGCTCTAATACATATATATACTCCTGATGAAATTAACTAAACAACTGCCTGTTTTAAAACAGAAATAACTGCAGTGTTAAGAAAATACTGCTGTGACTAGGAGTTACAATGTGAGGCTCGCCTGCATTTTCACAGATGGGATCTTCACAGAGTCCTTATGGGGATGGGAGGAGGGGAGGCTTCCTCAGAGAGGAAATAGAAGGTTTTTTCAGAACTGAAAATTCTGCATTTTGAATAAAATGTTTAATGTTTTTGTTTTTATGTAAACAGACCTTAGGAAGTGATCCGACAGCCTTAAGAAATTACCATTTGAAAGAAAAAAAGGTCTACATGCTTCATCTTTGATCTAGGAGACAGATTTATCACAGGACAGGATGACTGAAGTTTATTCATTAGCTGATAACCTCCACATGCAACCCAAGCCTTTAATCTGCAATAAAACAGACAACGAGGATGAGGCTCTGAGAAAAAGAAACTAAGTCAACTTGGCTGAGCAGGGACACGCCAGCAGAAGGCCAGGAGGGCGACACAGGAACAAAACCCCACAAAAGCAGCCCTGTCCAGCTGTTTGGGCTCCTCCATGCCCCAGAGAGCTGGAAACCATCAGGTTCACAGCGACCCTATCCAGTTAAACCACATGTCCATAACACGGCTGCTGTCTCTGCTGGGATGCCCAGAGGTAGCTCTTCGTTAGCTATAAAATTCCCATCACGGCACTCTGAAAGGAACAGCTTCCACTTTTAAAGTTTTAAAAATCAAAAGTTACGCATGCGATGGGGTCCTGTCATTTGTTTCACAGTGCTATTGCCACCAGCAGTATTTACATAACCTGTGAGCCGCTACCACTACAACAGTCCAGGCGAACCTGAAGCCCTTGCACCTTCAAAGCTGGAAATTTAGTATAAAAACAGAAGCAGAAAAGCAAATAAGCAGAAATTGCTTATTAAAATCAAAGCAAACCCACAAATTCTCTACTATTAAGATCATATGTTAAAGGCATTACAGTTGACAGTCTGCCTCTTGGTAAAACTTTTTCAAAAATTAAATCTTGCAATTATGGAAAAGGTTGTGACTACGGCAGATTTAAATATTTCCCAAAAATCCTCTAGAGGAAGAAAGAGCAAAAAAAAAATCCATATTAGCACAGGCTAATGCCTGGCAATGAACCACAAAATGAGCCCACAAAGTTCTCTGAAAGACACCAATTCCTAATTTCTTTTGAATGAAAATTAAAAAAAAAAAGGCGGGGGGGGAGAGGAAGTTAAGGGCTGGTAGCAGTTTCAGTCCTGCTTTAAACAAAGGAAACAAGTGCTTAGGAACAGAATGAAAGAAGCGAGGCTAAGGCAACTATGAAGGGAGATAAGGTGGTCAGCATCCACTACTCAGCCTGACCTCTCCAGCTCTTACCACAGCAATTGCACTGGACTCCCTTTGTAAAACGCTTTTGAGATCTCTAGATAAGTGATCATTAGGAAAGCTGTATACCTCACAGCAGAGTGATACATGCATTTCTGTACCTACTTCAAAAAAGAAACAAAGATGTTTAAGAAACGTGCCCAAGGTCATGCAAAGCGAAGGGCAGGAATAAACCACAGAGCCTGGACTCTCGCAGCCCTTTCGAAAGAATCCAGCACAGTCGGGCACGAACTAAAATAAATAAGTAAACGTTTCTGTATTTGACAATGTCTGACCTATGAAAGGAAGTAGTTTCAAGACAAGTGGCAAGAAACAAAACACAGCTGCAGCAGAAAGGCCTACCAGGGAAGAGCTAAACACCCAGAACAACCAGCACTACCTCGTAGGATATTTGTCCGACTGCCTGCTGCAGTACGACCCTTGCAGAGCTAACCGTAAAGAAAAGGTGATTCCACCCACACAGACTCAAAAAAAAAAAAAAACAGGAAATTTGTAAAAAAAAAAAAAAAAAAAATTAAAAAAAAACAACCTGAAAACACACTGGTGTGTGCAACTTGCCACACAGAGAAAACCAAACGACCACCAACTGCAGTTTCTAAGACATTGTGCACTACTAAGACATGACTACCAGCTGCCTATGTAGTGAATCATCATGTTAAAAAATGCCGTCATTTTTTTCAGTCCACTGAATTTTTTTTTTCTAGATGATGCAAAATTAAATTATTCTGCATCATAAACAAAAAACAAACCCAGTAAACACATCTCCTTTTGACTTCAGTAGGCCCATCAGAACTTATATTACTCTGGTGTTTTCTGCTTGGTTTTAATCATGGGGGTTTTTTTCCTCCAAAATATGTCAAAATAAGTGAAAATTAACGACTACCAATTGCTCACCAACTCTTGCTATAATAAAGCAATCAGGATATGCTCTTCTAGTTCTGAAATTCGCTTTTGAAATTTAAGTCACTGAAAAGAAAGAGAAAGAAAATAAAACAAATAGAGAGCGTGTTTCACCTGATAGTGCAAAACCAAAAATAATTACTTTGTATGCAGCAAACATGTAAATAAATACTAAAGCTTTTCCTCATTTAAACTGCATTTGGAATATCCTAAGCCATTAGTTAAAATGACAGAATACAACTACCTGAAGCCTATGTAAAGAATCTCTCTTTAACAGGCTTTTAAAGATTGCAAGCAAGAGCATCTAAAAAGCACATCCCTGAATAATTTAAGGCTCCTGGCATCTACATTGAGAGAGCTCCTTTGCTAAACCTGGAGGAAAAAAAAAAAAAAACCCAGACAGACGTAAGAGAAAGAAAGAATAAAGGTCATGAAAGATCAGCGACAAAAATCACTACTAAAAAAAGTATTTTTCCTATCTTAAAGTTTAATCAGACATGGAGGAGCACAGATTTTACAGCCAGCCCTTCCCATTTACTGTCAACAGTTGTGGTCTCACAGTAACATTTACCCCTCGGCAGTGCTCAGTTAAAGCTGTGATGGTCAGGGAAACAGTACAGGAACAAAATGAGAGAGAATGAAGGAAACCGATCAAGGCGGCGAAGCACAGCACAAATCCTCATTAGTAGAAATTCACTAACAAATAAAAAGCAAAAAAAAAAAAAAAAAAGCTAGAGTTTATCATGAATTTTAAATAGGTAACCTACATTTTAGGGGGAAAGAGGAAAGAGGGGAAAAAAAAAATCTCCGGAAGAACAGAGCAATGTAAATACATATTATTAAAACAAAACAAAACACAATTACGCTATTAAGACACCAGGCAATCTGGTTCAGTGGAGGGTAATCCCCATTTATAACCAATTGTACCAAGGTCGAATTACAAATCAGTGTATTGTTGACAATACCAAGTTTTCTCTGCCAACTACATCCTTTAAACACCAGCAAATCCTACCTACTTCCTCTTGTGTCTGTCATAGAAACCATCCAAACAATGGGAGCAAGCAATCTTCACCTCAACAGCTATTGACTTCGAGCAAACCGAACACTTTATTCATTTTTACTCCCAGATTGGAAAGTCCTTGCTGTTCTACAGTATCTGAAAGCCCCGCCACCGATTACAACCAGTTCAGGACCTGGCTCCTCCTCAGTGTATGAAAATGGACTTGAAACAATAGGAAACCTTATCGGAGGAAGTTAACACAGGTCACCCTCCTCCACACGTGAATACTGACTTTATACCGACAGAAAAACAGCTTAACTAAGTCTTAGGAATTAGATAAGAATTTGGAAAAAGTGTCACATATAGAACGCTGTTTTGTTTTTTTTTTTTTAAATCACCTTGAAGTGATTTGCAGTTTTGCTTTACACAACTTTTCACATAATTGCTAAAGAAAGAGTCATTAGCAAGTCACTTGAATATACAGCAAACAGGTCAGCTGAAGTGTAAAAGCACAGTCAGAATGGGGAAAAACCACCCTGCTTAACAGAATTTCCAAGTGCATGCCTGTAGAAGTGATTCTTCCCTCTTTTTGGGGAATTTTTACAGAACAGAACAGAAATGAAAGAGTGAGAAAATTACACTATTTAGTATGCAATTGTGATATTTTTCCAGTGGGGAAAAAAAAAATTCTGATACATATTTTTCTCCCTTAGAACTCAAAAAGTTCAGTCGCAGAAAGCAGGTTACGTGAAACTAAACTGCGACTTGTTTTTCAAATTTCATCTAACAGGCTAGCTGTTATCTACTCCTCATTCAACTCACTCTGAGCTAAACTACAAAAGGTTCTTTGTGATAAGTATTCAAAATTCAAAAAAAATTACTAAAAAGATTATACAAGATGGACAAAATGGGGCTTTGGATGCTGTGACAAAGTAAGAAAGGTTTGGAAGTGCAGATATCTCTAAGATTACTATGGTAGGAAGGGCCTCTTTCCAGAAGACGTAACAGAGTAACAAAATAAATTCACCTTTAAACAGGTAAACTGAAGCTTAAAGCATTAAGGGGAAGCTTGACATGCTGGATCCTTAGCTAGTAGAAATGTGTGTAATTCCAGTAACATCAATAATATCACATGAAGTTATGCTAGCTGTTGATCTCACTTGTAGTATCTAAAGCCCACACCTAACTATAAATACATATATATTATGTTTGCTTTTTGAAAACTGATTGAAGTTTAATAGCAACTCATAATTGAAATATTCATGGTCCCAAGCTAGCTTTGAAGTTAAATCCCTAAGTGGATGAAGTGGACTGTATATCTAATCTAAACTAAATGTTTCCCTTAGTTACTAATACCAGTGCAGTTTCACTAGCTAAAATCATTATTACAGAACAGAAATGCAAAACTCATGGCACATTAAGGGGCATTTAATCCTGCTCAGCGCTAGGACACAGCACATGTTCTTGGCAGTATCAGTGCCTCCGCTACCTTCCACATCTCTGCTTCAAGAGTCATCTAATTTGGTGATTTCTTGCCTAAGAAAGTTTTAGCCACAGCTTTCCAGCACTGCTACTGAAGTTTCTTACAGCTCCTTTCAATGTTACAAGTTTTGATTTAAGACAAATCTATCTCAGTTTTAAAGCCCACTTCTCAAGCCATGAAGCTAGATTTTAAATGTCACTAATTTTTGTACCTGGACTGCAGACTAGAGCACTTCAGTTTTCTTTACGTATTCTGTAAATCACGCACAAACCCCCTCTACCTATATACATCTCCATAAATTAAATTTGTGCAGCAAATTTAAAGCAGGTGGCTGACCACAGTTTGGTTGCCTCTGAACTAGAAAGTGGCTGTAACCTCCTCCTTTTATTTTGTTTACACTTCTGTTCACTATTTTTGGCTCAATTAAGTGTACTAAACACTGAACCTATGAAAGCTTGCCCATGTTTAAAAAAAAAAATAGTTTTAAAAAAAAAAAAAAAAGCCAAGTGCTCCTGCGAGGCTCCTACCAGTAACAGGGCGAGCAGTGTACAGACTTATATATAGTAAGTCATTATAATAGAGTTTGAAGGCAGGTTTGGGTCCAAGAGAAAACAGTCACAATTGTGCTACTTCTGCAGCAGTAATTTCCCCACGGCTTTCGTTATGCTGATCTCCATGCCTGTTTCGCAGAGCCCACAGCTACATACATTATATCGAAGTATATGTCTGAAACTCTGTAACCTTTGCCAGAGTAACTCTCCAGGAAGCTCTCCTGACCTTTACTTAAGATAAAGACACCAACTGAAATGAAGAAATAAATGTTCCTTTGATAATACTGTGTAAGCTGTGGCTAAGGATCTTTGAAATACAACAGCATTAATAAAATAGCCATATTAGGAGAATTTCTTTATCACCAAAAGCAGTGACCAGCTTCAATAGGGCTTTTCATTCACAGTTCACAAATTATTTTCCAAGAATCATTGACTTGTTGTGTAACGATAATTGTGGGTTAATAGAAGCCCTAACTGAACTTTGTACTCTTACACAAAGGACGTATGCATACATGACTATATTTGGACACAGCTCCATATCTAGGATAATGTATCTGATTTTCAACTTATAGAATAGTTTTGGCTTTTGTTTATTACAATTTAATGTTAAAAAAAAAAAAAAGTCTTTGAAGCCAGAGATGAAAAAAAAAAAAATCTGTTACAAAGGGCAACTTTAAAAGTTTAAAACTGACCGTGATTGCTGGTTGGTATATGTACAGAAACTTTTAAAGAAAAACAAACTGCTGCTGTGCAGGTATACTATCAAGAGTCCAGGGGTTGCAAAATAATTTTTTTTTTCTTTTTTTCCCAATAAAACATTGTTATGAATAGACTCAATAAATTCTTCTTAAAACAGTTTCTAATAACTGGCAGAAATCCTCTAAAAGATATATAAGAAAACTCAACAAGTCTGAATTTGTTTTTTGGGTGAAACACTATTTTAATGCAATTCTTTCTAATCTCTCTAATTTTAATCCTAACATTTCAGTACATGAATGTTGTATTTAACAGCTGTCTGGTTTAGTGAACTGCAGTAATTCACTCTGATAGGATAAATTATTTAAGTTATTTAGCAAAACAGAAAAGCTACCACGCACGCTGCGGCCGTCAGCAGACACTGCTTAGAAGAGACCTGTGATGATGGAGAGAAGCCTTGCGTGAGGACGAAAGACGCATAAAGAAGCTCCAAGAAGTCTGCAACTTTGTCCGATACTGTTTCTCATGCCGTTTCTTTACTACACCCTTGTAACCACCCAAAACCACAGGTATAGCAAAGGGGTGCCAGCTTTAACAGAAAAGCAGCACTTTAGCACGTAAAGGCAGGATTTGAGGGGTACAAGCTAAAAAAAAAAAAAAAAATAGTTTGGGCACAGGTGAAGTAAAGCAGCAAACAGTGCAAAGCATTCAGCTTAACAGAACTCCTGCTTTCTCCCATTAATTGAAGGGGAAATTTTGTTTGCGCAACAAAATGCCACACGCTAAGACAACTTAAAGATGCTTCAGCAGTGGCTATATTTGATTTATTATGTGGAGAATTTTCTTTATCTATTTATACACAAAACACACTGAGCAGCCTGATTTCTGCTCAGCAGAGCTGCCTTCCATCTCCCACAGCATATGATCCGTACTGGCTCCACATGCTCCTCTCCACGCTCTACGGACAAACTCCCTCCAACTCTTCAATGTGAGTTTTTCCTCGCTTCCCTGGGGCTGGGGGTGAGAATTAGAGGAGAGGGCCCCCTGCTAAAGGTTATACCTTCAGCTCAAACAAGTTCTTTTGGCTGCACGTCAAAACGCCACTTGCTTTATCTATTCATCGCGCTGATGTCACCGACCGCCGACAGGAGCTATCACATGACCACAGATGACAATAAATAACAAATACGAAGACCCAAATATAAATATACAAATACATACTTTTAAGAGAGTGATGATTCAAACTATACTTACAACTTTCAGCCTGATAGTCTGGCACAAACTGCTCGTCATTGTCAGGTACCTGAGCTGAAGAAAGGGAAACAAAAAACAAACAAACAAAAAAACAAAAACAAGGAAAAAATTAAAAGAAGCCATTAAAGCATAAATAAAGACTCTTGTGCTTAATTTGAAGCACAGCCAAGATTTAAACTAGGATTATTTTTTTTTTCTCATTGTTGAGCATGAAAACCAGGCAAGCGCATCGTCACAGTATCAGATAAACCCTGGGGTGAAGCTGTGCGGTGTCATGCAAGCCCAGAGCGGCCCCAGCACAGAGCGCTGGGGAGGGGAGGACACAAAGGCTGACACTGGCACTGGCCCTGCCTCGCTCCCTGCGTGAGGGTCAGGACCTACCATGCCACCGGTAAAACTCATCCATGCTCATTTTCAAAAATCTCTGCATGGAAAGCCTATGTAAATCCAAATCCTGGCGTTTAACACTTACACATCTTTAATCGCAAGCTACACACCTTCGGCTTACTTGAAAGCAATTCCAATTTTTCATGGCAGTCAGCCAATGCAGTAGGGATTTTTTGTTATCATTTTAAATACTCAAATAGAACTATTTTACCAGAGCACGGAATTCTGGTTCAATGATGACATTTCAGACATTGGCAAAAAAAAAAAAAAAAAAAAAAAAAAAAAGCTTTACTTAAGGCAAGAATCATTATTAACATCCATTCACCTTGTGTAAGATCATCTTCGCTTTTAGGAAACTTTCATCACAAACCTAAGCTACAAAATACAATCATTTCACGGGGTGCTGATACATAATTTTGCGTCCGTGGTACCACAGTTCCTCTTCATTGTATATCTAAGACATTAGCCATCTCTCATACTGCGTTTAAAGCTCATTTAAACCATTTAAGCTGAAATATCACTGAATGTATATTACAGGTGAATAAATTCAAATAACTGCAGAACATTACGCTGTGAAGCGGCATCCTCGGAGCACGACTGGTTCCGGGTACATCCCGAGAGAGCCCCAGCTTTCCATCTCTGAACTTTGTCATCTTGTCCTCAACATACGCTAACTAGAATCATCACAGCAGAGCTGCATAAAATCACCGGTTTGAAAATGTTTCAGTTTACACAGTTCTTGTCTAAACACAAGCAAACAGTTCATATGATCTTAATTAGAAGTTAACATCTGCCATGATCTGGTTACCCAACAAGATTTGAGAGGTAAAAACTGGTTGTATAACCATTTATCGAAACAGTGACTATCACACTATTAAATAAATTAAACAATAAAATGTAACTTTAATGCCATTCAGAACACTTTCTCAGTTTAGGAAGCATACGTTCCCCTTTATATATATGCAATGGCTACTAGTTTTAACAGAATTTGTTTGAATTAAAAATACATACTTAATTACAATTACTCACAATTAGTTTGAATGTGCACTACAGTACTCTTCACGGACCAGATCTCCACTCCTTACTCAGGAAATATTTCTAATTACTTAACTAAGAGGTTTTTTCCTGGGTAAAAAGTTCAGAATCAGGCTCATTGTACCAAAAAATTATTTGCTTTCAGTTTTAAAATAAATGCTTGAAGTCCTACTGTCTTAATTGCGGCAAATACCCCTTAAGAACAAATGACCTTGGGAAATCTGCAAACAGATTTGAAAAGAAGTATAAGACACATACACAAAGTGTAATTAGCATTACTCTGAAAAAAAAAAGCATTGCTATTGTTGCTTTGTTGTTTGTTTTTTTTAAATAACCCATCCTTTTAGAACAAATCGGTACCTCTGAGGACACACTAGCTCCTCAAAGTTTGAAGCTGTATAAAACATGTATTTTACCAAACCAAATATTTCCAGTATTTTTGATGCATTAAATTTCTCTTTACTCCAGAGAAACCACAGGACTTTCACCAGAAATGAACTCGGGGACAATATGAGCCCAAATACTAACACTATGCAATTTCTGATATCTCATGCAATTCACTGCATGTGAATGCTAGGCATTTTCCTTACAAACATGCCAAATATTTGACTGTCACAGAAGAATCCAATTATGAAATCAAGGTATCCTACTTAAAAATCAGTTCCTAAGGATTTCTTACATTTCCAGTTGTTTTTGAAGGGTTTCTGAGTACATTCAGAGTTAAAGTAATTGTATCAAGCAATTTCTTGTTTACAGAAGACACACCCCACACTTTTTTCTTAAGCCAGCTATCATTTTCAAACACAGCAAGGAGGCTAGTGTAACTCATTTCTTATATGCACACATGCATATTTTTTTAAACATATATGTATGTGTTAATTTGTGAATCCGGGATCTCTGAAAAAGGCTAAAAGAGAACAAAAAAACCTCCTGTTGAAACTGAGAGGTCACATTTAGTGACTGCAGAACTGGGATAGCAATCTTATATAACTTTCTAAAGCGTACTCTGTGCACCGGACTGCTTCACCGATGCTTTATTCTGGTTTTATCGGTTTAACTTGACTTATTCTAGAACAAATCCGTTGTAGAGATATAGGTATGTATCAGTAAATGAGGTCCTTTTATTTTTCCAACCAAAGAGTAAGGAAAAAATAAACTACATCTGCTTGAATTGTCACGAAAAATCAGTATATTACTTTAGAGATACTGTCATTACCCCTGATTTGGTCTGGAGTAAAAAAGAAAAATATACTTCATTCATGGACCCCCAAAATTTATGAAGGCATATTTACCAGAGATCAAGGCACATCACTTTATCAGTACTCTAGAAATAGGTGGAGACTACGCTGTCAAAATGTATTTTAAACACAATATTGACATAGCCTTAAAAGCTTCTGTAGGAAAAGGAATACAGCAAGTCAAGAAGTGTTTAAAACCCTGCCAAATATAAACAAAACAGGTAACAACATCCAAAATGTTCAACCCAGGAACATACACTTCCTACTGCAATCTAATTTTAGTCGCATCAGTACCTTTGAAATGAGCCCACAAGCCTACACAAAGAAATTAAAAGGACTCGCTGTTAGAAATAAGAACTTAAAATGTTCCTTTGTTTAATCTGATATTATTTTTAAACTAGCAGAACTGAAACTTGCACATGATTGTACTGCAGAAATGCAAGCAGTCATCATCAGCCCAATACACAGACTTCTTCCACCAGCATCTTACTGCGAGGGGGTAAATTGTTGGGATACATCATTCCATTATTCAAAGGGAATAGGGCTTTTGGACCTTGAGTTTGGATAGTTACAGGCAGACTTTGTAGCAAATTAGACAGGTAAAGACACTCCAACCTCAGTGTGCAAAAGGAAAATGTAACTCACAGTGTTGCAACTGTCTGCACATTTCTATACATATGCCATTCATTTCCTCTTTTCATTTACTCACAAATACTGCAGTTTAGCAAGGCTGCCATAAAATCTTCATTGGTCTTCTGTTAACATACTCAACACAAGACACAACACATAAATCATCAATTTTTATTTTTTTTTTACTTTTGCCATTCAGAGGAAAATTGAAAAATATACCTGAAATGACCATTGAACTGAGTGAGAATTTTTCCCTGAGCTACTTAATTATGGGGGTTTGAGAAGCCAAGTCTATTCCAAAGGCTAATAAAAGGTTTTGAAGGATATTAAGCACATGGCTTTTACTGCTAATAGCAGAAGCAGCTACATTAGTTCATTCCTCATTCAGAGCCATCAAGTCTCAGCCTCCTGAAGCAGACAACATCTGCAGCATAAGCTATCCACTCCGTCTAGATTATTACCAAAAGTTTTATTTTTCTTCTGATTATAGCTATAATGTCTCAAGAGGATTTGGGAAGCATATAGAAATGTTAATGATGATCTTGAGGATGTTATTAGTTTAGATTTTACAGTTTCACTACCTACTGAGTTAAAATCAGTCTGCCAAAAGCAAACATCCACAGCACAAAAATACTTCATACTTGTTTGTGGTTTTTAGAGCTTTAAAAGGCCCTTGAAAAGCTGAACTGACAGCTCATTTGCAAAGGGAAAGTAATCGGGGGGGGGGGGTGGAAAACAAGTTTAAAACTAGGGGCTGTTAGCTTGCTTTCATTGCAAGTAAACAAAAATAAAAAGTCCCGTTAACAAGGATCCAGGACAAAAGGAGTTAATATTTAATTAAAACCAGCTCTATCCACTGTAACAATGACCTGGAGCCAAACAAGGCAGAAGATGTATGAGTCATTCTTTCTGCCAGTGAATGAGACAGCTGATCTCCCAAGCAATTCCTCAAGACAAGCAGTCAGAACTGGAGTTCTGCCTCCATTCACAAAAACACAGTCCAGCATGAACCATGTGGCCCCAACCACAAGCTTTTCATGTCACACCCTTCCAGAAAGCTACAGCAAAGTAAACTTGAACTTTCGGCATAAACACACTGATTTCACTGCTTTGTCTCAAGATGCAGCACAGACCTGCCGAGGGACGTATTTAATAAATGAAAAGTTAAGCGAACTGTAACAGGGCTTAAACTTAACTCTTCCTTCTCCCAAGCGCAAACTGCTTCCAAAAAGCTCAGCTGCACTCCAGGGAAAGGTGTTCCTGTTAAAAAAAAAAAAAACGGAAACTTTCCAGAAAAACAAGAAGCTGCAAACCTCCTTGCTTCACTTAAAAACTTTATTTTGGGCAGCAAAACACTTCCTGTGGTACTGTGTTCTCTGACCTCAAGCTCCACTTTTAGAGCTGAGAGCAATTCGGTTTAAAACTATTTATTCAAAGCGGCAAAAGGAATTAAAATTGACAGGGAATTATATAGGAACAGTAGCATTTTGGCCTCAGCTAAAATAAGACTTGAGCTATTGAATTTTCTTTGATTCATTATCACTTATGAATATCCAAAAGATTGTACAAATTTTAAGTATTCCTGAAAGAGCTGGAATGGGGGGTGCTTTGGTTGTTGTGGGTTGTGTTTTTTTTTTTTTCCACAGGAACAACTGTTTCTAACAAAGAAGCATTCAGAAGGCAAAACAGTGACAAATTTCAAGATGGTAAAAAATATTACTTCCCATAAGCACCAGATCTGCTGTCAAAACAAGCCCAAACCCTTTTTACATAAAGTGAGATGCTCTGACTAATAAACTTAAATGCAGTTCAAAACTAGCTCCAGATCTCAAAATTGTTCCTTATGCGAACAATCCCTAGGAATATGAAGATGGGTTTGCAGAATCTGCTCTTCATTTGCTGCTATGCTAAAAATGAGAAAAAAAGTTAGCT
This sequence comes from Chlamydotis macqueenii, assembly GCF_036417535.1. Lineage (NCBI taxonomy): Eukaryota > Metazoa > Chordata > Aves > Otidiformes > Otididae > Chlamydotis > Chlamydotis macqueenii. The sequence goes on from NC_141557.1 coordinate 29,917,918, forward strand.
TAAAAGGAACACTCACATTTAACAGTTCGCTACGTCCCTCACAGTTCACAAACCCCACTACGTCTTTGAAAATTATTTTGAATAAAAGGCATCTACTTTTCCAGCAAACAAGAAAAATGTTTAAAAGTTTATTACTACACAGACTTTCAGACTTGTAGGCTTCTGGTGAGTTTATTTCTTTTGGATTTCTTTTCAAAAGAACACCTCCTCCCCCTCCCCCCCTCATTTTGCCTAAATCTAACTTTTCTCCTTTTTTTTGGGCACAGATATTTAAGATAAGAGCTACGAGTATTTGAAAGCTGGATCTGTCAGATCACTAGAAGCCAAAAAAAAAAAAAAAAAAAAAAAAAAAAAAGGCAGCTATTCTCTGTATTACAAATTCCAGAATGAAAATCTTTTCACTGCTTTTTAGAGTGTCTGTTCCCATCAGACAGATTTCAGCCATGGAGGTACTAAATTATCATCCTTTACTATTTTTGCTCCTATAAAAAAGGGGATAATTCTTGAATATGGCTACATAGCATTTGCCTTACAACTTTTTGGCAGAAGAAAGCCAGCTAGCCAGATTAAGCTGCTATACTTCTTCACTGATTTAAATGAAGTCACTCTAACTAGACTAATATTTGAAGATCTTGTATTTTCTTCTATTAAAAAAAAATATCCTTTGAGAACTAGAAGCTACTTATTGTCATACCTCCTCATTTAAGAAATAAACTAGAAGTCAACACTTGCTTAGACATCACCGTGATGCTGGTACATCCTTCACGACAGGAGAACAGAGCGTAGAAATCTATTTCCTAAAGTTCATCCCAAACTTGGATATTAGTTATTTGAGATAAATAGTTTACTTTCAGATACCAAGAACCATCTTTTAAATACGGTAGCTTGTAATACCCATCCACTCAATCTAGCTAAGCTGCAGCAGAGGCATGAACCCGTTACCTGTAGCTACTATTTCAAATCACTCACTGGTCATTTAATTTTTTTTTTCAAGTCACCAAAAGAATATTTTATTTTATTTTTCAGTTTATTACCATCTGAGAAGCATATTATCTGTCGCTCTGAGAAGCAGATCTGGCGCATAAATGCATTATTTGTCTTTGCTTGGGATGTCTTTTACCTATCTCTAACAAGCTGTAGGTGAAACTAGTATCTGAAAGCATCATTTTAAATAAAAATCTAGTTTTTTGTTAATCTATTATTCCCCCAAAACCAAATGCTTTCACCATGAACAGAGACTTTCACTCACTTAGAATTTGTTCTCTCTCTTCTTTATATTCCAGAATAAGAAATAACAGCTGTGATGCAATAACATTAGATTAATATTTGAACCTTTTTTTTCAAGTCACTGAACAATTGCTATCTGCCAAAACCAATCTGATTCCAAATATACAGAATCAATAAACTCATTTTATATTATTATCATGATAAAAAGGTTGCCATCAAATTATTTAAACGTAAAACAAAAGATAGTATCTGAATAATATTTGCCTTGGTTACCAGTAGGTAATTTTAACTATTTCTTTTCAAGTTTGAAGGTTGAAACCATTATTAAAGGCTTCCTACTTTCAATTTCTGACATCAGGAAATAGTTATAATATCTCTTCTGTCCTGCGTAACAATTGATATGCGGGAACCTTACTCTGAATAAGTTTTACATCAAAATAATTAAATTATTTCTTACATATTTAATACTACAAAGAGTAAAAAGCAAAACTAATTTCCATAAAAATCTACTATGCGGCTAGTGGAATACATTTTTAAGTTTTCTGTAAGTAATATTCAGCTTGTTAATTATGGAGTAATAAAATATTAAAGAGGTTACTGAATTGTTTACATTTTGGATTAATTCTTTAATACAGGTGAATCTCCCACCATTTTCAATAGGAAAATAATACACTTCTTTTCTGTTTACTCGTTTACCTTCAACTTGTCTCAAGCGACACCAACTGTAAAAACCTTTAGGCTAAAATATATGATGTAGCAAGGATAGCTTCAGGAAAAGCAAAACAAAATAAATCCACCAGCATTTTTTTGCGTGGCATAAAATACAACTCACTTTCTTCTCCTAACTAATAAGTAGATTTTTTGACCTGGTTACTCCTCAGTGGGGATCTGAACTCGTGGGAGAAACCTGGTCAGCTGCCACTGCTTTTCTTAAAAAAGGGTCAAGATGTTTTAAAATTTCATGGTCATTTCCCTGGCTCCAGAGCCTTATGAAAAGAAATATGTAAACATTACTGATGCTGCCAATTTGGCAGACTTCTAGCCTATGAAGGTCCAGAAGAACATAAATGGACACATCTAGCAATGGGTAAACAAGTCTGATTTCAAAATTTGTTTCCTGACTAAGCTCAATCATGTAGGCATTTGAACACAGCTACAATATCCTCAAATACCAGCACATTAAAAAGACTACCAAAAGTTGGTTTAGGTTGTTTTTCTAAATAAAAAATTGAGATCAAGTTAACAGCTCAATATTTTATTTTCTCATCTTGACTTTTTATTTCCATTTTAGTTTAACCTTCAAAAAAGCTGTGCAAAGTTTGTGTTTTATGGAACAGCTAAAACCACGGCATGGCCTGAAACACATAGGTTTCTTAAAATATTTCTAGAACACTGAAAAATCTGTAATATTTAGTTGTAATATACTGTGGAAAAATATAACGCTATTTAGCTTTATTATTCTCTGCTACATGAAAAGGCAACTTTTTTTTTTTTCCCATTTGTAAATACTTACCAGATGATGCTATCTTTTACAAAGGTTCCTCAACCTAGCTGACACAGAAATAGACACCCTCTCTCTCTCAAAGCCTATCTAAATTTATTCAGTGAAATAGACTCAGCTAAAGAGAAAAAAAGGCTCTCAAACAATTCATTCTAGTCTAAAATAAGCAGTGCCTCCAGAATAAAAATTGCCATTACAGTTATTTAGGTACCTACAGAAATGATTAAATCAGTTTTAAATTCCGTATTATTTTTCAAACTTACATTACTATCTGCACATGCATTATGAATCTGCCTGTATTTTTCTGACTTATGATCAAAGAAATGTAATCAATTTCAGAAACAAAAACATCCATGCCAGGGAAAAATCAAACTAAAAGTTCTCCTCTCCATCAAAAAATAGTATATTTTGAGCAGTACTTTAACATACTTTTGGCTTGTTAGAATGAATGAGATGATACAAAATAAATAGATCCTTAGGAAAATTACCACAGGGAGACAGTTACAGTTGTATCTGATCATTATACTACAAAAATGATCTTAGTACATGACATCCTGTTTTCAATTATTACGAAAGAAACATATTAATTCATGGAAATATATCCTCTGTTCCATTAATTTAAAGAGGACTTTCTCATTATATACAGAATAACCAGACACTAAAAATAATGCTAGGAGAATAAAAACGTCAGCAAAATAAACAATACTACACAACTTACTTATAGATTAAGAACTTGACTAACTACATGTAAAGCTGTTAAAACAGAATCAGTATGAAGGTAAGTAATCATCAGCAATATTTCCCTCTTTCTATGAAAACTAACAGCAAGCATTTCACTCCAACATCTCTCCTTTAAAAAAAACCAGAACATCTATTCTATAAACAGCTGTGCATAGTCCAGTACATGATAAAAATCAAACATATGTGAATACTCACATTCATTTAAACAGGATAAATTTGGAGAGATTACGTTAACTTGCATCAAAATAATGCTTATTTCAGATGCAGAAGTTTACATAAAAATTTCAACCAGAAATACTAAGAACAGACAATGTATAAAGATCTTTATGCTTCAAATAAACTGTAAGTATCAAAGAAAAAAAAGTCTGAAAATATTGCTGAACAAACACTTCAACAAGCAGAAAGCTACCTTGCATTTTGTTAAAGTTCTCTTAATGCAGCAGCTCATTTTCTGCTATTGTTAAGTGAATCTCTCAACACCTACTCTAAATTCAGATTTCTACATTATTGCTCTTAAACCTCTCTTCAATAGAATGTGCTCTGCAAGATTATTTTAAATACTTAAAAGCTCAAGCAGGTGTAAAACAGACCGATGTCAGTTTTCCAATCACCCAGTACATAATCTCACAACCACAAATATGAACACAAAAATAACATGCAAAATATTTAAGGGTTTCTGAGAAAAAAAAATATAGAAATAGTACTTTTTAAGTATTGCATACACACCTAATGTTCTGTGTTGTGAACAAGGTGGAAAGAAGACACTTGCACTTAAATCTTGAAGCATCCCGTCCCGATGAACCCAGAGAAACTAATTTCTGCCATCAGAAAAGTACTCCACCAGAACACCAAATAATTATATGTGCTGCTCTAAAGGAAACAGCAAGCCCAGTTCTGGCTGTATGTAGTCTCTCGAGGTACAATAATATAAACCTGATCAATTGCAATTAAAATCTGAACAGAGGCTTAGAACTTGAAGTCTTGGTGCATTAGTTCTTGCCAAAAGCAGATGTGATTGTGAGCTGGAAGCAATTTCTCCTGGTAATTTGTGATGACACTGGGTAGAGCAGCCCCAGAGTCCCCAAAGACAAACTCATCAGAGGCTCTAATGTATGCATGACACATGAGGTGGCTCTTTTAGAGCTCAATTAATTGGGCTGAACATTAAGACAGCAAGTTCAGGACTTTTTTTTTTTTCCCTCCAGAGTTGTTTTTCCTCTTTTTACAAGCAGTTTTTTTCCCTTACCTTCTGCAAGCCATGTCTCCTGTAATTGGCTCAGATCTTGAAAGAGTTCTGCAAAAAGATGAAGACATGGTGAAAAGCCTCACACCTTTAATCTGTTCATAAGATTAAAATATGCTCAAAAATATTTTTTTTCCTGAAGAACAATGTACATTAATTCTATTTTGGCAGTCAAATATACAGACAAAGTAGAGATTTTGGGGTTGCAGTTAACGATTTTTCTACACCTGTTAATAAAAAAAAAAAGCCCCTACTGTATTATTTTATCAACTCTTGAAATAATAACCAGAATCTTAACCAAGTTCTATAGCATAAAAAGCTCATTCAGCAATACACAGAGAAGTTAAAAATTATAATCTTTCTTACAGGTGAACTATTTCTCTATAAAATTCAGGCCTCCTCCTGCAATATCTGCCCCAGATAAAGCTCTCTCGGACTTCAGTGGGAGTTCTGCCTGAGCAACGACCGAGGGTTTTTTATTAGTAAGGTCGTAACTATCATACAAAAATTTTGAAGCAAAGACCTGAGATGCTGCAATAGCAAACAGAAATGGGAAATCTTTTGTACTTCCCCTTATGTTTTACTCTGCAGGACAAGAGAATCGCCACTATTTCCTCTCTGCTGTACTCACTGTACTTCTTTAAAGTGAAACCACTTTCTCCATGGACTGACTTTCGCAGCAGCTTATCTTTTGCAATTCACTGAAATCAATTGCTTATAGTGGGTGTAAATCAGAGCAGCATTCGGCTTACTTGCCAAGCTCAGAAACTCAGTTATGAAAATTCTGTTTACTAAGACTAAGTAGGATATTTGAACTGACAAATGGTTTATTTTTAATTTACTGTATTTTGAGAGAGACTTCCTCTTTTATGAATGCTGACAGATAACTATTCACAAACACTTAAATAACAGAGGCTATTCATTTATCCTGTGGACTGATACCTCATCTTCATGTCGGAAAATCATTTAATAGAAAATCAGAAAGTTGTTTTCCTCTCAATCGACCCTAGAATAAACTTTTCCAAACAAGCAGGGATTTTGAAAAGTGTATCAATGTGTCCTAACCCTGGTAAGATTTATATAGGGGTAAGCTGAAGGCCCCTATATACTGTCCTGTATGTCTTACATACTTACAGGGGTGTAGCATAGCATCTACACTGACCTTGTAACTTAAAGCAGTGTTAACAGCTATTGCTAGATTGCAGTTCTCAAGCTCCGATCATGTGAGGGGCTACTGATGGGACTGTTACAAATCTTTAGCCCTCTAAAACTTCCTCTACTCTAGACTTCCTTAACCAAATTTCCCAGGATTTTTAACCCTACCAGTGTTAAACAGCAACAGGAATGGGCTAGCAGACACCAGCAGCCTCACTACTAGCTCCACAGTAAAGCTAGAGTGAAAACCAAGGGTCTCCACACCAGCACCCTCGCTCTTGCTACCACCAGTGAAAAGGACGTTAGAAGATGGGAGGAATGAGGAAAGCCCTGAATCTCAAGAGGCCTGAAGGTGAAAAAGCCAGGTGCCAGGACTCCTGTCAGATGCTGCAAAGGCTTGGCCTCGGCACATGACATCCACGTGCCACGTGTGCAGCAGTACCTAAAACGCAACAGGGTAAGTCAAGGAAAAAAGTAGCAACTTTATCAGTTTATTGCTTTTACCAGTTTGTTTTGCAGTAATAAATGCCATTTTCTTGTCTTGTTTATTCAGATTGATCTAGATATATTTATCTCCAAAATAAATAAATAAATAGCTCTCAAAAAGCTTCTCTGCATTAGTAAGTAAGTAGGGGGGGGAACAAGCCCTCACCTTCTGAATCATGAGCCAGGTCTCTGTTAATGAATTTTCTTTTCCTGACATTTGTCGGTCTCTCATTACAGTTTCTCCCACGCGGATTCTATAAACAGGAAAGATCAGTTACTTCAGATATCTGAGGGTTTTTTTTCTTTCATATAATCAAGAATACCCAAAGCTGGCATGAATTCTTTACATTTTCAAACAGGGAAATGATCTTCTTGCAGCCTCCAGTTTCTAGCAAAAGATACTGCTGAGCACCTAACATCCTCCAAAAGATTCTTGTCTCTAAATGCAACGCATCTCTATCTATGTAAAAATCCATTTGTACAGATACATATATAACATGTTCAAGCAGCAACACAATACCGACCATGTATTTTTAGCATCTAAAGTACACAAACCTACACAATGGCACATAAATCCCCTCTGCATAAGCTACGCAGGAGAACCCAGGTATGAGATTATAATAGACTGCTTTGTTTCCCTGCGTTACTTGTAACACTGTTTGCAAAGTCCTGAAAGAAAAACAAAAAAAAAAAGAAAAAGGAAAAAAAAATGTTAACGTTTGCCTCAACTTCATTCTTCTGAGTGTTGCAGGCAAACGCAGCCAGAAACTTTGAACGCAGCTGCTGCTGCTCTTGTCTCTCTCATCCGCTAATCATGTGCATGATTTTTTAATCATCTCAAAATTGTCTTTAGAAGAACACGATGCTTTATTGAAATAACTAAGAAGACAGGCTCATCTTGCAGGCAAAGCTCCCAGATGAAGAGTCGCCCCTACAGCGGTAACAAAGCAGATACTCTCTCTGCAAAACTCCCCCACAGAAACAAGTCGGAGTCAAGTTTAGAAACACCAACTTTGAACTGATCACTCACATTGGTGACCATGTAAGGCACTTGCTGGTCATAAAATCCATCCATTCTGCGGCTCTTCCACAAGTCTTAGCTCAGTGTTTTATTTACTGGACATTTGCTCTGGAGATTTCCTCGGGATCTGGACTCCGATCAGCCTGGAGGGGAATACAAGATGGCTTTTAGATTTTAAAAAAAAAAAAAAAAAAAAAATCATGAATGAACTGCTTGAATTTGCATAGCTAATTAACCTCAAAGAGTCCCATTCATAAAAACAACCCTCCCTTCTCTGCCTTCACCTGGCTTACACGCTCCCGCCAGGAAAGCAGGGAGGCGGCGAGCGCTGCGGAGCCGGGCGGGCGGCCGGGCTTTACGTGCCCTCCCCGCCGGATCCCCCGGGTGAGCCGCGCCAGCAGCAGCCCCGGCTCCGGCAAACGTGTGCTCAGCTCGTAATGGCGCACGGCGGGGCTCGCCCCGCACCTCACGGCACCGGCGGCGGCGGCCGCAGCCACGCACACGCACACACACCCCCACCCCCTTCCTCCCCCCTCCCCCCCCCACGCACTGAGCCACCTTCTCCCCCGGGATCGCTTTTGCAGCCCACCCCCCACGCAATCCTGCGGGGCGGCGGACAAAGTTGCCGGGAAGACCCACCTGAAGGCCACGCGCGGCGGTCGGCTGCAAAAAAAAAAATTCCCTCCAAATTTAATAAAAACATTAATTATTCCCCGGCACTTCCCCCTCGGAAGCCGCCAGCGCCACTGACAGAGCTCAATCCCGTGGTTTTTCCTCTCCTCCTCCTCCAGGGGCCCCCGAGCCGCGCCGGCGGATCCCCGCCGCCCATTGGCTCCCCGCGCCCCCCGCCGGATCGCCGGATCGCCGCGCCGCCCCGGCCCCGGCCCCGCCGCCAACGCGGGGGGCGAGCCCCCGCTCTCCCCTTGGCTCCTCTGCCGGGGGCGGGGGTTGGAACTCGCAACTCGGATGCGCGGCGGTCCTGGGATGCGGCTGCGGCCACACTATGGCCCCTACACCCCCCGCCAAGTTGCCCAGGCCCCTTCCCCTCACAGGATTTATTTAAAAAAAAAAAAAAAAAAAGTTTCGCGTCCCTGACTCCGAAAAGAAAAATAACACGCACACACACGCGCCGTTTCCGACAACACAGCAGTCCCGCAAAAGTTCGCGGGAGCCCAGAGGCAAGCGCGCTGAGAGGCTCACGCCACCTCGGCAGAGACTTTGCACCGCTCTGTCAGGATCTGGTGGCATCCCAGAGTGGCTGGTTGATTTTTTTTTTTTTTTTTTTTGAGCTGAATCATAGAAAGCAATTGTTATTTCTACTAGGATGACATAATTTCTAGGTTTTGTGGACAGAATTTAGCAGCATCCAAGGCACCGGATCTGGGTTGTTTTTTTTTTTGGTGCAGCAGTGCCAGCACCTATCAAGCGCAAGATTTCTGAGGACTTCTCAAAGAAAGTGAGCTTTCTTTTCTCTGTCTAGAGTGGCTGTTGGAAGGCTGTGTCCAAAAACTCTTGCTTTTTCTGAACTGCCAAAATGCACCAAAGCAGATTATGTGGTTTCATATAACAGTTCCAGTTCCCTTCTCTTTAAGCACTGAATTCCAGGTAGTGCAGGAATCAGGTGGTAAATGTCTCGCTGCGAGATACGAAGTTTCAGATTTTTATGACCTGATGTAGTTCAGCAGTTAACAGGCAGAGCCCCAAGCTAGCAAGTCCAACTGTGCCCTCAGCTCTTCGAGGGCTTTCTTTATAGCTGAGGGTGTAAAGGAAACGAAAGAAACTTGCTTTTGCATAAATTGCCTGCAGTGGTATTAACAATATTCAGGCTACTTACACTACTTTGTTTTGAAAATTACAGTTGTTTCACTACACTCTGCTCTGGACCATACTACTTTCCTCCACAAACTTTTTTTTTCCCTCTCCTCCTTTCTGATCTCACTATTCATGCTCACCATTTTTTCCTGTCCAGCCAAGGAAGAGGGAAGCTCTGAGTTCCCATCACTTCTGTCCTTCCCAAACTGCCTTGTCAGGGAAAATGTCCAGCACCAGCAGCTTGTTTTCTGAATTCTTCCCACTTCTGGTTCCACGCATGCACCCCACCACACCTGGAATTACAAGAAAGTACTTGATAACATCCTAAATGTTGTATAAACCTATTATCATTTTATTGTGTTCCTGGCCAAGTGTCTGAGTTGCTACTCCTGTAAGCCACTCCGGTGATATAATAGGGGAATAAAACTCTGGCAAATGCTCCAGATATAAATGAAAGTTCCTGAATAATGATTCCATCATTTTCATATTTATACACATACCCAGCCTGGAGCAGCTGCCAAGCCAGGGATGATGGACCTATGTGAAGGCTATGGCTACAGCTGTCCCTGGGAAGCATGTAGCCATGTTAACCCATGGACCACAGAGCTGATGAAGCTAGCATCTCCAGTTGTCCATTCCACCCTGCTGAACAGATCTTTGAGCTGCCCATCAGCCAGCTTCCGAAGCACTAGACTTCATCACATACTCTTCTAAACCAAAATCAGTGGCAGATTGTCTTATCTTTAAACAGGGCACTAAAAATTGTTGGTGTGTTTCTCAGACGAGCTAATGAAACCAGCCCCAACTGAAGTTTCCGAGGGACCTCTGACCCATCAGGTGTTAGGTATCGTCTGTGGCATGTGCACCGCTGGATCCCACCTCGCACTTCCCTACACCACGGCCAGCACCTCACCAGCTGCTAACGCAGCACTGTGGCCACCTTCCAGCACACACATCCCCATGGCCACAGGTTTGGCACCCCACTTCACGGATCCCGAGGAGGTTGCACTGTTGCAGCCCAGCTCTCCGTGCTCCCGGGTGGGCTGTAACTCCAAGAGAAACTGTGTGTTGAAGGTGTCCTGGCAGGAGACATGCTGTATGGCTTGCTATTAATGCTTACACCAAACGCCCCTTCTTTCCCTCCTCCCCTTTGCTGGCCCTTTCGCACATGCTGGGGAGGAAAGGAAGAGTAAAGCTATTTTGAAGCTCTCTTTGTCTTCATGTCTGTTCATCCACTGTGCTGAGAGGTACTCAGGGAAACTTCATTAACTATTAAGAGGTAGATGCTTACAGGAAAAAAAAAAAAAGCAACCACCCACCTATCTACCGGCAACCCACTCCAAGGTCTGCATGTAGAAATGCAGACTTGTACCATCACCAGTCATACCAGTCTTACATGTAAACTAGTGCAGCCACAGTAATTATTTCATAATTTTGCATGTTTATCTGAAATTCTTGCAACTTTAGTTTGCTTATTTGAATAAAGTTTTTATGTTTTAATTACTATTTTCAGAAAACAGTACTTCTAAATACTTTTTAAAAAATAATCCTTTTAGAAAACTAAAATGTAACCTCAAAATCTTTGTCTTTTAGTTGAAAAGACTGAACAGTTTCTACCAAATTGCAAATATTCTAAAAAAAAAAAGTTGAATTTGAATTTGTTTTACTAGAAAAAAATGCTTTAAAAATTCAGCTTTTCTAATAGCACTGCCTTAGAAGCAAGATATTTGTTTTCTTTTAGGAACAGATATGTTCACTTATATTGAAAATTATATGTTCTTTCCATTTCATAATGGAAATATATACTTCTCACACTTATATCAAAGAGGACAATGCTCTCTCTATATATTTCTTGCTTGATTTCATATGCTATGGAGCTACAAATAACTGCTGTAATATAAAAAAAAAAATAGAAGTAAACCCAGACAGACAGAGCGAAGAGAAAATTTTGTAAACACTGGAGTCTCCTGGAAAATGTGAGAAGAATTTAACCACATTTTCAAATAAAGAAATAAACTATCATAATCCAGTATGATACAATCTAAATTCATTATGGAAAAATAAAGGATGAACTGACTTGATAACAACACAGAATTACACTAAAAAATGTTTTATACTGAAAAAATAAACCTTTTGGGCACCTTTATAAAATTATGTTTACACCAAAGAAAATCCTTCAAAAAAAGGATAGTCACAGTTGAAATATAATAGGCAAATAAATTTCAAAACAATATTAAATTACGAAAATCTCACTTGTTTTTCTGAATTTGTTTACCCTAACCATTCCTTCCAGGCATTTCCCCAGTAAATGTGATATACTTGCAGGCCTGATACACAACAAAAAGGATGCCATCAATCCAAACAACTGTTGAGCAGCAACTTTTAAAACACAGTCTGTAGCAAACTCAATAAAATAACAACTATGTATGTGACTGACTACAGCAAAACCATGAAAACCTAATGAGATTTCTGTCTGGTAAATTAACCCTTGACCACATTTTAACCTCCTGATGCTGACTTTTTCAGCAGGTTAACAGTGCTTATTTTACCATGACACTACGGGCATACAACAAAGTAGTATATAACAGCAAAATTAAAAAGAAAAAAAAAACAGAGAAATGAATAGAGCAGATACTTGCACAACAGCATGTTTTTTAGTAAAGCCTTTGATTCAAATGCAGCATCCAGGACTGAACTTTAAATTAGGAAAAAGGAAAATAGCAGTAGGAAGAAAACACATTAGGATTGTATCCATCCGCTAAACCATCAGATGTGGAATTAAAAATACATGCAAACAAGTATCTTCAAAGAAAGAAGAAAAGAAAACAAAGAGGTAATCTCAGTTTGACTGTTTTTAACATATGGATTAATAACACATTGCATACATCATTGTAATTTAGAACGAGCATTGCACAAACCTAGAGGCCTCCATAAGTAACTGCGTTTAAGTGCCCATTTACCTGATAAGGCAGTGCAACGTGATTTTCAGTAAACGTTTGTGTACTAGAAAATTATGCTAGCCAGGAAAACTAAAATTAAGATATTCCACAGACAGTGCAAGAAACCAAAAGCCCAAACAAGCCTTTTATTGCAGAAAGGTGAGAAGTAAATTTAGTTTAATAACATTTTCAGCCTTCATCATAACTAAGGCTTCAAACTTAGGGATAACCGTAAAAGCTTTAGAAAGGAGAAGGCCTGGGAACTCTCTTACAGCACTGGTCCATTCGCTGGAGCAAAGTAACCTCAGTATTGTTCTAGCTCTGCTAGTAGTCTTCTGGGTAATACCTGGACAGGCAACCCCTGTCATCTTGCTGGATTTTGTGGCTATGAAGTGAGACAATTATACTTTCCTCACCTGAGAATTACTGTTGAAAAAAACCAGAAAGTCTGTTACTATTGATTGTGGAGATCCTGGCTGCACCTGGCTCCTTGGATTGTCCTACTCTAGCTCCTTCTGAATAAGTGAAGGGCAAAAATTGTGCTACACATACGTAGTAACTTCAGTAACAGTTGCTACAAAACAGGAGTGGATCATCTAGACCTGTGAACTGATGCTTAGAGAAGAACGCTCCGCTCTGCCTACCATCTCAACCAAAGCAGTAAGCAGTCCGCTACCACAAACTACCAGAGAAGTAGTAAAGTGACAGTTTGACAGTTAAGTGACTCTTATGAATCATCACTATCCTGTCTCAATAATGTTAGTTTCCTGACCAACTGAGCAAATAAAAATAAAATTAAAAAAGATACTAGCCCAGGATCTAATATAGCAATACATGAGTCACTGGAAGAACAAACCAAGTAAAAACATGTAAGTGTAAACTGTAATAGGTTCTTGCTGGGTCAGTGAAGTTCCCAACTTGCTCTCCTTGCAATTACACTCACAAAATGGCCAACCATGACTAAGTGATAACGAAGTAGCCTAGGAGTCATTTGGATCAGGCCAGTCAAAGAACTTGTGCACAACCCCTAACCTCACAGATGGTTTCAATTTGCATATCCTCCCTTATGAATACCAAGAGAGACTCGTGCAAACACTTCAGAATCCTTCACATACTTGATGTGAGATTTCTGCCCCACTATAGTTCATAGGGGTGGCAGAAAACCTCAAATCTTCTGATGCAGTTATAGTCTAAGACAAACATGAAGGAAGGAAAAGGAAGAGAAATGCTTAAAGCTTGTGTTTACTAAGTTTGCTGGAAAATCTGTCATTTAGAAGTTGTTCAGTACACATTAAATGGCTTTGGTGATGATTTAAGCTCTCTCAACAGCCTGAAACCCAGAAGACACGAAGATAACACAAAGTGCCCTTTCAGAATTACAGCCTCTCACTCAGGATCGCTATTGGACATGCTCAGAGCTTGAGCACAGGTATTAACATAGCAGCAAGAGGTCTGTTGGAAAAAGCAATGTCGTTTATTAAACGAGTGGCTATAATGACAAAAAATAACTAACAAGCTTTTGGACCCAAAGAAGGGCCTGAGGTTTATCTGCTCTTTTTCAGTAACTGCATCAGCTAGGCTAGTAAAAAATATGACCTCTCTCGCCAAATATTTGTTTATGAATTTTGGCAGTCACAGCAATGATAAAAACTATTACTATTAGCAGGCAATGGCTGTATTGATACTATATCGTATTATTGGCATTATCATACCTGCACTATTAATATGTTAGCTATCTGTGACTCTCTCCTCTTTACATCCTAGTCTTTCCATCTGGAGCTACATATACACATGTGAAATCATAAACATCTATAACTATTAAGACCTAACTGTCTGGGGTTTTTTATGCCTACCATCCTTAAACCTGAATACAACATCTGAGTATTCCAAGAGAAACAAAGGAGTCAAAGAAAGATGACAAAATCTAAGCCCAGCTCCAAGCACATAAAATGAGACTGAAAAGCAGATATAGATTACTTATAGAAAGAAAAAAATTAAGACAGTGAATAGTATTTCTTAATGCTTTTCTAAATAGTAAAGATCTATCTTAATAGCAGATAAACCATGACATTAGTTGAAGAGCATATTTGTTGTAAATGCTGTTTCAGATGCAAACCCTTCCACAATCTCCAGTTAATTAGGAAGCTGCTTTGCTGGCAAGACGGCGAGAGGTATGTGTTGCCATTTGTGCTCAGGTGAGGAATTAATTTTTTGTGTCCATTGGCAGTAGTGAGAATGTATGTGTTATGGCGTGGCTAGTGTAGGGGAAAAGGATTATTTTAACTCCTGCGAGGGTGATCAGATCATTTACATATATTCTCAATTTTGCCATATATTTTGTTTTTTCATGAATGTTAGGAATTTCATTTTTAAAGTAACATGTTTTAATAAGGCTTTAATAAGGCCCTGTAATTTCAGTTGTTGGGAATGCCAGCCTTGCAGCAGGGCTCTGTTTGTGCCTGTGAAGGTGCTGAATAAAGATGCTGGTATCTGCCCTAGAGAGCATAGGTGTTCGTTCATCAAACAGAAATTAGAACGTGTCCTCCTCCTTCCCCCCAAACTGGTAACCTTGAGAAGCAGAGGTAACCAAATAGGCAGTAGCAAGTTACGGTTTCTGTCTGTGCCAGGCAGAAGCATTTTAAATCAGAGGTTTTAGAGCAGCATTTGAAAGAACACAAGGTTTGAGGTTCCTGAGCTTTCCATGGGAACTTTTCCCATACAAAGCAGAAAGTCAGTAAGTAGCAAATGCGAGGCACTGCGGGCTTCTACATATGGCTTGTATGGCTATTACAGCTATTAGGCAGCTATCGAGAGCAGACAATATCGCAGTTAGTAAACTACATTGCAAAGAGCCAAAGGCAGAGTGCTTCTATGAAAGATGGTTGAGGAGAGCATGGAAACCAGGGGGAAGATGGCAATGCAGACAAGGAGCCAGTCTTTGGTAGCACTCAGTACGTGGTGTGTGCAGGCAGAGGTGCAGAAGAGAAAGTGAAGTTCAGAGATCAGAAAATTGCAGGTAGGCAGTGACTGGAAAAGCTAATGTTTTCTTGAAAGTAAAGTTTAGATCAAGGAGTAAACAACTATTTTAACCATGTGGTTAAATTCTTCATTGGAAAGAAGCTCCATCTGGGAAGAAACCACCTAAAAATGCAGCCTAAAATTATATATGCAGACAGGAGTAGGATGTGCAAGAACTACAGGCAAGAGTCCCCCAAAATCAGTTGTGCAAGTCTTCACAGAAAGAATAAATGTCACGGAGAATATACCAACACAATAACATTTGAACCCTTAGAATTCTAAAACATAGCAGGCACAGAACATTTAGAAGCAGGAAGAGATCTTTTCATTCAGTGAATTTAACACACGTAAAAGCTTTCATTTACACCTCCCAAAATCTATTAGCAAGATAGGACAGCATAATTATCCCTATTTTTCAAAAAAGGAAAATTAGGCTCTTGCGAGTATACTGAGGATCAATAAGAGGGACAAATGCTGCATGCTGAGAGGATTTCAGTCATATTCAAGGACTTCATTGCTTCTCTGACCTAGCTATATTGGGTCACCAAACTCAGCTCTGATTTTAGAGGCTTCTTCCACATAGAGTGCACAAGGTTACCATCATTTGCAACTTTGCAATTCATTAGTTTTCAGTATTTGAAAAGGAAGGGAGAAGGGAAGAACATGCAATCTTTGAATGTTAGGAATTTCATTTTTAAAGTATCATGTTTTAATAAGGCTTTATTTTTGTTAAATTACTGGTTCATATTGGATTTTATTTTGCCCTAAAGATTTTTTTCCTGTTTTGAAGTATAAATTATATTTTGAAATAAACTTCCTGCATTCAAACAAACAAACAAAAAAGGGAACTGGAAAGCAGGAGGTGGAACTGAAGCCCCATTATACGCTACAAGAGCCAAACAGGGCAAATATGGTCTAGCCCCACCTGCTACTGCTGCTGTTACAGCTACAGGTTCACCATAGAGAAGTAAATAAGATGAGATGACTGTAGCTTGAAGGAAGTTGCCCAGAAAAGGAGCATCTTGCTCTCTGAAATGTCTTTCTATGGATCCACACAATTTCAGGCTTTTTAGGTCTGCACAACCATAGAAGAATTCACCGGTGACTTTCTATTACTGTATATTTAAAAAAATCGGTTTTATATCTAAAAATTAGTACATCTTCCGAGAACTGTCTGCTGCCTTAATAAGCAAAGTGTGTGTACTGTCCACAAGAAGCAAGAAGCATTCTTGTAGCATAGTGACATTTCATGGTCTTACGTTTCTTTCTAACACATTGCAGGCTGGAGACATTACTGTACTGTAAATGTGAAAAGCCTTTTTACCTCAGGAATTCCTCATGATCCATTCTGCACCGTCTATTTCCTTGTGCATATTATTCTACCTAATCATTTTTTTTCATTTTAGAGAGCGTAACTGAGTAGTAGAGCAGTGATTTTGAAGACAAAATCTGTACAATCTCCTGTTCTGTTTTAAAGGGGGAGGAGGGGATAGGGATTAAAAAAAAAAATTCACTGATTTTATTTACTCTTTACTGCAGCTTTTTTTTTTTTTTTGTCTGTATTTCTTAAGTTGGCATGGTCTTAAATTAGGTTGTAGCTGCTCTATATACGAGTTTGGAAACACCATAGACCAAGATTTACAAGTAACTGAAGTTTTTTGAGAGTGCTTTTCAGAGCATCTGCAGGAAAAAAATGTACTATTGTGAAAAAGATCCGCAGAAGCAGCTGCTCTTAAAATGTCATGCATAGACACAGCAAGGGTTGCAGAAAGTTTCCACTACTTTTGAAAAAGAGTGTTAAAATAAAATAATAATAAGGAAAAAAAATCAGTTCAACAAATGCCAGTCAGTCTGAATGGAAATTTTCAGTTTGGCAGAATTTCAGAAATGGGATGGCAAAGCAGAGGCAGAAGGATTTGACATTTATTTGCTTGTGTTTCGAAATCACATCTTGGTTGAGAAAGAGGGAAGGGGAAGAAATAAACATCTCTAAGAAAAACAGCAATATAAAAGGTACAGTTTACGTTTGATAGACTCAGATTATGCAATTACGTTATGCCATTCATACTAAGATCCATTTTATTTCTTAACCTAAGTTTTAAAAAATAGTAATAATATTTAGCTTTTGAACATAATAGGCTTCACTGGCATTCATTTTTTCAATTTTGGTTTGGGTTCATCTTTATTTATTGTAATTTTAGTTTCAAGTGCTAAGTTTAGCTCTCTTTCAATGTTAATTGCTATGTTTATTTTTCTTTTTAATTTTAGAGGCCTGCAGTACAGTTTGATCTGGAGATTAATTAAATTCCTGGTAAATCACATTCTAACAGGAAATGTTGGAATCCCATTGTGAACAGGGACAGGCTCTATTTAAAAAAAAAAATTCTTCTCATTCAGTTAGAATCCAGTGCAAATAAGAACAGAAGCTCAGAACGACATAAAAGGCCTCAGATTGTAGATTTGCCTCAGGAAAACCATAAGAATGTAAGGCTTCTTATATCTAAGGTTACAATCTCTGCAATCTGGTACTATATTCAGGATGTTCCTGCTGCAAACTCTGTTGACTCTTTCTATTATCATCACTATGCTTTCGATGATGGCCTAAGGAAGAAAGCTGGCTTCTATTCACATCTGACAAAGGAAAGCTCAAATTTACTAAGCACAGTCCTCTGAGTCATTGTGATTTCCTCCCCACCCCGCCCCCACACAGGGAAGATACAAAAGAGAACATACCTCAATTATGGAACTTTCCTGCATGCTTTCTCTTAATGGTGATTTGTTTGATCAACTCTGATTGCTAAATTATATTTTATAAATGTAATTCATGGTAAAAAAAAACATGTACCAAGTGTTTGAGGACTAACACTGGACTATGAGTCAAAGAAAAACCTTCCCAGAAGAGCTTTCAGTCTTCTAAGTTCATATAATGATTTTGTTGGCTCATTCTCTGGACTGAATACCATTCTTTACTGTCAAGTTCTCTTCATAGGATGTTAAAATATTATTTTCAAAAACTGAAAGATAGACAATCAAAATTATCCTTGCCTCCCAGGGAGGTTCATGCCATCATCATAAAGGTGCCATCTTTGGTACAAGTTCCTTGGATGACACAGATACAAAGGAGCAGTAATATACACAAATAAGCACCTATACACACAGACACACCTAAAATTATTTAAAAACTAAGTATTCCATTGACAATTCCACACTTAAAGTAAAAATGGTGTACTTGACAGATATTGGTCAGTTTGTTAGGACATCCTTGGACAGTGCTCAAAGGCATAAGCAATAAGCAAATTGTTAGAGCCATGCATAATGCAACTTAGGTCAAACTATTGACAACAAGGATGCCATGGTTAAATACATAAAGTCAAATTAGTTCAAAAAGGCATCAACAAATTATAATGGTAAAACAAAACAAACAAACAAATCTAAGTTTTTAGGCTGAACCACACAGTAAAAATATTGATGTCCATAAAGTACATATCCATATTCCAGAGTTAAATATTGAATCCAGACCAGCAAAAGCAAAAAGAGAATCAACTAAGTCTTGAAGCTGAGAGCTTGAAAAATTAAAGAAGGCAAATTTAGAAATTATTTCACTAAAACAGAAGGTCTCACCTCTTAAAGACAACCAATATCAGATAAATGATTGTTACAAAAGCAGGGGAAATGCCCCTCAACATCACCTTGATTTAGCATCTTCCCACATTTATTCATACAGGAATGTAGTAACACATTTTTATTATTAAATGGACCTGAAAGTTTCATATAAAGAACTAGAATAAATACATCTACAATTAAGATTTCCTGGTTTGTACTCTATATATATTTATAGAATAAAAGAGGGAAAAAGAAGAAAGACCAACCTTAAAAAACAGGGAGGGAAATGTTTTGAAACTCTTGATGTTCAAAGCTAGCAAGCAATTTAAAAGCATTTCTATTTCAAATGTACCATTGAAAGTTATAAAAGAAAAATAAGAAAAAGGAGACACACCAATCTGTTGTTTAAGCTCAAGAAAACATCTTCCATAGGTCCTACAATTTCAGACATAAAAATACGTTGTTCCCTCAAATATATCATTCAGCAACCTTGTGAAACATACCTTTCTAAGGTCTGCTTATAAAAAGCATAACTAAAAGGGCTCTTTTCTCCTTTTTTTTTTTTCCAATCTCACAAACCTTTAGCAAAATGTTAGTAACAGTCATCATGATTCATTATGAGGTCATTCAAATTTCATATTTATCACTTACGTCATTTATTCTGATCAAAGCATCTTCTCTTACCTTGATCAAAAGCAAGTTGAGTCCACTCTCTGCCAAAAGTCTGCATTTGAGTAAGTCAGAATGCCTTCATCATCCAAAGAGTAATTATTCTCAAGCCAGACATTGCTAATTAAGCAGCAGCTCAGTGTCCTCTTTAAGGAAACTTCCATTACAAAAACTTTTTACACATATATAAAAAACATGTTTTCTATTCACCTACTTGGTACTTTGTAGGCACTTGAGTGTTTGTGCTCATTTTCACTGGTATGAATATAGAAAGATTTATCTATACTTAAAGCCCTTTGCACTAGCTGGTTAAAACACATTTCCTCTCACAGTCTAAAGAGAGACGAGATAATCTGTTGCTCTATAGGAGTAATCGCTCTATGCATATAGTCTCTTTTGTAGAGAACTTTGCCTAGATTTGCTTTCTGAACTATGATTCCTGACTTACCTGAAACTTCACTTCTCCAAAGGAATCAGAGAATTAAAACTGAATTTCAAAAAAAAGCATTTATAAATGGTTTGCTAAGGTATTCTCCTTCCACAGTTCATTTATTAGGATTATGAACATACAGTCTTATTTCCTCATCAAGAGGAATAATATCTAATAATAATAACACCTAATAGATATAAAAATTTCAAATTACCCTAAAGGATAGGTTTTAAGTTTATAGATATTTTTGATGACTGAATTGAAAAAAATATTTTAGCTGTTCTGAAACAAATTCACCTTCCAAGTTTTTGGAACTGCCCCAAGAAAAGTGAATTATTCACTTCGTTTTAAGCTGGAATGACCAGCGGCTGGGAGGGATGCTGGTCTAATTTCCAGTATATGGTACAGTAACGAAGGGTCATTGAACTAGTGCTTCTGTAATTGTTTTAGCTTTCCTCCTTACTAGAAAAGAGCAACTGTAGACTACACTGATTTCTTCAGAGATGAACAAAGCATTTGATCTCAGGTCACAAAAGAACCAGTGTTTGTAAAATTCCTTCAACAGCTTTAGGAAAGGGATGTGATTTCACCGTTTTCCAACTAACGGTTGCTTCATAGTGACTTTTGATTCTCCAGAAGGCACCTGATGAT
Organism: Chlamydotis macqueenii; assembly: GCF_036417535.1. NCBI lineage: Eukaryota > Metazoa > Chordata > Aves > Otidiformes > Otididae > Chlamydotis > Chlamydotis macqueenii. Next base: position 29,938,414 of record NC_141557.1, read on the forward strand.
ACAGAAGTAGTTTCTTCATAAACTAGCTTAGGCTCTTCAATAGTCTTTCCATGCCACTGCTGCAACAGCATAGTAAGTCAAGACTATTAGAGATAATGTAACTTCTAAATATTTCTAAGTTATTCTGTGGCTCTTTTTAGCAACAGATCTTTTATTGCATGTGAGGCAGTCAGCTAAGTGTGCAGCCTAGGAAATTTTGCAAGCTCACTCAGAAAACCCTTATCAGAGCTTAAATTCAGAGTTTTCTTCTGAATGCATAACCTCCCTGCTCAGAACTAAGAGACACGAAATACTTCTGGCATTTACTTAAAAAAAAAACCAAAAACAAAACAACAAAACCAACAATGAAAACACGTCATCTTATAGGGAACTGAGTGCTTTGGGAAAATGCTGGAATGGCAACTCAAAGAGGTATCCACATTGCGCATTTGAAGAGTAGCAGTTTTATATTAGGTTTAATATAGCAGAGAAATCTGTGCTGCGAGTACTGTCTGACAAACATCCCTCAGCTTTTCCAAGGGGAACACTTCTAAGGCAAGAGTGCAGCTGAGTCTTGATGAGCATTTAGGCTTAGGCTTCTGAGCAAAGACTGTCAACAAGGAAAGTATTCTTGCCAACTGTCGTGGTGCTTTTGCAAGACCACTAAACACTTTTTTTTTTTTTTTCCGTACGAATATAGCATTTCTTGTATTTGTCATGCTTTCCATATGGATATCATCTGCTGTTCTGAATGTTTAATGGTTCAGTATAAGTATATAGAAACATGTGCAGAAGCCCTCTCTTATCTGTACAAACATCTCCAGAATCAACTATTACAAGAATACTACACATAGCTTTAGAGTGAAACACTAAACATATCTCACCTCAGCATGAATACAAAACCACATTTGTCATATTTATCACTGTTAAGAAAAATTAGTAAATATAAGAATGACAAGTACAAAAAAAAAAAAGGTAGCTTGTTTAGACTGATGAGGATAGTCATATGCTGTTTATTAATAGCAGTATTTTTTTAAAGAGTGGCATACTACTCTGCCCTGGTGAGACCCCACCTGGAGTACTGTGTCCAGTTCTGGAGCCCCCAACACAAGAAGGACATGGACCAGTTGGAGAAGGTCCAGAGGAGGGCCACAAAGATGATAAAAGGGCTGGAGCACCTCTCTTATGAGGACAGGCTGAGAGAGTTGGGGCTGTTCAGCCTGGAGAAGAGGAGGCTCTGGGGAGACCTGATAGCGGTCTTCCAGTACCTCAAGGGGGCCTACAAGAAAGATGGGGAGAGGCTGTTTAGTAGGGCCTGTTGCAATAAGACAAGGAGTAACTGTTTTAAAATAGAGGGGGGTAGATTTAGATTGGAAATTAGGAAAAAAATTTTCACAATGCGAGTTATAGAACACTGGAACAGGTTGCCCAGAAAGGTGGTGGAGGCCCCATCCCTGGAAACGTTCAAGGCCAGGTTGGATGAGGCTCTGAGCAACCTGATCTAGTTGGGGATGTCCCTGCTCCTTGCAGGGGGGTTGGACTAGATGACCTTTGAAGGTCCCTTCCAACCCTAACCATTCTATGATTCTATGATAGTATCCGTTATAGTAAAAGATAAAGAGCTATCAAATATGTTAAATATCAACAGAGCCACATCTAGCAACCCTAAATAATAGATCTGGAAAACTTCAAGAGGTGACCAATTCACTCCATAGTCATCAGCTGCATGACTTTTGGCATCACCTGGAAGGATAGTCTCAGGTTTTTTTTGTTTTTGTTTTTGTTTCTTTTAAATAAAAAGGCTAAGAATGTTGTTGCTTTAATTGGTCAAAATTTGTGAATCACCATTGGAGCAGAGCACATTTCACAAATTCTACACCAAAATTTGCCTTGTCAGTACAAATTTGATACAACAGTTTTTATTTTCATTTTAGTCATTGATACTAGTTGGATTTTCTAGCCTAACTCATATTAATTTTTTTGTTCTGACTAAAATTTCCATAGAGACGGCAATTATGCAGAATGAGCTGAGGACTTCTTTGTCTAGTATGACAACTAGAGTTGTCCTTTGTAATGCCCAGTGTAACTACTACTAGTGAGGTCTAGAGGTCTTGAGATGGGACTAGGAAAGCATATACTCACCATATGCAATTATTTGGTTTGTACCAAAGGACAGAAAGCAAATCTTTAAATTTTCCATAGCCTTTATGTTCACTGAAACCAGGAAGAGGAAGAACATTGTCCTGAAAGGAGGCTGGGGGGTGGGGGGGGGAGAGGGATGTAGAATATCACCTGATTAATCTGATTTACAGGAATTACATTTTTTTTTTCCCCAGGGGGATGAGCAAAACAAAGAGCACATGCAATAAAAAAAAATGTCATCACATCAACACTAGACAGTCAGATGGAATGGGCATAGCCAAAATAACAGGTACTAGATTTTTACAGTCAGAAATTTTGCTTAAGACTTTCATATGTACTTCAGAATTTCAGTGAAATGTTTTGAGATGGAGATGACAAGATAAACTTATTCTCACATTTCAAGTCAAAAAGAATTTTGGTGTTAGATCTCAGCTCACACACACCACACACTACTGACAAGATGGTAGCAATGACCATGTTTAGAGTTGAACTCAGTCTGGCCTGGCAAGCAGTGTTAACTGTATGTTCCAGTTCACCTAATTTGCCTAGCATTTGGAGTAAATTAATTCCTTGAAGTGAAAAGAGAATACAATTCAAATATTTGTGAGGTTTTTATGCAATATGGTTTATTTTCCTTTTACTGTATTTGAACAGAACAAGTGTGTGGGAAGAAACAAGGAGACAAAAAAAGAGCAGAGTGCATTGTATGTCTCTTGACTGTATCAAACCAAAGAGACTCCTAGAACTTTCCCATGCTTCCCAGAAACATCACCCACACAAGGAACATAGCCCAGCGTGCTGAGGGAGTGAAGCTGGGACCTCATCCCCACGAGTAAGAGTCCTCATAGATTCACAGTTTAAGTGCTTCTGAGAACATAGTTTCGCTCTTTGGCATGCCACAAGCATGCAGCCGTTTTGTTAAAAAGTCCCAGCTGTATAGTAATCAGCACACATTTTAATCCATCCATTCTCTGCTATGAAACTGCAACAGCGCGGAATAGATAATTTTAACAAGCATCCACTGTGTTCAGCTATAATCTTCACTAGAGCCAGTACTTCATTTCTGTAGGTGATAAACCTGTATACCACACAGATTTTCAACAAGACTAAATCTTGGATGTCTAATACAGATTAGAGAGGGATTTGTTTGGAACAGACGACATAAAAGTAGAAGGGTGATAAGGATGTCACCCGTGCCTGACAATACTATTCAGAATTATACATTTTCCTTATCATATAATAAGATAAGAGTTAGGATGCTATATAGCACATCTCCCTCTGCTTTCCACCACTGCAGCCATGTCCATCCCTAAGAATGAAGATCAACCCTTGGTAGCATCATACAGGCATTCAATCTGTGCTGTTTGCAACTGAACGTGTGTGGAGATTGTTGGATTTTTTGTTTGGTATTTGTTTTTTTAAGTCAATAGGAAAACCTGGGAAAAGGTTTCAGTAAGATCTACTTTTAAACATACTATCCTTAAGCAGTAAAGCAATTTTTTAGAGCATAGCCAACTGTAAAATGGTATCTGACAAAATGGTTTGTTTGTCTGCACAATGACATCTCAGGTTTGCTAATATCTTAAACAGAACTTCCTGCAGCTTCTCACTGGAGTGAATGCTTTTAGTTTTTCTCTTTGAAAATGAAGAGCTTTACATTTCTAAAAGTGTATTTAAAAAAAAAAAAAAGTAATATCCTTTAAAGTGAGCACCCCAGAAGGTTCTGCCAACTGTGCATGATCACTTGCTCCTAGGAAAGGTCTAATCTGTCCTTTCATCTGGAAGGTTTCCCCACCCAGTATGCAGCAGCCATGCCAAAGCACAGAAGCATCTATTTTCCAAACTACATGGCTTTGAACAGACTGCAACATGAGGTTGCAAAGAAACAAGGCAGAATGATAAAAGTCTGCGAGGAAGAGTTCTCAGTCATGAAATCACACATATGACTGTTTTTTCCCCCTGAAATCTCTGAAGAACCATTCAGTTTTATACATACATGGACTTGAAATGATCCATTCTGTCCGGACACGTAAAACCAGATTATCTGTCCTTGAGCTATCCTCTTTATTCACCTGGATATATCATGCAACCCATCCTCTGCTGAAAAGAAGCAATGCAAAAATAATTATTTATAGAAATATTTATAAAAATATTAATATAATTCATTGATGAAAAGTGACAATTATTATTTTAAAAATATTCTAACAGAAGTAGCAGATCTTATAACAATAATAAACTTGAAGTTAGCCCATGATTTGGGTTTTATAGTAATCTGCAGAACTGTTGGCATCATTTTAAAATTCTCATTGATAATAAAAATCAAATTAGTGAGTAAAAGATTTCACCTCAATCCCGTCTGTCCACAAATGTATTTGTCACATCAAAAATTTGTTAGCTCTATTTAAAATTCTATTAGAGACTAGATTGTTAAACCAGAAATAGGAAATTATTAAAGTATTTCTGATAGCATACCACAAACAGAAATTGAAAATAGCGTTTGTAAGTACAGCTCAAATATATGTGCATATAAATTAGAGGTTTTAAAAATTTTGTCATAAAATATAAATAAAAAGTTAATCTTTCTGTACTCTCTAAATTTCACTCTAAAAATGAAGCTGAGAAGTACTTTAAATTTATTTGAGAAAATTATTTAGATCTATATTTACTTATGAAACATACATTTTTTGGTTTAAAGCATTCATTCATATAACTCATTAACAAATTGATTTAATTCCTATGTTTTTGTAAGGAAATACTTTGTATTCAGACAGTTAAAACTATGTTTTTGACATATATAAAGGTGTCTGAAGACAGGTGGATATGGAGCTCCTAACCCATACTGAAATCAACAGGGGCTATGCATTACCAACATATTCAGAAGCCTAAAGATATATATAAATTTAGTCCTAAATGTCAACAATTTGGAAGAAGACATTGTCATCGATGTATGTGAATGAGATTGTGTTCCCTGTTTGGGGAATTTAATTCACATCTGCTCAAGCAAGTAAAGACACTCCTTCTTATGGGTTTTTCAATAGACCACATATAAATTTCAGCTTGTCTTAAACTGCAGCACTACTACCTGCTTGAAAAAGTACTGTATATTAAGTTCCTTAATGAAAGAATTAAAAAAAAAAAAAAAAGCCCACCCCCAAACAAACAATAACAGCAGCACCAAAAACACTTCACAGTATGCTACAGACTAAGCACCTTTTTCTGGTTTGTCATCTGCCTACATGATGAGTTAAAGGGAAGTGTCTGCCAAAATTTCTAAGGATTTTGAGAAATATTTTAAGAAAGCATCATTTGTGCTTCACCTTGTCATGTCTATTGGGTTTTAGAGACTCATGTTTTTTAGATACTGTTAATTATTGCTAAAGCATTTCACTCTTTTCTATTCTTCTGATTTGACTGCACTTCAACTATAGGAGTACTTCCTTGGGAGGTCATGTGTGACATACAACCACAAATATCTGGCATCTTTTCCAAAGCATGGGCTGTGGTGCATCTTTTAAACTATACAAGCATATAAACTGCATCTTGAGAATCTTAGAAGTGCTTAAAAATCAATAATTGAGTGTTTTGTATGAGCATCATCAACTCTGTAGTGATGGCTTAAGAGGACTTTAAAAAAAGGTCATTGTGTAATACTTGAGAAAGTGTAACTCCTCTCACCTTCAGCATTAAAACACCTCTTCATCTTAAAAATAATTGCATAATAATTGCATATGAAGCAAATAGTTTACTTCCATGTATAGATATTGCATATCAAAATAGCGTTCCTTGTAGGATGACTAAAATTTCACTGTAGCTGCTAGATAGAGACACATGGAAAATTTTCATATATTGCTTTTGGAAAAAATATAATCCCCATGTGTTTAAATTCTAATTCTATAAAAGACTGAAATGCTAAAAAATTAGTGTAATTCATTACACTGTAGTCAACACATGGCCTCCAAATACGTGGAAGTAGGTCCACTTCCGACCATTTTAACTTGTTCTAATCTTAGTGCCATAGCTTTTTAGGCACATTCAGATGAAGACCCATGATGGGTTCGTTTATGCCAACACATGGGACACAACCAGCTGTAACAAGCAGTGGTGTGGGCAGGACTCCTACCTCTCTGGAGAATGCTTTAAGAAGCTTTACTGGACTGATTGCATGCTGCTGCTTTGATAGAAAACCATAATTTCTGCATGGCAAATTAAGCTTTGTTGCACAGTAACTCTTCAGCTGCTCTGTCCTTTAAATTCTGCACATTGACTGATACCTAAGTTCTGGTTAACTACAAAATAAGGAAAGAAGATGCCTATTCTGTTGACTTCCTCTAGAGAAACAGAGCAGGGAAGTAGGAATTTGAAATTTTAAGCTTTGGAAACAAATCTATCTGCATCCACTGTAAGTTACCAAGTTGCTTATTTGATCTGTCCCTTAGATCTTCGTGTAAAGCCATACTAAGTGGGTGGAAGCATTTCTAACTTCAGAAGAGTTTGATCACAATGAAAAGAAACCTTCATACATGCATTTTTTTCCACCCTTCCAGTACATCTTTTCTAATGAATATTTACCCTGATGTCATGTATGAAATTTTTTTTTATATATAAAAGACATACGCTTTACTGCTACATTAAATTTGTGAAGGAATTAGAGTAAAACTTGCCTTTGTAAGTGAATTTTAAATTTGTAGCATTGTGTAGGTGAAGGTGGGGAGCTGCTTGTTTTAAACTTAATTGGAATGCAAGATATATTCCCTGAGAATATTTAGCTCTAGTAGATTAACGATTTGGCATAAAGGATCATCCATTTAAGTTTCACACTGTGCTTAATTTGTGTTCCTTCCCCACCCCCTCTTCCCCCAAAATAATCATAAGCCAAAGAGGAGAGCATAAGCATTAGCTTTGAATATTCAACTACCTACTTTGTCATATTATAAACTTGCTTCCAGTAATTGTTAACACTTAGCATAAACTAGTCACAATAAAAAACTTGTTACCATTTCACTGAGGATGCACACTGTGACACAGAGGCATTTTCATACTAAGAATCCAGTTTGGTACTGTTCCTCTGGAGGACAGGGTTAAAATGAAGGGATACCAGGCAATTTAGAGAAGTTTTTGCTCTGAAGATGCTCTCCCTCAGACTGGCTTCAAAGCCCTGTGTCCTCTGTTTCACTTGGCACATCCATAGTAAATTGCTGAGAATACGCAGAGTAAAGTGAATGAGATTCCACTGCAGAAAGAATGTGATGTCCTGAAAATCGCATAGATGTGTAAGACATATATTCCTATCTTCGAGGTGTCTCATCATGTTGCAAACTAATAATCCCTACAAATTATGCCATGTCAATACACTTCAAGCCAATTTCAATACCTCTACTCTCCATGTTCAACTTTTCTGCTTTGCATCAGTTATTCCAAAGGAAAGTCTTCAGGAAATACGCAATATAGTGACACACAGGTAAACAAAACAGAGTTGACTTTTGTGTAGATATAATGCACACTAATGAATGGCTTTATAGAAATGTGCCCTAGCAATTTTTAAAGCAAAGCTGCTTCATTAGTTAATATTTGAACCTTCAGTAATTCAATTCAGAATAACAAGTTTTACTGGAAGGTTATACTGTATTAGAACAATCAAATGCCTGTAAAATACCTGTTTGGGGTAATGGGACTTGCTAATTGTAAATAACAAATCCACAAGAATCTCTTTAATTCTTTACAGGACCTGTAACAGGGTGCACTCAGTTTTCAGATGCATGACTGGCTGATGGTAATGTTGGGCTTCTACAGTCTCCACACCTTGCCAAAATAAAAATCTTACTCACTGAATCTTTATTGCTAACACAAATATTGCTAGCGTAATTACATAGTGCTATTGTAAACATATGATGCAAGTTGTGCTTAGTTCAGGCAAAAACCTAGAACACATCTGACTTTCTATTGCGATAAACACATAAATCTTTGTGCTGGGATTTGATTTTAGGACTGAAGGAGCCAGTCTTAGAGAGCAGCTACTCAAACTGTAAGAGACAAGATGGACAAGGAATGCCAAAAGAAAACGTCAAAATTCTGATAATTTTTTATTCAACTGTATTTTAAATTAATGTTTCTCTTTTCAGAACAGAATTTGCTTCCATCCTTTTCAGTGTAAAATGCTTATCACAGCCTCCATGTAAAAGTAAAATGGTGATATGAGGGATGCTTAAGAAATGCTTTTCAAATCACTGATTTATAAAATCTAAAGCAGATTTCAATTGAGATTTTTCTTCTATTTTCAGGTTTTTGTAGCTAGCTGAGCAAGTTGTTCTTGGCTTTTTCTCCCTTTCCACTTTTTCACAGGGCTGCTGTACAATATAATATTTATATTTTTAAGAAATTCATATTAACATTACAGATAGCAAATGACTGTATGATTAAAAGGACTAAAAGTTCTGATACTGTGAGGGCCTCAAGTGTAGCTAAATCAAAGTACTTTCTCTCAGGAGTGATGAAGGTTATGTAAATCTTGTCGTGGGTATCTAATGTCAACTGGATGACACAGGTCCTCCATACTGTGATACTTGAGGGGTTAGTCAGGCCAGCAACGAAGCACTGACTAGACCACTGAAAATGCTGAATGGATCCATTGATGTAAAAACATGACAGGAAAGGAAGGGAACGCTACAGATTCCAGTTAGTTTTTTTTTTTTTCTTGCTCTGTGGACTAAAGATGATGACTACTTTTTCTTCTTACCTGGTCAAATTTAAGTAACAAAGGGATCAATACATAAACACTTAGGAGAGAAATAGATGGTGAATGATAAGTGAGAAGGACCAATTTGATAAAACCTATCAGGCTACAATAAACATAAGCCATCTCTGAAAAAATTAAAAGGGATGGTCTGCTGGGTAAAGTGATTGTAATTGTTTTAATAGATTTTAGTAAAGGTTTTCATGCAATCTGTCCTGGAAGCTTTATAGAAGCAATGGAAAAATAGGGCTGGAATACGCCTCAGGAGGCCATCTAGTCCATCCTCAGACCCAAGACACACATGGCACAAAACCCACTCTTAACACATTTGTCTAACCAGTTCCTAAAAACGTCTGGCAACAGAGACTCCACAATCTCCCTAAGCAAACTGCTCACGTGCTTAACTGTCCCTTAGAGTAAGATTGTTGTTCTCAATGGTCAGACTAATCACATCACTTCTTGCCCTATCCATAGACAAAGAGCTGCTGCTTTCCCTTTGAGCATCAACTTTTTTACATCTTGAAGCCCTAACATTTCTCTAGAATCTTCTATTTTCTGAACTAAACAACCTCAATTCTTCCATCTTTGCACACAACCCAGACCTCAGAGTAGGGGTAACTGTGTAAAATACAAGGGGAGATACTGCAGATATAAAATAGTACTCATATAATAATAATAAAAGGAGACCATAATTATGTAGGCATAGGTTCTTCCATGAAGGCAAGTGCAAACTTATCTAATAGTTTTGCAATCTTCACCATATTTTCTTATCATTTATGCAGGTATCATCTCCTTACTACAGAAGGAGAAGTTAAAATTCAAGTACAATGACAGTAGCTTTTTTTAACATATAGGTATTTATAGCTACCTGCATTCAAATGAATATCAGCCTTAGCTGCATGTGGGATTTTAAATAAAGTAGCACATAGATAAAAGCTGCATTCTAAACTTTTTAAAATAATAAAATATTTGAGATGTAATAATGTAATGAATCAAAGAGGTTATTGCTGTTGTAAACTATATAAAAGAAACCATGGCTTGAAATAATAAATTAGTATTTACTAGAAGAAGCTTCTTAACAGTGCATGTAGTTAGACATTCCATGGGATTTTTGTGTTATCAGCCTTACCCTCATCATTTTCTACAGAGGTTTTGGTTTTGATGTGGCAGTTGCTTTAAATTCCAAGAAGCCAAAATTGGACATTAAAATTGTTAGCCAGAATTAGGATTTTCTTCTGACTACAATTGTTTTCTATTGACATCTTTCTAATTGTAAAGTAGTCAAATGCTTCTGAGCAAGCTTCTTAAAAATATAAAATAAAAACTCCACGCTTTTTATTTCCTCACTTTGTTTTTTGGTCTTTTAGCCACACAGAGTAACCACTGGTTACTGTCCTCCATTTGATCTTGCACTATGTCAGTAGATTTACTCATGTGAATAGTCTACTTGAGGTCCACAGCACTCTTCATGCAATTGAGCTTATTAAGATAAAGTTCTATAAGAGATACAATATATATATTGTAAAAAGTGAGTGTTTTAAAGAAAGTTAATGTGTATGCATTGTAGGTATTTTAATGACCATTGTATGATTTAATTATCAAAGACAGGCAGTCATGATTCAAAACGACATTGAACCAAGTCTATCCATAGATGTATTCCATATATATCAATTAATGTATTTGACACTTCTGAAAAGTAACTTTTGAACTTCCACTGAGGATGCCAATTGCCAAGTTCTTATACTTCCATTGATATTATAATAGATCACTGTCTTCTACACTTCCTTTGACTTCACAACCGTTGTCATGTCGATGAAGAAGTCTATATATAATTTGGCTACTGAAAAGAAAGGAAAGAGACAAAGGACATTTTATGCATCTTTCATATTTAAAATGTAAAATATCTGGCATATTTAGAGAGGGTATGTTACTAAACTGTCTAAACAACAGAAGTTGAGAAGTTCAGAATGAAAATTCACTTTATGTTTCCAATGTATTCTGTGAGTTATGAACAGATAGCTGGTGCTGATTTTTTTTTCCAGAAAGAGGGCTTTTTTTTTGCCTCTGTAGTAGAAACGTTGAGTGATAGATTATGATTTGGATTACACACACACACAAAATTACATGAAGAAAAGAAAGACAGTGAGTAAAAACTTCCTCCTGCATGCCAAAGTAGCTTCCTACATCTTTGTTAGGATTTTCCAAAAGTAAAGAGGGAGAGAGAGCTTCACAACTTTTATTTCACCCATCCAAATAGAGAGAGAAACAGTGAGTCTCTTTCCTGCTCTCAGAATACACTACACAGTTCATCTCAGCCAGTAAGGAGTTGGTGCACAAACTCTTTGCAAATGGTGTAAATTTATTTTGGCCAAAATAGAAGAAATTCTGCTTAAGGCACAGACCCATTCAAGGCTTTTACAATGTCAAATACCAAGCTAACCATAACTGGTTTTACGCAAGAGCAGCAGGTTACCTTTGAAATAATGAAATAACATGCCTTACATCTAACGCTGAAACTTTTCACCTTCCTTGGCTTCAGTGAGACTTTTAATTTAATTTTACTAGTTAATTGAATGCAATGTGGTAATGCAGATCCCAATGGAGTTCTTTTGTGAGTGCTGTTCTTCAGATAAAGCACCTGTCTCTCAGATGCTAATAGCTTCTTCAAGTATGCAACAGCCTCTAGCATTTGGGGGTGGTGTGACAACATACATGGAGACAGAGGTATGACTGTAACCTGAACCCTGGTATAGATCTGTCTGCTTCCTACCTTATCGTTAGTTTTCACGTCTCTTCACTGCATGCTGCTTCTCACTTGACTCTTATTTTCTTTGTATTGATGGAGACTTTGAAAGCAAAAAACCACTGTAAGGGCAGGAAATGCAAAGTGTGGTCACATTCTGCAACCTATTATAAAATAAAATTGCTCAGTATCCTTTGTGTAACATGAGGTTTCATTTATTGATTCAGAGTAGCATCATCATACCAGAAAATTCTGTAATATATTGCTACCTTTCAACAACACAAAGGAAAAAAAATAAGGAGGGAGGAAAAGGAGAGAAAGAGAGATAAACGTAGCCTTGTTCTCTATTTTCTATAAAAGTCTTATCTACCCTACAGAGGATATATCTGCAACTGCAAATAGCCATGAGCTTCTCTTTATCAAGCAGACATCATCTTCCTGTGGACAGACTCCAAAACGATACCTCTAGCAGGTTCATATTTTTTATATGCTGGAATGCGGGCATTTATGTTTCCTACATTACCCTTTAAGGTAGATACCTCTACTTACATCTCTGTAAAGGAATCTTGCATATTCAAGAAAATGAGCATGAATATATTTCATTTAAACATGTCTAGACCCAATCAAAAAAAGATGTACAGAAGCAACTGGTTTGTAATGGTTGATAGGTATGTGCAGAACAGATAAAAGGCATCTCATAATATTCTTAAATGGCCCATTGAAAATGGTAAAAATACTTGCCTTTTAACACAATTATCATCTCTCTAAATTGCCTTCCTCTCTAGGCTTTTTCCTCCTCAAGAGAGCCTTTATGTCCCCTGAAGATTATGACAACAGAGAATGGTAATGAATACAATTCCATTTCTTCATATTTGTGAAGACATCAGTAACTGATGGCTCCACAAAATTTGGATATTCTAATTATGTAGGTTCAGGGAATGTTCAGATTTATAACACACTCCTCCTTGTGAGTATACACTTTTTCCCCTCTGTTCCTAGGGATCCTGGTGCCTATCAGTCAAGGGTCACGGTAACTTTTAATGGACAAGATAATTGTAAAGAGATCTAGAGCATGTATTTCAGTTACACATTTTGCAGGACTTGAATTCAAGTTTTATCTTGATGCTAGTGTACAAGCAGGTTTCAGGACCTTTCTACACTTGAAAATACTGTTTTACACAAGTCATTCACAACTTCCTGATGGAACCGTAAAGGGCACTGGTCAAGAAGGCTGCTCAGGCACAAAACAACAGTAATTCATATTCTGCTACCCACAGCTTGCTGAGAAGGAAGTCAAAACAGGTGAGCAAGAAGTTGTTTCTCAAAACATTTCAGAGACTGACAGAAAGGCTGTTCTTCAGTAAATTGATTATTTGTTGTGCTGCTAACTTTCCAGGAAAAACATAGGTGAGCTCTAGACAATGTTACATTTGGTACCCATTACAGACAGAGGATAAATACGCATTTGCTAATGCTCTTGGCAGCCAGATCAAATGTCTGCAAACCCAAAAGGGGCGGGGGGGGGGGCGGAAACAAAAGACAAAACCAATCAACAAACAACCCAACACAAACCAAAACCCAAACAGTATGACAAGAAAGATCTCAAGTGTGACTGTCTACTGCAGGAGGACAAATTAGAAATTATTTTTCTTACCTAGCTTTTTAAATATGTAAGTTTAGTTGTTTTTTTTTTCAATTGTCTAACTTGCACTTGGCTCTACAAAGAAATGGATAATCTGCCTGTAAGGTGCCATAAAGAAGTTTAGCTTTACTGTATGTCCACTACTATAAACAGAGGAAAAAAAGGTTTTAAGTTTAAAGCACAGAATTAGAAACAAGAGGTTCTAACGTGGTCTAAATCCACCTCAGAAGATTACTTCTGCTGTTACCCTGCTTCCTCATGTACTTGGTTCACAAAATGTTAAAGCATGGCTTGATGTGTGTGTGTGTATATATCTATATATATATATATATATATCTGTGTGTATATGTATATATCTGTAAAGTACCATATGTAACATTTGGAATTTTTAAAAGAAACTTCCTCCAGTGCAAAGTGTAACTGGTTTTAAGTGTCTAGCAAACAAACATCTATCTTGCTTTTCAATGGGACTAGCAAGTTAAAATAAAATTATATACAGAACTAAGCAAGAATCTTTAGGACAAGATAATGCTGCTGATGTAATTGTTCTTTAACATGAGTTATGTGTTTAGTATTAGGAGTCCCAGTGGGGTAAGCAACTACCTGATTTCCAGTGCATGACTTGGCTCTAATCTCTACAGAATGCTTAAAAACCTTCTGTTTAGCCTTCAGAGTTTTCTGTTGCCTTACCACCAACCTATAAATTTATCAAGACGTTCATTGTAGCCTTACCTAATATTCAACCATTATTGACCGTCTGCCTGAGGTTTTACTGATGAGCAGTATTTATTCACTGAAAAGTATGGTGATGAAGCAATAGTTATGAACCTCTGCAAGTTCTTTTCCTGCCTCTAGTAGAGAGAAAATGTATATATGCCTTTATAGAAAAAAAAACCTCAAGCTTTGTTCTCTTTGGTAAGAAAAAGAACTGCTTTGAAAGCAACTGCTTTTATTTTCAAAGTTTGATATATTGTCATCATTCACATAGCTTCAACGGTAACTTCAAGATTATGACTCTTGAGCTTGTTAATTGGAACTGTACAGCTCATTTCCCCTACCTCCTTTTCCCAACACACAGAGAATGACAGAACAAGTTCTGCATTATGTGCATCTCTCTATATTTAAGTATAAATTGTGTATAGATGTGAAATAAAAATTTCAACTTTGCTCATATAAAACACACATTGAATGGAGTAGTGTTGTGAAGAATGTAAAGGACCAGCAGAATGTAAGACAATATGTTTAATACTATAACAAAGACAATAAAAGTCACTGAGCAGCAAGCCCAAGGAGTTATTTCCACTTGGATGGTAATGTGCGTTAGGTCAGTTGTCTTTTTTTTAAGCAGAGGGCATTTGACCCTTGCAGTGAATAGAGTTCGCTAAATTGCTTCCTGTTTCAGAATCTGTGAAACCACAGGCTGAACATCCTCAAGAAACCTATGTAGGTTGAATATGGCCAAAGTGGGTGCTTGAGGAGCTGCTTGTACTAGAGGAAACTCGATTTGCAACATAGTGAAGGTTGAAAGATCAAAGATCATGAAATAGAGACAAAATAACAGTACAGACAATGACTCTTCTGCTTTATAAGTCACAAAACCCCTAAGAACAAAAAGGTACCTGGATTCATCTTCTGTATCACAGTGAAAAAAATATTTAAGTAGAAAATGTTTCTCTTTGAGCAAAAAGTATTAAAAGAAAGAAAAAAACAATCATACAACCTTGTTGCTAAGTTTCTAACTCAACAAAATAAATCTTGCACAAATAGTGAAATAAGCTGTACATGCACAAGTAGTAAGGTTTAAAAGATAAAGAAGAAAAAAAAAAAAGAATAGGCCTTTTTGAAACGGAAGTTCCATGTATCGTATATATTCTGGTGTTTAAGCACTTTCTATCTCTGTTTTGAGGTACCAAATATGAAGCATTAGGTGATAACAATCTAAACATAGAGGGAGTTCACAAAAAAGGAGTTGAAGTGGGGGTCATAGACTGATGGCTAGTAAATAAAGTTTACTTTTAAGGCATGCCACTTCATTACTACTAGATAGGCTCTGTTGACCACATCCACCAGTCCTTAAAGGCAATCCACTGCTGAATAGTGCCAAACTCCACAAAAACATTGACAACATAACAAAGTGCTCTAGACAGACACTTGTAGTTGTTGTTAGGTATTTTAAGTGTTTAAATTTAAATTTCACTTAGATCTTGTTTAAATGCTAAGATGCATTGTTAGCCATTTGAAATGTTAGGCGAGACTGTTCTTCTAAACTGGAATACTTGTAGAGGTATTGTGTTTAGTTTTAGGTTGGCAATTGCCTGTAGCAACAGAGTTATACATATCACATGACATAAGTACTCAATTGTTCTTTACTCATTCACTTCCAAACTAATTTTCTTAGCTTATTTTAGAGAAGCAAGATCTGAGACAGTTCCCAGTCACTGAGGACAAGTACTTAAAATAATATCTAAGGGTAAAAGAAATATTTTTTTTCCTTCTATTCTTCATCTAGTAATATAGCAGAATTTTAAATTTTTTCTCCAAGGTTTTGGTCTGGTTGGGTTTTTTTTTGTTTGTTTAGGGTTTTTTGTTGGTTTGTTGGTTTTTTTTTTTTTTTGGTTGTTGTTTTTTTCTTTAAAAGCTCATTTTTAATTATATTTGTATGTCTTCTCTGGCAACATTAAGATGGGGCTTGACACAGTTAGTATTCAATTATTAGAGGCCAGTTTGTACCAAGACCAACAACCTGAAGTAGTACCAGTACCTACTCTGCCTGCTCTGGGAGTATAAATTTTGTCAGATGCTGTCAAAAATTTTAAGGCAGTGAAATGGTTTAATGCCAGTCGGCAACTAATTACCATGAAGCCACTCCCTTGTTATCCCCTAGTGGGATGGGGGAGACAATAAGAACAGTAAAAATGAGAAAACTCATGGGTTAAAATAAAGACAGTTTAATAGGTAAAGAAAAAGCTGCACACATGAGCAAAGCAACACAAGGAATTCATTCACTACTTCCCATCTGCAGGCAGGTGTTCAGCCATCTCCAGGAAAGTAGGGCTCCATCATGTGCCACAGTTACTTGGGAAGACAGACACTATAACTCCGAATGTCCCCCACTTCCTCCTTCCCTCAGATTCATATACTGAGCATGACGTCACATGGTATGGAGTATCACTTTGGCCAGGAGGGGTCCCCTTCCAACTTCTTGTGTACTTCCAGGCTGTGCACTGGTGAGGTGATATGAGAAGCAGAAAAGACCTTGAGTCTGTGTAAGCACTGCTCAGCAGTAACTAAAATAGCCCTGTATTATCAACACTGTTTCCAATACAAATCCAAAACATAGCCCCATACTAGCTACTCTGAAGAAAATTATCTCTACTTTGGCCAAAACCAGCACAGGCAATCACTGTTACATCCATGAAGTTTCTGGGTCCATCATATTCTTGTGCTGTATGAGTAGGAATGACACATGTATGTGACACTTCTGTGATGAGAACAACTTAGCTTATTTTTAATAGGTACAGTCTTGTAACATAATTAACTTCCTTGGCAATACCATAGCTCAGCTAGAAATCTTGCGGCTTAAATTTTCATTGAAGTCTATCTATAGTTCAGTACATTGCAAAGAGAAATCTCAGGAAAGTATATTTCCCTTTCTAAAAAGAAATCTTCCTTTCCTTGTGTTGCTGGCAACACAAGCTCTTCTCCAAAATTCTCCACAGATAAACAATGTAAGTGATATTCTGCTTTATAGAAAAGTTTCCTCTGCTGGTTTATATATTATATTTAACCAACACTAGCAGGAGATCCACTGGCATAAGAAGTGGAACTGAGTTGTGTGAAAATGTTGCTTACTATGCTGAGACATGTACAGACTTCTGTGTATCCAGGGAACTGGCATACTCACTCACACTAGTGCTGTTACCTTTTTCTTATTCTTAGGTGACCCACTATAGCAGACACTAAAGTCAACTGTCAAATCCAAGGGCATTTTCTTACCCTCTTTCAGGGAGCTGATAAAAGATACACTTGCGTAGTACTCTTCTGGTTTCAGAAATATTAGTCTGGTTGGTAAAATTCCTGAACTGAAGCAGACTGCAACAGGTCTTACTAGGCTATTGTGTAACTTACGTACACCAAGGTATATGTGAACTGTATCTGTGGAGCCTGCTGATTTAATTGTCCAGGAGATCTAGATGTCCAGTGGAAAATGTTTTAGTTTGCAGACTAAGAAAGTGTTCTTCCTTGTCCTTCTTGCAAAGTAAGGAACTTGTTAGACCTAACTAATCCTTAAGTAAAAATAATGTTTATCTTTCCAGTGACTTCAGGAAATGTTTAACTCAGTATATTCAGAATACTTAGGATTTGAATCACTTTAAATACAAAAGCTATAGGTTGAGGAATCTTTCTTCGTTCTGACCTACTGAGTAGCAGCTATCATCTTAGTATGGCTATTGTTCTCAGCAGGGTGGCAGATCTCACCCTAAATTGATAGAATCTATATTTAAGAGTCTGAAATGTAAGAATTTTGAAGTTCTCAGTAAGAAGTTCTTTTCCATGTAGTACTTCACACAAAAAATGTACTTGACTGAAAGAAAAATAGATGCTACAGAGTCAGCCAGGAATCCAAAAGTCAAACTATGTCCTCCTTGGTTATCATCATCACCAAAAAGAGGGAAGTAAAAATTAAATTTGGCTAATGGTTCTATTGATGTAGAAAGCAGGAAGAAAGCCAGCTGATGCCACTACAAAGTGATAAATATAGTAAAGCAGTCCCTACCAATGAAGTGAATAGGTACATTCTTAGTAAATAAAAACGTATGGTACACCTATTGAATTGGAAAAGAGTGTTCACACATTGTGCAAAACTACTTTAGAAGCTTAAGTATGCAATGTCTAATTATAAATGCTCTAAAAAGAGAGAATTGTTAATATAGTAGTATTTCGGAAAATCTGAAAACAGATATCAGAAATTATCATTTAAAAATGTATCCTTTTGGAGGGTTTTAACTAAAAAAAAAAAAGACATATACTGCAGAAGTTTCCTATGCTTATTTTAACCAAGGGTTTATAGTCTCAAATTAAGTTAAATGGTGACGATTAAGCTGTTTGAAGGAGTAAAAGGTTTTATTAATACTTCTAGTCAGCTGCTGATAAAACACCATTTTATTTCCTATTTGTAGACAAATTATTTAGGTGGATACTGCAATGTACTGCAGAATTTAGGAATGTGAGAGGTTTAGTTAGATTGCAAAGCAATAGAGGGTCTAAAACCAGCCTAATTGGTATTGCATTCTAATTTTGTTTCAAGGTAAAATACTTGGATCCTTTCATCAGTATTGCTATCAACTTCTTATCCACCATTAACTCCAGGTTCTTCTCTTTAAAGCTGCTGGCTGCCTTCTCTTACAATTTCTTACCACTTCCTAGCCTTATACAGTAGGTTGCACTATTAGCTCTCTGGGTGCATATATCACAGTGCAATAAACACACACATATATACATTACTCTCTCTTTCTCTAGTAAAAGCCAGAAAAAAAGAAAAAAAAATTCAAAAGCTGAGCTCCCAGCAGTACAGTATTTGTATTAGAACTACAAATAGCTTCTTGAATAATTAAAAAAAAATGTCAAGATAGAAACTGTCTAGTAGAAGTAGCCTAACAGGGAATTTTTGAGGAATCAGTAATCAATGATCTTTTCTTGAACTGCTGAATGAAATGACACAAAATGAATTTAAATCAGTTGGCTGTCATGAAAAAAATGCAAATTGCTTTTGACAGATAGGTCTGTTATGAGTCAAGTATGTTAGTTTGCCTCAGTCAAAGTAGCCATCATTTCTATCTCTGATGTCCACAAGCAAGGTATCAAGGGAAAACCTTAGAAATATCCCAACAGTTAACTTTTAAATGATATGCAATAGGATGAGAGTTCCCATTGTTCCTTATGAGTATCTGTTTTATGGATTGTCAGAAACCTTCACTTTCACAGGCTGGTCTAGTTTTCACTTTTCACAAGCCATAAATGCATACAGAAAAGACGACAGAAAACAAACAATATCACAATATTATGTGTTTTAAGTCATGAGAACAAAAAATGCCACTTAAAGGCAGAAACAAACAAAAAAAATCAGAAAGAAAAAAAAAGAGAGTGAACAAAATGTTCATTTTTGTAAGTCAAGAAAAGGAACAAACCAAAATCAAAAGTACACTGTGTTCTAAATTAAGACAGAGATGAGTGAAAATGTGTTTTTCTTGTGTGCTAAATGCATTGAAGGAAAAGTTTGAGAAAGAATGGAGATCAGATTTGGAAACTGAAAATTCAATAATAGATGTTACATTAGATTGAGTAACAAAATGTCTAAAGCATTGACGTATTAAAAAACCTACCAACCAAGAAACTAATAACATAATGTAACATAACATAACTACTCATAACATAACACAAGGTAAACAGAGAAGCCCATTCTGCTGGAACGTCAGAAAAGGCATTAGTGAATGCCAGCTGGTCGAGTGTGTCTGTCTCTGTTACCACAGCCATACTGTGACAGCAGCAGCAAATGCTGCGCCCACAGCATCTGCATCTATCCTCTCCCCGAGCCCGTGATGCAACCAGTCAAACTTCTAATTATTCACCGAGAGAAAAGCTGCCTTTATGATTCCTACTGCCCAATAAACCCCCCCACATGTCATAAACACACATACACGCTTCAGAGGTAAATAGCATGAGTATCTGAGTATCTCAAGGAATAAATAGTGAGCAGAGTACTGGTTTTATTGTTCTCCCCATCAAAGTACTCCTATTTATGCTCCTGACCTGACAGAAGCTCAGGGTAAAACCCAAGTTCTTTGTTTCCACAGGTTCTTTTCCTATCCTTCCCAGATTCTCACTGACTCCAATTACAAATGCAAGGGAAGACAAGTACAACAGAGAGGGAGATTGTCACTGCTTTTATTATATTATCCAGGGAAATAATGCTCCCCTCCCTCAGCAGCATTCAGTTTGTGACTCCAGTGACAAAAAGCTGGGAAAGGACCAAACGAAGTAAAGAAATGGAATGGCTTTGGCTTCACTTCTTCTCACTGGCTTGTGTAGTGGGCCAAGTACATCAGTGAAACCTGTTCATACAAAGAGGCAATGTAATGTTTTCCTTCCTCATTGGATGAGGGAGTAGGAAGAAAAAAAGATGGGCTGCAGTTTGTTGTCTAATTTGCTATGAGCGAAGATGCTCCTTATGCTGGTCAAATTGTAATTTGCATCTAGAAAAGATATTAAAAAAAACAAACAAAAAAAAAACCAACTTACAACTTACACTGAAGAGACTCAAATCTCACAGATCCTCAATCTAGTCTATCCCCGAAGTCCTTTTTAGGATTTAGCTCCTGTTTGTGGAGCATGTAGTGTACAAAACAGCGAGACAGCAGCTGGACTGCACTACAGGGCTTAGCTCTCTTCCACTGACCAAAGAAAACCACTAAAATTCAGAGCAGAGACAGTACTGAGTCATATAATAAACAAGCTAATTAATACAGTCCTTAAAAATTTGCTTGAGAAAAAAAAAGTAATGTGCAGCTGATTCTGAAACAAAAGGGATGAAATAAGTGACAGATAATTCAAAGGATGGGTGTTGCTATTCAGTAGAGCTAAGGCTCAACTTTAAAATGTAGGGAACATACATCCCCTTCCAACAGTTTCCAAAATTGTAATACTTTTATTGTAAAGGAGTGTTAAATTCTAAAAGATACAGATATCAAGTCAAAGACTACCCAAAAATCTCATGAAAGATTTTTCTTATTTTCTTATTAGAAAACAGCTATTTATTCACATTGCAATTTTTATAGGTTTATGTTCTCAAATAATTTCAGGTTTTTGAAATTGTAAGGCTTCATATATTAATAAATAAAATTAAATAGTATTCTAAAGAAACACGAAGCATAACTCATTTTACTGGATTCATAAGCAACTAATAAAGTTTTCATGAAGAAAAGAGACATCTTTGATAGAAAAAATCAGAATAGGTAAATGCTACCACTAACTGATTGGGAGGTGAGAGATAAAATGAACATTTTTACATAGGAACAAATATAATACACTGTAACAAAATTGATAAGAATATCTTTCTGGAATAAGTGCACCTTAGCACGAGCAGTGAATATTACAATACCTGGAACTCATTTGCAGTGATTTGCAGTAACAACCTGTGTTGTTACACAAAAGTGATATCCAGTTCCATGAACTTTTGCAAACATTTTCAAAAAGCCTTGGATTTATTCTTGGAAAGACAAGGAAGGAGAGCACTCAAAGACTTAAAGACTGAAAGTGGTGAAAACATGAAAGGTAATCTCCAGGTTTTATTGCCAGATGTTTGTGAATTAAAGGGTTCCAGACAGCATGCCAGACAAGGAGTTATAGAAATAAGAACAAGAATAGTGGAGTAGTTTGTTCCTATCCTTATGAAGTCTAAGCCTCAGTTTTCTCTCTGATCTTTGCCTTATTGTTTTGGCAGATGCTTGTTTAATTTTTTAATGATATAGGCTTCAAAACAACTCGGAGATTCTCCCAACATCTTGTGCACCTTCTGAGGGACTTGACTTCTAGTTTTCTTGCTATTCAGTTTTGACTCAGGTTTCAGAAAGCTAAAACCACGTTCATTATATACTCCAATATTTGCTGGATGTTGCCTGCATTTCTGATTGATCCTAATGCACTTCAGTTCAAAAGTCAGAAATAGGTTGGAATAAGTCATCACAGCCATCAAGGAGCTAGTAAACAGAAGACCTAGGTGAAAGACATCACAATGACATAAGAACATTAAATTAGCCTAATGATTAACATTTTTTTTTCCTTAGAAGTTATTTATCAAGGGCAGGGGGGGTGTGTCTCGGTTGAAATGCTAGGAAAATTATTTCCAAACAAAGTCCTCAGAGTCCTTTAAATCTGTAAAACAGGAGACAAAATTATCCTGAGCAACAATTCACCAATTCCTAAATTCCTGGACATCAAAATCTGTCCTGAAATGTTGATAGAGGAGTGTCATTTTATTATGATGAAGTTCACTAGACTCACTGTCTTGGATGGATCTAACTTCTGTATGGATGGTAACTACTGTCTCATGCATACTAGCAAGCTTATAAAAATAGCTAATTGAGCTATTTCCTCTACAGAAGGGGAAGAAAGAATTATTTCTATTTTTATCTGTAGTAGCTGAGTACCATCTGATTACTTCCAAAAATTTGGGTCATGAAACTTATCTAAAAAGAACCATCTCCATTACAGCAAAACACCTAAAAACATATTGAACTTTAAGAATGGCGATAAACCCATTGTCTTCAATGAAAGAATTCACATACTTAAATACTCTTTAAATCATCTACCAAGCTAGCATCCCCATAGCTAGCAACTGGTTTGCACTAATTTTATTAATTTGAGGAAATATTCAACATTTTATTTGAAGTATTTAAGAGAAAAGATAATCCCAACAAAGGGGAGTTTGCTCAAAAAGAAGCAGAATTTTCAGCTTGGTGGAGACAAGTCAAAAGGATGCTGTCATGTCAGGACTGTTTTCAGAGTTCAAGAATCTACTAGAAATATAATCTATGAGGTCTGTATATTTAGAGGCTCACAAGTGAATCTTACATTTGTTAAGATTTGCAGAGTCAAATCTTGCCCTTAGGCTGCTGCCAGTCTTTGCAATGTAGTTGAATAATTCTACCTTTTTGCTACCCCAAGAGATGACTCAGGTTTTTCTAGATGTCCAGCAACAGCTAGGTGAAAGCTTTGAGCAACAGAATAGGTAAGAGAAACATAAAACACAGGACTATGAAACTGCCATTTGTTGGTTTCTTCAAAATTCAGTTATTCTGCTGTGAACTCGTGTATGAAAGTGTTTTGGTTCCTTCAAGAGACAGAATCAACATTTTGGTCTCGTTTTGTGAAACTTAACTTGGAGTAGATTTTATTTTTGTTTCTCCATGAAGATGAAGAACCTATGAAAGTAAATCAAGAGAATATCTTTACAACTTATGTTTAGATGGCATAAGATAGGATATTATTTTTCAAGACGTAATATAGTGTTGTGGTTTTGTTTAGTGAGGGGGGGGCCTAAGGTGGTAGCTTCTGTAGGAAATTGCTAGAAGTTGCTCCCCTTTGTTCAGTGGACTCGGCCGGGCCTAGGGCGGACCCGCTGCTGGCCAAGGCCGAGCCGATTGGTAGCAGAATGTTCTGTGATAAGGCCTCTGCGATAATGTATTTAAGAAGGGGAAAACAGGAAAAAAAAAAGAAGAAGATGTGAAGCAGCTGAGTGGGGGCAGAGGTGCAGAGAGGGAGGCGCAGGCCTCATGGGCCTTGCAGGCCTCACCCTTTGGCCTCTTGCCAGGTGGCCGACTGGGCCTGACTCGGCCCAGCCTGGCTACAAGAAGCGGAGAGGAAATGAGCTGGGTGATGTGAAGAGATTCTGAGAGGCGTCTGCCAGTCTGTAGTGAAGAACTTTTCTTGTGAGAGGAACGGCTGCAGACACCAAGGTCAGTGAAGAACGAGGGGGAGGAGTAATGCAGCTCCTGGCCAAGATTCCCCTGCAGCCCATGGTGACGACCATGGTGGAGCAGGTTGTCCCCCTGCAGCCCATGGAGGTCCACGGAGGAGCAGAGATCCACTTGGAGCCTGTGAAGGACCCCACATCAGGAGAGGTGGATGCCCTGCTGGGACAGCCATTCTGGAGAGACTGCACTCCGTGGAAGAGATGACCCATGCCGGAGCAGTTTCACGAAGGACTTTGGTGTATGGGTGGGACGCCACAACGGAGCAGAGGAGGAATGTGAGGAGTTCTTCCCCCGACCATGAAGCAGCGGCGTAAAACAATGCATGATGAACTGACCGCAACCCCCATTCCCTCTTCCCCCCTGTGCCGCTCGGAGCGGGGAAAGGTAGTAGAGATAATGTTAAGCTTGGGAAGAGGGAGGGGTGGAGGGAGGTTATCTTGTTCTCTGTCTCATTATCCTGCTGTTTGTAGTAATAAATGAATAGTTTTCCCCAAGTCGAGTCTATTTTGCCCGTAATGGTAACTTTAAGGATTTTCTCCCTGTCCTTATCTCAAACCTCGAGCCATTTTTCCTTATATTATCTCCCCCTATTCTCTCAGAGGATGGGGAAGTGAGAGAGAGACTGCGTAGTCTGGTCCCGATCGGGGCTGAACTACGACGTATAGTCATACCTTATAAAACACAAAAGCTTTACCTGCATAGTATAATTTGTTGACTGAAACCTGAGATAACACAGACTAGCCTTGTCCAAGAGCCCAACTGTAATGCCATATACTGGTTCCTATATTGTCATTGTCCCTATGCTAACTCATGAACCTAGTGCATCCTATGTCTCTCTGAGATAAGATATTGTTGTATTCTTTCCCAGTCTTGCATCAGTCATGTATAGGTCCTTTAGGGAAGAACTAGAGAGTCATTGAAGAATTCTCAGCGTTCAGAAAATTTAGACTGCATCCTACTACAAACTCAGGACACTGAGACTACATCCCAGACAGCAAAGTTTTAAACATTGAAGTGCATAGACTTTAATGTTTAAAGCAAGTCCCAATCTGAGTAAGCTGTTTTTCTGAGAGGATGAGGAAGGTAAACAAACAAACAGAAAAGTAAATAAATAATTTCTGCTCTACATTTCAGTGACCAAAAAAGTTATGGAGATAGTAAAAAGATTACACTTTGACATGACAGGAGATGACATCATGACTGAAGGACCGCAATGGATGGTTGATAAACCATTTAATAAAGCAGCTGTAGCAGATAAAGCCTTCTTGAAAAACTGGAAGAAGCCTGGTAACTGCAGGCCCTTTTGTCAAGGAGGACTTGAACTACATTGATATCTGCTAAAACTGGGACATCTCAGAACACAAAGAATCCACAAGATTTATGGAGTATGTCAGGGACAATTTTTTGACACAGGTGGTGAAGACGCAGGGAAGGTATGCCCTCCTGGCATAGCTGCTACTCACAAGTAATAACTGGTTGGGAATGAGGCAGTCAAGGGTAACCTTGGCAGAACCAAGTAGGAGACAGTAGAGCTTAAGATCCTGAGAGGCATGAGGAAGACAGATAATCAAACCAAACCTGTAGGCATAATCACATGGGAAACTGCCTCGAAGGACAAAGGAGTCCAGGGGAGCTGGTTGGCCTTCAACAACAGTCTCCTCAAAGCACAAGAATCATCCAATCCAACATGCAAAAAAGTCAAGCACAGGAAGCCAGCTTGGCTGAACGAGGAACTCCTGACTAAGCTCAAATGCAAAAAGGAAGTGTAGAGAAAGTGGAAGAAATGTTGTGCTACCCAAAAACGTTATAAAAATATTTAATAGGCATTCAGTAGTAAAATTAGGAAAGCCAAAGCTCAGATGGCAGGAGATGCAAAAGGCAGTAAGAACCTGTTGTTATCTTGGAAGAAAAAGAAAGACTCATTGTGGGCCCATTGCTGAATGGAGCAGAGAAGTTAATGATAGAAGATAAAAAAAGGATGAGGAACATTACTTTGCTTTAACTTGTACAGGCTTCTTTCAGGTCTGTCTCCTAAGTCATGGGCAACAACATTGGGAAATGTATTATTTGTGTTAAAATGATGAGTGAAAGACTCAAAACAAATTGGACATACAATTGGACATACAAATCCATGGGACCAAACTGAATGATCTCAGAGATTGCTGAAAGAGCCAGCAAGTTTCATTGAGACAAACTCTTCTGCAGTCTCTGAGTGGAATAGCCTATGTGGGAGCTCTCCGAGGACTGGAGACAGGCAGATGTCACACCTGTTTTCAGGAAGGGCAGACCTAAGGAACTGACCAGTTTAACCCATGGAGCAGAGAAGAGGCAATAGACATAATTTGCACAAAGGGAATTTCCACTTAGACACTAGGAAGAGATCTTAACAAAGAATGCAGTCAGACACTGCAGTAGAGACACATAGTAGAATCTCTGTCCTTGGAAATAAGCAAAACTTAACTGGATGACACCTTGGTCTAACCTCAAAGATGTTAGGCCTGCAGGTCTGTTTTAAGCAGGAGGCTAAGATCAGATGATCTCCAGAGGTATCTATCTAAATTATTTTGTGATTCTAATTTGTGATTTTGTGCAATAGTATTTCACAAAAATTGGCAAGAACTACATTACTAAAAAAGAATGAAAATGGAAGCTGCTTATGAAAGCTTTGCAATGAACAATTTCTTTTTTGAGAAGATTAGAAGTCCTAAAAATGTTAAGGGGGAAATATTTTAAGTACATTTAAAAGAATTTAGGGCAGGAAAAAGATCAAACTACAGTGCTACTACCTTTTAAAAAATTGTATGTATTCCCTGTGCTGCAGTATAATTCTCATGGTGTTCAACATGTTGGTGAACTAGAGAAAAAAAAAAAAAAACACAAACCCTGTCAGTTAATAAGAGCAACCCAAACCTCTTAGAAACTGAGCACACTCTGCTCCTTTCCTTTAAGAAGTCAGTTACTACTGGCTTTCACCCCAACAATTTGTGTATCTAGGAAAAAAAAAAAATTGGAGATTTCATGGTACAAAGGAATTTGAGATTTGGATGCCAACTCATTTGGGTGCCTTTGAAAATGTGACTGTTTTCTTTTCAAGCTTTTTTGTTGTTTTTTTTTGAGTTTGTTTTTTTTTTTATTTTGGGTTGATTTTTTCTTTTTTTTTTTTTTTTTTTTTGCCAGTACCAAAGGGCATTTCACAATGGGGAAAAAAGTATCCCGAATTCTGTAGCCAAACTGTCGCAAGTGACTGCTTCATCTGTCATTTGCTCTATCAGTTGGCATCCCTGCAGATAAAAAACTGTTAGTGCCATGAGATGAGTAAGAAATTGGGTCCAATATAGTATGCTAGCAGACTGATTTTTCTTTCTCACACGCCTTCGTATTGAGTGGGATGCGACTGCCAAACCAAATCCAGAAGAAATAGTGGATTTGAATGTTAGCAGAAATAGGGGGCAGGGGGAGAAATTAACTTTATCATTAAAGCTGCCTGCAGTTCTAACTACATTTCAGATTATGAGTATACAGCTCAAGGATTTCTGGCATTTGACACCCTCTACCTCCACTCTTTTTTTTTAAAGAAATGAAGAATGCCTTTCATCCTTAGTTATGAAGACAGTATCAGTAAAGATTATTTTAAAGGGAGGAAAAATCAGATTTAAAGACCAATCCCATAGTTCTGCTTATTGAAACTGCACCTCTTAATTAGTTGTTACACTTAAACTTAAAACTGCTAAGTTTATAGCAGTTTTCAGTTCATAAATATGCATACTTAGCTATATATGTATATTTTATAAAATATTATTATTTTGCTAAATACTGGAGCTGAAATAATCTGCAAGTCTCTTGCGAAATGCTGACAAGTAACTACTCATTTTAAAAGATGAAGAAGCTAAATGTTTCACAAGCAATACTTCCTCACTTCACACACTGCCTTCTGTTATTAAACGAAGGTATTATGAATGACAAGGGGTTCAAATACACTTGAAAAAACGTAGAATTTATCAATAGATGCATCAAATATACTACTTAATAAAATCATTCTATGGACAAGGGTACTTTAACCACAGCTGAGCACTTGGAACCTAAGTATCCAATACGCCACAGCCATTTTGCTCTTCTCCTGCACCCCTGGGCACTCTTGCCCGACCATCCTGTAGTGAATGGTGGCCCTGGAAGGTGAGGCTGGGGGCTTGGTATGAAGCCCCTTCTGCAACGTATTAAGAAGTTCCTCATTTCTTCAGCTGTCAGTTACAACTTCTGTGAAAACCATCAATTCAGAGAGAAATTCAAGTCCTTGCCCTGAAGCGTTTATTCTCTGTGAAACAGATGCTCTATTTACTAATTCTTTCCCAAAAAAACCCACACTCTAGGCTTGCTCCAAAGTATATTTAAAGGGCAACTTTGGAAGGAAAGGATACCCTCCACCCCAGTATATCAGGCTTCGTGACAGAGAGCTCTCGTAGAAACTGGAGGGTGAGGGCACAAGTTCCTTCAGGCAGACAGGGCTTGAGGCTGACTCTTGCCATGGAAGTACCCTTAGCTCCATCCTGCTTGGTAGAGGGTTGCACAGGCACTCTGGCCTTACAGTTTCATTTACCAAAACTCTTGTCTTTTTCTTTCCACCTCCTTTCCTCGAGTTGATTTCTTTCTCCAAATTTGCAAATCGTTTCAGGCTTCAGAGAATGGACCACTTGCCAAATCACATAGACATACAAAACCTCCACTGAGGCCCGCTCAAAAGGCCCACCCCATTTGTATTCACTGGGAATAGTACATGTCCTTTCACAGGGGCTGGGACATTGTCAGTCTAGCGCTAGTCTTTCAGCTGGTAATAAATCAACTCTACTGACTCTGAGGCAACTACTCTTATTTAGCTCAGCTAAGAACCTGTCCCCAGTGCCGAAATGTCGATCTGATGAGTTAGTATCTATTTCCCTAAAATTCCTTCTGGACATTGATTGTTTTCCCCTTCCCCCTTCGCTCTGGTATGTGAAGTTGTTAGGCAACATTAAACACTGGAGACTAATATCAACACTGAACATAGTGATTCTTTGTATCAACTTTGGTGGGCAAAGTAAACGTCGATCATAAAGAATGAAAAGGTAGTGTATAAATAATGACAAAGAATAAATACACCTGATTGATCAAGTTTTCGTAAGTCAATGTGGGTGCTAAGACTATTTTGATAGGATAAACTGAATATACGGAGATTCTTAACAATATCTTCCCTCTCTTTAAAAAAATTCTGCAGATATTATTTTTGTCAATATTTGATACTGTAGTATCAAAATTTATGTATAATTTAATGTATTAGATATCATTTACAGATATAGCTCATATCTTATTTCAGCTGAAATGTGATGTCCCTTAGAATGATTTGTTTGGTTTCTGTGTATGGGACAGAATTTATATTTATCTTTTTAGCAAAAAAAAATGAGGGATGCAGTTTGATCTCCTGATCTCCTTTAGCAAATCTTCCAATGAGGTCACTTATCTTGAGATGAGATAGGTACTATCTAGATGTTAAGCTCAATTTTTTGAAAGCTAGTGTTCTATGTTCTTTTTCAGTTTATGTTTTTGCTTTTTGCTCCCAAGATGAATAGTTGTTTGTTCCCCCCGCCCCCCCCTTCTGCCTCCTTCTATGCTAGTAACATTTGGGATGTTTAGCTTCCAAAAGATTTAGGCATTAAAAATTTGACTTAGGCTATGTGATAGAAACAAGAACAAGTCAATGTGCCTAACTGCGTATCAGTGACAAAGCTTTTGATCTCAATGGCATTTTTTTTCTTCAAGTATTTGTGATTATGATTTTGGAAATCATGTGCACTACTTTCTACCTGTAATAAGCAATTCATAGTATGTCCAACTAAAATGAAATAATTATTCTCTAGGATTAACTTTCAGAGTTCTTCCTGCCGTGTCACTGCCCAAAGCAATAAAACAATGCACTTGTGAGATAACAAGTTTTGTGTGCTAAAAGGTTAACCCTGGTGTCCTTAGTCAGGTAAGATCCTCTGTGCTTGGAGCTAGAATTTTACCACAGTAGGGACTGCAAGGTTGAACAACTAATACCTCTCCTTAACCTGCTGTTATAAGAGTCCTTTTGAATTTCTGTGCTAATCTAATAGCTCTTTTGTTAAACTATAAAGCAATAAGAGGGTTTTTTTATGCTTTGTGTTATATTGTGGAAACATTAGCAAATGAAATAAATGTGAATTTGGCTTTCTAGCACTTAGAAGTATTCACTTTGAACTGTAAATTATTTATGAGACTCAAAGAGACACTTTGTAAATAACAGGAAAGCATCAGAAATCAAATGCAGATTGTGGTATTTAGTCTTGCCTTGCCATCGTTAACCATTTCAGTTCCACAACATGGTTCAATAAATCAAGCCTGCCTTTTAGACATCTCTCCTAAAGAAATTAGAAATCAGCAGAAATAAATGAAGTTGTCTACAAGTGACAGCTACAAAGGGAAACAGAGAGAAGGAGGGGAAAAAAAAATAAAAAAGATGCTCCTGTGAGCAGATGATAAAGCAGATGCTGTAAAACAACAGGGGGATTGCACCATTTCTTCTCCAGAATTGACGATCGTTTGATAAACAGATAGTCATGCTCCTGGAAAACCCTGTCCATCAGTGCATATCAGTACAAATTAATGATGACATGTCCTGATTAAACTTGCTGTGCTGTGAAATGCAATGCATTATTGCATGGCAGTAAATGAACAAACGCTCACAGGGAGTGAAGAACAAGCAAAGCCACACATCTCAGGTTAGGTCCCAAGTCCTAGCTTCCTGTGGTGAAGTAGGTGTTTAATTGGCAAAATCAGTCTCGTCTTCTGGGTTTTGCAGGCTACAGCTTTTTTTTTTTTTTTTTTGTCATTAAAAACAGTTGTCTTGATAATGGCCTTTCTGTAAAACTATAGTAAATCAAATTTCAAAATCTTCAGTCCAGTTTTTATTTACTCTTCCTCAAGAAAACCTTAAATAAGTTTACACACTATCTGTGTACAACAACAGAAGAAAAATCCCTCTTTGAAATAAACCAGATACTGTAAGTGTAGTAGTGGTGAGATCACATCACCAGCTGGAGCTTTGCCTGAGTAAGAGCTAAACAATTTCTCAATGAGAATTTGAGAGTCTCCCAAAGGTTCATTTTCTAGAGTCAAAGGCAAACAATTTCATACTTTTAATGTAATTAAACAAACAAATAAAAGTTGCTTAAGTTTATTTTAAAGACCCTAATATCAGAAGTTTTATTTGGCTTTTCTCTTTCTCAACATACAGGATGAAAATCCTTTTGTAAGAGCTAGTTATTTTTCTTATTTTAAAAGAGGAAGTCATGTATTTAACACTGTTTCACTCTACTAAAGCATTTCTGACATAACTGATAAATAATTCTCCATGGAGTTGAACAAGCATTGCTTCTCAAGGAAGACAGGTCCGCTGAACAAAAGATCTCTTCTAAAACAGCTAGGTTACCTTGGGGATGAGAGCCAGACTTTGCAACTCAAGCTATTGCTGAAAGGAAGGACCACTCAAGGCAGTAAGAACACCATTGTCAGTACAGCTAGCAGAACCTGGAATTTCTTCTCACATCTGCAAAACACATTGATGGTGGTAGACACAATCCAGATGGATAGATACAATCTGAAATATTTTTTCAGAACAATTCTTTATGCTGTTCTTACTTTACTTAAGTAACATTCCAGGTCAGTAAAATCTAGAACAATTTAGCTGATTGCTGTGGCCTTACATTACTGGAATGAGATTCCAGTCCAAATGTTGTAACTTCTGTAAAGGAAATACATAAGGCAGCAATAGTGACGCTTCCTCTATAGTTTCATTCAGGGAACAGACAGCAACAAATAAGAAAGTATCTTGGGAATCTTAGGAGAAATAAAATATTTAACCCTTTTAGTACTTAGCTTCCTCTCTACAGACAACCTGGCCAGCAAATAATTGGAAGGTGGAACATGTCCATTTCCCTGCCCAAAAACATATGGTAAAGAAATACAGGAACTTCTCTGAAGTTTTAGTTCCTATGTTAAGAGGGTCTAGGAGGAGAATAATTAGCTACACAAGAAAATGTAAAGCAGCAAGGACTGCAGCTACATACACTGATGCTAGATACCCTGAAAGTCTTTGTCCAAGAAGGTAAAAAATATTGAGAATAACCCTTAAACTATTCTTAAATACTTTTCCTAAGTTTTAATAAAAAGATGTCAGGCATTAGAGAGGGGGATAGAGTAATCAGTACTATGTAGATTTAAGATAGTGCTTCCCTCATCAAGCAGGCTGAGGAACTTGTAGAAATGCAGGCTATTACATAGCCAGCCTGTGCTCCCTTCACCTGGCTGCAGAGCCTGTGATGTACCAGGCGCAGCCTGGCACAGAGAGCGCGCCTTCAGCTTGTAGGCCGTCTCTAAAACGGAAAAATGCAAGACCAATGCAACTTTCCCCCCCTCCCTCCTTTCTTTCATGTGTACTTCAGCCTAATTCTTTTATTTCTGAAATGAAGGTTTTAATTAAAGCTACCTTCTATACAATGCACTGCACTTCAGCTCTGTTGCAAATAACACATTAATTTCCCCTGACTCCAAGTAATCTTACTTTCTCTCTTTTATCCCTGAACACATCTTGCTTGGGTGAACACCAATGGGAAATAACAGGTGGGGGCAACAAAACTGAGGCAGCTTATTGGAAGTTACAACAATCTCTGCATTTTGTTATTTCTCTTTATTTTTAAAATATATACTACTAGATTCTTGGAGGCTTCCCCCACTAAAGTTATGGAATGAGCCTTAACAATGCAGCATCTCACTGGAGGAATGGAAATGAAGCAGTCACAGAAGGGAAAACAGCAGATAAAGTATAGTGAAAGAGAAGAGTATATGCTCCGTTCCAGAAACTAACACTACTGTGCCACCCTGTAGGCTATGAGAAGGTGCTCTAAGCCATGAATCTCTCTTTGTGACCTCAGGTAGGGACATGTATTCCTTCAAGCTCTAATCTTGGATGCTCATACCACAATTTGGGTGGAGGGCCTTGTATTTTTACCTGAAAACTCAAGTCAAAACCCAGACTGTAAGATTTTTATACATCTATCTTTCTGAACCTGGATCAAGTCAGTGGCAAAAAAAATTAAATGTCAAAAAGCTTCTCAAGGCCAGCTTCACTGTGATATACAGCAGGGAAAGGAAGGATGTGATCTTGGTCTATTCAGCGTCTCTCCAAAAGCCTCCAAGGTTGCTGGATCTGGGATTGGGATTTTTATTGCCCCTCCCCCCCTCCCCCCTTTTTTTTTGGGGGGGGGGGGCGGGTAGGGAGAAGAAGAGGGATTTTAATGCAGCATATCCACATCGCCCTTGTGGGACAAAGGTCTTACAGTTTCTTCTACCAGTGGGGAGAATGCAGTAGGAAGAAGTGAAATCCCACCACATGTCACAGCTGTTTTGGCCAACAGAAGAGGGAATGAATGAAAAAGTTTCAGAACAGAAAGCTGAAACAGTGACAAAGTAAATCCTCGAGTTGGGTTCATGTTCCCTGCAGATCATGTGCAGATGGGACCTGCAGTGTAATCATCAGCGGGCTATAAACACATCTGCCAACATCGAACTACATGGCTATATCTCCCTTGCTCTGACATTTAAATGATGTAGCTACAGACCAAAACTCCTATTGTGCTAAATGCTCTAACAGCACAGAACATGCAGCTCCCTTCCCCCCACTCCTGAAAGAATGCTTGTAATTTAAAAACCATTAAGCACAGATATGCGGGAATAAGAAAAAAAAAACAAAACAAAAAAAACCAAAAAAAACCCCAACCAACCAAACAAAAACAAACAAACAAACAAAACACCCTAGGTTCTGATTTCTGTAGTAATAGCTGAAATATGGTCTTTTTGTAGACAGTCAAAGGAAGGATTTGAAAGAAGGTAATGGAGTAGCTTTGTAGATGTTTCCAGAGGAATTTTAGTTGAATATAAGATCACTATATGCCAAAATCCCCAAAATATTTGCTTTAAAATCTAAAACCAGACATCACAGAACGTCATCATGGCTTGATTAGATATAGATCATAGGAGTAGGTACTTGACTTTGTATCTAATAGGTTATATACAACGAGAACTCTAAACATAGAATGATTTTAGGTATAGACAAAAATACCTTTTGTTAAGGTAGGCATAAGCCATTAAAGGCCTCATAAGTGAAGAAAAATAGCCTGTGCCTAATGTAACCAGTAGATAAGAGGGGGGAAAAAACAAGGGAGACAAAAAAAAAAAAAAAGGAAAAAAAAAAAGAAAAAAGATCTGAGCACAATTCCTGAGAGAAGATAAGATTGTGAACTGACAGATCAGGAATCCTTTAGAGGTGGACTCCGAATAGGAAAGAAAATTTACAAGGGCTGTGACTGAGATCAAAATAACAAGTACTTTAATTAGAGGTGTATGAACAAAGCAAAGGAAGCAAACTAGCAGAGGGAAAACAAAGTGATGGAAAAACAAACAAAAACTTCAAAGATGGAGGAGAATGCAGACAATCAGTTATTTTGCGGCTGAAGGTACAACGGTGATGAGTCAGGAGTCAGAGAAATATTAAGTAGCAGTCCAGCCTAATGACATGCATGGGAATAGCTGGATGAAACTAAATAGTTATAGAAGGAAATAAATGAGGCCAAGAACCTTGTACCTTCTCTACATTCAGTATGGCCATGTGACAAGTAAAATGGCTACTTTAAATAAGTATTCTTAGTTCTCCTTTACCACTGGATTAGAGCAATGAGTTAACTTTAAAAAAAAAAATCCACATGCAACATTTCTCTAAGAAATAAGACTACTAGTTTTTAGGAAGTTGTGTTGTTGTTTTGTTTTTTTCTCTCTTTCTCATGGCAAGTTACCACTGTTCTTCCTCAGATTACAGTTGTGGAGAACAAAGTGCCACAAAACATGTGTTGTTGTTATGTTTTACTATGTTGCTTTACACTAACTGTTAATTAACAATCTAATAACACTGAAACAAATAAACTATGAGGTTGGCTTTAGACCTTAGGACAGCACAAGCCTGAAGGTGCACGAGGGCTGCCAGAAACAAGAAACCAGTAGTCAAGAGTGCAAAGACATTAAACGATTAAACTGCAAACAAAAAGCTGTATGTAAATGCAAGAAATTCAATATGTACACTTCGTACATAATTTGCATACCTCTGACATGTCATATGCCAATCAAGGTTTGCACACATGCCTGGGGTTCCCCCCCCCCCCCAAATGTTTTTATATAACATCTAGCACTGGGTATTTAAGCACGGGCAAAGGCCTGACTCACTACTGCGTCACTGCTGTTTTAAGCATAAGAGACAAGAAATCCAACAGCAGCAGCTAGTCTAGGCAGAAATAATTCAGAGTGGGTTGTGTTATGCTGCACATAGATGTGGTTTTGCAGCACTGTGTGAGGGCCTCTTAAGGCAGCAGTACAGACTTTGACACCAAGTCAATATTCTGTTGAACACACAAGTCCTAAGAGCTGAGTTCAAAGAAACTGTTAATTCATACTCAGCTTTGGCGTTGCATTACCCAGGCAAGGTGATTCAAAGCACGAAGGGTAGATTTTTAAGGCACTGAATAGTGAGAAAGGAGGGACATCTACACACAGAACCCATAAAATTTACATGTGAATTGGCAAATGGGAAAGAAGCATTATGAGTGAACTCCACCTAGTTGAAGCTTCAGCATTCTCATGCCTCTGAGATTCAGAGGGTGAAGTTTAAGGACAGGTCTTAATCATTACATTGGTTGTACCAGTTATAGTGTTTGCCAAAGAGTTTATGTCTTTGATTTCTTCCTTAATCTGAGAAATTTCAAATAACTACCAACCAATAGAACTCTGAAGGTGAAAACACATTCCAATACAGCACATTGAAGCTAAGACTTTTGGAGATAAAAGTACAAGATTGCTAAGGATACAGGAGAGGAGTGGGGAAACTTTGCAGGTGCAAGTGTTCAGTAAGTTTTTACAGATGTGTGTACGCACAAGACTTCTCAAGCTCTTTCCTGAACTTCTTTGCAGGCATTTTACTTGAGACAGGAAAGATGTTCTGAGCCCTACCACAAGATAGCAGGGATAAAACCCTGGCTCTGTGACTGCAATGGCAAACCAATGATTTCAGTGGAGCTGGGATTTCACTTCCACATCCCTACCACTTTAACATTTTCTCAAACAAGGCTAGATTTCAATCATAATCTCCAAAGCTATGACTTAGGGTCACGTTCTACATTAGGACTTGAAATGCTGAAGGGGATCCACATCGGTATATAAGAAGTAGCATGACACTCAAATTATCTATATTGTATGCTGCCATCTCCTATACAAGTCATTCTTCGATGCTGATTATTCTTGCCAAAAAAATATTCACAGTAGCCATTGCAGATCTGTACCTTGCAAGTAGGCTGCTTCTAATCAAGGAAAATTTACAAAAGAGGTTCTGTATGTAAAAGGAACCAGATCTGATAAAATATTCTCAAATCCTCCTTTACATAGTTGTGGCTGCATATTCTGATGAGGTTCATATCAATGCAACTCTCCAAATTCATTTATAAACAAGTCAGAATGAAAGAATAAATGAGGTTGTAATTTGGTTAGAACTCCCCTCTTTTGCAAACTTTTACTGAGAAGAGATGGAAACAGCATTATGTGTTTGTTTTTTCCTACAAATCCCTTTGCTGTCCTGTGGTGTTGGACCAGAAGGTATCTTGGGTTCCTTAAAACATTTTATTGCACTTGTTAAAATCTGCTTTTATACTATGCTATTGCACTGTGTTTTGTGGAGGAAGCACACAATAGAAGTAGTTAAAAATTACCATTTGTGCTATATTTAGGACAAGAAAATAGCACAAATATTGCACAGATGAATGAATGTTATCAGTGGTAATGTACTGATGTATTTATTACTTACTCGTACTCTTACATTTTTTTAGATAGACATCACTCTAGAAATGAGTAAAGAAGTTTAACTCTTTTCTGAACTTCTAAAGTTTGTTTCAATTTCTGCCTCTGTGAGTCTGACTCCAGGTATTCTGCTCTGCTCTCAGTTGTCAACACAACTGTTCTGGTTTTATTTGAATGCTTTGACTAGCTCTTGTGGTAGTACATATTTCTACACACAGACTAACAGAGAACAATTGGCAGCTGCCATGAGATTTATTTTTTTTTTTTTGCCCAAGATTCAGCATGCAAGCCAAGGAAAAACTATAAATCATTTCACACAGACTAATATCTCAATTCTTTGGCAGAGAAAGCCGTTATATCTGATGAAGTGACAGGATTCCCATCAGAAGAAGAGAAGCTAATCTTGCACCACTGGAACATAACATTTTCTTAAAGCCCCATTAACCTCATGTGAGTCCACTCACCTCTTGTCCCAAGACCATAAAAATAAGACTGATGATTGTCACAGCAAGGATTTTAACATGATATCAATTGCATTAGACATTCTACCATTATTTAGTGATAAAAGTACAGCAACCAAAAGAGGAACAGCAAAACTCCAAATAGCATACATGTTTTTAGGTAACCGTGAGGTGAAAAGTGTTCACAGATTAGCTATTACACAGTATTAACTGATAATTCACCCAAAAGTCTGAGAGACGTGACAGATATGACTGAGAGACCGCACAATTTTGTACACACAAATGCCTTATCAATGTGATTGAATGATTACTGTCAATTGAGTTCGATTGTATTCAGTACATTAGAAGAAACAGTTACAAGCATTATATCCATCTTGTCAATAATTCATTTTACAATACCTAGTCTAAAACATTCTTTTATTAATTTATTTTATAATAACTAGGATATCTTAATAATGGAATTTCCCTTATTTAACTGTCTGACCACTCTATTTTTATTGAAAACCAGAGTCCACTGCTGTTTTTTGAAAGAACTATGAAAACATTTGGTAAACTTTTAGGCTACATGAAATAATTATTTGTTTAACATTATTCTGTTATCTGTTTTTCTTCAGTGAAAAGATAGACTTCTGCTGACATATTAATCTGAAACAGGAGGAACTATGAATCAGAACTCAACTCCTTGAAGATAACTCTCAGGAAGTGTGCAGCTACTGGAATCATAAAAATGCAGAGATGTTACATAAAGACTAGAATTTGACGTGCAGCCTTTTGGTCTGGTGACAATTACAGTAGTGCAAAGGTTGAAAGTTTAATTTCAGGATCTTGAACAAATACTAGAAATTTAGAAATTCTCCTAAAGGAGATAAGATTTTATTTCAGTCTGAACATAACTATAAGAGCATCATATCATTCACTTTTTGCTTTTTAAAGTGAAAAGTTAGTTATACTACAATATTAGTTAATCACTACGTTAAGGAAACAGAATTAGTAAATGAAAGAAATTAAAACCTTAGATTTTCTTTTGACATTCAAGCACAAAGTATTTTGACATTTAAAAATGTAAATCTGATTTTGCTCCAAAATGGTATCCCAGTGAGAAACAGATCCATCAGGGAAGGATCAACTTAATTGTGAGGATCCTCCTCACAATTTTGTATATTTTGCTGAAAGAAAGGCTAAAGAATTTTTGACTAGCACTACTGAAAAGGTATGAAGGCCTTAATTTGTATCTCAATACAAGGCTTGACTTTGTAGAATAGAAAGTTGGACCAAATCTTTCAAAACTTCTTCTTGTAAACTAATTATATTGAACCAATAACAGATAGATTAAGCTGTTTTTTTTTTAAATATTAAAAAACCAAAAAAAACCCACAAAACCCCACTGTTCAAAATATAGCCACAGAAAACAGCAACCAATGTAAATGAGGTTAAAATTCCTTGATCTATGTGTATGTATTGTTCTAACAAGGTCATACTACCCAAGAGAAAAACCCAACACACCTATTTTTCCCTAAAATCCTCCCAAGCTACCTAAAATTAACAAGTTGTTGATTTTTCCTTCAGTAACAGGACTGAATTTAGACTTATGGAAGTAAAGTTCAGGTCAAATGGATTAGATCTTCCTGCATTTGCTTGCTTGCTTACTTATGTGTACACCATAACCATATAAAATATGTGTCTGAATCAAAGTTCTAGTTCTTATAATTCTGGGGTAAAAAGAAGGTTTGGAACTCACTCATATTTACTAAAAAACTCAACAAAACAACAAACCATCACACTCAAACTCCACACCACATCTTTTGAAAAAAACCAACCTCATGGCTGGGATGAAAGTACAGCACTGATGCTCATTTTGCAAAGTCCAGTTGCCTCATTGAGGGATATACAAGCTACCACTATCTTTCTACAGATACAAATAGTTTAGACAATAATTGTTATTATGTGTTCTTTTTTTGTGTACTTAATGTAAATAGGCTGACAGGCCTGAAGATTGACAACTTGCATTTTCTTATTGGCAGGCAGAACATGCCCCATAAGTATGAGTTTCACCAAAAAAGTAAGAAGTGTTAATTTCCCTGGTCAAAAAAGCAGCTTATTAATGCAAATTGCTATGTTCCTTCACAACATGCGAGTTTGACCTTACATAAAAAAAAAACCCAATGAAACTAAAGTTTATTTCAAACAGGCCAATCGGCAGCTAAGGATTTTTCAGTCATTATCAACCTTAGACTAAAAGTTGACCTGAAAATTCAAAAACTTTGCTTCTCATTCAGTTAGACTCAGAAATGTCTGAGCACTTCACTATGTAACTGCTGTTTTACCATCAATACAGCTACAGCCTTTCTATAAATAACAAAGCCTGATTTTTATCACTTACTCTTTGTATGAGTCATATTTAAAAAGAGCCCTGAGGTGCTTCTCAGGTAGTCTCTTTGAATCATGAATTGGAGAGGAAAAAAAAGCAGCCTCTGAAATACCACCATGCCCAGATTCTAGATGCCTAGAACATATTATTGCCTATTTATAGTTTCAAGCTGTCAGGTAGTTTCATATAACGGAAGTCAATGGTCATAGAGGTTTCTCTGCTTCAGCTATATTTGTAAAATTAAGTGAACCTGATAACGGGAGAGCTCCATCTGTATCCATGCCACAGGCATACAAATCAGAACAAGAAAGGCCAAATCACCTTATTTCAAAAACAACTGAAAATCCATAGTCTAAGAGCAAATGGGGGATACGAGCCAAGAGGCTCCCCATGGCACAAACCCAGGCTGGGCAGACACCAGCAAGTCTTGACAGACCCGAAGAGATCTCGTACCATCAGTCACTGCTGCACAGCACACCCTCAGAGCCTCACATGCTGCCAATTTTAACCTATTACTTTATACCTCATTAACGGATTCAGCTTCCAGATCTCACCTATGTTTTATTTATTTTCCAGCCAGGGCTACAATAAGGCTTTTACTCACCTCAGCAGGACCACAAGAAGTTTCCTTCCTTACAGACAGTGAAGAGAAAACAAAACACTTTCAGATCTGATGGAGGTAGAGACAAGCAGCAATTATTTGACAAGAGGCTGACATGTTCTTTGCCACTCTTACATAAAACATTGAAGAGTGCTTCTCAGGCCCTAAATGGAAGAGGTCTCTAAATCAATCTAATTAACTCACTTCCTTGACACATCACTGCTCCTTAGCCCTAAGCACCTTCATCTGGCCTCCCAGGCCCTGCACCACCATTTCCACGGACTGCCTTGGAGCAACCCACCCCCTTCACACATGACTCTGAGCATCTGTTTTGTCATTCCTTAGCAGAGTTCTCTGATCTTCTCCTGCTTTCTCGTCGGGAGATAATTATTTCTGATTTTTTTTTTTTTCAATTTTGTAGCCATTCTCTATAGTCACTCTTCCAGAGAGGTGAGGGACAACACTTCTCTGAAGGGACTGCTTCCCAGAAAGCCTTGGCCTCGCTATGATCCACCTCAGAATTACAAGCCCCAGAAGGCAGTTGGGGATGAAGGCAGTATGTTACAAAATAGTGCTAGTACCCTAAATTACTAATAATTACAGAGTAACTACAATCTCAGCAAA
Source organism: Chlamydotis macqueenii (assembly GCF_036417535.1). NCBI lineage: Eukaryota > Metazoa > Chordata > Aves > Otidiformes > Otididae > Chlamydotis > Chlamydotis macqueenii. Next base: position 29,979,178 of record NC_141557.1, read on the forward strand.
CAAATATGAACATATAGATTAAAAAAGGTGCCTTTTTCTCCCTTTCTTACAATAATTATATAAAACCTACACATTCCTTGACTGTATTAGTTCTTACACTGGTATTTTGAAACACATTGAACTCTGTGACTTTATTTGCATTAAATAATTGTGGATATTAGGTAATCATTGTTGCGATTTATATGTAATAATACAGAGTTGATAAGAGTGAGGAAATGTTCTAGAACACCTACTTCTGCTTCAGAAACTAATATCAAGTGCTTCCTAGCTCATCAAACTCCTAAGCATATCAGCACGTTACCTGATCTAGTATGCACGTACACGTACACACACCAATAAGCTTAAATCACAAGGTCTAACCCCCTAGCTTTAAATAATCATCATGATATGCATACAAATATTTTGCAAGTACTGGAAACAGTAATTCTGTATTTGTCTGCAACAAATTCTGCTTCCATCTCCTTTTAAGAGGAACTCATGCAAAGTGCGAGTGATTCTCACCAATTTCAGAAGTTAAGGTTTCTTCCTGAGACATCATGTTCTTTCCTCAGCACACTGCCCAGCTGCAACGCTTTGGAAGGGAGATGAAAAATCTGCAAATCTAGTGTCAGATATAATTCCTACATATTTGTAATTTCCACTTATATTGCAACCTTCATTAATGAGGCCTTAAAGAATGCTTCATTGTAAACAGTGGAAAGTTTACAGGTCCTGCTCTTCAGTCAATATAAGAACAGTGCATCTATTTCAGCTGTATGAAGATACGTGCATATATCCTTTATTTCACTTCATATACCAATGTATAATTTCATGATGTTAATTCTGTGCATACTGAAGAGAAAAAAAAAGGAACCGCCTCTCAAGTTCTCTTTCATTAAATCAAGCATTTTCCTTTCATGCTGTTTTCTGTACTCTAAGACTTTCAACCTGAGCGTGGTTTTAAATTATTATTATCATGCTAAAAAAAAATCCAAACAAACAAGATTAATAGAAACACAGACTGTCACTGATATGATAAGTGCCAATATAGTAAAATGGCTGCTCCATTATATTGTGCTACGGTGAGAATTTGATACATGCTGACCAACAGAACTGATTCACCTTTCATACGTCTAGTCAGAATTGTATGTAATTGTGAGTACATGAACCCATCTATTCCTCTTTATATGAAAAAATTTGTTGTGAACAATTTGCTATCATAGACTGGCACATTTATAATTGCATACATTATTAAATAATAGCTTATGTATAATTTTATTTGTTTTCAGAGTTACAATGTTCATGAGATAATCATAGCACATGATATATTATCATTAAACACATTTTTGCCACAAAAAGTTGAGAGCATTGGTAGAAAATCCTATGTCAAGTTATGTTAAAATATTTATCACCTATAATCATAATTTCATAAAACCAATGTACACTTTATGTAATAGTAAGTCAGCAAGTTCCTTCTTTTTGCAAATATCTTTTGCTCTATACTTACGTATGTTTACAGTAAAGAAGTGCATCAAAGGCTTTTCTGTGTGTGTTTTTGCAAAGCACAGAGAAAAATTTAGTTTACTCCTACGTTAACTGTAATTGTCAACACCACTAGACCCAAAAATGGGGAATTACAAGATCTTAATTTTAGCAAATAATTACCCTCACATTATTCTACCTAATGTTGAACATAACATTAATTGGTATTTACCTCCTAATGTTTACAGAACACAGACTGTATATTTCAAAGACATAATCCTTACCAACTATATACTGACTTTTGTTTCAGTGTCTATTATATAAATTAGGAGTCTGCTGAATTTTTATACTGAGGAACAAATGATGGTAACTTTCTTTAAATACATGCACAGTACCGTGCACTACAGAATGATGAAGTGCTATTTTTTTAATGGATGAATGAATCAATAGAAAAATAGATTTAATAAATCATTAACATTTTAAAGTCTAGATAAAAATGGGAAATCATGCATTTCAAGCAAATATTTTTTTTCCTTGTTTATTTTTTGATGAAATCTCTGAGAACTTAAGACATGCAGAACTGAGAACCAGCTCACTCTGAACAAAGAATAATGTTAAGACTGCACAAAAAGTTTTGATTGAGACTGTTTATATGCAAGACTGAAAAAAATTGCCATTCTTGGACTTCCCTTCAACATTAGATAGTGCTGTGCAAACCTCAGACAAATCCCTGTATTATGATTTCTAAGCTGTTAGGAAGTCTCTCAAAGGGCTAAGAAAGTGAAAACCTGAGCAACTGCCTCCCCAAAATTTATGATAAGAAATGTTTTGATTCCAGACAGCAGACTACAAAAGGGGAACAGATAACAGTTCATCCTTTCCTTAAGAGATTAATTTAGGGTATAAATTTAAAAATAATAATGACAATAAAATTAGATATAAGTTTAATTTTCTAATATTTAGAGTATGTGTCTATGTCTATCCACTTATGAAACAAATGAAAAGTGAATATTTACTTGCAATTAATTTAATGTTTTTTTTTCCTACCTCATCATTTGTCTGGACATTGCCAACGTAATCAAAAGAACTGTAAATTTTCAGAAGTGACTCTACTCCAGTGAGCTTGATTAATTATGCATTAGCCCATTTCTCTGAAGCATCTTTCACTAAATCTTTGGTGGGAAATGCACTTTATTAGGCATGAGCTTTGGTTATTTGTGTGCATATGCACAATGCTATTGGTCAATATGCAGAATGATTTAAACTTTGCCATGTTACAGAGATGTATTGCTCTTTAAAATAATTCTAGTATTTCAACAAACAACACTGATGGCTAGTTTTGCAAGTATTATTATCTTCACACTCAGTATGATCTCCTTAGCCTTACAGTTTTTGCTCAAACTTGCATTGACTTCCAATCTTACAAAAACAAACACAAGAGTAATCATGATCATTTGACTATTACACACATTGTTAGACATTTTCAGCAGGTACAGTTACTCACATACATATGAGTTATCAGAACAAGATATAAGATTTTAATGCTTAGCTGAATAAAAATATTTTCAGGGTAGAAAGAAATGATAAAATAAAAGTACAGGTTAGTAAGACCTGTAATAAACTTTACTCTGAAACAGGTCTAATTGGCTATTGATGTGAAGATGTTTGATTCAAGAGATACTATTAAACCTATGGCATATGATCATTGTAGTAGAAAAAGTTGAAATGGAAAAGAGAGAAAAATCAAATTACCCATGGCATTCTCTTCCCATATTCCATGGCAGAATTAGTCCATAGATTAGTAAATGGTAACACATGCAACAAAAAATATGCTGTATCACTTTATGTAAACATCTGCTTTCATCATGCAAAATGCCTACAAAACTGTGACAATATTTTTTTTTCTAGTAGCATAGTTTTACATTAGCTCAGTTACAGAAACTGTTAAACCAAAATTCATGATTTTGCAAGTAGAAGATACTCTAAAATTCTTGAAAGACTTCCAGCATAAATGTTTCAAAGCCCAACAAAGCTAATCGGTTTTCTAAGAACTAAACTACATAGGCTTATTCCTTGCTGTGGTTCCTTGTTCTTTTGATGATAGAAGAGAAAAGACCGGTTTTTGGAGGAGGTCCCATCAACATGGGAGCTTGGTTCTTGTGAGTAATTTTTATCTGGGGGAAAAAAGAAGAAAAACAGAGTTATCCCTTGAGCTGGTTCAACTCAAAGTATCTGAGATGCCTGAATTTTCTTTATGTGCAACTTCCAAACCTTCTTCATTTAATCAAAGACGAAAGAAAAATATCCATATTTTTTATGAATGCCCTCACATATGCAGTAAACCAATCTAATTGTAATCATTTTTTCCACAAATACTTTCAATTATACACATAATCAATATTAAAAATCATATGCAATAAAATATTTGCCAATATGCAATATTACTTTTTAAGTGTGGGATTTATTGCTTACTATTGAATATTTTACATATCTACAAGATGAATAAGAATCTAATCATGCTGTACTCTTTTAACACAGGACACTGCTTAATTTCAAAATAACCATTATGAAAGAAAGTCAAAAGTTAATACACAAAAAAGGTCAAAAAAGATGAACTAGCATTCTAATTTGTTAATTAATTGTTAATAGAAGAGACTCAAATATTGAAAAGCCTATTTAAAACACTTTGTAAGATTGCTCTAAAGCCACCCGTTTTGATTTCTTTGATATAAAACTACGAATCACCTTAAATGAGACAACCTTAAAGTAGATTATGTCTGCAATTTTCTCTAATTCAAGTCTAAATTAGAGAAGACATTTTATGAATGTATGCTATGCTCAAAGCTAATTGAAAGCAATTATCAAAGTGGCATTTTGTCTGTGACTTTAAGATACATTGTAAGATAATAAATGATTCTCATTATGTAATAAAAAGGTCACATCTTGCCTTTGGGCTAGTGACGCTAAGAGTTTTTCAAAAGCAATCCGAGACATTTTCTTTAGTGAACTACGACTAATACAAGAACCATCACTTATTAAATATCAGTTGTCACCTGCATAGTACCCACATCAGAGATGGGTATTTCTTTCAAAAAGAAACACCATCTCATTAAAAACTGGAAAAATATATCTCTTAAAGTGCATACCTGACATTTTCAAGGTAAAATAAATATCCTTCACTTGTCATTCACTAATAGTAATGAAACAAAAAAATGTATGTCATGTGAAAAGGCTCATTAAAATATAGATCAGGACATTTCTTGGGCTGGAAATTTACTTCACAATATAAGGAGACAGAAACAGAAAAATCTCAACACAACAAGTGGGTTAGTTTAACTCTATTAGCGCCTTTACTTTACTCCCCAAATGCTCATTTCCATGCCACCTTAGTTCATTAGTCTCAAATTTCATATGTGACCTCTTTTTGTCAACATTGTTCATTAGTATCAAATTCAGCATATGGGGTTTTTTTTTGGCAACCTAGATTAATTTCACATGAATAATAACTCTTGCTTTCAAAGACTGGCATCAACATATTTTCTCACAAGAAATTCTGCTTCAGGCACCACTTTGGAAGCCAAATCTGAGGCTGGAGTAAATTGGCGTTATTCCATTGATTTCACTTTATACCAGCTGATGATCTGGTCCTGGAAAATCGCCTCAAGGATTTTTGTAACTTTCACATGCTTCATAAGACATATTTTGGGGCTCAGGAACAGTGATGACATCAACCTGATTCTCAGGATCAATACATGAAGTAATCTGCAGCTGCCATGAGTGAATACTTCGAGTCATAATGGTTCAGCTTATTGCAAGGTTTGGCCATGATGTGGCAGTAGGGATGGCCTTAGAGTTTCCTTTCAGACATAAATCATAGTAATGCCATCTTAAAATGAATAAAAGAGCAAAGCTCAAAAGATGGCTTCAGTATGAAGAGGTGAGGTAATCCTGAGACCCCATACAGATTGCATGCTGGACTGGGGCTGCTGAGGATGAATGCAGTTACATATTGAGAAAATGTTTATCATTTGTAATGTTCTCTTTTGGATTAAGCCATCTGTTTCGGAGACCATGACCTCTTCAGTATGTTGTATCCTATCAGCTGAGATCAGCTAAGATGCCTGAACACGATTAACCACTCATGCGCATGAGGGTGGAGTCCTCTATGCATTTCTTCAAGGCATATTTTCAACGGTTTTAAACTGGCACAATTCCAGTAGTGTAAAATATACTTTACATTCTGAAAATACAAAAATAAAAGTGTAAACTTAAAGTATATTTTTCACTTATGTATGCTAGCGTATGTTAACACTGTCTTGGTGAACAATGATAACCATTGAATCCTTATTTTTCTGCTGGAAAAAAAAAAGTTTAAAAATGTTATCTTTGAGTGATAAAAAAAGATCAATATGTTTGTAATACATGCTGGACCATTGCACTACCTTGCCTGAAAGAGGCTAATTTTGTCTTTCTCAAGACTTTCAGGCACTGCATTACTGCCCTGGACTCTCACTTTTGCTTCTGTTTTCATACTGGCAGCACTGCCAGACCAGAGCTGGTGCTCGGAGTTTGGGTGACAAGTGGCAGCACACAATTCAAGATGGGAAGCAGCACTAAGGGTCTCAGGAAGAGAAATAGTGTTGTAGGTCAAAATAGGACTCAACACTGAAAGTGCTGTATGGGAGATTGAAATGGACAAAAAAAAAAAGAGAGAAAAATCTTTAATTACAAGCAATGGAGATTTAGTTTAGTTAAAAATAAAGAAATCGCTACTTATAGCTGTATACAGATCCCAAGTGCGTGCACATGGAGTGTCTAAAGACAAACTTTTACCATTCAGTTTCTGTCTCTCATTCAGCAAGCAACCTCATGTCCTTTTTAGTAGAAGCACAATTATAAAAGCTTTAAATATGACCCATTATTTTTTGTTTTTCTTCTTTCCTAGGTGAATCTGTGATTTACATACACACACAAGAGAAAACAAGACAGAAGAAGAGACAAAAATCCCAAAAGCTCAAAACCTAACCTAATGTACTTTTAGGAGCTGATGATACTCTGACAAACATTCTTGTACAAATTACTATGGAATTTTGGAAAATAATTTTTGAGATCACTTACTCAGTTTTATTGAAAAATATATAATAACTTACAGAAAATATGGAGGAGTTTTTAAACATTAATTATGGGAATGTCTGATGTGCTGCTGGTGAAAAAACCCTTCTATTTGGCATATTTGGCACAATTTTATTTCTAAATATAGGCAAAATAAGGAAATAACAAAATTCCATTTAAGAGGAAAGTAAATAGCCACATGGATTGTTAAGATATCATAGATTTTTGTGTTAAGCCCAGTACACAACATTATAGGCTAAACTCAAACTGTTGAAGCCAATGGCAAAACTCTCATTCACTAACTGAAGTCAAGATTTTATCCTATGAGTTAACGATCACAGAAATTTAAAGGACTGGCATATCTAGTAAATAGGTTTAGCAGAAAAATACTGCATTTGCAATTTTGAAATCACCTTTCCAGTATTAGAAAGAGTGTCCAATAATATATTTGTGGGAAGGAACTCAAGATCTAATTAAAAAAGAGCATAATTTTTAAAAGAAGAGATGGTAATTGCTCCATATTTGTGGAGAGCAAATTTTCTGACAAAGGAGAAGCCTGAATTTGTGATACTAAAGATATTTATAAATGCATAAAACAGACTTTTATTTGTTCCAGGAGCAGGTTGCAGTTTCAAAGTATGCCTTGAAGCCACATTAATATAATGCATCCAGTAAATGAAATGCAATGAGCATCAGTAATTTTAGTGTGATAACTGTATCTTTCAGGTCAATCAGTTTTGCCTTCATGTTCCTGTTTCTACAATATGTGCGGGTTACCCACATGTTCCTGACTTCACAGAATGTTTAAATGTTTACTATTAACACAGAATATGGTGCTATAAATACAGGTACTAACTATAATGCCAGATCACAATAGAAAACTGGAAACAGATATCATCAGCTCTGTTTATAATTTTTCAATTAATGTTAAAGTACAAAACCCTGTATTTTAAGGACAGAGGGAAAAAAATGACAGAAAAAACTTATCAAGTTGGATCTATCAGTTTATAGTCACTTTGTTCCATGCTGTCAGTAGGGTTTGGATGTTGGTAGTTTTGAGGATATGAGGTTTTTTTCCACAGTCTACATGCCCACATGCTGCTCCCCTTACAGGAAATAGAGGGATGTGACACCTCTATATCACAGGAGTACCAAATATTTTTATCTTCCCATAAGTGATCGAGAGTTGTACTGAGTATCACAATATAAATAAGACCTATAGAATGTAGGCAGTGCTAAACAAAATTAACTTGTGACTTGCATTATGTGGCATTTTGGTCAAAATCTCTTCAGATCTAGACCAGTTATTTTAAATATAGCGTTACGCAACACATCTTTTAAATAGATTTCTTAACAATATTATTGTGCAAAGTGCAATCAAATCTAATCAGTTTGGCATTAATTAAGCTCTAATAATATACTCTAGTCTCTCTCCTAAGTAGTGTGATCCGTTTCCCCTTCACACAGGTAGATTGGAAAACATTATGGTGTCATCATAATTTTTAAACATACTGAGAAAATGACAGAGCTGCAAAATTAAAATAAATGATTAATGGCATTTTTTTTTCATGTTTTGTACTAATAGGTATCACTGAGGTTTTAAATTAATAGAGCTGTCAAGCTCAGGGTTGTTACAGATCCAGTGCAGAACTAAAATGGAAATTATGTATTCCGCAGACACCTAAAGATGACACTTTGGAATATTTTAAATTTTAATTAGTAGGTGCAATTGTTTTTCCCTCCTCCTCCCTAAAACCACTGCAAATTAATTGGCAATTAGTCACAACTAATTCTTTTCTTAACAATCCAAACTGGAAAGAAAGGTGCATTACATGTTAGAGTATTTGTCTGGGGTGCAGAAAGCACACATGCAGTAAATTGCTTTGTCAATTACAAAAACTACTGTTGTGAAATTAAGAAAAAATATGCATAGGTAAACAAAACTAATTAATGTGCAGTGTACCTGTGAGCAGAAAAAGTAATGCCCAGCTGCAAAATAAAGTGTTAGAAACTCAATAAATCACTCTGGCCTTGAAATGGAATTGTATGCACGTTGTTGCTCAAAAGGGCAAAAAAAGCAGCATTTGAGTATAACACCAAAAACTTCTAGCGATTAACTTCCCTTTATGGGTTAACTAATTGTCTAATACTCCACTAAAAACAGCCACCATATCCAGGACCCAGTTTCTCTTCACTCTAAAGAAGAAGATACAAAAGTTTAATTTTTCCCATTATAAAAAACTGATAAGAAAATATTACTATATTCAGCAACATGGAAAGAAGATACTTTACAGACAGAGTCTAGAATACAGCTGCAGCTTCTTTGTGTGATTCATGGGGTGTTGGAGCCAATGGATCTACATTAAAGCAAATCTGTGACTCTCAGTTTTCTAATCCAGCCCTGGTGTATAGTAATTACGAGTAAAAGGGGTTTTTTTTTTTGTTGTTTTAGTCCTTGTTTGTCTGTGGATTTAACTACAAGGGTAGGACTTCAGTAGGACCTCTGTGCTCAGGATCATCACATCTCTAGGGACTAAAGGAAAGGCTAGAAAGGAACCATTCATTCATTCATACAAAACTTGTTTTTAAAGTACATTCAAATTGTAATATTTTGAAATATTATTTTTGAGTTTCATTACTAAATTGCTTACTACAAGTATTCCTATCAGTAAATAATTTTAAACATACTGTTTCAGATGTCTATGGAACTATATTTCCATCAGTCCATTAGGTGGGCTCTGACTATGGATTTTCATTTTCGTTTCTTCATTTAGGCAATATTCTTGCATCTTCTATAGACATTTCTGTCTTCTACTTTTAATCTAATGTTGCTAGCAGCTTGACACTCTTTCAGATATGATGCCAAGCAAGTCAGGAATAGATGAAAGAACTGAAATCGCAGTTATTTCTAATTAAGATGGAATATTCTTATGGATTTTTTTCAAAACAATGCTAATAATTTATGTAGCTAAATTGAAAGATTGCTTTTCTTAAAAAAAAATCCTGACGGCTAGAGCTAGATGTTTATTGGATTTACTTGAGAGTCTTTGAAGTTTCATTACTATTAATGACCTGTTTGGAGATCAGGTGAAACCATAGATATCTTTCATGTTGCTATATTTGTCTGGGAAAGCTCTGATAGAATTTCCTCTTCAGCTAATCAGATGAGATGTTTAACATAATATTAATATTATCATCTTTCCTTCTCCCAAAGACTCCTCTATAAAAAACAGTGAAGACAATACAATTTGATGCTCAGATTCTGCATCTTACTATAGCAGAACAGAGTGACTTTGTCAGACATTGCAGTCTGCATGTGTTCAACATGCTGAATAATTCTGGATGACAGACCTTTAGGCCAAACCACTCGCATTTTTAAGTCTGCACAGGACCTACGGAACACATTCCTGCTCTCATCTAGGGATGCTAGGTTCATGTACAATAGAAGATCATAAAAGATGTTAAAAGAAGCACATATAACAATTTCTAAAACTGATAGCAGGGATGAAAAATCACAGATCACAGCTTCTGGGGAATCACTGCATTGTCTATTGCATCCCATAGTATTTTCTCAGAGCACACACTGTCAATTTGGGGGAACATGATCTCTATATACATGAGAAGGGACAACTGTTAGCAGCTCGTGCTACTCATATAAAATGTTTTTCCAGTCAGAAAGGAAAAGTAGCAAAGATAAACTTGTTGATTCCTTCAACAGGAAATAAACTTCCAAGCCTGCACGTGCAGCCTGCATCCCATACATAACAGGGATTTCATGCAGAACAGAATAGCAGGAGAATTTTGATCAGGTTAAACTCAATTTCTTGAAAAATCATTTGCAAAATATTCTCATTTGTACAAAAATCTGAGGCAGAAACAGGACGACTTAGGAGCTTATCACTTGCACCTTGGGCCAGGGTTGATTCAATTGTACGAATTTCTTTCTCACGTAGTCTCTGTAATTTTTATAGGTCAGTCCATAAAACTACTGAACTTAGATGATATTGAAGTTCCTGAGATGATAATACCAAAATAAAATGTGTTATTTCAACTTTCTAAAAGACAGCTGGAGAAGGAGGGATAGTAGGTTTGTTTTGCAACAATAGCTTTCTGGCTGGAGCACCAAAGAACCAAAAACCTGAGACTCAGCTGCAGGGGTCTCTCCCCTAGAACTAGTGAGATGGTATATCCAAGCAGGCCAGTGCTGTGTGGAGACAGTAGCTTCTGTCGTTAAAGCCATGTAGCTAGTAAACTAATAAGCACCCTCCCTCAGCAACCTAATGTGGAACAAGAGGTAGCATGGGAATGTTCCCCCATGTCTCAGTGCATGATGTAGGAGTGCCAGTGAGCCTCAGTTCCTTGTAAGAGCTAGGGAAATAAATTTCCTAAGAGGGAAAATAAAAGTAAAACCAAAATCTCATATGTTTCCTAAGAAACTGAACTCATCAGTTTCTTTATCTGATCATTATATTTTTTGCCATTTAGAAACTGATCATTAATCATTTGCTTTCAGGTAAGTTTGGGAAAAAACTTCAATTTTACCTCTAAGGAAGACAAAATCTCATGATTCTTATATTGGTCTCCTCAGATTTTTTTTTCTGAAATTTGAGCTCTCGCAGGTTTAAATAATTGGGTACATAGTTGGCTACACAGAAGGAAAAAAACCAACAAAAAAGGTGTGTGTGTATATATATATATATATATATATATATATATATATATATATATGTATAACTGCATCCTCAGCTGCATCAAAAGGAGCATGGCCACAAGGTCAAAGGAGGTGCTTCTGCCCCTCTGCTCTCATGAGACCCCACCTGGAGTACTGCGTCCAGCTCTGGAGCCCCCAACATAAGAAGGATGTGGATCTGTTGGAGTGAGTCCAGTTGTTATTGTTTCAGGAGGAATTCCTAGCTATTTTGCAGAGAACTTCAAGGAAAACTGTAGTGTAGTTAGAATTAGTGGGAGAGGAGAGGTTGGAGCACACATGTTTTTTCCTTTGTAAGATGTAGAAAACAGCAGGGTAGATGTACAATAGTGCAAGTAGTGATTGCAATAAATACATTAAACTCCCCAGCAGAAAAACAATATTTCCAGAAAAATGAATAATATAACATAAGATAATAATTCTATATCTAAATTCATAGAGGTGCAGTAGTCTAGACAAATAGTTAATGTATTTTCTTCTCAGAGGAAATAAGTACATTCAACAATATAGTTTTCTATATTTCTGTTCTCTTAACAAAAGTATAGCAAAAAGGATAGGTTCAACAGAAAAGTATTATATGCCATTTCTATCCCCTTTAAAACCATACTTCAACTGGCCAGCAATAATTATCAGTAATAATTTACTGTTTCCTCAAGGCAGTAATTGAAATGTAAGAACTGTCTCTTTTTCCAGGTTTGTCCTCAATTGTGCAGGCAGCTTCTGCTAGCGTTGTAAACCAGACAACAGGGATTTTGCACAGAGCAAGCAATCAAGACAAAAAACCCCACATATTATTGCTAGCATCTTTCTGTAAGTTCCCTTCTGTAATCTGGCAACTGAAAAATCACGTCTTTTTCTTGAACAAAGTAACTGCTGCGTTCAGTACTGTTGCACTGCACTGAGCCATAGCTGTAGAATAGGTAAAAATAATGATCTCTCTTAACACCAAAAGGTATCCTGGAATAAATCTCACAAAATCTCCACTGTTTTGCCTTCACACAGTGTGTGTTCACATGGTTTGCCTATCATTGCAGTATCTGAACACTTAACCATAGAGAATTAGAGCTCAAGCACACTCCCCATTGTTCAGCTGTACACTATGGTGTATGTGGCAAATATGAACTATCACAACCCTTTTATTTCATCTTAACCCATACAGTATCAGCTGCCACACCTTTTAGAACCTTACTGAAGGTGCTCCCTTTTACTTTTTTTTTTTGTGTAGCCTTTAATCCAGTACCCTGATTTTGAGAATTACTCCCACCTGTAGTGGGATTTTTTCCTTGTCACATTGTTTTGTTATACTTACAAGCTGAAAGGTTACAGCAATTAAATTACTTAAAAAACATAGGTCTTCTTCAGGGAAACAACATTAGTAAAATTGTGTATTAAAACATGTTACTAAGACTATACTCAACAATAAATAGCTTAAATTTCTTCAACAACATCTCCAAATGCTCAGTTTGCTTATATAATTTACTGGAGAGATGAAAATTTCTTAGAGGCACACTTTTTTTGTGTTATCTTACTCAAAGAACCTCCTCTGAACAAGCTCTTTCCTATCCTATCCTGTCCTTTCCTATCCGAATTGCTGTTTACCTGCCCTCTCTTCGTATGTGTGGGCACAGAAACAAGAGACTAAACAATTTCCTTAATTTCTCCTTTAAACTGTAAGGATTTAAAAAATATAAGTTCTATTGTATAACTCAATTAGCACAGTCAAGACCTCAGCTTTCAATAAAATGTCCTTGATATGAACTCAAGGAAATGGAAAATCTTCCTAAATTTTTAAAGAATCATTTGTTACTTTATACGCTTTAGCATCAAAACTAACATTGACTCTTCCTCAGCAATAGAGACTATAAATCTGATACATCATCATAAATAAATGAACATATTGGGTAAAGGGATGCTGAGACTGCACCCTTTGAGTCTTTTCCAAACTTTTGAAATAAATGTCTTTTTATTTCATCCTAACCTGAGGGAAAAAAACCAGCATGATAAATTGAAAAGGCAGTGGGTGTTGAACTATATAACAACAGTATGTGAAGATGTTACTTAAGTAAATTGAGTTAATGCTGATGACAACAGTTGTCTTTTAAACAGAAAGATTCTGTTTCTATCATTGAAGAAGTGAAAGTAAATGTATCAGTTAATATTTCTGACTATTGTAATTTTTGTTATTCATTTAAAAAGTTCCTAATTTTTTTTGTTCAGCTCTCTTCCCAGAGTATCCCAGTATCCCCAGTATCCTTACCGTGCAAGGGGTTTGCATCCAAGGTTCCCCATCTATCTGCATAGGCAGAGACTTGCTGGTCCTAAAGTGATATATTTCATAGTATAAGTAAAAGTGACTAGACAAAACTGATAAATGTATTTATTAAGGAGATGTATTTATTTATGGTGGCACATACATGTAAGCCTGATTTACCCCTAAGCTTCTATGTAATATGCTTACAAAAGCAACCTAGTCACTTAGTAGGCTTAGTTTGATTTTCAACACATAAAGCAAAAACACTGCAAACAGTCACACATTTTGCTAGTTAAATGCAACTCTCCTATGGGAGAATAGTTTGCAATTTGTGAAACAGAGACTGAATTATTCAAGAACTTCAGGAATAAACCTTATTAACTGAAAAGACAAAGGAATCTGCTTTTTTTTTTAATATACAATTTAGACTGACTACTATAAAGGAAATAAGAAATAAATTTTAGCTTTATCATTACCATTTATTAGAACCATAAAAGATGCTTTTATGCTTCTGTCTAACTCCAGGTTAGACAGAGCACTCACATAACATGACAGTTGTACTATATTCAGAGACTTTAACATACCATGTTAAAAATTTAAATTGTTAGCAAAGGGGTACTGATTTCATCAAAAAGCTATACCCAGTGTTCCCTCTCTAGTTTTGCATACCACATTAAGAAAAGTATAGACAAATGAGAAAATAAAAAGAAAAGGATGATCTTTGTGCATCTTTTCCAACTCTATTTTTCTGTATTATAAGTTCGCATATATAATTGTTAGAAATAACATGGAGTAGATAAATCTAATAATGGAAAAACGAGTCAACTGAGCACTCATGTTGGTCAATGAGAATTCTGGCTTGACATTATTTGAAAATGACTAACAGTTTGTGGGATCATCCACTGTCATCTATGGCCATAAGCGGAGGAAGGGAAGAATGTTCAATGAGCTCTCACTTTATAGGTTTGGAAGGGTTCTGAATCTTTTGCAGTTGTGATCCTGCTGATGTGGGATTCTAAAAATATCTCTTTGTATCCAGAGAAGGTTGGAATGCATCTGTGATCTTATTTCTCTTCCTCATCCACATGAAAGTACTTTCGAAGTCAACATCACCCAGTCCTTGAGGAGTCTCAAAAATACGCCAGGTACTTTGGCAAATCCTACTTATTTTCTTAAAGTTTTTATTAGTCTTCTTCTAGTTTATGCTCATTTTAGGCTTTTGGGGCTTATAATTGTATAGCTTATGATTTTATTAATATTTTGGAAAATTCTTCCTGTGAAACTTCACTGAGGAAAAGCTGACCATCTCTCTCTTTTCTAGTCCTTATCTATTTCAAAAGTTAAAATATTTTTTTTCCTCTTTGAGTCCTAATCCAAGTTTCCTCTATTGTTAATGTTCTGGTCACTTTTAGCATAGTAAATGATGAAACACAACTAAATTAGTGTGCTCCACCATTAGCGGCTTACACATACCAACACATGTATTAATGGTGACTTGTCAGTGTTCAGTAAATAACAAATAAATTAAAAACAAAGCACTTTGATTTCTACAGATCAAAAAATGCTTTACAAATACTAATTAAATGCTACTCTTCCCTCATGAGGTATGCATTATAAATGGGTTAAAAAGTGTCAAAGTAACGCTAAATGACTTTATGCTCAAAATTGCATAGAGTGTACGTCAACAATAAAATGCAAGATGTTCATGCCTTACTCCTTCTGCTCCAACTGCTTGACAATATTTCTTCATAGGATGAAATGACAGTTGAATACAACATGTGAAGACTCAATGTAAACATACTTTTTCTAGTTTTTTGACACATTTAAATAAGGGAAGATGTATAGGCATAGAATATGGATCAAATAGATGTATTTCATATTAAAAAATGATACTTTCACAAGAAATAAGTATAGTAATTATGACTATTAAACTACCAAAGAAAGTGAACTGATAATATATAAAACTTTACTGTTTCACTACAATAGTGCAGTGCAAGTTAAAGCTGCCGATACCTGATGACGACAGATGAACACTGGGCAAGTCGTCTTCCAGCACTTTTCAGACCTGTGTATATCTGTCCCATTTCCATGGCTCCTTCCAGACCAACCACTTCCATAAGCTGGTCACTTAGATCTGCAAAAGTTGAAAAAAACATATTTTTATCTAGACAGCATTTTGACAGTGATCTTGAGTAGCAAGAATTGTCAGAAGATCAGCTGATAATAAAAGATGTGCAGAATAGAACCGGCAAAAATGATTCCTGAGAAGTGATTGCAGCTTTAAGGCTGGACATATCTGGACCTGTTGTTATACCATTCTAAAATATCCTGACCAAAATCATTCTGAAATACAATAATAATCTCAATGGTTTATTTTAATACATACATAAGGAACAAATAATCTTACTATATGAGAAAATAGGAGAGACTCCTTCATTTAGGTTACCTGACACTCATAGAATGAGAGTTTGTGGTTTAGAAATTTATGCTGACTATTGTTTCAACAGATATGCAAAATCTGGTAAAGGAAAAGTCAGTGCTTCTGATCCTACTGGGTGCTCTTCTATACAACTCTTTCCAGATTACGTGTGTAACTCGAATTCAGCCTTTGTGTGCATGCATTATTATAGTCTTTAATTACGAGACCATATATTATTTTTTTGCACAGGATCTTTGTCTCAATTAGTGCACAGATTCAGTGCAAAAAGGGTAGAAAAAAAACCCCTATATCAGCAACTATTCATCTAGCTTTCCTGAACTTTGTAGTCCTTGTTTGTGCTCTGTTATATATTTTTGTTTCATACTGCTTTTTGATTACATAGCATTTTGGCATTAAATGTCAAAAATATTTAAATAAATAATGTCTCTGGCAAAATAAATATTTGTTTGCTTGATTTCAAGGGGCAAGGACAAATTCTGTCTAGAATTTCAGACACAGAGATACAACCAGAAACCTAAACAGTAATATAGCAGTCTAGTCTGAGGAGCAACCAATAAGGTAATGAAATATTATCCAGAATCAGCTAGGGTCTTTTGTAAGAAATGTTTTATATGCTCCTGTTTAAATACGTGTTGCCAGGACCTGATGGACAAGAAAAAGAAACATTTTTTTTTTAAATCTGTATATTATGTGTGTTTTATAGATTGGCTGTTAATATCCATGTTTCCAAAAGGTATGCTATCCAGTGAAGCACAGCAATGAGCTAAAATGTTAGAGTCTATCATCACATTGAAAAAAACAAAGAAAGGAGAGCACATTACTCTTTGTATATTTTAAACCCGTCAACCTTTAATGAAGGTAGAATTTCATGCTAATTATCATATCTACGAGACTAGTCCAAAGTTTCAAAGGGAGTCTTTTCTGTTCACTTCTTTGGGTTTTGAATGAAGGTAATTAACTGAAAGAAGTACTGTGATAGGTGGGCGAAAAAAAGGTATTAAAAGCAAATAGGATTTATGGTCTGGATTATTCTGCTTCCAACCAGAAAATGTGATACTGTCCTTCATTTTTCTTCTTATACTTTCTTAATATTGTTTGCTATTTTCATTTTCTCATCACAGTGAAATCAGTTCCACATAATATATATGAAGCAAAAATAAACTTTATACTTTCCTATTAAGAAAAAAACAATATGATTGACAAAAGATTAAAATACACAATACAATTCATTTTAACTATACATTTTCATAGTTTGCATCCCTGTAACACATGTAAACTCAATTTTATATGTCTGGCTTTCTGCTGAACTGTTTTTCTCTTAAAAAGTTTTCCTTAAGTTACTCACTTTTAAACTTAACTCAGATTTAAACAAATTCTGCTTTTCTTGATAGCCACAGGGATTTAAATGGGAAAGCCCCACTCATTTGCAAAAGCTATTATATTATAAAAGCACAAGAACTTTATAGATGTACTAAATCATTTAAATGTTTCCAGCCAAAGAAAACATCAAATTCCTATTCACTGGGTTATTAGAAAATTATTATTTTTAAAATGGGATAATAATTAAGAACAGATTTTTATTACTGACAGCTCAGGCAACATATGCAAGATTCAGAATAGTGACATTTGCAGTGATATAAATTTGATGCATCATTTTTCAATAGCTGTGAGATTAGTGCCAGTGACAGTAGGTAACTAAGGGCCAAATACTGTCCTTTGATCTATAATACATATCTCAAAAAATGTGGTATATTAAACATTGGAAAATGGAACTGAACAATACTCTTATCTACCAAAAAAGCGAAGCCTTTTCAAAAGCTTCACATTTACAGTGGCACATTCCCAAAGTGGGGTTACTTTAGGCCAAATATGAATATTTTTAGAATGAAGCTTAAATTAGACATGATCTTCATTCAGAAGCAGTAAAAACTAAAGCAAATTTAACATGCAGTTATTGACTTAGGGTTAGTTCGTGCTCCTGCACTTGCTAATATATTCGACCTGATGCTTTTGCATAGTCATATCCATTTCAGCAAATCCTTGAGATATATTGACTTTGACAAGAACTCAGAGTGAGCAAAAGTGGAAAAGGGAGTGTGTATATTTTAGTCCCATTCTTCAAAGATTTTACATGGCTACAGGTAGGCTGTTTGAATATAAAGGGTCAAGACATCAATGAACGGATTACATTTGTTCTTAGAAGGTCCCCACTGAAGACTCTGAAAGAGACTAAGCTCTATTAAAAGAGATCAAGTCTTCTATTATATTGAAAGTTAGGAAAGGGGAAGTCATTTTTCCTTCTGCTGGAAAGTTATCACTGATTTCTCAGAAAGATCTGTGCTGCCCTCTGTACTGCTCAACATATACCCCTAAATAAACTGGAAATAGAAGTAGATAGTGAGCTACTGAGGATTCAGCGAAGTAAAAATAAAAAAATGTTAGGAATTTTACAGTACTGAGTAATGGGATATACAAAGGAAGAAAATTCAATACTTAATGCCCACAAGGGGAAACAGAGGTAACTACATATAACAGAACTAAGTACAGATAAGTAGACTGTTACATGCATCTATATTACATCTGAAAATAAATATGGGGGGTGTTTATCTGTGGTGTGTGTATGTCCATATATGTACATGCATATTTATTTTGCTGGGCTACAAGTAATACTGTCATGCAGGAATTAAGATCACAGAGTTACTGTGGCTACTTCTATGAAAATATCAGCTCAATGGTCAATATTGATCAAATATCATCAAATATTATGATTGGTACACCCACACAGTATGGAGTTTGTAGCTCCGGTTCACTCAGCAATGCACAGGAAGCTATAAAATAACTGGAAATGACAGAGCAACAAACATGGTAACAAATATGGAACAGCTTATCTACGAAAATAAATTAGACTAGGACCCTTTGGGAAATAAAGAGAAGAATAGAGGAAAGATGAGAAAATAATGAGTGTCATCGAGTAGGTGAAGACAGTTCTGTAATTAAGTCTTTATCAAAATGCAAGAACTAAGGAGTTCCATAGCATTTCTAGAACAAGCAGGAAATCCTTTTTACATAGTACTTTGTTATACCATGATGCCGTACTAGAAATGAATGCCATACTTTGAAATTCGCTAAATCACAGATTGGTATGTATTTGGTAGGGTGTCTTGATGGAAGAATAACTGTAAGTTTGCTCTTTTATGTTTTATTTCTAATCATGCAATACAGATTGGTGTTAGAGGTCAGATACTGAGCTACACAAATTTGTGGGCTGACCTAATATCACTGTTTGTATTGTCTTCTTATACATCTTATAAATACCAGAATAATGAATGCTGCTGTTCACTAAACACCATTCATCACTTAAAACAGCTTATCATGTGGACTTTTCCATGACATGTATCCCAATGTGTTTGAGACCTAATTCAGAAAGTCACTTCTTCTCCATACTCAAATTATATTCTAAAGTTACACACTTGTGTGTGCATCTGTGTGTGTCTCTACCAACTACAGAGCAAAAACTGTATCTCTTTTTAGGCATGTTTTATTTCTTCTGTGTTCTACAGATTTCATTCTAAAGATAAAATAATCAATTGGTGGCTGTAGTGATAAAATTCTCCAATGCATGCTTCATCTATTATAACCAATTTTCAGGAGATTTAGGTTTAGGAAACTGAAGATTTAAAAAAAAAGAATTTAGCAGCTAACAGCGAACAACAGCAACTACCAAATACTGAGCAGCTTTTCAATATAGCAAGGTCATTTCGTTGCCTAAATGAGAGGTGAAGTCTCATAGGTAAGTTATCATGGAGAGCATCTCAGTTTTACTGCATTAGGAAAGTGTTTTCTGAATGGTGCCTTGGGGTTCTTGAGTCCGTTTGTTCTACTTTGAGCTCTGTGAAAGGGCTGAAGGCTCTCGCTTGTTTTCTATGTGAATGAGCCATTAGAGTGTGTGGGAATGTTTTCATAGCACCATGCCTCTCCTGCCCTCTTCCACAAACCAAAGTACTTCACGTGTCTCCTCATATTAGTCCCATCAGTAAACAAAGGCATCTCTCTCGGGGGGGAGCGCTGCTGTCAGCAGATGGTGACTAACATGCAGAGGGGCATCTGACCCCTTGCACTCATTCCTGATGGAGAGATAAAGTCACTAGGGAGATACTGCCCGTTTCTTCCCATCAGGCAGCAGGAGAAAGAGAAGTCCAAACAGAAACTTGCACAAGTGGCAGACAAAACACTGCCCTTTACAGCACTTCCCCAAGGCATAAGGAAACACACCTGGAGACTTTAAAGCTTTGCAGTGAGGAGTTTACGTTATCCATTAGCTTGGCATTAGCTGAACACTTCAATATTCAAAGTGAACACACAAGAGAAAACCACATTTGGAATTCATCTATGAAGATAAAGCAAGGAAAGCAAAATGGGGTAGGGGGTGGGAAGAAGCAGAGTGTGATTAGAAATACTGATTTACATAGAGAACTTTCCCTCTGTAATGGAACTGGTTTTGATATCCAATTTATCTTTGCAATATATAAACATTGCTGTCCTGGCAAGAGATTGAATGACCCTATTATAACTTGGGGTTACTGCACTCACTCAGGCATATTTGCATAAAAACACTGCTGGTCAGTGGTAAATCTGTCTCTGGCAGCAGTTTGTCTTTGAAGAGAAGGGGCTCCATGACTTACTAAATGTAATCAAACTCTAGTAATCATCATGCTGGAAATTTTTTTATTCCAGTTAAAATACTGGATAAGAATTTGAAAACTGGTATTATGCCAGATGACCCTTGAAAAACTCCTGAGCTTAACACTCTGCACCACATGAATGCTTCAGTATCTTCCTAGAACACGGCATGTATTAAATCTACAGTTACCCATTATGCAGGAATGTGGGGTTGTTTCCATATGCAGGGATAGGGACTGCTGTTGTATAAAAAGCTAAAAATGTGTTCAATGTCACAGTATTCTCCTGATTTCAAATGAATGGCTTTTTCTAAATTCCTGGTTACAGGAAATCAGTAAAGCAAGAGCAATCTGAACATCCTGTTTTTTGTTATGCTTTGCTTTAGAGAAGCTACCTAAAGTAACATATGCCTCAACGTTTGTAATTGTTTATATCTGAGTTGTACCTGGAGGTCCAGATGATGTCAAGGCTCTGCTTTGTTACTGATTCACAGACATATAACAAAAGACAGGTCTTGTCTTCAAGAATTTGTAACATAGACAAATAAAACAGAAAAAGTATTGGGGAAAAATAATATTATTATGTCCATTTTACAAAGTGAAAATTATACTGAGACAAATCTAGGTCCTGCAAAAGGTTTGTTCTCATAGTCAGCTGGATATATTGTGTGTAGACCCACAAGGGTCATAATATTATTTCTACCACCTAACGTTAAGCACATGAGTTTGCAAAACTGACCTGGCCAAGATTACACATGAAGTTTGTGGCAGAGACAGGAAATAAATCAACAACTTCTGAATTTCAGCCCTCTGCTTTTAAAAGTCTGTTTTCCCTCTTAACATTGACTTTGAGGGTATATATCTAATTCTACATCTATAGTATTTGACCCAGTTTTGTGTATTTTGCATTGCTGAGTTTGCTTGTAAACATTAAAAATCTCAGGAGGCTCCATACATCTATTTCATGCCAGTATTGATTCTCAAGTCTTTACTCTTGTCTTCATATTTTTTTTTTCCTGTTTTTAAAACCAAACAAAACAAAACAAGCTAAGCCTGCCTCTCTGTGCGAAGAAAGAATGATATATCACTGCTGTAATTTTCATTATGGTGAGATACTCAGATACAGTGGTAATAAGTTAAGCTGATATTTTATATATATAAACATACACAAAAATGCATACGCCTTTTACACCTACGCGGACATACACACGTATGATATATACCTGTATTTATGCATATGTGAGAAATCTAGTACATCTTTGCTCTATCATCTAAACTGATGATGCACTAAATAGCTTTAATGGGGTAAAAAATGCAAGGATGCTATTTTTGACGCTTAAAATGAATGCAATCAATAAAATCCTGTGTCTGCCAAATTCAGTGGCAAAACTCCGACTTCAGCGGGGCCCAGATTTCACCCAGTATCTTGTGTCTTGCATCAGTCTAGCACAAAGACTCTGATGGAATCATTTAACAGATATAGCTCAGCTTACTACTGTGTAATGGATTTTTTTGTGTGTGTACATAATAATCTCCTGACTCTCATTAATCATTCAATGACAAGTTTCCCAAAAAAATAGGAGGGCAAACAAGGAAGAATCAGTCCTTATAATTAAATATTTCATGAAAGTTTTAAATGTGCACAGAAGGGCTTTGTAAAACTTTTCCTTAAGTGAACTTTTTTTTTCCCCAGCTTACCAGGGGGAAGGAGAGGAGAGTTCTTAATAGAAACTTTTTTTGATTAATTGTAAAAGAATTTAAAAAAACAAAACAAAACAAAACCAAACCCACCCCAGAGCATTCAAATTAAATCACTTCCACCCAAAAACTACTCCCAAATACCCATGTTCAGATGCTCAAGATTTGAAACAAGAGGTTTCATCTTCCAGTTTGGAAGATCATTATGGATAAGTCTTTTATGGTAAAGCTTGGCAGATAAAAACGCATTCTTTTTTTTTAATAGATTTATTCTTTTAATAGTTTGAGGTACAATTGCATTGAACATGCTGCTGCACCCAAAAGCCCCCTATTATTTTAATCTGTATTCTTGTAAAAGTTATTTGTTCAAAAGGATTTCACTGTGTTACTCTTATACCCCCTTCATCCAACAGAACAAAAGCTGTTCTATGAAAGGAGTCTAAACTTGGACAAACCGTAAAAAAAAAAAAAAAAAAAGCAAAGTTCCTCTCTGTTTTTATCAAATTTGATTGCTGCAGCTGTTCCCAGTTTCTGTATTTTAAAAATAGCCTTATTCAGTGCCTTGTTGGCTAAAGGCCAGAGTACCATTAGAACATGCTGTACGGAAAACCTCTATTCAGTTACAGATACAGAAATATATTTAAGATCAGTGGGGGTCATCTGCAGCAAACACTTGTATGGGAGAAAATGGAATTTTAATGTGCTTGGACTGCTCACCACTTTTAACAGATATTTAAGAACTTCAAACCGGATATCTATCTATTTGTATTGGTACTATCATATTACTGAGCATCAGGTACAATACAATATGAGCAAGTCAAGATCATTTCAACTAACAAAAATAGATCTAATTCTCAAATTACTCCTTAGTAGTTCTGGCATTCACTTTAAATGGCTCCTAGTAATATTGGATATTTGATTAGCCTATAAAAATGCCACAGCCTAAAAAAGAAAAATACAGTAATATTGATGGAAATGTAGAAATCTGATCAATGAAAATCAGCTTTGATTTGCACATTTCTAAGAGGACTAGTATTAAGAGGGGATAAATGTTCCCTTTCTGCAGGGCAGCAAACTCTAATAATGGCATTATCCCTATATTTATCCACCAAAGAGTTTTTTAGTTATCTGCCAGAAAGAAACCTTCATTCCATTTACATGAGTATTAAAACTCCTTTTGATTAAAATGGTAGCGATTTTGGTCCAGCAGCTCAGAAACTCCCCCAGAAATGATCCTCATTCCTCTTTCACTTTATGAGAACAAATTCCATTTGCTTTCTCTACTATGCTAGTATTCTATGGTGTTCGGAGTACGCAGAATGGATACTGGTTTGAACAACAGAAATTTTTTTGTTATTAACCAAGAATCTAACCCCAGGAAAGTATTCTTAAAATCAGTAAGATGTATCATACATCACTTTTAGCAATTTCTGACGGTCTAGAATGCCAGCATTAAAGTATTTATGTTATGTAAAGTTATGTATTTCTACCGCAGCTGAGGGAGGAGTCTTCAGCATGGTAGAGATATTAAAGTTTGTTATTTGGATAGGTACTAGCAGGAAAGAAAACACAGCAGTGATAGCATCAGTACAGTCTATATGAGCTTGCTGAGACTTCAAGTTCTAGTGGCCTCCTAAGCTTCTGTGCCCTCACTCTCTCAGTACCTGGGTTAATTAAACAAATGCCACAATCACACTTTGGATTGCAGTTTCAATTACAAACATTGTCCACACCTTCTCTTCGCACAGAAGAAGTATCAGGCAATTGAATGAAGTAAAATTCAGTGAAGTCTGTGGCAGGTATTCATATCATCTAAGTAAATCAGACAATCTTCCTAAACTTCCTGCAGTCAGTGATAGTAAAGCAGCTTTGATTTAGTTTCCCATCAAACTAAATGTGTTTGGTGTTGTCTGAGGTGGCCTAGGATTTTCAGGACATTCATAAAGGGCTGACAAGTCTGACAGAGGAGCAAATGAAGAAGCAGATGAAAGGATGGAACTTATATGTAGGTTGCCTAGAGAGGTGGTAGATGCCCCATTCCTCGAAACATTCAAAGCCAGATTGCACAGGGCTCTGAGCAACTTGATCTAGTTGGAGATGGTGGTGGTGGATAAGAATCATAGAATCATAGAATGGTTAGGGTTGGAAGGGACCTTCAAAGGTCATCTAGTCCAACCCCCCTGGCAAGGAGCAGGGACATCCCCAACTAGATCAGGTTGCTCAGAGCCTTATCAGAGAAGCTCAACAATGTGGCAATGTGCACTTGCAGAGCTGGCAATGCGCCCTTGTGGCCCAGAAGGCCAACTGCATCCTGGGCTGCATCAAGAGAAGCGTAGCCAGCAGGTCGAGGGAGGTGATTCTCCCCCTCTACTCTGCCCTGGTGAGACCCCACCTGGAGTACATCCAGCTTTGGAGCCCCCAACACAAGAAGGACATGGACCAGTTGGAGAGGGTTCAGAGGAGGGCCACGAAGATGATCAGAGGGCTGGAGCACCTCTCCTATGAGGACAGGCTGAGAGAGTTGGGGCTGTTCAGCCTGGAGAAGAGGAGGCTCCAGGGAGAACTTACAGTGCCCTTCCAATAGCTAAAGGGGGCTTACAAGAAAGATGGGGAGAAACTGCTCAGTAGGGCCTGTTGTGATAGGACGAGGGGTAATGGTTTTAAGATAGAGGGAGGTAGATTTAGATTAGATATCAGGAATTTTTTTTTTTTACAATGATGGTGGTACAACACTGGAACAAGTTGCCCAGAGAGGTGGTGGATGCCCCATCCCTGGAAACATTCAAGGCCAGGTTGGATGAGGCTCTGAGCAATCTGATGTAGTTGGGGATATCCCTACTCCTTGCAGGGGGGTTGGACTAGATGATCCTTGAAGGTCCCTTCCAACCCTAACCATTCTATGATTCTAAGTTGCCCAGAGAGGTGGTTGGTGCCCCATCCCTGGAAACATTCAAGGTCAGGTTGGATGAGGCTCTGAGCAACCTGTCCCTTCCAAACCTAACTATTCTATGATTCTATGTGCTACTTGCACAATATATGCCATATGTTGTTTGGCAATACTTGTAGGGAGAGTTAATATCCTTAATAATGCCAACTGATACAGAAGGAAAAGACACCTTTCAGGTTGACAAGTCCTGTCTCCAGTCCAAAACAGAAGGAGTAAACCTCAAATTGAATTTGAATTTGGTACAACTAGTCTGGGTTTGGTTTCATTAATGTAATCAATTACACACTAGAAAGTAAGGGTAGGAGGGTTGAAATTAATCTGGAAGGACAGAAGATTGTTCATGAATATTCTGGAATTTTCATGTTCCAGGTTACTTTCAACAAATGGCTCTGAGACAAATATTTGAAGGACCTTAATTTTGGTCTCTGCCCAACAAATCATTTAAGCGTGGATATTCCATGATATCAAACAGACTACATGCATGTTTCAAGCATGACTGTTAAGTGCTCTGTTTAGTCAGGCCTATCTCTATGGTAACTATGGTATGTGATTTCAGAATACTAATTATAAAGCAATATAAATAAGGTTGTGTACAACAAACAGGTTTGCATGTAAATATATGAGGCATCTGAAAATTCAGCCTTACATGTATAATAAAATGTGCAATTGATTTTGAAAAATATTTTTTTTGTCATTGTAATTCATGCATGGTGATAGTAGCTGATATTTTATTTTCCATAACACGACTTTGCACTAGGATCAGCAGCACAAGGGGATTGGAATATACTAAGGGAATTAAAGAAAGCAGAAGATGCAGGTGCACTAATAAATGGGTGGTCTTTGGATTACACTATTTATGTGTGCTAAGCCAAGCTAAACAGAAACCTAAATGTCACACACAAGAAGTGGTACAACAAGAACATCTGTGTTGGGGGACTGAACTGGCATGGCTAACACCTCCAGTGCCAGGTGCAAAAAGAAATTTCAGTATAGCTTGAGTAATTTTGACTGCTAGCATCTGTATAGATCAGATTATCTCTCCTTTTCCCTCCATATTCCACTAGAGTATTTGTATTATACATCTGGCTTTAGATTCTAGCATAGCAAAAGACAAGTTGTAATCTTTCCATTCCAGGATCTTAGCCTTTTTTTTTTTTTTTTTTTTTGCATTTGGGTCTCATTTTTCACAGAACCATAAGGCCAGAGTTACTAGTGTTTTCCAAATGCATGGTTACGGAAAATGAGCATTTTGCCTGGGAAAGAAAGAAACGTTAAATGAAGAATTGTACCCTTGATCTATTTAAAGCTGATCAAAATGCCTGTAGAGAAAGCAGTTCCTCTCCAAGATATTAAAGTTAGACTAAAACTTCACATTTCTCTGAGAACATCCACTCTTCTGAGAAATTCTAGATTTTCATGTAAAGTAACTTTTAAAAATCAACCTTCAAAATAAAATGAAAATTTTCATTTCAAGTGACATTCTTGATTAATAGAAATATTGATAATATTTGGTAGGAGATTTAGAATACTTAAAAGAATAAGACAGCTGGGTGAAATGATTCCTAGGAGATGCAAAACCTGTCACTTGTGATGTACTCATTGAAATCCAATCCTAATAATCTTTGAAAAACGTGAAATTCCTACAGGGTCCACTGAGACCATAACTTACTTCTGTATTAAATGGCTCAGGCTCAATTTTTTATTTCTTAATTAGGCAAAGATTTCAGGAATCAAAAACTACCAGCAATCATGTTAGTTCAGGTGGAAGTAAATGGCCTGATGACCATTACTATGATATCAATAAAAGCTGAAGCTGTTCCCAAGAAGGGATTGAGACAAGAAGGAAAAGAAAGAAAAAAGAAACATGGGAATATAAAAATAGCATTTGTATTCTTGGATAAGTAGATTTGTTGGTGCACTGTTAACATGTCTGAGCCACAGGTCTCCTCGTTTTATTTGTTCAGCACTTTTTACAAGACATACATTTCTATTCAAGACGGGAACAAAATGTTGTCCATAGTGCAAATGGACATATTGCACTTTGAAGAAATTTCTTGAAAAATATTTCTGGAAAACTATTTATTTCTATAGAGAATTTCAAATCACCTCCTTCCATCCCCAGCCACTGATTAAACCTCTTTAATACGTCTAATAAATAATCTAAAAAAGGAAAGGACAAATTATTTTAAGTCTACGCTTCTCTAGGAACTGGGAGTTTGTTTCACCACATTGTAAATTATCTTTGCTAACTTCTAATAAGGTGTGACAAAAATGCAATAAGTACAAATAAATCCACAGGGAAGGGACTCAAAAAAAACCCCCAACATTACAAAAGCTTGATTTCAGAAAAAAAAAATTGCTATAACAAATCTGCAATCCCTAGTTACTCATCTTTTCTTGTTACTTCACTTCTAATGCCAAATTCCTTCATTATTTTTTGACCTGATATGAAACACCATCTGGCAAAAGCATGTTGCAATTATACATAAATGAAATAATTGGATGGTTGCTTTAAAATATATTTCATAAATAAGTATTATTATACATTAGCAAAACACATTTCATTCAATTTCTGAGCTAACTATTGTGGAGCTATGACTTTTTGTGCAACTAGAGGACCTGGGATTCCCAGTCTTGCATCTAGTGCTAGGCAGTCGTGAGCCTGACGAGCTTCTTCAGTTATACAGTATCGGATGCATATGTCCATATCTTTAATTTGTATTTATTGTATGCATTATTGTTGCTGCGACTGTTAGACAAGGGTAGCACCACAGAGTTGTCAGAATCACTGCTCTGTGATCAGAGCGATCACAGCCTAAGGCTTCTGGAATCTGCAGCAACAGATTACAAACCATATGGCTGACGTGGTTATCTCATAATAGGCCAAATGGCTGTGGTTATTCAGGAGCCATTTTAAAAGTGAATCAGGTGTCCCTGTCATGAGATATCTCAATCACACTTCAAAACATCTTTATAATAAGTTTGGCCAGCCAATTACTTTCAATCTACTACCACAAAGCTGTCAAGGTCTGAGGAGATCATCCTATGGCTGGAGTTCTATGGATGGACTTTTGTGTCTGCACAGTCTTATTTGCTAGTCTGGGGGATCTTCTGTGGTGTACACACCTCCCTAGGCACACATCACAGGAGGAATCAGGCCAGAAGAGACAAAGAAATCATTGATTAATTGGATACATGTTACAATGCTGCTCCTTGAGAAGTTATGACAAGCATGGAGTAGTAGTGCAAAAGGAAATATTTGCTAGTGATGAAAAGCAGTATACAAAACAGCAGTTGGTCATGAGTAAACATTTTGCAACTATGAACACCCAGCTGCTTTGGCTGACTAAAATGAAACGGAACAATGCTTCAGGGGTTGTGAAAGAAGATCTCGCAACTGATGGATTATATGAAAAAAAAAACAAAACAAACAATCCAACGACTTCCTTATAAAGCATGAATACTTATAGTCCTCTTTTCATCCTTTTATAATATACCTAATTTTTTTGAGTCAAGAATCCTAGGTAAGTGTGCCATGCACTAAATGAAAACCTGTTCACAGCTGTTGAAACCAGTTTATTCTGTATGCCTGTGTTTGTATTTCATTAAATATTCATTTATTGATATTAGACTTATGAAAAATTTAGTATAATTTTGATCCTCCCCTATATGAATAGGAGAAATTAAAGGAAAAGAGAGGTAATCCAGGTTTATAGGTATGTGTGACACAGCTTGTGATATTTCCAGAAAATGAAAACAATATCAGGAATCAATGAGAAAAAATGTCTTGTGCATCACCTAAATATTTAACTACAATATCAGCTTATGTTAATCATATTTCAAGAGCTGGGTTGAACATGCTGTAATTGTGCCATCAACCCACATGAATCAAAGCTTTATTTAATAACTGTAAAAGCTGCCATTTGCTACTTTTAAAATATCTCATTTCTCACGGCCTTTATATGATAATGGTCACTAGAGTTACAAAATGCTAAAAATATCAGTGTTCTTGAAAATCTTATTTGAGTCCTTACTGCAGAAGCTGAAACATCTGTAACAGTGTATGGCAGTTATCAGCTTCTTGTAATTTCTGGCAATGTTCAGTTAAAAAGGCTTTAAAAAGTGCAAGTAAAAACATTAGTGTTTTGACTACTTGTAGGAAACTGTTTTGTATACAATTAATATAAAGGGAACTGCCAAGTCAATCTGAGCTTAAAACACAAGGGTTTGTGTTATTTTTATTTTATTTATTTTTGAATTTGTAAAAAAACAGAAACAAAAACCCAAGCTGTTGCAAAACTTAAAACCAATCGAATATTCCAGGTATTTTATTTTAATTAAAATAGAAACATATTGTAAAATTCAACAGATACACAAAATAAAAAATGAGCAAGAGCAGAAACATCCTTACAAAGTTAACAATCAAAAAGCCCAGCTAAGATTCCTTATCCTGATTTGTGCAAGGAAAATCAAACCAAACCAAACTCTAAGAACAAGTGTTCTCTCAATAGCAAGCATAGAGAAAGTTAAAAAAAAGTTTGACTCAACTCATATTCAGATATAATGAGAACTGGACCCAGTCCTAAATCTTTTGAATAAATGGAAAAGTATCCTCTCAGAATAAAACAAAATTAATCAATGCTATTTTGGTTATAACATAAAAAACAATCAAACAAAAACAAAGGGCAAGATAAAAGGAGGGCAGTGAGGGAAAACAGAGTTAATTGCTAAGTTTTGAGATATTTTTTTCCATCATATGTTTTCTTCCAAAATATCTTGGAATATGACATTGCCAATGCTAATTCCCAGTGCTTAAATAGTTCTTTATATCATCAAAGCACAATATAGACAGTGAAGTTCATGGCACTTACCATGGAAGATACAATGTACAACACTATATGGAGTCCAGAAAACTGTGGTCTTCACAAAAGGACTGAATTAAGATTAGACTGTCTGAATATTGACACTTTACTGTTCTGAGTTCTAACTCTGTAGCCTTAAGATTGTTCTTTTAACTTACCTTTTATGGTCAATGTACATAAAACATTTGATAAACTAAATTTACAGAATTTTCCACACAGATATACAATAAACACTTTATATACATTTTTTGTTTAACTAATCCTACTTGTTGCTTCTTTTAAACTACATTTTTGATCTTTTAATTGGCCAAACCTGTTAGTCAAAAATTTAATTAAGTTTTATCAAACCAAAATTACTTTTTTTGCTTAGCCCCCATCACACATAGATTTTCTTGCTGCAACACGTTAGCTGTAAAGGCTAAGACAAAGACTGCCTAATCCTTTTCCTGTTTCACAAAATAGGACCATATTTTGAGGCTGTATCACAGGAATCATGACTACTGCTAATAATATGAAGTATAGATCTTTATTTGGGATCTGCTCCAAAGCCTGCCAATTCTGTAGGAATAAAATAACCGCCATGTGTTTGGTATTGTAACTTCCTAAATGGATATAATATCAGATGAGTTGTGTAATAAATTATCATTTAAACACTTTCATTTTTTTTTTAAAATCTAAATATTAATTGCAGAGCAACAAAGACACAGGGAGAAAAGAGAGGTTTTGCATTTCATTCAGCTCAACCATATAACTGCTATGCAACTTTAGGAAAGCCACCATATCCCGTTTACGACCCTGGTCCAACTATACCTGTTGAATCAATAGAGTTGCTATAGGTCTGGATTCTTCTTGATCTCATGGGAATGGGGAAACCTTAATTTATGTACATTTCCTCAAAATTTTCTGATAGCTCTGGTTTCACACATTAAATCAATGATCAGCCGTGATCATCAAGCAAGCTCTCCAGGGCATGGATTACTTTTTTTTGTTTGTGCAGTACTCTGTTCCCTGTAACTCCGCCACCTGATTAGGCTCCTTAGGAGGTACTGGAATATACATAAATAATAAGCAGAAGGAGACGATTAAAAAATAATAATTGCTACTATTAATTTAAGAGATTAAGATGTAAACTACACACTTTGTATTGCACTGCGGACTCCCAGGGGAGGTTTGTCAAAGAGAATGTACACATATGTGCGCATAAGGCAGTGTCACTGAACAGTGCTCCCTCCCCAGTTCAGCAGAAATTCCACCCCAGTGCAGACCAATCATTTACTTTGTATTTTCCTTGGCTGACTTGTGAAGTGTTCCTCACTTCAGCTCAGTCACTCAGCCTTCTTGCAAATGCTAGCTTATTGTTCACAACTATTTTTTCCATCCATGAGGATTTTAATAGGCATGAATGAGTGAATGAAGGCAGTTATGAAGGAAAGTCATAGTATAAAGGAAAACCCTGAAATTCAGTTATTAATTGGGCACCCAGGCTTCACATCTTTTTCAAGCTGACTAGTTCTTGCTCATTTGGACAATGCCAATGATCTCTTTCTAGGCTGACCATCATAAAGCCTCTTGTATACAGTAGCAAGGCTTTTCTCTGAGCTTGCGAGTGTGCCTGCGGCTCAATAGGATTATTCACATGAACAGATGTTACTCAATGTGAATACTGGTTGCAGAATTAAGCCTGTCTTTGCTCTTCCTCTTGCTACAAACATCAGCTGCTCAGACATCCAAGCTCTATTTTTTTTTTTTTTTATGGCTTTTTGCCATACACAAAGCATGTAGATGACAACTTTTGTAATTTTTTTTTTCAATCCTATCCTCCATTAGCACTTATATAAACTAATATTTGTATACTCTTCCATATAGTTTCTTGTATGGATGATGATACAAAATTGAAGTCCATGTTTGGCATGATATTTTGTGGCTTCCACAGATAATCAGAAACCTCCATCAGATCATTTTAAAGTATATACTTGAATGGATGTTGGATGAACATTGAATTTTTATTTTAATACCATGCAACAAAAGCTGATAAATCTACAGGTTATGTTTGGCTTGATACATTCTATTTTCATCTCAACACAGTTTTTGTTCATACCATCAAATACATCATTTAAAAGTATGCAGAACAGTCTTAACCACTGAAAAAACTCCCTAAGAATTATTAGATAGACACTTAACTGTAATAGTTATCAAATTTTAATATTGACTACGTAACAAAATTTCTTTATCTAACTATCTTCCTCAGTTTTAACCAAATTGTGACTATTACAATCTAAATTCACATTTGGGGTAAGACACTCTTACTTAAGACCTGAAATTAAGAGTGTTACGCTTGCTTGTAGAAATTAATTATCCATCATGTTTGAAAATGAAGAGTAATAATAATAATTCCCATACTTGTTGCCCTCTTATTTGAAAACTGAAAGCTTTTTATTTAGCATTTCACTTTCAGGTGATGGCCAGATAATTGATATTAGTATCTTTGTAACAGTTTATATTTTTAAATCTCTCCAATTTGATTCTGTGCTGAAAGCACAGCTGAGGCCCACAAATAAGTGATAAAAGGTATAAAAAGGTCCTTTGAAAATGAAAAAGAAAAATACCTGAAGAGAGTGAGCTTCACAAGTAGGAACTATACAACCAGGTTTAAAGACCAAATCGAGCTTGTGGGGCTTGTTTTTGTTTGTGTATTCTTTCCTTCTCTGTGTTATATAAAAATCCTCAGTTATTTCTCTTTGTTACAAACTGTGAACCCAGTAGCCTAGCAATAAAGAACTGGAAGTAAAACTTTAAGGAAAATACATTTCAGATACAGCTGGACCAGGTGGTCCAATCTGCCAGTTTACAACTAATTGGCAAGCCATTTGCTCTTCTTCAGACCCCTGGTACATCACCTGTTCTTAATGACTTGTCAGAATTATGGCGAGTGGATCCACAATTTATCCTGACAGTTCTTTAAGAACCCTTGACTGAACATCATCTGGCCCTGCTGATTTATGTATGTATTTAGTTTTTCTAGGTATTCTTTTACTTCCTTATCACTCATTTCAAGTGATCCTCATTAAACGTTAACTCACTGTTCTATGTTTTCATACTGAAAAAGAAAACAAGTGTTAACACAGGGTGAGGAAGGAGAAGGAAAAAAATCTGCAAAGCCTTCAAAATAAATTTTGATGAATATTTACAAAAACCTGCAAGTAGTTAGT
The DNA here is from genome assembly GCF_036417535.1 of Chlamydotis macqueenii. Classification (NCBI taxonomy): domain Eukaryota; kingdom Metazoa; phylum Chordata; class Aves; order Otidiformes; family Otididae; genus Chlamydotis; species Chlamydotis macqueenii. Next base: position 30,012,545 of record NC_141557.1, read on the forward strand.
ACCAAAACACGTTAAATGGATGCAGATGCATGGATATGTCATCTAACAGAGAAAAGTGACTATTTCTGTTTACCAGGTGTAGTTACACTTGTCAACAAATGAGGGAATTTGGAGCACTCACTAGCCCCTTCCCTTCCCCTTCCATGCCCACAAATTACTCCCAAAGGAAATAACCTGGAAATAGTACTGATAGTTTCTTAAGTACCAGACACGTAACCGTAGCCATAATTTACACAGCATAAAACAGGGTAAGAAGATTGAGAATGACCAACCAACTTCTCCCAACCCAAACCCTTAATAACAGTGATGATTTCCTATGGTAAAGCGTGCATCACCTTTTTTATAGTCTAATATTTATGTCAGATTTCTTATATTGCTGTCTTTTGCATCCTCTGGGAAGTGCCAGTATTTTCTGGACTAGTATTTTCTGTTAGCAAAATTCATAATATATACTTCCTGGTCTTTTCCTTTTCTTCTTCTTTCATGTTAATTCCTCCGTTCTCTCAGCTTATGGAGAACCATGCCGGTACTCTTAGTACCAGAACTGCCATCTGCTCTGCCTTTATTATTGTATCATTCATTCTATGCCATCTTTCATGTCCTGTCACCTCTTACTAATGCTACTTACTGGATCCTGGCACACTGATTATTTTAATGTCACAGTATCTCCTTTTAAAATGCAGTATATCTTAACTTTGTTTAAATGGTTTATTCACTATTATGAGAGATTGTGATATGCTGCACCTAAATCCTTGCACCTTGTTCAGGGAGCACAGGAGGTGGAAGGAGCTGAGGAGATGAGCATATCCAGCCCTTCTACAAACACACATCTAAGTTCCTCATCTCATCAACAGAGAGAGAGCTCCCTCAATTAAGTGTCAAGAAGATGCTCAAGTTAGGTCGGTCTCTTTCTTCACTGGCTGCATAGGGAAGTAGCAAGTGTCAAACAATCCCTTTCATTTAGGATTTTATCCTTCTAGCCATGTTACAAGGTGAGCACTGATGGATCAAGGTTGCCTTTTATTAGGAAAGAGAATTATAGCTACAGCAGCAGTACTTACTGATTAGCTCCTGGTACTACGTGACACCCTCAGGCTTTAAGCCATACAGAAGAATGCCTGCTAGTTTCCACAGCATGTTGGAGGACCGTCAACGTGTAAGCAGAAAGATAATTGTCATAGGATTAGGAGGAAAGCAAGAAAAAGTATTCCTGAAAACAGGAAACGGGGATTCAGCTACATGCAAGCTGAGAGCGCAGAACTCTGACATCTTTCCAACAAAGCAGGTAGTTTCAGGCAACTACGCAGTGCCTAATGCGTTTCAGTGCCTGAAGGGTCTAGACAATGGGAGAAATTAAAAGCACTGGATCTTTGTGGATTTTAGGCATCGCAACCACAATTTAAGTTGTGTTTGGATTCATAGGATCCCAATTATTTATTAATATTTTGATATTAAAATTTATTTCATAGAATTGACTGCATGACTTCCCCTGCAGAACTTACCAAATGCTGTGAGCCATAGTGAAGCACTATGCTACATACTAATTAATTTGAATGCCCTATGCCCAAGAATTATGCCTTTAACTTCTTGAAAGTCAAAGTTTATATTGAAAATGAAACAGTTGCTAAATTAAATATAATCAAACTATCAAAGTTTGATATGTGCTTATACTTTTACAAATTGAACATTGGGATGAGATTTTAAATATGTTGTTTGCCTTGAAACTCCCTGAATGTCATGTTTTGGCCTGGGGAATTTCTGTAGCTGGATTATAAACTCTTGGTAGAGTGATGAAAACACTGAATTATTGTGTAATAGAAAGTGACAGTATAATACTCTACTGATGTGAAAGAACACTGCACCTCATGGTGGAAACAAAACCACTCCTTCAGCAAATACTGAATGAAACAATAAATGATACTGATTCGAGAGACACAGAGAATAATGCTGGAAAACACTATCCCATGGTAGTGGACAGCAAACCAGTTTTTATCTGATTTCAAAGTAGTAACATAAAAATGGCATGTTTTATACTGCTCCCCTGTGTAATATGTACTCTTTGCTAATATTGTGCTTTGGGGTCTGTAAGGACTAAAGTATTTCTACCTCAGTATATGCTCTAGACTCTTACATGTAGTATCAAATTTTTCTCTCTCCAAATTGATCTGCATTACGTGTTCAGAAAAAAAAGGTATGTGTAAATCTATATATAGAATGCCTATAATAAATAAATAAATAATATAATCGATAAGACAGATAGTAACATGTTCCAAACCACAGTATACAGACTTCTATTTTTAAAGAGCAGACATTTTATAGTGATGGAAACCTGGTTGAAGGAAGCTTTTACATTAGAGTGTGTAGTTTCACAGGGCAAAGAATTGGATAAATTTTGCCCCAAAGAAAAGTAATGTAAAAGAAGGGCAGAGAGGAAGTAACAGTATAAATACTTGTATTACACTTGCATAAAGAAAAGCATTTGAGAAAAATAAACAAACAAGTTCTGATCTCTTGACTGATCTGGGAAACAATTCAATTAAAATAATCATCATGCCAGATCTCCCTTCCTGATTTGCTTAAGCAAGTTTGCATTTGCAATTGTAGAATTAGATTGTGTATATATATGTGAGTGCTTCTCTCCACCTCTTCTCCCCCAGGGGAAATCAAACTTAACAAGAGGTCATTTAGCAAATGTCACGGGGGATTAAAAGACCTCAGGTTCCCAGAATTATTGCTACATTAACTATAGGATTTGTATACATTAAAGGACAAATCTGGCTCAGATTTAACTCATCTATCTCTTTGCTAGCTCAGCTAACCAAAATTCAGTTGGGTTACTTGTGGTTTTGGTCAGGAACTCTGGATTTGCTCCACAGCACCTGTAATTTTTATTAGTTTCTATTCTATCCAAACAAAAAAGTTAAAACATATTTTATTGTGCCACCTTTTGAAATGCCTGCACAAATTGAGTGCATATAACTGAAAAAATCTCCAAATTAAAAAAAAATAAAATAATCTGGCTAGGAGAATGAAATATGGTATGATGTTATCTCTACCACTTTGAAACATAAGTCCTCGAAGCTGTCAAACATGTCTTTACGTGTAATAAAGTGATAAAGGTCTGTAACATAACCAAAGGTTATATTCACGGTAAAAGACACATTTCCAGTCAGATAGAGTAGATTATGCCTTTAGAAATGGGAAAAGAACCTGCTTCTTAGTGTGTGCTGCAATAAAAGAAGTTACAGGAATAGCAGTGATGGCTATAGCAGAGCACACTGATAATGATGAGAGCGTTCTCTGATGCTCTCCAAGTCTTTCCCAACACAGAGTACAGCACTGTGCTGAACAGACCCACAGTCTGTAGACTCAGCAGGAATAAAGTACCAATAACATTATTGTATGGTACGTTAAATACCATCTACACTAAATTCATAAAGCTTTGTAATGATGTCTCTCAAGGAATAACACACAAAAGGCTAAAAGGGCGCAGATACTGATAATACCACACGTGATGGTAACCTCCAAATTTCTGGATTATGTAGTTTTTCTGTTTCACAGGATTCACACTGCTTCTACTTATAACTTTCCTACACAACAGTATTTTTTGGTAGTTAATGCTTTTCTGAAAACATTACGATAATAGTTTGTCTTCACACTTATTGAAACTTGATCTTTGAAATAATTTCCCTCAATTCCCTAGTTTTCACAATATAGTATTATAATTTCTATAAAATTTTCAATAGATTATTTAATAATTATTAGTCTGCAATGATATTTTACTCCCTTTTCCTCCTCAAAGAAAAAGATCTTTTCCACAAGACTTATTGATTTTAAGGGAACATAATTTGAAATAAATAAAATTGTATGTATTTTAATAACAGCTACTTATATACATTTTTTCTGTCCCATTTTTCCACACACCACTAACATTCAGAACTATTTGGCCTTTATAGTGGTGATTTCCATCTTCAATATTTGAATCAAGATGAATCATGGTGAATTAAATAATGAACTTTCACATATAATTTTTAACAATTCATAACTTTAGACTGCTTTTAACATGACACTGAAACCATGCCACAGCAAGGACAAGCAAAGATTTTAGCAAAGAATGAACCATTAAAACCTACTATGGAGCCATATCAGTCAAAAATAAACTTACAGTTCAGAAATGTACTGCAACAGTCATTTGCAATAGCAGCAAAGAATCCTGTTAGTTCTACTCGGAAAAAAAAAAAGTCACTGGATTTTCACTTTCAGATCACTGAAAATAATTTTCAAAAAGAGGTGAATATTGCCATTTCATCTCCTTCTTTATTGATAGATATCTATTTACTCATTAAAAATTCAGAAAACATGAGACTTCATGTGGTTTCACAGGCTGGATTCATAGTTCCCCATCTGGAATAGACGGGAGTTTCCCGAGTACCATTACAAAGCATTGCTAGAGATGGGAAGTGCATTCAGAGCAGCTAACACAGCATAGATTTCTCTGTTCTCTCTGTCAGAGAAAAGTGGCATAAATGACCAGGAAAGCTGTTCTCTGAGGTCTGGCAGAGGAATAATGAAGCAAGTAATTCAAATTTCTTGGATTTGGGAATTCTACTGCTGTTTTCTTTTAAAATACTATCCTAATTAAGGATCAAACTTTTAATTTTAGAAGGCAATATATCTCAGACAGAACTGCTTTGGGAAATAAATGAAATGTAAGAAAATTTCTATTGAGCACAATGAGCATATTCCCTCTCATGAAACTACTTTAATGAAGAGAGATAAACCATCAATTTGCCTCTCCTTCAGCCTGCTGAACTTAACCATACCTTAACAGCTAGGAGATCCTGGCTACCTCTTTGCCTCTATTGCAAATTCTGGGAACCTCCATAAAATCCTATTTCAGTATTACCCTTAAGTAGTATAACCAAGAAGTCATCTAGGACTATCCTCATAAGCATAGCATTTTAATTTCCAGGTGAGTAGCACAACATTAAAAAAAAAAAAAGTCTCAAAGATTAAGTTGAGTGTCTGAAAAGAAGGTAAGTGGTCCTAGGTTAGCATAATTAATACTGAAGTTATGGAACTAGCATTTCAAAATCCTTAGAATTATTTGTGTCTGACTAGAACAGGTAGATAAGTATCTGTATTCATATATGGTCTAAGTCACAGTGACTTAGTTCTACAAAGATCCAGCATACATATCCTGTCACGCAATTCTGCCTTGGAACTCCGTATCTAGAAGTCTATATTTGAAAGTCCAATATCCAAATATTTGCCCTTTATACATCATCTACAGCTGTGGACATTCTTTTAAAGTTGTAAAAAATTAAACAAAGAAACCTCCAAAAGAAAACAAAAAAAAAAAAGCCCACCCAAACAAACTTTCAAATATTATGTACATTAGCTTGATAGAGCAAAACCATGTAAACATGGATATGTGTATGCATGTGTGGGTATATGTTCATTTGCATGAAGGGAGAAAGAAGGCAGAGAGGTATAAGAACTTACCTAGCTCTCACTGCAGAATTTCTAGTTTTAAAAGCTTAGAGAGTGTATTATGTCATAAGTCTCTGGGCTTCACTAATTCCATGACTGCAGGCTTCTTTGTGATTTTGATTTTGCAATTGAAACTGATTGGCTGGCAGACAAAGGGACAGAAACAGCTGCAGCTGGTATTATTGATTATTTCCTCAATTTAAAGGAAGTAAAGCAGGAGGCTAACAATATTGAAGGACAAAGGCTAAGTTGTTGCTCTACATCTCTGGCAAAGCCAGTCACTGTCCACTGCAGCATGCTCTGAATTAATTTGTAAAATGTAGCTATTATCATTTTAATACCATAGATTGCTGTAGAAGTCATAGGGATCTGTCTGTTGTGATGTTGAGTTTTTAATCTCATAATTGTTTCAGTAAAATCTGAAATCTCTAATATGGAAAGACACTAAATCCAATATAAACATTCTGGAAACTGCTTTTGGACTGTTATCAGTAACAGGAATAACTTTCCAGCAATACGCTGAGCTTATGGCAGTTAATGCCTACCCTAAGAGGCACTGCCCTCTGGATGAGGATTGTGTCTTCCTAGAGAAAACAGAAGATAACTCTTGGAAACCAGAAGATACATTAGCAATCCATGATGGGGGAAAAAACCAAGAAAAATCAAATCAAAGCAGGAAATGTGTAAATTTAGAAACCAAATTATACTAATGTTATTTGTTTTGCCCTCTTCTTTGCACTGACTTGACATTAGCCACTCTTTTCTTATGTAGAGCTTCAATTTGAAGGAAATAAAGCAGAAGAATTTAATAGAGCCTATCTCCGTTATAGAAATACATATTAATGTAGATGCACGGTGTAAACAGCAGCATGAATATACTCCCTTGGTGTAAAATTAGGTTTGTACTGGCACAGCTTCCTCTGGTAAGGATGGAGGTGTCTCAGGCTACAGAACTATACCAATTTACCTTAGGCAGCGGGTGTTGCACTGTTTTAAGATGCAGTTTTTGAACAACTACAGCAGGAGGAATCAGATGCTCCCTTGCAAACAACACTTTTACAATAAATCTTAAAAATGACCAATACAGACATTTGTAAAGGTCCACAGACAAAAAAAGGCAGACACTTCAGACACTTGCAGGAGCCCCTCACCTATGTCACTCGGCCATTCCCACAGCCTTGCTGTGATAAAAACTCACCTGGCTCCCCAGACAGCCTATTCCAGTTCCTCACTCTCATCACCACTACAAAGTTTTTCCAGTCTAGCTGAATCTCTTGACAGAATTTAAGCCCAATACTCGTCGTTCTGTTCTCCATGTACGTGCAGAACAGATGATCCCCTTCTGCTTTAAGGAGCTGGAAGCTGTCCTCATGTTTGCTCTCAGGCTTTCCAAACTGTGCAGAGATCTTTTACAGAAAAGCCCTCTAGGATTTGAGATTGTGCTGAGGTGATCATTAAGACTGGATCTGTGCATTACTGGATCATCTGGGAATAAATATTATCTACATGAGCAGATTTCAGCATTTCAATTGAGAATGCCCAGTATGATGCATCCTACACCCACGGATCAATCGCCTGTGTTGTGCATCTGCATTTTGTCTTACCCTCCTCTGGCCTTCCAGTCAAAGAATTCTGTCTGTAATACTAAACTAACCAAGGTCAGGTTTTCTGACCCTGAGGCTAACTGGCACAGAATGGCTTCCTTCCATGCAGTTAAACTCTCTTGTCCCAGATAACAGTATAGCTTTGTCAGTACTGCTGACTGGGAACAGTCCCTGGCCTGTGCCCTGGCATCATCTAGGAAAGTTAGTTTCCACTGGGGACTATTCTTGCTAATGAGCATGTGCCAGGGCTTGAGGCTTTTCCCTGTTTATTTTACAGCCATAAATGCAGCCAAGGATGTTGACCCTATCACGTTAGAGAAGTTTATGGCCACTAACCCTCTGGGATATGGTGTTCAGTTCCTGAGATCAGCTACTACCTTAGAAAAAGCCTCCAGGAAAAAGGACTATGCCACTTCCAGACTGCTAGTCTTGTCATAAATATGACAACATCAGGCTATTTACATCTCCTCTCTTCCTTGGTATCATTTTTAGGCTAGCCTAAGTAGCAAGCTGTATATGAGTCTATATCCATGTGATATATAACCCTTGTTAGACACACCACGAGAGAATGTGAACCCTTTGCTCAGATGCTGAGAAGCCACCATGGCTGAGGTGCTGGTGATTCCTGTTCTCCACTGTTGGAAAGTTCTTGATGTCAGTGGATGGCTAACAGAGAAAGTTCAGGTAGGCTCTCCTAAAGTGAATCTTCTAACAGCATCAGAATTTTCTAACTCCATCAGAAGGGCTTTGACTTTTCCAGCCTCTCCCAGTTCCTGAGAAGCAGAAAGGGGTACTTCCCTAATGTGCTGAGGCTGTTGTGGAAGTTGGTGTTATCCACAGATTAGGCTGTAAAGACTGGACACTGAGACTCAGTAGCTGAACAGCTCCAGATACTGAGGAAGCTGCAATGTGTGGTTCTCTCTTGACTCTCAAAATTACTGTCAGCACTGAGGTATCTCCTGTACCTGCACTACCACTTCCATGTAGTACCACTGTAATACAATTTAGTAAGACATTGCACTGAATTTGGTAATTAAGTCAGCAAGGACGCATTTCTTTAGTGTAGATACCCACTAATACAGTATTTTATCACAAGGTTTTAATGAATTAATTCTGAAAATTGTACAGAAGTGTTTTTGGGGAGTGGATAGAGATAACTGTGAACATATGGGAATATGGGATCTGAAATGATCCAAGCACAAATTAGGCACGTTAAAGGAAAAGCATATAATGAAATGTGGGCAATAGGTAACTCTGTACCTATTGATGGGAACTTTAGCTGTCACTTTTGAACACAATAGGTACAATAGGAACAACCCTGGGCACCAATACATGTGGGGGCCACTCAGCTGGAAGGCAACAGGAAAAGGGGCTGGGGGTCCCAGTGGACACCAAATTAACCATGAGTGAGCAATGTAGAATGGTATCCTGGGCTGCATTAGACAAAATATTGGCAGCAGGTAGAGAGAGGTGGTCCTTCCCCTCTATTCAGCACTGGAGAGGCCATACCTGAAGTGCTGAGTCCAGTTCTGGGCTCCTCAGTGCGCGAGAGACATGGACATGTAGATAGTCAAGAGAAGAGCCATGAAGATGATTGAATTGGAGCATCTCTGCTATAGGTAAAGGCTGAGACAGCTGAGACTATTTAGCCTAGAGAAGAGAAGGCTCAGGGGGCTCTTACTAATATGGACAAATACCTGAAGGGAGAATGCAAAGAGGATGGAGACAGGGTAGATATGTCTCTTAGCCCAAATTTGTGCAAAACTCTTTCCCTAACACATAAGATGAATTCATGCTGTCAAACTGTGAGTCCCAAACCCAGTAATTATTTAGCTACTGTGAACTGACCCATTTCCATGCTTTTTTTTTCTTACTCTGTGGTAACATTTTGAGAAATATATGAAAAACTTGAGAACGCAATTTTTTTTTTTCAAGTTGAAAAATTCTCAGAAAGTAAAATCACAAAGCCAGATTCTGAATAGAATATCCTTTGTCTGTCTCCACACAGTTCACATTAGAACCTTGCTTTTCTCTTTCATGCAACATTTCATGTTTGTTTTATACCATCGTGAAAGAGTAGCATAATTTCCATAATAAGTCAAATTGTTATAATTACCAGAAAATACTGAGAAAGCATAAGACATCTGGGGAGTTTCTGATTCAAATTTTGCTTTTTTTTTTTTTTTTGTAATCTCAAGAGACATTTTTCATGTTTGAGAAAAATAATCAAAGGAAAGCCACTGTCTGAAAGAGAACACCTAACTGCTGGCCAGTTATCAGGAAAGGAAAAAAGGCACTAAACTCATCTCTGCAACAAAATACTGGCATGCTGGGAGAGCTCCCAGGTAGCTGAAGCCCCAGGGCTCCCTTCTAACTCCTCTGAATGGCAGCATGCTCAAGTTGGAATGGGAAGCAGGGTGAATGTTCATAAACTTGTAGTTAATAATTTGTATAATGTCCCATTGAGAAAGGTGAAGAAAATTACTGAAAGGTATTGGCAACTCAGTCATTCTACTCATGGGTAGAGCCAAGATGCTAAAAATCAGAGTATGCCTGAAAAGAGATTTAATATTAGCCTGCTTAGTTTATCCTACGTCTGTGAATCTCCACTGTTGAAACGTCAAAACCAAAGGCAGCACAAGGCTGAGCTTCACTGTGGTGTGTCAGCCTGGGGTTGTATGTGATCACATAGGAATCACGCAGCTAGGCCAAGCTAGGTCAGCTAGCGAGGCGAGTTCTACTAATCTCTGTTGAGAAGAAAACAGTGGTCCCACAGACTATGTAATTCAAAATCCTAGAGAAAATTTGTGAAGATTTGTGAGGGCTGTGCCATAAAAGTAGCACAGGACATGCTATGCTAGCCCAGCGTGACCACGCGAATGGAAGAAAAAATGGTGAGAGACTGTTGCAGAGATGCAACCAGATGGAGAACTGCAGAGAGGGACTAAGCGGCACCCAGCAACTGACAACTTGGTTACTGTAGAACCCACTCCCCAAATTCTTCCAGTTAGGCAAGTTTCATATCCAAAGAGTAGAAAGAGTTTGATAAATCCTAATGTTGCATTAGGCAGCAGCAGTAGTAATGGTGTCCTTGCACTTCTGTTTAAAAAAGTACATGCTGTGTTAATGCAAACTTGCATCATTCCTCCAAGACACAGGAAGTGATCCAAGCTTAATGAAAATTACTTTTGGTTATTTGCTGAGTAGAAATGCTATGAGACAATGGTATTTGAAAACACTACAAAACTCTGTATGGCTTACGCCATCTTGTACAATCCTCTGTCACTATGAACAGTCCAAAGTAAAAGGCACACAAGCCACACTTCATCAGTTCTCATGCGCATGTATAATCCTTTTGAAGGCACATGTAATGGTGCAGTAGGATGGATGACAGAGGATCTTCTGCCAGCTTATACACAGACTAAAGGAGAGGCCAGAAGACCTATAGATTTATCATGCCCAGCTGGTTGCACGTCCTCCTGCTGCTCCCACTATGCCTTCTGGAAGCACTGGGAGAGTCCAGCCCAGCACTGACAAGTATCCTCAGCCTGCACTGACATCCTATGTTTGTAATCTTGTTACAACTAAGACGGTCCATAACAAGATAAACCTGGATGACTGAAGAAGTGATACAGATTGTAGTTCCGATTCAGCACCTACTCTGGACAACAGCAAAATCTCCACTGGTTAAACTGGGAACAGGATGAGATGGATATGTGCATGTGCGACTGTAGATTCCTTTGTCTAAAGCTGCTCTCACCTCTCCTGAAAAGACCTAATCTATTCTTGCATAGTTAAAGAGGTATTTATTAATGTTTAGCTTCCTGTAGATAATTTGGCTGCTCTATGCAGCCATAAAATTTTATGACAGTAAACATGAGAGATGTGCCTAAATTGCACAGAAATGTTTCTAGACTGCCTGTTTTATTTTTCGTTTATAGTGTCAGTTCCACTTAATTTACATTCGTGCTAATTTTACAAAAACTTTGTGTCAAAATTATTAAGGTGACAAATATGCTGAGTCAATTAATTTTAGCTATGGCCCCTGAATGACTGCATACAGTACTTTTCAGTTTGAAATGTACATATGTAAAAACTCTACAGTGAACGCTGCTATGCTTATCCAACTCCTGCAGTTGTCAGCGGGACCGGTGACAACCATAAGAGATCATTAAAATGGGATTTTAATTGTTCAAATCTCAACATGACCATCAGAGCATGATGTCTTTCAAAATAAAAGATACGCTTATTTCTTATCATTTCGATAAACCTACAGTGAGGGCAAAAGAGAAATATATAGTTATTTCATTACATAGTTTACTCTAAAAAATAGCTTAATATTATACTATTGAGGTCAGATGATACATCAGCTGCTAAACCTTCCCAGATACAAAAGCAGAGCACTCATGATTTACAGAAAGAGGTACAAAACATTCCAGAACAGTACAGATTTCTATAAAGATTATGGAGAGAAGATTAAGATTATGAAGAACAGATACAGAACAGTGTATCTTTTGATGAGGGAACAATTCTGCGGAATCATGCTCAGTGCTTACTTAGATGAACTTTCCCACTCTGGAAGTCCTCAGCTAAAAGAAACAATGTAAGGCTTAAAAGTTTGTGCAAGTCAAAGCACTTTTTTTTTTTTTTTTACACTGAAATTACTTCAAGCAAGATATTTCTTCTTGCTCCATTTTCTCCTTGTGTTAGGGGTTAGTATGGCTTTCAATCCCCTTTGCCTGAGATAGTCACAAAATGACATGCAGGTCAGTAACTTCATCTCTCCTGAATCCTATCTAGCTCAAAACCCTGCAAGTGAGCCCTATCAGTTTGTTTATAGTCAACATTAACAAAACTGGCATGATTGAAATAACACACACCTCAGTTCTTCAACAGTGGAATGTTACTTTTCTGCGTATTTTCTCTGTAAGTATTTTACCTTTGCCTGCCTTCCTTTTCCATGTCTTCGATCTGTTTCCCTTCATGTTTTGGTGATGGTACTAGATTTGAGGTAAACAATGTTTTAGCTATAAAATCATAAGATAATGGTTTTCAATTTCAATACAGACATGATTCTAGTAAGATGTTGATATTTGTCTGAAGAAAATATTTTTACTTATCTGAGTTTACAAAGCAGAACCTTGTTTGGTCTAGTAATAACCTAGAACTACATATCTGATCAATAGTTCACTTTGAACCCCTGCAAAAAAAATGTTCAGCAAGGACCTATGTAGATTTTCTCCTGTTTTTTTTTTTTTTTTAAATGTATGCCCAAATCAGACTAGTACTTCTGAAATTCTGGTTATACCATAGTGAAGAGACAGATCTGCCATGCCACTAGTACAGCATTTTCCCTGGAAAAGGATTAAATATTCCCAAATCTTATTTTCCTAACTCCTCATTCTGTTTGCTTCCTCTCATTCACTTTGCATTCATCCTTGGCTTGCATCTCTTTACACATGAGTCTATTACTCATCTACAGTGTAACGAGGCAGCAGCCACTGCATCATTTTCACATAATTTTTGCGGCTTTTGTTTCCAACTTGCTGTTTTTTTAAACATATAAGCAATCAAGCCAAGAAAAGGTATGAACGCATAAAACAAAGTGTTGTTTGAACATCAAGCTTTTACAACTTAGGCAAGGTTATTGCTGATGCCAGAGATGAGTAACACTAAAAACTGTCTGCTAGAAAGTTTAAGGCTCAAAGGCATGATAAATGAGAAATGCCAGAGATCCAAGATGTAGGAATCATAACAGATTCCTGATGTCAAGGAATATGAAATATTTTACAGGCTATCTGGCTTTGCTTTGTAAAAGCAACAAACTAGAGCTCCTCCAAACAGGACAACAAACTCTTCAAGCATACCTTTACAGACACTATCTACCTACAATTTTCCCTGGGAAAAGGTGATTTAAGAGAAGTTCATACAAGTATCACTACGCCCAAAAGAGATCCTTCAGCTTCTTCACTATAAAGCATTTTCATATGAACATCAGCATCATTTTGTCCTATGTTCTCTGTCATAGTCAGTTCTGATCTTAGCTTTTCCTCCAAATACAGGACTTCACAGTTTCCTAATGAGGCCTACATAATGTTTTGTAAGTCAAGAAAAGGGATAGCTTGCATTGTCAAGCCAAAGACAACTAAAAGAAAGCAAAATTAAAAACCAAAAGAAGTACCAGCTTTTTTATGAAATAAACTGTTGAACCCACAGCAGAAAATACTACTAGAGGAATGAGTAAAGGAGGATTCTGAAACAAATTTAAATAAATAAACTGGGAGGGACAGAGAATTTATGCCTCAAGACATGAAGTAACCATAATTTGCTTAAGATAAGGAAGTAACTTCTTTTTCAGGTATTCATACTTACCTCTTGTGGGAATTATTTCCATCTCTGTATAAGCAGCCAGCATAGCTATTCAGAGAAAGATGAACTGGATCAATGAGTCAGTGACATAGTTTGATTATATAGCAGTTACTCTTTTAAGATTCTTGTGCTTTCCATGTATATATATATAAAAAAAATCAGCACTTTTGTCCTAAAAAGCTCTTAGAAAAGATTTTTTTTTTGGCTGTATGTGGATACATTTATTTATTGAATTGGAGATCCTATTGCATAAGCCAATTCTCTAGTTTCAGAAAATGTTAAAGGAAAAAAAAACCAACACTAAGTGTCTGAGAAAATTGTTACAACCACATGACATCGCACATACAAAACTTATAAAGGATGAGAAGTCTAAAGCATACATTTGAGAGTGTCAAATGCCCTTTTTCAAGAGGACTATCAAAAGTAAGGAAAAACTGGAAATAAAAATAAAATACTGTGGAGCAGTGTATTTTACTAGCAGCAGCTGTAATACAACTAGACAGAAAAATATAACAAATCGCAGTGGATACTTAACAATTGCAATTTGTACATTTCCACACACATTTACATAAAAGCGTGTGGCAAATCTACATTCTTCAGTTCAGTGTATGCAGGAAACTAAGCAGATTTCGTTTAACTAAATGACCTGCCTGCAGGCTGACATAATTTTCCTTCACTATTACTAGTGTCTGGTGGATACCAATTTTGATTTAATCTTGTACAAAATGATGTTTGTGTAAATTACTGAGCAATCCAGATTTGGACATTAGGCCAAATAAATCATCCAAGCCAAAACAGTTGTAAGAAACAGTCCTTACACTGTGTAGCAGTGATCTCCAGATCGACTACGTTAGAGGAGAGAATTCAGGCTACACACTCAGTATGTTCATCCTTCCACAGTACAGATTATTGGCCGCAATGTCTGGATGCATTTTACGGAGTCGGATGCTATCTTTACAGAACCAATGGTAAAATTCACAGTAGCCAGGTTTTCTGTTTAGGGATGGGTTATTATTACAAACAAGGCAGGGACCTATCAAGCTTGCATTCTAGGCAATCTAGGTCAGGCTTTCACCAGAACTCCAGACCCATCAATGTCTTAAAATGTGAAATAAACCTTTAAGAAATAAGTCATGGCTAATTCATAACTTACATCACTAACAGAACAGAGGAAAACTATTCTCCATAAAATGTAATTGGTGACCTCAGAAGAGTGCGAATACCTAAAATATAACTACTCCTCTTATGACTTCCCAAATCAATAATAATAATCTTTGAATATGAAGTTAGACCTTCTAAATTCAATAGAAATATCAGTGACAGTAAATTTTAAGGAGACCTCATACCCAAAGACATGAAAGCTCTTCAATAAACAAGAAAAAGTCTTCTGGCTCTGTCCCAAGAACACCTCATGTATCTTGAGTGTAGAACAGGCATCCTCAGTTGTTCAAGAAATCATCCATCTGCCCCCTCAGAATGAGACTTTCTTAAAAACACAAACATATAGCTTGGAGGATGAGTCCTTTTATTTAGGTTTAGGTGCTGATCAAAAAAATATTTCCAAGTGTTCCTTTGTGCTCACAGAGGCTACAAGTGTTCTTTCCCATTTCACGGCTTTCTTGTTTTGGTTTTCTTTTCTTTTTTTTTTCTCTTTTTTTTTTTAAATAAAATGAAAGACATTCTTACTGAGTCACGTGATTCCATGATCTGGGGACTGAAGAAAAACACCAAATGTCTTGAGAGCTGGCAGCTCTGAGAGTGTTACAAAACAAGCCCCTGAGCCAAGCAGACTGAGAGATGTTGGCCTTGCACAGTTGCTATAGCGTAACGATAAATGTTTAAGTTAAATGTCTATAGCACAAGGAAGCTGCTTCTGACTTCAAATGTTTATGTAGAAACTCAATTAGGATAATAGCAGCTGCTACAGTATACAGAGCTCTCTTAACAAAAACATGCTCCACGGTTCTCCCAAAGTTGACACGGCAGAGCTCTAGCTCTGCTGGCCCTCAGCCCTCTACATCAGCCAGCAGCATATCTGGGCAAGTAGAAAGGTGAAGGCAGAAGGCACATGTTATCCTTACTAACATGTAGCGATCCGGGTGCACTAAGCGCTGTTGCTATCTCAGGAGAGTACTCTTGAATCCGGCTGGGGCAGAGCAGCTCTGTTCCCATCTAAACGATGAATGGTACTGAACTGGTACCAATTAAGAGAACAGAATTTGGGTTATTCTTTCATTTACTTTGATCTAGAAGATTGCTCTGCTGTGAAAATGTGGTCTCAAAGCATACTAGCAAAGATGAAAAAAACCCTTAGCTGTCAGCTGAAAGAAATGCAAATCTTACCTGTGTGAGTCCAAATCCAAAATGAGAAGAGATTGAAAAGCCAGCTAGATAGTAGCCAGCTAATAATTCCATTGTGTGGAAAGAATGTTCCAGCACTTCTGGAATACAAATTTAAAATGTTGACATTTGCTTAAAATTCTTAACAAAATTGGTTCTAAACAAATGGAAATATTTTGCTTTAATAATATTGAAACATTTTATTTTTATACAGGAAATTCTGTTTTATTATATAAACAATAATTATAATCCATGTTATATTTTTAAAACATTTTTGTAGCATAAATACCATAAACAAATTTCAACACTATCAAATATGGTAAGAAAGTAAAAATGATTGCATTGTTTTTTTTTTTCATTGAAAATGGTACTTAATTAATTTTCATAATACATATTTTAAATGAAAATTCAGGTGAAAAAGATATTGTAGAGGTTTTAAATGGAATTCTGCTACTATTTCCCTGTACTATTAATTAATTGCTTTTACTAACAAAGGTAGTAGATTTGCTAGTGATGCAGGAAAAAAGCAGCAAATGGTTATTACTTTCTTGCTGATAGTCTTGAGCTTTTCTTGTCTTATGTCATGTGCTGAGATCTGCCAGTGCATTTAGTGGAGCCCTAATACTGGTGAGAGAAGTTCACGTTCTTACTCAAATGAGGATGATAATGGGCTTAACCTATCAAAGTATGTATTATCTCATATAAAATATCTTTTTGCCTTTTTTTTTTGGTGTGAACTTGGTCTACCTCTGGTGTTTATACTTCATAGAGCTGTATGCAGGCAGCAAAGTGAGCCAGCTCCGGTCTGAAACCCTTGGAAAACCTAGAGGTAAGTGAGCAAGCCCTTACTACACCTTTGTGTTCTTCATTGTGATCCTGAATTTTTTTTGTAAAGAGACAGATCAATAATAAGAGTTAATTACTATTACTTCAGATACAGTGTACTATCAAATGATTCAGTTGACATTAATGCTTCCTTCCTACTTTTTTCTTACTGTGAAAAGAGGTACCAACTATTGAGTCATACATTTAAGGACTTTTAAGGTTGCATGTTTTGTACAAACGTGTATTTATATAAATTTACATTTTACGTCAATAATGGATAGTAACCACTTCACACTAATCTAGCAAAAGAATGGCAAAATATTCGCAATCAAGAGACTAATTTTAGTAAAGACAAGAAATGGCTGGAGACTGAATGTGAAAGGCTATTAATGGCAGATGCAAAGCTCTAATGGAAATAAGGTGTGTAACAAGGATGATTTTAAAAAGTACTTATAACATTGCCTGTTAGTGCCAATTGATAGTGATAAAACTGGTGGTGACATGATCATTGTTGCTACCAAAGTAGCCTCTGTGTGTCTCATTAAAATAAATGCCAATTACTAGCAAAGGAAGCAGTCTTTCAGGGCCCCTAGAAAAGCCAGACAAGGCTAACGTGCTATTCGTTCGCAGGACCAAGGAACAGTGGACTATCAAATAGAGAAGATATTTGTTGATTCATGAGTCAAAGGCAAAATTGAACCTATGCAGATGGAGGTCAATGGGAATTGCTCTAATTAGCAAAGTGCAGCAAGATGGATCATCTATTTCTGCTTCCTCTCCCAAGTGTTCAAATATAACTCATCAAGAACAGCTGCTAGGAAATAAATAAATAAATAAACCATGTGAGATCAAAGTGTCATAAAAACTAGCAAGCACCAACCGCAGCTTCTTTAGAATCTGAGGCTGCGCCTTGCTATGATTCCCTACCAAAGACAGAGTAATGAACATATCTCTGCACCCAAGTTTCAAAATAAATGCATATTGGAAGTGTATCCCTACAGATTTAATCTAACTGCTGTTAAATTAATGAAAGAATCTATATGTAATGAATACTAAACTGGTATACATCAGATCTATGCTCTCCTTAAGCTGGTAGAAACTTATGTAAGTAATGTCCTTCTCCAAGGCACTGTGATAGGCCTACAACAGCAACTCCACCATTGCCTTACTCTTTTCCTGAAAATCATGCCACTTGAAGACAAAAAGGCCCATATAAACCATTATAATTTGACATGTTATGAAATATGTTTCCACAGAAAAAATTGAAACTACTCTCCACTATCTTTATGATGTAATCGTAATTCAAAACATCTCACATTGTACATGAGTTACTGTTACAAATGTGCTGATTTTGAAACTTTGTATCACACAGAAACATGGTTTGTTATGGAAGTGAGAAGAAAAAAAAAGAAAACCTAGAGTTTACTTAGGAAAAAAATCCTAAATAAATAATTCATACTTGGATGAACTGAATTCTAGTCTTTTAGAAGGTGCCAACAGATGGTTTACATTTATAGAAAGTGCACTTGCTGACTTTGAAACAGAAATTAAAATTCATAAACTATATCATTAGTTCTCCTTTGAAGCACAATTATGTTTATGATGAGGATTTGGATTTTCCCAGGTGAACAGTCTTTAATCATAATTTTACTAAGGAAAAAGTGCAACATGTTACTTTTTAGCTACTGTTTTATGTTTGTAGGTTTAAAGTTAAACTAATCTAACGATCAGTCAAAGGACAAACTGAGAAATATAAAGCCTGGACTAGGCTGATGTTTCCAGTTATTACAAATTTCAAAGCTATTTTAGAGTTTTCTCATTCCTTAAATGAACAGCACTGTACCTCAGTCCTCATGTTAAGGGTTCATAAATTGTAACTTCATTTTATAATATCCTTGCTTGCATTGAACACTGTAACCACCACAACAAGCAGTGAGCTTGCAGCTCATGTAAAAGTGGGCATGCAGTTCTTCTCAGTTAATTTTAGTAACTCCCTAGTGTAAGCACAGCCAATATAATAGCCTGGTATTATTGCAACACTTCATTTTTTAGCTAGACTAAATGTTAGCACCTAACAGGGTTATGATTAAGGCTTATTTTATATCTATAAAATATACAGCGATTAGCTTTCATTAAGTATTGTCATACATCTTTTTCCTTGCTCCATAGTAGATTTACAGTTTAATATCTATTTTTTGATACAGCAGAAACATACTAAGAGGTATGGAAGAATCCCAGCAGATTGGAAAAGAGTTTGCTTTTGCAGGGTCAGGCATAGGACAGAGGAATCTTCTTTTTCAGTAGAAGACTGTTGAATTTAAAAACTAGTTTAATAAGTGAGTTTTGTCAAAAGAAGGTTGACAAAGTAAGAGTCATTAAGAAAAGACTCTGCACATTTTTTTCCACAGCTCTCATGCCTTTATACATTTGGAGGCATTAGATATCACTCCATGGCGATGCACCAGTTGAAATCAACAGTCACTTAGGAGTTGTGGGCAGATGTGAACAAGCTTCCCACAGTTCAGCACCTAAATGATATGTCTAAACGAGGAGATGTGATTCCCTAGGATCACCTTTTCCAATAAGTAATTACATATAGGAGGCAATAAGCAGCACAGATCAGCCTAACATCAGTAGCAAAGTTAGGCAATGGAAATGCCTTCTTCCTAGAGATCATCTCTAGGAAGATGTCTGCATTCTATTAGCTTTGCATAGCAATTAGGCACCTCTTAATTCTACCCTCAGGTGAACAAAGTTTAACATTCTTTACACCAAAATTTAGAAAGAAGATTAATTGTGGTTATTTCTTATTTGAATTATCACAGCCACAGAATGCTCCTCAGCGCCTGGGCAGGGGGTATGCAAGGCACTATATAAACAAGGAATAAATGCTTATTCTTGACACTTCCTTACTTCCTTATGTGGTCAGGTTGGGGTTTTGTCTTTCACTAATATGAAGCTTGTTTATAAAGAAAATTTTAAAGGAAAGATAGTATTTCTCATAGTCCTTCTTACTGATGATCCTGGCCTAGTCAGCTGAATGAAAGCGTTTTTCATCAGCCAGTATGTAAACTGAAAATTCTTGATCTTCTTAACAAACTTCTTCGTAACTATAAGCCATCAGCATGGTGTAAACCATGAGAAAACAAATGCAGTCTCAGTTAACAAGGAAACATGCAGAAGAATGAATATCTATGTCTCACAAAGATTAACATTAAAATTAATAATAAGGAAAGATCAATTAACTGGCAGATAATGGAATTCTTAGGATGATCTGAAATGAAAAAAAAAAGAATTGCTGGTTACTCTCTATTAATACATCAAGGGACTAGGAGAGATTGCAAAGTTAAAAAAACAGTATTGGTATAAGAACTATGGATCTGGACACTCTGATGGAAAGGCTTAAAAGACAAGTTGGCAGCTTTAAATTAATGTAGTAAGTAATTTCCACATAACAAAGCCCACCATGCCACCTGTAACACTGGGTAGATTTTCTTTCAAGTGCTTACAGGATTTGGCTCAATCTTTCCTATTTCCTGCACAAGACAAGAGGACAGCAAGTGCCAAAAAGAAAAAAAAAAAAAAACCAAACAAAACAACCCACAAACAAACAAAAAACCACCTGGAATTTGGGATTTTGAAGACTTTAGTTTTCCCAGTGGGCTTAAGATCCGCCAGCAAAACTCATATCTCTTTCACATGCAGTAGATCTTTACAGTTTTTTCTCCACACTGCATCACTGGCAAACTGAGGTGACCTACACATTCACTTAAACTCAAACATGCTAAAAATCTAAACATTTTATCTATTCACTTCACTATGCTTGTTTAGTACTAAAATAAAAATGGGAGAAAAGCCAAACTGATTGCTACTAAGGCAAGTTTCTTCCTGAACAGAGAAGACACATAACATAGACACAACAACATAGACATAACATGCTTAAAACATCTAGTTTACTCTAAATACCAATACGGAAGACTACTAGGAATGCAAAAACTAGAAAACTCTAAATTGCTGAAGAATGGATAATAGAATCAAATCGTGTTTGGTGGGCTTGTCTTCTAAATTTCCTGATATTTTCCTTCCATACATTCTGCAAGGCTCTCCCTGCCCCAATCCCTCTCAGATATCCCATCATATTAAATCCGATGGAAACTGTAGTTTGGAGATGAAGAGATTCCTGAGCAGTACCCCAACAGAAACAGGGAATGGTCTCTACCTTTATATCACTAAATGTTATGTCTGTGAGAAATATCACACAAGGACTGAGGGTCACAATTCTATGAATTACTCAGATCATATGGATACCTGGAAAATCATTCTGGTTACTGCACGACTTGATCCAGTGAAAATCAGAGTGGTATGGAGGTACAGTATGTAATATAACATAGAGACATAAATATATCATCAGTCTCTTATGAATTAATTTGAATGGGAAGGGTGATTAGCAAGTGCTTGGTGACAGGATGGTTTTCCACCTGACAGTAAGAAACACAACTTACCCTATCAAAGTGCAACCTGAATTTTGCTAATACTTACAGTCATGCTATATCTACCTTCAGTGGCAAGCCCCAGGAAAGCACTACGTATTCCGCTTAGATCTGGATTGAGTTCTTCACTCTCCATCCTCCCATGCACTATTCAAACAAGCACATTTTCCCCAAAAGCCCTACTCTTATTCTGGAGAAAGAATACAGTTTTTATATACTATCTGAGAATTAGGGGTTCTATCATTTAAACAAAAACAAAAAAAAAAAGACAAAAATTAACACTGCTTTTACTGTAAACTGCTAAGGTGAGAAAGAAAGCTACTTTATATGACTAGCTTAGAGACCAGTGAAAGTAAAATGCAGCCTAGAAGAAATAAGTTTTCTTAAGACTGTGTTTTGGTACCCGAAGCCGAAGGCAATATATTCAATTAGAAGAAACAGTTATTTCCAATATATTTTATAACTACTACTGAACTTAAGCCTGCTATCACTCTCTTGGGGTTTTTATGCACTGGAGTCTTTGTAAACTAATAAAAATGAGATGCTATCATGAAAATGAGACTGGGCTGGGGCCCTTGATGGAAAATAATGGAGGAAATCCCAGTTTGAATAGTTTGATACAGAACTCATTCACAAGGACTTCAGGCCAACATAATTTTTTTTTTAGACTATAACTATTTTCCATGACTAACAACATATGCAAAACCAACAGTATATATGATACTGTTTCAGTTACCTGCTCAGTTTAGGTGATTCTCAAGAATATGTTTTGCACATGAACAGTCCTTCCTACTTGTCCTTCCTGTGAGTCAGCAAGACACAATGGTCTGAAAACATCTGGGAAGTTAGCTGCCTTGCCTTGTCAGCGGGACTCAGATGTGGAAACAGTTTGCTTTGTGGGATACTAGAAAGATTAGGCTGCTGTGTGCAGGCTGTTCTGTATATAAGTGACTTAGCTGGACTGTTTGCACGGTGAGATATGCCATTTCTCTCCTACTGAGGTCAGAATATGAATGCTTCCAAAGCTCTGGAGTATTTCACTGGGTTAGATTCAGGTCCATTATTATCTAATTTCCTGACTGATATTAGGAGCCTCATTAATACTCTGAAATTTGACCATTAATATCACATATTGGTTGTTAAAGAACTGGAAGTTTCTGATCCTTAAAATAATTTTTTTTTCCCCTTAAAGATGTATATTTATATATCTGGGACTTAAGTTTCCCGGAACCCAGAGAAAATTAGGCAAACTAAACAAAACAGTCTATTCATTGTTTGCTTGTACAAAGGCTTATTCAAAATAAGAGATAACATATTGATTAGGTTTCTTGAAGAACACCTGTAAATTACAGTGTTGGAAATCTGCCTGTTACTAAAAAGGTTACAAATAGCATATATAATTTCAGGTGCAATCAGCCTTATGTAGCTGCTTATTATATGTTTTATACTTTTCCACTTAATAAGGGGACAAAATAAGGAACGTTGTTGAATGATTCAATCTGCCATCACTGAGATGCAACCCCTTTGTCTCTCCTGCTCCAGACTCTTAAGGGCTCTTGGCCTGCTTGAACGAATAAGTATAATTTTCCAGACGCAGACAAATAAACTCACAAATATTATATTTGCCCAGTAGTAATGATATTCACAAAAATATCTTTACTGGAAAAATAAATAGTCACTTACTTTATTTCTACCCTGAAATTGTTTTTGAATGATGAATGCTTCACAGGTATATTGGGCCTCCTATTTTTAAATATTTCATATGCTAGTTTGGACAAATTATATACTGATGCTGCTGTAGAGAAGAGAAGAAGAAACTCATGCCCACTTTCAGCTTCACAAGGGGCATAATGCTGTTCCCATTACCAGAATCAGTCCTAAAGCACATTTCTCCTCCTAAATCATATTAGTATTGCTACATCTATACAGCCATACCTGTAGGAACAATAATCACAGTGACTTTGACTGGATATACCTTGGACATAGTTGCCAATTGCTATTTAAAAAAAAAAAAAAGTTTTCCAAAGGATCACAGAGAATTCATTCCTTTCGGAAACAGAAGAGAATCTCTTGATCTTTCTATGGGAGAAACAGATATTTTTAACAATACAGCCATCAAAAACTTGTAGTCATTACCGAGGAGCTCTGCAGCACATTGATCCACCGTACAGTGAAGGCATGAGCAGATGTTCCACCTCGGTCTGCTACCTCAGCTGCAGTTGCTATGGCCCACACCTGCTCCCTGTGTCCTGTCTCCAATGTAGGGAGGGGTAGAAACAGCTGGGAGGGCAGACACTTCTGGGACAGCTGCTGGAGAATGGCATGTCTGCCATGGCCTGGTTCAACTGCATCTCTCACCTGGTTTGCATCATATTGACTCCCATATGCAGAAATAACTCAGAACGATTTTAGCATCTGCAGGCTTTATTAGCATTCCCTTCAGAGAACAGTAACACAAAGGTAAACAAAATATTGACACAGTAAGGAAACTGTTAGACAGTAGGAAGAAGGATTACTACAGAGAAGCCTTTCAGGCTTATCTTGTACCTCTTTTAGACTGTCCTGTCACAGCTGCATTGGTGAGCGGGTTATAGGATGTCTTTTGTTTCATTGACTACATCTTTGCAAATATTTCTGAAGGCAATAGTCCTGTCAATAATTAATCTCAGTTATTTTTGATGTTATCTGACTCTCTGAATAACAGACATGACTATAATCTGATTTATCGGATCTACTTCAAACGTCTACATCAGGAGCACAAGAGGAACCTTGCCCTGGTTAGGTGCAGCTATTGTTGAAAGCTAGGTGTGATGAACACCAGAGCGGATTTCTATGCTAAGGTTTGCAAGACCCAGATTGTACAACTAAAAAAAGTCTACTTGTCTTCTTCATTTTCCACTGTTACTTTTTGGGGGTCTTTCTCTATGTAGGTCTTCCTAGAATATGAATAGTAATTAGGAAGAGATCTTTGCCGGCTCTTGAAGGCAGGTATTCTTACAGTATGGTAGCAAAGAACTGCCAATCACTTATAACAAATAACAAATAGTCTAGATATTTACTACTTGCTTTCTAGAAGAACTACTGTTGTGGTTTTGTTTAGTGAGGGGGGGGGCCTAAGGTGGTATTCACTTTCTAATAATAAAGTGTGCAATAATAAGGAGTACCACCAGTGTGAATTAGAAGCTGTTCTTTTTATGCAGGATCTTTAGAAGCAGAGATAATTCAATTTCTTTTTTTTTTTATTTACTCACTCGTTTGTTTTCTATTTTGATCTATACACATTTAAGTACACATATACAGAGTATGTTCTGTCTTCAAACATCAGTATCAATTTCTATGCATAGAGGGGATGATTTCTGCGAAATTCCTAGCTAATTAATTCAAGAATTTTCATAAGAGTTAAGGATTAACCTGACATTGTATCTTAATTTTGGGTCAAACTATTAAATGTGTTTTGACCGTGTCTTTCAACCTCATTAAGAAAATAATTTTAAGTGGACTATGCATGTGTTTAATCATACATGCAGTCAGTAATTCAACAGAAATTAGAGAGGCTACATAAGGCTGAACAACTCTTTGGCCTTACTGTGGCTAAACTTAAAAAAAAGAAAGAATGGAAAAAAAATTTAAAACTAATTAGAAATATCAAACAAGTTTACTCTTACTTTTGTCTAAATAAGAAATAATATAGGCAGCAGGATTTTGCCTGTATGAACAGATACACTGTTGTTCTATACACTATTGGAAATTAAAGCCTGTTGCAAGGCTGCTTCTGAAACATCTTAGAAAATTAAGGCAGATCTTTCTTTCTAACAAAAAAAAAATGATTGCGTGGGTTTTTTTTTATTTGCTTATTTGGTTTTATTTTTTTAAAGTATTGTCTCTAAGCAGGTTGCAGATATTTTAGATGTATATGTAGAGTTTTCTGAGGAAGCTGTGTCTGTTTTCAAACAGTTGTTCAGAGACCTCTCTGCAGTTGCAAGCAAGATTGGCTCTTACCACTGTCATTCCCTTAACTACGTCTACTGACATTCCACTTTTGTCTTCAAACCAGATGTCATCCATTACAGAGAACATTCTCTCCACAGGTGCATTAGTGTCTCTGCATGCCAAAACAAATTCAGCAAGGAGCAGGAGATTTTAGAATGTATGGGTTTTTTTTTTAAATTATTTACAATTTTCACCCATCTTTCAGTGAGCTTTCTGCACCCAAAACCACAGAACTGAGGGAAGGAGAGAAACCTCCAGCTGAACGCAGACTTTCATTTCAGAATGTATAAAGGCTCCATTATTTAAAAATTAAAAAAAAAAAAAAATTACCCTCCCTGTGGTTTTGGGACTATGTTCTGCATGCTATTAAGAAGACGCCAGATTTTGGTTTAAGAAAAACCTTGGATTTGTATACCAGTGACCTAGTAAACAAATGTGCAGAGATATGTTTAGTACCGAAGGGAAAAAAAAAATGCAACTTTGAAGAACAGGCCTGTATAAATCTGTATAACTAAGTAAGAGCAAGTAACTTGTGATACTAAACTTGTAATATACTGCAATGTAGAGGATTTAAGCCTCCATTACAGTAACTGAGGCTGCTCTGCAAGTCAGAATTAAGTCCACTGAAGCGCTTTTGTATCAATGCCTTAACACTGGGCTATCTGCTTAACAAGCACAACCACAGTCACAACTGCATGAAAGTCAATAGGACTGAGAGTGAAATTTTCATGTCAAATGAGATGTGCCCCTTCTCACGCTGCATTATACTGCTCATACGTCTCTCCCCTTCAGTATTCTACTGGTCCTCTCTTGGGGAAATTACTGCAGAGCAAGCTGGGATCTGTACTTAAACAGCAACTCCTTAGACACTTGTAGATTATACTAAAATGTTGTTGTGTGGGATAGTGTAGGAGCACTTCCAGTGCTGTTAAATCATACATTCAGCAATTCTTCCTGAGTAGAGCCCTATATATTCAGTGCTAATTGCTGCTGACACTGCATGGATGCAGTTGCTGATGGCTGTGATATTAGTATAAACACAGTCTGTAATTAAAAGACCATGGCTCTTCCTATACAAACATTTCTTCCTGAGTATCTTATACAGTGATGCAGATTTCAAAATCTACTCAGTCTGTCAGGGAAGAATTGAAGGAACACCTCAGGTGAAAGCATACAGTCTTTAGATGTTCTTAACTTTCAATTGACAACAGTATTTCTAAGTAAGTTTTGTGTCTGGGAAATTTTAGTAGTTAATAATGTATTGCCTCTCTTCCAAAAATCCAGACAAATACTTAAGCTTGCTTTTGTTATTCTTCCTTATAATGGGTGGCAGAAATTGATAGTACCACTAGCTTCAGGTAGTTAGAACATATGAGTAATAGCCCATTGCCATGAGGTTGGTTTTTTTTGGTTTTTTTTGTTTTTTTTCCCCCAAAGATATACAGTTCTTCATTTATTTCCTTCTAGTTTTTGTGTCTTTAAGTTTCACTCAGGTATTTTTCTGCGACCAGAACAGCCAAAAAGCAGCCCTTCCTTACCAAAATCTGAGCTTCTCAGAAGACCTGGAGATCTTGGTGCAGACTACATGTGGGGCAAAATAAATCAAGTCTTCTGATCTTCTGTGAAGGGGAGAAAAGGGACAGCAGGTACCTCACTGACTAATTCCAGATGATTACTAAACCATTACATCAGTCTTCCTTGTGGTGTGAAAGAATATTCACTTTTTATTCTTTCTTCCAGGAGACTGAGATGACTTTCAATGTTTTATTATTGCAGAGAAAAAGTGACAATATTTTATATTACAAAAGGACATAAATTAATCTCCTCTTATAAGGGGAGTTTACTACATGCTACTTGGATATGCCACTTCTATCCCTGGACCGGGGAAAAAAATCTTGTAAAAAGCTGCAGAAATGTACTTGGTTCTCAGTGAGGGGAAAAGGTGACAGTGCTCCAAGAGCCTTTCCTGCTCGCAGTCTGTTAGGTTGGAGGGTTATTATTATTCTTAGAGCCACGGGATGTGGACATCTGTCAGCTTGCTTCCCTCACATGTGCAGCAACTGTGTGTGGTCTTCTAAATGAAACTATTAGCTATGCAGTTCTGTATTCATGTACCAATTCTGAGTGGGCTGAACTCATGCCAATTAGAAAGTATTTTGTTATGGGTGGGTGAACTGGGGTACATAAATACTACAAGAAAATAAACAACTGCTTTAAAATAACACTTTTTTTTTTTAACCTCCTCTTCAAATTTTAAATGTATTCTTTTAAAATGAAAGTATGCACTAAATTAACAGGTCTATTTTTAGCAGCAGCTTTACAGCAAGCTGGATGATAATCACTGTATCAACAGCTGCTGTGGGAGGTCAGGGAAGCCAAAGAAGAGGAAAAGTAGCCACTGACAAAAGACGATGGGTGATCTCAAGATGCAGTTGGTTTAATGCACAGAATCTACTCTA
Organism: Chlamydotis macqueenii; assembly: GCF_036417535.1. Classification (NCBI taxonomy): domain Eukaryota; kingdom Metazoa; phylum Chordata; class Aves; order Otidiformes; family Otididae; genus Chlamydotis; species Chlamydotis macqueenii. The sequence continues at coordinate 30,040,115 of NC_141557.1, forward strand.
CTGAGAAGATTGCATTAATAAAGACTTCTGGGAACCAATGTTTACATACAGAAGTTGTTAACACAACTAAAGATAGGCTACTATACTCATTAGTAAGTATCCTGTGATTGCACAGGTGTTTATGAAATACTTGTTGGGAGGTTGTCAGCTGCTGCATAAGCACAAATATGCTTCATAACACTGAATTAAGAGATTTACTTTGTTTACTGGTTTAATTAACTTTTCAGATTAGGGCAGCCTTCAAGATTACATTCAAGAACACAGCAACTGTAAACACACATACTTTACAGCATAAATCTTGCAGCATCACTATCATCATGCAAAGCCATCACAACAGCAACGTCCAAGTGTTTTGTAATGCCTTTTTGGGGTCATAACACACAGTGTGTGGCATTTTCTAATGAGGGGCAGAAACACACACTCATCTGACTTCCTATTTCTGCCACGATAACCTAACTATGCTACTTCACATGCTTTGACATTTTTTTTTTTTTGTTGCTAGATATGTAACAGTGTCATCTACCATGCTGTACAAGTAATACATGTTAGTTAAATGGATTTTTCTTTTTCAATTATCTAGCAACATTTTTGTCAATTATCTAGCAGCTCACATTGGCAAGACTTGTCATAAACTTCATAGATCTGTCAGATTCCTATAATGATGGAACATATGTTAAGAAGACCCCTAAATCCCTTAAAAAAAAAAAAAAAGGGAAAAAAAATCAAACATGTGGCCTAGACCAAAAGATATTTAATGCATGTACAATGAAAGGAATCTAGTGATTTTTTGAATTCACTGGTCACAATGTCACTCTCTCTTTCAAGTTGTTGCAAGTAGTTCCTCCACTTTTAAAGCTGAAAGGCCATCTTCTCTCCTATTAGCTTTTGTTTTAACACAGTCCTTTTATTTCCCCAGCAGAACAAATCTCTTTCCATGTGCCAGCTGCCAAGTGAAATTTTCTTTAACTACCTATTTCTCAAATCTACCCAAAGCCTTGATATTACTCCCAAGAAACATCTGACAACTTGGGGATTTTTTTCAGATTTTGACAAGACATACTATTCAACACATTTTTGAAGTTATTCAAAATAGATTTTAGAAAATCTTCTAGTTAGCCTGTAAAGAAATAACTTTTGAACACCAACGTACTAAACAGACACACTACCAAATTGGTATAGGCAGTTTTAACAGAGTTTTGGAAGCTGTTTTAAACAGATAATATACCATTAAACATATTTTTCCCTATTAGTTTAATAAAGTCTCTCCTTTTCTTTTTTTTTTTTTTAAGTAACAAAAATAAGAGTCCTACTCAGAAATGTAATATACAGAAAGCCAAAGATGACCAATTCATAAACGTAGTATTAGTTTTACACCAGTGATATCCTTTGACTCTGCCTGAGTGAAAATAATGTAAAAGTGAACTTGATGAAGACCCAGAACTTCTAACAATTCAAACAAGCAATTGCCATCCCACTCACAAAACCTCTGCTCCGCAAAAACAAATGAAACCTTACCTAGACAAACATGGACAAAGCCCATTTGATCTGTTTTTTCTGGTACTGCCAACAAAGTGCTATGAATTTTCTGACATATGACTACTTCATAATTCAACATAAGTTACAATATGCTAAAATAATTTAGTAGAGCAGACAATATTTCCTAAATGTTCACTCACGTGAGTAGAAAGTTATTTAAAAATTATCACTGGATGAATGCAGTTACGCGTATGATGTCGAATTTTCATACTCAGAATATGTCTGACGTAGTAATAAGAGGTCTGACGAAAGAAAGATCAGCTACATTCTGTGTATCACACAGAGCTCGGGAACCAGCCTCTGCACCTCAGAGCAGAAGATCAATAGAACCTGGTTTAGACTTCTATCCCAAGGAGTTTGAGTGGGGCCAAACAGATGCCCAGGTGAGAAACCTTGTCAGTCATTTATCTGTACTGACTTCTCTTTTCTCTGTAAGGACAATTGAAAGTATGAGGGGAATAAAGTGCAAGAAATATAACTGCAGTTCTTTCTAGTTGGGATAAAATATTTGGGATTTTCATATTCTGTACCACAAACTTTTTGCTCATTTGTTTTTACTAAACTGACTTTTTCATAGGAATCATAACCCTGAGACAATCTGTTAGCAACATAATGAAATGCTTTAGTAGGGTCACCATCCAACACAGTAATCAGTAGACTGCCTTAATTTCAAACACCATAAATATGTATCTTTTACAATTATTATCACAGCAAGCAATATTAGATTTGATGTTTAGTGTTCTTTCCTTCAAGAAGGAAGAAATTATTTCATAAAGGTCTGATCAAAGTGATCTCTTAATTCTTTATATTAAAATAATTCTTTTGATACAATGCAAGCAGAAAAATCATACACTTGAAAACCCCAAAGGAACAGATAATGTTCTTTTAAAATGTACATTACAGGTACATATAATGATTTCTTCCCTCTCCAGTGGGGTTCTGTAACCTAGAAATTTTTTCCTTTACTTTTTATACTAGTATTATGTTGACTCTTACTTTAAAATACAAGTAACATTTTAAAATACAAGTTATTTCAAAGTAATATAGTAGTATGCTGTCTTACCTTATTAGTATTTACATGGAGATAGAGCTTAGGTACTCATCAGACAAAGTTTTACAAACTTGGACACATATATAAACAAACAGACTGACTATATCACAGTGTATTTGAGCTAAGTCTTTGTTCCTCACTACATAAAAGGGCCAGTAGGCTGAGAATATTTAAAAATAAACATCCTATATATTCTCATGAATTGATATCCAAATAACTAGCTCTATATATTTTGATAATTAAGTGGCAATTTTATAGCTGAAAAGCATTGTCAGTCTATAAGAGACTAACCCTACAGATTTTCATCAGTAGAAAACGATAGTTTCACAAATTCCTTCAGACAGAGCTAGGTTAATCAACTTCATCACCCCCAAATTATACAGCAATTATTTTCTGATGTTTTAAATGTCTTCTGATTACGTCTTACTCAGTAATTCTCAAGGCGTCTACATCTTAATATGATTTCCGATGTTTTAACAAAAATTGCTGATTGTTTCTTACTAACATAATGTTTCATGCTCTAAAGACTTAATCATCCATTTTATCAGTTCTTAGGTAATAGTTCTAAACATCCCCAAACTGACAAAGAATATTTTTAACTGAATAAATTTAAAAGCTTCAGTCATGAATAGGGTTTTTTTTTCACACAGACTAGAGAAAACGGCCACCTATGAGAAACTTTTGACTATCTGTAGAAGGTCATCTAAATACAAAGCCCTTTGCACTCCAGGAAGCTTATTGCCAGTATTTCTACAGATCTGTAAGCATTTTGTAATGCAGAGGTCCTAAACTTTCAGCCACTTTCTCAGAACAAAATTGAAATTAAAAGAGACATTAAGTAGGTCAGTAAAGAGAAATAGAAAAACTTTAGAAGGAAAATTATATTTTTGAGTGTATCTAGAATTTAGATAAATGGAGGGGAAGCCTTCTAGAAGACACTATGGGTGGGTATACTGAGGCCCTGTCCAGAAGGCAAGTCCTCACCAGATAATTTCTAGGAAAGCAGTAGGAGTGTCTGGGATAGGAGTGCTGGGTCAGCTAAGTCTATGATTGAGTGAATAAGAAAGATGACAATAAAACTAATGACACACTGCCTGAATTAGGGTCACATACACGAAGTATGAGATTGAACTTCTTAACCTTGCATTCAAGAACCAAACCCTTAGATTTTAGCAAATGAACTTTAGATCATAAATTCTTAGACTCCTTAGAGTGTAAGTTCTGGATAAGCCCATGAGCAACCTGATCTAATTAACCTGCTTTGAGCAGAGAGGGTTGGTCTAGATGACCTTTAGAGGTCCCTTCCAACCTAAATTACCCTTTGTCTCTGTGATTCTTCAAGCAGGAAATGTCCATTTGATCAGTGTTTATAAAGCATTTAGTGTTCCAGACCTTCAGGTGTTACCATGGAACAAACAAATAAAAATCACTTAACTGCCAATTTGTTCATACAGTTCATATAAAATAATACAAGGAATGGTTTGGTCAGCCTCAGATTATCTATTGAGCTCTAAAAAGGCTATTTTTTCTTAAGTATATAACTTCTTTTCATGTACTCAATAGAAGATTAGACCCACCAAAAAAAAAAAAAAGTACACAGACTTAGTCTGTGATTTATTACAAATCCATGGCTGCTCTAGTCCATATTTTAAAGAAGCTTTCTTACTGGTTGGCAGCTGAAGCCACTGAAAAACATAAGCAAGCCTTTCTGATAAGATGAATTTATTTAACCAGCGTCTTCATTACAAAATAACGCACACAGAAGGTATTTACAAGTTCCATTGAGGATGTAGAGAACCAGAGGAAGAAAATGCAGCTCAAACCCCATAATTTTACCATCTCTGCTGTGCTAACAACCATTAAGAGTTATTGTAAGTGTAAAGACATGTGTCTGAATACTGATAAGGAGAATGATGGGACAACTCCTGAGCCTTGCACAATGGACCTTTAAAATTGTTCAAATAGCCTCTTGTAGATTTCTGCAGCATGGAATGCATTGCCAAGGGGACAACAAAGCCAACACAGTAACTTTAAGCTGTGCCTTCTCAATATCAGGGAAAGAAGCTCAGCCAGAAAATGTGCTGCCTGCAGGAACCACCCACTGGGACTATAGATAGGTAGCACGATTTAGTGCTATCAGAAATCACAACATATACAACAAATGGCAAAATCTGTACCTACTTGGATTTTACAATTAAGTGTATACCTCTGCTTTACTGCTATTTACTGCTATTTTTCATCGGACTTCCGATGATAATAAAAAAAACCCTCCCACTGACACCTATGAAAGATAAGCAGTGTGTTTGTAACCCTGTTGCCTGGAAATAGTAGGTCCAGAAATAGTTGGTGCCAAACTTTAAATAAAATTATAGAACTCTTTCAACCTCTCTACTCTCACTGTGTAAATGTGAAAGTATTGTAAATCTTGTTGACAGTTATTGCCATATCTATTGGCACACAGTCAGCGGCAGTTTGAAAAGTGTTGTGCAGCATAGCTAGTGCCCATTACCTGTCTCCCTATATTTTCTTACAATTTATTTTCACCTCAGCAGGCAGCACCTCACAATGCCATTAATTTGTTGGGCAGCTCATACTTTCCAGCACAACCTACTTTACAACATGCTCTTATAAACAACCTGGTGGTTTACTGGCAATGCTTAACAGTGTCAGGGGGGAGGCTACGATTTAAAGGCAGCAGGTAAAATCAGAGCAGGCCACGGAGATGACGTGGTCTGACCAAACCTCCCCTCCTTTAATTTGACTTCTCATCAGCACAAGTGCACAAAATCACCAGACTTACCCTTGGTCTTTGTAAATACGTGATTGAAAGAACACTACTATCAAGGTGCTTTTTGTTGATGTGGTTGGACACATGCTTTTGCTACACAGTATTCTGCTAATAGTGTATTTGCTAGCAGATCACAGGTGCTTATATGGAGAAAACAAATGGAGAAAGAGGAAAAAAAAAATATTCAAATTGATTATAACAACAAGTATGAAAAAAAAATCTCTCCTTGCAGAGTAATTAGGCACTAGTAAAATACTTGCATGATTCCAATATATATTTATAGCTACACATATTTGAGTGCTTTGGTTAATATGAGTCTTTGGGGAGGGAAGGGAAAAAAAAACCACAACAGAACAAATTCAGCTTTTTTAATACAACAGACTGAACCTGACATTTTTGCTTTAATATACGCTTCTTCTTCTGCATCTTTCTGTCTCACACATGAAGTTTCTCCTGTAAATTCCACTTCTATGTCTAGTGAGTAATACAAGTGTATATACACCCAACTTGTGGTCTTACTGTGTTCTTCATGTCACCAATATTTTTAGAACATTTTACTTATTTTTTATTAGTAATACTAATGTGTATATTAACTGAAGCTTTCTCTCCTGTTGCTACTCAAAATTAAGTTGCTGTCAATCCCACACCTTTTGCAAACACTTAAGGAAGTTGAAATTTCCTATTAAGCAGTAATAGAAAACTAGAATGGATCAGAGGATACAATTATGTGTTACAGCAGCCAAAAATGATCTGCTAGACTATTCTATTTTTATCTCTGTATCTTTAATTTAAGGATTCAGGCACCTGGGGCAGGGTTACATGAGCAAACAATCCCAGTAATACGCTATTAGACGTTCCTAGGGAATACTTGTCTGCCATTAAACAAACTGAATATTGCAGAATGGTTATTGCAGCTTTTTGTAAAAAGGTCATAATATAAAAACATATGTTTGGCATCAGAAAATATTACTGTAAATCTAAAGCATATATGCACACATCAAGTCACTTTCAGGATTTTGGTGAGGGTCGGGGGGAGAGGGTGGCAATCACCCACAACATGCACATGTGAAGAGAGCCTGAAAGGGTTAAAACTGTCTCAGTCTTAAATTCATCCAACCTTTCTACTCCAATTTTATCATTTTCCATGTGCTTGCAATGTTTTCTAATAACAGGCCAATTCCTTAACTCACATAGGAATCTAAATTACAATAATCACATGCATTCCTTTCCCCAAGAAAGGAAACACCTGTTGTAGTTAGTTAATTGCTGACTTTTTGTAAGCTTTTGGAAGAAAAGTAACATTTACAAATAATTTATATCTCAAAAACTTCAGAAGCACAGAAACACATGAATTATAAAACTAGTATGAAACTCAAAAACTATGTTGAGACAGTAACAGATGTTTTCACTTTGTTTAATTAAAGAAAAACTCTGTATCAAAGTACCATAATAGGATATGGTTATTTTATAACTAAGATGGGGCTACTTTCTGTTCTCAGATGCATTTAACACTTCCGCAATAATTGTTACTCATGCCATCTTGGAGTAAGAAATAAAAAAGAAGCCCTACAAAAATATAAGCATGTATGCTCCTGTAAAAAAAAAAAAAAAATTAAGTACGTGTACATAAATCAACATACAATGCAAAAGGTATATCTAACAAGGAAGATAATTTTTAAATTTATTCACTTGTTTGTTATGGAATTCTTACTGAAGTAGAGGAAAAATGCCAATTAAACATATCTGGTTTTAAATACACACACACACACTCTCACCTTTTTTTCCATCTGAAACTTGTCAATTTTTTCTCATCCATATTTTGATATATAGAAAATGTGAAATCCTACCCTAAGCTATGGTACTTTATTACTCATTTATATATATCTGATTATTTCAGTGGAATTATCCCAAAAAGGCATTATGTCCTGTGCTAATGCTCTTGTACAAGTCTCCACAACATTTTATGCGTGGCACAGTAAATTTTAAATAATAACTACTCATCTGCTGTATCAGCAAACTCTTGAGTTCTGTGCTGACCATACCGTACTGTTGCCACTATGCTGGATGAGTTGCTGAAACACAGTAGCAAAGTTATGATCAAAGCAAAGACCAACAGGGAGGAAAGACTCCAGGAAAGAGTTCAGGCAAGGCAAACTTTGGCTTCTCATCACGTACAAAAGAGCTAATTATTATAGAGCTTTAGATCCCGCAAGGTGTATTTTCAAGTGAAAGTCCAGTCCTTACATAGATAAAAACCAGCGAAACTGTTGTCTTCAGTACAAGAAATAGAAAGAAAAAAAAAAAAAAGTGCCTGGATAAGCTGATCAGTTTTGCTACAATGAAAAATGGTATTTGTTAATCAGTCTGCATTGAGTAGGAAAAAAAAAAGAAAATCTTTGGATATTCCTTTCATATCACTTATCATTTGCGACATCTTAACTAATGGCTGTCATACAGGTCAATCATTTACCTGGGTTAATAAGGTGCAGGAGCCATGAAGGGCTCCCATCAAGGCAGAGTTAAGCACGGGGAGTGCTGTGGGACAGGTCATGAGAGCCTTCTGCAGGCACCCATGCTACGGTGAGCCACTGGCCCTGCACAAGGTGTCCGTAAGGGCATATCCCTCGTTCCAGGTCACATAGAGCCAGGCTAAATTTAACTTGAACACAGTAGAGGAGCCTGAGCTGCTCTAAGGCGTGGGCTGAATACAAAACACTTAGCCACATCGGCAAGGTGAAGTTTCCACTACTTAGCAGCCCAAAGTGAGTCACAGCAGAATATCACATTAATGCCGCCGGCACAGAACTTGCCTTGATTACTCGGATGCTACATTGTAGGTGTACCCTAAAACAATAAGTAACTTACTACTTCTCTACTTAACGTGCCATCCCTCCCACCCTCACCTTTTTCTCTGTAAAAACCAATTTACTGGGGCTTTTTTTTTTATACAATAGCTAGAGTTAATTTCACCTACTGCATTTAATGTCATAGGAGTTATACGTGTAAATCCCTGTACTTAGAGATAAGATAGTCCTTTATGCCATTTTAATCAATCTTTGTCATGGGTATGTTACTTAATAGCTCTGTCTTCCTATAGAAAATGAGCAACTTAAGGGAAATGAAACTTTTCAAAGATACATTTTCCTTCTGGCAGTCTGTGAAATACACCGTAATTATCCTCTTTCGATGAATAACGTTTGAAAGAAAATGAACATTCTGTGCATCAAAAGGTATAATAGAATGACAATCTCAACTGCCTTGTAAATAAAAGGAAATTGTTTTTCTACCATGATCTATATTGCACAGAAACATATATACTTGCTTTATAAATATAAACCCAAATCAGACTATCAAGCCATTTTTCAAGGTTTTACTACTTCCTAATAACAATAAAATCAGTATTTCACAGCGACAAGGAATTGTATTTATATTTCTAAAAGATTCAAACTGTGTTATGAATTATGGACTCCATCCTCCAGGCTGATGGGCCTACTTGTACGAATAAGGCTCCTGCTGAACGGAGCACCTCTTCAGTAACAAAGGTATGTAGAGGAAAAGAGTGCACCCTAAAGATTTGCTGACAGAGGGGTAAAAGAGGGGAAAAGGTTTTTTTAATAGCATAATCAAACAATGATTGTCCAGCCCACATTCCTTTAACTAGAAAAACCGTACTATCTTTAATAGCTTGGTAAAATGAACGTTTGCATATCAAATCTTACAAACTAATGTACAGTTTAACTAAGCGGCTAGGACAAAGTGCCATTTACCCCTGCTGTTCCCGTGAATGCGCACACACAGTAAAAATAAGGAGTCAAAGCCACACAAGCTTCAGTAGATAATATGGGACAAAGGCATTTGAATACCAACCCATCCCTCACAAAGTCACTCAAAATCTAGGTTCTGAGTTAAGAAAATGACCAGTGCCATCACTTTGTTATGTTGAGTACGTCAGCACCTTTTTCACCTCTACACCGTGCCTAAACTCACAACCCATTGCTTAAAGTGAAAGAAAAGTGGGAATTTGTTAATGTGCAAAACCTGTGATGTGTTTCTTCCTCCATTTCGCCCTGTGAAATCACTGCCTCCACAGAGATAAGATACTGCTGATTAGTGGTACCATATCACAGTATGGAGAGCGCTCTGTTCTACAGTTTCTAGAAGAACCACCAAAAACTGGGAACTACTACATCAGCAGAACAGCAGAACTGGGAACTACTACCTCATCAGAAGCAACAGAAGTTGCATCTTCCCTTACCAGGTGCTGCATTTGCACAAACAGGTGCTTCCACAGGGGCAAACTAGCAGGGTTCCTTGCCTTTGCTGAATTTTCAACCTCACCAAAGCCAGAGACAAACACCTCTCACACTGATGAGCTACACCATGCAGCTGCCCTTGGTGAGACAGCAGCTCTCACTGCCTACTGAGTTCTTGCTTGAGACATGGAGCAAAATGCCCGGTGTGGTGCCCAGTTACTGCTGTTCAGCAGACAGAAGAGGCAGTGCAAAATGGCTGAGCGCTGCAGTACAAATGCACACAAAGGAAATGGGATATTCCGCATCCCTTTCACATTTTTAAAAGGTGACAAAATAACACAGTCCAAACTGAAGAGAGGCAGTATATTACACCACTGAAAACGCTACTCTATTTCCCAACACTGCCTATACTATAATTCCCCAAACAGGCGTTCCTCTGCTCAAGCCCCCAGCACTTGAAAATATACTCCAAGCAGGGTTTCCACACACTGGAAAGACAGATATTCGACCATGGTCCCTTCTGCTCAGTAGATCAGTGACTACAGTGTTCATGAAACTTGAGGCACATCAGCACCAGATCCGTAGAAGAAAGCATGGTTCAGCACAACAAGGCTTATCTGACTGAGTGGTCCCTGGTTTCCATTCCTGCTCCAAGGACTGTTCAAGTATTTAATGAGCTGTTGCCACATGCAGCACATATAGAAATTCACCTCACCTCTAGTAGGCTGGAAGTGAGGTGTCCAACCTGGCCTATTACTTAGGCTCTGCTTACAAAAAATGGAGGGAGAGTTACCTCCAGTGAGCATTTTATTGTGCCTACTTTAGATCCTCATTTGAGCATGGGACAAACACTTATCTTGAGGTGACTGTATCTACTGTCTATAGGGTTGATTTTTAGACTCTGAAGTTAATGGCACCCTAACTTTGACAGACCTCTTAAGGATTTGATTTATGGTAAACAACACACACTCACATAATGGTAACAAGATATTCCACACAGAAACATCTGAAGTTTAGGTTAAAGCTTTAATTCATGCTTTAAGATGTTCAGAATAGCTACAGTGCATGCTTAGATAGGAAAAAAATAATGTCTGTATAAATTTAGAACATTTGTTCTAGTGTTTAAGCTTTGAAGAGGCACCTGGATTAGAAGGGTTAAGTATGCTATTTATTTAGGGCAGTTTCTCTGCCTTCCTAGTTTCAATAAAGGACAGAAAATAAAGTCCCAAAACTCATGAAAAATGCTGCTGTTTTCAGAGCAATTAAACATAATCTAGGAAAGAAATTAAAAATCCATACAAGGATAATTTTGTGTTATTTTCCAACTAAAGAAATTCAGGTATGTAACTAAATGAAGTGGGTTTGTGAGCCAAACATTCAAAGCGTTTTACACTCATGTAATACTGTAACATATCATGTGCATATTTCCTAAATTTACACCCCAGAAACAAGTTCCACATGGGTTTTATAGCATTTTACATTGAAATAATACTGGACTCTTCTCCTGCATACACTTAATGCTTTGACACTATCCACATATCATCAGTGTTTAGTCCTATTTAAACAGGCAGACAAGGACATCTATGAATCCTCTTTCCTTTTCACCTTTTTTTTTGGGAACTGAGACACACTATCTGCCATAACCCTTTTAAATTTAACTTATTTTACTGCTTATTAAGGAAACTTGGTTTCCTCTTCTTTCTGATTTGTGTGTTAGACAACTCACAGGTTTTCTTGGGTTGTTTTCATTAGGAAGAGAACACCAATGTGAGATTTTCATTCTTCATATTTCTTCTTTACCATTACAGACAAAAGATCTTTTTCTTTAAATGCAGGGAGACTTGAACAGAAGGCAGTCTCTTTGCTTATCTAACAGTTCCATCATCAGAATTTGGCTGAGAAAGCTGTCTTTCTTTTCACTTTTCTAGAAATGCATCAACAGATTTTCTATATCTGTGTTCGGTGCTTCCTCTTTTCCCAGGTTCACTGTTCTTTTTCTGTTATTTTTCACAGAAATACAAACCTTGATGTATACTACCCAGCAATGTATTTCCAACATATATGCCCTGCTTGTATCTCTTTTTCAGATAGAGACATATACCTCAGTTTGTGTAGAGACTTCCTGAAAAAGAACCATAAATGGTCTGCAAGCTATTTCAAATGCAAGAAGGTGTTTATACATCCCTGTTATCTATTCTAGTGAGTTTGAGTCTAGCTCAGAACACTTTGTAATTACTCTTTCCTTTGATGTTTAACTGATTTAGTCACTGGTTTTCTTTAGTTAGACCTATTTCTGCTTCCTTGAATTTTGAATACCAAAGGTATTACCTCAAGTTCTTAAGCAGATATTGTGATAAACTTAAGCTAATTTACCTTTTTCTTTCTTTCTTTCTTACTCTAAAGTAACACAAATAACCTACAACACTAATGAATAAAATTGGTAGAACTTGATTATATCAGTACTATTTGCTTTCATCAAACTCTGTACTTATGTGCACAAAAATATCTACTTAGGATTGTCAAGGCAACAATTAAATTATTTTACTTAGATACTCTGTCTGAACAACATTGTTTCTGTAAGCTGAATGTCTTAACATAGACCAGCTACGAAATAGCTAGAATTAGTTATTTTCTCTGTGTAACATGTTAATGGCTATGTTGCCCAAAGCTTTCTAAACAAGATACAAAATAAGAGTGATAACCTTATCTAGCCATTACATTATCCATAGCATTTAATAAAAACATTATTATACAGAGCTCATTATACATGCCTTGTACCATGTCATAAATCTGCCAATACTGAATATACACTGTGTATATTCAGCGTATATAGTATATATATTGTGTATATATAACATAGTTTCTAACTTTTTCAACTTATGAAATTAATTAATAGTTAGAGAACCCAAAATTCATAATGTGTGAAAATTTTAAATTTAGAGAATTGTAAATAGCAAGGAGAAGTCACCTGGACAGAGTGTAGCTCATGGAAGACCTCCATAAATTAAATTAGTCTGCTAGCCCACAGAGTTTGCAACCACCCCACCCCCCGTAGAGTGGAATTTGACACCTATTAAGAAAGGTATTTTCTCCTCTCTAACTATGTACAGATATTTTGAAGTGTTTTAAGGCCTTCACAGTCTCTACAGGTCCCCTACTTTTAACTGCAGTGAACTGGCTGTATACACATTATTCTACTTCCATAACTTCTGCATATCCATTCAGAAAGTCATAATGCAGTTATTATCAGAGATGTTCACATGGGGTTATTGAATCACATCGGTAAGCTTGGTTTATGCCTAGGTGCTGTGACATGAATGCACATTGTCTTGAATTAGTCTGGTAGTCTGGCACATTGCTGAGTAATAGCGCACTGCAGCTCTTTTAACAGGCTGCACAGATCAACTTGATAAATACTTGGTTAGGAATCAGTGTGCCTGGTGATGTACAAAATAAATAGGAAGAAAGTATTGTGCTGATATATTTGTAGTCTATAGGTTTCACCCGTTAATAGTTCATAGATACTGACTTCAGGAATGAGTCCATTGAAGTGACTAGAACTACTCATGCAAAAACAAGTTATGTGCATGTTTGCAATAAAGTCTTAAGAAATCTTGAACTTCAAAAAAGATTCTATTGCAGGACAGGGTTCTAATGGAGCTTCAGCAATGAAAGCAAATCAAAGCAAAACAACATCCACCCCAATGGAATTCTAGTCCACTCAGCAAAAAGTTTACTAGAGAGATTTTCAAAATAATTATGTCATTTTTGTCACAAAAGGTTTGAAAAATTTTATTTAGTATCTCTGTGAGGAAGAAAATCTTGCTGTTTAACACTTAACGTAAGTGGTATATGTTTCATGTAAGATATGTTTTCATGATTCAACTTATGTTTTGGATGTAATTTCGAAACAACTAGCTCACTTATTTACATTTATGTTTCTCAACTCATACTTTAGTTTCTATGCAGTATGTTCATCTTTTTAAAGCACTGATTTTTTGGCATTTTTCAATATCTGTATATATCCAAACAAAAATCTTGTCCAAATAATGTTCAAGGATAGTTCATAGTTACATCTGAAATCTGTACTTAGAAAAAAATGGATTGTGGATAGATCTATTGTAGACATGCACATACTAGAAGATTTTAAAACAAAAGAAGAAATGGAAACATTGCAAGTATCATAAAGTCAAAATACTAATTAAATAATCTACTTTGACAAATTGTCACATATATCTGTAGTTATATTTTTTCCTAATGCATTGATTTTGTACAAGAGAAATGATAATGATAAATTATAAATTAAAATGAAATTAAATTAGAAAAACAATAATTTGATTTTTACCCTAATAATATTTGTTGGAAGACCCTCTATACTCCTGCACAGGAGCTGAAACAAAAACTGTAGGTTTTTTTCCATTAACAAAGAATAGGATAATATTTAGTATGTTATAGCTAAATAAGCTTTTCTTTCCAATTAGTTACAAGTTAACCAAATATATTTTCACATATCTTTTGTATGAAAATGTCAAAGCCAGTTATTAGTTAGATAGAAATATATATATAACACATACCTATATGCTATTAGTGCCAAATTTTGCTCTTTAGCATACATGCACAACTCCTAATGAGATGTAATGGGAATGTATTTAAATAGTGCACACTTTAAATTGCTACATTTCAATAGATTTTTTTTTTTAGACTATGTGCATATAATCAGACTGTTTTCCAAACAGGTGTCCATTTGATTACTTAAAATCCAAATTGTAGTCTGGCTATTGAGTATGCAGAAGTGGATAATGAGAAGGTCTAAGAAAATACAAGCCTTTCTGCATTAACAGGTGACAACAGTAAATAGGGAAAAAAAAAGAGAGGCATAGGCTCAGAGGAATATACCTTCCCTGAATCATACAGTTATGTGAGAAAGAAAAAAGATTTGTTAAAACTTTGACCCTTTTTCCTGCAGCAATTATCATGTTGCCAGTACATGGCTCATGTTAGGTGACAGAGACAAGAACAGCAGGAGGACAGCAGCAGGACCTCACAGAGGTTTCTTCTTCTTTGGAAGTTCTCAAACTCCTGCTGGGGCTGTTCCAAGAGGAGCAACACAACATGTTCAGGGGCAACAAACTACCCAGAGTGAGGAGACAGCTTTCATTAGTCCATGTAAGTATCCCATTTCAGGGCTCAGATTTTGGATACTAAACTTCAAATAATGTACTTATGGTCAAGTTATAAAACCATAAAAGCAGAGACACCACAAGAATACAGATTGATATACAGTTAATAAACATCACAGTTGCACTGCAATTGAAAAAGACTAAAACTAAATGTGCATGCCACTCAGAAGTTCTATATAAGAGTAGATTTAAAGAAAAAAAAACAAACAGAAAATCCAAAACTTGATATATATCTCCATATGAAAACATGGGATATTTGATTACTGTCTGCTAGAGAGTGCAGTGTTTCTTTGTCAGGTGATTAGATGCTTGACATAAAATGAACTAAAAGGATATTCATTCAGAATAAGTAAATAAATAAAGAGAAGTTAACAAAGAGGTAAGTACTTACCATGGTTCTCAATACAGCAATACCTATTTCTGCACCAGGCATTAACATTTTTTAAAATTTTTCTTCAAACTAAAAAGTACAATCCAAATGTGCATAAGAAAACAATCAGCTAGACAATATAGGGCTCTTGGACATGCTTGTACAAAGGTAGTGAAGGAATCACAGTGTTTTAGAAGTGGCAGTCACTTTTTTTCATCAGTGGGTAGATTTAGATTTATCAAAACTAAGTGAGAAGCCTAGTCATAAAATTGATTTCATTCCATTATTCACCCATAATCTTGAATAGTGAGGTGAAGAAGCACGCTTTAACCTGGGAACCTATCTTAGCTAGCAAAATTAACTATTCTTTGCAGTATAAAATGTTCACACCATGTTCATTTTGGAGTTTTACTTTGAGTTGTTTTAACCTGGTTCCATGCACTGAACACCCATTTGCAGCCAGATCACATGCCTCATCCTTCTCCATTTAAAAGGAATCCAGTTTGCACATTTGAAACTGCTCAGTGTTGCAAACTGGAATGCAATAAACATGGACAACTCAGAAATCCCAGGTGCATATTCCTGAAAAGCACTAAAATGCTACTGTGGATGCAACCAACAATACTATCCATGTACTCGGTGAGGAGATAGAGGTGCTCTAGCTTATGATATTGAGAAGTCAATCTCTGCTTTGAAACTGCCTTTTGGTTGAAGCTACTTCCATCTACAGTGCATATAAAGTGATTAGAGACTAAGTCATGAGACTAGTTTTTCTAAAGTAAGGTCCTTAATGTCTGCATTATGAACATTTCGACAGATAATGTAGGATCTTCTATTCAGTCTTTAATATTATTTTAAGTTTTCCTTCTAGGAATATGGAAATGGAGTGCAGCAATGCCCTTCCAATATACCAAAAATAATAATTAGTTTGAAATAACTGTTATGTATGTATCAAATACATACATAATTTTAAAGAGGTTATAACATCTTGTTTCACTACTATCAAAAGGGTGAAATGCCCTGTCTCCCTATGTTCAG
Source organism: Chlamydotis macqueenii (assembly GCF_036417535.1). Classification (NCBI taxonomy): domain Eukaryota; kingdom Metazoa; phylum Chordata; class Aves; order Otidiformes; family Otididae; genus Chlamydotis; species Chlamydotis macqueenii. The sequence goes on from NC_141557.1 coordinate 30,056,331, forward strand.
AAGCAACATAAAAAGAAAAATTTTGGTGAGTCCATTTTCCAATAGCCTGCCTCCATCTCTTGAACATCAGGACATAATACAGAAACTGTAGTGTATGCAGAAGCTTAGCAGCTGGTAAAACTTCAGCTGATAGACTGCATTGGTAAGCTCCTCTGAGATTCTGAGAACATATGACAAATTGCTAAAACACACAGACATTTTGAATATTAGTAACAACTGCAACCTCCAAGCCATAGAAAACTACTTTATTCCTAAACTTTAGTCATCCAGGTAAGTTAGCTGGATTTAAACTACAACAGACATTAATTAACTAAGATATAACTAGCATACTTAAAAATTACTGATGAAGAAATGTAAAAAAAAAATAGGATAACCAAAAGGATCACGATAACATCAGATAGTTAAAGTCCTGAACTTCGTTCAGCCTGAATAACAAGGAGAAGCAGGAAGATACTCTGAAGCAGGAGCCAGTTTTTCCATAGGATAAAAAGAGGAAAAGAAGCAGTTTTCAAAGTCTGGTCTGTTCATTCCTTGGTGTGAGCAGAATGATGTTTTATAATCACTAGAAATTGTGATATGCAGAGATGTATTATAATGTATAGTATTGAGATTCTACAAAGTAGAATAGCGATTACTATTTACTGTAGGTTTTGTCAAAAATTATTGCCAAAATTTATGGAGCCAATGTTCCTAATCACTAGGAAAGTATATAAGCCCTGAAAGGATGGATCACACCCATGCAAGCAGACTACAGCATATGCATTCAAGAATTGCATACAGTATCACAGTATAGTAACATAAAATGTATAGAAAGATTGCTTTTGTTACTCTGAAGTAATTTTCCACAGTCTCAGGCCTCAGGCTGTTAGAAACAGGGCATGATTATCCCCAAGTTTCATGCCCACTGATATTAAGAAGCATTTTCAGACTAAAAAAAATCCAGGTACCTCTAGAACGAATATCGTAGTAGCAAACAGTGCCACACGGTGTGCTCAGTCTGCTTAACAGGTAGCATTCCAGGCAGGTTTGCAAGTATATAGACTGCAGTTATCAGCACGTCTTTGTTTATGCCTTTGCTCCAGTGCTTCCCATCAGAAAAGCAAAACGCACAGGAAAAGAGATAGCTAAGAACTGTCTATCCTTTTTCTTGACAAAAGGCAATACAAGGGCAATTATACCACTGACTTGACTGCATGGAAGCAGATAGCCTATATTAATCTGTAAGCTTACCTTGGCATACAAACTTCAATTCCTTGGCATCTGTGACAGTGGTTCTTTTGTCTGACCTGTTCTTTTCTGTCCGACGGTGGCTACGTCTTTTCTTTGTCTCTCCCCAAAGATTCGATCCACCATGCATGCTTGGGATATTCAGAATGGCAATTCCTTCCAGAGAAATATTGATTAAGTCTAGCTGAATTCCATCACACTGATTAGCAAGGAGAAAAAAAAAAAAGGAAAGGGAAAAAAAAAAGGTAGAGAAAGCAGTAAAAGAGAGACAAAAATCAGAATGTTCTACCTATCAGATATTTTTCTTCAGCAATTCATCATTCTTAACACCGTTAATGGTTTATTCATTGCTTACACCTAAGATATATACTTAAATCTGGAAAGAAGATATGAGATAGGAACAGATCCTCGTTCAGAAGGCAAAACATGATTCCTGTTCAGCTCTTGATTGCTTAGGTGTGGGACCATTTGGTAGAGCCATGCTGTTATCTGATACCTTTTAATTGACCCAAGTGAAATATATTTGTAGCTTCACTACAGCTATTAGCAGAAAAAAATGTTTATACTACAAAAATTTCTATAGCAATAACTGGATTTTTTTTTGTTGCCTGTTCCAGCTAAATTGTCTGTCTTACGATTTTGCTTTATACTTGTCATTATAACACCTGAGTCCCTTTCACATGAAACTGAATACAAAAGTCCCTGCATACAAAGCATATACAGCTTAATGGAAAAGGGTCTAAGTGGGCCCTGAGAGCACAGAATACCACCCTGATACCAGTTGAAATCCAAAGGTACTACTGGCACATTAATGTAGGGCTATGTCTGACTAATAACTCCTACTGAGAGGCAAGATTAGTAAAACCGGATACAGCAAAACGCAGATGCAGCTACAGCACTTCTTATCCCAGAACTTCCCTCAGCCAGTTTTCTGAAATATGCAGCATTGCCAAAGGGGATTAAGGGATGTGAATCTAAAGAAGAGATATCAATGCTTTAGACTACTAAGACCTACTGGACACACAGAAGAAATCTTATTTCGTGGGGTCGCCCTTTCAGTGATGGAATCCTTACTGCAGGGCACCTTGCATGACTAGCGTGTATTTCTCCTGCTTTCTATAGCAAAACTGGACATTGAGGCATTTTATAGGTGTACATTCCCTTGCTAAACTTGGATCCAAATTATAACTTATAAAGGGACCACAATTTTCACTTCCAGAAGAATGGTTAAGGGACCTTAATTTACCAGCCTGTTCACTGGTAAACTGCAGCATCTTCTCCGGTGGCAAACGCCTACAACATTTGCAAACACAGTTCACCTGGCACATGTTGAATGAGATGTACCTAGTTTGATAGGATACACCTAGCCTTCACTGACTGTAATTCACTCAGGCTAAGTCCTTCTCCATACCCACATTGTTTTAGGAAACTAGGGAAGCTCCTAACCCATAAAACACATAGTAAAATACTGAAGAACCTCCACAGAAGAAAAGACCACCCAACTTCAGGTAACTGCAGCTGAACTTGCAGGGGAGAGGCAAAGCATCCAGTTCTACTTAATAATTCACTCAACCTGCCAAGGTTCCCAGGATTCACATACTTGTACCTTGGCCAGAGGTAGATTAACTTCATGACACACAACATAGTTAGAGTATATAGATACCCTGGCAAGTCACACATATCTTATAATGTATAGCAGCATATTTTTAAAACATTAGATCTTACTCCTGGAAGACAGTAGAGGGTCCAGTCATGCATTAAAATTGATTAAGGGTCTTATTTTGCAATTCCAATATAAAATAATGGGGAACAAAACTGGAAAAATAATTAACCGTGCTTCAGTAACAGCCTACTGACATCTTGCAGCTTGCTGCTCTGTGGTCACTGGCACTTTTTCCTCTCTGCCTAAATCTTTATCAGAGCTTTGCAGAAGAAAAGCAAAGTACAACTCAAAAACAACTGCACATAATTATTCATTTACCCTGAAACTTTCTGAGATCACAAAACAGAACTGTATTATAATGGATACCCAGCATCTTCTTAATTCTTCTAAGAAGACTGTAAATCTGGAGAGAGAACAATTTCAACACTAAGGTTTCAATTTCATATTTGCTCTTCAAGAATTAAATTTTAAACCTGTGGATTATATTCATATAGGGAAATCTGTAAAGTCAAAAGACATATCTGGAACTGAGTTGGCAGTTGTGACAACTACTGTAGTTAAAAGTGTAACTTTTAAATCACACTTTTCTTACAAGAAAAAAGGCATGGGTCTTCACTGTTATTTTGGAAGGAAATTCGTGGTTCCCCTCTATATTTTATGTGTATTAAATATTAAGATGATTTTTTTTACTAAACATTCTGCTCATGTGTATGCTCACTTACTGCTATACATTCTAGATAAACAGATATTAATTTCATAATTAAAAGTAATCTTGTGTAAATACCCTGCAGGCCTCAATGAATCAAACACATACTGTGTGTCAGGCCTCCCACTGTCTTCAAGTGGAATGTACTGGCTGGATAATTAGATAGTACATATTTTTTAACCTTATTTGCATGCATATTATATCTTTTGCACACTGACAAGCAGCAGTAACAACAAAAGTCAGATTACCACAGGGAATTCCCACAAAGAAGTCTTCATTCCTTATAATTTGCAGCCTAAATTAAAATAATTTGATCTTTGACAAGGATGAAATGTCAAGCAGAAGGGGGTCCTCTACAAGCCACGGCCTGTGGCTTCTGAAATCTGCCTAATTTATGTCAGTCACTTCTTAATACATATTTAAGTATTACACGAGAAAGATGATAAATATGCAATCTGACACCTTTGGTATTTCCCTGCTGTTAATTTATAAAGGTCTGGCGTCCCCCAAACTGACTGGAATTATTTAAATAAAAGAAGAATTGTGAAATAGGATGGCGCAGGGTCTGGCTTCCATTTTCACTCAATATTGAACACAGCAGGTAGTGCACTAAGACAATTATTTGACTAGGCCTCAGAATCCCACAGTGACGAGGAACTTTCTGAATTAGTAAAGGAGGATTTCTTTTGTTCATACACAGACAAGAAGTTTGCGCTACAGGTAGCTCTGCGTTGTCCTAACACATTCATACACTACAACAACAAAACACAGGTGCATTCTGCTCCTTTCTTGTCTTTCATTTTTTTTTTTATTTCAAATAATGCAATGATGCTGCTAAAAATAAAAGTGTGCTTTTAAAATGCAGAGTGCGCCTACATAGATTAGAAATAAACACCAAAGCTTCTAGTTATTTTTTGCCTTCTTTCCTGGCCTCAGTCCCTTTTTGGGCATTATCTTTTAAACCTCATTCATTATATCAAGTATTTCCAGATCATCTCTAAGTTGAAAACATATCCATGCCTGAAAACAGCTGAGACTAAGGCTTGTGTAACCAAGGGCAATACCATGCAAGACTACACGATCATTTAAACTCCTTTCCCCCACCCATTAATACTAGGTGGTACAGTAGGCTTCATCTGGTCCCATGATGTGCTGGAGGTATGGACCATGCCATCCCCACCTCACACTGCATCTATGCCTATTCTCATTAAATATCTTTCACACATCTTTCTTTTTTTCTGAAGTGAAAATAAAGTGTAAGTGCTCTAAAGTCTTAAGCCTCATTTATTGAGATATTATTACAAAAAAAATCTTTAATTTTTCCTTTTTTTTTTTTTTTTTTTTTAGAACCTATGCTTCTCTCCTCAACTTTTGGATCTCAATTTGGAAATAAAAACATGTATTATTTGGGGTAACATAAGAAAAAAACTTATTCTATGTCTCACACAGAATAAAATATACAGAAGAGACATGAATATATATCAGGAAAGACAAGCTTAATTAGATTATAAGTCAAATACAGGGTTGAACAAATATTCACCCACAGAACATTTGATTGCTGTCTCCCAGATCAGAGATACAGATCCTTAATCTTCACAGGCTTTGTTCATTCAAAATTTGGCTGCAGAGCAAACACATTCTTTGTGCATGTTATTCATTGTGAAATGTGGTATCATACACCAAGCTCTCATTTACAGTAACATCCCCAAGCAAGGGGCAGCAGGTTAAAAATCAGATTAAAATACCAGTACTCCCAAGTGTTTATAATGTACAAACAAGAAACATTAGATACAAGTATATTGGCAAGCATTGTTCATTTAAATGTAATTTACATTTAAATGTAATTTATCATTGTAAATAAATCTGTAAATAAGTACCTCCTAACACTTCTTGTATTAATATCTTGGAAACTATTTCCCCTATGATTTTTGTTCCTAATTGTAGGATTAATGATAATGACCAGGACAGATAAAGCAAATATTAACATGTCTCATATACTGGCAGTGTAACACTGTATTTGCAATCATAGTGTTATTAATAGGAATTGGTAATAATTATACAACTCGTGTCAGCAGCATCACAAACTTGTATGCATACTTGTTTGCTTTGGGATGTTCACATTTCATCACCCTTTCAATGGTTACAATTACATGTTTTAAGAAGGTGACATCTTACTACATATCAGGCTATGTAAGATTTTTGACAGATAGAAATATTTTCTTGGGAAAGCCTGCTCTTCAATTTGTATTTAATGAAACAGTGCATTTAACTTGCAGCACATTCAAATCAAATCAGCTACGCATCTCTTCCAATAACTAATCAAGTATTTTTCAGGTTACTTGTACTTAAACCTAAATACGTGAAGCACTGCCTTGGGAAGAAAATTTGGGTTTTTTTTTTTGGTGGTTGTTTTTTTGGTTGGTTGGGTTTTTAAAAAATTTTTAAAGGAACATATGTGGAGCATGTTTCCACTTTAAAAAGAAACGCAACAACTTAACAGGTAAGTCTGGTACCACAGATCTCACAGTTTCAGTCTCAATATTCTTTGCTACTGTTCTACTACCAAATCCATGGTCCCTTCAGACCATTTCAGACTTTGCCTTTCAGGAGGCTTTGAGTAGACTCTCATAGCTCTCACCACATCTCTCCGACTGCCTCATACTACTATACAAATACTCCATTCACATGTGAAATTTCTCATTACTATTGGAAAAGAAAAGCACCATAATCCTCTTGAGAAATGATTTCATTATTTAACTTAAATTCTCAGATTTGTACCTTCACTCATTTCACATTTGTCATTTTTCTATTTATAAATATCAGGCCCCTAAACAATTTATGTAATGTAGCCACTTATTCTATCAGCCATCAAAATAGCCATGACACATTATTTTAAATTCCTATTTTGTCTGTAACTACCTTGTGTCTTTTCAGTTAATGTTCAATGTATAACAGAAAGATGACCCCTTGTGCAGAGAGAAAAGCTATTTAATGAAGGGGAATGATTCAAAAAAATATATATTCTTTAACCTTTATTCAGGAAAGTAAGTACGATTTTAGGGAATTGAGTTTTAAAGGTTATAAAAACTTGGGACCTAGAAATAATAAGATTTTTTTTTTTTTTTAATTTTAATCCTGCAGCAGCTCTCACTCCCTCCAACAGTCTTTCATTTTTACATCTGACCTAGCCACACTCCCTATTGATTTCTAATGTTATATTTCACCTCTTGACCTCGTCTACTGTATTAAGACTTCACTAATCATCAAACTGAACTTTGTTCCAGTGTGCAGGGCTACACTACAAATAGACATGATAAAAATAATATTTTGGAATATAGGGTCGAAAGGATGTGCACTGCTTTGCCTTGTTGGATTCAGGCACTCTGCACCCTTGCTCCCTGCATTTCAGCCAAACTAGTGACATTTCAAGGATAAAGGCAACAATTAGTTTCTTACTTCTATTTCTACAGATTCATGCAGCTTCTTACAGGTGGCTGAGAAAGTTTCCGAAGTGCCAAATTCAAAATACCAAAATTTGTTCTTCATTCTGAAACAAGAAACAAAGAAAAGAAAAAAGAAAGATCTTATTCACTATCAATATGTGACAAAAGTGATCATCCTGTCTTCCACTATAAGTAATGGCAAAGGCTTGGGAACATGTGACATCCCATTTGAAATAGATGAGCTCATAATTTTCAAAGCTTAAATGTTGGTGTCAAGTTGTATGATATCCCCTAAAGGGATAACAGGAATGTGTTGAACTGACAAGTTCAAATGTACCTTTGACTTTTCTTTTTCAGTGACTATCAGAATATTTTTTGTCACTTAACCAGTGACATGCCTCAGAAAAATGTATCGATTTTATTTCATGTCTTACACCTACTATACGATTTCTGATTCATGGTTAAAATCTCTATCCCACAGCGTACTGGAATGTACAAGCAGGGCACTCCCATCATGGAGAATCACCAAGATAAAAACGTAGCTTGCCTTAAGTTAGCTAAAGGTAAAGGTAAATGCTTATTGGTCCTGATGACAGATCAGATATTAGAAGAAAATAAAAATTCCAGCTCTAACAATCTTTAGATATTTTGCAGTAGGAGAGCTGTGTTACCAGGTAGTTAACTTACAGATACATTTTAAATGGGTGATGGGACCTGCATCTTGAAATTCATTAACAGATTCCACACAGAAAAATAAAACTGGATAGAAATGCTAGTAAATTGCTTAGTTTGTTATGACAGCAGGCAGAGATCACACTTTTTTCTTCTTAAATACATAAAGACTGCACTTCTGTATTACCAGTTTTATTGCATACTGTTAAATACAATCAGGACACCAGCAGTACCATTTCAAATAAGTATGTGCAGTTTCGTTTAACTCTCATAAGTAATTATTATTCTGTAACAAAACAACAAGCTAAGCTAGAAAAAAAAAAACCAAACCACACACTGATTTAGAATTCATTATTCACACTCAGGAATCAGATATGAACACAGTTCATCCACTTGTATAAATTGTTTTCTGACACAGACACAGCACAGTGTGCTTGGAACCTGAAAATGACTGGGTTTGCATGGGCTAGAAGTGGGTAAGGGTAAAACACAGACGTAGTTGACTATCAAACATGCCAGCAAACATAAAAATCCTACCCTTGGCACTTACTTCGGATTACACATAAAAGTCTACTTAGTGGTTCTTAAAGGCCATTTAATGGCTCTTAAAGTCACAAAGAGAGAAGGGGCACTACAGTACTGGCCATGCCCAGAAACCTGCTGGCACGTGAGCCAGCAGCTCCTAGCACAGTACCAGAGGTGCGTAAGGATGTCCAACCCGGCAGCTGGCACAGTGTGGGCAACAGAAGAATAATAAGAGAGAAATCTACATATTACTGAATCATAGAATCATAGAATGGTTAGGGTTGGAAGGGACCTTCAAAGGTCATCTAGTCCAACCCCCCTGCAAGGAGCAGGGACATCCCCAACTAGATCAGGTTGCTCAGAGCCTCATCCAGCCTGGCCTTGAACGTTTCCAGAGATGGGGCCTCCACCACCTTTCTGGGCAACCTGTTCCAGTGTTCTATAACTCGCATCATAAAAAATGTTTTCCTAATTTCCAATCTAAATCTACCCCCCTCTATTTTAAAACCATTACCTCTCATCCTATCGCAACAGGCCCTACTAAACAGCCTCTCCCCATCTTTCTTGTAGGCCCCCTTGAGGTACTGGAAGACCGCTATAAGGTCTCCCCAGAGCCTCCTCTTCTGCAGGCTGAACAGCCCCAACTCTCTCAGTCTGTCCTCATAAGAGAGGTGCTCCAGCCCTCTTATCATCTTCGTGGCCCTCCTCTGGACCTTCTCCAACTGGTCCATGTCCTTCTTGTGTTGGGGGCTCCAGAACTGGACACAGTACTCCAGGTGGGGTCTCACCAGGGCAGAGTAGAGGGGGAGAGCCACCTCCCTCGACCTGCTGGCCACACTTCTCTTGATGCAACCCAGGATGCGGTTGGCCTTCTGGGCCGCAAGGGCGCATTGCCTGCTCATGTTAAGCTTCTCATCCACCAGCACTCCCAAGTCCTTCTCCTCAGGGCTGCTCTCAATCGATTCTCCACCCAGCCTGTATTTGTGCCTGGGATTGCCCTGACCCAGGTGCAGGACCTTGCACTTGGCCTGGTTGAACTTCATGAGGTTGGCACAGGCCCACCTCTCCAGCCTGTCGTGGTCCCTCTGGACGGCATCCCTCCCTTCCAGCGTGTCGACAGCACCACACAACTTGGTGTCGTCGGCGAACTTGCTGAGGGTGCACTCTATCCCACTGTCCATGTCGCCGACAAAGATGTTGAACAGGGCCGGGCCGAGCATGGACCCCTGAGGGACGCCACTCGTGACCAGTCTCCACATGGACATTGAGCCGTTGACCACCACTCTCTGAGTGCGGCCATCCAGCCAACTTCTTATCCACCGAGTGGTCCGTCCATCAAACCCATGTCTCTCTAGTTTAGAGAGAAGGATGTCATGCGGGACAGTGTCAAAAGCTTTTGCACAAGTCCAGAAGAAAAAGTTACAGGCATTTCCAAAGGTTTTTGTACACAAAATGTGAAAACATTTGGAAACGTTTTGAGAACCTGCTCTGGGATATATGGTGTATTGTCAAAAGAGCTCCAACAACCAGAAGGGCTCAGACTAGATTCAGCTTGCAGACTCCCAACAGTCTGTGAGTGGAAGTGATCCTATGTACGTTCCTTCTATACCTGTGGATTAGTTAGCATGCTGACCTGGGGTCAACTGCTCTATTTATGCCAAGGTATATGAAAAAACAGAGAGTCCTTTAATTTCCAAACAAATGCGAACAAAGTATTGGATACCTGTTGAGTCCCTTTGGAAAATCTGGATGTAGCTATTTTCCTGCTGCTTTCTACACAGGGATGACAATTAATGAAACAATAAAAAAATCTGATGTAATATTCAGAAAAATACTCATTTCTTTTGATCCTATTATTGAGTAAGATCAACAAGCCTTTGCATCTTCTCCTTTGAGAGCCCTTCCTCTTGCTATTCAGTTATTTTTTACCTCAAATGAGGAATCTTTTCTTTTTCTTTATTGAAAAGCCTGCTTCAAATTGACTTCTTAGCACTGTATATAATAAACTCTTTGACTTGCACAAAGATAAAATATATAGATATATTTTAGAGTCATTCAGAATATATTGTGTCAAATTCACGTATTTTGAGTTCAGCAAAACAAAACCCAGCATGTCAGTGCACTCAAGGTTTACTAGAACATTTAGATCTATAAATCAAAACCTCGTAGAATCATATGGCAGACAATTAAGCATATTTATCAAGTGAGGTTTTGATGGCAGTTATATTCTTTGTTATTGTAATATACCCTATAAGATTCTATTAGGCCAAAAAATGTAGTCTTGTGAGACTCTCCCCCTTTCCCTTGTTTACTATATTTCTGTTTTCAAGGAAGGACAACATACTTGACAGCATTTACAATACAAAGATAGATGTAGATACAAATAATTTTATTTTTCATTATCAAAAGGATTTACCAACTCCCTTTACCAGCCATTAAATAGATTAGACTGCATGTTTTTATTCAAATGCTTTACATTTTTTATTGAACAGAAAATTGTATTATATCTTTTCTTATAGGTACAAACCAAAGTTAAATGTAAAAAATTAAGATAAATTATACTAAAAATTCCATAAGCAAGACCTGTAATTTTTATAGTAAATATTCTGATTTTTCTAATAATAAAGCATCTCTAATAATTAATATCTTCCACTTCCACTCCTCTTTCAAACAGGTGAAGCTTATCTGCTTATCAAGACAGCAGCAAATAGTTGAAGAGTCCATTTAGAAGATTAACAAACTACTCTCATGACTATTCTAATTTATTTCACAATTGTGTAAGTAAATTTTAGACTAGTAAACAAATACATATTTAATGACAATTTTGCAGCATTAAAACTGTAAGAAATTGAATCACAGGCTGCTGGCACGTCTATTTTCTTTCTCTCCTAGAGCTGGTAATTTAGACTTTTAATAAGAGATGACCAAAATAAAGATGAAGTCTGTTTCAGTTAAATAAATAAATAAATAAATAAATAAAGTGTTATACAGTAGCACTTTTCTTTACAATGCTGGTTTTGTTGGAATAGGAAAGGGAATAGACTCTTTTACAGGAAAGTGGTTTGTATATGCTTCAAAGTGCATAGCTAAACTCTTAAACAACTTTGTGTTTGAAAATACAATATAAATAAAACATCAATCATGATTAAAGGCTGATATATCTAATCCTGCTATTGAATTACAGTATGCAAAAATATGTACAGTGTATGTACGTAGGAACAAAAAAAGCAAAACTGTGTTTCAAGTGCCTAAATACCTTTTATACCCGCTCAAGCATTGGTCAATTTTCTGATAAGTGGAGTGTTGTTCTTAAACAGGGATGAAACAAATTGGCAAGTCAGTCTGGAAAGGCCAATACTGCCATTTCTTACAGTGTTTCTATACTGTGGATAAATATCAGACTTAGAAACATGAAAATGTTTCTTGGAAAAGTTCAGGCTAATATTTGGTAATCAAGGCAAAATGATCAAAATAGTCTGTGATATGGGTTTGCTCCATTATCAGTTAATCAGAAACCCCCCTACTGCTAAAACTATTTTATATAACCTTTCTGATTAAGCAATTACAAGGCATGTCATTGAAAAATTGTCCTGTATCTAAATATGGAAATAGTAAATAGTTTATTCTACACCTGAAGAGCATTTATACTTCATTGCAGTACACACTCAGTCACAACATGCATAACCATAGACCAGCTATAGGCCGCTAATAAAAGGTCATGACATGACAATAAAACAGGAGTATCTTTAAACTTAAGAAATAAATTCATATTCCATCTTCAAGAGTCTACAGTTGGGACAATTGCTTATTGCTACATTTGTAAGTTTGTCACCTTTTCTACCACATTCTATTCACACTTCTTACATTTACTATTTATACTTATTATATTTATTTCCACTTTATTTTAGTTATGCAGTGTCAAGCTTCAATGACTTGAGCTAAAAATTTCTGACTGCAATTCTTATAAAATTTCAGCTCAAGTACTTTGATGATTTTTGAAAATGACTGGAGAAAAACATATATTTTCTCATATTAAGTATATGTTTGATAACATACACTTTGAACTGTTTTAATACAGCTACACTTTCAGAGCAGAGATTTTAAATTTAGCACAAGGATGGCCTTGCATCAAGAAGATGTCTCTGGCTATCTGCATGATTGAGCAAGAGCTCAATGTCCAGGTGGAGACCAGTCATGAGTTGTGTCCCTCAGGGGTCCGTGTTGGGCCCAGCCCTGTTCTGCAGATGATAACGTCTAAAAGTGAAACTGAGAGTATAGGAAATGTCATACCAGGCAAAAAAGCTGAACATCTGTTCCAATATTCTGTCACTGACAGTGGTTAGTACCAGAGACTTTGGAAAACAGTGTAAAACTACATGTAGTGTACAGTTGGGAATAATCTAGCTCTAAGGAAGGTTTATTATTATTTACGATTCCATCAAATTGAAAGAGGGTACATTTAGATTAGATATAAGGAAGAATTTTTTTTTACGATGAGGGTGATGAGAAACTGGAGCAGGTTGCCCAGAGAAGCTGTGGATGCCCCATCACTGGAAGTGTTCAGAGGCAGGTTGGACCGGGCTTTGAGAAACTTGATCTAGTAAAAGATGTCCCTGCATGTGGCAGGGGGTTGGACCAGATGATCTTTCAAGGTCCCTTTCAACCCAAACCATTCCATGATTCTAAAAAAAGAAAAGACTAGCCAAATGCATGGGAGCAAATCACTCTTTTTAAAAAGAAAAATAAAACAACAAATCTCAAGTTGTTTATGTTAATCCACGGTTATGTCCTGCTTTATTAAGAGTTTTGAATTTCATATTGCATTTAAAAACCTACCAATGTAGGTGTTGCTTAAAAAAAAAAAAAAAAAAAAAAAAAAAAAAAAAAAAAAAGAGTGCACCGAGGAACAATTGAAGCAGAAGCAGCTATGAAAGTCTGTTCCTGCAATTTGGAATAAGAAGCGCTTGGGACCTTTACCATCTGATTTTTCTCAGGTCATAGAAAAGTTTGTAAGGTGTGTCTGAAGTTGCTGCTTTTGGTTTATTGAGTCCCAGCCTGTGGGACATATATGCAAGAGCAAATGAAGTAAAATTTACAGTGGACTGTATGTCACTGTGATTGTACTTTGTATTTCTGCTAATAAAGTGTGCTGATACATTGGATTTTATCTAATTAAATACTAAATATCTGACAAAATTAGTAAAACTGCAGTTGCTAAAAAAATTTTAATGCTTTGTAGAATTCCATATAAAGAATATTTTTATCAAGTCCTTTCCCTTTCACAGAAGTTTTCAAGAGACAACATATTTTCCATCTTTTCTTACTGTTCATAAATCTATTATCTAGGTAATTTTATACTTGGGTAAAAATGATTTCATTGCAGCACATAATATATATTAATAAGAATGTATGACTTTTTTCTAATGTTCTTCTTTTCTTTCCACTTCTGTCTTAACAATCATATAATTCCTGTTCTGCTTTATAATGAATCATATGCAAAGGTAAGGAAATAGCCAGTGGAGATGCACATCCATAAGAGATTTATGTGTGACTGGCATGATTTTAATAGAGACACCTTTGTCAATTTTTTCTTTTCCCATTACCAGCTGTACTTATGGCAAATCTAAGTGTTAATCTCCTATGGCACACAGCATAAGCAGAGATTGTATAGATAAGTGCAGAAAAGTTAAAATCCTGAAAGTTCCAGTTTTACACAATAAATAAAAATTTCACATCTCTATACAATGATACCACCTGTAGTTGGAAAGCTACCCCATACAAGCTTATACCATTAAGTAATCTGAGAGATCCTCTCTTCCTGACATTTATTAGTTCTACTGCTGCAAAGCTGCATTTGACTCCATTTTCTCTCACACTTTGTAATACCATTTTGCACTGTAGCTTGCACTTCTGTATGCAGCTGGTCTGCAGTCTCCACCTGCCCCACTTCTTCAGCTCTCTATCTGATTTTCTGCAAACTCTCGGCAGTTCGTTCCAGCTGTAACTACCATCCTTCCTCCTTGCCCATTGTCCTGATTTCAGCTGGGATGGAGCTCATTTTCTTGTCAGTAGCTGCTGGGTTTGGATTTACCACGGGATTTGGTAGGTGAAGAATGTTGATAATACAGCGATGTTATTAGCTGTTGCTGAAGAGACCAAGAACACTTTCCAGCTTCCCAGGTTTTGCAAAAGCACAGGTGCAGGAAGCTGGGAGCAGTATAGCCAGGACAGTTGATCCAAACTGGCCAAAGAAAGCATTCCACGCCATAAACATCATGTTCAGTATATAAGTTGGGGTTGGCCAGCAAGCTGACTGGCTCTTCTGTCATTGTTCGTAATCGTTCTGGGATAATTTTCAGTTTTCATTCCATGATTGCTGCTCCAGATGGGCGGTATCAGCCATTGGGTGGTGAGAAATTGTGCATCTTTCATTTTGTGTATTTTATTATTTCTATTATTATTATTATCATTATTTATATAGAGACATTATTATATTTTCCTTTGCTATCCTAATTAACTCTCTTTATCTCAACTCACGAGTCTCCTTTTCTTCCCAATTCTCTCCTGCATCCCCTGGGAATGGGGAAGGGTGAGTGAGTAGCTGCATGGTACTCAATTGCTGACTGGGGTTAAACCATGATTCCCACTCAGCTTTACTCCTGCCTTCAGCTGTGCTCTCATGTCCATCCAGGAACACACTCCTGCACACCTTGTTCTCTCTGATCACTTGCAGTAATAAATACAAATCATAAGAAGTTTCAAAAGGGCCTCACAGTACAGACTGATGGGGATAAAAATGCAGATGACATTTAATATGGATAAATGTAAAGTGATGCATAGAGGAAAATAAAAAAAAAACAATCCCAATTTTATAAACAGTGATGAGTTCTCAGGGACAAATGAAGTGTTGGAGCAGTGCTTGATAGAATTTGCATGAATTGTGTTGTGATGAACTGGAAAAGTACAGAGAAAGGAAGTGGGGGCAATCAAAATATTGAACATCTTTCGAACTTCAGCCTAGAAAGCTGATAAATGAAAGATACAACAGCGTTCTCTAAAGTCATGTATACCATAGGGAGGATGAAAAGGGTATGACTATTCACTGTCTCTCCTAAGAAAAAGGCAGGACAGATGAGAAGGACTTAGGAAGCAGTAAGTATAACAAACAAAAGGTTTCTTTACACAGCATACAAATAAGATGCTAACAGGATGATAAAAGTTTACATCAGTTCAAAAAATGATTGAAGGAATTAATGAAAGAAATAGTCACTGAAGTCCACATAATAAAAGCAAGGCAAACACAGAAATATATTATGTAACCCCATTCTTCTCTTCTTAGACTCACTGGTAGATAGCACTGGAGAAAGAGCACCCGGCTAGACAGATCTTTTGGCTGACACCAGGTGGGTATTTTTATGTTCTTAGGTTTCTGGTCCTACGTGCATTTTCTCTTTTCTCTTACTGTCTTTGCTGGATTACATATTTCTCGTCAATAAATGTCTCACCATCCATTACCACCTGTTATCTCAGGTTCCAATTATCCACTTGGATTGAAATATTTGTATAGATAGTACCAGCAACAGTCAGTTCACACATTCCAGATAGGTACTGGTGTTCCCAACATCATCTATTGTCTATATATTTGCAGACAAAAGGTGCAACAAATTAGTTGGAGGTCTGTGCACTGTTTCCTGATTTTGTTGGGCTACTGATTAGAATGTAATTTGTCTTGGTTCTTGAGAGAAATAGTAGCCAGATTGGAAGTGCTCCCTCTGCTAGGGCTATCAGAGAAAAAAACATGAGCAAAACCAGGATGACACTCATATCCATAACCTACATGCTTCACTTGTTAGCAGTCTGGTGATGATCACAATGACTGGAAAAGACATAAAATAACCTCCATTTTTAAAAAGGGAATCAAGGAAGACCCAGGGAACTACAGGCTGATCAGCCTCACCTCTGTGCCTGATAAGATCACGGAGCAGATCCTCCTGGAAACTATGCTAAGGCACATGGAAAATAAGGAAGTGATTGGTGACAGACCACATGGCTTCACTAAGGGCAAATAGTGCCTGACCAGTTTGGCAGTCTTCTACTACAGGGTGGTGCTGGTGGATAAGGGATGACCAACTGATGTCATGTACCTGGACTTCTGCAAAGGATTTGACACTGTCCTGCACGACCTCCTTCTCTCTAAACTGGACAGACAGGGATTTGACGGACGGACCACTCGGTGGATAAGGAATTGGCTGGATGGTCACAAGTGGAGACCACTGATAAGTGGCATTCCTCAGAGGCTGGTATTGGGATTGGCGTTGTTTAACATGTTTGTCGGTGACATGGACAGTGGGATAGAGTGCACCCTCAGCAAGTTTGTCAATGACACAGAGCTGTCCAGTGCGGTCGACACGCTGGAATGAAGATATAACATCCAGAGGGACCTCGACAGGCTGGAGAGGTGGGCCCATGCAAACCTCATGAAGTTCAACCAGGCCAAGTGCAAGGTCCTGCATGTGGGTCGGGGCAATCCCAAGCACAAATACAGGCTGGGCAGAGAATGGATCAAAAGCAGCCCTGAGGAGAAGGACTTGGAAGTACTGGTGGATGAGAAGCCCAACATGAGCTGGCAATGTGCACTTGCAGCCCAGAAAGTCAACTGCATCCTCAGCTGCATCAAAAGAAGTGTGGCCAGAAGATAGAGGGAGAAGATTTTCCCCCTCTACTCTGCTCTCATGAAACCCCACCTGGAGTACTGTGTCCAGCTCTGGAGCCCTCAACATAAGAAGGACATGGACCTGTTGGAGACAGTCCAGAGGAGGGCCACAAAAATGATCAGAGTGCTAGAGCACCTCTTCTGTGAGGACATACTGAGAGAAGTGAGGCTGTTCAGGCTGGAGAAGAGAAGGCTCTGCGGAGACCTTATAGCGGCCTTCCAGTAACTACAGGGGGCTTATAAGAAAGATGGAGAGAAACTTTTTATCAGGACCTGTTGTGATAGGAGAAGACGTAATGGTTTTAAACTAAAAGAGGGTAGATTCAGACTAGCTATAAGGAAGAAGTTTTTTTTTTACAATGAGAGTGATGAAACAATGGAACAGGTTGCCCAGAGAGGTGGTAGATGCCCCATCCCTGAAACATTCAAGGCCAGGTTGGACAGGGCTCTGAGCAACCTGATCTGGTTGGAGATGTCCCTGCTCCTTGCAGGGGACTTGGACTAGATGACCTTTAAAAGTCCCTTCTAACCCAAACCATTCTATGATTGGATCAACCATGCCGCCTTTCTCACATATCCTCCTTGCACTACAGACTGCAGTGGAGAAAAGCCTACTACTAACACCATACAGAGGAGAATCTTATCCAGAAACACAAGTAAAAATGCCCATATTGAAACATAAACAGCACACTCCAATAATTTTAAGAGCCTCAGAGTATTGTGCTATGTGCTATAATGCAGGAGGAACTTGGAGACTTTTGAGCTGTGCCCTCAGGCTGCATCTGTTCTGTGCCAATATGCAACAGGATGTTCATGAGAAAAAAAAGAGAATGTATTTCTCCTAGAGTTATAAAGAAGTGGTACACTCAACTTAGATAAATTATAGTAGGTTAACCTACAGCACCTGGTATAAAAACCAGCTATTATAAAACAATGTGACACCTGACTGATACAGTTTACAAGATATTCTTCCATGTAAGAGGGTATTGTTTCTAATCTGCGGTAGAAATATCTGTTTTAAATAAGGAATTCTGACACTTGCTTTTGCATATATGCTGTTTTAACAACAGTTCTTAGTAAGGCCAAAAAAAAAAAAACATTTCTCAAAACATTTACTTAAAAGGTATCTTCATTATACCTTTGATTTAATGTGCCATTTTTCTCTGCTAAATGAACATTCCTGTAACACTCCTTAAATTCTTTGAGTCCATTCCCCATCATGAAGATTTCTGCTTTTAACATTTCACTTATTTTTATCCTCATATTTCTCCTCAGTTTCTTTTCCCAATTCTCCAGTCTTGGGAGCAGATGCTGAGGCACCAATGACTCATTAATCTGAAGAGGTTTTTTATCATGAACAAAAATAGAGCCTATAAACAGTTCCACATTCACCAGCCTTGGTCATACTAGAGAGCCAACAAAGCCCTTTTTTTTTTTTAATAAAATAAAATAAAAGCAGTCCTCTCTGTACATATTATAATAGACTCACTATCTTAGAGCAAGGTCATAGACCTTCACATTTCATCTTTAAATTATGTCAGACGAATAAAACAATTTTCCTTCCCCTTACCCACTAATATGGACATGTAAAACCAGATATGACACTGAGTAGTACTTAAAATAATGAGACCATTGTTAAGGCAGGTCAGAGGTTCAGGGACAGGTTTGCAAGGAGCAGCTCCTCATTGGCTGCTTCACATGCACAGTTGTAGCTCCGTTTCAGAAAACAAACAAACAAACGTATAAACCAGTTTTGTTTCCCTGTAATGCAGGTGATTATATGTAATTAAATGATCTTTCTCTCTACCCAATATTTTTAACTCCCACTGAAAAACTGAAGTATCTCAATATTACTATTCAGTTCTTGCCAAAAAATCCTCCAATTCCCTTAAAATACTTGCAACACTATGCTTTACATCATTCCCAAGTAGGACACAATGAGGAGACTAAGGGGGGAAAAAAAAGAAGTAAGCAATCAAATGCTGTAAAGGAAACAATGAGCAGCTCTTCTGTGAAGACACAGGAGAAACATCAAATTCTGTGTAGGAGAAAACGTTTGACAAGATCTTTTCTCTTAGGATTCCTCCAGAAATATCTAAGCCTGACAGGACTGCGGTAGGACTAAACATCTCTGCTGTCTGACTGGGACTTTAAAGTTTCTTTTTTTTTCCTGAAAAAGTAGATTTATGAGTTTAGAAAGCCTCATCCTTTTAAGCTTCATTGCCTCCTGATTCCACCCATATGAGAAGACCACTTCTAACAATGAGATGGATTGCCTGAGATTCAGTTTAACACCATATTTAGCCAGGTCAATGCATTTGTCTACCTGTGAACTGCACAGCTGTATTCCCACTGAAGACAAAAGGCATCTACTCAGTGGAACTGAAGGTGTGACTCACCAGACCCCAGTAAGCAGAATTGCTTTCCAGGCTTCACTGAGAGAAATAATCAGCTCTCCACTGACTACAGTGAAAGCATTGACATCTAGTTCATGTGTACACAGACACCTTTAGAAGCCCACATTGATGTTTCTAATCTCAAACTGAAAACCTGTCTTGTTTCAAAATACTTACCCCTAGATAGAAGAAAGGCCTCCCTCCCGCTAAACCCTACAAGATAAATGAAGTCTCATTATTCCTCATTTGACTTCCTAAAAGATAATTTAAAAACCATACTCTTACAAGTATTTACGTGAGACAAGACACCTAAGCATCCTTATACCCAAAGCTTTTAGTTACTTAACCACAAAAGAACCCTAGATCTGAACCCAGGCCACCTGTGTTCCCTGTAGGATTTTAAGTACAAAAGGTAACATAAGCTACTCTTCCCTTCTAGTCTCATCTTCAAGGAATTTTTTAATAGGCATATAACCTCTTTCTTTTCATTTTTCTCTTCAGGAAACAGACAGATGCTGTGTTACCTCATTTCCTATAAAGGGTTAGAGCCCAGCTGCCAGGTCTCAGGTG
Source organism: Chlamydotis macqueenii (assembly GCF_036417535.1). Taxonomy (NCBI): domain Eukaryota; kingdom Metazoa; phylum Chordata; class Aves; order Otidiformes; family Otididae; genus Chlamydotis; species Chlamydotis macqueenii. Next base: position 30,076,246 of record NC_141557.1, read on the forward strand.
CAGATCATTGAGGAGACAACAGGCAGGTGAAACAGGTAGGCTGAGCTTCATTCTCTTTGTGAAAAAAAAGTTTACAGTTATTAAATAATGCTACATCCTTTTCTATTTTGTAGGGTAGGATGGGATGAATTTTGTTTTTAAAAGGCCATTGATTTTTTAGAAACCTGAAAATACTAAAATTAATGCTATATTTGTGTGTCTATATTTTTAGGCAACGTTTTTTTCCCCTGAAAACTGAACACAGTCATCAGCTGTGGTTAAAAATGCTGTTCTGTAAATGTGCAGAGACTTCAGAATGCATTTTTAGTGTGACAGAAGGTCTACACTTAGTAGAAATCAGGACTTAGCATTGAAAATGCACATGGTAGCTGTATAAATAATAAATTATACTACTATAACTACTTACCACCTTACCCTTCAAAATACAAATTTAGAAAACTTTTTACATTGAACATTACCTAAAAGGATGAAGCAGGCTGCCAGGCAGAGAGTAAAACTAAGAACAGTGTAGTGCTTTTGCTCCTCTGTACAAAGCTATATGACCAAGAGTCATTCCACCAAAAATGTTGTTGAATTATCAGCAAACAACTGCTATGTAGCCACCATGTGATTGTTTCATTTATTAGAATGTTGCAGTAAAAACACTTATTTTTAAATCCCTGTGCTCCATTACAATTTAAAATACATGCAATCAGGAAGAAATTGATTATTTTAAAAAAGTATACTTAAAATAAATCTGTAAAATGGTTCCCTATGTATTTCTATGGAATGTGCCTGTGATTATAGACATTCCATTTTGGGGAATTTCACAGGGATACATACAAAGATCACTTCAATAAATTTTCTGCTTTTCTAATTTTTGGATAATCATATGCTACAGGAACAGTAAATTTAGCACCAATGTCTAGTAGGATTCTTTTCTGCAGCCAGAGAATTGGTGAGGAATCAACCTTTACGGGTGATAATTCTAAGCTATTAAGTAAGCCCAGTAATTAGACCTCTACTTCTGCCTAAATTATATTTGTCTTGTTCTGTGCCTTCAGTTTTACTTCTTATACTAGAGCTCCATATTGCATTTCTAATCATTACTTCACCCCAGCTTTTTAAAATCTCTCACAGCAACATGCTACCAGCTGTTGTTTTCTTTCCTAATGCACTTCACTTGCACGGGGAAAAAAAAAAAAAAAAGAAACCTCAACCAAAACCAACCACCCCCCCATGCTGATTTAGATTTCTTTTGAGCCTCATCCTTACTCACTGCTTTTCAGCTCCTAAGATAAATTGAAGCAATCATCCTTTTGCTTTAAAGTCAGTAATATTTTAGGACTTAAACTTGGTAAGGAAATCATACATGGTCAATGAGGATATTGTAATTTGGAGGCATTGACCTGATTTCTTCAAATTTGTAGTATTCCAAATATTGGTTGACTTGAAGATTGCATGAGTTTAACTTAAACAAGTACAGATTGTTTGACGTATGCTAGTAAACTAAGAAACGGAAATCAAAGGAGCTACTCACATATACAGATAAAATGAAGCACTTAAATGGCTGCAGAATTGGGACTTCTTCAGTATAAAACTTAATAATTTTAGGTTAGTTAACAATTTTCTAACTGATCTAAACTAAGCCAAATTAAGCCACTCTTAAATGAAAGTTAAAATATATCTACTCTACCTTTTGTTCCAGTTCCATCATTCTATAGATTGTCTTTTTCATGTTACTTTTAAAATTCAAAACATATATTGAACTGGCACAATCTTTTAAATCTCTGTTATTTGACCTACAGGAAACATCTGCTGTTAACATACATGCATAGCTTTTTGTGAACTGTGAACATGAAAGTAAGGAAACACAAATTATCAGCACATAAACTGCTGCTTCACACTGTAGTTACCTGAGAACTGTAGGTAGCGCTTCTACTGACACTCGTAGTTGCGTAAAGCTCACAGAATTTAGCTTGCAGGCTTCACTTTCTTTAAAAAAACACAAATCTTAAGAGTATGCAAAAGTATATAAGCCTAGCATCTAAAACAGGTCTTCAAAATTTATTCTGCCATAAAGTTTTTAGGACTAAAGAAAAGTAATAAAAATAATAAAATATAGTTCTGTAATATTACATCTGAGAAAGGGTAAGTGAACTTTTCCAAATCTTAACAAACAAAAAAAGCTCAGAGAAATAATGTATGAAACAGTCTGTAAAATTTTCTGCTTGGGACTTCACAACAGCATATACTAAATTCTTAAGTAAAAGCTTAACATGCTGACTACAAAAGACATGTTTTTTAAAAAAATAGTGTATACCAAACATTTTTAGCTTTTCAACTGACAACACACAGTAATTAATCATTTTTAATTTTAATGTTGAGTGAAGAACTAGGATGATGTATACACTGAAATTCTTAGCTTTTCTGTAGTTCCTCTCCATCAGTCTACAAGTACAAAGGGGCAGTAAAAAAGATTGTTGTTGTACAAAAGTCCTAATGACTCTTACCTCACAGCAATGCAATTTTTTTTTTTTCTGTGGCTTAGGGACTTGGCTAGAGAAAGGGAAGATAATGGAATATTTCTTCTTCAAATCAGTTTTCACCTTTGTAATATGGTGCTGAGGCTGAATCAAACGTATCAGCATAGGATTAATGATTTAGCTGGTATGCGAGGCGGCATAAGACAGGTGTAGGATTTGAAATACAACTTTCAGCTTGAAAAGATCCATATTTATACATTCTTCTGTGAGCCCTAGAGCTGACTGTAATTATAGTTTTTAGGTAACAGGTACATGTTGCTGTGTTATGATATAAGCAGCACATTAACCAAGTATAACTCCCTTCAGGGAAGGGGGTGGAGAGGAGGGAAAAAGCCAAGCCTTTTTTAGTTAAAATAGCGCTGTTTCCAGTAGACAACAGAGGCTACTATGTTAAGGCAGAACTATGGAATGCTTTCTGAAAAAAAGGTCTTATCTTTGCTAGTGGACTTCAAAAAAAATATTTCCTTCAGAATTTTCCTAAGTTGTAACTATAGGCTATGTGTTTGTAATTAATATAAAATTGTGGCTTTATCTCTACAAAGGAATATTATTAACATACCAGCTCTACGTTTGTAAGTTCTACAAGTACATGCCAAAGCATGATTTTGGTAACCCATCTTTTATGTTCACAGCCCTAATACACCTGACAGTCTTTAGTATAAATCTAAGAATTTTTCCAGGCAGGTTATTTTTCCTTTAGCTATGTCCCTGTATGTGGCAGGATGCTCAGAGCATTTCACAAAGTTTGTCTAATTTTGAAATTCCAGTATCCTACCCTGCTTTTTCTCTGAGTTGTTCCTTACAACTAGACATTTGCTATGAGTATGAAGTATCATGGGCAATTGTTATGTGATAAATTACTGTTTTCATCCATCAAATATTAAAGCTGCTCGCTACTGACCTTGAGCACCACTTACGCTCCCACAGCCGCGGCCCCTTCCTAAGTCAGCAGGGTACAGCTGGCACAAATTCAGCTGAGCAATCGGATTCATACCCGTTCGGAAAAGTTGGGACTTTTAAAAGTGCTGAGCATCACGCAGCATGACCAGACGCTTGACCACTCTTGAGAAAGGTGTGCAACACCTGACTGTTCCTACTGAGGAGTATTACCTGCTCACATTGATTTGCAGCAAAGTATTTCTCAGTAAGTATTTCCACTTAACATTTACTCTCAGGGAACCTGTGTAGTGGGAGATATTTACGAGTTGCTTTCAGCTTAAAAATAAATCACCTCTAATTCCTCTAAGCGAAATCAATCAAAAGTCTGTAAAAAATGGACTGGTTGTTTGGTCGATTCTGGCAGAAAAGTAAACAGCACTTCAGCTTTTCTCCACCATTAAGGTCTAAATGGCCTAGAAAGTAAATCAATATCTCCAGTCAGCCTTCTGGCTATTGTTTAGCCAGTAGATATGGATTTTCTCTAGCTTACTGCACTCCTTTGGGACTAACCTGTAATCCTCAGAGAGTAATAATAAGTTCGTTATCTAGTTCAGCTCTCTGTTGTACATTTAAATGGACCACATCCATCAGCAGTACTTGTTAAAGTTAAAGGACAATGACATGCCATTCAACCTATTTCACAGTGAAATACTTGCAATACCTGATGGAGAAAACTATTACAAAAATAATATTCGTTGTCAGGTTATTAAAAATGAAATATCACAAATGAGGTAAACAGTAAATAAGGATTTTTCTTATATATGTAACATTGTTTCTTCATTAATGAGTTAAATTGTGGTGAAGTTTATTTCTGTCATACATCATGCAATCTTTCATTATTCATATCAATCTGTTTCACATATTTCTGGTTAGATACTGCTGCAAAGCAGGCAGCTGTCAAAACCGATCAGTACTTTTTTTTCATTCCTGAGCTACCAGATGTTGGACTAAAATGATTTTCTCTACCTAGGAGTGCACTAGAAAGCTCTCTCATTTTTAAACAGCAAAGTTTTAAAAGGCTGTACTCTTGGATCACAGAATCTGTGTTGCGCTCTCAGACGGGGAGAGTTACAGTCCCTGATATGAGCACTCAGTTTTATTGTGTACACACATTTTCTCGATAAAGGTGTACAGTCCATCACAATATGACAAACAAAACATTATTTCTACAGCTTTAGCATCCACTGAACATTTCTTACAGAAATATCTAATAACTATTCTCTAGATGCTCTGAGCACTTAAAAAAACCCCACCACTTGCTACTTACTAGCTGCTGTGACGACATCCATACTGTAAATTAGACACGTGAAGACTGCTGTCTACAGCCTCATACCCAGCCCTCAGAGGGGTTACACAAATATACATAGGAGTCACAGCCATAACTGCCACACCACCATAGGTTCCTTTCTCTAATTCAAGAATTATTAGGGACAATGAAAGAGGAAAAGGATGGGGGCTATGGCTCCATCCAGGCAAGTGGCTTGAAGAACAATAGTTTCTATAATAAGTAACGAATCACATTTAGGTGAGTGACAAACAGTCCACAAATCAAAAGGAGAGTTGACAGAGTCCTAAATAAAGATTAAGGAATTGATCCTTATAATGGATCATTTAAATTTAGAGGTTAACTCCAAACAGCAAAGCTGTATGGAAGGACACACAGAACTTTATGGCAGGGGCAATTCCCAAAATGCAGCTTTAGTCTGTGGTGAGCTGCTGTCCGTACTGGGATCATCAGTGGGATCACATAGCTAGAGAGCACCCAGAGTTCCCCGAGATGTTCCTCCTAAAAACTGCTCTGTTCCTAAAGAAATCCACTTGGTTTGGAGAAGTTTTTTAGATCACTCCACACAGCACTGAAATGAAAATCAATAGAACTTAAGTTCCTATGACATGTCAGCTTGAAAATATCTATTAACGTTGTGTGAAATAACACCTAGACACCTTAAAAATGAAGCCTTAAAGTCCTCTGAATGTCACTAATCTTTGGCAGAGAACGAGGTCTGGTGAAAAGACAAATCAAAGAAATCAAAGCCTGAAAAAGCGTTACAAAAGGTGTTCTTCCAAAATAGTTCACAAGAATGGTTCCCATCCTTTCTCTTTTCCTATGCAAGATGTAAATTAAAAATAAATCTCCCCTCCGCTTTTCCATAGGACGTTGGGGTTCGTATAATTGTAAGAAAACAGTGATGTGATTGATAATCTAGGAGGAGGTATTTGTTTGCTTTTGGTATTCTTATTGTGGGATCCCATTCCCCTTGTTATCTTTGTTCTCATGGAACGGTAGTGGCAATGGCTTGTGAGCCAATTCCTTCACCAGTTCATTATGCTGATGAGCATTTCTGCTCTTCACTCCTACACCAAATCCACCTGCTTCCAGCTTCTGTGTCTGCTAATACCTTAATCTACTAAAACAAACAATCTTTTACAATTAAATGATAACTTATGCAGATACTTGCTATGATCATCTCGTAATTTAATATTCTCCTTTTTACGATGAATGATTAAGATTCTACTGTTTGGTGACTTTTTCCCAACTTTTAACAATTTTTGCAGCTCTTTCAGAGATCTTTTCAATTTTCAATGTTCTTTTTAAAGACTGGGCACTAGAATTGCATACATCATCACAGAAATGGTCTCAAGAACACCACATAAATTTTAAAGAATCACCTTCCTACATAAAAGCCTCATTCCCCTAGTCATAAAGCCAAAGTATATCTGCTCTTGAAACCACAGAATCACCCTTAAAAGCTCCTGTTCAGCTCATTACCAGGTATGACCATTTAGTTCTTTCCAGGGTCAGTGTTCTTTAAAAGAAAGTTCTCCATTCCCCACATGTGATCTACATTTGTGATTTCCAGATCTTTGATGCTCCATTTAGCTATTTTTAAAACATACATAGACCAATTCATCCAGACAACAATGTTATTGACCTTTCTTAATTATTATTTACCACTCTTCCAATTTTTGTAAGATGAAAATTTTGCTAGCAATGTTTTCTTACAGGTCTCAGACATAGACATTATGTTACACTGTAAGAAATAACTACTTAATTCTGTATAAATATTTTGCACTTAAAAATATATAATAGTAACTACAACTATTGATTAGCCTGTGTAGGCTGTACACTTTTAGTTTGCATAACACGCTTATAAGAAAGTACTAGAAACAGAATATACATAAAATGAGTTTTGGTTTCCTGTAGCATATTATAGGCTCCTTCCAATCAATATACTTCTAATCTCCTGTTACATTAAAAAATGTTGAAACTTAAATGCTGTTAAAGAAACTAAAACCTTTAGATATGTCTTTGAAATAATTCTATCTTCTGTGCTCAGTTTTGTATCCTTATCTCACTGCTATTTAACAACAGTTTTGTGCGAGAACTAAATGCTCTTCACAAACTGCATAATTTGGTAATATTTTAGGTATTTGTAATACTCTCATATCCTAATAGCTGGTAGGGGAATTTATACATTAACATCTTGTATCTAGAGTGAAATCTGACCTTGCTAATTCAAAAGTAAAATTCACACCAATTTCAATGAGGTCAAGATCTCAGTCTGTATCTTTCAGGACATTAACCTAATGCACTCTTGAAAGTCTGATTTTAGCAGTGTTCCTTACTTTGTATAATGCATATGTTTGCAAAACTTTTTTCCCTTTGATTTTAGCCAGACAGCAACTTAAAAAAAAATAGACTTGGTTATTTTTAAAATGTGATTATGTTAAGAAAATGAGCTCTATATAAACAATCTCCTATTTCTTCACTCATCTGCTCCTACTGTTTCTTGGATCTAAAGCAGAATGTTTTACCCAAATACTGGAACTCAGGAAACCAAGTTTAGAACTTTGCTGATGAGGTGTAAAGAGATATCCAAAGTTACCTGTAGTTAAGAGTTTGAGCGATTGAATTTTCAGAGCTGATCATCATTTTCAGTTGATCAATATATGAGCAGAAGCTTCGTGTTACAGATAAAAGAGAAAACGAGCAGTCTCACCAATGTATATAAAGCACCATGGCTTTAAAAAAAAAAAAAAAAAAAGCAGCATTAAAAGTGCTAACAATTATCAGAAGCAGTGTCAATGAATCCTCCTGATGGAAATGGTTTTAAAGTTGAGGTAAACAGACTTTCCCTAGCACAAAGACCTCACGGGGAGCCTAACTTCAAGATGCTCCTGCTTTTCTTTCCTGCACTTAAAGAAAGTGTGAGAGTGGAATTTATTCTATGAGACAAGCACTGTGCTGTGAGGGCAGGTGCTTTAGGTGCTGGCAATACAATCACCCCTCGAGTCAGACTCACACAATGCATCCCGACAGCCTTAAGGCACCATGGAAGATGTAGCCAGGATAGGTGATTTAACCATGGGGGGAAATGGGACAAAAGCACCTAAACTACAACTCCCTTGAGAGTAGGCAGATGGCTGTTCAACTTGAGAGATGACTTAATTTTCTAACATTCCTCTTTTGAACAAAATCCCCAAGCTCATGTTATGTAATTGAGAAAAAGGGACTAAAGAAGCTTTCACAGCTGGGTACATGACTTTTAGCACGGCTTCCTTTGGCATTAAGGGCACTGCTGAATGTAATGCACTGTCCTGGCCACATATTCCCTCTGGAACATTACATGTCAAGTTCGATCGACCACGGGCCTTCTGGCACAAGGATTTGTTTTAGGTTAGCTGACTGAAGGCTAATCAAAGTAAACAGAAAGACAGACAGAGGAACCAAGTAACCTCATCAGTAAAGAACAGAGCACACGCAATCCTACCATCAACGGATGACAAGTCCAGCACATCCAGCAGAGGCCACCAAGGTAGGAGTCGGAAAAGGCACTGTGCTCTGTGTTGGCAGGGTCACTGGCCCTGCAAACACCTCTGACGTCCTGGAGCTCCCACTCCAGGCATATACTGAAAGCTTTTGAAAATGATGTCGGAGAACACAGCCTGAGGAAATGTTATTGAATTTAATATTGAAATCAAAAGCCTAAGAATCTGACTGAAAAATGTGAGGAATATTCTAGATTTTTTTTTTTAAGTCTTTATTCAACGAAAAGTAGTGATGTTTAATGCCTACTTGAGACAGGAACAAATATCTCAGTATTGCCACTTCCTCCCTAACAGAATTGCTAGTCTCTCATTAACTAGAACAGGTAGTTAAGTCTACCTTCGATATTTAAGTATCCTACAGTATCCTATTGCCCTTCATTACTATTTTAATTGAGACCCTTACAACCTGAATGTACCTAGCTTCCCTGCTGTACAACAGTTATATTGTTCTTATTTATAAATGAGGAATTAAGACATAGAAGAATTAATAACACCTGGAAACTCTGTTATTAAGGCAGCCGAATCTACTTCTCAAAGTCTTGCTTTACCAGCACATCACATGTTTTTCTAGAGATTGGCACAGTTTTTAGCCATGGCAACACTAAAATAAATCTCAAGGAACAGTAAGAACCTAAGTTCTCTCCCATTAAAACCAAAACTGTATTTGTTTCTGGCAAAATAGCTGATAAGCACCCCTAGAATCTTGTAATTTAAAAAGTGTAGATTAAAAGACACATTAGCAAAATCTACACAAATGCCTAACTGAATATGTCAGTGTTAGACACGAGTAGAATGAACTATTTACGGAAAACAGCATTACCAGTAGGTATCAATGACCTTCAACCTCTACAAGTCTTGCAACAGGAAAAACTAACGACAAGGGAAACATCCAATATTACAGAAAACAAACTGCTAATCAACATGTTATTGATCCTTCATTTTTTTCAAGGTCATTTAGTGTTTTAAAAAATGATCTCACGCTAAATCTTTAAAGAAGAAGTGGGCTAATTTGATTTACAAAGTAAAGTGCTATTAATTATGGAAGACAGTCAATAAAAAAGCTGATTCCTCTAAACACAAAGCAGATCTTATGGCCTATGATTTATGATGATGATTATGATGGCAAAATATCTGCAGTTCTCACTATCATCTAACTTGGGTTAGGTGGAACAAAAGATAAAGGTAAGGTGTAATCAAGTATCAAGACAAAGAGCATTAGGAGATAAACAATCCGTAGAGCAGTAAAGGTAAACAGCTGGATTAAGAACAGTGTACAAAAAGAATAATGTGTCCTATTGTTTCTTTTCTGTCTTAGAGCACATAAACTTATTTTTTGAGCACATAAACTCTGGGGTTTTTTTTTAATATGAGAGCCAGACTTCTGTCTTGCTGCTGCTGTTTCCTTTTGTATTACAGTCCCTAAATGTCTAAGTTACATAACCAGACATCTCAAGGGCGCACAACACCCATCTAAAAGGATGTACTCATTACAAATTTTCCCACTAGAGACTATTAGTATGTCAATAAAGCTTGACAGCTTCTCTCACAACAAGGCCAGCTTTGGATTTTACTAAAAATGTCTTAGGGGATGTAAAAATATTCAAAAGACTAATTCCCTTTTAACAAACGAATATTACTATACCCTTAAGATAAAGATCAGAAACAACGTATCAAGACATTTTAACTTAAAATACTTAACATTAAATAAATACCTCATAAAACAGAAATAAAACTATACAAGATAAACCTAGAAAGAAGTATGGGAAGGCCAATTATTTACAGAAGAAAATAAATGTTAGATTAAAAAGTAGAAAAATGAAGAAATTGAAAAAATGAAATGCATCTACCACAATGTATACAGATTTCTTTTTGCATTGTTTGTAGTTTGCAAAGTGAAAATGGAGTAACTCACACTTCTTAGAATAATTGTTTCAAGCTGCCAATATACAAAACCAAAAGAGTATTAGCTATGCTAGGTCATATTTTCCAACTGTTTTTCATAGCCACAAGGTTTAAAGAATGTTTCTGTCACTGATGTAATCAAAGGGCTCCAAAAGCCGACATCCATAGCTTGGGCTTTCAATATATGTGTCTTTTAATTCAGTCCGTACTTTATAGCTATTTCTTTAGCACAGACCAACAGTTATTTATTCTACATGGCTTAGGGAGAAGCAAAGCCATTTTTGAAAGAACTTACTGAATTTCAGCCTACCAAAATCATCTTCTTTCTTTATGCAGAAGCAGTTGTTCAAATAAAGTATCATTAATGTATAGTTGCAAGGAGCTGGCAAAATCCTGTGCCTATCACTAAAAGCTTTCACTGAGTTTGCTTTGTTTTTATGTGAACAACATGGCACTTAATTTTGACAATCTGTCATTTTTCTAGCATGTTCTGAGAGCAGTCAGACAGAGCACTACTTTTATGTTTTCCATCAAAAGCCTTACGATGCAGAACTGCTCGTCTTCTATTAGAGGCCTTGTCAAGCCCAGTGAGCTGTTTAGGCCGAGGGAGGACTGTGTCATAGTGTTTGAAGCTCAAGTGTCAGCAAAGAGAGATATAGATCTAATGGTTTCTATCAGCATTAATGCTTGCTTGTGCATTCATACACATCAGATATCTTTGTTTGCAAGATGCAATTGGATAGTGCTGCAGTGCCAGCGTGAGTGATCTATAAAAGCCTCCATCTTTCAAAGTAGGAAGGGGCTGCTTGACGTATCCTCCACCAGCCTGCTCTTCTGGAGTCGCTGTTTGCACCTGTGCAAAACCAGTGGCTAGCTGGGGTAAAATATTGACAAGTCCAGGAACTCCAGATTGATGCAGAGTTGACAAATGGTTTCTGGAATGTTATTTATCAGCTCTCATTTTTAAGTCTAATGGAAAGTTGTATATTTCCATAGACTCAATCTTTTTTTTCACTCTTGAATAAACGTAAGAGTACCAGAAAATTTCTGAGAACATCACCAAAAATATATCTGTAGGTTCTTTCCAACTTTATGTTGTAACCCTAAAATAAAGTCTTTCCTGAGGTAAACTACATTCTAAATCTCTCTCAAGGTCTTAATATTGTTAAGAAAAAAAAAACCTAGAGACAAAAAAAATACTCTTTCATTTTTTATAAGAAAAATATAAACAAAAATAACTAGCCTGCACACATGAGGGACCAAGGATGACACTGTTGAAAATCATTCTATTATTAGCAAGAACTCTAAAAGTACATAATGATTTTGCATTATTTATCTAAATAAATAAGGTAAGTTATTTTCTGGCAAATATGTAACCGCTTTTGGCTGTCTACCAGAAATAACACTAGATTGAAATTCATCCATCATCCTTTCTGGTGTTAAATCTCTGCACAGATGACATTTCAAGCTAACTTAAAAAGAGAAAGATGACATAACATCTCAATTTAAATCTTTGTGAACCAGAGCTCTGACGTTACCTACCATTCTTTGATGTCTTCTTCAAGTGCAAAATAATAAATTAATTATACAAAATTGCAGAAGATACCATGTTTAAAAGGAATTGACGTAACTTACATTAGTCAAACTGTCATATGTTTCTAAGATCTAAGTAACTTCTAGCTACACAATAGTCCGTGGTTACATCAATAGGATCTCTGGCACATAAGCTCAAGTCCACACTCAAGCCCAGACCTGCCTTTCTTCCAAACTGTTGTACAAGCACATCAGTGGGAGAGCTCAAGGGAAAGCTGTAGTTGTTTCATGTTGCTGGACTCACAGATGAGTCACCTAGATGCTTTCTCAGAAGGGTCAAGATTTGACTAATAGTATACTTGGGCAACTTATAGGAGTGAAGAGCAGTAGTAGCATGTGTACAGGACATGCACATCCTAGCCCATGGCAGGATCTGTGCTCTACAAAGTAGAACATGTATTTCACAGTACAGCCTAAGATGGCAAGCTGTCACTGTCAGTGCACGCTACTTCCTTAGGACTGGACAGTAAAGCTATGTACATGGTAGGGTCACCTGCCACATCTTTTTTGTCTGTTGTTATGTCCTCAGATTATACTAGAAGTTTGAAGTCCTATTCAGATTGGAGCTTTGCTCAGCTGAGCTCTGCATCCCACACTGGACACATTTTCCTAACTACACAAGTATACACCTTCCAAGCAAATGTCCTGACTTTGAAGAGAGCTGTCTTACAGAGATAAGGTACTCTAAACCTTCAAGAAGGCTTATTTAAAGTTATTTATGAGCACAATTTTAAGAATATACATATATGAGAATAATTTCATTTTCCAAAATCGAAGTGCAACTGACTAGATGGTCATAAAAGCAAAAAATTTATAATTTTTATGGGAACATTTCTGTTGTCATTCTTAGTATTCCTACAGCAATGAGAAACCTCTGTCATGGAACAGGACACAATTGTGTAAGAAATACAAAACAAAAAGGTGGTCTGTGAATCAGAAACTCCTTACATTTAATGGAAATTGAGGGTTTTTTCCACATTATTGATCAGATAAGAGGTTTCTATTCTCTGGAAGTATAGAAGAATTCTGAGAGAATGCCAATGTTGTTATTTCTTACATAATGGTGTTTTCCGATTTGGAACCATGGTATTGCCAGCTCTAATACTAAAAAAAATCATGTGTCAGGCCTCAAAAAGCATGTAATTTGGAAAGAAAAAATACTTGGGTACTTTGTATTTGTCCTTTGCTACTTTGCTTAAGGGAGTGTTAAAACTATATCTTTAAAATGTTCTCTATCACAAACATATTTGCAACTGAAAGTAAGTTTTTCTGATAATCAGGAATTTAGAATTGAGTCCAGAAATATTCAAACACACCAATATTTTCAATTAAAAAAAAAAATCAATACTAGTTGTCAATACTGGAACAAAAAATCCTGTGTTACATGAGTCACTCCTACTCAAGGGCAGTCTCGTGAAGTCCTTGGGTGAGACTTCCTTTTTGCATAGGGAGCTTTTGCAAGGAGGACAAGGTTCATCATACAAAAAAAAAAAGGAAGAACACTAAGGACTAAGGACTACATGAATATTATAGTGTGATCTTCTGTGATTGCAACACTCATTCAATTTGCATTTATTTCACATTTATTCCTCAGTCTATTTTTAAATGGTTGGTGTCTATATGTCTGACTGAACATGTAGTTTAGAAACGAGATTTAGGAAGCCAAGGTGAAGGATGCCAGAGAGGTTTAGAAAATAAGTTAGGATGTGGTATCTGGACAGATTCAAATCACATTTGCAAGGAGAAAATGCCAGTCAGATAATACCTTGACAAAGAAAAGGCAAAGAGGTGAAACTTCTTTTTACTATCAGAGATTAGGTGGTCACGTAGCAAGTCAAGACAAAAGCCAGTATTAGTTTTCTGTGCCTCATGCCTAGGAACACAGTGGAATGTGTTTCATTATTTGCTTAAATCACCCATGAAAAATAACCTATAGTACTTTAACATTGATGCCAAAAGTCCCAGAGACGGAATACATCTGTGCTGTCAGCCAAACATCCCATCATTTTAGCAAAAAATTATCTATGGCCACTCACACCCATGTTTGAAGCTCCACTCATCCCGGTCAAAGGAAGAGAGGAAGGAAGGATATGTTCTGAGGCTTTTTGCTATATCTAACATTTCAAGATTATTTTTGCTTCTTTTTTTTTTTTTATACCAGTTCCATCAGTAAAAAAGATTATTTGGTAGACACAGCTAATCTTCATTAACAATGGTCTACTATTATATTATAAACACAGAATAAAGGAGAGAATTTTGACTTGGCAAACCAGCTTCAAAAAACAGCCAGCTTTTGAAAGTACAATACATGAGATTCTGCTCCATTAGATATAATATAATGATTTGATGTACGGTTTCTTTGAGGGTAGAAATGAATACCATCAGATTACAGCAAGGATCTGCAGTTGAAAATAAGAAGGGATCCAACAGCTACCATAGCAAATAAAAAAAAAGAAGCATGCTATGATGTTATGCCACATGCACTGCCTGGCATTCATTCAGCTCACCGTAGCTGAAAAATAGCTGTAAGTGTCTATGTTCCATTAACATTATGTTAATTATTATCATTGTCTCATCAGTACTTTGTTTACGACAGCTCTGGGTGACAAGAATACTGAGATGCTCTGTCAAAGCCATCACCTGATGAGATTTTTATTGGCATAAGATCTTTCTTTCCCTTAGTTAGCTACATCACAAAACCCACTGTTTCATTAAATGCAAATACTATTGCCTGCTTTTGGCTTTTTGTGAGATTCATATGACTGATACAATAACCCTGATCTGGCATTGCATTAACTGGTTTCTTCTCTAAGTGAGGATAAGCTAATCTATATCTCTTCTGAAGAAATTCACGCTATAATAGTAAAACATCAAAGGGACATGTTGAAGCTTGCTTAATAAATCTTTTATTTCTGATTCTTCCATGTATGAAAGATATGAAATGAATTGCTACTGTCTAAATAAAAGTAAATTCCTTAGAAAGGTTAGCACTAAAAGGGAAAGACAGCAAATGCTTAATTATTCTTCATAAATATAATTTGCTTACAGTTGCATTACTGAATCCTTAGGCATTCAGTTTAGATTACAGCTTTGCTAATGAAAGTATTCTGGAGCCCTTTCCTAGTTTCCTTCCTTAATTGGCCATGCTAACAAGGATGGCCTTCCCAAAACAAAGTATATTCTAGCCAGGTAAATGGTCCAGAGCCAGATGAATACAGGAGACTAATCCTTTGGTTTTGGTGGAAGTTTTGGTAAATGCCATGGATATTACCAAGACCTCTTATATTTACCTAAAATCTAGTTAAGCAGATCTTAGACATGTTAGAAGGATTCAGACCAACTCCCACGAATTAATGGGCACTACATCTTAAGCAGTGACACAACTGTGCTAGAGTAGACAGCCCGAATCTACTTCTATCTTTAGCTTCACTTCTCTTTGGCAGACACAAACTATGACAGCTCTAAAATTTATCTTCTTCCTTCATTTTTTGAAGGGGGAAACTTGATACTTTTAGTAAAAATTAATTCAATTAGTATTTGAGGTTGTGAATAACAACATGATACAAATGCTGCTTTAGTAAACTGTATTGTACTAACTACTGGGCTATTTCCATACTTCATCTTATTATCTTCCACATTTATCTAACAGTTTTCCTTCCGGCAATTTTAATTATCTTTGTTATTAAATAGTTACATTATGTTATGTTGAACTGGGAACTGGCATTACTATGGGAAAAACATTATCTAACTCTACTTAACAAACAACTCCTTCTTTATCAAATGCTCCTCCAACCTGATTATTTTTATTTCCCATTTGTGGTGTCTGTCTTCATAGAAACATTTAGGTTGGAAAAGATCTTTAAGATCATCACATCCAACCATTAATCTAACATTACCAAGTCCACCACTAAATCATGTCCCTAAGTGTCACATCTACATGTCTTTCCAATACCTCCACAACTTCCCTAGACAGCCTGTTCCAACGCTTGACTATCCTTCCAGTGAAGAAATTTTTCCTAATATCCAATCTAAGCCTCCTCTGCCACAACTTGAGGCTGTTCCCTCTCATCCTATGACTTGATGCCTGAGAAAAGAGACCAACACCCACCTTGCTACAACCTCCTTTCAGGTAGTTGTAGAGAGCAATAAGGTCTCCCTTGAGCCTCCTTTTCTCCAGGCTAAACAATCCCAGTTCCCTCAGACACTCCTCATAAGACACGTGCTCCAGACTCTTCACCAGCTTTGCTGCCCTTCTCTGGATGCGCTCCAGCACCTCAACGTGCTTCTTGTACTGAGGGGCCCAAAACTGAACACAGGATTCAAGGTGCGGCCTCACAAGTGCTGAATACAGAGGCAGGATCACTTCCCTACTCCTGCTGGCCACGCTGTTCCTGATACAAACCAGGATGCTACTGGCCTTCCTGGGCACCTGGGCACACTGCTGGCTCATATTCAGCTGGCTGTGACTGATACCTCCAGGTCTTTTTCTGCCAGGCAGCTTCCCAGCCACTCTTCCCCAAGCCTGTAGCATTGTATGGGGTTGTTATGATTTAAATGCAGGACATGACACTTGGCCTTGTTGATTCACATACAATTAGCCCTGGCCCATGATCCAGCCTGTACACATCCCTCTGTAGAGCCTTTCTACCCTCACGCAGATCAACGCTCCCGCCCAACTTGGCGTCATCTGCAAACTTACTAAGGGTGCACTCAATCCCCTTGTCTAGATAATTCTTCTGCTAGATTCATAATCAGAGATGTAGTCACAGGAAGGAAAAGCCACATTCTGATTCTGGTGTGAACCTCATCTTAACAGTATTTAGCTATTAATTTCAAATCATCATGTGTCATCATTCATCCACACGTGTATTTAATTTCAAATCTCTTGGACCTGCATTCCAAATACACGTAATGCCAATCCAGTCTATTTGAAGCTGTAGCTGATAGTCTTGCTTATAATCACCAAAAATTGGCCTCAACAAGTCTTTCTATAGTGGAACTGCTTGAAAAACTACCTATGAGATTAAACAATAAAGTCCTTTGTATCAAACCTACCTTTCTAATGTTCATGCATGATTCACCATCAGAGGAAGTTATCATATTAAGTACTGCAGAAGCCTTATTTTTTAGAAGATACTGTGAATATCAGATCACTGCTTATCACATAGTCACAAGTAGATCAGTCATCATAAACAAAGGGATCATAAAAAGAAGTCTGAAACTACCAGAGTCTGCTTCATGCAACTGATTTTAATACGCCTTAATAACATCCTGTAAATGGTCATGGACCGTTAGCAATATACATGGAGATTACTAAGAAACAGTAAGTAAAAAGCATATGCAGATTCAGAGTAATAATGTTTAAAATTTTATACTTAAAAATAGTGAATGAAGATAAGGAGTAATTATAACAAAAAAAAAAAAGCAAAAAAAAAAAAAAGAGGGACATCCCGATGAAGCTGAATTTATAATAGAATTACTTGTCTTCTCCATGTGCATTTTTCCAGACACTGGGCTTTGAGATTAAGAGTACTCAGGTCAAACATTTACAAAGCAGGAGCCAGATAAGTACCTTATCTTCAGCTTATTTCATATATTACTCTTTTTGCTCACATTAGTGGTGCTTCAAATTAAACTTCATCATTATTTAGTTCTGATTTGTCTCCATTTATGATCTAAGTAGTTTGGTAACTGAATCTAAAAAATTGTTCCAGGCCATTGCCTCAAGGACTTTTGTCACAGCTTGCTTGGCTTATTTATGGCTAAACTTAACTGAGTTATTTGGTAGTTGCTTGCTAGAATCATGTCTGAACAGTTGAAAGCCGCATCAGTGATGTGCTTTTGCACCTCTATTGTAATGATTTTCAGTGAATGCAAGATGACACCTAAAGAAAACAGTCCATGTAAGAATAGCCAGTGATTTCTTAAAAGAATTCACAAATGCTTCAAACTAGCATGTTATTTTCACTTTTGCATCCAGAATTAAAAGAACAACAACAACAAAAAATTATATTGACATTCCAGGGGGCATGATCTATGCTGCAATTCTGTATGTAAAAAAACCCACCATCATAAATTTTCTCAACAGGGTTACAAAGCTTTTGTGTTGTAAGCATGTATTTTTGTTCTGTTTACTTTTGCAAAACTACATTTTAATAGTAAGTCAGATACTAAGGCTCTAGATTTTAATGAAATTCATATGACTACATTAGTGAGCATTATGATTACATAAGGAAGGACCCAAGAAAGTGACATGCAAGGTTTGAAGACACATTGGGCCAAGAATTTGGCGAAGAACTGAAGTTCTGGGAGAGGTCTTATGACTTCCAGGCTTCCTCTGCTGATGGAGCCAGATCCTCATAGAACTTCACTCCCCCTGAGTTTTCTCCCTTTACTTTGGGATGGAATTGGAAAAGTGTCTCTCCTGAATCTGTAAGTACACTTTTCAAAG
This sequence comes from Chlamydotis macqueenii, assembly GCF_036417535.1. Taxonomy (NCBI): domain Eukaryota; kingdom Metazoa; phylum Chordata; class Aves; order Otidiformes; family Otididae; genus Chlamydotis; species Chlamydotis macqueenii. Next base: position 30,094,486 of record NC_141557.1, read on the forward strand.
AAGAAATTCTGCTTGGCTTTGAACTATGATTAAAGGATAAAAGTCAAATGGGCAATGGGGTGAGATTTTGTGTGTGTTTTGGTGTGCTTGTACTGAAAACATACCTTTCCATCATCCTTTAATCTATTTATCACTTACCCAAAGGACTTTCCTAGCCTTTTATGATGTCAAGTTTCAGCAAGGAGTGACTTTTTATGACCCTGTTATAAAACCATAAAAATGAAGGTTTACAATGGAAAAACTAACAGATGTTTATTTCTAGCTTTAAAAGAGGGAGCTTTGGACTCCAGAGTGAACACTGCTTTTATTTAAAAATAGTCAGTCTTCACAGCTATTTGGCATTTTGTTCTGGAACTGTATATTCTGTTTCCTACAGTTTCTTCAGCTAGATCTATTACTCTTACAACAGCACTATTTGTCCAGATACACTGCAGTCTGCCTTTTCCTTATCAAGACATTCTTATTCTTAGTTCATAAAAATATGTTCTACATTTAAATTTGCCACTAAAAGTTGGGCCAGCGATGAATTTGTTCACAAAACTTAATAATGAAAATATGCATTTATTTTTGAGTTTTCAATAAAATGTAGGAATGAATTACTTAAAGCTTAAAAATTTGATTTTTAAATGGGTTTCTGGAGACAAATAATTTGTAAATGGTACTAATTGATTTGTTATTTTGGAAAAAACCCAGAACAAGTCACTTCTTAAAAACAGGTCAGTGTTTTCAATGACAATTTAATAAGATAATTGGTAGGAATACTTCGTCCTTTTTGTTGCATTAATAAGGTAGCACCTGTAGAAACAAAGATTGAAAGATCATCTTACTGTGAAAGTGAGCAACATTATTGCTATTTAACATACCAAAAAACTAAGGAACTATTTCTACATATTACGTCATTATTAATTCTGAACTAAATAGTTCATTTTGTCAAATTTCCAGGACTTTCCTGGACTTATTTTCCCCACAGAATACAACGAATTTGGGGTCTAAGCAATGATAAATGAAACAATATACATAAACCTATAAAGTCAGTACTTTTCCTATTAAACCAAGTTCAAAACACATGCCTTGAATTCTGGTTATATGATGCTGTGATGGCTGGTAATAGAGGAGCACCTTTAAGGCTGTAAACGGCCAACACCCAAATGCACAGCATAGCATATCTGTAGAATACAATACTAGGAAAATTGATGGAGTATTGCTACACAAGCCCAGCATTACTCATTTGCAGATGTATTTGAAATAGTCATTTCCTATAATCTCTCTGTATTTCCTCCCCTGCTTTTGCTGACTTTCTCTATAATGACTAGATTAAAAGGAATGTACTTTGTCAACAGCAAAGAAAATGGGCCTAATTCATTCTCTACAAATGCAAAAGCTTCTCACAATTTTGCAACAGCCTTTTTCTATAGGTTTTTTGGATATACTGTAAAATGGATCTGTAACAAGAATCCAAAATTATTATGGCTGCTCAAAACAGAATGATTAGGTCTAATCACAATTATGAAACTTCACACAGAAAACAATCATAGTTTTACTGTTGTACAACCCTGATGTACAATATCTGATGTGTTCTATTTGAGTTAAATTACTATTATTCAGAAGTTGGGTTCTGTCATATACGCTTTCTCAGAAGGCAGTCTACACAATTTTGGTGATACTCTCTTGAAAATTAGAAAGGTTACTTGAAATATACACTGCTACAGGAAAGCAGGAGAACAGAGAATATTGCAAAACTACACAGAATTCTTATTTTGATAAACAAATGCTCTCCACACCCAGTTACTCAACTGCACTAAAGGAAAGCATTATATAACGGAGTGTACATATAATGAGGAAAACAAAATACTACAAATTAAATTACATGAAATACAACTGAAACAAAACTTTTTGATAGCTGCTGTCATCATCACCAGAATTTCCCTGACTGCAGTGAATATCTGAACCTTCAAAGTATGAAACAGAATTTTAAGTTCTCTGACTGTACCAGTGCATGCACTCATACTCATGTATATGTAATTCACATGCATTTCTACAGATTTCTATAGATTACATAAATAGCATAAAATAATATCACTGAAAGAGAAATTTTTCAGGGCAGTCACATAATTTATCAAGTTAGGTTCTATCAAACTAGTTGATGATGAGCAGATAACTCCACAAGAATAGGTTCAATCAAAGAGAAAAGATCATAGAATCATAGAATGGTTAGGGTTGGAAGGGACCTTCAAATGTCAAGATGATACTGTTTACTCAGATAGTTGCTCACAGAACACCAATCGGTGTTCAGCCACTTCTTGTTGTCTGGAAACAGTTAATTCACAGGTGCTTCTTCACATGAACATATTAACAAAAGTTGTTGAATGTGAATAAGTAGTATAGAGCTCATATTAAATTTCATTTAGCAGGTGATTTTATTTTACTAATTTTTTATTCCTGAATAATACGTTTTTCCATAACAGAATATAAAAAGGCCAAAGAATGAGTGATACTGTTTCAGTCCTAGCGAAGGTACAGCAAAGCTGATTTACAATGGCTCACTTCATATGATCTGTGATACCAGTTCTCATCTTAGTGTCTAATACTTCTCCTCATGAACTAAGTGTCAGTGGGCTAGACTCTGTACTAACATGGGAAAAAAGACTAATCCTATCTAAAGATAATAGATCACAAATATATATGGACTGTCGGAAACATGAAAAAACCCCACAACAAACAAAAGGGAAATATGGGTCTATAAGCTAAACGGCAGTGTCAGAACCAGCAAAACTACTACAGAATATTTTTGTAGACTTAGAGAGGAACTGCAATGGTGGTATTACAAGGACTTAGCAATTAAGACAGGAATGATCTGGAGTTCACAACTGAAGTAAACTTAAGGCAGTTTATAGTTCCCTAGAGTCATAGGAAGACTGCAAATTGCCTTGGTTGCTTTTGTTTTTTTACCTCACGTTGGCCAACTTAAATCTGAGGCACCCTCTTTTGATCAAAGGATAAAAGACTACAAATTATTTATGATGACAGATGTCAAAGGAAACAAGAAATAACTTAGGAAATCACTGAAATATTTCAGTTAGGACATTAAATATACTTAGGAGGAAAAGAGATATGTCATAAGCCAGTGTCTTATAAAATGGTTAGTAAATGAAATTAGGAATAAAACCAATCAAATTGACAGAAATTCTATTTTATGTCATAGGATGTTAAGATTATTTCTTCTTTCTCTTCCAGGCAATATTATTTCCTATTTAATGTACCCATGAGCCTACTGATTTTATAAAAGTTTTGAGAGCCCTCATGTTCAGAAAAGTACTTCAGGTTAAATACACACTATAGAGATGTCCTCAAGAACTCACATGCTGGGTTCAGTAGGTACGTTTGGGACAAGGAAGCATTACAAGGAACACACAATTCACAACCAGGTGTACATTGATGAAGATACATAGCACTATAGGGATAGACACAAATGGGGGCTTAACAAGACCACAAACAAAATTTGAAGACGTAGGACATGTTGCTTGCCCATTTTTTTATTAATCAATTACGATCTACTTTAGGTCAATGATTAACTAATGAAGTTTATTCCTTCAAATGGTTAATTAAAAAACTAAGACATTTATACAGATTCCTAAAATGGGCTTCAGTGGCATAACACCAGTAATTTCCTGTACAGGCTTAGGAAATAACCTGTATTGTGTCCACTCCATCCTAAGGTTTACCTGAGGGCATCTTTAGGCACCAGTTTCCTGGAAGGAACATGAACAATAAGATACGTGCTAAGTTCTGGGCAGAGCTGAGAGGAAAGGAAAGCCAGTAGAACTTTGGTAGGTGGGATTAGGGGGAGCACGGACAATCCAATTAACAGATATTGAAAATGCTGACTGCTGCATGGGCATGCAACACACAACATAGCTTAGTGAGAGGGATAGTGTCAGAAGCCAAAGACAAGCCAACATTAGGATAGATGCACGTTAAGAGAAAGAGATCTGAAACATTAACATCCTGATTTTTCTTTTCTATACAATTATCAGTTGCAATTACACATCAAAAGAAACAAATCTACCCCCAGTTGCGATGGATGAACATCTGCACTTTCCAGACGTTCTTTTCCACAAGATTTCTTTGCAATAGCATAGAACAACCAATCAGTCATTTAATGACAGCATTATAACCCATTATGTTCAAGAGTCAATTACTCTAAGACCTTACAGTTTTATCACATACAATATGTCTAAATTGGATGCAATACTGTGGATCAATCAAATTCCAAATTTTATCTGAATCTGACTGTATAAGGTTACAAAGGATTTATATCGGGCAGTGGGGAGAAGGAAGCACAGTCAAAACTACAAAACACCAAATAGTTGATGAGCCCTTAAAGAATTACTTCTTTCATTGATACATAGCCTGTACACAAACAAGATAATTACAGTTTAAAGAAAATGTCTGGCATTTTTTCCATTTGCAACAAAGCCCAGAAATCAGCAAATACTGATTGGTTAATCGGAAACACACAGTACAGATCAGCATGTGGAACTAGACCATATGTGAAAATGGGATTGTCACAGCAAGGACACTAAGGGTCACAGGACATACATATGTAGGAAATCAGCTTTCATTAGTTCGGCTGCTCACAGAAGAGTTTGTTAGCATTATGCTCATCCATGGATATACAATTATTAAGAAAATGGAGCTATAAGTTACTTTTCAGAAATGGAACACAATATGTATGTAGTCTGCCTAAGGAATGAAGGAATCACTAGAAATACACATCAGATGTATTATTTACAAGAGTTATACTTTGCAGCTTCTTGACATTTGCCTGTTTGTAAAGGCTATGGCTGATAAATCTCAGTGGACAATAAAAGTATTTATTCCTATACCACTGGAAAAGAGGCTATGTTCCACCTGATGGTCAAAATAGTTGCAACTTCATTATTGGAAAATAAGATCTTCACTGGCTATAAGTAAGCATTACTCCATCAAAATCAATACTGTTGATTGACTGTAACCAGAGAAGTGCCAGAAATATACATCAAAATTTCCTTATATAATATCTAGAAGGAAATTAATGTTTGTTTGTTTGGGTTTTTTTAAATAATAACCCCCGTACCCAACCACTCATCACTAAAAGTTCTGCATGTCTCAAATGGGTAAAGAATTGAATCAACTTATATGCAAGTATGAGTTTATTCAAGTACAGGCCAAAAGAGGGGCCAAAAAATACAAGCATTTAGTTTTTCAGCTGTGGAAGATAGGTCCTGTAAGCAGCACCAGAGGACTGGAAAGGCTACTTGAATATTTAAACAGTATGAAAGAATCTGACAATGTCTGTCATCTGAGTTCATGATCACGTGGGTCAGATGTGAGAAACCATCTGTTATAGGGAAGTTAATAATACGACATCAAATATATGGCAGTGTTAGTTAAAGCTGATTTCTACAAATTCAGAAACCACAAGAAATACTCTTGATCTACCATTAGACGGGATTGGATTCTAGAATCCTGAAGTTGACAAAATATTTTAAGAAATTTAATAGAATAGAATTCAGTTATGGTTTTGTTTAATAGCATTAAATAAGTACATGCTACCTTTCTCTTCTCTTATCAAGAAAGCTTGGGCACGGCTTTCAGTTTTCAGTGTCATAATTCCAAAAAAAACCCCACTTCAATTAAAGTCTCCTTTTAATGTCTTCATATAAACTCCGCTTTCTGCTCCTCCCATAAGAGCAACATTTTGACATTAGCTCAAAGTAACAGGATAGATGGGACTTCGATTTGACTAATTTTAAAAATTAAAAAGTTAACTTTAAAATACAGAAATCTTTTACATGTGCATGATAACTTTAGAGCATGTTTATAGCAAACAACTAGGTCTTCCCTGAATATGTTTTTTTTTTTTGTTCTTCATACATAACATACATGTAAGCCTTCGCAGATGGTGAGTTGCTCCATCTCGCTCTTTTTCTGACTATAGACTGGCGATAGATAAATAAAGATTTAGATTAGGTGTTTGACCGCACTCCAGATGCCACTAAGTTACCTGAAGCAGCACTCCTGTTCACATAAGCAAGAGTTAAATCAATTGCTAACCTGGGAATTTTTACTCCAGGACAGAGGCCAGCTGGGATTTTAGCGCTATCTTACCAGCACAGACCAGGGTCTGCCTTCTGGGTTCACCTCACAGGGTTTTGGTTTTTTATTTAAAAAAAAACCAAAACCTCCTCATATTGCAGCAATGTAGGGCTGCTGGTGCCTGTGATCACCTCTCCATCATTTCCATTGCACATTATAATTTTTGGTCTCTCATTATTTGTCTTATACTTCTGGTAGCAGGTAGAGCAGTATGTAATGGCAGTGTGGATCTCATGATCCGTGGACATTTTTTAGTAATTTTATTGCATTGTCATCTGTGATGGCAATGAATTGAATATGATGTCCCAGATGTTTCCTTCAGTTTTTGTCTTCATAAATAAGAAAAATAAAGAGCAACACTTCACTTCTAGATTTTTACCTCTAGTTTCTGACCATCAGTAGTTCAGAGATTTTCTCTGCTGGAAGTTGCAACAAGACTATAATGTTTAACAGCTTTTGATCTCCATCTTCCATCTGTTTGCTTAAATGCTATGTCATTCTGTGGATTGTCAATTCTAAGTCAGGAGGGTTTGAACTACTCCCTCAGGTTATTCTTTCTGCCTATTTTATTAAAAACATATTTTCGCTACTATAGTAAAAAGAAATTGAAAACTAATAGATTTGACTCTTCTATCCACAATAAACCTTTGGATGGATACTTAATGAGAATGTGTATATCTGGGATAATCAAACAAAGCAGATCCCCTAGCCAGCATAGGTTACTGAGAGAGGAAATCCCTCATTTCTTACTCAGACGCAGTTTCTATAAAAACAAAATAAAAGTTTTTGTTATCCTATAATCTAGTCATCTCACATTCTCTATCAAATATTACAAGATGTGCATTCCTTCTGACTCAATATGATCAACTCTCTCCCCTCCACTTTCAGTATCAAAGCTCTCACTGCAGCTTCAGCAGCTTCATTAGGATTCCTATTCCATGTTTACAAGGAATTAGCTTTCTGTAGCCAAACCAGTAATAAACTTGTTGATAATGTTATTAGGAAAGTAGGGCAACCCAGATTACAGATCTTTCTGTGATACCAAAATAATGCATATTCTAAATTGCCATTTAAAGTAAATAGTATGAGATGGTCAGTAAGAATATTTAAAAAAAAAAAAGTCACAAAGTATCATACCTAAAAAAAAAAAAAAAAAAATTAAGAAAATACCCATCAAATCAGGTCCTACAACAGAATACTCACTATATTAACACAGCTTTTCTGGTACAGCTTAAAATATTTGCTGGGAAATTCACGACAAATGTGTTTTATTCATTATATTTCCAAATTGGTTTGCGACTCCCCAGAAGACATAGAGGGACAGACTGGCACTCATATAGAAAGTAAAGAGGCATGGCATCACTGATGTACAGTGTGCGAATCTGAAGGAATGTTCCTTTTCCCATGACTGTCTGGGAGCCACTGTGAAGACTCTCTGCCTGCTTTAGCTTCATCTGAAGATGAACTGCTGTGGGGTTAATCACAATAATTATGTACTTTCTCCCTCTCTAAGAAGTATTATTTGCTCTGCATCTCAGACTGGAGATTGTGAAGAATGAAGTTGAGTCTGCGCATCTGCTGTTTGCCAATTGCTGACTTAATCCCCCCCTATTCTGCTGTCCCACATAATTATTTTGCTGAGTGTGGGTGAAGAGGAAGACCTGAATATTGTACATTGCTGTTTTTCTTCTCTAGACATATTATTTAAGCCATTTCTGGAATTGCTGTCTCTTTATCTCCTACTTTGCCATGCACAGGAGAGAACAGTTTAAACGGCATATTACTGAAACTATGTACAACTCAAATTAAAAACTGCACTAAACAAATCGTATCAAGTTTCTCATTAGAAAATATTTTTTATTTACCAAATGTGATTGCACATGCAAGCTTTATTTAACTAGTTTATTATTTTGATTGCATACCTCCAAAATATGTTTTCAACTAAGGTAATTGTGTTAATTTGCATCTTGAAAGGGCACCTTTGCAAAACTGAGCATTTTATCAAGGTTATTCCTGCTGAATCAAAAGAAATTCACACATAGAGTTGTAATAATTACCTTCAGTATTAACATTGACTAGAAAAAGAGGAAAACAAAAAAGCTCAAATCTTCTAACCCTAATACAATTAAAAAATGGAATACATTATAGATTTTCAGTGAGCTAGATACAAAAATAAACTATTTCTGGTTTTCAGGGAATTCTTAAAAACAAGATCTAAACTAACAGGACATGCTAGAGGTAGGATGCCTTTCCCCAATCCACAGACAGAAACAAACCAATTGTCCTCGTCGACAGCTGATCAAGTGGTGGATGTTCAACAGAAAGTTTAACAAAATATTGCACAACTCTTGCCTTGGTTTTACTAACAGGTGATTTTGTGCTTTTTACTTAAACTAGTGGCCAAGCTTAAATTTCTTATATTTGTTTTAGAGGAGGGTTTTTTTGCAAGTTAGTACATAAAGACTCTTTTTTTGATTCAATGGAAATGCCCTTCATGCAAGGGCCACCTTTTTTTCAATTGAGACAAACTACATCAATGTAAACTGATTTTTAATCAGTAAAATTCAAATGCTAGATTATATCACTTTAAATTAGTAGAAAACAGTATGAACAGTTACATTCAAGTGGATTTTGAACCTAGACAACTCTAAAAGACTTCTGGTTAGTGACTGCCGCCATGCCAGGTGAACCACCACCCAAAGCTTGTTCCTTCTGAACTTCATACACCCATGAAAAGACCAAATGTCACATAGTGCACATGATCTCTTCTTCGGCCTTGTTCACACACATGCAAGGGAACCACAGCACTGATGCTGCTTTTTGGGCCTCTAGACTCTGCAAAACTGAGGTAGAAGAAGAACATGTTAGAGGGAATCAAACTGGTATATCACCACATTTGCTGGCCTCTACCAATGAGAGAGGTGACTTCCTTAATCTAGAAATCATATTGTATGCAATCATCCAATAACATACAGATTAAATAATTTGTTATGCAAAAAAGTGGAATGAAAAATCCAAGTTAGCAACATAAAAAGATCCCTTTGGACATATTCACAGGTGACTAGTTTAATTAAGTGAAATCTCATAAATTAATTACATTATTCCAAATCTGATGAGTTGTGTCACATTAATGCTGATATAGCCAAGACTAAAAAAATGAGGATGTAACAGTCTGCCTTGTTATCAGCGTGTATGTTGTCACAGCTTCTCAGTGAACTGTGACTGAGATGTATTAGCGGGTCAAAAGGGCAAAGCTCTTCAATTTTTTACAGTTCTAGAAAATGGATGACATTCGAAGAAAAGCTTAGTCTTAGCAGGGGACCAAACAAAGTGATTTTTTAAATACATATATATATATATTCTTAAAGAAGGAAAAAGAAAACAAATGCAGGCCTGTTATTGAAAGGCCCTCCTTCATGCTAGGCTTCTTCTATATGTTTATTGTGTACAAATTACTACTTAAACCCCCTATAAAGCTCACACAATGATTTGGATAAAACCAGAAAGAAAAGTGCTATGAGCCTTGCTTCCTGGAGAGGCAGAGGTTGGACCAGAGGTGAGATTTCAATGAATTACACTTATAAGTGCACATCAATTATAGATAACAGTATAGTTAGATGCATTATTTTATCTCAAATTAGGGCCATGCAATTTGGTATTCATAGGAACTCTCTCAGGCAGCTTTATGCAAGTGTTGGCAGCTGAATGAGGTTGGATTTGACTATATCATCTTTAAAGCAACAGATAATTAAGTATCTCCCAATCATCTGGCCTCTTTTTCTTCTCCTTTTCAAAAGGTTAACACTTAAATGCTTTAAAATATGAGTAATAAGAAAAAGATGTGGTGACCTGCTAAACTTTCTAACCTTTATTACTCTCTAAGACATTTTTAACATTTAAAGTCCAACAATAATTTTACTAATGCTTAATATTTTTCCATTTAGGAATCACACTCTGCTGGCCCTCTGTGGCAAGATGAAGACTCAGGATAGCAATGTAATCAATAGAGGAAACACCACAATAATTAGTAAGTTTGTTGCAAATGGGGAAAGGGAGAATGCTCACTATATATTTCTATTTCATCAGCTCTTTTCTCAAATTACATCACATTTTTCACTACTGCATCTGTTTCTAGTATACATAAAAAGGATGAAATATCCTTTGATAGTCATGCCTTGGGCTGAATTTCAGAGGACATAATTTCAGTCCTAGACTCCCTGGAAATACATTTACATCTTTATATACCTGTTTCACTATCCTTGAAGACCTCATCTAAGGTCTTATATATTCATGAGCTACGAGAGAGAAATTTTAAATACACATAGAGCTAATGATGTAAATATCATTGAAATTTAAATTATCTTCCTTAGTAATTTTGCAATGATTTCTAGGGTGTTTAAGCACAGATTATTATCTGAAGGCCTCTGGCCTCTAAAGGCAACATTACAACTAGAGATGGGGCAGGACACCACAGATCTGTAAGCATTTTCTCTTTCAATTTCCTACTGCCCAGAGATGCTTTGGAGTGGAAGCTGGGTCTCTGTAAGCCATCTATTTGCAACATGGCATTGTTTCCTGTGTAAGGAAGGTCAGTACAGGCAGTCCTACACAGAACTGTTACAGTATTTTTTTCACTTACTTGCACCTACGGGTCCTTCTTTTAAACTGTGGAGAGCTTACAGAAATAGCCCGCAAGTTGATGGAAGACCATCATGCTTCTCCAGTAATGCTTCAGTTATGGTATTTTGCAGGTGGCTTGTGTTTAGAACCCCTGCTGTCCTTATGCTGTTTGCATACTTATAAAAGTCAAAAGTTCTAAGAGGAAAGCTTGGTGTACACCTCATCAAGCTTTGGATTCTAGAGATAAAGGTTGAATACTTACCTCTAGAACGCTCCACCTATATTACCTTTTTCCCTCAACACGAGCAAAGAAGGACTTTCAGCTAATGACTGCTACCTTGAGGAGTTATATAGTTCAGAAATATTGTAAAAAATGCCATTTCTGGATGCCTTATAATCACTGCTTGCCCAACCCAAAATATCTAGAATTAAATGTTACACAAAATGTCATTCAAAGTAGCTATTTACCATGATGATTGTTGTGAATGGTCTTTTTAGAAAGGGAAAACTGTGGTCAATTGTTTCTGAAGTGCTGACCTACAGGCTTATAGAGCCGTTATTGATCAATTTCTGGGCAAGAACACAGGGTAACCTTTGTCATATGATTTACTTTAAATGATAAGAAAATTTGGTTAATATCCAAGGATGATTAAAAAAAGACTTAAGAATATTAAAAATATATTTTATAAATACCTTCATAACTGAGTATATAATATTAATCTAATGCTGTTAAATCAGTCAGTATTGCATTGCCTTCTGTAAATGACTTAACATTTGTCCTTTTCAGTATATATATTTAGCATACCAGAAAAAATATTCCTCCACTTCTTCCATAATGGTAATAAAAAGAAACTGATTATTTTTTACATATCCATAAAAATTTCCCCACAGCAACCTGAATTTGATTAAGCTGGTATATCAAATATATATATGGAACTGTGCACACAAAGTAGGGCTTACAAGAACGCATGTACAAATTAGACGATTGCAATATTTAATAACTCAGTGAACCCTTGCTAATATAAGACTTTTTTTTTCTGCAGTTATTTGAAATTGAAATCATTTCTAGCCAGAACATGTCATTCTTTTACTGTTTAAATCAGGCCTCCTTTGTCAACACACTGATCATAACTGCTGTAATGACACATCTCAGACCTTGAAAGTTTGCAACACACTGCTGAAATACCAAGTTATACTTCTGAAAACAATTCTTCTTCTTTACTATAAGACTAATTTCACATCTGTTGTCAACAAAACCAACATAACAAAAACAATACCCTTCCCCTCTTCCCTAGAATAAGACTTCATTCAACTATTCAAAAAATCCTCAATCTTATTAAAAGTGATGGAACTCAATACTTAAAGGCACTTTAAATGATCTTAGCCTGCATACTTCCCACCTTGCTCTCAGGCCAGGAAGTTAGTTTGAAGAAGCATTTAATACTACATGAATCTCAAGCAAAGGAAATGAGCTTCAGTGTTTTAAAACTTAAGGTCAGTGGATATTGCACTGATCCAATGTGACAGACATGAGACCTGATTGTTTAGAGGTGAACCACTCATTTCACATTAATTGTTATTTTTCTATTGCCTTTATTTGAGTCTAGAATCACCAAAAACCCAGTGTGCATGTGCTCTACAGTAACTGCATTTAGTTTTGTCTAAAATAAAGAATTAACCACTGCCAATATATTTTTTTTTTCCCTGACAGTGCTTCAAGTTTGCAGTGGAATTAGAAAATGATTGTTAATTTACACATACAAGATAATTTTATGTGACTTAAGAAAGATTAAATGGAACAATCAGGAGTGACAGTGGAAGAAATTAAATCAGGATATGAATGAGCGCTGTTTTATACTGTAGGTGTTCCTGCAAAACCTAATGCTAATACTTAAACTCATCAGTTAATCACTTCCCATATTCTTTTTCAAATATTAACCTTTTAAAAAGTTGAATTAGCTTAAGAATAACGATATATTATTAGGATTCATTTAAAAAATCCATGCTGAAAAAGAATGGTTCTTTTTTTAAACAGTTTTTAATTATTATGAGGCTTATATGAAGAGGAAAATATATTTTAACAAGCATCCACACAAGTGGTCTGATTATGTTATTCTAATCTGCAAACCTAATTATCACCTTCTTATAGAGTACAAGGAACAGCTTTAGAAGAAAATTAATGTATCCTATCAGTGGGACAGTTTGTCACTTTATTAAATAATCATCTTCTTTGCAAATAAAATTGTTAGAAGCTTCATTGTATTAAGGAAAAAATAAAACCCCTCACACCATTACATATTAAAATTAACTTCCCACCGTTTCTTTAATGGTCTATTAAGCCTTCACTGTGGTGGATTATGAAGCACAAATGAGGATATCAACTGTTTCTAAAACTGTAAGAAACAAATATGTTCTATGTGCACTTTATATTACTATGAGTTATAATTTAGCCAACATTTAAACTATTTTCACTAATTTCCAATGTAGAAAGAGTATACTAAATGCAAAGTAGATAATGTAATTTTTTTCCCTCTTTTTGATCTAATTCATAAGCTCCAGGGACAAAACTGACATCTCTCTTTGTCTATCTCTTTTTCTGCAAAACAAACAATTCACATTCTATATTTCAACCTGGAAGACAAAAAAACCTCCAAGTATAACCCGAAGAGTTGCCAAAGATTCCCCTGGAGATAATATTTATACTGACCTATGGCATGAAAAGTGGAAATCTTGACAGAAATGTTTAGTATATCATTATTTAAAACATTGTTCTACGTAAGATGAAAATTTCATCTCCATATCTTCAAAGGCCTTCTGTACAGTAGCTGCAGAATGTCACAGCTTGCTAATACATACAGGAATCCAGTTCGTAAGCAAGTACAGGGTCATACTTCTCTGCCCTGTAATAAAGAAATCCTATTGGGCTCACCAGTAAATAAAGATTTTCTTTCAGTGGATATTGCAGTCAAAAACTATAGTGCGAGTCATTGCCCTTGTTTTTTTTCCCTCTCAGGATACATATTATGTACATTTTCCTTAAGTTATTATCTGATACAGTTAAATGTTCACCTCCTGTGGCTTCTGGGTAAGGTATATCCAGCCATCAAAAATGTCCAAAATTCTGTGATATTATACATGGGACATTACCAGTAGTCTGTAAAACAAGATAATCAGTTTGAAATATTGGAAGGTTACTGAATTTTAATGTACAAGACAGTATTTGAGTTAATGAAACAAAACATAAAGTCAATGTTTTCATGATAATCTCTACCTCTCTGCATTTTTTAACTTGTAAATGTGAAGATCAAAAGCATGTCTTGTAATAAAAAGTGAAAAATATAAAAACTCAGATCAGGTGTTCAGTGACACATGGGCTGACCTATTAGAAATAATTTTTTTCCAACAGGTTTGGGCTTATTCCCAAATCTAAATTCTTGGAGAATAGAACAAGATAATATTCACACTTAGGTATTTCAGAGTGCTCTCAAAAAACCATAAAAGTGATTAATTCTAGAAAAATAAGATAGCAGTTATTTAGTCAGTAGTGTCATTGCTGCTTTGCTTCATACTTCTGAACAGACTTGAGTGGGGAAGGAACACTTTTCTAAATCTTAATGTCACTTTCCCAATTTTTATAGCATCCATGGAGCTTTCATGTCTATGCTTTAAAAGAAGACTGGCATCCCTAGAAACGTTCTCAGACAGAATTACAGAATTACAGAATTATTATCAAGATTGGAAAAGACCTAAAAGATCATCCAGTCCAACCATCACCAATACTTCTCAGCTAAATCATATCCCTCAACACAACATCCAAACGTTTCTTGAACACCCCCGGTCGGTCACTCCACCACCTCCCTGGGCAGTGCATTCCAGTGCCTGACTACCCTTTCCGAGAAGTAATATTTCCTAATGTCCAGCCTGAATCTCCCCTGGCGCAGCTTGAAACCATTGCCTCTAGTTCTATCACTGTCTACACGAGAGAAAAGGCCAACCCCTAGCTCACTACAACCTCCCTTCAGGAAGTTATAGAGAGCTATAAGGTCTCCCCTGAGCCTCCTCTTCTCCAGACTGAACAATCCCAGCTCCCTCAGCCGCTCCTCATAAGGCCTGTGCTCCAGACCCCTCACCAGCTTCGTAGCCCTCCTCTGAACGTGTTCCAGGGCCTCAATGTCTTTCTTGCAGTGAGGGGCCCAAAACTGAACACAGTACTCGAGGTGCGGCCTCACCAGTGCCCAGTACAGGGGGACAATTACCTCCCTGTTCCTGCTAGTAACACTGTTTTTGATGCAAGCCAGAATGCCGTTGGCCTTCTTGGCCACCCGGGCACACTGTCGGCTCATGCTCAGCCAAGCATCAATCAGTACCCCCAGGTCCGTTTCCTCCACACAGTCCTCCAGCCACTCCGCCCCAAGTCTATAGCGCTGCCTGGGGTTGTTGTGGCCGAAGTGCAGGACTCAGCATTTGGTCTTGCTGAACCTCATCCCATTGGCTTCAGCCCAGCTCTCCAGCCTGTCCAGATCCCTCTGGAGGGCCTCGCTACCCCCAGGCAGATCCACACTCCCAGCCAACTTGGTGTCATCTGCGAACTTACTGAGGGTGCACTCAATGCCCTCATCCAGATCATCAATAAAGATATTGAAGAGGACAGGCCCCAGCACCGACCCCTGGGGAACACCACTTGTGACCGGTAGCCAGCTGGATTTAACTCCATTCACCACCACTTTCTGAGCCCGGCCCTCCAGCCAGCTCCTTACCCAGTCAAGAGTGTACCCATCCAAGCCATGGGCTGCCAGCTTCTGCAGGAGAGACTTTGCACCGTACACCAAAATCTTGGCACAGAAACTGAATATGCCCTCTTCCAGGCTACAGGTTTGAGAGTGCTACTGGTCTAGGGCACTAAATGGGTTACTTACAGTTTGAGTGCTTAACTTTACATTGTCAAAGAGCATTCTGGTAGAAGAGTATGCTGCATGCAGCTGTACACCATCTTATAATTTCACAGAGAAAAGTGCTATGAAAAAGATAGACATTATATAATAAAGACTTCTGAAAAAAAAATAGACCAAACAAAGCAACACTTAAGACTTCAAGTAGGAGACATGGCTGAAAAGTACTTCCCTCTTGCTCTGTCAGCTTCTCCGTTTCCCTTTTTATTAAAACACTAAACCATGAGCATTAAGCAGCTCTTAATTTAGCTTTATAATAAAAATTGAAATCCTTCTTAACCAAGACTATAGTTTTGTAGAAATCTGTATCCTTGATTATTTTATAAGGTGAAGGAACAAAGTCAAGTCAAGAAAGGTGAGGAAAAAAGGAGTCAAAAGCAGAAAGAGAAACAAGAGAAATCATAAGATGCCAGAGGAAGGAAAAAGTAGGCAAAAGACGAGTGTGCCTTTCAGCAAGAACAAATTTGTAAGTTAAAATTAATCTCAAAGACTTCCTTCACTTCAGACAGTTAAAAAACCTTTGGTAAGGATCAAGAAGCTGGTATAATGGGGAAGACTAGTGACCACTAGCCTATGATCCAGTGTACTCAACCACTGCACACGTTTTATCACACACATCACCAGTTTGAAATGGAGCATGCTTCCAGGATTGTGGAGCTAGTGCTAACTGAGATGGCTCTGGGAGCACAGACAAGACAGTCACAGTGGTACCGCCTTGTGCTTGTAGTAGTCTAAATCTCAGAAGAATGTGTGCTCTTGTGCTCCACACAGACCTTGCAATGCCATCCAGCTTAGAAGGAGACCTGCAGTTCATTCTGCAGGTCAGCGGTAACCATCCATGAACAATTTTGAGAAACTGGAAGAGTCAGAGAAGGTTAGCAGTAGCCTTGACAGGCATCTCCTTTCTGTAACTCTAAGTAGTTCTCTTTTTGGCAGTGCTTGCTGTGTCTGACTAATATGTCTCTCCAACAGTGACTGCTCTGCGTCACATCTATATACCCTTAGTGTTACAATTTCAGTGTCTTTGGGCATCGTAGGTGATGTCAAAGGAGCTTTGGTAGACAGAAGGAATACTACTGTGTGCACTTACGACATATGGCAGATTGCAAATGCTTTAGATTAGCATCTGTGCTTTCTTATTCTAGATTTAACAAAAGCAGTTGAGAATCTCTCATTCTGGTATGCAGATACTAGTATGCTACACATAAACCACCATCTTTGTAGCAGGTGTGTCCAGTTTCCATTATATTTATTTCACTCGTGTGAATAAAGTACTGAATAAACAATTAGCAATTTAAGCAAAAGAATTAAAAATTTAGTCTTTCACCAGACTTTCAATAGTACAAAAATGCTTCTTCACAGGGTTAACACCCTGGCAACCTCGTGACAGAGTCAAATTCCCAACTGCTTACTTGTTCTATGCCATAGTTGTGAACTATGGCAATTGTATTTGCATTGTAGCCCAGCTGCTATTCTGTTATTTAGTGATTAAAACACTTTCCAAGTAAAAGAGTGCATCCGATTGCTCCTTGTCAGAAGGGGGAACCGAACCCACATCTCCCTCTGCCTGGCTGAGTGCCCTCACTATGAAGCCAGTGTAAAAACAGTCCCATGGCCGCAGTGGCACGGCTGCTGTGCAGCTTTGCCATGGCATTTTTTTTTTTTTTTTTTTTTTTAAGCAGAAGCCTTTTTTCGTTAGGTCAATCCACTCAGGCTTAATTTTTAAAAGTCCACAACAATTTGACGATTAAATTTATGTTCCCAAATCACTTTCACTGAACATTTACACTGCGATTCTCTATGAAATCAAAGCAGCTAAACCTACTGAAGATTTCATTCAGAGTGAGTTGTCAGTTGCCTCATATCAGCAAGAACATATTTCTTTGATTAACACATTGTTTGTTCTTTTTTTGAACATAAACAAAATCTTGATAAAGAACTACATTGACAGCTTAACACAATCTTCAAGGCATTACTATCGAAATCCAAATCACTTAAGAATCTTCTGCTACTTCTTCTGCTACTGCAGTTATTAATACACCATCATAACTAAAAGAAAAAAAAGCCAAGAAGTATTTTAGCCCATAAAAAAAAAAAATCAATGCTGCCCTTGTTTTTAATATATTGTGAGCACAAATATTCTGACCACAGAGAAAGTTCTTCAGTTGGCCATTATACTCCCAAATCACAAGTTACTGTTCCAAAGAGCATTCGATGCCTTTAGACATCTTAATAATTGGCTCAGAAATAGCATGCTGCAAGAAAGGTTAACAGACCTTGCTGTTCCTCATATGGACAAATCTTTATTAAAACCAGCATAACTGAAAGGTTCTCAAGAACCAGGAAATCGTATTACTTGCAGCTGTTCCCTAAGTCTAATTTGAACAAAAAATGGCAAATCTAACATACAGCCTCTTCCTCTGACTACTAAATCAAAATCCTAGGCAGCTTTTACCACATCTACCTACCTCACATGGATTCAAAAGATACCCTGGTCCTGAACTTTAGGCAATAATTCAAACTGTTCAGGAAAACAATTTAATGTAAATTCAATATGTTAAAATACTGTATTAATGTCTTATCCTAAGGAACAACATTAATTGCTGGCGTATCTCAGCATACTTCCAGGGATTGAAACTGGATATAATTTGAAAATTTTCCAAGCTTAATAAATTCCAAGTAATTACTAGGTAACAGTTTTTATGTCCAATGATTTTCTGCTTTTTCTATTCTGATCTATTTTATGCCATGACATACGAACATACCACTGCATCCAGCTCATCCTCTCCACCACCGATCAGTAAATGAATTCAGAATTCCATAACTATTGTTCATTAAAACATTGAGAAACAATATCAAAATTATATTGTTCCCCACCTGTTTCTTTGCCTATCTTGTATCCTGTCTTGATCGTTTCCCCAAAGAGTCCTGGGCCTTTTGAGCGGGAAGAGTTGGGTATTCTGATCCTTTAGCCAATACTCTGCCATATCCCTTGTAGATTTGAACCCTTTCACCCAAACCAGAGCTGAACATTAGAGAGCACTCAACAGAGACAGGTAATATACATACAATATGTATTTTCTGAAGTGCAGAGTAAGAGTCCAAAATAAACACGAACAATTTTTGTTGAGGCAGGTTACCAGCATTTTTAAAATTCTCACATTCTCTTCATCTAACAAAGGAAAACGTTGAAAGCAGGATACAAGCGCCCTGAGCACTGGTGAGCAAATTAACATCCATTAATCTTCTACTTTAGAAGCAGATGTAGATCAATAGTAGCCAATCATTCAGCAACATAGTTACAAGAGAATCCAAGAGGCATTCTTTCAGTGCCATGCTAGTACATGGAAATACCCTAATACGAGTAAGCCTGTCTTAGGAAGGGGAAGAACATAAAAAAATTATACGATTTAGTCTCAAAAGACATAAATGACTAAAACAGTATTCTGAAAACACATCAGAGCTCCTGTTAGGCAGACTGTGAAGTGCAGTGAGGGAAAGACAGCCAACATCACTTTGAACTACTTTTATCTTTAAACTTGGCATCAGTAGTAGCAGTGTCACATATCTGAATAAGCAGCAGACATTCCCTTTAAATCACCAAGTCAGTCAATATATTTCTCTGGTAATGTTTTTTGTTTTGTACCTTTTTCTGACAATCTATTTAAAAATGTGTAGCCATTTCACAAACATACACTCACACACACACACAAAGCTATCAAAAAAAATGTCCATATTTTGGATATAAGTATATAATAAAAATATAAAAACCCCCAATATATATATATTTAAATATGAAAATAAAAATAAAAATAGAAAATATAATTTGAGTATACTGATGCTAAAGAGAGTCAACACTAGGATAAACACTTCTCAGTTTTGCTTATATACTTATGTTCTTATCAAGTGAAATACAGAAAAGCAGTAGTTATCATTTTACAAGTAAAACTAAACTCCAAAATTATTCTGAAAGCTATCTTAGTAACAATGCAGTTATAACAATAGGTACTATTGTACAACTGCATCTATCAGAAAATTTTCATACAAATGCGCTACTTGAATTGCTCTGTCATTAATAAAACAATCTTTTCAAAATATTTTCTTTAGAAGAATATATCCTACGTTAATAAAATGAAGATATACATCAGAAGTCAATAAGAGCTTTACCTGAGGGATATCCAGGTATAATGATCTTATTTTGTAAGACACACAGATTATACTTTACTATATACTATAAGTTTGGAAATACTTCTAGCTTTGCACGTTTCTCAGAAAGGGCTATGTGACCTGTTGCAACAAAAACAAGAGACTTGAAATCAGATCAGAAAGCAGTTTGATTGTTTACATGAAAACACACAGACTTGAGTCAGGCAAACCACATTAAAATAGAATAAAGAGGAAAACGTTATCTGAAGTGATGGAGATGGTGACACAGGCTCTTTATTAGATACATTAAGCACTTAAAATCACTTCAGTTATGTAATTAGCAAAGATAAGAACTACAGGTTATTTAATCAAGGGCTGGCGTATTGGTTGAAAGGATTACTTTTCAGGTAATCTATTAAAAAGTGAATTTTGAACAGTAGAACTAAAATAGGGTCAGCAGGATTGGCTAATTTTTTTTTTCTCCCAATTACCTAAGTCTCTCTAATATGACACAAACTAATTTGCCATTTCAGACTGTAGAGTTGGAAGCCTGGGGTATATTAGTTGTAAGATTCTGGATCTGAAACAAATCTAGGATCCAATTTCTTGTGACTTAAAGCACAAGGCAAGTAAAAGCAAATGGTGTACATCATGTCAGTCTATGCTGTACTAAAGGAGTATTTGGGCTGTCCTCATTATCTATGGGTACTGTAGTATATGCCTGGATAACAACATTTTCTAAAAATAGGGGCTTAATTACTGGAACAAAAGGATTTTAAAAAAAAAAAAAAGCCCCATAAGGCACCTACAGTTCAGAGTAAAGTGATTAAATTTTAATTTCTTTGTACTAAAGAATAATGTGTTTATGTTTATTAACTAGGAAGTGTAAAATGTATTCCTTAACAATTCATTTCATTGCTTTTAATGGCTTGGATATTGTCAATAATATCGTATGTAAGTGCGCTGTGGCCACTTAGTAACCTTGACTGGATTTTGAAAGAAGGTTTTGTTGGTTTTGCGATATATATTAGAAATGGCTGCTGCTTAACTGTGTATAAAGCCCAGCATCTGTTGTAAACATGAAATATATCCACATTAAACTTACGCAAAGATTAGCCATTTACTTCAGAGATTTGAAGATTAATTGATCCAAAATGAAATTTGAAAATCATCTGTAAATTTACATTGTTAGCATTCACTAGTTCTGATTATAACTCCCCTCCAAAAAAAGGAGCAAGCAACATTTGCTAAAAAACAATTGTATTATATGCCTATGAAAATCAGGGATAATAATCTTATTCATTTGTATAGAAATACTTGACCACACTTTATCAGCAAGCAATAAATAGCAAGCTGTAGATTAATAGTTTTGTTACAGTGTTTCTGTTCTGTTATAGACTCCCTTCATATGTGAATTTATAAAAAATGAAAGTAGTCAGAAACCTTTTTCTATCATTGTGTTCTTAATTGTTATTTCAAACAGTGTGACTGTTTCAAATGGTGGAAGAGATCCAGATTTAATTCCTATATAGTTAAGTTTGCCTTTAATGTATCGTAATAAAAGGCAGTAGTTTTAATTAATTAAAGAATGTGTAGAACATCCCATAGGCGCTTCAATCCATAGTAAAGGTTCAACGACCTACTCTGCCCATTCTGTGATTCCATGATTCTATGATCATCTGCAATACATTTCTTTACCAGCCTGAAATAATTTGAAGAAAATTAGATTTTATTGACCTTGGCCAATAGCATATGGATAGACCTGTTGTGAATCAACGGTTTGTTACTTGGACAATGCATGCTGGGCCAATCCCTCTGTATGATTGTGCACCATGTTAACCAATCCTTTCTTCCAGGCAATGCAATGATTTTCACCCTTTAATACAGCTATACATTTTACTTGACAATTTTTCAAAGCAACTGTTCCTGTAATAAATGGCTATCACTACATATCTTTAAAACACTTAACTTTCCTTAAAGGAAAAACAAAACCCCAAAATTCTCATATCTTGTCAATATTAATAGTACCTATTTAAGCTATTTGGTTTTAAAAGTGCAGAATGGCAGATGTTTCACAACAACCCCCTCCAACGGGAGTGCCCAATAAACAGATAGCCCTTATCATTATAACAGTACAAAATCTGACCCTATTTTAGTCCTGTAGTACTGAATTTGACAACTGAGGACCCTGAGAATACAAACTTAAATTCACTGCTCTGCTTAGGGTCTGTTACAGCGCACTGCTTTCAGTGATGTACTTTGAAATCACAGGCGATGCTAAGGACCCAGAGATGCCTACTTAGAATATAATTTATAGAGCACGCTGCCTCTCGTCCTCATGAGCTGGAACCTAAGCCCCACCAACCACACCAGCCTCCCAGATAGCCACTACCGAATAACATTTAAGAGAGTAAGAATTTTCTCAAGCAGAGCGGCTTAGCCCATTAGCACTTCCTAGAGAAATGATAAAAATATGAATTCTTGTATCAGAGAGAGGTGCATACAATGCAGATGCAGGCTGCTGTCATATTGCTCTGTAGACAACAGACAAAGGGAGACTGAATCAGCCTGTTATTCCAAGGATTTTCTTTTGGCCCAGCTCAGTAAACTCAAGCACGAATCATACACTTCAGGCGTTTTTTTTCTAATGATGAGCTACTACTTCTGTCTATAAACGTCATAACCAAGAGCTAGGTGGAACAGGTTGTTCAACTAAAAGCCATCTCTTGCTCATATGAAAATATTTCACACTCTATCATAAATATTTTTGCCTTGCGTTGCCTCTTCTGAGCACTTGCAGTACAACTGCCTGAGTTCAGAAGTATTGTTCCCTGGAGTTTTACCCTTCTATGAAAATAAACCTGTGGGTTCAATGGGACAGGTGTCTGCAATCTGGTCTCTCTGTGGGGCCGGTGTCTTCTTTTTAAGCATTTTCAGCTCAGTCACAACCAGGAAGGGAGGAGAGTGTGAAGGAAAGAGACTGAAACTTCTGCAATTCAAGTTAGGAATTTTGTGTTGATGATTGGTATATTCACTGTAAATATGCAGTTGTGACTGAGCCCAAGAGACTCCACCACTTAAACAGAAAAACTGGAAGAATAATGAAAATATCAAAACAGTTTTGTTCTGTCCAAAATGAAACACTTTGATTTTTCAATTAAAAGCTAAGGCTAAGCACATCTGAGAATGGAGCATTTTATTCACCCTATGATAAATGATTTGGCTTTTAAACTGAGATTGCCTTATGCAAAAAAAAAAAAAAAAAAAGGACAGTTTACACTGGTCTTTTTAAATCTCAGTCACCAAACTGGAACTAGTACTTGCTTTCAACAGCAAGTGATTTGGGGAGTAACCAATATTCAATTGGAATAACTGTGTTCTGGTTTCTTTGCTGCAAGGTTGAACAAGAAATTTTTTTACATTAAAGCTTTTGAATATAGTAAGAGTGTCTGTATGACAGGATTTTTTTTTTTTTTTTTTGAGGCCAGTAAAGATATGATACTATGATAACTACACTGTATAGTTCAGTACTCAAGTTGGGACACATGGAAGAACTTGCTAAAGATGAATTTACCTCTCATTTCTCCCACCTTTTCTTTCTGGGGCCTTTCCAGACTAAATCAGTGTCCCATAACATGTACGTCAAAACAAAAGCATAACTTCCTTCATCTTAATTAAAAGAACACTTATTCTCCTGGAGATCACTTGCACAAGGTAAATCAGTATTTTCTATTGCTTAAAAATTTCCTTAGAGATTAAGTGCACAGATATTGGCACAAAATAAAAGCAAGTTGAGAGGGAAACTCAAAAGTACATGGTCAGGCACATGATTCAAACCGAGTTATTAGGAATAAGAGCTTTTTCTGGTTTAGGACTACTTCTTCGTAAAAGACGAAAATAGATTGATGTTCGAAAATCTCAAAAGACTACGTACTTAAGACTGTAAATGCAAGAAATACCATTTATGCTACAGGGTGCCAGAGAGTCAAATTAGCATGCCTAACTTAACTGAACATTATTTTAGAACAGCTAATATCAACTTGAATTATTTTTTGTTGAACATATTCTTTGTTTCGCTGTGTATATTCCAGTCACATAACTCATATGTCTGTTATTCCCAGCATCGAGTCTATGATGTTTACACAGATCTCCCTGCAGGGCATTTTGGCCTAACGGAATCGTTATTTCAACAGTATGTCCTAGTTTAATGATACTGTTACTTGAAATGCTGTCTTTTGCAAGTTTTCTCGCTCCTGGGGTTAACTCAGCCCTTCCACACTGAAATCAGAAAATCTGACCCTACACTTAATCAGGAGATGCTGGGAAGTGAACTCTGCTTTCTCAAGCACAGGGCTCTCAGCACTTCAGACCTGTAAAGTGGGCAATGTGACAGCTGAGATTCTGGGTTTTATGAACACATTTAAATCTTAATGTAATGTCAGTAGTCGTTTCTGATAATGCGTGCTAATAATCACACAATACGATTACTTAAAATGGCATATTAGGATTCACTCTTCTGACAAAAGTGGGGATGTTACTGTGTTCTCATTTCCATTCTTTTCTATTTGACCATCACCAGAAGATACATTCTTCTCCTGCAGATCCATTTATAGGAACAAATAATGAATATTTTAAAATCACTGTTAGGCATTTATGCTGAGTCTTATTTGGAAAACAATATAGAGCCATTCCATATTGTAGTTCACAAGTATAACATTTTCAAGTTATTAAGGCATGTATTAAGCATTTTTTCACTGAAATTTAAGCTTCTGAACACAGGAGACCATTGTGACAAAGGGATTTGATTTCAATTTAATAAGAAACTGAAACAAACAGGTGCTTCATTGAAAATAAATGTCACAAGATAGTTGCTACATCATGTGAAGACTGAAGAAACAACAGATAATGCGAGTTTTTAATTCATGAGTATTTACACATACTTATTTTAGATTTTTCCAAGACCTAAATGTCTTAGTATCTCTAGGCAATTTAGAAATCCACATCTTAATTTATTTCTATTTTTAATAAGACAGTAATACTGTCTTTGTGTCCAAAATCTATGAACACTGCACAGTTTCAAAACATGTCAGTTCCTAATAATTAGTCACCTACTTACAAAGCATTCTACAATATCAGTTAGTAGTTATTAAAAAGTCCTTCTAAACCTTGTGATATGCTCTCATCTTCATTTTGAGAAGGTAAACAAGTACAGAAAGATTCTGCTTTCATATACGAGTACAAAGTGTCAGGAGTTTCCCTGTTGGTATGCTCTATTTACAAACGAAACAGGATCAGAGTGTCAAGGAATGTCCTTAGGAATTTGAGGATCATTATCAGGCTTTAAAGCAAAAGATTCTCCAACCCCAAACTTAACCTAACTTACTTCAGTGAAGCAAGTACAACACCCTTGGGTTTCAAAAGACCTCTGTCCACAGTATAAAAGTTTCTCTTCAGTGAGGAAGCTTTTTACACGTTCATTTTCAGAGCAGGTCCTTGCATTTTCAGTGCAGGGACTTGCTTTACAAAACTGAACGACAACTGTGGGAGCTCAAAACCTTGGAAAATCAGACACGATAAAACTAACATAAAATCACAAAATAATTATTTTTTTTAACTCATGAGAGCTATTCACGAGTGACAATGTAGGATTTTCAAATGAGAAAGTGATATTTACTACAGAGCCTGTTATGAATCTGACTTGAGTTGGACTTGCCGATCCTAAATCATTTAGATTGCACAGAAAATTCCACACCCTGGTGAATTAAGTCATGGTTTAGCAGACATCTAAAAAAGGATTTTATTTTCACACACTGCAGGAAAACGTTGCTGCAAAATATTATGGAGTGTTGCCACATGCAAATAACTGTTAGTGGAAAAAACTATTTGTGAACTAACATAATTTGGAAAATTCTGTTCAACAAAAATAGAAATCTACATTTCTTTTCTCACTACACAAAAGAAACACTGTAAAACATCAGTCTGTATTACAATACTTTGCTCAAGTCTTTACATCCTTTTTTAGAAATACATAATCTTTCTGAATAGTCTTTTAATACCCAGAGAATCACTGCTTTTTTTTCCAAGTTCTTTCAATATCACAGTACCAAAGCACATAGGGACTAGAACTATATATTTTTGTAATTAATTTCCTTAAGATAATGTTAGAAACATCAGGTTCCTTAAAATATAGATGAATTTCAAGGTGAGTCTGCTAGCAGATGTTATTAATGGCATATGATTTATTGTGACATGAAATCTGATCTGAAACTCATGTTATTAGCTGAGCTTTTTATAAATTATAATTCCCAACTGCTGAAAATACGCAGAAAGACCACTGATAAACTAGCTTCGTCTTCAGGGCCTAGGGTATCTGCATTTGCTAAATGTCCAATATCTCTAGTCCTGCTGAACGAGTATAATACATCAGGATGCGCAGATCAGGTTTGAGTTCAGATTTTTTCATAGCATCATTCTTTCAGAATTAGAAGCATCGGAGGTAGGAAGAGAAGGTCTTAGAAAATAAATGTTTACTCTGGAACCTAAACATACGCTTGGGTTCATAGTATGTCATTGCAGAGATGCTAAACAGATTGAGTATTTAAGAAAAACAGTCTTCATCTCTGACTGTTAAATGTATAATTTATACTTTCAACATGAGAAAATTAAGAAGTTAGCTAATATTCAAACATATTCAAACATCATTCTGTACAGCTCTAAGATGACAGTATAAACAGCATATTTTATCACTGAAAGGTCTACGAAGATTTGCATCTACACAAGACTTTTCAGGACACCCTGAAGGAAAACTAAAGAAAGTCTATGAGTAGGCTTACAATGACAAAATATTTGTGTTAATAATTATTTCTAGATATTCCCTGTTTATTCCCAATAACTTAATATCTTACTTTCCTCTCCCCATGTGCCTTTAACTGTTAATTAAAGTTTCTGAAATGTTGCTTTATCCATCACAACTTATGTGCTAAATTACCTAAATGAGAAGAGATAAACATAAGCATTGCATTATGAATATTATCTACTCAACAAACCAGATACTGAAAGAAGGTGCACTTACAGTACGTGTTGTAATACATTTTTAATCTCCAGAAAAGCTCTGAGATAACATTGCAAATGCAAAAAGCAACACAAGGAACAGATGCAAAGTCTCATTCCTGACTTTTTTACATTTCCAAAGTTGTTTCATGATAAAAGCATTTATGTGTAAAATGGCATTCACTTGCCCTTACTAAGAGTATATATGGAAGAGCCCCCTGTCAATACACCAGTGTGCGTGTGGGAATGAAACATAAGGATCACCATCTGCAGCTGTTTAATAAGTGTTCTTCAGTGCCTAATGGCAAAGTGTCAATTCAGGGATGCTCACATACCACAATGCATCATCTTGTCCATGCTAGTCTTACCAGTTAAACATTTCGCATGTGAGAACAGTTTATTTATAATGCTATTCATTTCCATTGAAATACCAGCTATAAAACAGTTACACTACAAGCAGTCTGGGAGCATATACTTAATATAAAATGCACCAATTTCCTCTCTTTTGTAAGAATCAATATTTTAAAGAATATGCAAAATTTAACCCCTCACAGAACATACCTTAATAACCTGGAAAGAATCTTTTCATATGCAAATATTTTAAAATTCTTACCTACTGTTGAACTTCTCTGGATGTTTTTCTCTCATGATATGGAATCTGTGGGCAATTGAAGCATCCTAACAGGAAAAATAAAATTGTAAATCTATTGTGTCAGGAAAACTGCAAAACAGAAGACCAAAATGATAAACAAGGCATATCATTTGTAAGGTGTTTTGTGAATAGTCATGTTCAACAAGCACCATACTCTTATATCTTAGAAAGCTTACAGGTACACCGTTCCAAAAATGGGATAGATCTGAACTTAATAATTTATTACACTTGTTACAGTCTCCATTATTCCTTTTCACAAATCAGACATGATAGTTAAGTTCAGTGAAAGTGTCTTCTACAGCAAATATCATCCCAACCTGGTGAAGGTTTACAATAAGACCATTCATACAGTTCTTTCTTGTAAGAATACTGAAGTCTATGAAATCTATTCCTTTAGTAAAGACGAATGGTAGATTCAGCACTGTTACTTTATATGCATGTAGACTGATATTTGCATATGGCCACTCAATAGCTTCCTCTAAAATTTGGTAGAAAATGAGAATAAATGCCAGGACATGCTCCATTTGCCTCATGTCAAGGTATGAAATCATGTGGAAGAAAAAATGGAATAATATAAAAAAGACATTTTTAATTAAACATACTTTAAAAAATATTTTTAAATGTAGTAAATTATGTAATAATACATTTAAACAATATGTATGTCAAATGAAATAGCTGCATGAAATACCTATATGTGTATAGCATTTTTAAAATAATCAAACCATTATGGTGGTGGGAGTTGCTGAAAATAGAATATTTGGAACTGTGCTAGAATTAGCTTTCACAGCATTTTCCTATCTCCTTTATAGGTATGAAAATAATGTTTTCCTCATTCTAGATCATGTAATATTTATTTCACACACTAATCATTAAAAATTCACAAACGTGGAATTAAGAACGTCAAAAGTTTTTTCACCTTTTAATGCATGTATTAAATGATGTGTGAGAGTATGAAATCTACCAACTCTTTAGCCTTGCAGGAGATAGTAGACACAGAGAAATCCATTTGGATCCTGTTGTTATAATTATGTCTTAAAATGCTACAAATATAAGAATATAAATATAAGAAGAGCTAGTTCAGTGAGTAAGAAATTTAAATGAATTCCACTTTCCATGTAAATAGAGTTTGACAAAACTACAAATAAAACTATCAATATAATCTACTAACATGCATATGAAAAAAATACATTATTTACCAACTTAAAAATCATGGAAATACAATAAGAATTTGAGAAAAGTATTAAATTTAGTATGAATCTATATCTAGCAACATTTTAAAGGATTTTCAAACAATGAGATTTAGCATTGGGGGGAAAACTAAAATAATTTATTTAAATTTTATATTACTGTTGATTCAAAACATAACTAAAATATTTTCTTTAAATTGGTTTTTATTTAAATGAATTCATGTTAATATAAATCTCAAATAAGCAAGCAAGTATTTAGTGGAGATATATTGGCACTCACTAATATCAAACATGGCTGCAACACTTTAAGTCTAAAACAGTTTTTCATTTAATAGAATGTTAAGCAGGACATGCTCCAGAGAACAGACTAGTCCAAGTTTCCAGGTTTGGTTTACTTTTAGGTACTTTGAAAAAACAGATGTACTAACTTGAATACCATGTAAAAGACAAAATTGTTCCGAAAGATTGATAACATTTAAATAAATTTTTAAGATTATGAACAAAAAAGGAATACACAAGTCATAATACTTTACACACACAACCTACATAAGAT
The DNA here is from genome assembly GCF_036417535.1 of Chlamydotis macqueenii. NCBI lineage: Eukaryota > Metazoa > Chordata > Aves > Otidiformes > Otididae > Chlamydotis > Chlamydotis macqueenii. Next base: position 30,123,781 of record NC_141557.1, read on the forward strand.
GTAGCATAGTATAAAATTTTTAGGCAAAACTTGTGATCATTGGTCAAATAAAATTAGTTTGTAGCACCACTAAATGTATTTGCTCTATTGAAATATTCACTTTTATTCATGACCTTGTTATGTAGTTTCTAGAGATGTACATAGTTTTTGCTTTATGCACATCACATATTTATTTATTTATTTTTCTATTATTGCTAAGAATGGTATTATCATTTAACATTTAACTGTTCTACAAGGAAATGACAACAAAAATCCCTACGGAACAGACTGGTGCTAGTCATAAAACGCCTTATTTTTCTGTCCTGTCATTGAAAGTGTCACCTGAAAATTCCAGTGCTATATCCTCAAACTGCACTCATCGTTACTTTAAATTTATTCTTACCTGCAATTTTATAAGGCAAATATCCAAAGATCTCACAGTTCTTGGAGATAGATGAAATAAAGCTGACAGTAAACCCTGAGACATCACACTTCTAAACAAAGCCTGCCAGCTGAACTAAAATAATAACTCTGTTAACTTTAGAAAGACCCATCTTTCATACTTTATCCCACATGAGATGTGCCAACATTAGAAAAGTATATTTTTAGCCAGTTCTATATGAAAAAGAAAGGACTACTGTTGTAGTTAACTGCTCATTTTCTACACACTGAAGCAAAAGACAGACCCAAGACAAAATGGATAAAGGAGTAGTAGCATATTTAACAGAAACTAGGAAACACTAATCAAGGACTAACTGTCTAATGAATGAAATGAAAAGGCTAATGTGCTTACTCATGCATAACAAATGCAAGGCACAAACAAGCTAGGGATCAATGCCCGCTGCAGATGGCAAACAGGCAGTTGTTTCCATGCAAGGTTGATTTGATCAAAATTTTCCCCTGCCTGAACATTTTCTGACTCCAAAATGGATCAACTAACTTAATGAGCTAAGAGGTAAAAAAACGTAATACACAAAGCTAATTTGGATGGACACAACACAAGACAGGCACACGTCAGACCAATTTCATACAAAAATGGTTCAAAGGCTATTTTTATTAATGGAGACTGTAAATCAGAATAGTAACTACACAGAGATAAGCTTGAAAGTAAAAAAAAAAAAAGGGAAGCTGCTAAGGCTTTCTTCATTTTATACTGCTCAACTGCTCTACTGCACTTTTCATTGAGTCCAACATAGACGCGGTTTAGATTCCCTAGCACAGGGACCTCTTCCCAACCATAACTCCACACTACAGGAAAATCTGACACCAGCCCATGCTAGCTGTGTGTAAGCAAAATAATCCCTTGTTTTAGGGGAAAAAAAGAAGAGGAGAAAAAGAAAAACTACACTGACTTTTCTATTTTCAAACGTCTATCATCTTTTATTTGTTAAGTTAGTAGCATGCATCCTAGTATAAATAAATGAAAAACAATCGGAAGAATTAAAAACAACAGGAACTTGAGAGCGGTAGGAATGCAGTTCTGTCTTCTAATAGCTGCAAGAATCACCAGTGCCACCCCTTAATCCTGAAGAACTGCCATTAAAGGTTTTCTAGCCTAACCTATTGCTGGACCAATGGAAAATTAATTTCTTTTTTTGTGTCACAAACTATATTAAAATCACCTAATTAACTATACTGAGAAACAGAGCAATATCCATATGTATGGTAAGTTGAATATTGCTTGCATATTGTCACCTTAATATGCTGACCTTTCCTGGTACCTGATATTGTGGATGGCCAGTAAAATATGAGAAATTATTTTTGTATTTGATAATGAAACTGATGTAAAAGAGAAAATTCAGGAGTCAGTAAAGTCAGTAAACCCCTTCACATGCTTCATGATATTACCTAGCAAGGTAACAAGTGAACAGTTTTTTTCAGTCAGATATTGGTCTATAATTAATATCGCCTCTGTGTATTATTTATTATTTTTTATTAAATCGATATGTACCCTAGCCTGAATACAATTTTCCAGCAGTACTATACCTGAATTGAAATATTTTCCATTTTTAAAAGTAACACACCATAAGTACAGACAAACATGCCTAAAATTTCCAGGAGCTATATTGTTAATAATAATCTGAAGAGACACAATGCTGTCAAGTCTGTTGCAAGGAGGAAGGTCTTACAGGATCACTGTAATATGAAACTAGCACCTTTCCCTACACCCATGCTTCAGTCACAAAGCTCATTTTATGCCTAAAGCATTGTAATATTTTTCACCAAAGCATCCAAGAACTGAGATTTTTTTTCAGGCACACTTTTGCAAAGTAATGCTGAATACAGAGCATTTAAAGCAGACCTAAGTAACTAATTAGACAATTTTGTGTTTCTAAGAATATGATGATTCTACCATTCTATGAATATTTGAGTTCTATGTTAGTATTCTAAAATATTTCATTCTTTTTTTAAGATACACAATATTTTTAGTCATTTACATATCTCATGCAATATATGACAATAGCCTAGATGATGATAATTTCTCTGAACTTTCATTTCATAGTATCATCAATGTAATCTGATAAAAAATACCACATCTTGTTGTCTTTTGTATGCCTCTGTAGTTGAGATGTTTTCCACTCACTACTGTAGCATTTTGAAAGCAGAGATGAAGGAATGGGTGTTTGAAGAACAGAAAATGTAGTTTATCCCAGTTTAAATTCTACAAAATTGTAATCAGACTTTTAAAAAATGGACCTCTGTATCTCCAAAATATTCAACCCGGACACATATGTGATTCTATGATTCTATGAACATGCAGACATGCACACATATATATATACCCTTAATTTCAACCTGTTCAGAGTCTGAAGTAGCTGGACTACCCTTCTTACATCTTAGGCTTGTTTAAAATCCTGACAGTGAAGATAAGATAGAGGACAGACAGTGCATATCTGAATCTACTCCTAGGAAATGGAAAAAATATTTTAATTGAACTAGGACATTTCTCAAAGTGACCTGCCAAGAAGAAAAGAAGCTTAAGTTGCTACACCTCTTTAATACCTTATGATTGACTTACACACATATATATTCATCTTTTTAATGGGTATTAGCATTACCGGAAAGCAATCTGAAGCAGTCTTTTCAGAGGAGTAACCTTATACATTGCGAATAACCTTATAGAAAGATTAATGCATTTAATATATGTCTATCTATAAGCTTGCTGTGATTAAAATTTCCATTAAATAATAATTTTTATGCTGGTGAACAAACAAATGACCAATGTGCATCTTCTTTGGATATAAATGGTCTGATTATTTTTTTCTAAGATGCTTCTTTAATTAAGGCTTAATGGATCCACAAGGCTAGGAAGCTTAAGGGATAATTCAGCAACCTGTAATCTTTGGATCAGAATGCAAATCTAACCTGAACAACCAGTTAGCTCACATCAGTTATTAATGTGGAATAGTACAGATGTACAAAAAAATATTGTTGAAAACAGATTAAGAAAAGTTTGCTATAGTGGTGTAAGACTAAAACTAATTTACTAGATAAACAAACATCTTACAATTGTGCATTCTACTTTTTGCACATACACAAAAAGCAAAAAAAACATAGAGACATCCTTTGTTTTAATACTTCCCACTCTATAATAATCAACAGTCTCATGTAAATGAATAATATGGATAGTACTGAACCATTCAATGACCAACTCTAGAAAAAGGTACTCAATAAGCTTCAGGTCTTGCCTTGTTTGAATCAAGCTGTCATTTCATATTTAACTCTCAGGTATTTTTGATTAAATTACACACATCAACCTTATTAACAAGGTAAGAGATTTTCCAGAAAATTTTCATTTTTTTGTGAAACACTACTTACTATAGTCATCTTAGTTTCTAGTGCTATTCTGAGCCAGTATAGCTGAGAAAGGTGATAGCTTGAGAAGATCAGAGAGATTTCAAGCTGTTTTTGACACAGCTTTACTAAAAGATAACAATAATTCACTTTCTTAAGAAAAAAAACTGAGAAAAAAAATTCTGAGAAACTTGTGTTCCTGGTTTTCCAGGAAAAACACAGAAACTGTCAGAATAATGCTATTCATTTTGTCAGTGATATTCTTGACAGCCAGCCCTCTGATGGTCATGTTTAAATACATTTCAGCTGTAGTCAAGTGACAGTTCACATATGAAACACTCATTTAAATTGGTAGTATCTCTAAACTCAGGATGAAACACCAGCAACCGTAGTATTTATAAATGACAGGCAAAAGACTAGAGGATGGTATATCTTGGAATTATAACAAAATATTTGGAATAGCCTTCAAATGTAAGCATACTTCCTCTCCCTTTTCGTTTGAAGTCAGATCTCTGTTGAGTTTCTGATGCTATATATACATAATTTGGTACTACAAATGTTTCACAAACACAAAGTGGAACCCATTTTGCAGGAAATGATGTGTTTGTAATAAAAATCAAACCAACAAAACAACCCATCCCTATATTCTGTCTCTGTATAACATTATAACATGTGGACATGTACACTCATAAGAATTTACTATCAGTCAGTTCATATAGGGTGACCATATGTCCCCGCTGCATAGGGACCAATCCAGGGACCAGTCCTGTAAGACAAGTCTTTGTACCAGTATCACAATGACTTTCTTTGAGAAGCTATTTTGGTTTTCAGAAACTGACACTAAACTTCTATATATCTATATTTTAAAGTCATTAATCAAATTCAAGGACCATCAAAGATGACTGTGAGACAAGGCAGTTAGGTTATTATCAGACTACATGACTAAAACTTTGCCCCATGACTCAGTACAACACAGAGGACATGTACCCTCTAAGATAAACTGTGCTGAGGATACACTGTGTTACTGAGCACATCATCCTTTCTTTATATTTGGTCACCCTAAATTTACCATAACTACAGAAGAGTTCTTCTAGATCCATGCTGAGTGTTTATGTGGTCACTAAAAAGAGAAGAAGACGAAAAGTGATCACATGGCAATTAGCCAACATAGCCATATAGACAATGTATTAAATATTTTGTATATTAAAAAGATCTCTGTGGTAAGCCTTTAGTAGCATTTCTGATAACTGCTGATGGACAACTATGCTGAAATTATCCCAAATTATTCTGCACAATCAAGGACACAGCTCAGACTGAAAGTCAATATAAGCAATGCAATGCAATGAAATTGGCTGTTGCTTTAGCTGTTCTTCAGAAACACAAAGCAATAGCTCACAGATATCTTCAGGAAAAAGCATAGAAACAAAGTTTACATTAACAGCTTGTCCAGCTTGAAATTAATGTCTAGATTTTAATGTCCAGCATTTTTGTAGTTCTGAGGAGAGAAAAGTGAGCAATTCTCCCCAAAAAATCAATTACTAAGCTTTTTTTTTTTTATGTGTGTAATACTAATTATTGCCATTTCACAAAAAAAAAAACCATGAAGAAAAAGGCATATTTGGGATAAGAAATAAATGCTTGCACACCGTCTTGAAAAATGAAACTCAACTTATTTATAGTTTTGAAACACTGTCTTAAAAAACCCAAACAAACCAAAACAACTAAACAAAAAAAAAAATCAAATCCCTTTGGGTATTTCCATTTTGAGCTTTGATTAAGCTGGCAGAGTAGTATTCTCAGGGGCTAAATTCAGGTCCTCAATTTAGGTGCCTACACTAGCAGGATGATCTCTCTGTCCTCCCAGTATGCTGAACAGTAAGAGCAAAGCTCTTTGGAAAGGTTCTTCCAAAAGGCATGCAGGCAAATTTCTGTTCTGAATTGTCATTTGGAAATCTTTTGTTATTAATCATACAAGAAGCCAAGCACATCTAGTTTCTTAGCTTTCTGAAGTTATGCCTGAAATGCAACAGTTTGAGCAGTCTTCTGAAAACTTCACACTGGGGTTAAAGCCAAATCTTGTATCCTCACCCATTTTATATGCTCATTTGCTTGATAGGGATCAAATAATAAGTGTTCACCTGACTTTTCCTTAGCAACATCCCATAACTTGTTAGAGAAAGCCTTGGCAACACAGCCTTAGAATTTTAATACATATTTATGTTATTCATTTGTTTCCATAGCAGATATTTATTTTTATAAGAAGTATGCAAACCACTGAAACATCTCTCATTGATTTACACTCTGAAAGAACATTTTTCTCTTAATTGAAAAAGGTCACTCTTTTCCTCATTCATTTTGTTTTCAATTTGAAATTTAAATTTTTGCATTAGAATATTATTTATTATCTTCCCTACTGGAAGGGAAGATAATAAATAATATATTTAATTATATATTTAATATATATTTAATTATAATATAAATATTAATTTATAAAATCCCCAACATAGTCATAAATTAGGGCTAGATGGCAGATTATTTAGCTACAGATGTTCTCTCTCTCTCTCCATTGATTCACGACAAACTGTTTATGATCCTCTCCCTCACATCTTTTATATGTATCTTTGCTCTTTCTTACAGGCCTAAAAGCAACTTTCTTGACTTTTGCTCAATATCTGCATTTATTCCTGTGTTGCATCAATCAAAGTACTTTCTGAATCCTTCTACTTTATTTTCTTGGTTTTGTCTTCACCTGTGTTATCCCCAACTAAGCAGACATAGACCTATCAGATACAGGTTTTCTTCATTTTCTCATAACTTAGACTTTCATCTTAAAGTGCCTTTGATTTGTGTCCAACCTCTTCCTTGCAAAGATTTCAGGATTACCCTGTTCACCGTTTCTAATTGCTTTATCATTGACATTCTTCACTTTCACCATTTTCTCCATTTGACTGATGGCAAATGACCCAAACTTTTGCGTTTTTCTGTCCTATAAAAAGGATAATTAACTTGTACATTCCACATCATTATCTGATTAAAAAGTTCTTTACCACTAACATCAAGTCTCTCCCTTTCAGGAATTTCTCCCAGAATCTTTTCCAGAACTCCCCTCTCTGACATAATTTTCTAGGATCAGTGTCAGTGCCCTTTTCTTCTATTCCACCTCCCATTTTCTCCTTGAGCTGGTAAATTCACAACTTGTCTACCCTGCAGGAGAAGGAGAGCCCTGCCAATACCACTGGCCTGCATATTCCAAGTGAGTATCTCCAGTGATGAAGAAGTGATGAGCTCGGAGAGTCTGTAGACGACTAAGATATTTGTTCATTCTATTTAGCATAAGAGTTATGTTTTAAAAAACACCTTCCTCAGACACTTTTTCCACCATCTCCAAATCTACCTAGGTCATACGGCTAGACATTCAGAAGTGAGATCCACCTATCAACAATGTACTGGCCTAAAGGCCCTTTTTTTAAAAAAATTTGAGATTTCCCCCTCCCACCTCTCCCTCCAAATACTGTTCAGTTGATACCTCTTGTATGATTTCTTTTCTCTCTTGCTTTTGCTGCTTAATTTTTTCTTCATATATTTTATTTCTGTAGCCTGCTATTTAAATACTTGTGCAAAATATCTGGAATGGCACAACAAGCTCTGCTTTCCCTCATGGAATTTAGGAATCCTTAGGTTCAAATACTGCTAGTCCAGAAACACAGTTAACTCAAGCATTTTTTTTTTTTTTTTTTTTGCATTATGGCTCTCCATAATTTTATGTTGCAAATTTTTCATGCAGTCTTAATCTTACCTACACCATAAACTTCTTGTTAAGTGAGCAGCTGTAGAAGACTCCAATATGGGAAGAAAACAAAGTCCTTACTGCCAAATACCTGATATAACTTCTAAATAATGACATATGAATTCAAAGTAAGTGCATGTACTGAGGGCAAACTCTTTTGTCCATAGTTTGAGTGGGTGATGTTGCAAGGATTTTTTTTTTTGTCATTTGGCTTTCAGTTCTTGTCATCATCTGGTGATATGTCTTGGTTTGCAGTCCTGGTAAAGTGTATAAGCTTCCTAATTCCCACACAGGCTTCTACAGAAGTTCCTTCAAGCTTCCTTCCTCCTTTCTCCTCTACTGATCTAGGCCACGTCCTTGTACCAGTAAGCACTTTAGATTCAATTCAGACGTTAAGGGTCTGCCAAAGTATGACAGACTGCTGCCTTGGTGGGGGAAGAGTGAGAGGTAACCTACTCTTTTCAGGCATTCAAGCATATTAAATATTTGTACAGCCTCTGAGGGCTTCCAAGGTCTGAAGAAGTAGCAGAAAAGTCTAACAGAAGTACCTACACACGGCCTGGTTCTCCCTAGTGCTCACAGCTAATGTAAAACAGCCAGATTGCCTTACCATAGACTGAGGTCGTAGGGAAAATGGTAGAAGAGTTTTGTATTAAACTGAGACAAATCTCAGGTATTTTCAAACAGGTAGTTTGAAAATAACTGGGCAACTGAGAAGCCTCCAGGAATTATGAGATAGACTTATATGAGTTGCTCATGCCAAGCCTATCTCACCAGAGTGGTTTTTCTGAGTATTTAAAAGGGTACTACAGAAATAGAATGAAATTAAACTGTTCATAAAGATATTAGACTAAAAAGATTAGACCCTAGCAGATTATCTTGATTACACACTGGTTTTACTGCTACTCTTACTCAAATTTGTAACTTTAAATGTGAATGGATACTAGTCTTCATCCAAAATTTAAGTGGTCAGACTCCTTCCTGGAGTGCAAAACCTAGTCACATACTACATGGCAATGACTACTATTTCCATGAAAAACAGGAGGTTAGTATTCTTTAAAATATGCCTGCTATCCCCAAAACTTAATATAATTCATCCATATAAACAGTGTTTGATATCAATTGCTTTCAAGTTAAATAAAGCCGAGGCTCTACAGTAATGCCTATCTGAAATATAAACTAGACTAAAAAATGGAACTTGATGTAATCTTATCGAGCATTTAGGGGCTGAAAAAGATATTCTGTATGAATAATAAGATCCTGTATTAAAAAAAAAAATAAAACATTCTATGGCTTATAGAATGAAAAGTTTTCTCTAAATTTAGTATTTGGATATATAGAAAAGAGTTAAAATATGTCCAAATACAAATGTGTGTTTATGGTAGGTGTAGTAAAATTATACAAAGTTGCTTCACATATATTTTCCCGTTGAAACAGATCAAACGTTCTCTATAGCTGCTTTGAATAAATAATTTAGGTATGCAAAACATCTTACAGAGGTGATCTACCCAGCTCATGGCAAACAGAGGTTTTGCATCACCTATTTTTGTAGTTTCTGGACATTAAAAGGCTTTGAGGTTAAATACATTTATTTATTCCACGGAGAGATTCTTTTACGTGGCACAAAGGGAATAAGTCACAGGTCATTATCAGAATGTTGATACTTAGGGACAACAGAAAATTGTTCTTTGCTGTACTGAAGGCACTAATAATTAAGAACTGTGAACATTTTTTAACAAAACTAACATGCAATTAAAATTGTCTTCACCTGAAAAGGAAAAAACACCCAGAAACTTTAGAAACTACCAATTCTACATTTCACTACTAGTTTATGCAATACTATTTCATTATTAAGCAATCTCACAGTAAAATAAAAAAAAAATATGGTTCTTGAAATCCTGGAAACTTCAATAAAGCCCTTTGCTATGATTTCACACATACAGAATTTTGAACCCAAGAAACAAAAAAGTCCAAATTGCTGTAGAAGTGCTGCATTGATCCTTCAGGGAGGGCTAAAGAAATGTTTTTGTTGCCTTTCACATGCCATAGATCCAAATTTGCAGAAGACTAGTGAAAAAGTATAGAGAACTGTATGATGAGTGGAACTGAGAAATTCCTTGAATTTTGTAGAAAAAAAATTCCCCCTCCCAACTGTGCACTTGCATAATGCTTTTTGCCTAACCATCTGGACAGGCTCAGTGCGTCATGGTTGTTTAGCAACTTAGGGCTTTCATGGTAGCTTTGAATATATTATACCAGTATCCTATTCTCAGTCTCAAATTGTTTGGGAGGATTCTATATCTGCATAAAAACTCCTTGCATAAGTCCCATTTACTCAGGATTTCCAACACAGATGAGGTTTTCCAGAAGGTAGAGTTGTTTACACTAAATACTGGGATAAAATTCCCCAAATTAATTATCTAGTTTACAGAGCTACACCCCAAACGATCAAAACAAAGGGTGCAGAAAGCTGTAGGGTAGAGGCAGGAACAAGCAAAGTGAGAAGATAAATTCTTTAGTTTATTTCTTCTATGAAGCTGGTATCCCTTAAAATAACGCTCTTAGATTGAAATGAGTCATGGAATACGGAACCATGTATATGCTAGAGAGGTAGTATGCAGAAACGGCAAATTATAACTTTATTTGCATGTATATAATGGTTTTAATACATGACTAGTGAGCTTTTTCATTTTGAAAATCTGCTGATAGGGTGATTTTAGCACCTGCAGATCAATTCAGGAGACAAATAAAGAACATGGTCAAAGTTAGGTCCATAAAATTTCATTGTAAACAACTTGAATGGGACAGTTTCTCTAAACTCCAGGACGGATAGTTATGTTATAAACATATTTTACAGATGGAGAATCACACTGGTTTCTGATAACAATAACTCAATTTGCTTCACGAGACAGAAGTTCTAAATAAATCTTTGCTCTAAATGAGGCAGAGTCAAATCGCCCTTCAACTTCTTACATTAAAAACCAACAATGCAGCAGGCTGAAAGCTGCTCCTAGATTTTTATAAATTTGCAAATCAAAGAGCACCTGTCTGTAAAGTGCTGCTTTGCTCAGCTACTTAAATAATGTAATCAATACTAAATGACAAGCTAGTATGCCCAAATTTGCTGCACAGTAAGCAGACACTTCTCTTGCCAATGTTTGTAATAGGTAATCCTTCTAACTACAGCTAAGACAAATGTAGCTAATATTAACTTTTACTAAAGCATAAGTATCACATCCATATGACATCAGAAGTCATCTAAGAATGTTTTAATGGTTATAACTATTTTGTAGAATACCAGCATTAATAACGGCAATGTAAATCAGTTAAATCCCACTTTTACTAGTGATTTAGCTTTGTAGTGAACAACCAAAACCTACAAAAACTTAAAAATCAGTGCAAATGAAATGTTTCCAAACTTTTGGAAAAATTAGAAACCAGAATTTAATCTTTCTTCTAGTTTCAGTTATGTACATTGTATTGAAAGTCATTTCCAATCCAGATGCATGAAATATACTATTGAGATACTTCTTTAAGGACAACTTGGAACACAACAGACATTTCTTTCTGACAAAATGAAAGCTGTCGTTCAAGCTGTCATGACTTTCCAAAGAAATTAATCCATATCAATCCACTACAACAGGGACATTCCATAATGGCCTTCATTTAAACATTATCTGTGACACAAAAACTGTTTCTGGAATAAGCAGCATTTTTTGCCCTTAGTTTTCTTTTAGTAAAAATACTTACACTGTTTGAAATTACTAAAGTATGCCCTTAGTTTTCTTTTAGTAAAAATACTTACACTGTTTGAAATTACTAAAGTATCATCTACAGCAATTTCAGTGTTATTGCACAAATTGTAAATTATGCATTCTGAATTATGGAAGGAATTTTTAAAAGGCTCCCATTTTTATAGTCTTTTGAAAGGACAATGAAATCTATAAAAAACCTAAGATTACAATTTCAGCATTTAAAATCTACACAAAGTAATTCAAACAAATGTTATGACATTTAAGATAATGAAACCCTTCATTTATGCCAATGTGTCCTACTTCACATATAAGGAGTCAGAACAGATGTCCAAATACTGTAATGCCAGAAGAAAGTTAGGGCATATCTTGATTAATACTCTCAGAGCAGTCCATGGTGTCTCTTTAAAACTGGCATGCGTTACTTCAAAACATCTATTCAAAATCCATTCTAGGAAACACAGCTAGACAAAGTGTTCCCAAGACAAAAGGAAAACAATAAAGCTCTGTATAACCCTTTTAGCAATGTAAGCTGCATATTATCGACAGACCATTCATTGCAATCAACAAATGATTAATTGCAAATTTGTTGCTAAATTGACCACGAAAAAGACAAGCTTCAGGGTACTGTTAAAGAGGAAAAACTTATGTTAAAAATGATTGGAGACTTTTTGTAGTGAATTAATTCTAATCGATACTCTTGTTGACTACACAGTGGAATAATGACTTCCTTAAATAGCGTATGTACCCATTATTGTAGACATTCAAATTAATATTTAACCTAATGTCTTGCTTTTTTTTCTCTTTTTGAAACAGCAGTTTTCTTATTTCACAATTTAAGAACTACAGTCTACTAACAACTGCAACACAAAACAGATTTTTCTAATGTCTAGTATCAATCACCGTGGGAGGCATAATATACAAGTAACAAAAATTTCTAATACAAAAGTAATGATGTTTATTTAGACTGATAACATGAAAGTCTTCTTTTTGATTACTCTTGGCATGGATGAAATACTAGATGCCTTTAAGTTTATCTACTTTGCAAATTTCTGTAACAGCTATGCAATCACTCAATTTTGTGCAAGGGTGTGATTTTGGATTTTCCTGGCTGTGCCATTTTCCTCCTATTGTATATGCAGTCATATAACTAAAAGTTAATTTTTTAATGATAAAGATAATTTCATTCCTGTGAGGGTCAATGTACTGCTGCAAAACAGCAAACAGATATTGTTTGCTGGTGTGGTTGGGTTTTTTTTTTTGGCACGCCAATGTTATCTTGAAAAGTACTTTGCTTCTTGCATTTGACCAAGAGTCCGGCTTTCAAGTTTTTGTTCAACTCCCATTAATCTACAAACACTGCTATTGACAGAGAAATTATTTAATGTTTTAAATACATTCACAACTGAGGCCCAACTTACAGTTCTGACTATGAATGGACTGATGCATATGTTTAAAAGTCTCTCATTAATGAAAATTTTCTAGGAAACAAGTTTTTTTTTATAAATGTGGTGTAGGCCGAACCGCAGAGCTGAACTATTTTTATTCTTTTATATTTTATTTCATTGTAATATTACAGAAACATTTTGTTAAGAGAATCTATTGAATAGCTTACACTATGGCTTGTGGGTTGGTTGGGGGGAAGGGGACAAGAATTTTTTTCCCAGGCTCTAGAAATCTTTTTCTTCTACTTCACAACTACTTCTGCAACATATATTAATATATATATATATATATATACCAAAGAAACAAATTTGAAAAGATTCAAGTTTCTCTGACTCCAAAGCAAATGATAAATTTATCTAAAAAGCACGAACAGACAAGCTAAACATACAGCTCAGAGCTGAAAGTCAAGCTGCTGACAAACTGATATCAGTTTTTAAATATCTGTGCAGGGTAAATTTTGACCTCATTACGACTTCTGTTTCAAAGATCTCTGAAATACAGTTTCCTTTGAGGAACTTCGATTACATAAAGAATCCACAATACCTAGCTCTCAGACGCTTAGCCCAAGAGTTGAAACCAAACCCTGGAACTATACCCAAACCTCTATATAACCAGGTACTTCAAAAATTGACTGAATGTTTTAAGAATCAAATATATCTGGCCATACCACTATGTCCTCTTCACTGGAGACTTCAGGAAAGTTCCTCCACTCACTCAGTATCCAGAGATCTGCTAGAAGGTACTTATGTCTATTCTTTACAGAGCTTACAAAATAACTCCATCTAGTCCAGTTTCCTGTTGGGGCTAAAAGTGGATTATTGAGGCAAAGTTTAAAAAGGTAAGCACGAATACTCAGCCTCCAAAATTTTTTTGGCTCAGAAACTGGGCTAATGGAAAGCTCCTGAAATTTCAACAAAAGCAAATGCAAAGACTTGTATCGAGGGTGGAATGATGCAACAATACAAGCTGGTGCTGACTGTCTGGGAAGCAGATGTGCAGAAAAGGATCCAGTAGACAGTAAGTTGAACATGAGTCCACAGTGTGGCCTCACAGCAAAGAAGCAGCACCCTGGGTTCTATCAGCAAGTACCAACTTATGCATTCACATACCTTAGCATTCTTCTTAAATTGTGGGACCTAGAACTCCACACAGCACTCAAGGTGAATCCGCGCTAATGCCCTTGTTGTAAATTGGAATTTGCTTCTCTTGTTTTTTGGGGTTTTGGTTTGTTTTTTTTTTTTAAGCAGAAGACTATCATGTGGTGTATGTACAAATCAGTGTTAAGGCCTCTGTATTCATCATTCTCACTCTGTACCATTTTACACTTTTAAAATACCCATGGCCATAGGTAGAAATGTACTTCAGGGATATTGTCTCTAGCAGTCAGATACTATTCATTACAACAGTTACGGGTGATTATTTTTCACAAACCTGTATTGTCAAAGAGCAGCAGCTCTTTCCCCTGCAAACAATAAGAGAAACTAATGATGTGTTCTCAAAACTTGAATACAAAACACAACAAAATGTTTTCTTAACTAAGAAATGAGGAATTACAGGATAGGGCTGTGTTTGTAACCAAAAGTGTAAATATTCTGTCTCATTTTCATTAAAGAGATATAAACAGCTATAACGTGACACAAAAAATTAAAACATCCATATGACAAAGTAGCCTTGATTTGGTATAATAATGATTTTAAATTTAGACTTTAAACTATATCTCCATAAAAAAATCTTTTTTTTGGTAGGTTTTTTATTAGTAGGAGTCCTTTGTAATTCTGATATTTAAACCAGAAACCTGACATACTATGTGAATTGAGTAGCCTCTTTGGATTCCAGCTGGCTTGGCTGCATGCCTTTCTAATGGTAATGAAGTCACACAGCTGCTAGGACAATCAGCTGGAGTTCAGATCATCACTAGCTAAATGGATATCCACTGACTGGCTTCTTATCAGGACTCATTAAAGTTCAGTGTTAACAAACTGTAGGGTTACATAGGTTTACATGGTTACAGCAAAGTGCCTTTTAAAAATGAACTTGTTGGAGCTGAAAAAAAAATCTCTTCTTTTTCTGCCTATAAATGTTACTTTGTGCTGGTCAACTCAAGAAACGTCCAATCCTACTCCCAGTGCAGTGAAAAGAAAATTCCCATTCATTTGCATGGAAGTAAAACAAATCAGTTCCCAATGTTTCAGGGATTTTTGAAGAATACTGCTATTCAGATTACTTCAGAATGCCTCAGCTAAAGGGTCACTAAGTATTCAGCTATGTCCAATTTTCAGCTTAGAATGCAGTGCACACTAGACCTGTGAGAATTTTCCAGCTTTGACTTTGCCCATCAAATTGCTAGTATGTTTATGCCACATAAAATGGTGAAGTTTCACCATTTCCACAAGAGCACAATTTTCTATTATGAAAATAAAAGTACACATAAAATATTCTTTTTAGCATAACAGTACTAGACTTCAGTGTGAATACAATAGAATTCAGCATTAACTGTTTTCCCTAAGCATAAATGGAAAAGTACAAAATCTGACAATTTTTATTAAATCACATTTAGTGTCTTTTTCACCTCTATAGTTTTTGTCATCTGTTTCTGCTGAACAAAATTTGAATTATTAAATCTTATTAGAACATGGAACATGCAATGGTGCTTGCTTGACATATCAAAACAGGACAAAAGGCTGTATCAGCCTAGTGCGAAAGTGCAGTAACAGACCTTCTAAAGCATTCTCCACATTCTTCAAAACTGATACAGTCCTTAGACAAAATTTCAGTTGTTATGAGTAATGGAACTAAATGGTTCCAATCATGGGAACAAGTATCAACTGCTCTACTAGTGAAAATTTCAGTGAGAAATAGCAGCAGTCAAACAACTGAGCTTCTTCTAAATTAATGAGAAATTTTTTTACAGATACTCAGTTTGTCGGGATTTTGGTTATCAGCTTTATGAGTCACTTCACAACATAGGAGCTGCACAATATAAAATTTATAACAGACTGTAAAGGACCGTATAGTCCTTTTATATAAGGACTTTGTCTTATCTCTATAGTGATTTAGGCAAACAAGAAAAAATTGACCCAAATTACAAGCAAACTATATCCTGTGCTCCAAACAGTTCTGACTTCTGATCTTTTTCCTTTTTAAGGCTTACCTAGCTCTTTCCCATTGGGTTTCCTTTAATAATTAAAAGCTAGTCAGTATTATTTATGTGAAACTCAGATGAAGGGTTTTGGCAACACCTCCAGATTATAATCAGTAAAATATTCTAACTCCCACTAACCAATATATGGAAACTCACCCACGTAAATGATATCATCCTGATTCAACTACGCATGCTCAAACTGAGCAGTAACATTCACACACAGGGAGAAGTCCATAGAAGGAAAATAACAATACTCCTACAGTTAATTACACTGAAAGAGAAACAGGCAAATAATTCCTTTACACTTGCACATACTCTGAATTCTACATTGTAGTTCTTGCTAGCAAAAAAAAAGTATTGTTTTAGTTTTGATTTTAAAATGATTTAGTGGCTATGAAAAATGGCAGGATGACAGCATTTTCTACATAAAGTCCTATATTTATCCACTGAGCTTATGTTTCCTTGCCAATATCCTTTGGCTTTTACCTACAGGAGCTACTTCTGCTGGCAAGCAATAAGTTCACTTCTATGGTTCACAGTTGAGGCTGTCAACAAATGTGCCAACTGTATGACATGGATATCTATTGAATAGAGAAGACTCAGCAGAATTATTCTATAGGTTGTATAAATGTCATTTGGTGATAACTTTTGGTTACTGTATACCTCAGCTGAATTTAAGTAACTGATCTAGAAAGGAAAAGTTCTGTAACCCACTACTTCTCTCAGAAACTTATCCTAGAAACCAATCAATCAACCAATCACATGTAGCCACTGTCTATTGACCTGATTTTGTCCACTAGCAAGCACACAATTTAATACAATTTACAACTCCAACTCAAAACCCACTCATATCAGTGCAAATATTCCTATTAACTTCTGTGAGCTTTTGATTAGCTTTTACCGACTTAAAAGGAATGTGTATTTTTCCAGATGGAAAATAAGTAGAAATAGTTTCAACTCAAATGACGTGTACTTCATTTTCCCTCTTTGGATTTATAGAAAGTAGCTTCAGAAGCAAAAAAGAGTTAGGATGAGCACATGATCTTTTTCTACTTTCAGTCACTGCAGTGTACAGGTATGTCCGCAGGATATAACAAAGTGTTAAAGTGGTGTTCAAAAGAGAGAGACTTGGTACAAAACAGGAGCCACTTGCAGTGTTTTGCAGTGTAACCATCTAGAGCAATTGCTCTTGGCACAGGTTTAACCAATTTGTGAGCAGGCAAAATGCCATCTGAACAGATGGCATGAGGTACAGAGCCAAATAGCCATGTATGTGCATCGGCTGTGGGTAGTAATGGCATGATTCCCAGCCATGAAGGTCTAAACAGTTGTCCATCCTGATCTTAGAAGCTCATGTTTATAAAGAATTGTCATCAATAATCCAGCTTTGTACTATATTATCTCTCAAATAAAAAATGTTCCTGGAGCTGAAAATGCCAGATAGTTGAGTTTTAAGAGAAGTCCTGCCTTAATTTCTTTATTACTTCATTTAATAACTAAAAAAAAAACCAAAAACCAGCTATGAAAATGGGCCCCAGTTTCCCAGACCCATTCTACTTGTTTGCTGCTGTGTAATACTGTGCAGCCAAAGATCTTGATCTGAAGAGCAGAGAATTAGCCTTTGGGAAAGGGAATGCCTGTGCTGCAAAACTACACATTGATTGTGTTAACATCCTCCTCTTTCTTCTTGTTCCCAGATTATACAACTGTTCCCATGAAATAAAAGAACAAAATGTTTTTCTACTCTGGAGATTCACAGGGGTTATTCAAAGCACCATGAACACACCCACGGTTGGATATAATCAACCATACCTGGAGCTTTACAAACCTTATCTGTCCCCATAATCATGGAACTACAAAACAGTTGTAATTCAACTTTGCCTGGCATCTTCACAAACAGTGTATCTCAGCTACATCTGAAGATCCAAACCAATGACTGCCTAGGCAAATTTCATTTAAATTCTTCAGTACTCTAGTACAGCTAATAATTATTAACCAGCTATTTTTTTTTCAATAGAATTAATTCATTTTCCGCTTATAAACTGCCCCAAGGCAGATTAAGACATCTTGGTGCTTATTAGTTACTCAAAATTATTTTCTATGCCATTTCAGTGATTGGTCCTTATCATTACGTATGTTTAGCAGTCAGAGCTCAGTTGGTTTGTTGACTGTACATAAAGGTTACAGTGACAATGTTTTTGTCCTCTGGATAAACAGAAATTCTTACCATCAGGATTTTGATATAAACTTTTATAATTTCAAGTTCCAAATTAAATCTTCCAAATAACTACATTTTGTTTTTCTTAAAAATGTTCCCTGCTAGTAAGTGTACACCCATGCAACACAAACATTACTTTGCTATTTAACTTATCATTGTCTTTCTGAATGTTGGGACAAAAGACCATAAAACAAAAGACAGACACCATTCTGTAAACAGAATTGACTATCTGAAAAAAATAAAAAATGCTCGCTTATTTTTTTCAAACCAGTCTTCTGACATTTACTAAGCTTATTTTCAAGCAACAATTTCAAGTCTTGGATTCTATATCAGCACCCATCCAATGGTATACGATCTTTTTGCTTACATAACATGTAATAGTATAACTTTTTAGAGAAAACATTGCCAGCTGCAATTTATTTATTTTTACTAAATGATCCACCCTTACAAATTCATCAGTGTAGATAAGTTGAGTCTGTGCAGACAACTTGGGCTGATTCAATAGTGTATCTACCAATGTTCAATACAATACACAAAAGACCATCAACTACAGCCTCTCAAGACATTTCTTGATGGATGCCTTTTGCCCATGCCAAACAATCTGGGAAACAAGAAGACAAATTTGGTGCCTTTGAAACAAGAACAACAACAAAAAAGCCTACTACTGATTTCAATAGGATCAGGAAATGGCCTGTAAACATATCACAGTTTCCAGATTATCAAGATTTATATATAAGGAATCATAAAGAATTACAGGAATATTTGTGGATGAAAAACTGTGATTATAGGTTACCTTTAGCAGTTGTCTATTGATTGACTTGCGCAAGGAACTGACTGAAAGATAGATGTTTGCTTGAAATAGAAAACAAAATTCAGGAAAAAAAAAAAAAGCAGTGTAATCCCAAACAAAGCTGTAATTGTCAAGAGTCTGCTAAATTAGCTCTTTGCTTTTGCAGTACGTCTTGAACATATTGAACGTTTTAACCTTACAGAGAGAAACTGTCTATTCTTAAAAGAATTTAACAGTACAACTATAGGTAAAATAGGCTAGCAGAGATGAAGCTTACATAAGTAAAAAATATTTTTACCCACATAGCTAAAAGTTTCAAGTAGTTTTCAGTAAACCACATAGGTGCAGTTGGTTAGACCTTTTCTTCCCACTATACCTTGAAGAAGAAGTTTGGTTTAGTAAGTGGCATCAGAAACATAGATTATTGCCTGGATTGTTAAACTGATCAGGCACACAAAAGAGAACAAATTATATCTATATGCAGATGACAGGGATGCTGCGTGTTGAGCAAAGAGATAAATATTTGTTGATGGCATCCATCCCTCCACTGTAGTACTTATCATAGTTGTGATAGTAAAGTCTTCTAAATGTCCTGTTTGTCTATGGCAGCTGTAACAACAGTAGATTGTGTGATATGGCTCAGCAATCCAAAAGAAGGCACACTTCTAAATTGGCCCTATTTAGTCCTGGAAGCCATGATGGATTTGACATTAAAAGATGAAACTGGAAGGTTTGTCCTAAGTAGTAGGAGAGTGAAAAAATATATTAATGAATGACATCTACTTTTTCTATTAGGCTTACTAATGAAGACCTGCAAACAACAGCACCGATTACAAGGGAAAGAGAAAAATCCAGAATAAGGACCCAAACCAAATCTCTAAATAACAGCAAACTTATATCTGAAGATCAAAAGTTTAAGACAAAAAGCTAGGACTATTCAAAAATCAGACATTTTGGAGACCAAGTGTTGAAGAATGTGAACTATGAAGATGTCAAGAACGAACTTAGTCTTTGCTACACTAAAGCTGGCAAGAGCTAGAAGGTTGAAGACATTAAGATAAAAAACCAAAATCTTTCTCTATATGAGAATATTATGCCAATGATGTATTCATTAAATCAGATAAAAATGGTATAGATGAATGAACTTTAAGAAACTGTTTTTCGAGCAGCAGAACTGATGAAATCTGATTTCTTACAGCTGTATTTGTTAAGTTTAAATACCTGTCTGTTATGCTTACGTATCTCTAACTCCCAAGACAACTCTGCTGGCCAGGAAACTCTGCCTCTTGTAGCTATTTCAACACTAAATGTATGATAGTTAATGCACTATTGCTACGAATTAGACTGACAGCTGAATTCTGTCTGCTTTTCTTTCAAAGGCAGCTGCTCTCCTACGCCAGCTACTGATTTTCACAAATTACTGAGATCTTCACATCTCTTTAACTTTGCTGGAATCAGCCCAGTGTTCACATAGATGCACAATATGGTCATGTACATTTTATTTCATTAGAGAACATGTTTAAAATCAATGAAGCTGCAAAGATGGCTGAGGACAGAAAAAAGTGAAAGAGTGAAAGAGTTATATGCCAGAGGAATATCTCTTGAGCTTATCCAAGGGTAGAAAATGATGTTGAGTGCTATTCCATTTCCCATGGTCAATCTCAATGTGGGAAAAACAGTAAGGAACTGGAACTGATAACCTAGGAAAAAGTCCAAATACTATGTATCTTCCTATAATAATAAGGAACCTACGTAATCCTCATGTTTCAATATGGCATTTGGCAAAAAACACATTCCAACTAAGTCTTAAAACTAAAGCAGCAGCTTCTACCAGAAGTGGATCATAAATTTCTGTGCTGAAATTCAAGATGCGCCTACAGTGAAGGACAGGGTGTTTTATGGTCATTTAGCACCTTCTGGGAGTTAGAAAGTACTAGCATGTCTTTGTGACCTTGCTGAAGTCACTTACAGGGAAACTGTCAACTAAAAAAAGTAATTCATACACTTCTGCCTCAAAATGACTTAGCTCCTGTTATTACGATTCGTCTGGTATTAGTATGCATAAATCTACTACCATTAAGACATATATGAAAAATAATGTTCTCCATTTTCCATTTAGCTAATACAGTGAACTTCAGAAGTCTTTTCCTGTATTTTAGTATTTACATATGTTATTTCTATTCTTGAGTATGAATCTGTTAATACAAGAATGAAGAATAGTAAAATGAATAAATATCTAAAAACATGAGAGAGAGATATCTTCCACAATCCTTAAGAATTACTGTAGGAAATTTAAGTAAAGGTATACTGTTTGAGGCCATATTAACATCAGTGTTTCAAATTCCTCAGATTTGGATTCAACTGCGTACTTTTTCTGTTCTGAATTTAACTTTACCCATTCATAACAAGGGGACAATTACATACTTACCTCACAGATGTATAATAAGGTTTAATGTTAAATGATTTAACATCATGGAGGGAAAGATAGGAAAAAAAATACTGTTCTGTTACAATCCCTACATACAGACAATAAGGTTTATACAGTTTGCAGAGCAGGACATCATCTCAGCTCTACTGTATAGTGACTTATTTTACTTATGTCAGCTGGGCAATTTTACAATATCTACCAGTTTTGTAAAAGTAGTGCTATCAAGTTTAGTTCACTGATGGAAAATATGGCAGTACATTGCAACTTCAATTCTCAAGGGGCTGGAAAAACAATTAAAAAATGTTACAGGTCTGCAAATCATCACATTTCTAGACACCTTGGCCAATACTGGGCAAAATATGTTTGTGAGGTGGATCCAAACTGGAATCTACTGTTTGACTCAACCTACAATATAATTAGAGAAGTCCTCCACACAATGGTCAAAGCCTAACATTTTTTTATACCCCACTGACACTTCTTGGACTCCCTTTGGAACCACATGTGCAAAGCATGGCAATAAAAGGGTTATTCAAGTATCTTAAGCATCTGCTTTTGTGATTAGTATTTGAAAGGAGATGAGTACTTCTCTTGCAAGGCACAAAATGACACGGATTATAACAGGTACTGTTAATGACAGTATATTAATGTTTAATAATGCAGAGTGATTAAGACTGGGTCTGTACTTTATTATTCTATCTTCTACATATGTCAGAATGGCTTGAATACCTTTTGGCATTATATTTAATTAAAAGTAAAAGTTAATTTTTCTCATTCATATCAGGTACAAGAGTTATTACTTATGATTACGCTAGATTCCCTACAATGACTTTCTTTGTTTAATTGATTGCTTACAGTCAGAATTAATACAATTTTATTTTGACTTCTTTGATTTTTCTACAAAAATGTACACAAGTTTCAGGAAAATTACTCTAATATCATACTAATTGATTGAACATTGTTTAATATAAACAAAGGAGGGCTTTTTTCCCCCCAACAGAGTTGCTCAGACAAAGAACTAGATTTGCAAAAATTCCCAACTGATTTAAGAGTATATTACTCATACACTTTCCAATGGATGTGGGTCTTCTAAAATGACTTTAAGATCTTTTATCCCGCAAACCTTGCTTTCAGCTTTTTTGAAAATTTCAGCAGATACATTTTATTTCTTTAATAAAAAATGAAACACAAAAAACCCAAACAAAAAACCTTCTGAAAGTAAATATTATGTCCATGATTTCATACCCAACAAAACTGACAGTAGCAAAGCTGCAAAAGAGACTTTCTTAATATATTCTAGATCAATTCACAGAATCTCCTACTGATCCCATCCTAAAATGAACCTCTCATGTTCATACAATAATAGTCTTGCTAAATATGCTGAATATGAGCAGAGAGAGAAAAAGTAAAAAGACTTCAAGTCACTCTTTGAACTTAGAAAGACTGACAGACTAGTACGTCAGCCTTCTGTATCTCTGTAACTCCCTGGTAGCACAGCAGTTTCTAAAGAGAGTACAATTAGATACATAACCTTAAACAGTAAGTTTTTCTGCAGAATGCCAACATAACAACTGAAAATAATAAAGTTTTTCTAGATGATCATCTAATCTTACCTGTGTTTCTTCAAATAAATATACTACAGAATATGATTTCCTGAAGATTTAGCTTTTAAATTTTTGTTCTCAGGCCCTGGGTTCTGTAAAATGGGAATACTGATTTCTTATATCAAAACACAATGTGAAATTATATTCATTTGCAACCATTTCTACTGCAAAGGGAGCTATATAAAAGTCTATAAATAAACAACACTGTAAATCTCATTTATTCAGAGAATACTTGCCCACACTAGATTGCAACTTTACTTCAAAAAATATGTTTAGAAGCTCAAGGGATAAAAGCCCATATGTTTATTTTCTGTATAAGAATATGCATAGAGGAGTAAATTAAATACATTGAAAACGGTATAAGGACTGATTTAGGTGATGTACAGTCCTCTGGTCTATGTAGCTGAAGGTGATACAGCATGTGTAGATTCAGGTAAGGAAAAAATGAGCTACAAATCTTGGCCAGGTATGCATAAAATTTTCATCTGATGGGTACCTGTGATTTTGCTCCTGCCACCTTTGAGGTTCAAGCAAGATGTATTTCCTAGGCATTGCAACATTCTACATCTGTGCTTTCATACCTTTTTTTTTTTAAAAAGAAATAAACCTTCTTATGCTGCTCTGATACTCTCTGCTCTCATCCACTCACTTTTTCCTGCTGTTTCCTTAAGCTCTGTACACTCAGATTCCTCAGAGTGATGAGGTGAACAAGGTAGTCAATTTTACCTTTAGGCACACCATGCAGAAAGAGAGGAGTAAAAAATCCTGAAGCAAGAACAACAAAGCAAGAGAACTGAGGAAAGGTTCAGTTGCCTTCCACTATTCACGACCTTGTTTCTTTTTGCGGGTCTATCACCAAGTCCAATTTCAGGTGGCCCAGCAGAGATTATGAACTTGTGTTGAATCTTACCTTGCCCAGATGAGCACTGCTACTGAAACAAAAACCAAATGCTACTGAAATATAGTAACCATTCAGTTCTTCTCTTGCTGTTTAAATAAATATTGCAGCTGAAAGCTACACCCACTTGCATTTTCCTTTAACACCAGACCAAATCCCTACATCTCAAGTGTGTTTACTGAAGGGAGCAAGAGAAGAACACGAGGGTTTCTATATACTGTGTAATTGCCTTCTGCCTTTGCTCTATCAGCACTGTTTTTCTTCATCAAGTTGCTAATTCTTAGGACTATTCCTTTTCTCTAAAATAAATTTACCATTATATCAATACATGTTGCTCATGCAGTTTCAGCAAGACTATATCTTCCACTTTTCAAGCATAAGGACAAGCAACGAAGAAGAGTTGAAGTTCTTATGGTCCTTTTTGCAAGGAATTTAGATTTAGATATGTGGATTAGCAACTCATCCTCAGTTGAAGTTTTGATGCAGCAGAACACAGGACTGTAAAGAAACAGAATCTTCCTACATTACTGTTCTCATAAATAAACCAGTTGTTAAAGTTATTTAATGTTTCTTCATTTGCTTGCAACAGACCACCCAGACCCTGACCCCTGACCTCATGCAAACCAATACAGCTAAACCATATCATGTCAATATCTCTACACTTTCATGAATTATATGTATCTAAATGTGTATAAATACTTTTATAAAATTCACTATACTGAAAAAAGAAATACAAACTTCAAACAGCAGAAGAAAGCTAGGCAGCTACATTTTCTTAACAACTTGATAATTCAAGAAAAGGCTTGTTTTTACCATAACATTTCCTTTCTATTTTAAAAACTGAAGCACATGAAAAGAAACCAGATCAATATGACTAAAATAATAATACTTTAAAAAAAGAAGTACCCAGACAGCCCCCAGGGGCACAGATTACTTTTCTTTCAACACTATTTCTCCAGACATGGTTAAATTTTTTTAGTAAACTGTGCAAAATCAAACACTGATGTAGATTTTCTATCTGAACCAGATCACCAATCTGCTCTACCTTCTACCCACTTCCCTGAAAAAAATTTTAAAAAAAACAAACCAAAAGAACCACGGAACTGTCCCCCCACCAATCTGAGTAGTGTCTACAAGCAGGGAAGATTTAGCTAAAACTTCAGTGGTGTATCTTTTTATTTGATTGTCACTTTATTTGCTCATTGTAGGAAATGAAGGCATGAGTGAAACAAAAAAGTGGATATGGATACATGTTTATGATTTCATATTTGATAAAAATCTGTCCAGTAGATGACCTCAAAGTAAAGGGTTGATTCCTTTGGCATCTGCTGAAAAGGAGCGTGAATTACAAAGAATTTATTTTTTTTTAAAACAAAACACATTTCACAAGTGCTAACCACGTCAGAGAACATTTAGAACAGATGAGTACACAGACATTAAACATAAATTTCAATTGAAAAATGAAATCTAGTGGTCGTAAGTATAGTTATCCAAAAATAAATGCAAAACTGCAGGCACATGGGTACGGCAGTGCCATGAAATTTATGTTTCCATAGGCATCCATCAGATTACAATGATACAGAATGCAAAGATCTTTTTTTCTTTGCTTTGTTCCTACTGCCTATAACTCACACCTACCTTGCTTCTCGAGGCATCCTTATCTTGTGGAGCCCAATGCAGACATGCAGCTCTAAGCAAATAGTTATGCATTCAACTATTTTATCCAATCAGAATATTCCAATTTCCAAAAGCATTTTATAATCAGATTATACCATGCTGACATTTATATACAAATTATAGTGTTTCCATGTATCATAACCCTTATAATAGTGAACAGCTTTAGTAGAATTCTCAGTGGAAGACAGCTTTGATAGAAAATAATTTCTGTCCTCCCAGTTAATTACTGACTTTTTTTTTCCCACCAATTAGAAATTTGAACTCAATCCCACAGATTTATAATTTACAATCAGTAGCCAATGCATACAAATTACTCTTGCTTCTCTTTTAAACATGACTAAAAGTTCAATTTATTAAATGTTAAATCATATGAAACATCCACAGTAAAATGCTGTGTAGTAAAACCTTCTCTGGCTACTCGAGAATACAGAATAGTTATTTATTTTAACTAATCAATCTTAAAAGCTACCAAAGGCTTTTCTACACTCAGCATATGGGTTTGCACTCTAACCTACTAGATTAGTATTGCCAATGTAGACTCTTAATCAATTTAAAAATATATATATTTAAAAGCACTAGGATAAATAATACAAGTAAAACAGAAAATGTAGATTGAAAAAGGATGATTAACCTGCTAAAAAAACCAGCCAGCAAGGCAAAGACAGAAACATTAATTTAGACTTCCTGCTCTAGTAATTCAACCACTGAATCATAGTAGGCTGAGGTTTCAAAATTTACCTCAGTTCCAAGGAAACTGCATTTCTCTGCATTTATTTCTCTCCTTCACTCCCCTTCCCACCTGACCCTCCAGTTATACAAGAGAGGATTCCATATTCGATGATTTGAAAAAAGTAAATAGTGACAAATCATCACTACTTGCAACTCAGAGACAGACCACACACATATGAATGTTCTCAAAATTCAACAGTGCTAACGAGTGCAGAATTCATGTATTTTCCTGAAAGCCTCTCTAGCAGAGGTTATGAAAGCCTACATCAGCAGACAACCCAAAGGTATTGGTGGAGTCTCTTTTCTGATTAATATATCAGAGAATATAATCATATAAAAAAAAAACAAAACCCAAACCTGGGTAATACTGACTTTGTAACATTCAACTTAGGACAACTATACATACAGCATTTTAGCAGTTTGCTTATTTGCCAAATAATGTACTATAAAATATAATTAATAAAGAACTGTTAAAAACTCTTGATTAGATTAACATAGTGCTTTCAAGCAATTGTAAAGTGAAGAAACATGTGACAACATATAAAGGAAGTATCTTATATGGCATGGAAAAAACATAGCAAGAGATAGTAACTCTATTAACTAAATTAACTTCAGCCCTGCATTTTACAGATTTGCCCTCAATGCTAGCAACAAATAGAAGGCTATCTTATTTAGAAGTTAAAAAGAATCATCCAGTGCTGTAAGTTGAACCTATGTCACTTAGAATCAAATAGCTTTAATGCTACTGATCAAAGGAATATTTCTCATTGTTACAAATATTTTTTTTTAGCATTCTTTTCAGAATGAAAACCATCCTAAAAACAAATTCAGAGCAGCATCTTTTCAGTAATTAACTTACTCCAATGCTTTCCTCACCCTGCCTGGAGAAGAGCTGCTCACTTTTCTACTTCAGGCTATCACCAGTAATATGGCAGAAGGTGCTCTTGAGAATCAAATGAAGACTGTTACTAAAAATATTCATATCCAATTGATGACTCAATCAATTCTTCTGATCCTTACAAAGAGATTTCCTCTCACTCAAGTTTCTATTTTCAATTACGCTAGATAGTGATTGTAACAAAGAAAAACACTTTACAGCTTTGATTAGCTTAATAACAACTTTAAGGAGAAAATTTCTTTACTTGTGAAGTAAAACAGTGGAATGTAAAAGCTTTCATAGTGGTAAAATTGCTGTGAGGACAACTACCCATACACTTCAGTAAATATAAAGTAACTGTGAAGCTACTGTACTGAAAAATCATCTTTATACATGTATCAGGTATTTATCTGATACATATTTCCAGAACGATTCTTTTACTCCAAAACCCACACATTCAAGCATTATTAACAAAACCAGTAAAATTTAAAAAATCTCTCAAAAATATTTTCTAATGATTTTCCTGTATCTTTTTGATAACACAAGTGTTTAAAGTGTGAGTGATTCATTTGAAGCTTAGTCTGCTCTCTATATTTTTAAATACACAACATTCAGTGCTGGTGGACTTAATGATCAAAAATCCCTGTGCATTAAGTGACTAGAACTTGCACTCCTACAACCATCATGAAAATAATTCTTCTTTCCACTGAAATAGTTTTTGTTATGAATTAGTTATACACTACACTACTTTTTATCATGTATTCATACTTATTCTTATTTGTTTCTTTAACATGTTTGAAATAAATATTTTTCACTCCATCATTAGAAAGCAGAGGTTCAACCCTGAGAACGCAATGAATAAACAAACACCTAATGGAGTAGATAGCCATATACTGACATGCTCGAATCTAATGTAGTAAGAATTCAGAGAAGTTATTTTGTACATAATAATTTGTATATACAAAAAAAAATAATCAGGATTGTGAAATATTTATCCTTGCTAAAGAGAGAATTCTGGATAATATTGCAGTTGTTTCTTTTTTTAAGTGACTTCTTCAAGGCTTTACACTGTTTTTTCCCCTCTATCAGTAATTAGCTGTCAGAGGAAAACACCAGAAATATGAATGAGTCTAAGCAGTGAAAATACTACCTCAGAGGTGTTTACTAAATGGTGCTATTTGTTGTTTCTTTTTTTTTTAATTTTTATTTTTTAATAAAACAATAACAGTAGTAATGGGAACACTAATGAGTTCCTTCACCAACACTTTTACCTAAAATCTCAAAGGCTCTGTGTGGACTCTATTAAAGTCTACAGGAAGACTCTTTAACAGAGCTAAAGTGCACTACAACATTTAGTAACTATTATCCTCCTAGTCTCACAAGGGTGCTTGGTACACTGAACAGTGACCTATAGTTGCCCAGTGTTTTCCTACATCATTCTGCTACCTCAAGCTCAGATTTATCTCCATTCACACATCCTGCCTGTTTGTTCGTACTTTGGCCTTCCCCTGGTCTGAGACGAAGAACACTGGCGCTTAATTTTAGGAGGCAGACTAGGGGTTGGCTTGAATGTGGACCCCTTTTCCACTTGCATAACAGAAAATTGGCTTGAGCTGCCTCAGTACCAGTCCACAAAAATATCCCCAGTAACCAGGGATGCCCCTACAATTTTACTCTCTCACGCCTATGTTTACTCTCAGCTACCTGATGTTGTCCCACTGCAAAAATGGGGTGTGCAAGGTACAGATACATCAAACAGATGGAATCACAGACATAGCAAATTTGACATGTGATATAGATGGAACCGAAGAGAGCTACAAATGAAGTAGACAGCATGGGACAGCAGGGAGGGGAGCAGACCCCTCGCTCACTCTGGCAGGGCTACTGACTCAGATGCACCTACTGAGAGTCAAAAGCAGAACAAGCAGAAGTACCTTGGACTTGACTCACAGCCAAGTGCAGACCCTACAGGACAGTATTCTCTTTTTCTTCTCTTTGTTGATTTGTTTTATGAAACAGTTTCATAAAACAAATCAACAAAACATCCTAACTGGATAAAGTAAAATACAAAACAAAACCAAAACCAAACCCAAACCTTCCTATCTCACACTGGCAAGTGATACACAGCTTTCCTCAGTAAAACAAAATTTCTAGTGCTTGAGTTATTGAAAATTAGAACTGTATAGAGAGAACAGCCAAAATAATCACAAGTTGAAGTATACAGGGATGCTTCTCAGTAAGCCACAGTATACAAGGGACTTTGACGGAAAGGCAAGTTTAAAACCGCTTTTGTGCTGTTACTTAGCTTTTTCTTTGCTCTGTGGGGGAAGTCAGCACTAAAATTCATCGCTTAAAGAAAACTTGCAGATCAATTTTAGATTAAAACTAACAATCCTTAAAGAACGATAATAATCTTTTTTATATCATCACACTAATTTTTTAATTCATTCTTCTGGTGTAAATCTCCTATCACATACTTCCCCTGGAAACTAGGCAGCACTTGGTTACTAACAGAATTATTACAAAAGTCAAATTCAGCAGTTCAGAATCCCTGATCACAGATCAGAAGTACTTCTAATATGAGGTTTCAATATTAGTTAAACAATTCCCTAAAAACCAACTGTCTTCAGTTTATTAACCATTATTAGTGTCACCCTGATACACAGTCATTTTCTCATTGACATCATCGTTATCTTGCTGCCATGGTTTCCAAATGTCAAGGGTTTAGCTGCTAATGACAGAACCATAAAATCTGCAGGTATCTGTTATTCCAAACATCTCTAAAACAGTTAGAAAAACCCTGAGTAAAGCAATTTGATATGGACACTGAGTCCCCAGGCTGCTGAACCTAATTGCATAGAGATTAATTCTAAAAACCTAACTCTATTTGGTTAGAAATGTTGCTGTGAACACAGAATGCAGTATTACTTGCCCTACAAAAGTCCTGTCTTCTGCGGCCAAAAACATTGTGATTGCCTCCATGAAGGTTCTTCCTATTGTCCTGTGCCAGGACACAGCTATTTATTATTTGTATTAACACAGCATTTAAGAATTGTTGTAATGATTCCCAGGACAAAGAGCTATACAAACACAGAATAAAAGGTCAGTTCTTGTCATGACTGTCCTGAATTGGAGGCGTGAAAAGCTTTATCTGAAACACCATTTCTTTTGGATTTATTAATTTTGGTTAAACCTGGCATTTGAAATTTATTTATGTCACAGTTCATACTAAATACTAAACAAACTTAAACGTGAAAACAAATGTGTTCTAGCAAAAAAAAAAAAAAGGAGCAAGTTCTTGATTTTAAAATTCAGAAGTCCTTATGAGAGTGGAATATAACAGTAAATAACAATAAAACACATCTAAAGACTATTTTTAGTATTAAAGATCCTTCCTAACTGCTATACAATCTTGCCTAGTGTAGGAAAAATAAGGAAACTAGTCCATTCCTAATCCCCACAAATGACTAAGCCTTGAGGGGCTTACTGGTTACGTTTACCTTCTTTATTCCTTTAAGGGCCACTTGCCCATTTTCCTCTCAGTCTGGCTTATGTTACTATTCAATGCAGATGTGTCAAGAAAGGTATATTCCACCTCCATCCTTAGATTAAGCCTATTTCTTCTGACTTAAGTAACATTCCAGCTCACCACAATATTTTCAAGAGTGCTAAAAGCCACAAAGCACAAGTTTAACATAGATGTATAAATCATGGACTGTGAGAAGTTATCATTACTAATAAGTTTTCTCAAATTCACAATTTTTAGTTTATCTTTGTATCTTCATAGAGACTAGAGACAGCTTATTAATTACACAGCGCCAAACTTGGCATTCAGAGTGCTCTCACCCTTCCCTCACAGCACTTGTGAGTTTTGGGCTCTTGCCATCACCACTATACTATAGAAAATCAGTAAATCAGAATTCATTATAAGATTCAATCAGTTTTCCAAGTACTTGATTTACCCAAGAAGAATTTCATGGCCTCTAAAATTATTTTCATAATCCTTTTTAGCCTATGCTTCACTTTCTACATACTGTGTAATAAAATACACCCCTTGGAAAAAAAAAAAAAACCTTAAGATTTAGCTCACACAAAAAGTGTTTCACAACCCTGCTAATAAAATAAAAGACTTCTAATTTTACACCTGAAACCTTTAGTAAAATTTACAGTCAGTGTATTATGTGAGATCAGCTGTTATTATCTGTGTTCCCTTTCAGTATGGATCACTCCAAAAGACTACTGAAAATACACTTGCACTTCTATAAGTGCAAATATTTCTTCACATTTCATAACCTTGATTTTTATATTATTTCCTTTACATCAGCAAGTTCACCCCACAATCAGATCATATCACATGCAGATTCACTAAGCTGTCGTTCAATGTAAATAACAAATAAACAAACTCTTATTTAAAACAAGAATTGTACTGTATTTGATAGCTGTCTTTTTTACCGTTTTTCCTAACAGCTAACACTAATCAGTTCTACACTAACATGAACCAGTGAGGCCTCAGTTCTGCACTTTGATAATTATACTTTTCCACTTCACAATTGATCTGCATGTCCTTACTGTTAAAGTCCAGACTGGTGTCAAGCCACTGTACATAACATAGTCAAATCAGAAAAACATGGAAATTTCTTGATCGTTTTGGCTCTGTGTTGCTGCCTGCCAGCATCAGTAGCTACAGAAATCCACTAAGGTTAGCCTGAAATGTTAAGCATATATACATCTATATATATGGCTTAGTCATATGAGCTTTAGTGCATATGGTTGAGCCATTTTTTCCCATTGTTTGCATCTCCTGAGGTTATGGGAACTAACCTGACAGAGTGTTTAAAAGCAGCTCATGTCAGTCAATCAGTTTATCTTGAGAGACAGCTGTGAAACTTGATTTGGATTCAACAAATATTGTATGCCATGTGGATAGATGCCTAAAAATCAGCTAGAATAGGCTACTTAATTAAAGCCATATGTTCCCATCAGTTACGCACCGCACATGGAAGCAGCTGGTCACAAGTTATACAACTTACATGTGAAGTGCTAGTAAACCCTTTATGTGAGAAATTAATGTCTAGATGGCATACTGACAGTGCTGTTTGGTACCCTTTGATACTTGGACATGCTCCATCCAGGTTCAATGTTGTATTGTACTTAGATGCTTGCAAAAATATTATTCAAACTTGATCAAGGGCAAAAGAACAATAAATATCAGAATTTATTTTTTGGAATGCAGTATAGATAATTCGCAAATTAATATTAAAATATCACCAACAACTAGAATTACCTGCAGTAGTTTAATCAGTAGTTATCTGATGACCAGAGTAGCTGGAATTTAAACACATGATTCTTTAAGGATTATATGGGAACCCTGCATTTTTATCAGACCTATGAAATCAGTAAGACCTTTATCATGCAATTAAAACCTTCACAGTTAGATCCCTGTATCCAGAAAAAACACACTGACCAAGTGCTAACTACTTATGACTTGGTAGTGACTGTTAATTAGCTAATGCTATAATTACTATTGACAGATACTTGCCAACAGTAACGGTAATGAAAAAAAATGTAGACTATAGTTTTACTTGCAGTGAGGCTCTTTTGTTCAGTCAGTATATAAAGTTGTCTTATTGTCAGAGCAAATTTAAAAGCACAGTTAAAAGCACTTTGGCCAGGTAAAAGGGTTCATTAGAAAGTTTGGATGGAAAAAAGTTCCTCTGGCTTTTCTAGGAAATATTGACTTTATCTGGCTGACTTCGTGAGAGCTAAATATAGATGTATCACAGAAAACTGAACTGTGCTAATATGATTTTTTGGTTGTTTTTTTTTTTTTTTTCCTTTTTAACAAACAAAATATATACAGTCTGGTTCAAACAAAGAATTGTTGTGCAAACCCTTAAAAAACCCAAACAAGTTCAGTATGATCCTCGAAGGAATGCGTTTGCAAGCAATAGCTTATACAGAGCTTAAGACAACAGTCCATAGGCAAGTTTCACGATGAAGTTATAAGGCATCTTACCCTTTGTAGCATAAAAGTGCCGATTTCCAGAGAGGCTGCAGCTTGACCCATACTCGAGATAACAAACTCTTGTGCCCCCTTCTATCAAGCTTTTGGGCCACTCATATTCAGGAGTGGTAATGACTGGACAAAGCAGAACATAAGGTTTCAACCAACTTTCTGGAAAAGCAATCAGGAGAGGAACATATTGACTCTCTCCTCTGTTTGATGGGCCCATAAGCTTTAGCCTACAGTCCAGTCCTTTAGCCTACAGACAATATAAATAATATTGCATAATAATGCTATCCTTGGCAAGTGTGACAATGATGTTATGCATTTATCTAGGAGAAGACAAACTTTCATTCCTGTTCTAAAATAGGACAAACTAACATACAATTTCATCATCAGCTTTTCCACATAAGAAGGCTGTGCCTTCATACTGAAATGTTTGTGATATTAAATTCGCTGAATACCAGAAAGGTTAAGATACACATTGCTCCAGGCACAGCACTGGGAATAAAAGGGCTATAGCCCTATTAACCATTTCACTAAATTTGCACTGACATAAGACATCTTTATATACTGACTGAATTACAAACAGCCTCACTGCAAGTAAAACTACAGGCTACTTTTTTCTTTTCATTGCTATTACCATGCATTTTGCATCCTTTTGAGATACCAGCTACCAATTCGACCTTGGAGTCTTGTAGCTGTTACAGTACTTCAACTAACAATACCAATTTGTGCTTCTGCTACTGAGAGCTAAATCAGGAATGGAAGTGTAATAAAACTTTCCCAAAGATAAGAATCCTAAATCCACTTGGCATTTCTAAGTAGTTAGCTGTTCAGTATATATGTGTGTGTATATCCAAGTTAGCAGAAAAAAACCCCCAGATTTTTACAGCCATCCAAGGGGATTTTATATTCCACTCACAAGAAGTAAATGTCTACACATTTTAAAAAAAAATATAGGGCCCAGTAGGCAATCTTCTAGCTTGACCGGACCAGTCAAGCTAATTAATACATCCTGGAGCTAGAGATTTCTCAGTATTACTTCCACAAGTGTTTGCATTCTGCACTTGAAATTTTACGCAAATTAATGGCAGGCAGGGGCTTCCAGAAAGTCACCTCTCAGGGGATTATCAACTGCCCAGTCTGCTTCTATCACCCAAACACAAGAAATTTGTGTTATTGTACATGTGTTTTACATTTAAAAACCTTATTTTTTTCAGCCTAACTTGAAAAAACATCTTTAACTGCAAGGCTTAGTTGTTCTTGGCAGCTGACCATAAATTATCAGAACAAGGCAATCAATAAATATACATGTTAAAACTCAATGACTGTAGACATCAAAACAGTCATTGGAATATTTATACTCTGTGAAACAAGGGAATTATAGAAGCTGTCACTCTTCTTGACAGAAAAAGACACCATACATGCTGTTTAACTTCAAATATAGTTAAAGATAAATGGTACACAAAATGACACAGCTCCACACAGTTTAAGCAGCGAGCCAAGGGTGAGGAAGACCTTATAATTATTCTGTGCTGCTTCTTAACTGAATTTCACATATGTATATGCTCTTCTTCGGCAGCATTTTCAATTATTCTTTTTCTCTGAACTAAAAAAATATTCTTGCCATTAACCTCACTTTTAAATTGTCATATGAATCAATCGTGTCTTTTAAATTCAGCAGTCTTAAAATAGCTTCAGTGAAGCCCCACATGGTACATATCAACTCCAATCACTTTCTGAGGAGATTTCAAACTGAAAAGGGAGTAAAGGCTGAAGAGATTGCCTGAGATGATGTGATTAAGGAGGACATTTAAATAATGGAATATTTTTTAATTAAAGTATTTGCTTTGACAATACTTTGGGAACATTATGAACCATCTCATGAAGAAATATGCAATAGGGTTCAAATCAAGCAGGCCAGCTTTTTAAACACGAAGCTGCTATATATTTTAGCTTTGCAAGAAATGGGAAATTTGCCTACTGGTTTTCCACATTTTCCTTTACATAAAAAATTATGTCATGATAAATGACAGATAAAATAGAAACTCATAGTATTGCATACCAAAAAAGGTTGCTTAATAATTACTGTAGTCATTGTGACCCTATCATCATAATATTATATCTTATTTTACACTATGATACACTTAAATCTTATTATTATACTTACTGCAATATTTTTCAACTCTGTTGCTTTCAAAAGATTATGCCTCCTTTCAGTGGTTTATCTACTCTGCCATTCAAAATTTATTTTGCTATATATGTGCAGTAGTATAGTAGCATGTGTGCTGGAGTGAACAACGACCATAGGCAGGCAAACAACCCGAGAAGCCAGAGGAGCTCCGGCAGGCTAGAACAAGGACGACTGGCCCTGGCTGCCCCAACAGCCCACCTGTTCACTGCTGCTTCCCTTCCTTCTTTCCTTTGGAACAGGAATTCCTGGTATAATTGAACTATGTGGGAAAGGTCCCACTAACTAACGATTCAGCAGTTACTCTGAGTTCATTATGATTTCCTGCCTAAATAGGAAATAAAACTCAAATTCCTGTTCTTAAGTAACATTTCTTCCAGAGCGATATATTTTTTTTTCTAGAAACTGTACTGTCTTGAATTGAAAGCTGAAGTGATGAAAGTAAGCAGATTGTCTCCCTTAGTAATTTGTTTAATTTTAAGTTTCAGTGACTCATGTCCAACCTTGATTTGCCTAGTTTCAGATTATATCTTGAGGATGGAGCCCCCAACATAAGAAGGACATGGACCAGTTGGAGCAAGTTCAGAGGAGGGCCACAAAGATGATCTGAGAACTGAAACACCTTTCCTATGAGGACAGGCTGAGAGAGTTGGGGCTGTTCAGCCTGGAGAAGAGAAGGCTCCGGGGAGACTTAGAGCAGCCTTCCAGTACCTCAAGGGGGACTACAAGGAAGATGGGGAGAAACTCTTTAGTAGGACCTGTTGCAATAGGACTAGGGGGAATGGTTTCAAAATAGAGGGAGGTAGATTCAGACGTGATATGAGGAAAAAAAAATTTTACAATGAGGGTGGTGGAATGCTGGAACAGGTTGCTCAGAGAGATGGTAGATGTGCCATCCCTGGAAACATTCAAGGCCAGGTTGGATGAGGCTCTGAGCAACCTGATCTGGTTGGAGATGTCCCTGCTTCTTGCAGGGGGTTTGGACTAGATGACCTTTAAAGGTCCCTTCCAATCCTACTATTCTGAGATACTATGATCTTTGCTATCTTAACAGACTGCTGACTACTGCATATTTTCTTTCCATTAAGGTACATTTAGATTGATCAAGTTGTCTCTTCACTGTCTTTTGCAATAAAGCTCTTAAACCTTCTGAACCACTCTTGTCACATTTTCCTGAACTTCTCTGAATCTTTCAACATCCTTTTTGAAATATGGATGCCACAGCTAGACAAATTTAGCAAGACTGCATCCAGAGCATGCTACGTTTACAGTGTTCCTCTCAGAAGAAATTCAAGGATCATACTTGCCTTTCTAGCAACAACTTATATTCAAGTGATCACTGAATTCAACCAATTAGTGCTTCAGAGGAGTTGCTTTGGGGTATACAGTCTTCTAACTGTAATTCTCATGCTTCATTTCTAGATATCTGACAGTGTTAAAACAGAAAACCCTTAATATTGGGTGATAAGAACAGCTATTACCACTCAAGAAATGAGAAGAGAGGAAAGGCTGAGGTTGATCCAGATAACATACTTGTTAATAAATCTATTCTTTGAGGCTTGCCCTTTCAATTTCCACTACTTGGTATCTGAGAAGCCCTGCTAACCTTTCTGACAGGCTAAAGTGTACACTAATTAATGACAGACAATCTCCAAGAATACATTCTGTGCCCTAGTATTCAGTTAATCACAGCGTTATGCAACAGGGTTCATCTGAAACCATTTTTTGTATTCTGAAATTTTATATTTTGCAGTCTGTTCATCTGAAACAATTTTCAGAAGTATTCCAGAATCAGGCCAGTCCAGAGATTAGAGTACGAGAACAAAAAAAAAAGATGTGTGGGACTCTGAGAAAGAATTGGAAAAGGGATGCTAAGGGTTTACAGATGTGAAATGTGCTGATTTATCTAAATTAATTTAGACAAAATTGATGCACTCATTTGTGTGGTTGCTTTTAAAGTGGTTAAAGAGTGGTTAAAATTGATTTAGTTTAATTGGGTTAAGCTAAAACTGTTTTAGCCACTTTTAAACTGCTTCAATGTCCACACAAAGCAGTTGAACCTACTTAGCTAAATGGAATTAGAAACTGATTTTGTTAAGCAGGAACAATTCCTGTCACACAAAAGTGACAGATGAGTGACGGAGTTAAAAAGAGAGAGTGGTGAAGATGAGGTAATAATAAATGGGTATTATAGCATAAATGAATGAACCATGAAGAGGGGAAAAGAGTGAATGGCTGAATACAAATTAAGATAGAATAGATAGATAGATAGATAGATAGATAGATAGATAGATAGATAGATAGATAGATAAAACAGAAAAGAAGGCAGAACATAGCAGGGAAAGAAGAGCAGTTTGGCTTTAAACTTCCGACAGAACAAACAAGAACAGAAGTAGCAAAGACAAAATAAGGATTTTATGATCATGCTTCTAAGAACAACCATCTATGTCTTGGTCTGGCAAAGCTGCTATTGATTTTTGCCTTAGTGGAGATTGAGCCTCTAATTTGGCTCTAAGAGTGGAAATTTGTTCATTCCTACCATGTACCATCTCAATGAACTATTGTAAGAAAACATGCTTATTATGATCTTTCGCTAAGATGCCAGGTGGTAGCACTTAAAACCTCTTGCTCTGGGAGTAGAAAGAGGATTTCTTTTCTTTATTCATGAGAGTAATTTTTTAGGGATAACTAGTAACATGAATGCAGTGAATCAAGTGACAAGTATACTTACTTCTGGGGTTACAAAATGAAAAAAGGTGAGGTAGTTACTCTAAATTTTTGACAATTGCTTATGAAATGCAGGTATACTGTGGCAAAAAAAAAAAGTTTAAAGAACCCATTTTCATTAGCCCCATTTTTTTTTTATGTTGACACACATCAGTGCCATATAGTCAAAATTGGTATCTAATATTGTGCACACAAGATGATTAAGTCTTGCTTTGCATTGTACACTTTATTTTAAAATCTCATTTGACAAAATTCAGAAATATTGCTCCTTCTGATTATTTTGTGTTCATGTCATTTTCTGGCACAGCCATTTTTTCTCCTCTGAAATTCTGGGGGAGGGGGGCGGGAAAGAAATAAAAATCTAAACCAAATTAAACAAAAAAACTCACCACAACACCATGAAAAGAATTTGGCAGTGGCAGCATGAAGTTTCCAGAGCTAAATGTTAAAATTAGATAGATCTGACTAGACTGAAGTGGTCCAGAGCTTTTCAGAAGTCCTGAAAAGGCAAATTTCCTCTTGAGATACTGGTAGCCTCTCTCACACTGGTAGCCTCTCTCATTCAAACAGGTAGAGCTAGATTGAGTAACAACAAGTCTGAAAATCAGGTTTTGAAAACACAGCCACAACCCATTTACTATGTCTTCATTTTATCACCAAAAGCTATCTAGCCTAGAAATTGAAAAATCCCAAACACAATAGTCCTTCTTGCCTTGTCAAAAAGTATTTTAAGGAATTTATTTTCTTCAGATTTTGAAGACACTGTGAGAGTAGAAGGATTACATGGCTATATATTATACAATAAAGTAACTAACACTTTGGGTCAAAATTTATAACTATAAGGCATTTTTTAAAATATCTGCACTTAGGATAACTTAATTAAAGAAAGAACTGGATTAATAATATGTGACTTAAGCTATAAACATAGAGAAAAAATATGCAATGAAGAAAAGACGTTAGTGATGCTATGAGCGTGCCTCCCTAAGCTATCTTTGACCTGATCTGGTATGCGCATACAGAACAGCATTACATGAAGAAGGCTGCTCTGCTTCTGGGCTCATGCTCAGGCAGCGTGATGTATATCTTTACTCATGTAATGGAAAATCCACAGCATAGATTACTTGTAGATGATCAAAAGTACAAGAATAACATCACTATTTTATCTTTCTGCAAAGAGAATTATGCCAGAAAAATAATTTTATTCCACGCATGGGGAGTGGACTTAAAAGCTCAAGATGAAAGTACTCTGGAGCGAGTGTTCCCTTCTAGGTAAAATTTGTTTAAAACTCAATAGATCTGATTCTGTTCCCGGTTCTACCCATGGCTTCCTGAACGGCGTCCTAAAAGCACTTCAGCTATGAATAAAACAGAGATAATGAAAACTGCCTCTTTTCCAAGTGCTCTGCAGTTGGGAATTTGCTGAAAAGCACTACTCAGAAGGGTTATTGTCTGTAGTGTCTAGAAACTAACAGGCAAGTGTCCCTCCTCATCTTCCCTCTCTGTCACTGGTGTCACAATGCTTATTGCTCAGGTGTCAATATTGTCACAGAGTCAGATCACCCAGGATGTTAATTTGGTGTTTATGTTCTGTCCCTAAGGACAGCTTAAGTAACAGAGAGAGATTCTAACAGTCAAACTTTATTCTCTGTTAAAGTAGAGATGAAATAGTCGTTCATATGTCTTTTCTCCGTTTCTCTTCAAATAGTGAAGAAATTCATGCACTGTGCTGATTTTTTGACACGTTTTCGCCCTCTGAAGCCACAACAAAGCATTAAGAGACTAATTTCAACTAGTAAAACAAAGCATTTCCTAATAAAAAACATTAATAAAAACAAAGGTCTGAAACAGGAATTTTAAGGATCAGTCCATTTGTTCGACATTTTTTTGGCAGCTAACATACAGCTTACATAAATTTTGCCTATTTTTTTTTCATGAGAAGGGAAATCATCATAAACTCAAACATTAAGGAGATCATATGTCTAACGAAGCAGAAAATTTCAACATCTTTTTCCATGCATTTTGTCTGGGTGATGGATTACGTTACATTGCAAGATTCAGCTTCAAACATTAACTCACACAATTAGCCAGACATAATTAGACAGTCCAGTGAGAGAGTATTAGTTGTCATTCACCGAGCTTTTTCATCTTATGACCTGTACAGATTTCCAGAAGGTGAAGGCCAAAATGGACTACAGCATTTTTATTTGACTAGCATTTATGAATTCATGTATAATTATACAAATATTACCTTTAATTGAGATCTCATTAAAGGTCTCTCTGTCTCATATCAAAATGTCAATAACACTCCTAAGAAGGGAAATGTCATTTAACTAAGGCTCTGTTATTAATCTAATAACTTCAAAAATGATCACAGAAAATGATTTTTTTCTCATTAGACCCTCATTGTTTAGTTTTTTTTCCCTAAAAAAAATGCTGAATTTTCTTCAGAGATAAATTGCAACAAAAGCAGAAAATAGTGGAGATTTGAACTGACAGTTATCTTCCTGAGTGAAGAACTATTAAAGAACCCTCCTGCTACTGTGTTTCTTTTTGGCTTAATGCAGTATTTTTCCTAGACACTAGCAGGGCCTTTCCTCCTCTCAGCCTCGTAACATACTCAGCATAAAAGTGATAGAATGAAAGAAACGGGATCACCATAGCAAAGCTCTAATTGAAATCAAAAGAGGCAAAGAGAAACTCAGAGTCCAAAGGCAAATTATTTTTAATATTACCCAACTTC
This sequence comes from Chlamydotis macqueenii, assembly GCF_036417535.1. NCBI lineage: Eukaryota > Metazoa > Chordata > Aves > Otidiformes > Otididae > Chlamydotis > Chlamydotis macqueenii. The sequence continues at coordinate 30,164,565 of NC_141557.1, forward strand.
TACCTAGGCATCAATGCTTATGGATGGGTATATTCACTTTGCTGAAGATTCTTCAGCCACTGTTGTTTGGGAAGTAGGGATGCTTCCCTCTTTGTAACCTTAGCAGAAATGAATGTGTTTGGATATTTCAGGTAAGTGATATATCAGTCAGATATGTCAGGTGACAGACAACCTTTTCAAACAGGGAAACGTGTGAATGAACATCTGACATCATCCCTCTGACATGGAGATTGCCTAAGATGGAAGAATGGCAAAAGGAGTTCTCTTAGTCACTAACTATGGGACTTAACACATGCAAAGCAGTGGACCTTTTTCCTGATACTCTCTAAGGGGATCAAAATTTTGCAGCAATCTAGCCAAGCCCTATAAAGCTAAGAAATTACTTCCCAGGCTGTTTGTTTTACAAATTTTTTTCTCTTTGACCAAGATTGACAAGGCTGGATCTATATAATCTGTTGCATCTTGCTACTTGTAAGTATTAGTTGTTTAAAAGTCCATAGAATCCCAACTTGCACCTGCTTCTCCAGACAACACCAAGACTTCTGCTATTTATTTCCTTTAGCATTCTGCATGACCTGATTTGTCTGAGTGCCAAGGATACATCTAAGAAAGAAGTAATGCAATAACATGCTATACATATGGATTAATTACTTTTTTAATGTGAGACAAATGTGGCAAAGAATTTTTAGAGTAACAGCTCTAGACAGTAACTTGTAAACGGCTAATATGATCAGCTCTGAAGTGACTGGTGCCAATTTTCACGTTTAGTTACTAATATATAAAGTATAACATCATGACTTATAGAGTACAGGGAAAATGAAAACATGAAAAGCCAGAGCAGGAAAGTAAGGAGAGTGTATGCGAAGGCCCTAGACAATCCAGCAGCCGAGGAGCTCTTCCTTCATCATTGTAGGGATGAGAAAGGCTGCATGGACAGTCTTTCCACTGTGGCAGTACTGCATGCAATGCTAAGGACAGCCCTCTAGGCAGGAACCCCATTACCAAGATGGCACCACAGCCTGCCATGGAAAAGAGTGCCCTGTCTAGATTACACAGTTATTGAAGAGTGCATATGTGGCTTAGCGGTGCTAAACTAAGGTGGCAGGTACAAGTCGGTGCATACTCTATCATAGTGCACTGTGTAATAATATGTGTCAATGTGCTTGCATGTTTCTTGATGGGAGCATCCTCTATGGTGAGACTGCCTAGCAGGATGTACTGGAAAGCACTGATTAAAATGTGTGGTCCTATGACTTTCACTCTGGTGTGTTATGTCAGCCCATTCAGCCTTGGTGACACCACCAGTAGTCCTACAAAATAACAGCATAAAGGCAATAATGTTGACCCATTCTTTGGCATGCTATAAGCCTAAGTACTGTTGGGATTGTCACAGAAACAAAGAATATGCTATGTTTTACCCTCAGAACTCTAGTTTAAATGAAGAAACTGTAAAATCACAAATAGTGAATAGAGAGTTCCTTGGCTATGTGTCTGTAGAGACTCTTTAGTACAAATTGTTCCAGTAAGGACATGGAATAACTTATGTTCAGTAATTTGCCTCTAGTTCCACCTGGTTCGGATGGTAACATAAGATGAAGTGTTTCTTGGCTAAATCCACCCACTTTCAGTTTAGTTAAATCATGTTCCTTTTGGTATTTTGCCATAAAAATGTAGAAAACATGCAGATCTGGAGATATAAAGAATATTTTTGTACCACTGGAATCTCAATTAAGCTATCGACTCTCTCGACATGTAAATAAAGCTAAATGGCAGACAATTCTAGGTTTTATGAGATTTTTATGTATTCCCCCCATAATGTTTCCCCCCTGTATAAAATACACCATAAAATCAATAATGCACACTATTTAAATGGCTGATATACCACTGTTATTTTTATACATTTCTGCGACATGAACTCTCCTCAGAGATATACAAGTCTCTCAAAACTAAAAACTTCTTCCTAAACAGTGTTTGCTCAATTTTTTTAAAGAATAATCTCTCTGCTATCTGGGCTCAAGATTGAGGACAGACATGTACGGTACTTACGATTGCATGGCCAACGCTGAAATAAAAATTCCCTGTCCCTATTTAACATACAATTCACACATCAGATTTCTCTTTTAAATCTGCAGAGGTGTCCACTTGAAATCTCATAACTTCATGCTTATTATTTTCCTTCTTTAGCTTTGTGTCTGTAGCCAGAATGCCTTTCTTTTTTTTTTTTTGATTTATCTTTCTCCCTCACAGCTTTGAGAACACAACAGTTATGACTACATAACACATGCTAAAATAGCATCATACTGTATTCATCATGCACCCAAAGGATCAATAACTCAGATGAATTTTCTAGTTTTAACAGTAATTTTGAATGTAGTCAACAGGTGGACTGTTCTTCTAAACTAAGCCAATCAGAATCAGAAGGTAGAGGAAAAAAATCTCCAATGGCTATCACACTGCTCATTTTCTAACCAACAAGTAATTCTAAGCAATTAAATTAAGAATTTGTTTCTAAAGGTATATAATTAAATACCTATAAATTTAATTTGATAAAAAATGCATATAAAATGGATCTCCCTCTTTGTTACCTGTAATAGATTGGTTTTTACACTGTGTTCTCAGAAATAACTGTACTTCATGTCCGCAATGGGCACTTGAGTCAGCATGATCATGATTTCTTTGGTCACTCTCAGCTACAAACAGGCAGTCTGAAAAGACTCAGTAGGGTTCTGGTAGACCTGTGAAAGTAAAGTTCTGAGACAGGATCTTTAATGGCATGGGAAAAAGGTAAATGATGTTGTCAGGGAGAAGTTGGTAAAGTGACTCATTTACATAAACTTGTTTAAACTTATCAGGATTAACTCTTACATGAAAACAGAATTATTACAATTTAAATCTGAGCTACTTTTTACACAGTTTTATATCTGTACACAGAGATACATGTTTTGTAGCTTAGTCAAGTTAAGGCATCAGTGTACACACAGCCCATCTTACATTCTGTACAAAGTACTCCTTTTCCAGATGCAATTTACCTCCATTGCTAGCCTCACATGTCTTTGAAATCTTTGCCTTTTTCCTTCAAGTCAGTTTGTCAGTCCTCTAAACTTCTTCCTACTTTAAGCTCAGCTTGAGTTTTATGAGCAACCTTAAGGCTTACTCACCTTACTCTTGACTTCAGTATAAAGTATAGCTGGCTTCTACCTTTTCTCAATACATTCCTGTCATCACTAACAAGCAGAAGTACAAATCAAGATGAGGACTAAAACTTTAATTTCATTTGAATACAGACACTTCTCATTCTGTGTGAAAAAAATTCACATCATATTTTCCTGATATCCCTGACATTTAAGAACAACAGCATCAACAAGATGAACATACATCACAATTACATTACGATAATATGAATGAAATACTATAATGAACTCTTAATCATTACTTAGTATATTACAAATTTCATATGGAGAAAATAATAACTTACATATATAATGAATAATATTGTATTAGGACTAATATAGTTCTAAGTTAATTACACACTGTGTAGCTGATTTAGTTGCATTTACCTAAGGAGCTGTTCCAAGCTCATTGCAGATTAATTATGTCTTTAGGCATATACTCTCATTTATAACTGTCATTTGCGACAGTAGCTGTTGGCTAGGCTGCTTTGTAGACCCTTCCTTTACAAAAAAAATGTGCACTCCCTCGGCCCAAATAACAAAACAAACAATATCTTCCAAAAAAATCCATGAAAATACAGTACTCAAAATCTCTACTAGCTAAGGTAAGCTAAGACAAAACACTAGGGGACTGCAGGTTTCATTTTAGTGCACTTCTGCCCACAAAATACCCTCTGTAGTATCTGCTTAATGAAGTTATAATGCCTCATTGCATTTTATTTAATATAAATAGCTTTCTCAGTCATGAAACTTAACATATGTCTTCTCAATTCTATAAATTCTATAATTCTATTCTATTTTCCAGATCCCTTACAAATTAAAGAGAAGGATTTAAGTAACTATCAAAGACTCTCCCAATGACGATTCTCAAAATTTTCACTTACTACAGGAAACAAATCACTTTCTACCCTTTGATTTCACACCAGAAGAATAATTTTAATTGACAGGAATAGGTAATAAGTGTCAGCAAGTGTATGAGCCGCTTACAAATCTAAAAAAAAGGGAGCCTTTCTTTGTTCAAGGTATTCAGCATTGTTCTAATCTCACCATGAAAAGCTAAATGGAAGAGTCTCAAATACCTAAAATGCCAGAGAAAAAAAAAAATCTAGATGGAAAAAGAGGAGGGGAAGAAGGAAGTTCAAAGTTAGACACCCTATACTCCTATATGACTTTTCCAGGTTTATTGCAAAACTTTTGGAGCAGCAATGAAATTTTAAAGCAAATCTCTTAATGATTCCCACTTCCCGTGATTCTGTTTGAAGTGAAGACTGGTGCATCTCAGCCTGATACCTTTGAAAGGAAACACATTCAGTGTGGCTCGTGTGCTTCTCCCATAATACAAAGGTACACAGGCCAAAACAATGACCGATCTTTTAGGTCACTTTAGGACAAACATGTGTCAGGAGAGTTCATCACAGGGGAACAGACTACATCCAGTTTGAATTAAGACTCCCAAACTGCACATTTTGTAGACAGAAGGGACTCAGCATCAATTGCTACACTCCTACTGAGCCAAATTACTTGCTAATATAAATATAGCCCACAGAACTGTATTTTCAGTGAACTTGACAAAAACCTACAGTGAATTCAGCACAGTCCTCAGTATTCTTGTTGTGCTATAAGGGAAATTACACACACAATTCTCAATCTATCTATATGATATACATACACATTTTCAGGAAGTTCTAGCACAGATTGGCATATATTAACATTTTAGCATTACAATTAAAATAAATAAATAACCAATCAAAACCTAGGAATAATCTAAATTATTTTAATTTCTTTATACTTACATAAAACACAAGAAACACTACCTCAGGAAACTAATTTTTCATAGTAGTAAGATTCATTAAGTAGAGTGAACTATGAATCTTCAGCTCTCTGCATGAATGTAGCTTACATGCTGCATGCAGTACAGTGCAGCTCTCTTGCTAGGGTACCCTGATACACCCTAGGAATGGTAGAAGGTTATGATGGTCGAAGGTATCTATTTGAAGGTGTCCCTGCTCCTTGCAGGGGAGTCAGACTAGATGACCTTTAAAGATCCCTTCCAACCCAAACTATTCTATGATTCTAGGCAAGAGGGACTTACAAGGTAAACTAAATCCACAGCAGTAGAAGGAAAGAACTAGCAGGAAACATGACCAGCTGTGTTGCAATACAGATATTACCGAATCAAAGGCTCAGTATCTCTAGCTATGTAATTTACATTCCCCATGTCCAGGGAAACAACATCACACAGCAGCAATGGGAAACCTTCAGAGAGGCTCCTATTGGTCCCACTTTCCATGGTATGTGGTATGTGTTCATAGCTTTCTGCCACCTGCTACAAAAAAAAACCCTGCATCATCCCTATTTGCCATATATTATGCCCAAAATTTCTGCAGAAGAATTTCAATAGCAACAAAAATTGAAAAGAGTAAAGACGGTTCAAACATGTCAACAGCAAAAGCCTGTAAGAATAACTAATTTGTAAAGGATGAGCAATGTTTGGAGAGTAAACAAGATAACTATAGATTGAACTACCAATAATTTCTGAATAAGACAGTATTTCAAATCTGGGATTGAAGCTGTTCTGAACATGGTCCTTCTGAAAGAGTAGAATTATCTCCACAGATAGAGTAATCACTTCTACAGATCTGGTTACAAGAATGAGGCTATGATACACTCAATATCAATATGGATTTTTAAAAACTATATTAACTTTCATACATAGATGAATTCTTCATTCTCTTAACCCTTTGTGCAGAAAAAAAGTTATTTGGATTACAGAGAAATAATATTGGTTTTTTTTTGTGAAATGTTATTTCCCTCACTAGCACAGAAATAATGCTAGCATTTCATTAGTACATTCACAGTGATGAGTAGGATTCACAAAATCACTTAAGCATGTGCTTATATTCATATTAGTTCAGCAAACCAATAAACATGATTTTTAGTTATGTCTACCCATAAATCTCACTGAAATAATTAACTAGCTTACACCAAATGCCCAGAATTCAACACGTGCATTTGACCAGTCATATTAATGAAACTGCAGACAACAGTTAAAAAATTAACCAAGCATTTAACTTCTTTGTTGGATCAGGAAAGTTTAAACACATACTCAAATGTCACACTGAATTTGAGTTAAGATGTTGTGTCAGTTTTATTGTGAGGGGAGGCTACAGTGGCAGCTTCTGTAAGAAGCTGCTAGAAGTTTCCCCTTTGTCCGGTGAACTTGGCCAGGCCTAGGGTGGACCTGCTGCTGGCCAGAGCCAAACCAAATGGTGACAGAATGTTCCCTGATAATGCCTCTGCGACTTCAGCTTTAAGAAGGGAAAAAAATCAAAGAGATGATATGAAGAAGCTGAAGCAGGGGGAAAGAGGGCCTTGTGGCTCTCACCCTCTGGCGGCCTTCTGGGCCCAACTCGGCCCAGCCCAGCTGCAAGAAGTGGAGAGGAGATGAGATGTGAAGAGAACCTGAGAGGCATCTGCCCTTTGTGAAGAATTTCTTGTGAGAGGAACAGCTGCAGACAGCAAGGTCAGTGAAGAAGGAGGGGGAGGAGTAAAGCTGCTCCCAGCAAAGGTTCCCCCTGCCGCCCATGGTGCAGCCTGCAGTAAAGCAGGTTGTCCCCCTGCAGCCCATGGAGGCCCACGGAGGAGCAGAGATCCACCTGCAGCCCGTGGAGAACCCCACACCAGGGCAGGTGGAGGCCTGAGGGAGGCTGTGGCCCATAGAGGGCCTGTGCTGGGGCAGCCAGTGCCTAAGGGTCTGCATCCCGTGGAAAAGGACCCCACGCTGGAGCAGCTCATGAAGAAATATAGCCCATGGGAGGACTCCACGCTGAAGCAGGGAAGGAATGTGAGGAGTTCTTCCCCCAAGGAGGAAGGAGCAGCGTAAAGTGACATGTGATGAACTGACCATGACCCCCATTTCCCTCTTCTTCACCCTGCCGTTCAGGGTGGAGAAGAAGCTAGAGATAATTGAACATAAAGTTAAGCCCAGGAAGAGGGAGAGGCGGGGGGAAGTTGTTTTGTTCTCTTTCTCATTATTCTGCTTTGGTTTTAATAATAAACACATAGCTTTCCCCTAAATAAAAGACTACGGGATCACATTGTCAGTTAGAGTCAATTAAAGGACTCCATTATTCCACTCTTACTTAGACTCTGGTATATGACTAAAAATTCTCATAGCCAAAGTTTGTATTGATGCAAATGAAATACTCTTTCATGAGAAAAGCTAAAAATATGGCTTATACGTAAGATTTTTCTTACAGGTGTTGGGTTTTTTTTTTTTCAGTTTTGGAAAAAAAAAAGAGGAATGAAGGAGATGTAATGGAAGCAGAGGTTGATGACTTAGAGTATAGTGATGGGGAAGCAAGTTCAAATTTATGATTATGAGAATTAAGAAGTCATATTTTTCCCCACTGGCAGAATAAGAGGCTCTTACTGACTGGTTAAGGCTGAAGGATATTAAATCATGACCACGCAAATATCTATTTGATAGTGCATTTGGATAGTAACATATTAGGTGTCATAAAAGTACACTTGTCTTTGTCGTAGACCTTTACTACTTTCTGATAATAATTTTGCAGAGAACACATCCTGATTGTAGCATTACTTACTAGCACCACAGAAGTTTCCCCTCTACTTGGATAACTGTTTTTTAATTTTAAATCAGCATATAATACTGAGTTGTTTCTCAAAGAACTTACAGAACGTTTCCAGGCACATTCAGATATCTTTGTTGCCTTAACTAAATACACTTGCAAAAAATATTGTTGCTGTAGATCATCCAAGTGAGAATATCACCATATTGCAATGAAATCAGTTATCACATGTTGTAAAGACTGAATGAAAGACTGAGGTGTTCTACTTGCATAAGTTCTGTTTTGGCATTAAAATTCTGTAACTATTGATGTTAGAAAATAAGTCATTCATAGCAGTGGAAGTTTCTGAATTGCCATGTACAAGTTAATCAAATGGACAAAAGCAACAGATGGAACAAATCTGGATATCACAGTTTTCTTCCAGGTTACTGTCTTAATTATTGTCCTAGAACATTCCACTCCTTTTTTCTCTCCAATATGTTCTTGCCTATGTGTTTGCACATGTATTCAAAGATTTAGCTGAAGGGATGTTGGAAGATTCTTATTTAAATTCTGTCTCAGTAAGTAGACAGATAAGATGTTTTCCACATCTTAAGTATCTTGTGCAAATGAAATATGCTGAGTAAGATTAGGTATAGCTTTAAGCTTCCTAAGGAGCTTGATTCTGTTCACAATGACTCTTTAGGGTATGTATGCAGAAAAGCACCAATAGAAAAGATCCCAAGCAGGCTCAAACTTAAAGCATGCACTCAGCTGATCAGCCTAGACAAGGGAGAAGCAATTCTGGATCTGCAAAGAATGTAAGCCTCTAAAGGGCCTCTGCTTTTATCCCAAGAGACAGAACCCCTTGCAGTCCTTCTGGCCAGATCATTAGGCAATCCATCTAAGTGTGAACAGAAAGAATATGTATGTTCTTTACATATATAACAGCTACATAACTTGGTCAAAAACATGAGTTAGTTTAAAATTTGAATGAAATCTTGCCCAAGAGGAATAAAACTGAGATGGAAATCAGAGTTACCTAATCGCTCATTCATACAGAACCTTTCTAGTTAAACACAAGGATATACAATGATTGCTACTATAATCTTCACAGCTGCTATCTGTAAATACTAATCATTACTATAGCATTTGGTTTACTCTTACCCCTTCAGTACTGAACTGACACCACCGAGAACTGCTTTCATTTTAGAATGGTATCTTTACTGTCTTAACATAGAAAAGGTTGCACTGTGCCACAATCTAGCTAGTATAATTTGCCTTAAAATCTATCTTGGCAATATTTCTTTCGATACAAACTTGTACTAAAAGACAATGCAGATGTTTGCAAGTTCAGCTTATTATGCTCCAACACTCAAATACAGAGCTGCAAGGGGCTAAGTAGCATATGCTCTGTAATAACCTATGCAGTTACAGAACTTCAAATGATAGTTAAACAGTGTTCTTAATAGTTTATCTCCTATTAACATCAGATAAATTTATGATTTATTTAAAAGATTAAAAAATGAAAGAAAACAAAGGAAGAAAATGTTTATGGTAAAAGATTTTCAGTACTGATTCACGTCGACCTAATTTTGGCTCCATAAAGGCTAAACTCTAAACTAATTCAGTGGCAGACAGTAAATTCAAAATTATGCTTGATTCTGGAAAACCCACTTTAGGACTCTCATCTTAAGAGCAATGTAAATCTATTCATAATTTCTTTCAGCATTATTACCCAGAAAATGGAAAACAATACAAAGTGCTATGAGTAACTATAAAGGGAGTCAATGAGAGATAGATGAATTGTTTGATTTAAACATTTTTAGCCTTTTTGAGGTCAGTCATTATCTGAGAACAATGAATATTCTTTATTTAATATTTTCAATTTTTTTTTTGCACAACAAGTGTGAAAAAGCAGGGTCTAGCAAAGCTGGCTGCTGCAGAAAGATGCTTGGTACTCAGCTGACTACCTTTGTGCCTTTGGTTTGGCCTATAGCTGTTTGTTCCAGTCAATGACAAGCCTCTGAAGTACTCATCTATCTCTAGGAATAAGAATTGTTCATTGTGAGATATCAAAAAGCAATGAGACTTTCTTTTTTTAAAAAAAAAGACTCCATTATAATTTTTGCCTAATTTCTCTGGGGTTTTTTTTTTTTTGTTTGATTTTTTTTTTTTTTTTTTTAATCTTCAATGAATTTTTGGGAGTTACAGCACTGCTAGTACTCCCAGACATAAAACATTAGGACATTTTTGTTGATTTTTTAGGAACTTCTATTGACCAATCCAAGTGGAAGTGAGTTACAAAAAAAGGGATTTTAAAAAGAGTATGAGTGAATTTCCTATCCTTTATAATCATATCAGTGAATGGACTTAGCCTAGCTCATATGATTTCTGAGCTTTTAATGAACTAATACAAACCCTAAAACTCCACAGTGATTTTGCCTACACAACTCTGCCTGCATCCTGCATGGCTATGGCTTGTTCCTAGAACTCCTGTGGTTCTCCTAAGTATTAGAAGAAAGCCCAGGTAGAAAGAAACACTAAGTCATTTCTCCTGAATATCCACCTTGAAGAAAAAGCACAGCAAGTCTAAGTAGCTCTCTCTCTCTCTCATTTTTCCTAACCCTAAGTAAGATATATAAGATGACTTCTACCTCCTTCTATGTGCTCTTTTCAACAAAGCATTTAGGGAAAGTTGAGGTTTCTAATGTTTCACTACAATTGAACATTTAATGAGGCATTCTTTGAGACAGCTTTTATAGACATACCCATTTTGAGAATCATTTGAGAAAGACTAAAAACAAGCATTGCATCTTTCCTACATATTTAACATTCTTTAATAATTTCCCCATAAAAGATGCATAGCCTTGACAGTCACTCCATTTTAATTGATTATTATCTAACTAAAATTGCTTAACAACTAATCCACTTTTTGCTAGGCTTAAAAGGATTGTTACTTCACATCTTAGCATTATGTAAAATTTTTGACCATGCTGTTATGTGGTTTGATGATGATGCAGATGCAAGTCCTTCTCAAAGTAACAAAGACTGTTCTGATGTTGGTTTTTTTGTCATTTCTTGGTTTTATGTGAGAGTTTGCCTGATTGTCTGTTGGTCATTCCTCTTCCCCATCCTACTGCTTAGGTCTCACTCAGCAAATCAGTATTTCACCATCTTCCATGCTTATCTGTTTTCTATGTAATCAAATTCAGTACATTTATTGTGAATTTCATGGAATATATGCCCATTCACTGGTACATTTTGTAAGTAACAACATAGCATATTTAAGATCTTACATTAGACTTGTGAGTAATTGTTTGCAAAAATGAAGTGTAGTTTTGGGGGTATCTATATCCACTTTTTTCCTCTTATTTTTGCCACTTAGAGTAATGCTAACATGTAGTCATCAGTATATGGGGTTTTAGTTTGAGCTTTTTTTGCTTGGTTGGTTATTTTTTGAGGGTTTTGTTGTTGGTTTTTAAGTTCAAGCATTGAACTGAAGAGTCAATACTGAATTTTGCAAAAATACTTCTCTATGCTAGAAGCAGCATGCTATACAATTGATCAGTGATTTTATTTTTTTTTTAAATACAGGCCTAGGATATAGACATGGAAAAAAAATACAAGCTGTGCATGAGTATTACAGTACACAAGTTTATCTGAAATAACTGTCTATATATACATGTTGGCCCACCATTAACAGTAAGCAGCTGAGTATTTGAAGAAAGTAGCATAAGTTATGTTGTTTTATCCATGGGGAAAAGGCCAACCATGACAAACACTAAGCATAAGCTGACACACTTTGCTGTACACACACTCCCTCTAATAGTTTATAACCACAACAAGTTAGCTAAATTCCATTACTGCAGTAAGTGCAGAAATGGATTGCAAGCCCACTGTCTAGAATGCAGTCGGTGATAACACACCAATACTAACATTATTGAACTCTGTCTTTGATGATCTCTGTGATAATATCAACCTAGGGCATGAATGTATGACTATTAAAGCAGGTTGTGTAGATTACAGGGAAAATAACTTTTTATTTTCTCCAAAATATGTCAGCAATTGTACTTGCCACAGTCTGACAGTTGGCCTGATATTTCCTGTCTCTATCATGCCTGCTTGTCTGTCCTCTAAAATTATCAGTTATGTTTGTCCTGCTCACCGAAACTGTGACTTTCCAAGACAAGCTTCCATTTTCAAATGGCCCTAACTGTATTCCTCAGGAGGGACTTTTAAATTTTGGTTTGGTTTTATTTGTTTTTTTTTTTAGGGAGAGTGGGGTGTTTTTTTCAGAGCAAATATGACTTGACTGCTTTACCGCACATTTTTCTTGGATATTTAGCTCGTTTCAGTGACTCTAGTATTACTGGGAAGCAGATGGATCTTCTCTCCTGGTATCTTGCCATCCTGACAGAATGATGGATGTAAGCACTTGAAAAATCTTTATCTTATTCTACACTGCTTGTAGATGTATTCTAGCTCCTGCTTTGAAACTGACACACAGCTTGGCTTATGCTTTGTATAGTTCTTCCATGCTTTGTGCTTTCATCAGGTTGAACATTGCACACATTCATTCAGCTACTACATCTAATTTGTTTCTTACTTTCCCCCCTGTACTTATACATAGTATAGTACATATACTTATGTACCTATCAAAGCTCTGAGACTGCTGTAGAAAAAAAAATATCCCTTTGGCTTGAACATACTAATCAAATTTTTTTCACATACACACGTTACTGCCAAACATTGCTTTTCAACTTAGTGCATCATTTTCCTTCCAATGGGTAAAGTACCTTCTGATTGCTGCCTAAGATTAAACAAACTAGATTTGTAGATGAGAAGAGAGCAGTGGATGTCATGCTCAACTTCAGTGAGGTTTTGAACACTGTCTACCCTAGCATTCTTGTATCCAAGTTGGAATACTATGGTCTTGGTTGGTGGAAAATAGGTTAAAAAAAAAAAAAACAAACCTGCCTCAGGCTAGAAGAGAAGGCTTCTGGGAGATCTAATAGCAGTCTGCAAATACCTGTGAGGAGGTTATCAAGATGACAAAGCTAGGCTCTTCACAGTGGCACCTAATGGGAGGACGGGAGACAAAGAACCTAAGTTGAAACAAGAGAGATTCAGACTGAATATAAGGAAAAAGATCTTCACCATAAGGACAATCAAGCATCAGAACAAGTTGCTCAGAGAGCTTGTGCCATCTCCATCCTTGGAGGTTTTAAAGACCCAGCTGGTTAAAGCCCTGAGCAATGTGAACTGCTCTCATAGCTGACCCTGCTTAGAATAGGAGATTGGACTAACGATTTCCTGCGATCCTCTCCAACCTAAATTATGGTCCTAAGGCAGTAAGAGCCCCATGTCAAGCACAAATTTATTGAGTTTTACTCCCCTGGCCTTTCTAAGTATACACGGAGATTGTTTGTTGTCAAATAAAATTTTTTACATACTGTTACAAGATTCATACAGGTTCTATTCATATCGGATTAGAAACTGTGCTTATTATTTGGCATTAATCTATGAGGGAATGTGCAATATGTTGTAGGTAACCATTAGTTTTCACAGTGCCTTGGAGAAACAGCAAAAATAAAAAGAGGGTGTAATTCAATTAAGTGTAAGTTATGTATTCATTTAATTAAGCGTAAGTTCAGTTTCTGCTTGTAGGCATGAAGAATCACCTATGAAAAACTCAAATAAGATATGAAGTAGTGGTTCTTCAGAATAGTATCTGAAATTAATAGTGAATCACAAGTCAAATATGAATAAATTCATGCTAATATGAAGAAGGCTAATTTTTCTTAATAAAGATATCCTCTGCAAGACATTAATTAGTTCCTCTTTTCCACTCAGTGCTGATAAGACACCAAACATAGCATTGTGTCTATTTGAAAGCACTGTGTTTCCAGAGAGATATGGACCAAATGGAGTAAGTAGACTGAATTCTCATGTTTTATCTGAACACACATAAAAGCGACACACATGATCTGATATCTAGAAAACATTTTCTGTGAGGAAAAGTTGAAGAAACTGGAGATAGAAAGGCTATAGAACACAAGACTAAGGGATGATCTAATAGACATTCTAGTAGGTAATAAGTAGTTTGACAGAGGAATGGAATACTTTGTATTCCTTCTCCACTCTGTACAGACCAAAATCACCTGGGCCTAGACTACACTAAGACTACTCAGGTTAGATATAACAAAGAAATTTCAGAGTAAGGACAAAGTAATACAGTAGGTCATCTCAGGCAAATAAAGAAATTTCCTTTATTAAGAATTTCTGAAGACATATTAGATAAACATCTGTCAGGAATTAAGCAAGTGCCACTGACACTACCTTAGAGAGAGGAATGGATAGATGACTCAATGATTTTCTATGGTTCTATGAATAACATTGTAATATAATATTGTAGGCAACACTAGTATTTATTTGCTATAGGCTTGACTCCAGTTATGTTCTTGGGTTTCAGCAGTTATGGACTGGTGTGTAACACGGCGGTAGACTGTTGCTTTCCAATTTAGTTCTTGTCAAAGTTTCTATTAGGCTTGCTTTTTGAAATCAGGTTTACTTCAGTTGCAGCCAAGTTTGACTATTTTTGTCTATTTACATAGACAAACATTTTGCCTGGCTTTTCAAGAGTTATTACTAATGCTATCTAATATGTGAATTAGACAATTTTAGCAAGTCTAAAATACCATTTCTGATTTTCTACATTTTCTTTGTCTTATTCACACACACACACAAAAAATTAAGAAGCAAGCATTTTATTTATTTCTATGTATGACACCCTTGGCAGACCTTACTCCTTCAAAAATGTGTTTCCACAATTTTAGAAGCTTTTCTCAATGCAACATATTGTATTGTCCATTCCTATTATAATTTTCTGGTGCTCATATTTCTATTATGTGAAGAATCATACATTTAGTTTTATTAAATTCATGAATTTAAAGTTTTTCACTGAAAACTGAGTCTTCTGGTTGTCCATGCAGCATGATGTAGATTGGAGCCTGCTACTTTTCTGCAGTATTCTACAATTTACATTGTTCTTAATAGTATTATGATCTTGCCATCGTGTAATTTCAGTTCAACTTTTTTTCTTGAATGTAATTCTGTTTTTTTTTTTTTCCCTTGAAAAACGCTAAAGGATTCTTTGAAACCTAGGACATTCATATTTGTCTCAATATCTACTTAGCATTCAATTTCCTCTTTCTGTGCTGTGTCTTTACGTGTGGTGGTACTCTACACTTTAGAAACCACTTAAATTGCACTGTATTAATATATAGGTGTAAAATCTCATCTCTCTTCCCTCTCACTTCTTGCTTCCTTCTTTAGCATAACACATTTATTTTCTTTATTCATCTGTGAGCTTTAGCATCAATATTCCCTTTTGACAAAGTCACTGAATATGTCCCCCTGCACTGGACGTTTTCTGTTATGATGGTATTTTTTTCCTATAATCAAAGATTTTCCTTTTCACTTTCTGTCCTGTTTATGAACTTAATTTTGCACTACTTTTGGTGTACATACTTTGCATTTATGTACATTTATATAATAATTCCTATCATTTCTTTTCCATCTTGTTGTTCTCTCTACTTGCTTTGAATGACAGAGGCTAAAATTCAAACAAGCAAGAAAAAGCTTCAATAGCATTTCTTATTACCTAAATATCTTAACCTTCTGGAGAACTGATTAATTGTTTTTTCAGCATTTAGGACTACATAGAACAGGGAGCCAAGGAATGTTTTTAAGGAACAGACTGTCTCTGCATGCTGCTGATAGGTACTGTATCAAAATTATAGAATTGCAATTAATATGTAAAAATTTCATCAACCACTTAAAGCTGGGGCAGAACCTTGTTAAAATTGAAGCACGGTGATCAAATAAACTACATACACATCCTTAATTCCCTTGGATTTACAATGTTGTATGTTGTACTTTCCATTGAAAGATTTTTTTCTGTGGCATTTTGAAATACTGGATTGCAGAAGTAGAGACCCTGTAAAAGTATTTTGTTGTTTTTTTTTTTTTAATATAATATACAGGTCCATGTAACGAATGTGGAACAAGTTGATTTCAGAACAACCAGTGCTAGCTGTTGGAGGGTATGTTCCCAAGTTAATTAGACTTCATATGTGTCCAAGTTTAAAATATTATTAATGAACTGTTCAATCTGTGAAATTTGGACCTCATCACAGTCTCCCTTCTGCTTGTGTTTGAAAGCATATGTAAAGCAAAAGGCTGAAGAGTCAGACTGGACATTCCCAATTCCCCTCATACATATGCAGTGTGGATGGGAGACATAACAGGAAACCATAGAGAAGCCCAAGCCAGAGATACAGTTCCTATGACACGAAGAGCTTCTTAAACCCCTTCTCCTCATAATTCATTATAACTGTGAATATCCCCATAAGAGAGAACTAAGAGATTATTTGTAGGATCTTTTTATACTATTATTTTATTTTATATTTAAAACTGCCCTGAAGAAATAAAGAATGTCACTGTTCTTTTAAGCAGTTCTGATTATGTGAATACTAATGGAAAAGGTTACGTAGAGTTCTTATTAAGTGACTAGTTTTCCTTTATATTTTTATAGGACCTTCATAATGATAATATAAATTTAGTGCTATGGCTGCTCATAAACCATTAGGAACAACACAAATATCTTCTTTATGGATGGGAAGGTAGAAGGTCCTGAAAAATAATTCTAGTTTGAATGTGTGGAAGTAAATTTATGTAAATTGCTGTCAGTCATCTACGTATTCATTTCACTAGCAAAATAACATTATAAATTATCTGTAACCAACAATTCTTCACTTGAAGACATGCAATGCAAATGTTTATTCAAAATAGAAAAAGAAAATCACTTAAGGATGAGCATAAGTCTTACCACGCCAATAGAAAAGTAGTTATTGATGATGTTGTAAGGCACTGGGTCTCCTTTCTCATCTTTATCATTGGGTATTACTTCGAATTTCCACCTGTCCAGCAAAATCTCTGAGCTGTTCTCAATGTCTTTCAAGATCTTCATCAAATTCTCACCTTCATAACCTAGCAAAACATGAAAATTATTATTTCATCAAGCATAATAAAGTTTCATTCCATTTTCTTTCTCTTTCTAGATGACTGGTTGGACAGGGCTCTGAGCAACCTGATCTAATTTAAGATGTCCCTGCTCCTTGTAGGAGAGGTTGGATTAGGTAACCTTTGAACGTCCCTTCCAACCCAAACTATTGTATGAGTCTATGACTGAAAAAATGAAAACTGTGCACATAAGACCTAAAAAGCAGGATCGTGTTTGACATATTGACAATTTTCCAGCACCTGTCATGAAAAGGAGTACAAATACAGAGCTGATTTCTGCACTCAGCTAAATGAATGTAAACGTAGATTAATTCTACAGATTTCACTGGGCATCAGATTTATACTGGAGAAAATAACTTGATCTTCAAAACTTGCCAAGCCCTTGAATATTCCAAATAATTATAGCAGTTATCCTAAAAACTACGGTTATACTTTTCAAGATGTTCTTGATATGAAATTAATTTAATGTTTAAATTCCTTTGATTTCAAAATTTATGGAAAAAAAAGGCATACAGTAGATTTGTCTGCTTAAAGTCTGACAAGAGATTGAAAGGTTAAAAGCTGTCTACTATTTTCTGTCAATTGTTTCAAAGTGGTTTAGCATAACAAACCCCAGATTTGAAACCCGTAACTGACGACTTATCAGAACTAACATTTTTCCATCTTTCAACAGCTTATTTACGAGCCTCATTCTGCTCTGTAGGGAGATCTTACTCTTGCCAAGAAGCACTCTTTAGGTAATTCACTAGTAACAGTAGTTCACTACACTGTATACTAAACTCAGTAGAAAACTTATTTACACGCTCTTAAGTATACACAACATACAGTATGCATGTGTGCACGTATAAAAAGTGTGAGGATTTTACTAAGTGACATTATCAATTCTGCATATTATTCAGACCAAATAACTTGTAATAGATAAATAAGAGCCGTGGATTCATTCCTTGTTCAAATGAGAAATAAATTTTCATATTCAAAGCAATATATGCTTCCTAGGCCATTAACAGTTTTGGTAAACAAAACCATTCAAAGCCTCCCTACTCAAAACCCATTGCTGATGTATTTCTTTATGGTTGCATAGTACGTTTTTGTTAGTTACTGCCAACCACTGCATAACAGCAGCATGCACAATTCCATTTGTCTGCCTCACTCACCAAGAATTTAGTTTCTGGAAGCCCTGTCTCCCCTCCCATGTAGGGAAGTCCCAGAAAATCTGTGTTGTGGCATTTTCTACCACAAAGCAACTGGGCAAAGAATGATGAAAGCCAGAATATTTTCATACTGTCTTTTTCTACTTTAGTTCAGATGAAATCACTCAAACCAGAAAGTAAATAAATAGAAGTGAATGGAAGGACAGGTCTTGACTAACGTAATCAAATGCTCTGATAGCTGACCCTGCTTAGAAGAGGAGACTGGACTAGAGACTTCCTGCAACCCCTTCCAATCTAATTATTCTATGACTCTACTCTATGAACTGTTCAGAAAGTGAAGCAAGGCTGATTTGATTGGGTTTCGGATTGTTTTTTTGGGTTTTTTTTTTTGTTTTTTTTTTTTTTCCCCCCTAAGACTGTATGAATAAACAATCACCAGTCATGGCAGAGAAAATAAAGGAGGTCCTCAAATGGTTTGACAGAACATTATGGTTAAGGAAGAAGTTCTACAGCATGGAAACTACTGAGAATTCACTAAAGACTATCTAGTAACAAGGCAGACATTTAGAAAGGAAACCTGCTATATGATAAGACAGAAGAAGGAAGAGATACCTACAAAGGCTGAGAAGTTCCAAATAAACAGCCAAGTTCCAAATACACAACATCGTGACTGAAATGACCGAGACCTGAAACAGAACTGGCTGTAAGCTCATAAATTTACATGCTTTCACCAGAGACTGAGTCTTGCTTAAGACTTTCTTTGTGTCTCCTTCAAATATTCCTGTAATGCAAATCCTGAATGGAAATAAGTTATTGGAGGAGCTGAGAGTAAGGCTCCATACATCCAGCAAAGGATGCAAAGGGTATTAAAAGGTTGACTTTACATAATATTCTCCTTTCAGCATTCTTTGCCTTCTCATTTCCTGAAAAACAGCACCACAGCACTTATTGTCTGGAATCCTCTGTAGGAGAAGAAAAGGGGAGTGGATCAAAGGAACTAGTCTGAGGTTGAGACACATTTTTCATTTAATATTTATGAATATTAACAAAGATGAAACCACTGCAAACTCATTATTAGTTGTTCTCAGTAACCCTTTCAGAGTAGCCCCAATTAAAATCCATTTAAGAATATACCCTCTATAAGGTATTGATCAAAGAAATAACTGCAATACAGATGGTAAAAAGACAACCAAATATCTATACAGTACTCTCACTGTACCTTGGAGCCTTTTTGGTATCAGTAGAAGCTACAAACAAGGTATGAACAGTGATTACAACCTTTAGTATCTATAAAATCATTCATATAACACTTACAAACAGATAATTCCAAAAAGAAAAAAGGTGATAATGATTCCTTACATACATCATAAAAAAGAAATCCAAATGTTGAGAGTAGACTTTGATGAAAAAGTTAATTTTTTTTTTTCCTTTTAATTATATAATGCATTGTATTTTAATTTGTGTTTACCTCCTCCCCATCTCAGGCACCTTGCTAAATCATTACCAGTCCCAAGAGGCAGGATAGCTACTGGAGGATGCTTAATCAAGTTTGCTTTCTCTGTGAATAAAGAAGGAAAAACATAACTAAGGAACAAAACAATCTAATTGTATGCTACCGATACAATAACTGTGTTAGGTTTTCTTTCAGTGAAAGACAGTGATACATGTTTTGTCTATGAGATTACGCTGCCTGCTCAGCAACAAGCATTTCACCAAGCCACTCCATTACGTAGGCCCTTCTCTGTCAATATTCAATCCTTAATCCTAATTTACTCAGTTGTTATCACAAGGACTTTTGTGACCCATAGATGTGACAAACATTCATAAATAAGGATACTCAAGATCTTTCTGAGACTAAACATATTGTGATCTCTGTTTCAGCTCTGCCGTTCCCAGCTATGAGTACAAAAAGAGTAATAGTTAAGGGCATGAATAATGAGATGAATCTCGTAATTTTTCATCTGGGTGACCAAATTCGTGTTTAACTGTCTGTTCACTTGGATTCATGTCTACACATAAGCACCATTACCAAGAACGCTCTGGAACCAACACCAGGTGTTCGCCCATCATGAATTAAACTCACTATTCAAAATGAGCATTGATCAATCTGATCAATTATCTGACTCAATATTTTGTATTTAATAAGTAATGTTTCAAAATATATGAACTTACAATGTTTTTTGACTCTTTACCAGTACTTTTCTAGCATTTAAAAAAAAAAGGTGATTGCACAATTAATAGCTGCAAAACTTCACCCTTTCCAAGTTTAGGCATTACACCTGATATTTATGTACATTGATTTAGGACTTTGAAAGCTATTTGAGAGATACAATAAATAGCTTACATTTGCAGAAATCTTTTTTTTTTTTAAATCAAGATTAGAAATATGCCTTTGCTATCATCCACTCCTTCATGACATCATTTTTACTTTTCACTGAACTTTAAAAGGTTTTCTAGTCCCCATCTCCCACAAAGTACACCCTTCTGCTAAACTTTCAGTTAAGTATTTTGACTTCTCTTCATTCCCTTCCTAATTTCTGTCACACATTCCCATTTGCTTTCCTCTGCAGTGTCTTCAATGCCAAATAAACAATCATGCAGTGTGAAAGATATTCTATCTAATAAGCCTTGAGAAGGTTAAGTCTGTAATATCTTGACTTCTGGGCCTAATGATTTGTACAGAGGACTTTATGGCCAACTGACTGAAAGAACACCAAAATTGAAATGGCTGTTAGTCCATTATCTCCATTATTGAATAATGGGGCATAACAAAAAATTTGGTAACTGAAAAAGCAAATGAGCTAAGGTAAATGGTCTTAAAAGAAAGAACTTAGATTTTATCCAGTTTGGGGAATAGACTTTGAATTGAAGTTAAAACAGACTGATTCAAATTTCTTGCTTTCTGGAAACCCATAGATGACAAACTCTGGACCTGTCTAGGGATTTCGAATACCCTTTGCAATTTGAATGTCCTCAAAAATAATAATGTCCCAAAGTAATACATTTCAAAAATTTAAATGAATAAGATCTTGTTTGAAATAGCCATATTCATACATTAGTATACAGGGAAGAGCAGTAAAACAAAAAACTTGAGTCAGGCAAAAATATGTAACTGCTATTGATTACCTATGCAATCCAAAATCCAGCCTACTGTTCCATCTCCACCACATGCTAGTACTCTGAACTCAGGAACATCTCGGAAAAAATTTAACCTAAAAACAGTAAATGAAGATATCTATTTAATTATCATAAATAATTGTGTATTATGCAAACATTTTATGGCTTAAGATATTTCATTTAATAGTAAACAGCAAATGAACACTTGAAATAATAAACATCTCTGCTCATTTTTTAGACAAATACAATCCAACATCGTATTATCTGAAAAATGTATTAAGAAATTGTTAATTTAAGAGTTATTATGGTACATTAATACTAAAAATAGCTTAAACCTGATGGTTAATCCAAATTTTTGTCTCAGTTCAAATCTTGTTCGTAACTATTGTCAGAAAACATTCTCTGTTTACCTAGTTGTAAATGAATACGTAGTCTCTCAAGACAGAAAAGTCTAAAGTGGCTGCACGTATTAGCCACAACATTTCCTTTTGAGGTGCTGGCTACAAAAGCATATGAAAACAGCATATTTCTGATAGCACACTAATATATAATAACCTGAGAATTTTGTGGTTGAAAAAAAAAACAACTTTGCACCATGGTTTAATACAAAATAAGTAAGCATTAGATTGAATGAACCCATTCCATCATCCTACAAGCCATATTTTAGAAGTGAAATATCTTTTGTAACATTTGCCCAGCTGTTTCTGCCTCCATATCCATCGAGTGCTGGACAGTATCACCACCTCGTTATCCATTTCATTCAATACCAATGTTCCATAATGCTGAAAAGTGACGATATGTTAAAACAATTCTACATCGCAATATTTTAAATTTAAAACATCTTTTCAGAATAGTTTTTGACATATGCTGAGACTAGTCCTTACACAGAAATCGTGACTACAGAAAAACCTTCCAGTAATTTTGCTGAATTACTTGCTCTATACAAATATGTGTGTGTGTGTACATTCACATATATTCTATTAATTAGTGTCACAAGCATTTCAATGCATATTCTATATGCTGGTAACCAGATCTGATTTCCTGTTCGCAATCTCCTAATAACTGCACAATTAGTACACTATAGCCAAATTCTTAAATACAAAGAAATACACACAATAACTTGCAAGTCTTTAATTCAAGCTATTTTCCATATGAAACTTTAATGCTGCACAGAGAACCTCTTAGGTTATCAAGAGGCCATTTAGGCCTCTTGATAAAATCAAGAATACATTCAAAAGTACAGAGTTAAAGAAAGAGCATGGTCGAAGGAAATAGAAAGCACAACAGCAAAAAGATGTTATTTAAGATGAAGATGATATCAGGAAAACTTCTTGTTATATTAGTTTTAGACCAGAATTTCAAGGTTAGGAAAGCTACACAGAATTCAGCCCATCACACTGTTATCCCACTCACTCTAATTTTCTCTGCTTAAAAGAGCTCTACATCAATTTCAAGTCTTAAATACAATGTTTGAAGGATGCTTACGCATCCTGTGTTAGACCCTGCTTTGCCCTTCTCATCACTTACATTCTACTTCATATACCTGCAGGACAAGTGCTATAGGATCCCTCTGATCCAAAACGTCACATGCCAGATCTGACTGGCTACACTTGGGGAACACATCTTCTAATAAGCATATGCGCTGAAAGACCCTCTGCTTGAAGTCACGTCCTACCACCGTAAGAGTGGGCATGGAGATATGGTCTGGCCCACAGGTATGCATCTCTGTCACTTGACAAGACCTGGCAAAATGTCTCCCATCACCAGCATTCCCACTTTGACCCAATGTATTTGGTCTGTAGAAAGTTAGCAGATCTAATTATACTGCTTCTAGTACTGAGGGTATTTCAGATAAATCTAAAATCAAATTATAGCCCAAAGGTGATGGCAGCATTCTAACTTCTATAAATATTTAAGCAGTTCTACCACGTGTAACAGATGTCAAAAAGAAAGTCTAGAAAAAGAAATAAACAAACAAATAAACAAATCAATACTAAAAATACTGGGTTGATGCTAGCATTAATCCAGATATGTAGAACATAGACCTAAATCTCCATCTCATTTTTTATAAACAAGCATCCTCACCATATGGCTATCAAACATTCTTTCTTCTGTTGACTACATATTTAATCTTCATCAAAAAAGTGTAACTTTCCAAGAAAATGGAGGATTGAAGAATCTGACACAATCATATTTAAAAAAAAATTTTCAATAAGCTTCACTTTTATTTCCCCTGGAGTATTTTATAATCATACAGTCTGAATTTTTCAAATAAATTCATAGTACACTGTTAAGTTCACATTACTTTGCCTTTTTATAAATTTAAATATCAAAAAGATACATGCATTATATAAATATATAATAGACAAAAGACAAAATAAAGTACAATATACCTTACATTGTATTTTTGCATATATAAATATAGTGTATATAAATATAGTATAACAAATATAAATATTTATCAAATCAAATTATAAAATTAAATATAGTTATACAATTATATATGTAAATAAATCTCATTCATTGAATTAGAATGT
Source organism: Chlamydotis macqueenii (assembly GCF_036417535.1). Lineage (NCBI taxonomy): Eukaryota > Metazoa > Chordata > Aves > Otidiformes > Otididae > Chlamydotis > Chlamydotis macqueenii. Next base: position 30,188,198 of record NC_141557.1, read on the forward strand.
GCAGCCTACATTAAGAGTTAGTAAGGAAATACAGTTTTGTATATAAGGTTTTATTCAAATTCAGTAAATGTTATAATTGTGAAGAAAGAATTTGACAGAGTTCTTGATAGAACTGAAGGTATAGTGTAATTACTGTCTATCAAGATAGCTTTAGTTAATTAGTATTTTAATAGCACCTGTTACCTCTTATCCAGAGAACATTTTTGTATGGATTGAAGAAAAAAAAAAAAGTTGGAGAACAACTTAGTAAAATTGGTTTGAAATAGAAATTAAGAAAAAATTGAAGTAATTGTAAAGGCTTTGTGCACTGTCAGACTAAGGTAAAGGACCAAAATAGAAAATTTAGTCTTATCTTCTTGAACTGATTTATAAAATTGTACGAGAATTCTAGGTGTATATATAATCATAAACAAATAACATAAAAATATAAAACAGTACTTACAATGGGTTTCTTCTTGAAAAGTTTTATCTCTGCTTTTAAAAAAATTATCATTATTTTTAAACTATTTAGATTATTAGCCTTTACACAGCACAATATGCATAAAAATATGTATTTTATTTGTACCAAATTAATTTGTACTAAAATTCACACTGAATCATTTACTACAATACACAACAATTATTTTGCTAATTATTTTTCAATTAAGAAAAGTATTTCTCCTTTTATTTACAGATATTAGAACAGGTAGGTATTCTTTTATATAGGTCTGATTTTTATAGACGTTACAGTAAAAACCTTTCCTACATCACTTAAGGTAAGTCAGCAGAGCTAGAATGGTACATAAGAACATTAGGCTGGTACAGACTGTAACTCACGTTACATCTGTTCTTCAATCACTGGCAAAAAGGCAACGAGAAAGATCAGCAGAACTTCTGTTAACGTCTCCTACCACAGGACAAACAAAACTCCTGATAGGTTTGGGAATAAAAGATTAAAAGACACAACTATAATAATCCACAGGAAGACAACAAAAAAAAATGTACAGCTGCATAACAAGGGCCTAAAACAGCAGGATATTTTTGCTAGGTGAATTGTTAGATGATTCTGGAAAATTAACCATTTTTCTGTATACTGAGAAAGGTCAACATAACCAGTCCCTAAATGTGGATTACAAGGGATTATTATATTTGATTGTATTTCTATCATCAAAATTGGCAAGATCATCTAATTCTTGCTTGATGAACAATTCTTGTGCCATTAAACTAGAGCTTATCTGTTTTTACAGCATCTCCCAGCTTTTCACATTCTACAAATTTCATAAGCATACATATATTTCTTAATCCATGGGCTCAGCCATCAGACTGAGCTGGAAAACCTGTCAATAGATATCTTCATCTCAATAGCTCCCTTGTAAATCGACCTGTTTTAGTCTTCCCTAATCCAGTTTCCTATCCGCTGGAAGTAAAGCAAATAAATTTAAGCCACTGAAGGTGTTTGATACCAGCCTGGTTTTATTTTGCCAGACACAACAACCACACACAGGCAATTATTGAGTTTCTGCTGATAAATTAGTAATTTCCACCTGAAAGACGGCAACTGTTTCAACTACATATACTACTCTAATTCAGTTTCTCATAAGCATCTCATTAAATCCATATGAATGCAGAGAAATTGATGAATAAAACACCAATGCTAGAGGACTTAACTATTTGCTGTTGCATCATGCATTTAGTTGATTTATGCACAGATAACACCCACTCCCTCCTCCCGCCCCCATCTTATTATTATAGAATTGTTTAAGGAAACCCTGTCCCACTCTCAGTAAAACTATTTTGAAACATAAGTTGCAATGCTTTCCATTTAGATATCTGCACATGATTTTCTCTCTCATACTCAGAAACAGTTTGCTATGCCGAGATTTCAGGTGCTCAGCCACACAAGGTGGCACAACAAGAGCAATGTGTGAAACTGTTCAGCCAGTCTTCTTCCCTCACAGTGGAAGCAAAAATTACGTGTCAATGGCTCAAGCAAAGAATAATCCACTAATACTGGTAACTCAGGATAGGTATCAGCTATATGTAAGGTAAATTGCAAATTACCAGTGCATATAAAAATACTATTTAACTTGCTAAATTTCTTCACTGCAAAGAAAATCTTCACCCTGTAACTTCAGCTCTCGTGGCTTAAATCCATGTTTTTACTGAGCTGCTTTTACAGTTATCCCTGAGTAATTTGGATTCAGTGTTTGGAAAAGGAGAAAAAAATTAGAAATAGATGATCAGTAAAATTTGTAGATACTTTTGTCTTCTCAGCCAGTATTAATATACACAGATACATGAACTTTGCTAATTACAATACTTGCATCTAATTGTAATCAGTTGCAAGATCGAGGAGTTCAGAAGCTCTGCATGATGACTTACAGAGAAACTCTATTAGAAGTTATTTGTTATGACTTCTGTTTCAAAACCTCTATATTAGCAGTAATAAAGTAAGCTGGCCATAAAGGTATTGAGATAATAATATGAAACTAATAAATATGTAAAATCATTAAGTTCAAGAAACATTTATTTTTCACAAAGTGCGGCATAAATCAAAAGGGTAATATTATCAAAATTTTCTTAAATGGCATCTGTAACTTATCAGTTTAATAATTACAAGTGAACTAGTATGACAATTGCATATTGGAATAGAACTTATGCTCTGTGTGAATGGAAGTGAAAGAAAGAGAAGCGTTCACCAGCTCAAAGCAAATTAGAGCCTGCTAAACTTTCATGAATAGATTTATGTTGACAAAAGACCGGTCTGATAGATATCTCACACTTCCAGGTAAATGCTATAACTTAGAGAATTTGTCCACCCATGAATTCATGATGTTGGATTTAATCTAGCAATTTCTCTAATTGAGATGTTCAGCACACCACTGATACTTAATCTGCTAGCCCAGAGGAAAGCACCACGTTGAAAGACAAAGCAGTTGCATTGTTGCAATATCTACTCCTTTATTGTAATATCATTTTCTAAACAAAGCAAATAAAATGCCTGACAAACAGTTATTTACCTGAGTATATGAATGAAAACTAAACACAGTTTTTCCTCTTCTAGACTGCCAAGCTAAGCTGGTACTGTAACTGGACAACATACACACTTTAACCTCATTACAACTCTCAGTTACAGTCTTCTGTATACTGTAATGCCACTATTCATGAGACAGTAATTACAGTATACCACTCTAATAAAAACTGTTTCAATAAATCCAGTTTATCATTACATGGAGCAATATATTCCTCTCCCTGAATGATACTTTAATGTGCAAAAGTTAACTGGTAGATGCATATATCGCAGCTAAAGATACTGTTTTCAGTTCATACATTCTAAAGTAAAGGTGGCTGCCAATTTCAAATCACAGGCTTGCTAAAAATCATGATGACATATTTAGAAAAACAAGATCCCAATCCTTCAGTGTGTGATCACATGGGATATTGAAGGACTCCATAAACATAGGGGATATTTTACTGTCAGTAGTCAACACTGAAAACATTGGTCCATATGACATAGTTCACACTCAAAGCCACAATTAATATCATAGAATGATTTGGATTGCAAGAGATCTTTAAAGATCGTCTAGTTCAACCTCCCTGCCATGGGTAGGGACGTTTTTCACTAGGTCAAATTGCTCAAATCCCTGTCCAATCAAAACTTAATGTTTTCTTTAACTATTGCTTAAGATGTATACCAATCTATTTTTACAATACAGCATTACTGTCAGTAGACAGTTCCAAATCATTCTCATACAGACACTGAACAATAACGATAGTGTCAAACCTATGATCCCTGCAAGAACAAAATTTGCTTTATCTGCATAATACCCACAAGATGGATAGCAGCCTTGCAGATTTGGGAGATATATATGCCAGTCAGAAGAAGAAATACAGAAGCATTTGTGGGAAAAGTGAATCAATATCTGCTGGGTAGAGGGTGGAGTAAAGATACTGGATGTCGTATGTTCAGAAGTAACTTAATTGAGATAATCACAAGCTTATTTTGGGGTGACCAAAAGAATCAATTCAAGAATGTGAGGAGAGAAGAGTAAACTAATAAGCAGACTAAAGGAGGTGGCAGAGGCTTTTTAAACAGATTTCAGACAAAGGCTGTAAGGGTTTGTCCAACTCACAGCTGAATAATTACAATGGTTAAGAGAGAGGTAAATTAATTCAGCTCACAGTTTTCGCAGTCTAGATGGAAATAGGAGTGGAAATTGGTGATATTTACAATATTCAAGGATTGTGTTGTCTATACAGCAAATACCACAGAAATCAGATAAGTAAAAATACTGCTAAACAGTTGTTTAAAATATATCTCGAAACCCAAGGTTTAAGTCCCACATGTGAAGACTTATTGAGTTCTAAGCTCTACTGATTTACAGTGCGCAACTGTAACTTATCTTTAGAGCACAACCAACCCATCATGGCTTGTTTTGACATTCTTTTGCAAAAACGTAATCCTTCCAAAGAAATACAGATGAGGTTCAAAGTTTTGTTCAGGAGACAATAACTATGCAGTTCTTATATTCTAAAAATATTCTTGGTGTGTATGTCTTCCCAGAATACTCTGTATATTCCAAATGTCCAACAGCAAAGAAATGCTCCAGCAATCAATTCCGATAATCAGGAAAAATAGAGTAATTTTCAAAATAGGTTTAACGCTTTGTGAAGTTATAAAGGCCCAGGTGCTGTAGATTCCCGATTAAATTACAGAGTAAGTTGCAGAGATTCAGTTTGGCCATCTTGGGCATCTTTTAAGTGGACAGAATTTAAGACTAAAAAAGGCCTGTTGAGGTAAACTTGCGGATAGAATTTAAAAAATACATGCTCTCCAAATTAAATGCTTAAGGGAGTTACAAAGAAATACAACTTTTGTGGATATAATTTCTATTATAGAGTATAAAATAACATAAATTAGACATTTCAAATAACAGAGTTAAGGGAACGGGAGCCTTTTCAGAGGGACAAAGCCTTTGTGAAACGGTGACCTCTCTCTAGAGTCATGTGGGTCTGTGGCTCGACTGCTATTCATCCAGCTATTATTTACCTCTCTGTGAGGTGAACAATAACCGAATTTCATATTCTTCAAGATCATTAAATCCACAATAACAGTTGTTGTCAGAAGTAGAAGACTCCTATAGAGATATAACAACCAAACAGGGAAACTCTTTTCAAGGCTAAAAACACAGGTGCTAGGCACAAATTACACAATGTATCAGCCTGGCAATTTTCACGTCACTTTGTTAACTGTGGCAGTCTGTAACTGTGGAGTACCTTTTATGCCTGCATTCAGCTGCAGTGCTTACAGGGTTTCTCCAGCTCACCCGTATCTCTCTACTCGCAAATAAAGAATGTTTAAACCATTAATTACTACACCAGTGTTTAAAGTGTACTGTTGCCCTTTGGCTCAGAGCTCCTTGATTTTCAGGCCTCACAGCGGGTCAGTTTCCGTTGTTGGAAAGGAATCAATGTCAGAGAGTCGGCTGCCGTGCAATTCATTTGCATCACGTACATATTTCTATACAGATTATGTACTTGAGTCTTGACATAAACAGCTCCAAAAACCTTAGCTTAGGCATGCTAAGAAGCTACAAGAAATGTCTATTGTTGCTGTCCCTGCAGTTCTCCAAGTACTGCCCCATCTGTTACGAAAGTAGGTGACACATTCACTTGATTAATTTCACATTCAGACAGCAATACTAAAATTCATTGTCAACTTATTCAAAATATTTTTCTGACCTACTACACATCAGCGTCTTTATAAATAAATGCACAGTAACTGATATTATCAAAGGTGGGGTTCTTCTGGTGTGTGAGGTTTTTTTGGTTGTTTTGTTTTGGTTTGGTTTGGTTTTTTTTAAGGGAGAGGATTGAAAGGGAAAATGTAATGTATTATTACCAGATTTCAAAGACATTCAAATATGGGATTCCACTAATGGCCCATCTTCCTCTGAACAAAGATTATTTTAACCTTGTTCCAGCTCAGGTCTGGTAAGGTGCCCTTTATTCCAACATGTTTCTGTGAAAGAACACAGTTATCCCACTGAAGAGGAAGAATGAAAGATGTAACGTTTGAGCTGTTGATGTTTTCAAAAAAATACAGCAGCTTCACAGTCTCCCTAGGATTTAGGATTTTACTGATCTCCTAGTCTCCTGTCTTTCTCCCTGATATCTAACCAGGAGATACGTAGAGTTTTGACAGAAATGAACTGGAAGTATTAATTCACGTTAGCCACAGATGTTTGCAACTTGAGTTAGAAAACTCGTGAATATTATCTTCTTGGTTGATGACAGCCACCTAGCAGAAAAATACCATCATAAATAAAACTATTAACCTGTGGGTTAAAGTGGAAAGCCGTTTCACTCAACCAAAAACATGCAAATTCTACCCTAATACTATAAACATTCTATAGGTTGAATAAACATGTCTGAAATTAGTATACAAAAGATAAAAAAATCTCAAAATAGACTAAATTAAAATGTATTACATTAATCATAAATGCTTTAAAATAAATATACATTATGTTTATCCCTTTCCACTCAATAACAGTAATTAGCATAAAAAATAGATTTTTTTGTTTTCTCTGTGTTGTACAATCCCCCACTCTGTTCCATTTCAATCTAAATGACACATATGACAATCTTAAATAAATGTAACATTTTGACTGACAATCCAGCATAACTGGCATTATAGAGATGGATGAGCGAGGGGATGGATGGATGGGCAGGTTTTATTAGGCAATCCAGCCCTTGCAGAAAGGGAAACAAGGACCAGTAAGTGAAATAATACAGAGTTCATTCAACTGCTCGCTTAAGGGACAAATTATATGCAGCCTACACAGTATTGCCAGGGGCAAGAAGTGATGGCAGGAGATAAACTGGAAATTTAGGATTACTCATTTCTGTTGAATGAATAAAAAATATACCAAAACTAGCTTAATAAAATGCAGTGTCTGTTTGAAAATTAATTAGAAATTTCTTCAAAGTGACTCTGAAGTAAAACTATTTTGATTTCTAATAGGAAGAGAAATTGAAAATATTTTCTAAAAAAACACTGCCCTGCTTCAAAAGACTAAAGTTTAAATCACCTCAGTGCAGGGTTTCAGTTTGAACTTAACACTGCCCTCTTGTGCTTCTGCCTTAAAATACATTTTCTTGTACATGACAAGATACATGAAAACTTCAAGTCAGTAGCAGACAGAAATGCAGTCAGAGAAGGTTTTTGTTTGATTGTTTTTTTTTTTTAAAAAAAAACCCCGATTCAATGAAATAAGATTAATTTGAACAAAAATATCTCAGTTGTTTGACAAGTCACCATGTCAATCTCTAGTATGGCATTTCTATTACACCGTATGTAAAACAATATTGGCTACTAGTTTTGTCTCAGTTAAAATTTGTTATAAGTTCCTGAAATAAGTTTCTACAATTTTCCTAGTCTACTTACTCTTTGGACTATGATTATTTAAATTTTCCATATATGTCAAGACTAGCATAACAAAACACAAACAACAAATACCATTTGAGTAAAAAAAACCCAGCACTAGCATTCAGGTACAGGATAAAATTACAGGCAGGAAAGAAATCACGCGTGTCAGTATTTACATCTTTTTGAGCAGGTTTTGCACCATTCTGCAGGTTGCACATTGGCCACACTGTACTGCAAGATATCCTGAGAACCTTATCTTCAAAAAGGACTGGGTCCAATTTGCTTTTCACTTTCATCAATGCTATACACATCCCAAGTCTAACACAATGAAAGGACAGCTAATGTAGAATGTTTTTAAGAGAGAATATCTTCCTGTGTCTTTGGCCTCAAAACCAGAAGTACTGGTAGAAACTGTAAGAGCATACTCCTTCCAGTAAACAAATAAAAACTCCCAAGATAAAAAAAAAAACACCTCCATGACATTAAACAACAGAGTAAGCTTCATGTCTGTGAACACGTATCTCCTAATATCCTTCTGCAACTCTTCTCACTGAAATATAACATCATGTATCTGTGATATAACTAAATACCATCCGATACATACAAAATGATACACAGACCAGATGTTCAGTGCTGATCTGTCTGTCTTCTTCTACCGAAGTACTCACTACATTTTCAGGTAGAAAAAAGTTGGTATTTGACATACTGCAGTTCTCCCATCTTCACATGAACGCAAATTAGGAAGAATCATGAAAGAAGCATGTTAGGCAGTGACTGCAACACTACCTGGTTCACATAACACTTCAGTCTCTATAAAAAGTCGCTGCCAGTGTAATCTAGCCTGACCAGTCAATTTCTACTCCCGACACCCTCAAGATTATGGAATTGATAAGGAGTGCACAGTCACTGTAATTTGAAACAACGTTCTATATCTGACATGCAAGATTTTATCTATATACACACACACTATATATTATAGAGACACATATGTATGTGCACATATGTGTTTATGTGAAAGAAATGTATGTCCTGCAGGTCAGTCTTAGAGATTGCTTAATATTTGTAACCCCCACATGAACTCGGGTTGCTGATATAGCAGTAAAAGCTGCAGATAAAATAAAATTCATCACACAGTTCTTAAAGAGCACTGCATGGTAATCAGTAAAACATATGATATGTAGTTTTATTTGTACATGTAAACAAATAATACCTGTAAACTTCTGCAGACATTCAGAGGTCTGTAGTGTTGATACATGCAAAATATGCTATATGTGCCTCAGTCTGTTCATTTGATTATGTAGCATCTTATTAAATGAGTTCCTGGTAATAATATTAACTGTAGACTTACCCTGGCATTGGTCCATTTCCAGAAAGACTATAAACTTGACGAGGATTTAAAAGGTACTGAAATTTTCTATAAATTCTGAAGAAATAAAAGAGACAAGGAGAAAATATTTACTTACATTTTTGGATTTTTTTTAAAAGCTATTAACAAAAGAATTAAAGAAGTTAACACATGCTATAGTTATTTGAATTGCAGAATCTCATTTATACAAAAAAAATTCAAATATTTTAACACAGTAATTAAAATTCATACATATAGTGTATTGTGGGCATAAAATTGAGACAGATGTGCTACAATCTATCTATAATTCAAATGTTGTATATAGACAGAAAAAAAATAGGATAAGAAGATACAATGACACAAGAACAGGTGAGTGAAAAAAGCATTTGGAAGAGCATATTGGTTCTTACTAAAGTAACTCCATGGTATAGGAGAGATTTATTCCTGAAATGTATTGCTTACACAAAATTACAAGGACAATTTATTGCAAAAGCAAATTGGCTTTCCCATTCACCAAAAATGTCTCCACAGGTTGAACAACATTCTAAGAAAGTAAATCTATTGTCAACTACATCTTCTTTGGATTATATTTGAATGGCAAAAAAAAAAAAAAAAATCAAAATCCTTTTTTTAAATTTTTTTTGCTTAAAATACACATATTTATTGACAATTACAGCAATTTATTGACACAGCATGAAAAGCATTGTTCTACCCCATAAGGGACTCCATTTGCTGCCCACCCCCAGCAAATATTTGTTTAAATGGTGAATATTTCAAAAGCTGTAACTTTATAAATTTGAGGTTATTTGTCTGAAAAGTATGACATTTTGTTTCTTCATTAGAAACACTAGAAATGAAATTTCCTACATTGACTACAATGTGGCAGCTGCTTAATTTCTTAAGTAGAAACAGGTAAGCACATGAAAGAATTGGAGCTCAGAATGAATAAATATATACCTGGGATCTATGGCAATAGTTTTAATTATAAATCCCTGTTTCTTGCTTTTAATTTAAATGTTTCTGTCCTCAAGCTAATCAATATTTTAATTGTTTCAAGAAAGCATTTTTTTTTCCACTGAAATATTTCTTCCTTGCTTTTTACTGTCTTCAACAAAACAGAAGAATAACAGCTGAATTTTATGTTAAAATGTCTATGTTTTCCAATTCAGCAAAACAAAACTGTCTAGAGACAATCTATGTGCATATTGAGGGATTTTTTTTTCTTAATAGTAATGCATAATTTATCAGGTGAGGTGGAAGACAAGGGTGTAAGAATACTGAATACAAACAAATTCATAATTATCTCTAAAATTGCAAAAATGGAACATTTTCTTAACTTCTCAATTATTTAGCAATATCAGCTTCTTCATAAAGCACTGTATTAAAACACTCTCACAATCTATCCCTAATGCCATTCCTAACAGAAAAAGTCAATGTGAAATGACTGGTTTCACTTTGCAAGCATGCACATGCACATCATTGTCAATGGTTGTGATGATGACTAGATCAGAGATTTGGCAATGGATTTAAGGCACAGTGTATTTCCATTTAATTTACAGCATCTTACCAATGTAAGAGGATCCTATTTTTCACTTTCTAGTTAGTATGTGTAAGTTCCTTCTCAGTGACACAGTCAAACGTGCAACTAATTTAATTTGTGTAGCTGACCATAAGAAGATTCTGTTTTGTTATGAAGTCCCAAAGCCTTAAGAATTATTTGCCTAAAAGTTTGGTGCTAACAAAACATACTAGGTATTATGTACACTTACAATACTGTTTAAAGTATCAGAAAAATGCTATAAAAGCCTTCTTAATAAAGAGGGAGTTAGGTATCTCTAGCAAAACCCCAGAAGTCCACCTGCAGTAATGAAGAGATTACACTGAATCCTACTTGATTCAGTGCGTGCCATTCATAGGTACTAGTTGAACATCAATACCAGATAATCACTCCAGAAAGACTCACTGCAAATGACACAGCATGCTTTAAGTTATTATAGCACATTCATATATCCTCGTCTGTGTAAAATGTGTAACTTGATACTTCATTTCCATTCATACATTCTCCGAAAAAAGAGGAAGAAATTGTCTATAAATGCTTGCCTTCACACTAAACTGCAACTAGACCTAACAGCATGACACATAGGAGATGAGGAAATGGACAGTAAATTTAGTCTTCCAGTTTTATACCTACAGTACCAAACAGCCTACTGATGTGGATATATCTCTGACCGCCTTGCTTTCACATGTAAGGAAGGAATTGGACATGGTTTCCTCATAAGTAGAGATTTGTGCAGACACATCCATGAGGCAGTGTAGTGGGCAATGCCCCAAAAGATAGCTTTTTTTTTGTGATGGAGTGCAATTTCATGAACAAAGTCAGTTCATTAAATTACCACCTGACACCATCACCTCCAGCTGGTAACCCATGACACAGTTCATCAACAAACAGTTGTGCTTCTGTCACCATTTGCAGGGTTATTCTGTGATCTGGAAAACTAAATAGGTTCAATTAAAAAAAAAAAAAAAAAGGAAAAGTTTCTGTGGTTGTTTTTTTTTCCCCTCTTTACTTAAATCATGTCTGTGATCTCATACTGCCCTCAAAATAGCATAACTGAGGAGGCAGAAAATTACAGCAGGAGCGGCCAAGAGGGCTGGGATCATCTTTCAGCAGCTCTGCTCCTGAAGAAAATACTCAAGTGCTCCCTTGGCTAAGTTAGATTGAGCTATCTTCTGAAGTCATAAGATCATTCTTTTAGAGAGAAAAAAGAAGTAGACAGACAGAAACCCAGTGGCAATTCAAAACTGGCAGTAAAGTGACTACACTGGGGAAGAAGATGGCCATAGCAGTGCCTTGTGCCAGTGAGCGGATGGATCTTCAGTCATCTAGGGGGTGACAATTCAAGATGTGGTCAGTATAGGCTTAATTTAACCCTAATGGCATAGAAGAAAGAAGCCAAGAACTCCTGCCCAAAAGTAAAAGAATGTTAGTGATCTTCTCTCCTAGACATACAACATTGGAAAAAGATAATTTGAAACTGCTTCTACATTTTGTTGCAATGCCAAATGAAAGCTTAGAAAGCCAGATTAATCAGAGGGTAGGAGGGAACCAAAGTTATTTGAAAACAACAAAGGTCAAAGACATCATCAACCTGTACTGCACAGACACTGAACATGGGAGTCAGCAGGAAACGTCAGTGTACGGAAGCTGATCTCCAGTGCATCCAACTGCACATTTGTCAAGGAAACAATTGTTTCAACTCACCCGCTGGTCAGGCAAATAAATTGCAAAATGGGGAAGTGGAAAACAAAGTAATGAGTATGGCAAAACAACAGCATGATTTAGAAGGACTTTTATGTGAGAAGCGTTACCCTTAACATAACAGTCTTTAGAAGTACTACATGCTTGCTGCATATTCTTTCAATTGAAAGAAAGTGTTTTGTCAATGATATACTAAATATATGCATTCTGTTCAGAGATTATTGAAAGCTTGATTAGTTAGATCTCAAACGCCAACATACAGGACTGTTAGCTCTAGGATGAAATGCATGTACGGTAATTTTTTTTCTGATGAAATTAACCGCACTTTTCCATTTTATGCATAATCACCAAAAACATGCTACAGTGTGATACAGCCTGAGGAAGACACCTGACTGGGTTTGCTGACTCCTATCCAATCTCAGGCTTAATTAAAATCTATTTTTGGTGTGTGAAAGGCTTAAACTCATTAACTTTAATTTTAATTTGCTACTTTCTTCTTAATAAATATTGATTTTTTTTTTCTATTTTATTAAAAACAAATGTATTATCCTTTGGGCTAAACCATTTAAGTACAAATAACCATAAAGGCATTTGTGTTTCAGGTGATGGGCAATAGGTATTAATCTCTCCATTAGGAAGAAAGGACAACGGGGTTATTTTGGTAGTTCCTTATTTTGCAATTATATCTGAAAGTCATAGCACTAGTTTTTAAAAGAGGAAACCCATTCAGGAAGAATATGACATTTATCAGTATACATTTAGCAAAACTCTAGCTTTCTAAACAGAATTCAAGTTTTAAAATGCATCAATAAGGTAATTTATATATGGTTGTAGAAAATGTACGTTTGTATTCTGAACGCACTTTTTCTACATATCCATTTGTTTCTCACTACCCCTCTATTCCAATATTCAAAAACCAAAACTAAAGCACCTAACTTTTTTTTAACCTTAAAATGATTCTCAGTTATTTTCCTTTAGATTTGAGAGATTTCAAAAAAAAATTGCAAAATGCAAAAGGAAATGACAGAGTATTATTAGGGGAGTGCATTTATTCAACTGGTTGTCAGATGGATGCATACACTCTCTCCAAGTCTAAGGGCAATGAAATGGGCTGGGTTACCATATGGCAAGGCATAAAATCTCATACAGGGAACTGTGGGAACACTGGAGTCTTGACAGAATCTGCAATAACCTTTCTGTGTTCAATGAAAGTCAATTAGAAAATATAACTTCATTCATCATGATCTCTCAAATACAGAAAATTCTAAGTAAAGATTGAAGAATAGCTTTCAGTAAAAGACCACCTTAATCTGAACGAGTTAAGATAATGAAATTCTCATCTACAAAAATTAATAGGTTGTGGGGCTACTTTTTCCCCCACTCACTACTGTGGAAATCTTACTTTTGCTACAGTCTATCCTCTATTCCTAGCCTCTCAATATCTGTTCAGATTACAAAATTGCTACAATTAAAAACCTTGACTTCAATCACCATAACTGTGCATTTTGCAAAGCTATTTATGTCTTCAAATATCCTGTGATTTTACTTTTCACAACATATAACTGCCACAAAATTGGAAGAGGTGGGAAATATGGGATTCTTCTCTTTCTGGTTACTGATTGTAGAGCTGACAGATAAAAACTCGGAAAAGTAAAAAAGTTAGCGTTCCCTGAAAACGTTTAATCCTTTAGATTAAATCTTCAAGCTAATACACACTCTTAACATCCTTATGTTATTTTATCATGTTACTGGTATTGATACGAAACATTAACACCTAAAAGGCAGAGAGCAAACCCCTTCTGAGCAAATAGTCCATATGACTAACCGTGAGATATTATCTCCTGCTGGTGAATGACTTGAGACACGTCTACATGACTATGCAGCTGACCTTTTGATGTGCTCCTCCTAACACAGAAATATTGAGTGTAACTTTGACATACTAGTATGCAATTGAACATTTTATTTTGTGTGTTATCAAAGGCAATTTAAGAGGTTCTCATACTTCACTGTACTCAGCTACTGGTGGCTGCCCTCATGCCATACTTCATTGTGTAATGACACTTGTAGGTAACGGTGTTATATGAAGCACATATAAGGCATTCATTTTTAGAATTCAAATCATTCCTGTGATCTGCCTGGACTCAGTAACAGTTGCATTAACATAAACTGAGAAGTGTCAGACTGCAATATGTGAATGGGAATAGAAGCTTGGGAAAAGAATTAGGTTTTAAACTTGCTTTTACCCTGGAGAATATCTAACATTAAATGACATCCCTCATGCATTAAGCCCATTCAGACAGTAACACTTGAGACCAATTATGAGCTGGGAACTGAAAGCTGTGAAACAGCATTTCAATTAAATTGTTTCTAGGTTATAACTGACTACATAAGTGCAGCTCTCTAACCTGCCTCTCACCTACATAATTCCAGACTGGATCCCTGATCTACTCATTTCATATTGGTACTATAAAAAAGTCAAGCTGGGAGCTAGTGCATTACCTTCTACAATGCCCATGACTGCAGAGAAGAACAGGGCTACCTCACACCACTACTGTGTCTGCAACTTGAATGTTCAGGAAGGCTCATATTGTTTTGTTGTGATTGCAAAGGTGTGTTCTTGAAACTATTTAGAATTAATCTTTTAGATCATTAACCACCTTTGACACAACTAGCATTGCTGGCATAGTTGATATCGAGGATATCAAGGCTGGCATAGTTGATATCGAGTCCAAGGATTACATTATCAGCTCCTAAATTACAATCTGTTCTCTCAGAGATCTTCAAATGCAGTTTTGGTTCAATGTTCTTCAGCTCTGAGAACTCCCTTAACATCTATTCTGCAGGATTTCATCGCTTTCATCAGTTTACTTTAAGGGACAATGTTTGACAGAAGTTATCTAACAGAAGCAGTGGGGAAGAAATAGGGAAACCTGACCAACATGCAGTTTACTTGCTTGGTTCCAAACTTTAGAATCACACTGGATCCCTCCTTTTGTGTTTCTGGGTACCCACATCACCCAGTATCCACAGGTGTCATCTTCAGCCTGATCTTGGCCAAAAGACCATAACCTTTTGCAAGATTTGAAGAATAAATTACAGCACTGACATGGTAGCTAAGCTATAAAAATTTGGGGATTTATGTGATGATCAAAAATGGTCATTTTGTTAGGACATGTGATTCTGAAATACACTCTGAAAAATCTGCTTAGGAGGTAATTAATTCAGCATTTCTCCCTGAGTTTGATGGGCAGAGTAGGAGAAGAATGCTCCTTACCTCTGTTTTACCACACCTCTGATACACTAACATTTAAACATAAAATTAGGCATTTTGACTTTAAATCAATGAAATTACTGACTTATATGAAATGCAGCATGTCTTCAAAGTTTGTGTGATAGGACTCTAATACTTTAACTGGATTGTTAGAATGCTTCCTATCTATGGAAGTCAAAAGGTTTCTTTGTAGGAAATCTTATGGAGAAGCTGAAGAGTCTATTCACTAAACCTCTGAAAGGCAAGTCATGTATTAGAAAATGGAATTTTCCAATGCCTGTCTGCATAATTATTACAGAGATTAAAAGAAAACTGTTATAAGTTCAAAGCTGCAATGCAAAATATAGCAATTCACATCTTTATGCATATCACACAAAACCATACACTGAATACAGCTACTTTTCTGATGTGAAACAAAACCGTTGTATAGAACTCATTCTAGTTTTTAACTGCAGAATAACTATATGCTAGTGTGTACCTCTTCTAAAGAGGGCAATGGGATGTTCAAATGTGAGGCATAACAGTATAAAATGTTGGATTTCTTTTCATATACAAACTTTTTACGTTCATTGGTAAACATATCACAGAGATCTGAATTGGGGGAGGAGGGGGAGAGAGAAAAAAACAAAAACAAAAACAACTTACCTTTCTCCTTGTTTCCCACCACTTTTAGGATTGACAAAAACTAAAAGTGGATGAGTGCCTGGAACGGGAGTGATCTAAAAGAAGGGAATAACACAGCCACTCATTAATGCTGTGTGTTGCATTCATATTTTTCCTATAGTAAACAGAAAACAAAAAGCTTAATGCAAACTCTATGTCATGCTATGTAATCCAGCTGGAAGCAACTCCATAATTTGCAATAATCCTCACTCCATTAATGTGCCACAAATTGCAAGTTTTTGTTTTGTTTTTTTTTTTTTTAATACTAGCTGTCTGTCTTACAGCTGCGATGTTATTTTAACCTATACTTCCATTGAAATATTGATACATATAGAGGTTACATCCATTAGCAGAGAAGAAAACTTTAAATGCAAGAAATGCATGACTGATTCTGACAGTAATTTCCTACAGAAAAAGCTATGAAGAAACTATTTTATAGGGAGAATGACACTACACTATAAAGGTCAAATACAGCTATATGAAATTTTAAACTTGACAGAATATATATATTTTTTTTCAATTACAGAAGCCTGAAATATTTTATATAATATGAATTCACACACTTTTGAAAATATAACCACCATAACAATAATGAGTTCCTTTAAACATCTCAGAAAGCTGAAAAACTTTAAAAAGTGGAGGAGAAAACACGTGGAAGAAGGGTAAGCCCAAGGAAAAACTGGAGAGGAGGATATACTGAAGGAACCAACGACTTCTACCACAGTTTTTAATTCTTTTCTGCATGGAAAGTTTCAAATGTTCACATTAATCTTTAGCTCTACAAACTTACACCTTCCTTCCAAGTAACAGTGTTAGTTTGCATTTTCAGATACTCTAAGATGTGCATGTTCACTGCCTTTGCTCCACAGACTCGAACATAAAAAAAATTACATCAGATGATCTCTCTCTAATATCTGGTTTTAAACCATAAAGCTAGACTATTCGTAAAAAAACTTTTAGTTATATATCAATTGTAAAATGTTTAAAAGCATATTAAGGGTTCAAAATCAACATCTCCAAAGTCATGGACAAACAACTTCACAGATGAAGCTTAGGCTGTCTCTGTTTCAAAACGATACATTGAAAGCTCTTGCTCCAAATCCTTATTAGTAATTCCTCAAATAACAAAATCTTTTCAGCTGAAGATTTCATAAAATGTAATTTAAGACAGAACCTGGAAACATGACAGCTAAGGAGTCTTACAGGCATCCTACAGACATAGACATATAATCCTATAGGCATCTAAAAGCACTTTTTTCCTAGTAGGAAGTGTTAGACACTAGTGTGTCTACTCCATCAATAACTTCACAAACAGTTGATCCAAATCTGTTCCAATATATACAACAAACAACGAAAAGCTCCAGCAAACTTGGTGGAATTAAGCCTAGCATAAAGCCAATCCAGTATCAGAGTCTGGCACAGTATGTTATTACAGTAAAGTGCTGTAAGTTGACACATATATCAAATTGCAGGATACAGTGAAGTTTGTCATATATTTAATTTTTATCTACTGTTTTAATCAATTTTAGTTATTTAGGCAATTCCCATGATGTTTGTTCCTGTGAACTAAGTGTAAACCAATGGTGCTCACTGTGACAGAGATGGACTACCTACTGAAATCCCTTAGGACGCAGGTTAATTAATGAGACTCATCCTAAGGTTATACATGATCTATTACTTCCTCTAATTAGAAATAATAATCCTGATCATTATGCTGGTTTGCTAGAAAGAAGTAAGATGAATGTGTTTAACTATGATTAATAGTCCTTAAGTCGTGCAGATCTCCACTGCCACTAAGTTATCTGCTCACTGCTGTCTGAAGGAAGGAAGGTTTGGTCTTGATACTTTTCTCAACAAAAGCTAAATGATGAACTTATTTCTATTTTAAATCTTTTATTTCAAAACTTAACCATATTACTACAAGTAGAAGGTTTTGAACCATCAAAAAAAAAAAATCTAATAACCAGTTCGCATTCCACTCAATTCCAAAATGAGGTCTTTTAAAATTAATTTCTTACAGGTTTTCCAAATTGCTTTTCTAGATAAAGTAGATCTTTCCATATAATAAAAAGTGCAACTAAAAATTCAGACTAAATTGGTGAACATTTTCAAGCCTTAATCCAGCATGATTTAAAGACAATCTCCACGAAGATATTGGACTGAAAGTTAAAAAGTGACTTAAAGTTAAAAAAACCCCACAAAAAACCAAAAAGTCCCCCAAAACTCGGTGGACCAATTATATATAGCTTCTCCCATACCGAAAACAAAGGTGTAACAGGAGTAATATGAAGATTTCCTGGGTATCTTTGATATGTTACCTTCAGAACTTAAATCATAAACAAATGCAATTAACATAATGATCAAGTTTTCTGAATAAAAAGGGTTCACAAAAAAGTCAGAAAAATCCTTTCATTGTTCACTGAAGATCACATTAAAATGAGACCACGTCAGCAAAATCAGAGTATTAGAATCAGAGTAGCATGCTTTGGCCAGCTATGGGAGAATTAGAGTAGTATACTTTGATTACCTACAGAAATTTTTTGCTCCATACTATCTTTAGGCAAAATACTAACTCTAATTACCAGTTATATTTATGGAGTCTTACATCTTTGTGGGAATAGTTCCAGAATGATACAATCTGTGAGTGAAAAAAACCCTAACAGTCTCACGGATCCCAGCCTTGCACTACGGTACCCTTCGAGATCCACTCAGCCTTCACAATGATCAGGTTATTGTTATTGATACTGATAAAAAATTTAATAGTTGGTGCTAAGATACATTCCTGTTACACGAAACCAATTTTATCCAACAGAGAAAAATAAAGACCACAATATAATCAGCAAATTAGGGACATCACTGCAGAATTATTTCTAATGTTATCACTGTGATTACCAGACTTCCATCATGCACTGCATTATAGATGTGGCAATACAGAACACCACCAGGCACTTCAGAAAACACCTCAAATCCATTCAATAATTTTTCTACCATCTTAGTGCTAATCTTTCTTTGTCTCCTTCTCAAGTGATAATAAATAAAAGCAATGATGAATTCTAGACTTTGGATTCATCATGGAAAAGAGAAGACAGAATATAAGTTTTGACTCATACTAACAAACTTACAGAAATACACCCTAATTACCTGAAAGCAGAAACGTTAATAATTTAAGGTTGTGTGTGCACGAGTCAGTGGTGCTAGGAGTTCAGTATTTTGGACAAGGTACTATATCCCAGGTACTGTATCGTATAAGTAGGAAAAAGAAACTTGAAAAATATCTGAAAATATACTATGAGCATAAGAAATCTAAGGCTTAGAGTAAATCAAAATTCATAATGACACATGGCGCTGCTGCCAAAAGGAGATGCCAAAGATGCTTCTCTATTTAAAGCAGCTGGGCTCACTGGAATTGCATGGATATCACCCAAAAGTTAGAAAACTGTGTGCTTCCTTTAAGCACCGGTTTATTAGCCACACTGTGATTGATTAGACAGAACTTGAGCTTTCGATGAATACTTGAGATTTTTTGCTTCATCCTTTGTCATAGACAATTCAGACAGCAATGCAGCCTGTGAGGATGGTAAGTACAGGAAGAGAGCTTTGAAAGCCATGGATAATGATTGCTGTAATATCCTACCGAACCATCAGTGGAACAGCTATGTGACTGCACAGGTTTTAGGATTTGCTTTTTTTTGGTTTTGGTGGTTTATTTTTTTTTCTCTTTTTCTATCTGTTGCCACGACAAGAATGTTTCACTAACCTAAAAAGATGAAACAAAAAAATAACCCTTTCTATCCTGACACAATAAGGTATATCATTAAATAATTACGAGTTATACTGCATTTGATATACAGTAATGGGATCTTTTACATTTCACTGAACCTCAATTGCAACATATAAAAAGATACACAGAACAGTCAACTATGTATATTAAATGAATATCACATTATTTCTTCTGGAGTTAAATGATCGTCATGGTAACAAAGAATCAGCATCATATACATGAATGTTGATTTTACTCAAAACTACTTATATCTCAAGTGAAACAAGTCAAGTAGTTCAGGCAGAATTTCTGGCATGCCTCTAAGTAACCTCCCTAAAATAACATCTGCTCGTCACACACACAAGTTTTTCTTTCAAGAAGAAAAAGCTTTCATTTTTATTCCAGATATCGCTATTACTGAAACCACCTTGGTTGTCTCCACTCTGTGCCAAATACCCTACTTAGAAATACCTGGACAAATAACATCCTTAAAGTTTATTCCATCCATCTATTAATTAACATGTCCAAACGAGAATAGTGAACAGTTATCAAGACATAGAGTCTGATTTATAATGTAAATTCACACAATGCTGCATGATAGTTACTAAAACAATCAAGTTCAGCTTCACTCCGTGGTACAAGTGCTTTAGAACTAGTTCTCCCTCCCTCTTAATGTCTTAGGAAATCCTAGCAATCACATGAGAAGCAGATTTGGACCACAGGATTCCTGTCAGATGGAAGAATTTGCCTATTGTATTTTTGAATATGTAAAAGTGCAATATTAGAAGAGTGAATGTACAGGAAATATTTCATTTTAAATATTGCTCACTCCGTCATTGTCTTCATACCTACAAGTATCTCCTTAAAATTAAAATAACAACAATCACACCTGAAGACCTTGTCCATCTACGGTGACAGAATTTGCTCTTTGCATTTTGTTCCGTTCTCCCAGTTTGTTCATTTGCTGGGGACAACTCTTTTCTTTTTTCACAGTTGCCTGTCTTTCCTTAAAAAAAAAAAGAAGAGAAAAGGAGAAAATGGAACATTTTAACAACTTATATAATGCTATACAACTGTAACTGAGATTGTGCCTCCACAAAGGTTTGTTTTTTTTTTTTTTTTTGACTAGAGAGTAATGTCAGATTCTGCTTTAGTGAAAATGAGATCTCAGTCAAGTTATTACACAATGTCTAGCCACTTCACATTAATATCCATCTATGTGCCTGGACATTCCATAATGACTAGGCAACAAATAGATGAAAAGTGTGCAGTCACAACACAAATTAATGCAATGATGTGAAAAGATAATTTGACATTGCCAGGATGGAATTCTGAAACTTGAAAGCTAATTACACAATATACTTGATTGTTTAATATACACATTGATAAGAGATCAGTAATTTATCAAAATTTCATCCTAACCGCCAGTAAAGGTTGGATGCTTCAAGAGTACCTTACCACTTTGTCCAAATATACCTGTTCTAAATATACCATAATCAACCAGTAGAGTGTCTTTTTATAAAATATGTATTTTGTGTCAGAAAGAAAGCAGAATCTACATCAGATTCTAAGCTGTTGGCAACTTTTGATGTGGATACACAGATCAATCAGATGGTTATTTGAAAGAGGAAAGCTCAGAAGTATGTTGCTGTAATCATATTTTCAACCATTGTCAGTTCATTTCAAAGAACTCTAAACAAAAAAAAAATACCCCCAAAAAAACCCCCCAAAAAAGTCCTGGCTCTTTGTGTCTCATTTATCCTATTTATAAACTGCACCCACCATGTCCTTTTAGATTGTCCAAAAATGCACCATAAATTAAGACAGCAGATGTTGATCAAATAGAATCAGTGTCCCCAATCTCAACTGCACTCCAATCACTCTCCTCACTTCACAAGTGCAAGGAGGCTTTAAACCAGTCAGGGGAATGGTCTGGCACAAAGCTGCTGCAGTAGAAAGGAGCATGAAGGACGCTGGTTGTACCCCCTGCAACTGTACTCAGTAAGCAATTCATTAAATATTACAATTTACGTTCCATACCAGGCCAAATCCATCTCTGTGTTACCTCTGATAAAGCCTTAGGGATTACAATAGCAATTAATCCACGCCACTCGTTCTGGAGCAGTTTAAACTGGTAAGAAACATTCTCTGGCAGGAAGGAAATAACTTTCAGCTTAATACAATGCCTTCTAACACAAATGTGGACCATCACTGTTTTTATAACATCTTTAGTTTCCTTACATTTGGAGACTGATATAGCCTTAATCTAGTCCTGATGCAAATAGTGGTCCAAGTCACCCCAGGCTGCTTTGGGTATCCAAGTGCTTTGGGGAACTATAGCAATCTGATCACATTTTCTATAAAAGGACTGACAAAACTATGCCAAAGGAAAAAAAAAATCAGATGACTCTACACTATTTCCCTGTATGCAGTGAGATTCCTAAGAGGTTAGTCAGATGAGCTCTATGGATGCTTTGAGTAACTTGATCATTTCAAGAGGAGATCCAAGAGTCTGGACTACGATATCATTGCTTTGAACAGATGACAGTAAAAGCAATTAGACCTATCCATCTCAGCCTAACCTTCAAACATGAACACTGTCCATATCACTGCCTAAAAAGTCACCAACTCTGCACTTAAATCTGACAGTCTTTTAGAAACTAGAACTAGGATGAGGAAATCAAGTAGAATAACATTTGTGAACTAACACAAAACACTAATGCACAATGGTATTGGTTAGTGTCAAGGACAGGGAGTAAGAGACTTCAGTATGAAGGAAGCTTCACTCTTCATTAAGTATAGAAGCAGCAGCTTTGGGGTTTTAAACAACTTTGTGAATAACTACTCTTAAAAGTCACCACATTTTATAACAAGTAAGCATACCATGTTAAACAGGATTTTATATTACAGCCAAATCTGGCTCTTGGATATTGCAACATCTTCAAAAAATAAAATCAAACTTCAGTAATGCAGACATGTAGCCAGTAAAAACCCCTGATTTCTAAGAAAAAAAACAAACAGAGATGGAGAGCAAATTTTAAAACGTCTAGAAAAATGTTAAGGTAAACCACGCATTTGTGATAGTTCAAAGACAAAGGTAACGGAAAGGAACAGATCCAGCACACTGACTATGTGCATTTATACAGGTTAAAAAAAAAACCACTGTTCAAAAGAGGTCTACTTATAAAGCGTGGCACTAAAAATCTTCTTGCATATATTATGCTATTACTTAGAGGAAAAGTATTTATACACTGCTGAGAACTGTCTTTACATGAAGGATGCTAACCACAGTGCCCAAACCTGCTGTTATCAATCACTCACAAGCAAAATGCAGTAACAATCACCTCAAGCAAAGTTTTGGATATTTTTTTTTTTTATTCCAGCATGATACTGATAGCAGTAAATGCCCTCAGCTGGCCTTGGCTCTATGACTGCTGCATTAGCAACATTCCTTCTCCAATTTATATTGCCTGTCTCATAAGCAAAACAATGGCTTGACTCACAGAGAAAGACAGCTTCTCCTAAGCAATGACTACACATGATTGTGCCATACACCTCACACAATATAAAGGAAAAAGTACATTCATTATACAGAATTGTATAGAGCGTTATTAAAAAATACTGATACCTGACCTCATTATCATTGAAGGTCTGCTTCCTTCAATGACTACTTCTGAAGAAAGTACAAATAACATATTTTGTATCACCTATCTTATATGCATACAATACCACAATACATCTCACTACATGTACCAAGAGTGCTCTCTGAAACATTTCTGGAGAAGCTGATAAGAGATTCTTGATTTCCTAGAGTTATATATTCTATGATTTTTAGATATGTGTCATACTAGTGAGGATCTGACTTACAGTTTGTGTGCAATAATGTAATAATGTGTATTTTAATTCTACTGAGTAAACCTATTAATGAAACACAAAAAGATTTACCATTTCATTAAAAAAAAAATCTCTTTTAAATACTCTTGCACAGATACTTTGTTTTATATATGAAATAGAAAGCTGGCTTTCTAATCCAGTTGTACATGACTGCATGAATAACTTTCTTTCAGGAACTATAACATTACTAAGCTATCCAAGAGTGTTAGGAGTCACACAGTGCCATTTTTAATGAGATAGAAACAGTTTAATAAAATCATCGGTGGATAACAGCCTACAAATTCTAGCAATGTTAACACACATTTGACATGCATCAAAGAAATGGTTTTACTAAATGCAAAAATTTATTTTTCAAGGTAAGAAATGTTTCTACCACAGTTGTGCTGTATTTAATATCTTGTTAAAGCATACAAAATGATTAATGTATTTGTGAACCATTAGTTTAGTGGACATGCATGAGGTTGATAGAGATACTGAATACAGCATTTTAAAAGCTATTGTACATTTTGATGGCTCAAAGAATCAAGATTTTCTGTTTGTTTAATATGTGTCAGAGCACATAGCTTTCAAAATAGTACTTACCACAACAAAAATTTTTCCACCCATTTTTGCACCTCTCGTGCCTTCTTTTCTCCCCTTGGACTCCCACTTTGAAGCCAACATCCATTAACTGGAGCTTCTACCATTCAGTATTGCTCCATAGGGATACTGTCAGATAAGAACTACTCAATTGTATCTATCCCTTATTCATCCAAATAAGAAAAAAGAATGGATAAATTAGACAGGGCCTTTCAAATGATAACACAGAATATCATGTCTAGATTTTTAGTTCAGCCCCAAAATGCACTTTATAGCAAAAAGAACGTAAAATTATCATGATCCGTTAGTACTCGTGCGTACATGGATGCCTCCTGTTACGCACCTCAGGGAGCAAACCTCCTAAAGTGGGTAGCGTCTGTTGGAAAAAGAGAACGTTAGACTGCAACACCGAACAGCTGCGACAGCAAGGGGCATGGAGAGAGCGCTCATCAGGAATATTACCTTGAAGCAGTTGCACTTAACAACAAATGTACACGGTGCTTTTTTACACATTTGCACAACCATACTCCCTCAATGTTTTGGCTGTCATATTATAAAATTATACTCTGGGAAATACGTGTGGGATCATTTTATCAACAGCTAAAAATATAAGAAAACCTGAGGACTTTATTCTCTCAAATAGTAAAAAGAGATACTTAGTATCTGGGGCATACTCTTTTCCTTTCATCTTCTAAGTCTTTGAATCCTCATAGAAAGTGAGGAATCTTATTTAACAAGTTTTCTTCTACTACAGTTGAGAAGCTACACAACATTAATCCTCAAAAAGTATTTCTACTCTTTCTTTACATAGAGGTTCAGTCTTTTCCTTTACACAAAACACTAACAATTAGAAACATCACACTCTATCATAGCTGTTCTAAGAAAACACATGAAGTAGCTAATGGCTTACTAAATACTCACCTCTTTTTAACATTTTAACTGCTGACACAGAATCCAGTGCCAATGCAGCAAAAGTTGATTTTTCTCACCTTGTCTCTTAATCAATAAATGCAAATCTATTTTTCTGGATTATTTCTTACATAGTTGAGATTATTCAAAACAATTTATTTGATACATTAAACAACAAATTGTTCATACCTTAAATAGAATTGTAAAGCCATTAGTGAATGGTTAATACCATTACACAGTTTGTCAAGTAACTATGGAAAACTTGAGAATCCTTCTGTATGATAATAACTTATTTTATACCAAATGCCTTCAGATGAGGCATATACCCTAAAGCCCAACTTGGGGATGGGGATGCATAAGGAGAGAACCAAATTTTCTATTAATAGGCATTAACTGAAATAGTTACTAAAACTATCTTATTTTAGAATGCTGAAACTTGAAAGATATTGATCAGGGAAATCTGTCATGGAAGATCAGACGGAATGCATGGAATACTGTGTAAAGGTATCCTAAGATGTTTGTAGGATGAAAGCGATGGAAGTTTAAGTATGTGACTTCAATATCAACCTGATACTTCGGGTTTTTTTTGGAGGAAGGTTGCTCCATGCATGATTCCTTAGAGCTATTTTATTTAATGACATGAGAATTTCCAAGGGATGCAAAACCTGCGCTTTAATATGCAATAAAATCTTAGAATTAGATCCTTAGACTGTCATTTTGTAAACCTATGTGGTATTCAAGACTTTGCTTACAAAAATTACATGGCATGTAATTTCTCTCCATAGTTACACAATAACCAAAGAGAAACAACGATTCAGACACCCTGAAAACTGCAAAAGCCCCACCATCACTACCCCAAAACCCTGGGAAGCAATATGTCTGTAATATCTATTAGATATCACATCCAACTAACTGTGATTTAGATGTGCTCAAATATTTTGAAAATTTACTTTATAAAATTTTCTCCACATTTCCAGCTCTAACCCTGTGGACATACTAATCAGAAGGGTCAATATTAGGACACCATATCACACTGCCTTGAAAGCTCAGAGCACAATACTCAGCTCTGCATCCATGGGCTGAAGCTAAAAGTCATCCTGTGGACAAGATTAGCTGCCAATTCACTAGCAAAAATACTGTCCAGTGAGCTGCACATGTCAATACTATAAAGAAAGGCTAACGCTTATAATTTATCTGAGAGCTGCCGTGACAGAAACTTTTGCAGCTAAAAAAAAAAAAATAAATAAAATCCAATTATGCCAATCAGAAGGAGGTATGTTGTCACCCATATTACTAATAGCCAAAATATATGGGAAAAGACAAGGCTGGAATGGAGACAATGTCTGATATTTGAGAGTATCTTCCAAAACAGCTGACAGCAAGACTGTTCTGACCAAGGAATCGCTACATAACTTTATATGTATATTTATGTTGATTGTTTAATATGTATTAATAAAGATTTAAAGAATTACACATCAAAATCACAATCAGGTCTTTCTCATTTAGGATGTCAGCCATAGTTCACTAAGTCGGCTAATGATAACTTGCCTTACATCTTGCACTCATTCAATATATGCATAAACATGCACCAACTGTAGGGCCCAAGACTTTTAATTTAATTTGTAATGGAAAATTAACCTGGGCTATAGTAGGTGATTAGACAAAAGAGTTGGAAAAGAATTTTGAAAATAAAAACATGTTAAACTCCAATAGGAGAGGATGTAAGGAATAAACTTAGGGACAGACAGCAGTGATGAGTTGTGGGCAGGTAACTAGATATAACTTAAAATGATTGAATGGATGCCACTTCAGTTTATCAGCATCTTATTATTTTAACATTGAACTGTGTTTGCTGAACAGATAATTAGTTAGGAAGATACATTTTCCTCCAGGGCAATTATTAATTTCCTTCTGACTTCAAAGAAATGGAAAAGCTCTTAGTGTAGATAAGCACACCGTTATATTTCAAGTCTCTTTTAGATTCTCAGAGAACTGAGTCTGCAACATGATACGCAATTGAAAAGGAAAAGTGTTTTGCTTTGTTTTTTTTAAAATCTGAGTCAACTGCTGTGTCATTACCTAATACTCAACAATCACATTTAAATTTCCCTCCCCGTTGAAGAATATGTATTCAAATAACAGTTGTTTTTTTTTTTTTGTAGTATCTTTGTTCAGAAACTCAGAATAAGGCTAGTACTCAACTTCAAAGGATTGAGTTGCTCATAAAGATGCTTATATGCTGCACTGACTTTCTGCGCTCCATATTGAGCTTGGATTCAACTGAGTTAAAACAGATCTCTACTCTAACAAAAACAAAAGAATCATTTTAAAATTAAAAACTAGAGAAGGGATTAAGCAAGGTCATTCTTCAACCAGGAATTGCTAACTTCCTTTTTCGCTCTCTACACCTCTGCTTTCCTATGTATGTAACATGTACCTATCTCACAGGAAATAGTATTAGCAAAACATATTATCAGACATAGAATAGCTAATGGCTGTGTTATAATGGCAACATAGTTTAATAGATATTTTTCTATCTAGTCTCTCTAAATACTGACAGCCAAATAAAATCCTTGTACAATATTTCCAACTTCAATTCTATATTACTTTTTGCCAGCATCTCAACATACTTGCTATATTTACAAAAAAGTTTGAAGCTACAGATCATATCATACATTGTTTAGTTGTATAAGGCACATTGCTTAGCTAAAACATTTGTAATCTGTTGTGTATATTGTTTTACATTCCTAAATAGAACCAGTTATAAACAAAATATATGTGAACATTCATGTACTTGTACAATAAAATGACAACCAATTCACACCCAACCCAAATCTATTTCCTCCGCTAAAATAAATAGCTGTTTATCTTTTAAATTAAGTCAATTAGACTTGTGATGGTATTTTACATTAGATGCACATACACAAATTTACTCTATGATGTAAAAAAACCTCTATATATTTTATATATACTAAATTATCTTTCTATT
Organism: Chlamydotis macqueenii; assembly: GCF_036417535.1. Classification (NCBI taxonomy): domain Eukaryota; kingdom Metazoa; phylum Chordata; class Aves; order Otidiformes; family Otididae; genus Chlamydotis; species Chlamydotis macqueenii. The sequence goes on from NC_141557.1 coordinate 30,216,275, forward strand.
CCATATTTGTATGAATAGAATTTATACTTAAATGATTTTGTCCTAAAAGTTATAAACACCTTCACTAGACAAAAGAAAAGCCAAATTCATTTATAAGAGAAGAAACAAGAAGTGAGTTATTTCAAACTTTTTATCCTGATGACCAATTTGTCCCAGAATGCTGAACAATGAAGCTGAAAGTCAAACATAAGGAAATGTATGCAATTTTAAATTTTATTTCTTTCACTTCTTGTCTTCAATATTATAGCAGACCCTCCCCCTTTGAAATAAACTGGTTACTATGGAGACAGTGATATCTGCCATGTAGTAATGCTCACACTGTAATCAAGGTATCTTATGTTTTACAATTTATTCCTTTTCTTTTTATTCCACAATTAACAGTTTTAATTATTTTCAAAACCAATGTTAGAAATTAAGTAAAAAATAACCAATTGTAAAACTCACATAAACAATTGGAGACTCAAAATCATCATACATTATTAAATAAATATACATTTATTAAATAGTAGGCTTTTATTGGTTGATTTGTCATTATCCGATGCTATACCTATTTTGATGGGAAACAGAAAAATGTACTCACTTTTTTATGAACTTAAATACGAATTAGAACACCCTGTATGTTCACGAATAAATGGAGTAAAGTAAAGGAAGGCATGAAATGAAGAAGCCAAAATGTATGTTAGCATTCTTACTCTTCTGCCTTACTAAGAGGCAGGGGGGACAGAAACCGTAACATAAAGAGAGATGAATCTCTTTTCTTCACTACTCACTCATCTCATTCCAATATCCAGTTTTTAACCTGGTTCTGTAATTCTGTGCTCTTGGTAGGCTAGGATTCAACTGAGTTAAAGATTTTTAAACTCACTGCCAGTCAACCTTATCATGAACTTTCATTATGTGCATGTAATTAATTGGGTCCAATGAACAATATCAGCACTGAGTTATAGACTTTTTCCCCCACCATATAATTAGAATATAATTACCCACAGGATATCAGAATGATGCAAAACCTTTCCTCTAAATGTGCCCTCATTAGGAAACAAGTCTCAATGTACATTTATTCAATCAGTATGAATTAATTAAAATGTTACCGAAATAAAAGAGGGTAACATTAAAGTGTATCTGACATCTATTAAAAGACTATCACTTGAGATCTGCACACACAGTTTATAACAAAACTCATTTAACTCAAACAAAAAACTTCACTGTACAAGTCTTGTATACGGTAAACAGAAAAGTAAAAAGGACTAGTTTTGAAGCTGATGGACTTGACTTTACCAAAACATTGAAAAGTATGATATTGAGATATTAAACATCTTTATATGGTACTGAATCTAGTGATATACACAGTACCAACTACGTGAGTTTCTCCACGGTTTCTTTTTCACCTGAGAATGTAGCTTATCATATTTAGGAATAACGTTTGAGAAGTTCTATTTTGTGCAGTTTTGAAGATCAGAGTCCTTTTATTTAACTTAGATCAGCCACCTAACTTTCAGATGACCAGGCATTTAGGTTATCTCTCCAGTCATTAAGAGAAGGGACAGTATGAGAGGATCACGCCAGCCACACCGTTCTAGAGGACTCTCTCTTGTGTCTAAAAAGACCCTAAATGACTAGTTTAAAATAGTCACCTGAGCTGAGACGGCTATGTTTAGTGGGAAGAGAAATGTCACCCTTTGTGAAACTACAAGCAGGAAGTGTAGTTCTAAAATTTATTCTTCACAGCTGCAGCAGTGATTTTGGACATCAATGAATACCTAGGAAATGGAAAAAACTGAGAGGATATGGACCTAAACAACAAATTGCAGCTGAGAGACAAGTTTAGTAGCTCTGGTATAATACATGGTGCTGTGAAATGCAATTTATGAAAATATTCTCTTTATCTCTGCAAAAAATAGTGAAGGCTGGACTTCACGAGAACAGAAGAAATGAGATATGCTGGATGAGAAAGGTAAAGATATGAATGGCCGTAGTTCCACAAAAGAGAAAAGATTATGAAGGATGTACTCTTGAAGGAAAATTTATGAGAAGGCATCTTGGTCTGAGATGAACTCTGACAGTTTTCTGAAAGAAGTCTGGACTTCCAAAGTTACAGATGGAAGGAAGGGCCAAAATGTTTTGGAGATCAGACACAAGATTTTTCAACTTGCTATTTTCCCACAACTCCTAAAACTTATACTATGGGAGAAGGAGATATATTCTTCTCTAATACCTCAAAATACTCAAGGATAAACCTGGTATGGAAAGCATTGTTGTTATCTGCTTTTCTTTACCTTCCACATATATTTAGCATTGCAAGAATATCATTGCTCAGCTAATCTTTGAAGCCTTTGAACATTTTTCCAGATGAAAGACTCTTCCACTGTCAGGTCTATCAGATTCGATGTCTGAACACATCATTTCTATTAACAGATACACTTATTATTCTATCTTTAGACAATTTTTGACATGGATATATTCACTGGTTTTGCTGTCATTATTGAGAGTGCTGGTTTCACACACACTGAAACACTATGTTTCTGAAAAGGAATCCCCGTAACAGGAAATGGGAGAAACTAATTAAGAAATTACTAAGACAAATAATACATACACTGTAATAAATAATTTCTAGGAAGAATTTCTATTAGCTAGGTCACTGATGTATTATTTGTAATGTAAGCATACTCAGGATTTTAATGCATTTTCAGAAGAAACTACTAGATGAACAAATATACTACGAAATTATAAAGTTCCCATTAAATCACAGCAAAAGATATTTTTCCACTCCTAATAATACATATTGTGCTGAAATACATGTTTTATGCTATATTATTAGTATGTAATACTGAAACATGATTCGGATACAGCAAAATATATTTACTTATGCTTATGCCTTCAAAATTTGCAGAGAAAATAAACCTATTCAAGGGTGATTTGACTCTAGAGTGGTTTTATATATCCTCTAAACAACTTAACTAAACTCCAATTGTGGAACGAAAAAAAAAAAAAAAAAAAACAACTTAATTCCTCTGTACCTCTTCCTTTCCTGAAAAGAAAATGTTACACAAATATAATTGAAGATGAAATTTCATGCGGAAGCTTTATTTAGTTTATAGGAATAACAAACAATAAATAACAATAAAATAAAAGCAGTACGATAACAAAATCATAATTTCTACATGTTAACTTTTATAGTATGACCTAAAATCCTGAAAATTAAATAATGTAATGTAGGATGTAATCATCCAACAAACTTAAAATAATATTTTACAATTATTGTTCAGAACATGTCCAGGTAATATCAAAATACTATTACAGACAAACAACAAAACTACTCTTATGACTTTCCACAAATATTAAGAAATATTTCATAAATATTAAAGCCAGCTTTCCATTGCTTTACCTTCACTGAGAGCAATGGAATAGTCCCAGTTTACTCAGGTAGAGGGTGAAAGTCTAGCATCCATGCCTTAGCAGATTTATAAACAAACAGCCCAAAGGATTAATCAGAAAACAAGTAATTTACATGAACATTATTCTTAATGATCAGAAACAGGTTTAAGATTAGAAAGTATATTTTCTTGTTTTTCCTTCCTGCAATAAATAATTCTTTCTTAAGTTCAAGAATTCCTTACTTATTATAAAATACATTTAATTAAGAAGTCCACATGTTTGTTCTGTTATGAATATGGTGATGCCATGACTTTCGTTGGCATAAAACATCCAATTTAATATACGAATACATAAGTTAATTCTGAAGCTCTTTTTTCATCATAAACTGCTCAGCACTTTTCTATACAACCTATGCACACAGCATGCATTTTTATTTTCCTTGAATTGAGTTATTGTTTTTGTGGACAGAGAAATTTACTGTCCACTGCTGCAGAATAAAATATACCATAATGTTGATGCATAGCTTACTGCAAGACCAGTGTCATCATTCTAGGTAACCTCCGGCTTAGATCAGAGACCTCAGCATTGCAGATATACAATATGCATCCCAAGCAAAAACTGTCCATAAGAATAACTTCATTATTCTGGGAAGTTGGATCTATAAAAGATGTAAAATGTAGAAGGGTTCTGCCTATACAGTTTCTGGTAAGTACAATCTGAGTAAGTGATAAAACCTGAGTCAGCTTCAGTTATAATATGCTCTACAGAAAGTTCATTCTCACGTGAAGGAAAACGCAATATGCAGAGGATAAAGCATGCTTCTGCCTGTAAAGTCATCAGCCAGGATTACCCATTGTGTTTACGGTTCACACAGTTCTGTGAATTTAAAAAATAATCTTGCAGTCAGTACCAGCATCATTTTAGTTGTTACCTGTGACAGAGGATTACATCTGAAGTAAACATACAGACAACTCACCAATACTACTGGGCAGATTGATGTGGGTGGTAAAATATGGTCCTTCAAAGGTCCACAGTCACATTCAGGTTTTAGATGTGAAGCGCATTTGTTATGCAACTATGGGAAGACAGAAAAGAAGATTCAACTTAGACATTTTACCACTACAGTCTAAGAAAATTGGCACTGTAGAATGGAGTGAATTTATATATGCTAAATTAATCTAATTATTACTAGAGTACTACATGGAAAATGAAATACAATGCAGTGGAAAGCCTCTTACAATTGATAAAACCAATGAATTTAAATTGAAGCAAAGAACAGTGGATTAAAATATTTCCCAGTTTGGAAATTACATTTGTTGTCCAGGACACAAAATGAGAACATTGCATGGCAGTACAGAAACATCAGCACTGTGTTAGTGGTGACCAAAACCTTTATTTCATAAGACAGCTTCTTGCACTGAGCCAGGAACTTCTGTTTACTACTAGTGAGCAACCTGGAGTAACTCAAGGCAGCCCTTGGTATTATTGGAATTACTCTGCTTTCTACCTGAAGCTGATAAAGTCACTACCAAGTAAATTATGATGCTGCAATATCTATGAAAATATATATGAAGTATAAGAGAATAATGTAGGACTATCTATGAGCTTTAAGGTATACAGTGAAAATTTTGGTCTTGATTGAATAAAGGTTCAGGCTTCCATCGACTGCTGAGGAACCTGAATTACTCTCCTTTTTCTATTTATTCTTAGCGTTCATCCAGTTTTCCTAAAAGCAATGAGAAGAATTCTATTCTGAAAATATGGAAAGAATATCCTCAGGTCTGCTGACTGGAAGAGCATTGGCTTACTTCCATATTGTTAAAAAGGTGGAAGGGGAAAAATGTGTATATAACAACATAAAATGCCAACAAATAATGCTATATTTATTGGAATATTTTGCATTAGCAATGGAGTTCTTTTTGAAATTTTAGGATTTAACTCAATTCAAATGTCTCTAAATAGAATATTTCAACATATATATCAAACCACACAGTACAAAGGCACAGTCATGTGCCAGAATCATGCAAAGCATTCACATTTAATTGGCAGATTTCACCACAGAAGTGGTGATAAGAGATAGCCACAACAAAATACAACTTTATGTTGTGAAATTTGGTAAAAGTTTATTATTTATGCATTGATTCAATAAACTGTCCATTAAGTTCTTCAGGTAACTCATTCATTCCCCATAGAGAGGAATATTTTATTTCTTGAGAAGATGTGTATTTGCATTAAAGGAAAATAAACATCAGAAATTTTGAAGTAAAAATCTTATTTAACAAGTGATTTAACTAGTTTAATAGGTAGCATACAGCACTAATTCAACAGCTGTTACAAAATATGTAATTCAATGTCTGCATCTTTAAATCACATTTTTCCAAAGTCTGATTCATTTTCCCTTAGATGACTTAACCATGTCACTATGAACTCTACTAAAACTACAATACCAGTAAAATTACAGTACCAGTTGCTGATGTATATAAGTTTCACTGGTGATATGGTCTTCATACAGTTATCTAGTACAGTTAATGTTGACATAACATTTCTGAATTTTGAACTCAACGACACCTAATATTAGCCTTGTCCATATTCATTCATACAGCAAAGTTACCTTTCCAGGCAGTTACTTAGCAACAGAAAACAAAAGTTTAACTAGTTTCGATTTACCCTGAGTATTAAAGCCCTGTTGTGAGGGTATTTTGGTATCCCTGTAATCTAAATCATTTGTCATGCTAATTCTCTGCCTCAGTGGTAAGGCTACTTGTACCATAATTAATGCACACTAGGCCATATTACATCAAATAAAAGTATCTTCACACATTCGGTGGTAATTAGGAGCTTTGCTACTCAGTGGCATCCTAACTTATCTATATAAAAAAAAAAGCTTAATCTTCTTATTAGTCTCTCCTGATCTTCGAGAAGAGAACTGGCACATAGTAGGCAATAGAAATGGTAGAAGATATGCGGCTTTAATGAAAATAAGACTGACAAAATGAAATTAAACAATATGGATCTTGTCTCAAAAAAATGTTTCAGCAAATTTTAAATGCATTTCCCCAAAATTCCCTTATCCCAAACCTTTAGAATATTATCTCCCTCACAATCAGATGCCTGAAAAGAGGAAAAAAAAAGTCTATTTGCTGGAGAGGAATCAAGGGAAAAAAAAAACAAAAAACATTTACAAGACTCTGGTAGATAACTATAGAGTATATGGAAGAGGGAATTATGGGCCTGGCAGAGAATTCAGTATAACAAGCCCCCCTAGTAAAAAAAAAAATCATTAATTTGGGGATTTTATTCAGAGATTTGACATTAGAAATAACTCTACTAAGTTGTAAGAAGGAGAGTTATTTAAAATACATGAAAGAGGCTCAAAATTAGTTGTGTAATAACTAGCATCCTCTTACATTAGAAAAATATGTCGGTAACAAGCCCTAAATGCATTGTTGTACAAGGAGTTGAAAATTTACGAAGGATGTGATAATTATATAACTTCAGAATATCCATTAAAAAATCATGCAACTGTTAGAAATTTAAAACGTTGTTTTTTTCAGTAATAAAGCTATTACTGTTAGCAAAGAAAGTTATTGCAACAGAATATACAGAATATATATTGCCATATACATTGCAAGAGAAAAAAATAATTTGTAGTATTTTTAAAACTTTAAAAATAATCATTTTTCACTTCTGTGTCTAATTTATACCTGAACCATAAAAATTAAATAAAAAGATTAATAAAGTTATTTTGAAAATACAATATTATTTTTACACAAAATAAACATCTTTAGATTACTGATGGAAATACAATTGCGAAATTGTAACCCTCAGTGCCAACATTTTCAAAGAATATAGGCTCATTTTTAATTGGAATGCTGACAGATACTTAAACTTTTAAATAAGCACACAAGCACCTAAGATATTTTCAAAATAATTTAGACTCTCCCTTCACAGTGATTTAAATTATAAATAATTCCTTGCTATTTCCTCACTGAATCTCAGTTGTTATAGAAGTTCTCTAAATCTTGATGTGTATTTTCAAGAAGTAAAAGGCTTTTACAAATCCGGTCCAGATTCACATGAAAAAAATGGGAAAATAATTTCTCTGAGGAGCTATAGAATTTGCAGCTTCCTTTGACTTCAAGAGGGAGTCCTACATAATATGTATTTCTTGAATGATATACACATATTATGCAAATATAAACATATCTATATCTAAAGTAGAACTTTCAATTTATCTATCTAAGCACAGATAGCCATTGCCTCAATTTGATTATCTGCATGCAAAAATTTTGGAATGGGTGTTTTATTCTCTACATAAATTATCCAAATTTTGACAGCAATCTGGACTACATATTTGCTTTCTTCTAAAATATTGTTTTTTAAGTAACCATAACAGCTTATCACTGAAAGTATCCTGGATCTATTTTCTTTGATGATGTTTAATATTTTGTGTTCTTGTGTTAAGAAAATATGTCATAAAACATCCAAACTTGTACACTGAAAACAAACATTCACTAATGTCTCAGTCTCATAGTATTATTTAAAACACTGAACAAACAACTGCTGTTCCATAACAATAATAATAATAATGGTATCAGCAAAAACCCTAGAAGAAGGCTGAATCTCTCCCTTTTTAGATTTAAATCCTGCCCTGGCTAGGAACAGAAATACTGGCATTGCTCCTTCTAGCATGAAGATCTCACTTATAAGGGCAGTGTTCCTTGAATGTCATTAGTTCCAGTTATTGGTTCCTGCTGAATAAGATGCGTACAGAAGTTGTATATATTCAACTTGGTGCACAGATTAGTATATTATCAAGATATCTCTGCTATTATTCCCAGACACTTAAAATCACTTAATCCTAGCAGATGTCCTCAATTTAATTTGCCTGTCAGTACACCACAAATTAGGATTTTGCCCTAGTGTCACAGTGACCTTGACTTTTCTTGGTAGTAAAAACTCTTTTATAATCTTTCTGTAATGCAGATTGGGAATTCTGCTCTTTGGAATGACATGTATTATTTCATTATTTCAATTTTTGTATTGTCTTGAAGCAGAGTACACCTTTAAGCATATTTGGTTGCAACAATTAAGGATTCCTATGAATATTCTGCACATACAATTTCTTAAACAGATGCTATCAATTCCTGATGACAAAACTGTACGAGATCTTTTAAATTACAAGGTTATGAAAAAGCGATGCAGACTGTTGTCTCTCTAACCTGTGCTAAAGGTTTTACTATAGCATACTCACTGTGATCTGACACCAAACACAGTGAAGTCCAGTCAAGCCTTGGTAACATTTTATAGTTTTGTGACACTTATCACATTTCGTTGGACAATTTCCTTCTACCCAGAAATGGTGCATTACCTGCAAAAGAAAAGCGTGGATATACAGAGTTACTTAACTAACAAGTACATGGTAAAGTTAATGCTACCCCAAACTTACATCAGTATTCTTTTTGGACTTCACATATGTTTTGATGCAAGATGCAGGAGCTCTTGAGACACAGCGTTCATGGACTGTATATTTGCAAACTGAAAAAAAAACCAACACATTAATAGATGTTGATGCAATGGTATTTCTGACTACATTTTTATTAAACAAATAACGTTACCAGCATGCCATCTCTATATAATCAATCCAATCAGTCAATGAAAACTCAAACTAGACTGCTTTTTCCATGGAATACAAAAGGCCAATTAGAACAGGAAATATTATGCAAGTGAGAAATCCAAGAATGCATTATCATTGCATAACAGGAAATGCTTAACTAAATCAGAGCTCACTAAGTTTTTTCACAATAATTCCCAAATGACAAAAATATTAAAGACAAATTGATGACTGCCAAATGGTTTGGTGTCACTCGGTAGTAGAAAGAAATCTATATTTTACAAATTATAGGCATGAGAGCAGCTGGCAAGCACAAAAATAAAAGCCAATGAGTTTATGTTGTTCCTTCTATTGATTTACAAATCTTAAATGGCTGATTAGTCCATTTTCAGAGAGTAATTGTTTTCATGCATTCCATGTAATCACCCCAACTTTAGCTCTTACTTTCCCAAATACCACCTCCTGAAAAGTCTTTTTTTCTAACCCTTCCACATCAGTTTTAGGTAACTGCTATTGTTGACCAGGTCTGTAAAGATCACACTAGCTGCATTTGAAAAACATACAAATGTCAGGGTACAATGCAAAGCTCTCCTGACTTCAACTATACAACTGTGCCTAGATGAGGAAATAATGCTAAAGCTTATACCTGCATTCAACAGAGTCAACTATTAAAAACTGAGAATGAATTTCTCCCTGCATGGTGTGTGTCTCACGCTTTTGACCTCGAGAGCAATTAAGCACAAAGTACTTCTAAACACCTTGCTTGCACCTATTACACAAACCCAGTGGGAGGCGCAGCCATTAATCAGACAAACTGCAGGGAGTAACATTGTTGATTGGACTATGGAGGGATGGTGAGGCCCCCTGCAGTTTCCTTTTTTTTTTTTTTTACTCCCACACAATCTAAAATGCAAATAATGAAATCTATAGCAAGGCTTTCAAAATATATTGGAGAAGCAGCTTAGCGAGAAAAGGAAATAGCATGATAGTTTTGTAAGTAGACTCATGCCCCGTGCTGCATGAAAGGAGCATGTGGATGTTCCTCAGAACAATAGTCTAGGACTATTGTTCTCACCAAATAAATGCCAAGCACAATAACAAATACATTTTAAAGTGGTACATTGCAGCAGAGAATATAACAGCTCTTGTAAGGCTGGTCTTTTGGGGGCAGCTTACTCGATAAAACTATCTATATGTTCCTGATAACTACTGAAGAACACAATCTACCTCATTTGCTCAATAGAATTCTCTCTTTCTAACATATATGGGTCTTATATTTCCTCACAAGGATTAAGTTTACATCAGTCTGACATAATAGAAGATTAAAAAATGTAACAGTTCAATATCTAATAGTCAATTCAGCATTTTATATATATATTCCAGTTACTGCCATCAGCGTTTATTAATCTGAAGTTATGAAATTTCTATTTGTTTGAATTTTAATAAATGTATCTCTCTCTGTCCATAGTATTGTGAATGAAATTATATCATATGAAAACCCATACATGGAAGACTTACATCTGAATTATGTTTTAAAGAGATCTGTGGCCCACCGAGGAGAGAGAAATGGCCGATTCTAAAATCCTCATTAATTCAGACTAATCTCTAATTAAATCAATAGAACTGCACAGGCAGAAAGGTCCTAATCAGCTGTGATGGGCTACCTTTCATACCAAAAATGAAGAAAATAAGTTACACCAAGAAACCGATTAATTTATCAAAAAGAACAACGAAAGGTGACTTGATACCATCATGAGAAGAATACAGTGGGTACTGAAGATGTCATTAATCTAGTGGAGCAGGGCATAACATGAATCAATCATTGGAACCATCTACCAGACATATTCAAATCAGAAGATAGGTCTTTGTTAAAAAAAAAAAAAGATGATTAATCATTGGAACACACCATAAAAGAAAGATATGGATCATCCATCTCTTGAAACATTCAAACAGAGATGAGGTATCTTTTAGCAATATTTGGTTTCTCAAGATACAGGCTATGAGTTGGTCAAACACAGATTATTAGGAGATACATATATATAACTCAAGGAATTGAACCGCAGTGACTGTATCTAACAGTCTAATGAAGGTCAAATTAGATGCACAAGTTTTTCTGTGTTCCTTTACCTTTAAAATCCATAATCAGTGTGAAAGGATGTGAAAGGATGGCAAGACTGAGATCTATTTGAATAAACAAATATGGGACTTAGATGGTAGTCAACACCTATTAAAGAATATGAATAATTATTAATAAATACAAAAGAGGAGTAACAAAAATATAAGGTTGAAACTTAAGCATCATACTTGCTAAGAGAAGGAAAAAAAAAAGACAAAAACTCTAAAGGGATTTAACACTGAGAGCTACTATAATGCGGAAAACTCCCTCAAACAACAGTTTGGAAAGCCTCATATCCTGAAAAATAAAAAATGGAACCTTGAGCGCTCAAGCACAGAAGACAAAGTGGGAGACACTCCTGCGCTGGCAATGGGTTTGTACTGGGAAGCTACCAATTCTCTGCTATGTAGCGAGCACAACATTTCTAAGACTATACATGTATGCAAACGGACACCGAAATGCTTATACTCACAAGAACAGCAGAGACCTTGCTTGCCTACTCCGATTAGCATGTTCAAACAAAGATTACAGTAGGCAGGCTTGTTAAAGTGTTTCAGTCTCCATACATGTTGCCCATCATCTTTCACATTCTGCACAGGGCATAAAAGAAACAGATTTCACTGAATAAAATAAACAATGAAATACGTAAGTGCCAATAAAAATTGGAGATTGACTCAAGAACGTAAAAGACAAGCTGTTACTTTGTTCAATACTCTGCACCAGATCACAGTATAATCATTCTAAATACACAGGCAATGATACAATATAAGAAAATTATTCAGAAGCTCATGGATGTCCATGTGTTTCAAAAACGACTGAGAAAAAACATCAGGCTACTGTTACTACTGCAACACAATGCTAGCAATAAATCTAGGCTGATATTAAATTACAACTAGCATTAAAATTAACTAAATTTTGTTCTAGAGTAATTCTAAAAATAAAGGTGCTGCAGGTTAGAAGGCAAAACTCCCCAAAAGGAACAATAGAAAGGATTTTTTTAAAACTATAGAGTATCAACATATGTGAAGTGCGAAATCTAACCGCACCACAATAATATCTACTGTCAGCTTTAATTTATGTTTATCTACTGCCAATAGTCTATCAGAAAACAAGTATTTAAGGGTGAGATTTACATCCTGGACCTCTTATCTAAAAATTGAATTCCTTACATTTAAGCTCTAGTTTTTCAGTTAGCTGCAGCACTATACTCAAATCTTGCATAAATAGACTGATCAACTGATTGGCACTTCCAGCTGTAACTCAGGTGTACATCTAAAATATTATCAAACCATTTAAGTTTATGAAAGTAAGCTTTCAGTTACACAATTCTCCTTTTTCTTCTTAACAGAATAATTCTGAGGCCTCACTGTTATTATCAAGTTTTTTTTAATGATGTGCACTTGGTACAGATGTTCAATTAATTCTGTAAATTCCAGGTTGCCTGGCAAATGCAGCCATCAGACTTTTTCCTTTTTGCAATCATTAGAGGTTTTGAATTTAAAAAATTAGATTAATATCATATCACTTGATATATATATTCTTTTAAACAAATATAACATCCAATGGAATAAAGGCAGTTAACGTCTAGCAGTTGGAAATAGGCTGCAGTAGTCTGGTACTTCATTGTGTATTACTGAAACACTGTGGTCTTCTTGGTCATTTCATGACCAAAAAGGAATTGTCACACAGCTAAAGGAATCAGAAGCCACGTCAACAGCTGGTTCACATCCAGTTTCTCATTTCTCACATCAAACTACAAAAGTATTTGTCATCATGTATATACAATGTTCCTGACTAGATCTTCAATTATATGATGGTTTTCACTGATAAGGACAGTCAATGTAAGTCAGTGGCCATAAATTTTAATAAAAATTCAGTTTCTTCCTGTATTAGAATGGATTGCATGAGTTACGTCCTTAAAAATCAGTATTGCTCTATTCTAAGAGTTAGCCATTAATGACAAGTCCAAGATGATGAAGTCTTCATCCTTGAGAGGAAAAACAAAAAAAAAAAAAAACAAAAAAAAACCAACCCAAAACACCCCCCCCCCAAAAAAAAAAAAAACAACCCAAAAAACACTCCTGAAGGAAAATTAGCACTCCAAGAAATTAAGAAAATTTGGTTCAAAGCCAGGTCCTAGCCAAAACGCAAGTTTGAATATCTCCTACAAATTACTTAGAAACAGAAGGAATTGAAATCAGCTGGAATATTTTTTCTCTTTCGACATATCAGGATCAGAGCCTAAGTGGAGTTCCCCCAATATCATCAGGAAGAGTTCAAATGCCATCTCTGACAGCTGCGCAATGTCAGAGTCCCCTTTCTGCAGCAAGAGTAGAGCAGATGCCTAATGTGGGATTCTCAGGCTGGTGAAGAGTGTGTAAGTTTTCCTATTTCCCCTGAAGAAGCAGAAATAGATTCTGCAGCTGTAGAGCACTAGAAGCCCGTCAAGCTCCGTGACTGGCAGCTGAAGAGGATGTATTTCATTAAATAGAGCTCTGTAACGTCTATTTTTCTTTCCATCTTACTACCATATTCCACACATTTTTAAAGTACTGTTAAACTACAATATAGTATATGAGTGTCAAGTCTTCTGAAAGTAGGCAATTATTTACTAGACAGTAAAGACCATTTAAATCCTTCTGAGAAAAAAACAGTAAACAATGTATACTTTTACTTTAACATTTCTCATGTCATCAACAGAAACAGTCATAAACCACAAGCACCTAAAAGCTGACCAGCTTTCCTTAACAAAATACTTGCTACTTCTGAAAATTAACAAAAATTCATAATTATGCATAAACCTGCCTCTCTTCCACATTAGTTTTGTGTTACTTTTTCATTTTAACTTTATTTTTAAAGAATGGCCATTACATGTGAATATGTCGCTTCTTATTTGAACAGAACATATGGACTAACTTAGCTGGCATTTTCCTTATCAGAAAAACAAACAAGTCTTGATGTGGGTGTTCTGCCAATTAAAACACTTAACTGTGTTACAGACTGCAACCGATGCAAATTCATTACATAAACACAATGCACTTTTGGAAAATAGCAAATTAAATTTTTGCTCTTGTGCACTGCCAAAAATAAGCAATAAAGTGCTGCACATGATTATGCATGCACATAACTTTTTAAAACACTGCAAAGAAAAAAAAAGACATAATGTGAAACTAAGTCCTCTCAACGCAAGTCTTTAAGTATGAATAAAATCCACAATTTTGACACATCAGTGCATTTACTGACATTCACTCATTTTGCTTCCATATCCTGAGAAAGAGTTTAAAAACAAATAGTCATTAAGAAGATCTCAGAGCAGGGCAGGTACAGTAAAATCTCTTCCTCACTTCATTATACATCACTGAAAATGAAGCCTCCATATGCCATACGCAGGCTTTAGCACATAATGACAATACTAACATTTATTTTGTTAACAACGGTTCTCTCAAATCCGTGGTAGAAGGGTCAGGACTGTAAGCTGACTGCCAAAAGGATCTGAGCTTAAAAAGAAAGTCAACCCCAAAAAAAGCCAGTCTTAGAATTAGTGGAAAACTTTCTGCAGTCACAGATTTTAGCTACATATCTCTGATCTGGTTTAATATTAACTAACTTTAACTTTTTAGGTATTTGTAAATAACAGTAGCCAAAGAGATCGTAAGGTTTCAAGCACAAAACTCAAGATTCTGAGACTTAAAGAAGGCAATGAAATCACTGATAAATTTTCATCCTAGCAAGTATCCCTTTTTACAACAGCTACAGAGCATCTGAAATACCACCATGCTCAGTCTTTTCTATGAGAAGAGTCAGTAACAAGCAACTAAGGGAGAAGGATGTTAGCGAGTTTGCTAAGTCATTCTTTTGCTGCCTACTGTTATTTTGTTTTAATTTATTTTTAAAATATTTATATGACTTGAAGACATTTTTATGACTGATCTTTGGGTATTGTTCAGTCAGTAGGAAGGAGAGAAGAGTGTCCATTAAACCACACAGAACCTGCTTTTAATACAAACACAGTTAAGTTCTATATTCCTTTGCTGTCTCTCAGCAAAGAATTCAGATTTGTTTTGTTCAATTTGGCTCAGAGAGAGGAGGTTCTAAGCTGCTTCTGGTTCAACTGGCGAGGGAGTAACCTTATTCAAGAGATATGCTACTCAGGAGGGCTCCTCACTTCTAAGTTCTGAGATATTTTGTGTGTTTCTCTGTGTGTGTGCTGGAGAAAGGAAAAAAATAAAAGAAATCACTTCCTCAGCCTTTGTCCATGCACTCACCAGTGTACTACTCTGATCATCCAGGATAGTACTAATGCTTAAGTATTAATATGCACGTAAGAAAATGCCAGCCTAGAAAAGGGAGCACAGGAAGGCAAATCAATTTGTTTAAATGAGCTTCAAAATCAGCCACACTACCATGTTTCCCTGTCCCTAAACTGGCACTCATCTGTTATCTGCAAAGACTCAAACACTGCAGAAATTACATTTTAAATAACGGTAAACTTGTATACCTGCATAATATACCATTTATTTTACACCTTATACACAGAACAGGTTAGAGTTACTCCTAACTTCTCCTGGGCTTTTACCAATCGACAGGCAAAAGGAAAGGCAGGACTGGTAAGGAAAGGCATTTGCAAACTTCCTGTAAAGAAGTGGGAGCTAGCACAGCACAAAAGTAGACAGCACTGTCAAGAAAAGAGATGGGCCCTTTTTTAGCAGCGCCTGCTATGGTCTCACAAAGCATTACCATTACCCCCTCTGCTGGCAATGCCCTGGAATGATACTGGTAAAAGAGCTCCCGTTACCACTTAGGGTGGCTCAGCCTCCCAGCTGGCAAGGAGCTGGCAAAGAAAGTAAGCTACAGCTTCTTCTAGCAGGGGCTTGGTTTTGCCCTCTGTACATATGGAAACACCATACGGCTCACCGGCACTTCAGCCTTCTAGAAAACTCACCTGTCAGACTTCAGACATGACTTATAAAAATATCACTGGGGAAAACAAAAGGCCAGATCGCTCTCATCCCTCACCGAATGAAATAAACTACCAAACTGCCTAGGTATTAAACAGTCATTTCAGACTTCAGCTTGAGAGAAACTCCTCATGGTGCAACAAATCCCACACTAGACTTGCAAATGTTTGCAAGTCCCCTGTTTAGTTCCACTTTCACATGATCAGAGCTCAAAAAGTAAGGCAAAAATAATGCAATATACAATATAAGCAACAGTATTTCCCAAGTGTGGATCCACACTCGAGAATTCCATCCCACATTTAATCAAAAACCTTAAAAAAAGAGTTACCTTTCAAAGTCTTTGAGTGTAATAGCATCAAATTTACTGCTTGAGGAGCCAAAAGAAATTTGTAAGAGTATTTCTTTCTGATTTAATTGAAACAGTCACACTTAAACACAAATGTATTTGTCTCATTGAGATCTACCTTGAGTTGAAAGGTGAAATGGGTTGAAAATTACAGCTGGTGATTTAAAAGAAAGGCATAGCGGCCTAGTTTCAGATTATTAATGACTTACAAAGCATTGACTGTTCAACTTCTCTCTCACCTTAGGGCAGCTTTTCAGCAACCGTGCAGTACCAGACGCAGTGCAAACGTGACATCTAGTGGCCAATGAAGAAGGAATAAAATACTTTCCGCTCCTAAAATAGGATTTTTTTTTTTAACCTAGCACTAATGAACTTGCAGTTTATACCTACTTTTTGCACAAACATTTAGTAATGATCTGTTACAAGAGAAGTGAGACCAAAAATATCTGGCATGGAATTATCTTAGAAGAGAAATCAAGTGCTTTTATCAAAACAGGCTGGCATTGTATTGTACAAGTGAGGAATTCTTAGAGAAGAGCATAATACAATCTTCATGGCTGACAAAAACCCTTAGGAGCAAACCATCACTAAGTGGCTTCTCATGCCCAGATTACAAAGGGCATTATAAGCAATGATAGGAAAGTCAATGGGGTAATTCTCAAACTTCGCTGACAATGCTGATCTACTTAAATTAATGCAGAATGAAATAAAAAGGTCAGAAACTTTGAAGGTTTCTACTGTGAAGGAGTAGAATACATAGCCTAATGGTCACTAGTATGCAATAGGCCAGTTCCCAAAGGCATAATTATCAACCAGAAATAGTAATGCAAGAACATCCCTATCCAATCTGTTCAGATGGGAAAGAAACAAACCGTTGCCTTAAGAAGTAATACGTACCTCATACATTTATTATTAAAAATTACACCATATAAATAACATTTTCCTCTATATTTACCTGATTTTTATTTTCTTCATTAAACTCTCGCTTTTCATGAGATAATTTCTTGGAACAACTTCCACAAAAGAGGCATAACTACATCTTAGAGTAAGAATTATGGGTCTTAAAGACAAGTGTTTCAGTAGGTGCAGAACAGAACAAATTCAGCCACTGCTAAGTGGAAAAAGTGGAGTCATCCAAGTACAAATAGATTATACGCATACACAATTCCAAGGTCTTTTCTCAAAAAAACAAATTTCAAAATAGTATGTGTATCACAGTACTGCTACAGAACAAGAACCAATTCAGTTCTTACTTAAATTCCTTATCTAGTAAAAAAATTGTTTAGCACATGAATCGCCTTGAAAAGCAGCAAAATAAGAATACATTGTTTTGTATCCTGGAACATTCCCAGAGATAAAACTCTGCATTTCTAAGTTCTACCTTCACAGCACCTCTAAACTCAAGTTTTAGGAGGAAATAAATAAAATAAACTGGATATTTATGTTGATTTCTTAGAGAAATTAGACTTATTTATGCTCTTTGTCCCTTTATCTCCATGAATCTAAACTGCTCCAGCAACTTATAAATTAACTTAGTAATCTCAACTACATTTGAGTAGGCACTAGAAGTTTCATGAAAGTCTAGAAAAATGGCAGAGGGGGAAGGGGGAGAGAGAGAGAGAGCAGAAGGAAAGTCAGGCAGATTTCCTTGTTACTTCTTTTAACTTGGGAACTGCTGTCTGATAATATTTGTAAGTAACAACCCAATAATACTTTCTCTTTCAGAAGAGGAATACTGATGAAGTCGGAGGACAAAGATCACAAATCTGTCAGAGGTCAAGCTATCTCAACCCCACTGTTCATAAACACTAATTTTTATTTTTGTATAACATATTTCACTCAAATGCTTCTTTAATTTTTTTCAAGCATTCCACTGACATGAATGATGCACTAGAATGAAAAGCCTGAATGAAAGGGTAATACATTAGATGCCGTAAAACCATTAAAATCATGCTATCAGTTTACACAAAATAACGATGGACAGGCATTAGAGTTTTAACTTTATTGATTTAACTTTTCAATGTCATAAAATACATTTAGATTTGATCATTTAGAACTGTGTACAAACAGAAGCAGTAATGTTTTGCTGGTTTGATGGAAAATTTTAGAATCCGGCTTTTCTCTACATATTATGCAAATGGTTTAAGAAACCAAGAGTATTTTTAAATATTAAAAGAAAAATGGGAGCCCTTTTAGAGGAGGGCATAATTTCCTATTAAATCATTAACAGATGGCCAGCAATTCAGCTTGTACAGTTCTGTAGGTAATGGACTTCATTCACAGTAGAGTTAAATATTTTAAAGTATTAAAAGCCACTCCATTCAATTTACTCCAACTTTCAACTAATAAAACTATGCTTATTGATCAAAAAGATATTTTGCATACCATTACAAATTTTTTTTCACAACTCTGCATTTATGTCTCTTCAACAATGTCGTGGTTTTGTTAGTGAGGGGAGGCCTAAGGGCAAAGCATTGGGAATACTCTTGATGAAAGAAGCAGTCTGACCCATGCTGACAGCAGGCTACAAAATTTTGATCACTGTTTAAGTATTTTAATTATTTCCACAGTAAAGCTATGCACAGCAAGATAAATTATCTAATACCTAGTAAAAATACACAAAAGGATAAAAGGTCTGATAATATACATTTGCATAGCTTCTTTCTATCAGCTTTTGCTTTAATAAGAAAATAAACCTCTACAGAAGTACCTGCGTAAATTTATCACAGAATTTGAGGAGTTTTAAATTTAGAAAGAATGAAGTATAGACACCGAAAAATACTCCAAGAATATCTACACTACCTGTCAGATAAAAATAATCTGTACTGAAAATGACTACCAGTTACCTGCTATACTGATTGCTTTAGAGCATTTGCTGCCCTTTGTTTAGAGTATTTCTGTGGAAATAACGGATTTTAGCCTGACAGATTTGTTGTTTGATGACAAGGAAGTAATTCAACATTTTTGTTACTCAGTCACACATACAGCATTAGGGCATCAGTACTTAGTGATCCAAATGTACTGAGTGTTATCCTCAATTCAGATACTTATCTGGTAATTTCATTATAAGATTTTGCAAGAACTTTAGATCTTCTGCAAAAGGCATTGTTATGTTGCTTATTTCCCTATGGAAAGTCTCAGTCTCAGTCTGACCATTCTTTGTACAAATAAAATACCATAGAACAAGTACAGCAGTCTAGGTTTAGTTCAGGCCATAGCAGTACACAGGGAAAATAAATATTATTATTTCACCTCAACGTCTGAAAAAGACTTCAGAAAAAAGTTAAATAGAAATGTTTTCTCTCAAATAACAGAAAAGCATTTGAAACATATGCTAAGATACACATGCTCAAAATTACCTCAAATACAGGACAGCAGGTGGCACTGGCAACATTCCACTGATAAAACAGCTGTGTTGAACTGGTTATAAAACTGATCATATTACATCTGCTTTATCTTTAATGTGAAGTTGTAAATGTACAGAATATAAGCTCTTCTTTCATAACACTATCCTTGGTGTAAGTGTTCTCTTTGATATTGCTACTTAGTATAGTTTATTAAAGTAGTTATAGAGATGGAAGAACTATCTTCACCGGGATGCATCACGACAGGACAAGAGCAAAAGGGCAATCACTGCTGCAGAAGAGATTCCATCTGTGCACAAGAAAAAAGCTCTTTCCCTTCAGAACAATTATCACTGGGAAAGACTGGCCGCAGAACTGGTACAATCTACCTCACTGGACTTATTCAGGAAAAGCCCTGGATAACTCAATCTGTGGCCCTGCACTTAATAAGAGGCTGGACCAGTTGATGTCCAAAAGTTCCTTGCAACCTGGATTGTTCTGTGACTCGGTACGGTTAGGCCACACAACACAGCACCATGCTGAGAAGCCTAGACACTGCTCCAAGCTAGCTGTAACATACACACTAGCAATAAAACATTCTTAACAGATACTACTGCAGCTAGGAATTAACAACATGCAGTTAACAGGATAAATTAATCAACTTTTTACGGCTTCCAGCTCCAGAGCTGGCTCATTTGGTGTTGCTTCAAACACGCTAGTGTACCTCTGACATTGAAGACATGCTTCTGTTCTTTGCATGTCACTCAGCAATCATAAAGAAAAGTAATTCTTTATACAGGCCACAGAGAAACTAACCTGAGGGCTGCAGATGACATGCAACAGAAACTTGACACTCTTATGTTAATACTTACATTCTCTAACCCAAGGAGGACCAAGAGTGGGATCGTGGTCATTCCTCCTTGGATCCACTCTTCTAGAGAAACAGTGCCATCATGATCATAGTCAATTTCTTCCATCATTTCATGAAGAATCTACATGGTTTAATGAAAAATCTCATGAATTCCATATTCTAATACAACAACTTATTGTTAGAACATGTGCAGATCTCCAATTCCCTCATCCGCATGCAAAAAAAAAGTAAGGAAAATATATTGTATGGCATCTGTACTAACATGAGTACTGATAGTTCAGAAAATCAACTGTCGTATTCCTATTTACATTTTGTTATAAACAAAGTTCCAGAACTAATTTGTGTCCTCTTGTGTACTTACTTTGTACAATACAAATAAAAGGTAGTTACTTTTAAGGAATTTTCAGAGACAAACCAGTTGTGTTACAAATGTTAATTACTACATGCATTGAAGAATGTTTCACAGCTCAGATTTCATCAGAAAAAGGCTCATAAAAGTGCTAATTGACAGTGTCATAGTGGAGCACAGACTACTATTATTTCTATCTTACTAATATATAGAATCACATATTGACATGAAGTATCACAAAATGATTAAACACCACCCCTAGCAACATTCAAAACTTGGGATAAAATGGACACTTACTGGACTTAGTTCAGTAACATCCCATTCAAGGTATTCTGCAACATGCATCATTTGAGCAATGATATTTTCCAGCTCCTATAGATGAAAAAAAAAAAAAAAGATAATATTTAAAGTGATATTATAAAGATAAATTCTACCACAAGTAAGTTATAATTCAAACATATTGCATTCATTAACACTGTTTCATCAACGTTCCTAATAGAATGTTCTTTACACTGGGAGCTTTCCACTCTTAGGCGAATCAGCTTCACTAGCAAAACATCGAGCATGGACTGTAAAGCATGCAGGGAGGTGAAATACAGCCCACAGCCAAAGGACAGCCTCTGGGTTGAAAGTAGCAATAGATTCCTTCCTAGTTGATAATTTGAGCATTGGTTTCATGATCTGAGTCCACCCTATGGTACAAAGAGGTAAGGTCCTCCAAATTCCAGCACTCTATCAAGCTATTCTTTTGACAGTGATTATATAAGTCACAATTTTCTAATGGAAATGAGGCATAAAGTGGATGGTACAAACTAATGCAGAGATATTTTCTTACCATTACAGTGTTGTCATTTCCCTTTAGCACTAGTGATCGTGTACAACAAATGCTTTTCCATATTCATATATACAATTTGGTTTACAAACATGCTTGAATACTTATCTGGAATCATTCTGAATTCTTATGTGTATTTATTGCACACTAGTTATCTAATTAATATTTTGTATTGCCTAAAACTATGATACAGTATTTACTTTATACTTCTATGTAACCTAGCTTCTCTATTCCCCTGTCACTTATGGAAATCACCTCTTCTTTACCAATCCACTCTACACTGTTTTACTTCAGGGAGATACAAAAGAAGGGGGAAAAAAAAGAAAAAAGAAAGCTGAGAATAAAATACTTCTTTTTGTTAGCTAACACAAAAAAAAACCCAAACATTTTTAAAATGATTGCTAGATCTCTGGTTTTCCTTCAAACATTTGGTTGAGCTACTCCTTGAAACTTTGTATTTAATATTGTTCCGTCATTCTTAATAACAACATGGAAGTTCTGATTCTTTCCACATACATCCACTGTGTGACTCTCATACTTTCCCCTTTTAATGAAATCTTTACAAATGGTGCTTTCATAGACATCTCCCAGTAGCATACTAGAATTTTAGAAATCATGTTAATGTGTTCCCTACAGTAATATGATTAAAAATCAGAAGACTCCAGAATAGGACTCCACTATAGCAGTGTTGGCATTTGAAAATTTATACAGTTGTAGAAGTGGCAGCTTAACGGAAAAGAAAACTCAAGAGTTACTTTCAAAATGGGTGACATTTTTCAACTATAGTTTATACTGCTCCTATTACTGCAGGATAAATATAAACTTTATTTGGATTAATGTAGTTCTGTATAGGTATGCTGTTATGACATATTTTTATAATGCATGAAAATCCAGAAATAACATAAATACATAAATTACCGAACTATCCAGGTATCCATTCCCATCTGTATCATATAAGCGAAACATAACTAAAAAGGAAACAAAAAGGAAACTTAGTTAGAAAACATAGTAGCATTATTTCATTTAAAAAAAAAACACGGACTAAAACACAAAACAATCAAACCTGAGTTTCAAAGAAAAGACAAACATTATCACTTTCCTTTAATGATCACATTAACTGTAGATCCACCAAACACATTGTATTATGTGAGAGGTTCACTCCATGACTACCCTGCCGAAGTGCCTCCAACAGGGTGCAATTGCAGGTTTCCACATAAGCACTCCGACAGCTAATTGTGTCTGTGAACCTAATTCTAGTGCCTCCTAGAGATGATCTGTATGCATGGTGAGGTTCTTCTCTGTCATCTCAACATAGTATAACATAGTGGTGGCCTTCTATGATGGGGTTACAGCATCAGTCAAATCCAGAGTCCTCAGCTGCATCTACCACTATTCAATAGTGATATTGCTTTAGAAATGCTTTCTGATCAACTAAACGAAACAGAGGGTTATTATTTGAAGTATCTAATCAGCCAAATCCAACAATATACACTCTTCACAGACTGCAAGCATGACTTGCTTCATGTATTCCCAACATGTTGTGAAGTTACCCAGACAAGAATAGCTGCCTTTTGATAATATTCAGAAAGAATATATACTTTCAAGTTTGTATCATTACTTGATTCCAGTGGGTATATCCATCATTACCAAGATATTTCAAAGCAGTTTGCTCAGCTGATCATACACTGCATCAGACTGCTGAGCAGAAAGAAGCCTGAAGCTTTAGTAGGAATACTGTTAGAAGGCTAAAGATGAAAACCAGAAGCCTACGAACAGCTCACTCTGTCTCTGCTTTCTGGGACAGTTTGTCAGAGCTCTGAAATCTGAACATCACCCTTCAAAACCGCTCATTTCCACCCCCACATCTGTTTTCTAAGGAGTAAGAAGAGAGTCCATGTACAGGTGGCTTCAGCACACTGTAATGTCTTGACTGACAGCAAACACCAAGGAATCCACTTTATAAACTGCCTTACTAGCTGCCTTTGGAAAGATAACATATGACCTGTTCAACAGTCAACAATCCCACCATAACAGATCCACAGCAAATGCTGTTACAGTCCAATAAATTCCACCAGCAAAGCTTATCACAGTTTTCAGGAAAGAATACGAGAAGCGAGAAGAAATTCGTAGCAATTAGAAAGTAAAGTTCAGAAATAATTTTTAACTTACAGCATAACGTATTTAACTGTTATATGGATTGGTTTCCTTCCCTTACATCTCCCATCTTACTCCCAAGTTGATCACAAACTGTAGGGAAAAAAAGCTAAGTGCTGTACCTCTCTACCACTTCAGCAATTTTTTGCCACTATATTACGCTACTCTTAAGAGCTGTAATATAAGATTGGAGATACTTACTGTATTACACTGTTTCAAGCTACAAAGGTCCATTATTCATAGAATCACAGAATCATTAGGGTTGGAAGGGACCTTCAGAGCTCATTAGTTATAGGCTAAGAAAATCTATACAAATACCTTTCTTTGCCTGAGAATTACATAGCAGACTTGTTTAAGTGTAAATCAATATTTAACACTAACAGTTCTCAGAGACTGGTACTGTCCCTGCTAGCATGCCTTCTACCAAAGCTGCTCAGAGCATGACAGCTAATATTATCTGGCAAAGGTACCATTAAGCATTCACATTTTCCATAGGGATGAACCATTAAATCACTCAGTGATAAACTTCAAATAATTTGGTTTTCCTTCCTCCTCCTCCTCTGTGATTGTAATGTATGGGTTGAAAGAATGTAATACATTTATCATGAAAGCAAGTTTTAGTATCTCCTTGATCTTTACCCAATACAGAGAAGTAGTGCTTACAACTTTTTTATTCTTTTAACGTGAATCAGTAGTCCTAATCAGTCATTTAAAAATAGACGCTAGTATAATTACAACTGTTTCACCTTTGTAGTAAACAAAGTCTCTCCAACTACATATGTATTGGTGGGTAGTGAAAAGGCTCAATCTGTGCTCTTGGCTAGACTCTGAAAAACTGCACTACTGGTGTGGCATGCAATTCTTTTCCATTCATACCCTGCTAAATATTAATGGTTTTGCTGATTTACACACTCTAGGAGAAAAAACAACAAAAAAATGATAAAAACAACTCAACAAAACTTCTGACACAAACTACAGAGCCCAAATTAATATTTTATATTTCTTTTCTCATCCCCTTATCTGCTTGCACTGACTGGCCACTGGATTTCTATTACTAGACTGCATACCTTTTGTAAATAATTAAAAATCTATTAAAATACAATTACCAAGATGATATTAGTTGCTGCATTTCTATACTTTCACCTGCAACCTCTGTACTGCTAATCTTGCATATGACAAAAGGTGGCACCCCAGAAAATTATGGCCTTTTGAGAAGAAATTGCGGAATTCATTCTTAAAAACACATACACAAACGAGTGCTGAACACACTTTCCATTTTCACCAGCACATGTACTTTGAAAATTGTAAGGCTTGTCACTCTCCACAGAAGCCTGAGTGTCCAAGAACTGCACATCGGAAAAAGACTATAATTAATCATATTACTGCAAAAATACAAAAGAATAGTGTGGCATTCTTGAAACTTACATCAGTATGGAAAGAACAGACAAAGAATAACCTAGAGAGAATCTTGATAAGAGAAACCCCCACAGCTCACAATTCTTGGAGTTTCTGTTCATAATAGTGGAGAGAAGTTTCAGCACTTGAAAGCATATTATGTTTGTAAAGCTATGGTACCTGTGGAGATGTATGCTTCCTCCACACCATTTCTGTCTAATGTCCTTCACACTGCCTCCTGGCATTTCTCTGAACAGTTTCACAAGACATACATGTCTAGTGTCAATAGATATACTGATAAAAAATACATATACATTGAGCATTGAGGAATGGGTTGTACTGATAAAGCCTCATGTAATTGTGAGCTAAAACAACTTCTGCTGTTGGGATCATTAAAGAAACGAAAGTTGAACTACAGAACACCACTGTTCAGTTCTTAGGAAGTACCCTGCATATTTACAAGGGATCTTTCTTACATGTTCAAGACTTGTAGAATGGACAGCAGCACGCAAAGTCTGGTACATGTGAAAACAACATGCAGAGCAGAAGATGGTTTCTATGGATCAAGCCTACAGGTTGAGCCACCAAGAATTAAGGTATTTAACAATACAGACGCACCTTAAGCTATTTGCAATATGACCTTAAAAAGAGAACTTAAATTCTTCCACTGTATCTCTGCTAGGAAAATTTGGGATATTCTTTGTATTAAGGCCATATATAGTTTATGAACAACAGATATGCTGAGCATGTTACACAGGTGAGATTCACAGTGCTTAAAACCTCTAGAAATACACTGTTAATAGGTTAATATTTGTATTCCTAAATTCCATTGGAATATTTGTAATACCAAATATTCCTAAAATTCCACTGGAATATTTGTAAATCTATGACAATCCATAGATCATACAGATCCAAAACGCTATTTCCTCGCAGTATACTTTATCTTGAAAAATCCTCCAGTTCATATCAGATTTTATTTGAAAGCACTGCTTCCATGTTCTGCTTGCCATGAACAAAGTTTCCAAACACTCAGCTATGATTCAGAGTGTTTCCATTTTTTGTCAACAGAAAAAAAAAAAAATTACAATTTGCAATTAGTATTAATATTAATATTGGCAACTCCTGAATAAGCCATCCTTTCTTTTTGCATTCCACTGCTACTAATTTATTATTTACCTTACAGTCACAGGACCTACTGCTATAAAACTACTTCAGATAAAGGGTTAAAGTATACCATTAATTTATAAGGACAATTCAACTAAAATCAATAGGAAATCTGCATACTAATGGTACAGTATAAGCTAAAATTTAGACACTAAAAAGTGACAATACGCTGTATATTTCAACTCTGTATGACAAAATAGAAAAAAAATCTATATAATAAATCTATACAATAACCATGTCCTTAATAATTTGTAGTAAATACAAATGATCTTGAACATCCAAGTACCACACATTTATTAGATCAGGCACTCTCGCTCTTAAATCATATAGATCATTCATACCCTTTTACCTATCAAGTTCCTGATGCAGGAAGTTCATGGAACATCCCCTACACTAAATTCATCATCTGTTCCTCTGTCTCTACCCCTTTTCGTTGTACCAGTTCCTGACACCAGAGGAGGCAAGTGATCTCCATTTCATGCTATGGTTTGTGCATAGAGCTCTTCAGAGCTCTGGTAAGGCTTACATAACTTGCTACCATGAAACAGTTATTATATTGTAAGTTGAAATGAAACCCAAGATCTTAGTTTTCCTATGCTTGTGTTCTGAATGCACATTCATGCATACATCCTCACATTCTAATCATATGATACCAAAAGATTATATTTTTTTTTTACCATATGACTCTTTTTTTCTCTGATTCGCAGATCAAACTCTCAGTTATTTTTTGAACAGGTAGAGGTATTGAGCTTTAATGAATCAGGACTCTAATTAAAAAACTCAAGTAATTTCTAACTTCCAGTGTCAAACATTCATTACCAACAGTGGTGCAGACTTGGATCATTCTTGGCTTTTCTGTATTCACTAATATTATAGAGCCCACGGCCCATACTAACAACTATTCTTGGTTTGAATTACCTTGTTTTCTACAGATTATTCACCACTTCTATATATCTTTAAGCATCCTCAGTATATTCCGTTTGTTTTCCTCAGATCTGATACTAATCAAAAGATGACGGTATAGAAAGGATTATTTTAACTGCAGACTGCATGATCCTTACTCCCCATCTTAGTGTGTGCCAGATAGAAAGAATTTAAAATTTTATCAAATTAATACTATTATCAAGAATAAAAGACAACTTCCGCAATAATGGTAACCTAGAACCATATTTCTTAAGGTCATAAAATTTATAAACAGAATTTTTGATAACTTATTGAAATAAATATTAAAATTAACTTAAAAAAAAAGAGCATACATTCTAGCTTGTCTTCAGGTCTTCCTCTTTCCAGCAGTGACAAATAGCAAACAATATCTTTCAGCTGGATCATGTCTGGTAAATGTAAGTTGGCGGGAGTAGGAGGTCGGGATGTAGAGGTACCTTTGCTAAGTCTCAGACCTGGAAATAACACATAGTCTTTGTTATACTTAACATATGATACAAGCAGAAAATTAAAACATAACTCTTGCATACAAGTATCTTCATTTTATGTGGATCTCAGATGATGTCTCAATTTAAATATAAATGTAAAGTTTTAAACAATTTGTGTTCATAGTTTATCCAGCAAAGGCAGAATTAAAATGATAATGAGGATTTCAAGTATTATATGGATAAAGCAAACTTTTGAAAAAAAAAATCAATTATGGGAATGGTATAGCCCTTTTTTTTTCATTTGTCTTGATCTGATGTCATTTGACCACAAAAAGATTCAGTGAGTATTTTTATTCTACTACATTATATGTTAATCTACATATTAAAACAATCCCTGCTCAATGCTGCACTCACTTCCTTGTGCTTGTAGAAGCTTCATCTAACTTACAGATTGGCAATAGCTACACTATTTAAGATGTTTTAGTGTCAAAGAAAACTCTGATAATACCCAAGTGTGTAGTCTCCCCAAAACCACAGCCAGATGTGTGTCAGAGCAACACATATTTAAGACATGGAAGCCTTGACCACAGAATACTATGGAAATAAACATAGAATTTAAACAATAGTCATAATAATTGCTCAAATATCTTGATCAAGAGCAGTTCCAGTGTAGCACTTGGAATGTAAGTTTCAATATTATCATGCTTTCTGTTTCAAGAGAACATTAATAGGACTGGTCCTGATGATATTACTGGAATTTGCAGGACCAATAAACAGAGGAAAAAACGGGGAAGGACAGCAACTAATAATAAAACTAATAATAAAACTTTCTTTACATGTTTGTTACATTTCTTACTGACATTAGTGATGTTAAAGATCAAACTTCACAACAGGATCTACTGTTCTTAAATATTTTCTATAACTAATACAGTACAGATTCATCACTGCACACATAACCTGCATACATAATTTCTCTCATTCATTTGTCTTGGACAAGTTAATCACTGTAGCAAATGGAAACAGAATTCTGATGGTGTTTTTTCCTCCTATTTTTATCTTGAAAAACTTCATTACAATACGAAGACTTTCGCAAAGGTCTATTGAGGTACATAAGTGGGAAAAAAAATATTTCAGTAAATAAGAGCAAATTGGCATGCAGAAAACAGATCTTGAAATTAAGTTCATGTTCACAGTTTCAGGCAGATAACAAATGCTGAAAGTAAATATTAAAATGAACAAAAAGATTTAACAGAGCAATATTCTACTAAGTAAGTTTGGGTGTCTGTGAAGTCCTCTTAAAATTAAGACTTTAGAAAATGTCAACCATTTAAGGTGCTAGCTTTAATATCACAATTTACACAAATAGTTCACATTCCAGTCTTATGTGAATCTTATGTACAGAATAAAAAGTATTATAAAACTTGGGTTAACTCATCTCAAAAGTGTATAATCCTGAAAGCCAAATGAAAAGGCATAAAAATTTTAAGGTATCTTTTAGCTTACCATCAGCTGCAAGGTACAGGTTAAAGTATTACTTCTTAATCAGAGGTGGGAGAGGGGTGGCTACAATGTCCTGACTTACAGATGACTTACAGTGCTGCTGCTTACCTGGCATCTGTTTCCATCTCTCTTCAGACACCTTAACTGAAAATAGAATTTATAAACAGATATGAGTGGACCAAAAGACACCAAGTAAAATGCGGACATATATTAGGGAGATTTATGAACCCTGCTACTTTCCTTGTGATCTTCTCTAGTTCTCATGTACCTTCCCAGTTTCCAGAAGAACGTCAAATGTTTCTGACAAGTTTATTTCCAAGTATGGTCAGTTTTTTTCACTATTGGTAACACTTAAAAATTACTAGAGATCCTAAAATGAATGTTTCTGTAATTTTCATTTGCACATCAAAATGTACCAATACACACTTTATAATTTGTAGTATTTAAAAGTAAAAAGATGTAACATCTAGTTTAAATCTCATGCAATTGAATTACAATATAAACAGTATATTAAGAAGCACAACTAATTTGTATAACGTGAACTGAATTGTGTCTCTGAACATAGAATCATAGACTCATGCTTTGGATATAAAAATTTATCAAACAGTCCTTCTGCTATTACAATAAATATACAAGGAATACTACTAATCTGGCCTCATGTTACATTTCTAAAGTCCTTATTAATGGGAAAATACTAAAATTAACTACAAACAGGGAACGGTGAACACAAAAAAAAAATTAGAAGGTAGCATTAGAGCAAGAAACAGCATACAGTTTAAACAACAACAATATTAATAACAACAACAACAATAACAATTACTATACCACAAATAAGAATAAAATCAGAGAATCATAGTGGAAGCGAAGAAAGCTGAATATGGCCTATAATGGGCAGAATTTAGCTGTAAATCTGACAATGACCTAAAAACATTTGTTCTCATTTCTATACATGAAGTGTCAAAACCGTAGAAACAAAACAGCAGAATGATAAAAGGTGATTTTTTGAAATAATAGTACTTGGACAACATATGTAAAAACACAGCTTAACAAATAAATACGCACCACTAAACAGCAGCTGCTACTGAAGTTATGAGGCAAAAAGCGTCAAGTGTAAAAGATTACAAATTTTGGTGGCTGGTACAGTGCATGTTTATTGCTGATGCTACTCATTGATCAAAACATGATGAAAACTTCAATGAAAAATTAAAAGTAATGAAAGTTGAAATGAAACTGTGCTGCTGAGACTTTACAGGCAACAGAATCTATATTCACAGTAAGAAAAAAAAAAAAAAAAAAAGCAATGCTGAAAATTTATGACATCCAAAATATACCTTGCAGCATACAATACATTTAGAATGCCCTTAGAGATTCTGTTGCAAAGCATCTTTAAGGGCAAAAGACTGAATCACTGATTTAAAAAGACTTGCCCAAATCCTTGAATAACTCATTATCAAACCTGTAATTAGCAACAGAAAGTTTTGAATACACCATAGTCTATTAAGCCTACTGCTCTGTACATGAAACCAGTCTAGACAGCCAACAACAAAAGCCCAAACATTTATAAATGTACTGTCTGCACAACAGATATCTGTGTAAGAAGATGTGTCTATGTCAGTTCTGATTAGAAAGGATAAAAAGAGACCTGAAGAATTCAATTCAAATAAAAAAAAAAATTATGCCCTTGATGTGGTAAGCAAGCTTTGCTAGTAGAAAAAAAAAAAAAATCAGTTAAGTTTAATTACAGTTAATGACCATTATATATATACATTATAATATAAGACAATAATGTAATATGGTTTTGTTGGTTAGTTGGTTGGTTTAGCATTTTTTTTTTTGCCAGGAAATATAAAGCTAAGAAGTGGAAATAACAGGTACCATAAACTTAAATAAAGAAACTTAAATAAAGAAAAATAACCTATCAACTATTTATCATAGTTGAAAACAGCATGCACTAAAAAGAAAAAACAGGTCAGAGTCAATGGGTGGTATCTGAAAGCCTATAATTAGTATTGTAGACTGAGGCATCTATGGAAATCTAGTGCTTGATAACCTCAAGAAAAGCTAATGTTTCAACTAGTAGCACTTGTATCAAATTCACAACTTCTGGATGAGTTGCAATTTGAAGATATCTAAACTTCATGTAAAAAATTCAAGCAATTAGGTATCCATCAAACCATTTGGTAACTTGCTGTAAGTGCTTGATTACCCCAGCTGTTCAAAACATGCAATTTATTTAATTAAATTAGTCTAGCTTCTGCTTTTAGCTACTCATTTTTGAACTGCTAAAGTGCTAAACCAAATATTTCAAGTTAGGAAGGTAATATTAATAAATAAATAAATATCTAAAATAACATCTAAAATAATATATATAATAATAAATTCCTTCAGCAAAATTTCTTTAAAAGTTTTATAAAATTTTGTAAGTTGATAGCTTGTAACACTATCTTGCATGGAAGTATTTTAACATGTTATGTCCTCTGAAGTCAAAAAATCATTTTTAATAAAAATGTTTAGTTTAGCATGAAAATTTCAAACTGCATTAAAGAAGATTCTTACTTTGGGAAAAGAAATACTGCTAACACTTACAGGACACTTAAAATATCAGTACCTCATAAGTATGTAGGATTACTAAAAGCAGTAACACTCCTAGACAATTCAGAGAAGCAGCAGTAATTGGGCACAGAAACTGTAGAGCACCAGTAGGATCCTCCTGCATGATACTGTGAAGGTTTATAAGTGTTTATACAGTAGGCAGCAAGATCATGTAACTATAGTAATCTGATTAGCATTAA
Organism: Chlamydotis macqueenii; assembly: GCF_036417535.1. Taxonomy (NCBI): domain Eukaryota; kingdom Metazoa; phylum Chordata; class Aves; order Otidiformes; family Otididae; genus Chlamydotis; species Chlamydotis macqueenii. The sequence goes on from NC_141557.1 coordinate 30,248,455, forward strand.
CATGACAAAGACTGTCCACTTGGTGTCTCAGCTGCATCATTATTGTGAATTAAAAAGATGAAACCATTTAATTTCCATTTCTTTTCACAATATTTCTTTTTCATTACTGAGTTAGTTTCTTCAATTTCACAAATATAATGATAAAAAAAAAAAATACAATTTAGAATTCCATACATTTATAGCTATTAGATGTAAAATAGCAAGGAGTGGGAAACTTCAGTTCTTCTATTACTGTGATTTTATTACTTACCTCCAGAAAGGTGCTGGGGTTTGTTTTTTATTAACGGGCTGCAGTGAGAGATTTTGTTGCTAAATGATGTAAAAAGATGCTCAATGAAATCATCTGGTAGGTCAGCCTCCAGAAAAGTCTTCATGAACAGCTTGAATCCCTCTAAATCTATTGTCTAGAGTGGGGATAAGAAAAAAAAAAAAAAAGAAAAAAAAAAGGAAAAAAGTATTTGTAATAGTTCATTTCGCAATAACTTTCCTACTTATCTATCAAACAATATTCTGTTAATAAAAACTTTAGATTGTCTTTGAAAATATTGATTTCTGAAGATACAGCCTGGCACTCCTATTCTTGAAAGTGATTATCGTATTAAGTATTACTTTGAAAACTCACAGTATTGCTACAATAGCCCAGAGCACAATGAAAGATAGCTCAGAATAAATTCAAAGCACTTGTATCAGGACCTTGAAACTAAGTTCCATGCTCTTGAGTTTCTTGATTAGAATACGGCTTAACAGCACATGTAAATCTGCAACCAAAAGCACCTTCAGAGCTCACAGGGATGTACCTAGCAAGACTCAGCTTTTAAATGTATATTACTGTCCTTACGAGGGACTTACAACAGACTACAAAATTTGACTGATCTTGTGCAAGTCATTATTATTAGGAATGCAAACTTGTCAAAAGGGTATCTATGCTCAGCTTCTAATCCAGAACACCTCAACTGAGAAAGAAATTCAGTGAAACCAGTTACCTATTGAACACAAAAAAATACCAGAGACTGAAAAAATACCAGAGACGGAAAAAAAAAATTGCCTCCACAAGGCTCAAGCTGGGCATAAAACAGAAACAATCAACTTGGACATGTACTCCCTATCTTTGTTTCATCACAGAGTTTCAGCCACTGTCTTCTACTTTGGCAAATCATACACTGGTTTACTCATGCTACATACTTTATGTTTTTCCTCCATAATAAAGTCACTGACATTTAATTCACTGTTTATAAACTATGAAACCACAGTGGCAGAAGGATTTGTATCAGAATCCAAGTAAATAGGTAATTAGTCTACATCATATAAATGTATTTTTTTTTCATCTGCAAGCATAATAAATACATTAATCACTAAATCAACTGACTTCAACAATGTGATATTGCTTTGTTAGATCGTTCATTAATGAAACATGTCTTAGCTATTTCACTAAATTACATATAAAGAGGAAAAAACAAATGAAAAAGGAAAACAGAAAAACAAATTACAATCCCATTTAAGTTAAGGTCTATGGATGGACATGTAAAATATGTCTGTGTTACATAAAGCTTTTTTTTTTATTTCCCTTGTCTGTGGATTTTATATATATACTGGCAAAAATATTCCTTGAGTTTACAGCTATCTTAGATTTTTAAAATGCTGCCTGAGTGACATTGGTCCACCAAGCTGTCAGCAATAACTAAATCCCTAATGCTGCATTTTTTTTTCCATTTATAGGCTCAGAATTATACCCAGGTAGAGATTTGGATTAATAAATATGGTTAAAATTATGTGTTTCTTTCTTCCTGAAGACTCTAACTTTTCAATATTTTCTAAAGATGGTCAGATTATAATGCACCCCAGTGTCCTCCAAAGCAGGCGTTCCAAATTGCCTTATATTTCCTGGCCAGGAAAGACAACAGTTATCAAAGTAACACATGACTTGGCTGCTATGTCCATTTATTATATTTGACACCCTGCCTGCCACTGATTATGGTGCTCAGCAAAGGAAAAAAAAGAAAGTGAGTGGTCATTCTATAAGGTTGTTCTACAGTCAGATTTCTTCAGCTGGAAGTGCTTTATCCTCTGCTCTAACATGCTCCGTGACCTATATTCCCGCAGGGAAGCAGCGACATTCACACAACCAGAGTTTAGATGCTGCGCGTCCAAAAGCTTTCAAATGACGCTGAAAGTTAGTTAGGGGCTGATAAGTGACTTGAATATGCATCAGAAATGTTTATAACAGCCCACAATGCAGATACAAAACCACATGCTGCATCAAAAGAATACGCAACAACAGCCCTGCCTAAAGGGGATCTATGCATAGAGAGCTCTGTGATTAGGTTCTTGCCTATATGAAAAATCCCACAGAAGTTGTGATTCTAATGCTCCATAGCCGAAAAACATTTTCAAGAGGATCTAACCTACTTGGTGTAGATTATCCTATTAGAACTGAGCTCTAAAATAATGTAGTCATTTCTGGAAATTTGTTTATGTAAATGTATATACAGTAAATAATAGAACCGAGCTACACTACATCAGATCTAGGAGTAGTTTAGATTGCCGACCTAGCTTTCCAATGAAAAAGGGGTGAGTTTTCAAAAAAAGGCCCACTTTAAATTACTTTCAGTGTTTCCTCTATCATCTCTTGCTCTCATTGCAATATACAAAAGCTATCATATAACTAGAAAAATTGAATAACTTCTTAAAAGAAACCCTGTGAGGACCACTTATAAGTGTTACAGTATCATCACCAAGCAGAGATTTCAGTATAGAGTATGGTTGATTTAGAACAGAACACTTAAAGATGCAAAACACTTGTTCAGCTTGATTTAAAATAACTTTCACAGAAGAGAGAACATGACACAATATTATGAGCATTTATCTATTCTGCAATTATCAAGTATTTTTTCTTTTTTTTTCCTCATGGAACTTTACCCCTATAAAACATAACAGTGCTTCAATAAGTAACTACCCTTCCTCTAACTACTAGCATTTCCCCCATCAACCTCAGCTACTTTTCAAAGGAACCACAAAACATTTTGGTAACCAGAAAGTTAAAAAAGGAAAGCAGAGGACATTGATTTTCCACACTAACATAGACCATGCTCACTCTGCTATGTAAACTACAATATCTTCCTTTTAAATCTCACTGTCATATCAGAATTTCTCAGTTGAAAAGTTCAATAAATTTTGTTATGGCTTGAAAATAATTTATTTCTGTTAATGAATTCACAAGCATTAATTAAACAGTTCAGATCAATAATATCAGAATAATATATAAACCATAACGGTGGATGCTGTTTTCTTAAGCATGCAGGCTAATTGCTCAATTTTCAACAGCTGCTTGGCTCCCAGCAGCTCTAGTTGAATTCAAATGAACCCAAGAAAGAAGAATTTAGCATTTCAGAAGGCTTTTTCCATGACGTTTCCCAAGTGAGGGGATGAGAGCGTGAGGGGATGTACCAAACAGACTACAATTAACCTGGCACATGAATTAATTAATTCCATTTCACAAGAGACAATCAGGGCATAAGGAGATTATGATCACTACTTCAGAGAACTCAAGAAAATTTTCAACATAACATGGGGATATATAAGGACATAGTTGAAGCAGTCAACAGTTATTCAGAGGAATATTAAAGAACTTTCAAATCTCTTGGCCTAAATTTTCTGCGGAGAGAGAGGGGAAGAATAAAAATCTGTGCTGTTTTAGCTTTGATTCAAAAGCCTTGCCTGTAGGTCACAGAAAGGTAGGTGGTTTTTATATTTATCATATATAACTGGATTCCTCCTTTTGTATGTTAAATAACTGATTCACCAAGTTTACTCGAGCTCCTTTTCTTATGTCTTACAAAAAGAAAAAAAAACAAAAACCAAAAAACTTTACAAAATAAGACTTCATAAATCTTTACAATCTTCTATATTATTGGGTAATAAAACTCCTTTTGGTAATGAAACATTTTGATATAAGCCCAGAGAAGTACACATCCAAAAATACCATTGAGGTTCAGCTAATTTAAATAATAACATCCATATAAAATTACTTTCACTACTATTTTTAGAAGCAGTTCTTACTATTATAATTTCTCACGTATAGATTTTATCAATGTTTCAAATTACCTGAAATTAAAAAAAAAAAAGGTATATATCTACCTTGGAGAAAAGGAAAGGAGAAAGGACAGAAGGCACAAGTGAAATTGTAGAGTTTTAAATTATTTTTAGCAAATAAAATGTGTCAACCATTAAACATTTTTTAGCTTTTCTGAAAGCAGACATGAAACTGGACTTACTATGACTCAATGCAGAGGAAAATTAAAAATATCCATCTTGTTCTACATGATAAATTGTTAGGGAAAATCCATAATAGTTAATTAACCATCCAAAAAATTTCAAAATTAATCCCAGCACTAAACTGCCAACAAGAATTTAATCAATAACTATTGGTTTCCTGTAACCTCCCCTTAAACAGATCTGTACAATAAACTGAAAAAAGAAGAAATAGATCAAAGTTTATAATGAGTTCTAAATAATTAACTAACCCCTAAAGAAGGTTCTGGATTTGCCCCACTGCATTCAACTATGTAACAGAACAGATTTACAAAGAAAGGCATCCTAAGGTGTCTTTTATGCCTTTATTAACTGTGCCGTTCATTAATACCCTGTGATAAGGCATGACTTTTACTTCACAATGCTGTGCAGACTAAGAAACTTCTTATTTGATCTCATAACTGTAAAACTAGTAGCTAATTACAGTCTTATGAGAACAATATGGGTCAGCTCAGAAAAGGAAGGAAGACGCCTAAAGCTGGACATTGGTATTATACTGATGCTCTTATTCATACTGGGATCTTGAAGAACTCTCTCAAGTGCTACTAATCCATAAAGCACTTACACTTGATAAACCCTTTAGGTTTTTTTATTTTCGATTCCTAGGGTGTCCACAGACTTGTTTCCGAATATGAACAAAAACGTTAACAATCTCACTGGTTTGAAGATTTCATCATTTGCCTCACATCTAATACAATTAGTGTATATAAATCTGTGTTCTCAGGTATTCATGTTCACAAAAAAAAAAAAAAAAAAAAAAAAAGGAGTTCTAAATAAAAGGCACTGTGCACCAAGTGATATGGAGACCACCAATTCCTTCTGAAAGTACAGGAAAAAGTATCGGATTTTCCCTCCTACTTGAAAAAAATAATCTAGTAAAGATACCTCCTCAGTGGGGGTTGCATTAGCTGAATTCCATTGTTTGCCTGATGAAATTCAAACTTGTATCTCTTTCTCTAGAGAGTATCCAAATATTAAAGAAGAGCTGAAGAGTCACTGAGGGGAAAAAGAGGTTTCTGTATGTCTATGCCAATAAAACGATTAAATATTTACTTGTAAAAACGTTACTGGACAAATTACTGAAATAGTTCTTTGAATAAGGAGATGATCTGAATGTGTTTTAAGAGATCAGGTTAGTCAGGGAGATGTACCAAAACACATACCAAAATGTTTCCGCTGTTAAGGCAGTACTTCTGGACACATGGAATAATTTAAGGTGCTTAGGTAAATTTTATAGAAAATGGCTGAGATTTTTTTTTTTTAATTTTTTAAATTGCATACTAGAGTTGGGTACTAACTTCACTCAGGGTGGAGGTAACCCATTTTGGATCTAAGAACAAATTCATGTATCGCATATATATAAATACATATTCATGTATACATACTATTATATACCATATTACTTATTAAACAAAGCAGCAAATAGCAGCTATAGATCATTCAGAGACGTCATTCAATGCCTCTGGGACTATAACATGTCATCTTACATGCTGCATATAATTTACAATTAAATTTTGGCAAATATGCATTAGTCCAAAACACTTAACAGTGGGGTTTTTACTGTTAATGCCACAAATAGATTACACACAAAAAGTTCTGCCAGTGCAAATAACTTGCTATTACTTTCTTATGTTTAAGAATAGCAGAAGCAGTTCTTCTAACAGTGAACAAGACAGACTAATCTGAGTTATTTCCAGATAATATGAGAACATTCTTGTTGCGATGTCTGACTAAGCAAATACAGACAGATTTTCCCAGATTTTCACTTTCAGCCAAATTCGTCTTGTTAAAGAACCCATGCCCAACCAATGTGTTGCAGTGGAAATTTTTCTGAAGCTTATGGCATCCTTCACTTTACAAGAAAGCAGCAAACACAAACAATCAGGATTTGCTCTGCTAACTCCCATTACTTGGAAGAAAATTCCTTCCCTCATATAGCCCTTTAAGAACCAGGATAAAATAGAAATAATTAGGCCAAGAACTATTCTCATGATAACATTCTTCTAAAAAGATAATAAAAAAAAAAGAGTTAACACAAAGAACTCAGTTACAATGTCTTATAGATATTGTAAAATGTAAGGATATAAAACTAAAACAATGCTAACTTTATGAATATACAAAGTGGCAGCTGCAAAAGGTAATACTATCTAGCACCTATTTTGTCTAAACTAAAAATCTAGAGAGAGAGATAATGCCATTTGTGGACAGACTGGACTATGTAGGGAGGTAACATCTGAACCAGGGAGGCACAGGAGGAAACAGCAGTGACTATCAATCCTTCTTCCAAACTTGTTAGCCCCTCAGTCTCCACTACATCTCTGCTCCTTAACTCTTTTCCTTCATTCTGGCAGCAGCCATGGAAGCATCACTGGGTAAATGCATGTGGGGTGGGGAGGAAGGCTATAAATGAGCTACAGACTCCAGATTCGGACTCTTCAGAGATTTCAACCGCACCTAAAGGCAACCTACTTGCAGTAGCTGCCAGACACTACTAAGGAAAATGGTGATGGAGCAGACAAGAGGAGGGGTGGGGTTTTTTTTGAGTTATAAGGAATAATCTGCACTTAGTGGAAGAACTGAGGTAAGATCTAAAAGAAAATTCCTCTGTATTTCCCAATATAATACTTCTCCAGCTGCTAAAAGCTCCTGGGAAAATCTTTAATGGCTTTGACCAAGCATTCTGAGATGTTTTCCTGTTTTTCTATACTAACACATTGAAAAAGACAAATCTATAGAAAATTCTTTAACCTGAGCTTTTACTTTCCTTTTCCACGTCAGGAATCTGATCACTAGTGTATCCTTTTCAACATACGACAGGAAATCCTATGACAGAACAGTAAGCACATGTAAAAAGACACATAAAAACAAATTACGATCATTGAACGAGAAAAAAATGTTACTAAGGAATCTTGACTGCAAAGAATTGAAAGTCACCAAGAGATTAAACTCCTGGCAACTGACAAGATAAATAAATTACAGTTTTCAGGGTAAACTACATTTTTTCAAGAGAGTTTACAGGATGATGCTGCTCTCACTGACTAAAGAATTCTCAGCTCTGACGAAACAAAAATATTAAAATTAGTTTTAGATTTGTATAGATATTAAAAATCTCACTTTATTCACAGTTAGCAAAGCACTCTGGAATTTTATTCTCCTATTACTGCACAGAATACTACAAACCTTACAGTAAAGTGACCACTATTTTCCATAGCGCTATCACGACTATATGCACACTTCTTTGCAGTTACCCATGTATGTGATGAGGAGCTTCTGACATTATTAATACCACTAAAGAATGCATATACCTTCTCTTTTTACTCTACACCAATGGCATAAAGCAGAGCTCTTATTTCCTACTCTTTAATTTCTTTTGAATCCCAAATTCCCAGAATATGTGAAACTCCACTGAAAAAGAAATGGAGGTCAGTAAATGCTTAATATGCTTTAAAAGATCTCCAGTTACTATGATAAGAGTTCTGTTTCTTCTCAAGCACTCACTGGTAAATGCATTACACTAATTTAGTGCTAGCTCATAGAAGGTGAGTCTCTAAATTGCAAGAAAAACAGTAATTGAAGGACTGGTTTCCGAGTAGGAGCTATGATTATGCTTATCAAAATAACAGGCAATTTCAGGTATCTTCTAATTTCGTATCAGACATATATAGACCAATACTCAACTGAAAATACAAGGACTGCTTAGGTCTCTGATCTGGTTATGGCTACAACAGGCTACAGAAGTGCCTTCAAATACCCGATTCTGTCCGGACAGCAGAATGGCTTCTAACATCTTGTATGCCAGAGAGAAGGAGGCTGAACTCCATCTGCATTGCAAGGTTAGCAGGTTGTAAAATCTGCCTTAAAAGATCTATCACGGCTAACTGAAAGCATAGGATCACGTCTATGAATTCCAGCATCTTTGCAGAGAACAGAAACCTGTCCTTACACAATCCAGAGCAAATGTGCTGTGTTCTACTCATCCTCCACTACATATTGAACAGGACTGATCTCAGGTGATCGGTTATATACAACAATGTTGCTTGCTACTTGCTTAAAACTGGTGATGGCACAAAATTTTCCACAATTTACTTGGTTTGTAGTGAAAACCTGCGTTGGTGGGAGATGAGGAATTGTGCACATGAGACCCTTTATTATGTGTTCTTGCCTTTATAAGCAAGAACACACAGGAAATTATAAGCCAACAATTTGACACACTGTCAGCAATTTTCACCGGTGTCTTACTTCTTACAAGATATGAAGCATTCATATAGCTATCAGATCCCCCACACCAATTAAGCTTTTTCCCTCCCTGTGGTAAGTAGAAGTTAATACTCCTTAAATTATGCATTTCAGGCTGTGATGTCCCTAACTATGAATGTGATTATAGGTAAGGCAAGCCAGCTGCAGCAACTCATTCCTTGTCCCTCCATCCCACAGAGTAGAATGGACTCATGGGACAGGGGAGAGAAGTGGGGAAGCAGAGGAAAAAAAAAAAGAAATACTATACTGTGAGTATTTGGCTTCTTCCTTTCTCCTGTTAAGCTGTGCAATTTTATAATTTGCTCTTCTGCTTTACTGATGGTACGCAGCTGGTTTTGACTGGGGTAGAGTTAATTTTCTTCATAGCAACTAGTGTGGGGCTATGCTTTGAATTTGTGCTGCAAACAATGTTAGATGTTTTCATTATTGCTGAGCAGTGCATACACAGAGTCAAGGCTTCTCACATCACCCCACCAGCAAGGAGGCTGGGGATGCACAAGAAACTGGGAGGGGACACAGCTGGGACAGTTGACTCCAACTGACCAAAGGGATATTCCACACCTTATGATATCATGCTCCGCATATAAAATTGGGAGAAGAAGAAGGAGGGGGATGACATCTAGATTTATGGTGTTTTTCTTCCCAAGTAACCATTATGAGTGACGGAGCCCTGCTTTCCTGGAGTTAGCTGAACATCTGTCTGCTAATGGGAAGCTGTGAATTAATTCCTTGTTTTGCTTTGCTGTGTGTGCGGCTTTTACTTTACTTATTAAACTGTCTTTATCTCAGCTCATAAGTTTTCTCACTTTTACTCTTCCAATTCCCTCACTGTGGAAGGGGTGGGTGGGTGAGCAAGTGACTGTGTGGTGCTTAGCTGCCAGCTGGAGTTAAATCAGGACAGCATATTGTGAATATTTATGCATTTACGTTTATGTCCTGTGCCAACATACACAGAACTCTACATGATATAGACATCAGAACTCTGTATATCCCGATACTGAGAATACACAAAACGGTTTCTCAGTGAAAACCAGGATGTATACAAGTAAAGCAAATTTTGCATCCTTTATTGTATTATAAAGAAAACTCTTCTGAGGTCTTAACTGTGCTGTGTAATACTATGACTCCTACCATATTAAGATATTTGAAGAGAATAAATAATTTACTCAGAAAAAATTTACACTTTTTGACTCAAAATCTACTCTAACACCAAACTGCAACAGAAAAGGTCTAACTGCCTCCTGTATTTTCCTAGCTGCTATAAACGCAACAACCAGTTCTGCTGGATGACATGTAGAAGGAAGGAAGAGAAGCTGTATCACTCCACTTTCTTTCTCCTTACAAGATGCAAAAATCAACTTATTAACAGTCTCTTGACAAAAGAGTTGCCTTTGTGGATAGATGAGGGCAGGGAGGGGCAGAATAACAACTCCTTTTATTCCTCTCCACCACGCTGGCCACATAAATGGGAACAAGACATGATCAACTGTTTGGAATTAATCTCCACCCACAAATTCTTTTAAAAACCCACATTCTCTTTGGTCTTTTACTTCTTTTAAATTTGTAGAAAACATTTCAACATAAGCCACTGTTTTTGTCATTCTGAAAAACAGAATGTAAGAGAAGGGAAAAAACAAAAAAAAAAACCCAGAAAAGATAACTAAACCATTCCAGCAGACTTTCATGAAATATGGTTTTCACTTGAGAAAATTTCACAGATAATGGAAAGAGAATTAAGTTGAAATGTAGTTTTCAGTTAATTACTTTAAAAATTATGTTGTCTGATCTCCAAATGGTGCCAAAAATGTAGAGTATAATCAACTTTAATCTACTGACAGTAGTAGCTCTGGGTTATAATTGTTTGTGGGTAGGTCCCCTTAATTGATTATTTCTTTTTAAACAATTTATATTGACCTAATATTTGAAAAACGAGCTGTTGAAAAAGGAGTAGATGTTACAGGGCCTTCATTCACACATAATGCTACGAAAACAATCCTGCACATCAATGCTAGTGCATTAGTGACAACTACATGATTAGCTGTGAAAAGCAATGCTAAAGCACCCCCAATAAAAATCCAAGTTTTGAAGAGTCATTGATTCTGACAATGTTTTAAAACCCAACTTTTGCTAAAATAAATGGAAAAAAAGCAGAGACCATATAGAGAGGGTTAATAAGCTAGAAAACACAAATTACATGAGAATGCATAAGTTTTTGGTGTTTAAAATGTATATCTAATCTTCCTATGTCAGGAATTTAAATTAAATTTGGAATTCCTCATGGAGTTTGCCTTTATGCACCAGGGTAAAGTTTGGTTTATATTGAAAGTCCTTAGCATTTTCTGATCTAAGCATTTGATTTAATAAATTTTTTACATAATTTATTTCAAAAGTTCTGGTAACCAAATAAACCTACTTCTTAGATAAAGCAGCATCTAAATGTTCATCTATTGAGATGAAAGTTTACAAAAGAAAAAATAAAAATCACATGCTGTCACAGGCTGCTCCTACCAAATACTCCATATGGTCAAATAATATTTGGATATTATTAATAATACAGACATATATAACTGCCAAATTTTTCCCTCAGCTAGTATGTCTCTTCAAAGAAACAAACTCAACAAACCATCTGAAATGGAAATGGGAAGAATCAATTTTTACGCAATAACTAGATTTTTAAGTACAATCTTGTACTACACTCTCATGTTATTAAAATAAATTGATACTGGTTACTAAAATAAATCTGGAATGCATTGACCAACCACTGCAGTCTCATCTCAGTCTTATATCTGGGTAAGAAAGAAAAAAATTACCACCAGCAAGTTTTCTTTAGTACATGATTATGTAAGTACATGTGGTGTGTAAGTCTGCATATTCATAAGTACTACACACAAATATATAATATATTTACTATACAAAGGTGGGAGGAGCTATGAAGAAAGAGTCCTAAGGCACACACTTTTAGAAGGATCTTCTAGCAAATTATCACCCAGAGTGTATTGTATATCTATTACCAATAAAGAATGTCAGAAAAAATATCCATAAATTATTATGTACTAAACAAAGTTAATAGTAGACAGCTTGCATTCTGTCCCAGCAGAATTGGTCATCTGAAAGTTACAATTACTACAGAAGTTAGGAAAAATGGAGTAGGTGGCATGCTTCAGACTAAAACCAAATAAAATCGCAAAGTGAATGAACATCTGAAAAAAGTCAATTACGACAAAAAGTTCTTGTTGAATCAAACAATTTATCCACTTGTGAAGATTGCGCAAAATCCTACTTACAGACAAATGTGGCTGAATTCTCATTTTCATAATGTGGCTAAGAAAAATAATTTTCCTATCTGCATTCTATATCAGTAGCATTCTCACATACTTTAACCATAATGGTCTTCTCTGTCCATTGCAAACTTTTGCTACAACACTTCTAGCAAGAAAAATAACATGTGAAGATGTCACATAAACAGTTATTGTTCATCCCTCCTCCTTTAAAAGCTTTGAAGCATTCAGACTGACTAACTTTCATAACTGTTTCAATGAATGAATGAACTGTTTGCTGAGATTTAATACAACCTGGGCCTGACTAACTGGATCTTTCACTTGGAAGTCACCTATACCAACAGAAGAAGGTTTAAAATGTCTCATTTCACTTGGCAGCAATTTACATTCACTTTGCACTGAGTGAATTTACAGTCTTCAGGAAAGTGGAGCTGTGTTAATTGAACTAAGTTTGAGTTAGTCCTCACTAGAATTTAAAAGTATATAGCTTAGAAAGTAATAAAAAGATATGAGCAGTATCATCTCCTCAATTATATATGCTTACAGGCCAATGCTAGCAATAGTATCTGTATTGCACAAAAAGGAATTCAAGCCATTTCCATTTGTTGATTAATTCCTGCAATAAATTGTAATTAAAAGTGTTTTTTTTCCACATTCTGTTTCTCCACACAATTTCATATACAATATTTAGAAGCCACCATGCAGGTGAATAAATTGTACCTGCAGCCATCCTCATTCTTCAGCGTGAAAACCAACCAAATAAAAAACAAGCCATAATTAAATACTCTGGGTAAAATACTTTACTTTGTGTTTCCTAATTCAGCTTGAGTAAATCTACAGTAAGTTAAATGTGTTTAGAGATATAAATGAGAAACTAATGAAAATTAGGCTGTTCTACAGCCTCTTCATTGCCTGCAATTTCTAAATAATATCCTTTGTAAGTAAATAAAATAGATCTGCCCTGTGTCTGACCAGGTAGCATAAACATCTGTAGAACTGCTTACAAACACCACATAGTCCTTTATCACCCAACTATTACAAATAAAACCGAAAAACACTATAGCGCCAACACAGCACTCATTCGATGGCTTCAGAATTCTCACTGTTACAAATTAAACAGAATTTGAACATTAAATACTGTTCTCTTAAGAAAATGTCTGTCTTTGGTTTTGTTTTGCAGAGTCCAAATACCCATCAGCCAAACATCTCTCCCCTGCTATTTCTTCTGCAGCATTAATTCAGACATGTAGGGATCAAATGAAGGCATGGGGAAATACAATTAAGATTACAATCATTGAAAAACGGAGAAAGATACTTTTCCATTGATGTTAAATGCATCTTGGTAGTTAAACATTATGAAATCCATCATCGATGACTAGCAGAATAAATGGTTGCAACTCCTAATTTTGCATAAATATTGCACCATTGCACATATAACTGAGCTGAAATGCACCAATTTTAAATATACATTAATGGCAATATAAAAATTAAGAAATTAAATGCATCATTTCTGAAGGAATTTATTTCTGTGTTTAACTCACTTTAAGAAAATAACAACCTAGCTGATATTTCAAATTAATATGATAGAATGATATGATTAGAATAGCATTTTTCATACTTTATAACTTAGTACCATAATTGGTACCATATTTACACCATTTTCATGCTGTTATAGAAGCTGAAATACTGTCAGAGTAATCTGTCACTCTTTAAATAAAATATGTTAAAAATAAACCAGACACCAGTATGACCCTCTCCTTTTTTTTTTTGTTTTTTTTTTTTGTTTTTTTTTCTTTTAAAATGTGTAGCTAAAGCTACACATAAAGCAGCATATTCTTTGAAACAGAATGTTCCCTCTGGCCTGAATATCAAAAGAGATTAAAATTCTCTATTAACTTTATCCAAATACTGATAGTGGCACTCTAACAAACCAAAAAATATTTTTTCTTTTAAAATACTTTGAAACAGTATCTAGTGCACATCAGAACTGGAAAATAGTCCTCAAGTTAGCCATTTAATAAACTATGGGAATTAAACAGGTAACATGTAAATGAAAGCAGTATGAGGCTCATAAAGCTTAAACATAAAGGTATTGTGCAATGCAAAAAAAAAAAAGTAGAGAAAAAAGGATTAAAATGGGATCTTAAGATAGAGAAAGTATCAAAAGGGAAGGAAGATATCAAGGAGGGAGAGACATTAGCACAGACTGAGGAAAGGAGACAGAGGGACCACTGAAGATCATAAAAAAAAAAAATATGTTCAAAACTGAGCAGTTTGGCAGCAGAAACTGACTATCTGAAAGATTTTACTCCTCGTTGCCCTCAACACTTTCCACAGAAAGCAGGCTCACAGCCAGACTGTCAGCATCTCCTCCTGGCAGGTTTCCCAACTCTCTAGGTATCCAGGAAGCTGTTTCCCTAGAAAATCTGCCCAGAGAGCCAGAAAAACACTGTGTGCCCAGTGTCTGAATGGTAGCGTTTTCTGCTGGTGATACTCACAAGTTGCTAAATTTTTCTCCTTGTAGCTAAAAAAATGACATCCTTTCTTAGTCCTCAGTTTCTTACATGTCAGGGAAAGGCTTCTTCTACATAACAGATACGCTGTATTTCTCCACATCCTACTAACCCTTATGTAAATTAGTTTCCATTTGAGTTCACTTTGTCCCCTAATTTGGTCAAAAGCAGAAAGATGTGGTTTTTGCAGTATCTTTTTATAGAAAATTAAACCTTCCTATCTGTACTAGAAATACTTCACTTTATATATTATAATAAGGCAAGTAAATTAGTATCCTCTGTCAGACCAAAGAATGTAGCTGAAGGAAGTAATACAAAAATCCTTCTTTCAGTCCTTACCTCTGTATGCTTGAAATTTTAACTATCTTTCCACCTATGTAAATGGGCCTAAGACACTATCTTTTCTTACAAGTCTTGTCTTGTTCTCAAACCACCATGGCCACAGGAATACTATTACAATGTCCCAGTAATATATTTCTCTTCTTCATGACCAAGCCACAATGATGCTTTGCAATCATCTTGTGATCAGCTACCATACACAGCAATTTATCTAACAATGTCACTAGTCCCAGGGTACACCACACTGTTCTCTGCACTACTGCATTTAATTCCATTTCCATTTACTGTAGTCCATAACTTCATTGAGCTTTTCCAGTATAATATTCAGATTCTTTCCATCTTAGCAACAATTCCTAAATTTGGTTTAGTGTGTGATTCTATTAGTAGTCATCTACTTCTTTTGACAAAGTTATTAACAAAAATACTAATGAGATTAGTCTCAAGACTGCTCCTAGACACACCGCTTAAACCCAAATACCTTCTTTTTCAGGATCCATTGCAGTCACTCTGTTAGCTTACTTAAAAAAGTAATGTTGGTCATCTAAAGAAAACTGAGACCTTTTGTGAATGAGCACTGCTCTCAGTAACACACCTCCAAAAGCTGAACTGGCCTTTGACCCCAGAAAGTGAGGGGTTTCTACAAAACCAGTCCTTCCAGTCTCTTGATTTTCATTGTTCTCATGCTTGAGCTGCCTCTTCCCAGAACAGCAGAGCAGGGGCTTTTTAACAGCTCTGTGCTACAAAGGAAGAATAACTAGGTCATTTTAAAAACTAGTTCATTTGATTAATCCCTCTTCCCTACCTTTTTTTTTTTTTTTCCCCCACTGTATTTTTATACCTGGTTTTAGGCTACTGAAGCTTCTTAGGAGTAGAGTCTTGGGCTGATGATCAGCTCTTTAACCATTTCTCCTGCAACTGCCATACTTGCTTAAAGCACGCTATAAGCCTTATTGAAACTATAAAATCTGCAATTTTAAGCCTGCTACATATAAATGGTATTCTACGGTTATAGAAAGAGTACTTAATATTTTTTTTTTGAGATGTGTTATTGTCATTTCAGAATAATACAAACCATTATGAGATCTCACTAGTACGCAGAAATTTCTGTGACAAGTATGGAACAAGTTAATTACTTGCTCTTATGTTTAATATTCCTCTCAATTAATGTTAGTAAAATTATGTATTGTGAATGACAAAAATGAAATTCACCTAGTGAAAAAGTCTGCCAGCAGAAAAAGAGTGCACTTTACTCTCAGCCTTAAATATTTGTCTACTATCTGATAGAACAGCCACATGCAGTATTTATTAGTAAGTGACATCTCAATGGAAGCCTACAAAATAAAATATACTGCTCCTTTGCATAACAGAAGGGGAAAATAAAATCAAATTAAGATTACTTACTTGATTAAGTATATCTTGTTTCTGTAACGCATGCAAGGAAAGAAAGAATACACATACATTAGTGCAGTGTCGTAACACTCAGGCTCCGTGTTTATAATAGAACTATTTTTGTTGGAAGCTTAGTGATGTAGATGAACAGGCTTAAGACGTTAGATAGAATATCCCATTTTCTTGCATTAGCACATAGGTCAAGAAAATGGTTCTAAGTCAGCATTCTAGCTTTCATTAGAGAGCACAAGCAATTTGTTTTTAACCATGCAATGACAGATAACCAAGGAAAAAAAAAAGTAAATACAATGTTTGTCTTTTATCCCTGTATACTTAAAAAAAAAAACCCACAAAAAATTACTTGTTGCCAAGAACAGTAGTTAACAAAATAACTTAATTAGAAGTGAGGACAATGATAAATTCTAGAAATACATTTGACAATGATAAACTCTATAAATACATTAACAACAAAAGGAGAGCTAAGGAGAATCTCCATCCTTTATTGGATGCATAGCAACATAGTAACAAAGGATGAGGAAAAGGCTGAGGTACTTAATTGCCTTCTTTAATAGTAAGACCAGTTGTTCTTGGGGTACTCAGCCTGCAGAGCCGGAAGACAGAGACAGGGAGCAGAATGAAGCCCCCATAATCCAAGGGGAAATAGTTAGCAACCTCCTACACCACTTAGACACACACAGGTCTATGGGGACAGATGGGATTCACCCAAGAGTACTGAGGGAGCTGGCAGAAGTGCTCACCAAGCCACTTTCCACCATTTACCAGCAACCCTGGGTAACTGTGCAGGTCCCAGTTGACTGGAGGTTAGCAAACGTGACACTCATCTTGGAAGGAGTGTCGCAACTACACACCTGTCAGCCTCACCTAAGTGCCGGGGAATATTATGGAGCAGATCATCTTGAGTGTCATCACATGGAACATACAGGACAACTAGGTGATCAGGCCCAGTCAGCATGGGTTTATGAAAGGCAAGTCCTGCTTGACTAGCCTGATCTCTTCTATGACAAGATGACCCACCTAGTGGATGAGGGAAAGGCTGTGGATGTTGTTTACCTAGATTTCACTGAAGCCCGTGACACTGCATTCTCCTGGAGAAACTGGCTGTTCATGGCTTGGATGGGTGTACTCTTCAATGGGTAAAAAAAAGCGGCTTGATGGCCAAGCCCAGAGAGTTACAGTGAATGGAGTTAACTGTAGTTGGCAGTTGGCTTATTATCTTTATCAATTATCTGGACAAGTGGATCAAGCGCCCCCTCAGAAAGTTTGCAGATGACACCAAGTTGGGCAGCAGTGTTGATCTGCTTGAGGCTAGAAAGGCTCTACAGATGGATATGGACAGGCTGAATCAGTGGGTCAATGCCAATTGTATGTGATTCCACCCAGCTAAGCGTCAAGTCCTGCGTTTGGATCACAACAAGTCCATACAATGCTACAGGCTTAGGGAAGAGTGGCTGGAAAGCTACCTGGAGGAAAAGGACCCGGGGGTGTTGGTTGACAGTTGGTTGAATATGAGCTGGCAGTGTGCCCAGGTGGCCAAGGCGGCCAACAGCATCCTGGCTTGTACCAGAAATAGTGCGGCCAGCAGGACTAGGGAAGGGATTTTCCCCCTGTACTTGGCATTGCTGAGGCTGCGCCTTGAATAGTGTTCTGTTTTGGGCCCCTCAGTACAAGAAAGACACTCAGGTGCAGGAGCATGTCCAAAGAAGAGCAATGAATTTGGTGAAGGGTTTGGAGCACAAGTCTTATGAGGAGTGGCTGAGGGAACTGGGGTTGTTAAGCCTGGGGGAAAAGGAGGCTGAGGGGAGACCTTATCGCTCTCTACAACTACCTGAAAGGAGGTTGTAGTGAGCTGGATGTTGGTCTCTTCTCCCAAGTAACAAGTGATAGGACAAAAGAAAATGGCCTCAAGTTGTGCCAGGGGAGGTTTAGATTGGGTATTAGCAAAAATTTATTCACTGAAAGGGTTGTCAAGCATTGGAACAGGCTGCCCAGGGAAATGGTGGAGTCACCACCGTCCCTGGAGGTATTTCAAAGACATGTAGATGTGGCACTTAGGGACATGGTTTAGTGGTGAACTTGGAAGTGTTAGGTTTACAGTTAGACTCAATGATCTTGAGGGTCCTTTCCAACCTAAATGATTCTGTGATTCTATAAACACTACCAAGCACTGTTGCAGAAGTCATCATTATATGCTGCTTTAGCTTCTAATAGTTTTTACTCCTTTTAATAAAGGAATAAAATAATTAATTTTCTGCCTTAATCACAAACCACTATCACTACTTCCCAGTAAGAGGTACTACCTTAAAATTATAAATACAGTTGTATTCTCTGCATAAATTACATTGACTGTGCCAGACTTACTAAACTAGAGTTACCAGACATATCTCTGATACATCCACAGAGTTAAGTTAGAAAAACCCTAAAACCTCTGCAAATCAGAAGGACCCGGAGAAAGCTTCTTAGGAGTGTCTGTAGTACCTACAAAACCACAAAAATCTTTCAGAGTAGGCAGATGATTGCAACCTGACTGTAAAAATTCTGCCAGACTTAGGGCTTCAGCTCTCTGGGCTGAAGTGGAATGCGCTTTCTGTCATGCACTCATTGTCATAACTTTCCTGGAACCTTGTTTTCCTGGTCTTTCTGCGTAGGCACATTTATTCTTTTTATCCACATCGGAACTGTGGAACTCTGAAGCACTGCCCTGCTCCACATGTAGACCCAAGCTGCACCCTGACTACTTGTCTGGCTGAGACTCCTCCACACACCTTCCACTCTCACTCTTGATGCACTAGTTAACCCTAAAAGCTCTAGATGATAAGTAGGTAAGCAAGTAAACAAGAAATTATGATGCACTCCAAGAGATCCCTTAAAAAGAATGATGACATTAAGACTACAAGCACACAATGATGTATACTTACTGCCCATTTAGATACCATTTTAGCTTCATCTGCTTTCCTAATTCTTGCTAGCCTATTCAGTGCTCCTCTCAAAGTGAAATGGCTAAAACTAATTAATTTAAATAAATTTCAAATTATGGAAAGAATATTTATAAAATACAGCTTTCCAGGAGACTGATCTTAACCTACCTACATGTTTGACATCAAGTACAAAATCTGTACTTAGTTATTTGTCATTGACTTAGAGAAGAAGGCGGAAGGGCAGAGGTTCAGTAGCACTTCTAGAAGTTTTAGTCATCTCCCTTACATCGAAAGCAGAGAGTTAAAGCTCCATAGAAAACTCCCTATACTGGATGACCTTCTTATAATCAGATACATCATTTCCCCTAAGCCCAAAACCAACTCACTTGACAAGATATAAGATAATGGCAAAACAAACCGGATTACTTCAGGTAAAAAGCTTCGAATACCAATAGCTTTTCTTTTGCTATTTGCATCCCACTAGATCAGCTTGTGATAAAAATCTGCAATATAGAAGCAATGGAGTGGAATAAATTCCTAAACCCTTTAAGCAGGGAGAAGCTTGAAACAGGAAGTTCTTCAGGGTTTGTCTTAAGTACATAAATATACCACACTGCCAAACCTTCCATAGCTCTATGTTCCATGTTTATTGTTAAAAAACTGGCACCACCTTTTGGTAGAACATTGACAAGACTTGAAAAATACTTGAGTGCTTATGAGATAATGATCTAGGAAATAAAGAGCTAAAATGGAAACATGATGGTATCCTCTACAAAACACAACAAAACTGAAGCACTGTCTACAATATATGGAAGAAAAAGCTGCATTATAACTTATTTCGGCTGGATCAGTCAACTTTTGTCCTCTCATTTACAGATAATTATTATTTACTCAACTTAAATAGTACATCCAACTCAGGGAGTCCTCATCCAACCAGACACAATCGACTTGCAAATAATTCCATAAAGAGTTTATCCACATAGAAGACTGAATGCATGCAAAAAAAAAAAAATACAGACACACCTGTGCAAAGGCAGTTCTGTCTGATTTGGAATATTCAACTTAACTCAGCTGCAGGGGAAACTTCAGTCACTTTGCCTCCAGTTCACAGTTTACAGCATGAAACTTGAGCTAATAAATACTAGTAGATCCAAAGTAGCTTTGCTGCTAGCTCCGTTTTCTTTATGTTGCACTCTCTGAAGTCTAAGTACTGAGCAGCAAAGCACAAAAGCTGTCAGGGTTAGCCTGGGTCCAACACTGGCTCAGCAGTATTGCATAACTTAATCCCTGCTGAAGACAGTGAAGCCACCACAGGGTGTCTGACTTGCATTCCTTCCTTCCCTTCCATCCTCCCATCCTGCTTACTGGCCTGGGTGCTCTTCTGCTCTATAATCCCTGGGTGTTTCAGTATATTGGTAGGATTTTGCAAACAAATCACTGTGAAACGAAGAATTCTGGGAAACTCCATACAGAGTCATAGACTCTGCTCAGTACCAACCATGTTTATTAATTCCAGCTTTGCACAAATTCTGCCATTTCAGCCAGCTTCAGCCAGAGCAGTTGTCCAAGGTGCCCATAGTGATCACTTCTTGCCACGACCCCACATACCCCCATATTGGAGGAATGGGTTAAAAGAGACTAATCTCACAACTTTAAATACTGAGTTTTTATAAACAAACATTGATAATTTGATGTGTTACCTACATGGCAACATGTTATTTAAGTATTCATTAAATGCACAATTATTTTGTATTTTAAAAGATTACACTTCACAAAACTGAAAATGTATGATAACAGAAACTATGTGAATAATAAATTAAGACCATTTTAATCACAGACATTAAGAGAACAAAGAAAACTGCATCAGTTAAAAGTAAAAAAAAAAATAGCAAGCATTGAGTCTGTAAATCAACAATTCACATTTTTCTAAAACAAAACCAAAAACATGTCACAACTCTAACACAAATCAACAAAGGGAGGTCCTAGAGCCTATGTTACACTGGAGAATAAATTAGATGATCACAGCATTCCCATCCTTTCATAATCTATGATTCTATTTAACCAAAATAATGGAGATTTAAGATGATAACTTACAAGATCAACTTACATTATTTTACTAAATTATGAAATATTTTCCTCAGAAGCTGACTAAAATGACCAACATTATGCTTTGCAAAGTTCAAAGTGTCAAATAATTTTTCAATACTTAATGCATTATAACTACCTTACTTGACAATAATTCTTGTATTTTACATCCTGAAATGTAAGACCAAGTAATTTTTCATAATGGTTAGCATATTTTTCTATCCTGAATTCTACATAATGCAAGCACAGTTAGAAACATTACTATCAGAAATATTCCTAAAACAGGTTTTTATTTAGCTACATTTTGGATCACACTATTAGGATGTGCTAAGCAGACAGAAATTGTAACTGAGGATAATGGAAGAAAACAATCTGGCTTTTTCTAACAGCTAAACCAGAATATTTTGTCTAGTAGTGAATCTGTAGTGACAATGCACACATACATACACTTTTTTTTCAGCTGAATTCTTTGTTTCATAACATTAGAAAATAATTATCCTTTAATAATGGGGATCCCACTACCAGAAACAACACAAGAGAAACAGAATTTAAAAAGAAATCTTAACTGAAGAGATTTTACTTTTCTAACTTTTTTAATTATGCCTAACATTTCCAATTTTTAAAAAGAATTGGAAAGCATGTTAACCTTACCATAAGGGTTTTTTTTGTGTGCGTGTGTCTGTTTGTTTAAATGTTAGAAAAAAAAAAAAAAGTGGTATTATGTAAATTATTAAACTGGTCTGTTCTAATGTGATGTGTATAAACTTTTAGTTCTTCAAAATATTCATAGTTGTTTTCCAAACAGTTTCAAATACCCTAAACAGATGATTTATAAATAATCTTCTATTTCAAATGCTTAGATTTGCTATATTCGTAAATATTTCTCCCCACCATTTCTGAACATTGAAGAAAGAAGAAGAATTACCCCTTCAGGATTATATTTTGCTAACACACCACTGCCATGGAATTCTTCTAAGACATCCTTAATTTTCTTGGTGGAATCTGGATGAAAGAATAAAGAGAGAGAAAATGAAAATACAGAAAACTTATTTACATATTATGAACTGTAATTAAAGAAACAACAACCAAGCTGCTAATAGCTTTTTTCAATGCACATCAGTAATTTTCTCTAGCTGTATGAGGCTGTGTGCACAAAGAAAATGAGAACATGCTACACCCTTTCACCAAATACTGTAAAAATCAGCAAAAGCTGAGGAAAATGCTCAGAAGCAAACACTCTTTGACCCAATCCTTAACTATTGTTAAGTAACATATTTCTGAAGGAGTTGTTTGCAAGGATCATTTCAAAGTCACTTTTATTGTCCTTGAAAACTGAGTCATCTACAGAACACGGCCATTCCCAACACCAGTACTAAATCTCCTCTGGCACAGCTGCCAGTGAGTAGAGGAACTGTCAGAAGAGCTAGACGATATGAAGATAAAGGGGAAACTTGAAGGGAAAAAAAAAAAAAAGTATTTCTTTGCAGTCATGTCACAGAAAACAAATGCTAATGCTGCTATCGAAACTTCAATTTTTGCAGACCTCTAAGATATTCTAACCACTGTCAGCTACAGTAACTTTAGGACAACTTTCATCTGATAGAATTGTGCAAAATCCCTGCAGTTCAGAAGCACATAGGTCTAACCTTTCCAAGCTGTTTTTAATTGTCTACGTGCAGAATAACAACACAGTTATTTCAAAAAGTAGCCACTACATAAAATCCTTAAACTCATATTCACATAGAATACATCACATACACAACCATCTTCTCCACCTTAAATATCTCAGCAATACAACAAAAATAATTGTAACTCAGTTTTTTTTTCTTTAAACTGCAGTAGTTGAGTGCATAATGGCCATAACACTGAAGTAATCCATGAACTAGTAACGAGTAGCAGATGCATTACAGAAGAAAACAGGTAAACTTAATGGCTGCACATTGATTTCTACAACAAAGCCTGGAAGGAAAGGACAGAAGCAAAGAGTGCAGCAAGAACAGGACTATCACATGAGCAATTAGTTAGACACTTAAAATTGCAAACATTAGGATCTAGTCTGACTGATTTTTAAAGTTATATCAACAAAATATAGCATTGCAATAGTTCTTACAGAAAGTCAGCATCTTAAACGTGACTCTAAAAAAATACATTTAATAAATTATGTGACCTGGAGGTAGAAAACGTAGCAGCAAAGGATTTGAGAAATAGTTTTGTAACAGTTCATAACAGCTATAAACAGGACACATCAGTAAAATTCAGTTTTAAGAGGTGCTGGAGGAGTTGTTTCTCCCCCACCCTCATACAAAGTTCAGACAATAATAAGAATAGCTTTTTCAAATGTTTGTCATTTTATGAAACTTCCTTAAATGAAAACACCCAAGACTATGTGTGGCCTCAATACAACAGTTTATTTTCACTAATTGGATGCATTTCAATTGTAGTGTCAACTGTAAACAATGGAGTTTAGCTGGTCTCATGGATAGCCACAGCAAATATTTACTTGATAAAGTCATCTATAGTCTTACCACTGTGTTATGTGAAATATAGCAAAAATTGTAACTTTATGTGTAAAAAGACAAAAAAAACTATAAAAAAGAATAAATCAATATGCTAAGAAATAAATTGTATTAAGAACTCTAATTAGAAGCTGAAGGGTTAGACATTTACTGATTAGGACAAGTACATAAATTGAAAAGTGACAAAAATTTACTTTTTACTTGGTCTCTATTGTTTCAATATGTTTTTCAGTAGTCATATACACAGTTGTAAATAAAAATCATTGCATCTTATGAAAATGAAGTCAATAATTATGAAAGCAGCAGTGTGAGATGAGCAGATGTATGACAGAGGTGGCTATACTTCATCTTAAAAAAGGGTTTTTCTGAACTTTGGAGGAAACACGTTAAACACACATGGAATAGAAAGATGGCAAAGTCTCCTCATGCACCTTTTATTATCCAAATAAAATAATAATTAATTAAATAAATAAAATAGAAATAGCCCGCTTTCTAGCAGTTTTAAAACAATGTCTTAGTGTCTTGAGGTTTTCTACCAGCAATAACCATGCTTCTTTCATTCCCTATTTTGCCAGATGAAGTCTATTCATCTTTAAATTAGTATTATGCCTGTTCAACTGGAATTAAAACCAAAAACCTTTGTTGTTTCTTATTAAAAATATTTTTTCTTTTAATTTTATTCATATTCTTCTTAATCAAGTATCATTAAGACAGGAAATGTTCTTCCAGCAACAACACAATTATTCACCTTTTTTGAGCGTGAGCTTAAAGCAGTCACATCCAAAAAGCATAGCTAATTCCATGCTTGAAATAACTGTCAAGAAAAAAGGGTCTGTGGACATAAATTCTGCTTTGGTTGACCCAGCAAAACTCTTCAAAAGATTTCCACATTCTGGACAGAAGGTGTATTTTTTATGAGCACCTTGACATACATTTCACAGCCAAGGCAGAACCATTTTTCACAATCTTTTGTTCACAGTCATTCAATCACTTTTTTTTCAGTTCATGTGACAGCATCCAAACATGAATAGAGATCTCTTAAAGTGCTCAAAATGACATATCAATATTTTAAGTCAAAAACCAACTGACAATTTTCTCCATGTGTACTCTTCAACAGTGCTGACATTACTCAGAAAAACTAATTCTACTTCCTCATTCTCTAGTAGGCAAACTACTATGATGAACATGTTGCATCTTTACTAAGTTGACCTAAAGGGATATGAAGAATAGAATAATTTTTGAGTTTCACTCTTATTTGGGGATCACATTCCAAAACAAAAGAAGCAAGGAAATACAGGAGGCATTATCTTGGAAAGCTCTATGCCAATAAGAATGAGAAACTCAAATAAAATGTTCTAAATTCTACTTTAAAAAAAAGAAGTCAAGTACATGCTTTTCGACAAAAATAGACAAAAATTTCCAGAAAATATACACAGAAGTAAGCAGGAAGTTTTCCTAAGTTTCCTAACCAGGAAATAACAACAATGCTACGGGTTCCATTACAGTTTTTTAGTCTGAACCAAATCATCTACATACTCCCTGGAAAATGGTGGTGTAAGCACAGACATCAAACCAGGACCTGTGTTCTCACTGCTACCTACAATTACAGATGTTCTGCATAACTTAGGAACTTACCGCTTCGTGAGCAGTCTCAGTAAATTCATAAGCACCACTCATGTTATAATACAAATACGGTCTTAAACTCCATTGGATTACTCTTATCTGTTTTTTAAACCAAGGACAAATTCCTCCTTCGTCTAAGTCTCTGTATTCCAAGCTCTTCTCAAGAGAGGCAGTTTCTAAATATGTGTAGGTATAGCCCATAGCGTGTCACTGCAGGGCTTAAATCCCATCTTATCTGCAAAGCATAGTGTGGAAGACTGCTAACTGAAAAGATATTTCTAGTACATGGAAGAAAACTAGCTGGATTCCACACAGTGCTGCAGAAATTCTATTTTAAGATAAATACTACAAAACAATAGATACATAGATGAAACTCAAGCTAATGTATTGTTACAGAATAAAGGCAAAAAATTTAAAATAATGACACTAGAAATAAGAAAACTGCATGTACAACAGTAAAAGTGTCAAAGTGTCTGATTTTTCCTTAAGTATCCTTCAGTCCTAACAAAGATCCTTTTTATAAGCGAAGATAAATTTACATACTAAATTAAAACTGTTTAAGATTTAGCCCACATTAAAAATTATGATTCATTTTTTAACATGACTCATCTTTAGATGAGGAAGATTGAGCACTCAGTTGAGACTGGAATTTGGTGTACCATTTCTCCCACAATCAGAAAACACAAAACAGAAGGAAAGCTTGCCCAGATCACACACTTGGTCTACATTTTCTTCCCATCCTCCCAGAAAAACCCTTGAAAAGGATTTTTTTTTCTGAAGGAGAAAAAAAAAAAAACCACCAAAAAAACCCAGACAGACTTATAAGACAAATTATGTAAAACTGATCTTAAATCAGATGCTATACACACAAAACTTTTACAATTTACAGGGAAATAAGCACTAGAAAACAATTACTGGATTATGAGTAATTCCTTTCTAAATCCAGATATGTTTTCCAATCTCAGAAATTCATAATAACCCGCATACTTATTTGACCATAACCAATTTTAACATCTACAATAAAAAGTAGAGTAATAACCACTGTCTACCTCTATTTCCCTTTTGTAAACTTTATACAATACAAAAAATATCACAGGCATCCCAAGTCTTACCATGGTCAAGTTCAGAATTTATATATAAAAGCTCCAGATAGATTTTCTATACATCTTATTATGATTGAGGAAAAAAACAAAAGTGCAACCTTCAATACACAATTTTCTGCACGCTAACAAAGCCTCGCCCAAACTCAAAAGCTCTGCTTTGTAGATAAGCCAAGGAGAAGCATGGGGAAAAACCCAACACCCATAAAAGTAGATGCAACCATAAAAAAAAGGTATGTGTGTATATATATATATAAATTCATACACACAGCTTTTTTTTTTCTTTTTGCATAGTTTATTTTATTCAGAAATAAGCTTAACCGAAAGCTTTCCTGGTCTAGAAATACTAGTATGTTAAAAAGGCCAAGCCTGCCAACAAACTTATATGCAGCACCAAACAGTAAAAACTGCTCACCTTTCAATAAAAAGGTTGTTCCAGTAAAAACATGGTTTACCTGGTATGACTCAGTCTTGCAGCACGTCTGTGTTGGTAAGAGATACCTGACAGCTGACATCGAACCAGCAGAAGTCAGCAGCTTACATGTCCTATGCTTCCCATACGTATGGCTGCAGGCTTGCTGGTAAACCTCCTTTTATACAGGTCACACCTCAGTTTTGGTTTGTGACTTGTAAGTGGGCTTTTGATGGAAATTTCACAAAAGAAACAAACATTTAAAATGTTAAGTGGGATAAACACTCAATTTTGGTTGTCTTGTAATTAGAATTTAAAACCTATTGCAGCCTTGAAAAGAGTGGCCAGGTGAGGAAGGTGATCATTGATCTAAAGGAGACCTCCCCTCACTAGTTGCTACCAATGGTTTGCGTAACACTCCTTGAACTGGAGAATTTGAGTGACTGCACCCTCCAGAAAATCACATTCCCATTGAATTCTGTGATAAACAATTAGGAAAAAGCTTCTTAGAAACACGGGCAGAATTGGATAATGCTGCCTGAACAAATTTGACAGCAAGTGACTTCTGTAATGGGGAATGGAGAAGGCGGAAAAGGAGGCAGGTAAAGGAGGTGGGAATAGCAGCTTCTGCTGCAGAGGACAACTTCCTCCTGAGGTGCGATATGGGAGCTGCATCTTCCACTCATCCTCCCTGCTGAGGCCCGGCATCACAAGGTGGAAGATTGACCCGTTTCACCCATTGCTATGTTCTAAATAATACGCAGACAATCAAGGACTTCTTTGTGAAAAAAGCAATACTGACTGCATGTGCCAGCACATCTTTAATTCACATTAATAAAAAATGTCCACTAAATCCCACTTCCCTACAGCAGATGTTCAAGTGAAAGTACACAGCAAACAACAGGGATTTGGGGGGGAGTAGGGGAAGGCTTAATTTTTGTCTGCTAGTGGGATAAGCTTTGAAAAGAAGAAATAAGTAAAGGATAAAAATGTACTCCAGAACTTGAGAGGAACTACAGGTAATTCCTATGTGTACTTAAAAATATTTTGAGAGGAAAAAGAACTCATCATCTTTTACATTTTAAAATGACGACAGCTAACTTATTCAGCTTCTTTTGGACTCCTTCATCTCCTGAGTTTCAGAAAGCTAAGGCTGAAACACTTTGAAAGATCCTCATAGCGCATTTCTGAGAGCAAGGTTCAGGGTGTCAGGGCGCTGCAAGGGCTGGGGGCTTGCTGAGGCTGGGACACCGTGGCTCCCTTGGGGCAGCAGGGCAGGGTCTGGCAGCCAGGGCCTCTCACATCGCCACAGCTGTGAGCAGGGCAACCCAGGAGGCAGCCCCAGGCCCGGGCATCTCCCTGAGGATGGGGCAAGCCCGAGGCTGTTGGCCCATGGGTGGGCCCGACTCCGGGGAGCTGGAGACCAGCCCTGCTGCGGTGCTGCCAGGAGAGGGCTGGCTGGTATGGGGTCCTGGGCCAGAAGGCTGGGCAGGGACAGTTGGGCCTGACAGTACCCTCAAGGCCCAGAGACAGCATTACCTCATCCTAAGTTCATGAGGTGAGAAAGCCATGATATTGCAAGTGATTCTAACAGCTTCAAAATGCAGTATTTGTGCACGTAGTCAGTATGCCATACTTCAGAAACAGCCTGCCCTGAGACTGGGAAGGAGGAGACTCCTCGGGAGACCTCTCCAGCCTCAGATCCCATCACCCTGCTTGAGCCTGAAAACTAATACAAACTTCCAGCAAGCAACTTTGTGGCTCCTTCATTCCCTTTTCTCATTTCCTGCTTATTTACAGCTAGTCGCAATATCTGATACAGGCTGCCAACTTATAACTTTTCCAGTTAGAATGACAATGAAATGATTCTCTATTAAATTAAAGAAGTAATGCTATTGAACATATTTCACCCCAAACTCCAGGTCTAAGCACTAACTTTCAAACAGTGAAGAATCAAATCAGTTTAGTTTGAAATTTAGCATGTATTATTTCTGATTTTAAGTGGAAATAGGAAAATGGCTTTACAAGTTTGAGAATATTCATACTGGTTTTGAAATCTACATGTTCAAAAATACAGCAGTTTGCTTGTTTCTACTTTCCCTAGAATTATTCTTTATATTTTTTCATATGTATACTTTGAACTCATTATCTCATTAACCTAAACTTTAACTACTGCTTCAAAAATTACTGAACAGGATATATCAACATATAGTATATTCTCACATACCTATGTACTCAAACACAAGTCTAAAAAAATCAAATAATTTTTGCAGTTATTATAAAAACAAGTAGCTCAAGGAAGTGAAGTAAAAATGGCATAGGATTGCTCACATGTCTAAAATTAAATACTTTGCATACTCTGTGTCAGAAATTAAAAATATTTTTAAACATTCCAACTAACATGGAAGTAGATACCTATTAATATTTTATAGAAATCCACAAAAATTAAAAAGTGCTGAAAGTAAAATTAAGAAAGCATTACCATGTAGCCTTTCCTATCTACAAATAGGCCTAAAATACTTTATTTCTACCTAACATGTTATACTTATGCTTGATTCTTTTTCTATCAGCAAACTTTAGCTCCCCTGTCTATTCCTTCAACATACACTTACTAAAAAGTGATGCACAAGTTTTTCATATTTCTACATATCTCAAATCTAAAATTGCCAAACAGATTATGCAATACTAAGGTATACAAAGATGTTAAGAACTTGTGAATCTGAATTTACGTCACCACTAAAATTATCATATGAAATATAGTAACTGTGCAAAGGGAAACTGTGAAGTAGTTTAAGAGAACACTTTTCACCTGTTCACCATGAGGGTGAGTCAAAATTGGTAACGTATTTTACCAAGGTACCATGGCTTCTTTTGATTGCCTGCCTTTATTTTAAAGAGCTTGGGAGAAGGTCCTCAGGTTGTATAGCTTGCCCTGTGCAGTTGGGGGTCTGTTTGTTTGTCTTCCCCTCTCCTCCCATTTCTTTAGGAGCAGGCTGCCTTAAAGCCCTTATTTCATTGCAAGACATAACTTCAGAGCTACCTATGGTTCTTCCATTCTTCCATGCAGCACTGGCAATTCTTGAAATGATTCTGTACTTTTCTTGAAGCAGGAAGACTTAATGGTATTTTTTTCTCCCCCATTTTGCTTTATTATGTTTCTTGCTTCCAAAGTATCACATTTTACTCTTCCTCTAAAAAAAAATTTACAGGTTTATACAGTGACAGTTCTGTACATCCTATGTACTGAAACTGTATTCAGAGATGAAATTTTAGCTCTTTTGATACTTGAGGCAACACACCTGACTTTTACCTAAGATAATTTTCTTAACATTAAATAATTAATTATCTTATGCATAAGGGAATATAAATGCTGAATCAAGAGATTATTTATAAATGTAAAAATCCAACTCAATTTGGTTTTATTTGTCTTGTGGGTTTCTGATCCATTAAGACACATCATTCTTCCATTTCAGGATGTACTTACTATTGCAAAGAAATATTATTTAAAAATAAAATCTGCACTCTTACAATCATGATTCTCTATTATAGTTTACCTTGGGAGCAAAGGCTTTAAAGTCAAATACTTACCTAGACAGTAAAACTAAAAGAATTAGCAACACAAGTACACATTGCTCTGGATCTTGAACTACAAATGATGAAGGTTCCTGCACTTTCTGAGGATATGTACTAGTAATTAGCCGTTCTGCCCTTTGTCTGTGATTCCTAAACCTTTTTCTCTTCGTGATGATATGCTTAGCGTAATAGTGAAGAGCAGCTGAAAAAGTGTTCACTACAATGTGATCTTCCCAGGACTCAGAGATACAAGCCTTGACAATGCTATCAAAGTTTTTCAACATTTAGTGGCAATCAAAACTATTAAAAACTCTACAAAGCACTGTAACACTGTAATTGTATACTGTTATTTCAAACACACCCAAAATTCTCTGTTGCCTGACTAGATTTGGATGGGAGGACTCCACATGATGTAGTTACATATTTGTTAAAACTGTGTTCCAGTTTACGTAATAAGAAATTGCCTGTAGGGTCATTATTCAATACTCCTGATTAAAAAAAAAAAATAATTATTGCTTAAATAAATCCTCTCCAATTTGTATTTCCTTTGTAGAGGGCTTTTAAGTTTGTGTGTTGTAAGTGCTAATAATGCCATAGCAGTTCTAGTTTTCTACTGTTTCTGCTCAGAACCTTGCCATAATTCTATTTTGGCTACAATCTTTGACTACTTCTCGTATTACAGTATTTCCATGATATTATTATATTAATATTACAGAAAGTTTAAAATTAGTCACTGAAAAACAAAAGGTGTGTTGTCCCTAGCAATCAGCTCCTAAGTAGACATCTGCCTAGGAGTCACAGCCTCCCAACCACTGCTTAACTACAAAAGCACGGTCTGATGCAGAGATTGTTTCCACTGTGGTATTTACACATTCAGCTACCTTGTAAGACGACTGAAAAAAATGTACTGCTAAACAGATAGAATTAAAAAATAAAACTCAAAGGAAAAAGGCTGCAGACTGAGCAGTAAAAATCAAGTCTGAATTCCTGTTCAAGATCTAACTTCTGGGATAATTGTTCTCCTAATGCCCCGGAACTTGAAGTTTAATGAAATAAAGGACTGATACGAGGCTACAAGTTAGTATTAATTGTATGTTAAGAAGACTGAGAGTTTTCCTATTTCCATTACTACCGCAAAGCAACTCAGTGTTTATATTATACCTTCACACAGTAAGTAAAGGTTAATATATTCTTATTGAACAATTGCCATTGCAAATCTATTCTGGGAATTCTGTTTCATGTTCATTGCTCTGAGAAACAAATATGTTTCAAGTACTACTTCCATAAATCATCCACTTGTGAAGTTCAAAATTTTAAAAATTCTGTTTCCATCTAAGCCAGTTCTGTGTCGAAGCTCGGTACAGGTAAAGAGGTCTTTTATAGCATTGCTATACCAAGTCTAATATATTAGACCTGAATTCTGTATCTGCCTTAGTTCGAAGGGATTTATCTTCCACTTTTCCACTTGAATATCAAAGCTGGAATAGGATAATTCTTTGCTCATTCCAGGACTCCAAGGAGATGGCAAGCAAGGATAAACCTCATAATATAGTCCATGGGTAAAGGTAGCATTAAACCCTACTACCAGGACTATTTGCAACTTTATCCAATGACAATTTAATGTTTAAAAAAAAAAAAAAAAAAACCAAACAAACAGTTCTCTGAGAGGGAAACTCCAAGGAGGACTGCATTTTCATGGAAACTTACCTGGCAAGATAATAACATTATTCAGATAAGTAGCTCCCTCAAGCAAGTTTACAGAGTTCTCTAATTATCCCAAGCAATATCTGCTTAACTATATAGTTTAAACAGTTTAATACACTTGGGTTAGTTGCCCTCTACAGGCTTAGACGCCAAAGCCCATTTGATCTCTTTCTCCATTTTATTTCTTTCTCCACTATCACTTTTTGGAATTCTCTATTCAGCTAATAAAACAAACAAACAAACAAGAATATATAAATTCTCAGACATGTTTGTTCTAGTCCCTCAGAAATATCTTTAATCCTAAAATTATTCTTTAACCAATTTTCCATGGTTTTAGCCCATCAATCTGTTCTTCATTTATATTTTCCCACTACTTATTTTTCTCCAACCTTATTCAACAGGATAGACGTTTGCTCTTTTGTATGCTACCACCAATTAATAGTTTTTGGGTGATGGATATAGTAGCACACAGGTATCTGTGTTTTAAAACTTGTCTGTACAGCCTTACAAGCTCATCTCCTTGTTTTTCAAAGGATCACCATGTTTTATTTTAGGGAAATGCAAAATGGAGCGCTTTCAGCAAATCTGAGTCCCAGGGAAGACAGACCTTTATTCAAAGGGAATTGTCTTGAGAAAGCAGTGAGAAGTACTACAAATTCTGATTTTTGCCTTAAAACATTGATGATGGACTGTTGGATAAATATACTAGAATGAATTAACGAAGATGTAATTATGAAAGCATCACGTTAAAAGGATGAAAGATAAGTGACTCCTACTGACTATACAATTTAGTCACTGATTATACAGAAAAGAGATATACAAAATAACATCATGAAATAAACCCACCATGCAACAAACCAAAAAACCCATCAAATAAACTGGGAAAAATGCAGCTTATACAACAAATGCATATAACTTAACCGAGTGAAGGGTAGAACAACGTTCTATGAATTCTGAATACATACATAGTAAGAGTGCTTCTTACTTAAAAGAATATCAAGAACTATGTCAAGTAAGATGAAGAACTTGTTAAATAAGTACAAAACTTTCAGAGTTAAGTTGTACTAACTTGGGGTTTATTCTTGGTATCTCCAAGACAGTAAATAATCTTAAATGCATTTCTAACATTCACAAGGAGCTTTTCTAGCCATCAATTGGTGATCCATCCAATTTATTTGGATATTTAACTAACAGTTTGGACCAGGAGAGGAACTAGTCCCTGACTCAAGTCAAGCACATTTTATTGTTACAAAAAATACTTTACTCAGATTATTTCTGTTGTCTTTGTTTCGAATACTATTGCATAACATGCTCACATCAATAACAATGCACTGAAAATACAAAGCTATGGAAGTTGCTATAATGATGAACACAAGATTTCAGGACTTTTGCCATGGCCTAGTAGGATGGGAATCTTTAAAATAAAACATAGCAGTGTCTGTCTTTCCTTTAACAACATGATACAGCAGATTCCATTTATAGCAGTCACTGAATCAGTTACCTTAGAGATTTTACTAGAGGCATAACCAATACGCCAGTACCAGCATCTTTCACTAGCCTTTACAGTTCTCAAAATAACCCTATATTAAGGTTAACAGAATATCATCCTTTTATAATTCAAATAACAGTGCAAGCCAAATCAATTTTTTTTTCTATCTTTGAATTTTTCAGAATAATATCTTAAAAATAACTGAAGCACTTTGGCGACAACAGGCAAACAGCAGAATCTTTCATAACAGCACATTCCCACTGCCTCATTTCCACCCCTATAAATCATTTGGCTTTCTCACCTCAGTGAATTCTAAGCAGATCTTTCTAAATGAACTGGAAAGCTCTTTTTTTTTTTTTCCTTCATCCTAAAGGTCGTTACCAAATACCTTTAAAATGTCTCTACCAAGGGAAGATTTTGTCTACTTTGAAGTAAAAAGTTCCAACTATGGCTCCTTTATTCATACCCAAACGATTTGGCATAGAAATAAAAGTACAATAGCATCAGCATAGACCTGACTTCCTCTTTGTCAAAAATGTACTCTTGAGTTATTAAAAATAACTAAAATAAGCCAATTCCTTTAAAGCTGTGTGAGAGAGAATCAGAATTTGACCGTGATGTGAGCATCCTCTGAGTTAATTTTACGTCCGCTTACTTATATCATTGAACTTGTAGTATCTTTCTCCCCTATAGAAACATGCAGCCCTATGATAGGTCTGTTATAAAATGGCACAATACATACAGAAAGATCCAAAAGAGCATATACTATTCTGATTTATTGCACATAAAGGACCATTACAGGTTAGCAGCTACTATGAACAGTTACTGTCAGAACAATACTGATTAAATCACTAACTTTTATACAGTAATTTTTGTCATTTACCTGTCATTATGGTCAGAACATCTTCTAGCAATTTCTGGCAACTTCACCAAGTCTTTCCTCAGCAAAATCTGTTTCCAAATCACAAATTAGTTCCCCATCTTTGGTTAGGTGTTTCCTTAAATCATCTCTGCCACAAATCCTGCCAACAATCAATAACCTTTGGAGCAGGAATAATTTACCTTGCTAAACCATAATACTACAGCTCAGGGAAAAAAAATTAGGAAGGAGATAAATCATAGAATCATAGAATGGTTAGGGTTGGAAAGGACCTTCAAAGGTCATCTAGTCCAACCCCCCTGCAAGAAGCAGGGACATCCCCGACTAGATCAGGTTGCTCAGAGCCTCATCTAGCCTGGCCTTGAACATTTCCAGGGATGGGGCTTCCACGACCTCTCTGGGCAACCTGTTCCAGGGTTCTACAACCCTCAGCATAAAAAAAAATTTCCTAATATCTAATCTAAATCTACCCCCCTGTATTTTAAAACCATTACCCTTAGTCCTGTCACAATAGGCCCTACTGAACAGCCTTTCCCCATCTTTCTTGTAGGCCCCCTTGAGGTACTGGAAGACCGCTATCAGGTCTCCCCAGAGCCTCCTTTTCTCCAGGCCGAAGAGGCCCCACTCTCTCAGCCTGTCCTCATAGGAAAGGTGCTCCAGCCCTTTTATCATCTTCGTGGCCCTCCTTTGGACCTTCTCCAGCTGGTCCATATCCTTCTTGTGTTGGGGGCTCCAGAACTGGACACAGTACTCCAGGTGGGGTCTCACCAGGGCAGAGTAGAGGGGCAGAATCACCTCCCTCGACCTGCTGGCCACACTTCTCTTGATGCAGCCCAGGATGTGGTTGGCCTTCTGGGCCACAAGGGCGCATTGCCTGCTCATGTTGAGCTTCTCATCCACCAGCACTCCCAAGTCTCTCTCCTCAGGGCTGATCTCGATTCATTCTCTGCCCAACCTGTATTTCTGCCTGGGATTGCCACGACCCAGGTGCAGGACCTTGCACTTGGCCTGGCTGAACTTCATGAGGTTGGCACGGGCCCACGTCTCCAGCCTGTCCAGGTCCCTCTGCATGGCATCCCTCCCTTCCAGTGTGTCAACAGCACAACACAGCTTGGTGTCGTCAGCAAACTTGCTGAGGGTGCACTCTATCCCACTGTCCATGTCGCCGACAAACAGGGCCGGGCCCAACACGGACCCCTGAGGAACGCTACTCGTCATCAAAAAGTCAAATTTACTAAAACATCTTTTCTGTCACCTACACATCAAAGTCCAAAGATATGCCCCTAAGCTACACTCAATGTATATTTAGAAGAAAATTTAGATAAATGTCTATTTACTGTAAGCTTAATATAAACTTAACATAAGCTTACTGAAATGTTTTATGAACACGTAGCCCTAAAAATATTGGTGTTATAACAACATTAAGTTATCTAACCTAGTAGCAAAACACCAGTAACATGACACTGGCATTTATCAACTTAATGTTGCCATGGACAAAAAGCAACATAACAGTAATGAACTAACAACACTCCCAGGTCCCAGGATTCAAATTTATATCCCTTTCTAACCATCCACTTCTACCTCAATATGCTTACATAGGTCAGGTTTGTTTATTTAATTTCATATTGTTCAGGAAGATTAACAATGATAGTGTCCAGAGCATCTAAGATCAAGATAATTTCAGCAAAGATGATCTGACAGAGCAAAAGCAAACAGAAAAGACATGAGAAGGAAAGAAGGATGAAGAGTTAATTACCTGTGTTGGTTTTGTTTAGTGGTGGGGGGGCTACAGTAGCAGCTTCTGCAAGAAGCTGCTAGAAGTTTCTCCTTTGGTGGACTCGGCCAGGCCTAGGGCGGACCCACTACTGGCCAGGGCCAAGCCAATTGGTAGCAGAATGTTCTCTGATAATGCCTCTGCGATAACGTATTTAAGAAGGGGAAAAATAAATTAAAAAAATAAAAAAATAAAAAATTAAAATAAAAAAAAATAAAAAAAAAAAAGGAGAAGATGTGATGAAGCAGAAGTGGGGGTAGAGAGAGGGAGGCACAAGCCTTGTGGCGCTCACCCTCTGGCCTCCCGCCGTGTGGCCACCTGGGTCCGACTCAGCCCGGCCCGGCTGCAAGCAGTGGAGAGGAGATGAGATGTGAAGAGAACCTGAGAGGCATCTGCCTGCCTGTTGTGAAGAATTTGTTTTAAGAGGAACGGCTGCAGACGCCAAAGTCATTGAAGAAGGATGGGGGGGAGTAATGCTGCTCCTGGCAGAGATTCCCCCACAGCCTGTGGTGCAGCCCATGGTGAGGCAGGCTGTCCCCCTGCAGCCCATGGAGGCCCACGGAGGAGCAGAGATCCACCTGCAGCCCGGGGAGGGCCCCACGCCGGGGCAGGCGGAGGCCTGAAGGAGGCTGTGGCCCGTGAAGGGCCTGCGCTGGAGCAGCCCTTCCAGAGGGACTACACCCTGTGGAAAAAAAGACCCGCGCCAGAGCAGTTCATGAAGGACTGCAGCCCACAGGAAGGACCCCATGATGGAGCAGGGGAGGAATGTGAGGAGTTCTTCCCTTGAGGAGGAAGGAGCAGCGTAAAGCAACAAGTGATGAACTGACCATAACCCCCATTCCCTATTCCCCTCTGTGCCGCTTGTTGGGGGAAAGGAGGTAGAGATAAATGACATTAAATTTAAGCCCAAGAAGAAGGAGGCGCAGAGGGAAGTTGTTCTGTTCTCTTCCACATTATCTTGCTTTGGTTTTAATAATAAACAAATTGTTTTCCCCAAGTCAAGTCTGTTTTGCCCATAACAGTAACTTTAATTATCTCTCCCCGTCCTTATCTCAAACTTCGAGCCGTTTTTTCTTATATTATCTCTCCCCCATTCCCTCAGAGGCTGAGGGGAGTGAGAGAGAAACTGCGTAGTGTGGTCCCAAGTGGGGCTAAACTGTGACATCACCAAAAAGGATAGAGGGAACAAGAGAAGACAAAGAAAAGAAGTACAGAAGAATAGATAGGAAGAGGTAGATGACACTTCAAGAATAGCAAGACAAAGCAGAAGAGGAAAGCAAAGCTGTTTCTTCTGATTTTCGTCCCTTCTTTCTCGTTTCTATTCTTTTGCTCCTTCATATCTTTTTTACCAAGTTGTACTTACTGTAACTTAAAAAGAAAAAACTCTCAGAAATACTATATCACTTAAAGACCTTAAAGAATCTAAAAAAGAATCAAAAAAGTATGATCTTATCTCAAGTTTCCAGAGACCTTAACTTTCTGATGATCTAAAAGGATGACTTCCTTTTCAGAATAAAGAGACTCCATCCAATGCTCTCTACATGGGGGAAAAAAAAAACAAAAAAAAACAACAAACCAAAAACATTACAAGTTAATATTAGACCATTCAGAAATAGGAGATAATATTCACAAGCAGAACCTCAAGGTTTCTCAAATTTTTGTATTCATCATTAACTTGCAGATGAACATTCTGAAAGTTCCATGTCTGATTATTAGAAGTATTTAAATGTCGTAATATATTAATAAAATAGTTTGATTGAAGCAAAGAAAAAGAGGCAAGAGGAAGACTGGAAATAAATTCACTTAAAAACCTGGGGAATAGACTATATGAAAAGCAGCTGCATTCCAATTTCAATGGAGTTACATTCCAAATAAATAGAAGAGCAAACCATCTGTGAACGTTTTGACTCAACTGCTTGTGGAGATCAGGCTTATTCCTTATACCTTCATTCAGGAAAAGGAAAGTGGGTTGATTCAGTGTAAGACAGAGCACAAAGAAAAGAAAAACAAAACTAGACTTCAGGGTCTTCAGAGATTTGTCAAAGGATGGTAAAGGAAATGTTTTAGACTTTTCCCTTGCTTTTCCAGCTGGGCTTTTCCTTTCCTGTGTTATATCCTGTTTCGGAATTACAAAAAGCAAAACATTTTAATACTTCTGCTGTAAAAAACATTGTTCTAGAACCTTTTAATCCAAGAAGACACTGGAAGTCTTGGAGCCTGCCAGGCATGTAGTAAGTGCAATACACAGTGGACAATATCTTATGAAAAGATCTAAGACATTTAATCACAAAGAAAGATAAACTCCAATGTCTACGGGGATAAGCTGAGGAGTATGGTTTTCCTTAAACAATGGTACCATGCTTTATTAGCGCCTATCCTATGTTTTATACACCACCGTATAGACAAGCATAAACCAACTGTAAAATCAGAATTTACTGAATGCTATTTAGCAGGTAACATGCTTTCCTATCAAATAAAATTAACAATAAATATAGGATATGTCATTTTTACTTGGCATTTAGGATAATCCAAGATGGGTTGTTCCACTCCTCCTGCAGCCCCAGCCCCATATATTCTTGTTCATTCTCTTACAAGGTAAATTCTCTTAAAAGATAACTTTTTAAGGATGGATGGGGTCTCTGATTAGCCATATAAGAAAACTGCAGCTGCATTTATGCTCAAGTTTCTCACAGAGCAATGACTTGGTTTTGTTCTAATGCTTTTCTAACATTGTTTGTGCTTAGTAAAAGCGAGTTTATCCCAGACTGTGAGTTAAAAAAAATGACAGAGAATAAATGACTTATTAGCTTTCAATATTTATGAGATCATGGCTTCAAGATAAGTCTTATAACAAAGACCCAGTCTCCTGAAAATAGTGACGCACAATCCTCTGCACCATTAAGAAATATGCCAGACCCTTGTCAGAATATCTCAAGCTTAGTGTCACTCACAGATAGCAAACCAGAGAATATATTCATATGAGTCACAGTAAAATAAAGAATCTATGCTTTACACTGCTTTTCTGTCTTCTAACAAACTCTAAATCTGAAAAAAAAAAAAAAAAACACCACCCAACATAAGATGAAGATATGAATATAAATAAAATGGCTAGACAGGAGGATAACTTACTTTAGATAACAAAGTAAAGACTGAAGTTTTTTAAGCTGCTTTCAGAAATCAGATCACCCAAATCAAAATGCTAAGGCAATACAGAAATCTCTCCTTAATGATTTTATTTATATTTAAATGTTACATTTCATATAAGACTATTTGCTTTTGTCCCACCAAAACAACCTGATAAAATCCTTAGTATAAATTTCCTTTGTTAAAAAAGCCCAAAAGCTTCAGATAACATATTTCAATAAACTCAATATTCATATTCTTTGACAATCAGATTTCACTTCACGTTTTTTTTTCCCCAAGCAGAACATTGAAATATTTAATTCCATAAGCATCCAAATGTTTCAAAAGGAACACCACAATGTTTTGTTTCATCAAAAGAATTTGTTGTTCTGTGTGCCTACAAATGGCACTATTATGTAAAGATACTCTCATTAGCTTGAATCAGACACTGAAGGAGTTCTAGAGCTGCTGAAGTAAACTGAAAATAGACTCCAGCTGTGCTGCCACACCAGTTTACTGCTATTTTCTAGCTTAGAAATCTTTACACTACTCCGCAAAGTACAGCACAAGCATATTGCTTCTCTGGGAAATTCCCAAAAATCAGTCTTTTTTCCTGTAAGAAGATTCAAGTCAGCATCCACAACACAGGTCCTCATACAGACCCCCTCTTCTGGTTCTACACAGGTTCTCAGTTTCACCTATGAACCTTTCCTCCCCAAATTAGGTCATAAGGATGTCCTCAAGCAGAAATGGAGAGCTGTTGGTGTTGAGACTGGACATGGTACAGGTGCGCAAAAGAGAGATGAAGGGGGAAGGACGTGAACCCTGGGAGGGCAGGAGTGGATATGGGGACATCCATCTGAAGGGTGCATACTGTCCCATAGGAGGGACACTTGCTAACTGCTGCTGAGCGCGTTGAGTAAGGAAGAGGACAGCCTGCAGGCAGCCGGAGTGTCTCAAAAGCTCAACAAAGCAACATGGCTGCTGATGCTCGACTCGTGCTGCATACGCAAAATACACCATTTCCTTGCTGCCAGAATTCAAGTCATTCCCTGGAAACTTTAATCACAAATACAACAATGTGCATCATATGGAGTTAATTGTAACCACATGAAGCTGGAAAATCAGAATGAAAGCTTCCCATTCAGCCTGCTGTGTGTCCTGTGAAGGCATTGAGCACTTTACAAAGATCAAGAACTGACTTCAGTCCAATTTTACAGAGAACAGGTATAATTCAAGTTGTTTAAGAGTTTCCATGTGATCCAGTAGGTAATTTGAATCCAGGAAAACAAATTCATTTTTTATTAACTATTATTTCTTACCTTTCTGAGAAAAGAATGGACTAATTCCTCCACTGGAGAAATAGTGTATATTTTTTTATTCTCACTTTACCTTCTTCCTGGCTCTGTAGCTTCTCTCTTTATTCCAACCCTCACACAAGCCTTTGATCATTTCACACATACTACCTTGCTTCCATTAAGATTTCTTTCTTCTTTATCTTTATTTTTATTCTTTTTTATCCAAAATTTCTCCAATGTTCTCAATTGCTACTGCTTTTTTATCCTGTGTCTCCTAACTACTTCCCTTTTATTCCTCATGGCTACCCACTTGCAATCTTTTAGTCAAAAGAACTAGCTAATGAAAATCATTTTCTCGGCCTCCTTCTTCACTCTCTCCATGTTTGTACTTGATCTGCACCATTTTTTAAGGCAAAGGATGCATATAATTTTAAAAATCTACAGTGATCTATGATTAAAATAGAGAAAGTGTAATAAAATGAAATTAGATGTCTTTTCAGAAGAAATGCTGATAATGAATTAATTTCATAGAGAACAGTGATGCATACTCTGTACAAATTAAGATTGTTAAAACAAAATTTAATTTTTATGAGTCAGGAAGATTTAAGATTAATTTACTCAGTTTTTTCAAAACTCCAAAAACAGACTGCTAAATAACGCTTAGACATTTTAAGATGCTATTTGAATTTCTAGACCTGCAAATGGAAAAAGAGCTGAACATTCTACATTCCCCTAAAGTGACTATTAGAATTACTAGCTCAATAGCATTACTGCTTAAAATTTCAAAATGCAACTGGATGTCAACCAAAAAAACAGTTTGAAAAATCTCGGCTCTGATAGCAAGTTCCAAAGCTATCGACTGATGGTCATTTGGCAAGGGCTGGGAGTAACTGCTTTTACAAAGCTCCACTGATCACTGAATTATGCAGCATAACCTACTAGACCTTTATCTAAGACTAGATATGTATAGTCGGGGAGGAAAAAAAAACCAACAAACTCTACAAAATACATATGAAAGAAAATATTTTTTTTCAGAATTATATGGAAGCCTATTACTTATATTAAATTGAAAGACAGTATCAGTAAAAGTTATAATCTCTCCTGGTGAAGTGTTGTTTCATGAAAGATTAGGACAAGACTGATATTCTGCATAACTATTAATACTAAAAATTGATTAAGAAAAAAATACATAATGAAAATAATAAAAATCTGCTATGATAAAAGACTTTTTTCTCCTTCTCCTTTTGTGAAAGGGATGAAAATGTTTCCCATTTCTTCCACCTGTTTAGTTTTTTACACAACAATAATTATTGGTTTGTAATAACTAAGCAGGTGGAAGAAATAGGACGCATTTTTATCTCTTTCACAAAATGAGAAAGAAAATGAGGTAGAATCCACTCCTTGAAACAGAATAAGGCATTGAGACAGAACTTATGGAAAAGGCTGAGCAGCTAAACACAGGCATTTAGTAAAACAATGCAGAAATCAAATCCCCAGAGATTTTACAATCTGTAAAATAAAACAAATTATCAACTCTTCTGAGCTAAAACTAGTTGAGAACTCTGGGCATATATATTTTTTTTCTTATTATCACACTTTATTTTTGAAAGATAGAGGTATGGGTACATGGTCTGCAAGAAGCTTGGCCTCAAAACACTAGAATGCTATTAGAGACAAGTTCATAGTGATACATTATCAGCCTGAGTAAGAGGAGCACTTATAAAAACTCACCTGCTGTTATATACAAGACTAATCACAATTAAAAACAGAGTTTGCCTTAATCACCACCTCAGAACACTACACATACTACTCTTTGGCACTATAATTTGTGTAGCAGCCAGCAGCAACTGAACACAACTTCTCTATCACTGGTAGCATGAACAGAAAACCCATATGAATAGAGCTCTTCCGTATCGTCGATTGTTACTACATGACTCCTGAAGGGGAAAACCAGGACATGACAAATTCTTTCCTCATGGGAGAGAACAACTTTCTATACATAAAACATCTCAGGTGGGCATTCCTATTCAATAAAATTATGTCATTCCTTACCTTAAACAACATCTGTCAGGATAAAAGTTGAAGTACACCTCAATTGCCAAGTTTAACATAAAAAAATGCAGTGACACGATACGTTCCTTATTCACTAACTCAAGTTATTTATAGCAGTTTATGCAGCTTTATTCACTAGAAGCAACACAACACTCAATGATGCTTGACTCAGCTTCAAGCCAAAGACTTTCTGCAACGCAGAGACTACATTGCTAGTTACCACTAACATAATTGAATGGAGATGTGATTATAACCCGTTGTGCATAATTATGCAAAACTTGGTATTGCTTTTTATGTCAAGAAAGACCCTGAATAAAGATTAACATATTTGTGCCTGAAATCCTTGCAAAACTTTTCAGATGCATGCCTCCAAGGGACAGGATGCTAAGCTGTAGAGATGACTGGATTTGTTTGGGGGTTATTGTTCTGTTTTGTTTGGGTGGTGGGAGGGGAAGGTGTGTTGTTAGCCTAAGATACTATATAGGTTTTGTGGCTACATAACAAAATGAGGATGGCAAAAAAAAAAGTGGAGAAAAAAAAAAAAAAAGAAATGTAGGTTCTTATGAAAGCTGTTAATGGTGGGAAAATCACAAAATTGAATATAAATGTATTCAGGTTATTTTTAAAATAAAAG
Organism: Chlamydotis macqueenii; assembly: GCF_036417535.1. Taxonomy (NCBI): domain Eukaryota; kingdom Metazoa; phylum Chordata; class Aves; order Otidiformes; family Otididae; genus Chlamydotis; species Chlamydotis macqueenii. The sequence goes on from NC_141557.1 coordinate 30,291,738, forward strand.
TTTGGATAACTTTAAGCTCCAATGTCTACACAGAGCTACAAACTATTTATCTTAAGAATAGATTCTGTCTTGGAGAGTTTGCAATTTGAAGAGCAGCTTGGTAATCCTCCTAACATAATCAGTCATTATATCTCTAGAACTCTATTAGAAAGAAGTGCAACTCTGGCACTTGCATCTTGAAACCTAATGCTTTAGTTTAAGCACACAGTTACACTTGAAAATACTTCAGAATGTGCTTTTGTACCATTTGGGACAACTTAATCATATTTTGTCATTCTTTCTCTGGATCCCTTAAACTCCCAGAATCCTCTTAAAGAACTGATAATTTAAAATTATACCATAGTGTCATATACTATTTGGAGATAGCATGGTCCTCTTTTGAGATATCACATGCTAGACCATAGATGAAATAATGAGCTTGGACTTGATGACCAATGTGAGAAGATTCATTATGTCTGAAACAAAATATAACAATATGGTTCTATACTTAAATCAAAGGAATATGATCTGGGTCAGTATTCCTCTAACTATTAGCTAATTCCTAATTAACTAACAGCTCATCTACTAAAATAATTCTGAATGAATAATCATTTCTGATTTATTCTAGAATAAGAGCACCTCCAAAGGGAATGCATGTGGCTCATTTCAAATTCCAGTTTGAGTACTTATTTGGATTCATCCTCAGCCAAAATTAGCCAAATAAGTAGTCAAGCTTTAAAATAAAAAATAATAGCAGTACTTGTGCACTTTTTCATAGATTTCAATAATAAAGAATTTAGAGAAAAACTTCTACAGGGCTTTCTACAGAAGATAGAATAGTTAACTGAGAGTAATTTAAATCATTGTTACAAGATAAAATTTGGCTTGCCACTAAGGTTCTACCTGAATTCTTTTCCTTCTGCCCCAGATCATTCTTCTCAATCTCACCATTTGTTTTTCATTTTTTTAAAATTATTTTTTATGATCAAGCACCCAAATGTTAAATAAGAATTTCCAAAAATCAGCCTTTAGGTACTGAGCTCTATTTTGGCTCCTCTCTGCTGTTCTGACTCTTAAAAGTATATTTTGATTTTGTTCTAATCATCTATTTCTGAGATCTTTCTTCTCTCAGTTTCATTAAATCAGTCAATACGTTACCTATGAGTTGTAAAAATAGCACAGATACATGAATTTTGGTTTTGGTAAAGTTGGTAGACTCCAACTTTATTTGAAGCCATTTCTTTTGGTTTGTTTTCCAATGGGTTAATTTGCAATTATTTTTATAATTTTTTGCCCTTCAGGACTTTCATCTTTTACATTCCAGCAACTCTGAATCTCCTATATTCATGCTGCTGAAGTAGTACAGTCAGTATCCATTTGTAACCTTAGTTCAAAAGTAAAGTTAATGCACTTATCTTGCCACTCACTCTTTTTCTCTTGCATCTCTTCAATCTGCTTTCATCATCTCTAGTATCATTTCAGTAATTTCTCAAACTCTTTGAGCCTATCCAGTACTGAAGTGCCTCTGTTCGATAAAGCACTCAGACACATACTTAGTACATAAACTGTCTTCCCATTCTCCTCTCGTAATTGTCTAAAATTTCACTGGTTCCTTCCATTTATTTCAACTTATACAATATATTGGCTCTTACACAATACATAGTCTATGCTTTCTTCCAAAACAATGATGTCAATAATGACTGCCAGGGTCTTTAATTAACTTATTCTGATAAAGGTAAGGATGCTAGACTCCATCTCATCTCTGTAGTGAATTTCAAACATATATAGATCTTAAAAGTAAAAATGTCCCTCTACTTAAAAACAAAAACCACAAAACAAACAAAACCAAAAGCAACAACAACCAAACAACAGTTAACAAAGCATTTTAAAGCTATTTGGTATGCCTTCATGAATGAGAAGATCTACTGCTAGGCCAGTAAATTCTGGGAAATACATCCTTCCAAACAAACTCATTATCAATAACTATAATTACTGTAACAATTAATTTAAGTGTCTCAGTAACACAAATTATTTATAACCTTTTATGTTGAAAATAAAATCAAGAATTTATATTTTCAGAAACCATGCAAGAAAATACTGTATTTTAATTTAATCACAAGTTCTTTTCTCAATATTCCATATTGGTTTTAATGAAATTGTAAACTATAAACCACACAATATCTGACAGTTCTAAAAATAAATTTAGCAATCAGTAACGTCCTCAAAAAGCCATTATATTTTGCAAGGCAGCCAACAAAACTATGCAGTGACACTCCATAACACCCGCTAAAAATCTTCCAAAGCCACACAAAAAGCAATATATTCTTAGTGCTTGAAAAAAAAACAAACAATGAAAACATACATAATTATAAGCACATTTAAAATTCTTGCTTCTTTTAATTGGCAGAAAACAACAGAGAGGAATGCAATCCAAGGCCCTTCAACCTCAACAAATGGCAAAGGGAGAGAGGCCTTTTACCACTATGAGGCAGCCCTAAGACCACTCTTTTTCAAACAGAGGCCTCGGATTCTCAATTTGAACCATCAAGAGCAACCTATTTCTGGTTCTCAAGAGCAACAACGAAGGCAGCTTTGGCTCTCCTTTCTTCAGAAATCCAGGAAAGGCAGAACAGCATAAGCGGCAGTGCTAACAGCAAAGTGTATTTTTTCAGCAGATAGGCTGGACGAGCAGCTTTCCTTTTCTCTCTTCAGACATAAGAAGTTTTGCTGGGCTGAGGGGACCTGTCATAAGCTACTCGTTCTTTGACTTCAAATCTCATAAAAGCAAAGAGAGATCATCCTTTCTCTTAGAGCTAATTTTTTCAGTTTGTCTGATGAGTCATGGATTGTCATCATTTGAATTACACTTTCAAGCTCTTCTATAGAAACACGAGAACTAAAAATACATGCTTCTAATGAGAGCTGAGATTCTGCCACAGTCACATGGCTCCCCAATTAGTCCATTCTCCCTTCGTTTTGTTTCTTCAGGGCTTGGTGAACTGTAATTCTCTGTTTGTGACATCAGGCTCATTTCCACAGCAACCAATTGAATTACCCTCCAAATCTTTGTAACAGGGAATAAGTAACAGGAATAGATGAAGTCCTAAGAAACAAAAGCTTCTCAGTGTTTACATGCAAATGTGCATAGAAACAACCAAACAATAAAGGAAAAGAAATATGGAAGATACATAGAAACACAGGAAATGTAACAAAGGCATAATCAATGTTTATACATTTTACGGTGTATAAATACACGTTCAGTAATTTTATGACCATATGTCAGATTTGTAATAACCACAATATGTGTCCAATGCCCGTAACAGCTGATGCTGCAACACCAGGCGTTAATGACTGGCAGTGTGTATCTGTGCAGCTTCAACTCTAGAAAGAAATCATTATTTTTGACAGAGGAAACAAAAACTAAGGTGAGATGACACCATTTTCTTTTCTGGATTCTAAGACACGAGGTGTCACTGCCAGCCACCACACACAATGGATCCCACAGCCACAGAAATTTGAGAACTAGGGTTTCTATTTTGGACTTCATAGGAACTCTTTAGATTTGCTTCTTGCAACGATATCCTTGAAAATGGAAATGCACAGTCACTGACTTTTCCCCTAAAGACTTATTCATAATTCCTCACTATTGCAACAAAGGCCCAGCATTGGAGAGTCTGATGCCCCATCCTTGGAAACATTCAAGGCCAGGCTGGATGAGGCTCTGAGGAACCTGATCTTGTTGAAGATGTCCCTGCTCCTTACAGGCGGGTTGGACTAGCTAACCTTTAAAGGTCCCTTCCAACCCTAACAATTCTGTGATTCTATGACTATACCATCTAAGAACTATGAATCCATCTGCATGTCTAAGAGTTAACACAAGCCATGATACTATTGGCAGTGCTACAGCTCTGACTAACTTAACCTTTCCCAGATACCTAAACAGCAACTATGCCCTCAGTGGAAACACTGGAAACTTAGTAGTGCAATCTAGAAAATAGTATGATTATCCTAAAAATAAAGGTCAAACTCTATCCTGTCTCAGCACAACCAATTCAATATCTGCATTGTATTGACCTATTGTGTTTCACTGCTCACTGAGACTGAGTAAAAATTACAGTCCTCACCAGATGCTGCAACTGCCTTCTCTCCCCCAGTCTCCCGGATGAAGCAGATGTGCAAGAGGTAGCAAGTAAATTACTATCTTCTAGCGAGGCCACCAAGTGCTCTTGATGATGGGACAGTGTCCTATTTGTCAGGCAGCAAGCATGGCCAGTGGCTCTCTGTGCTCAAATGATGGGTTTGTAATAACAAGAGCCTTTTCTAACAGTATTTTATCTCAAATCTGGGATCAATGCAACTTGGTACTACCTAACAAGCTGCATCATTTTTTTCCTTCTCTAACATTTCTTCCATATAAGATCTAAATAGGTACAAAACTTTAACATTTTCACTAGCTTTCCTAAAACGGACAAATAAAGTGTGTTGGCACTAGCACAACTGAGTCCATTTGTTCCATAATACTTATGTTACCACTAAATGAAAGTTGCAAGTTTCTGAGCCATAGTATTTTTGACCCGGCCACTCAATCATTCAGGAACCAGAAGCAGCTCTTTAGGACAGGAATTGAAGCTAAAAACAGCTGGTGCTTCAGTGAACTGATTTTACTCTGGACCAATGTGTCAATATCTTAAAAAATTTTGAATTCCAAGTTTACTCTAAAGGCCTATTACATCCTCTGCTTTTACTAAATTGACTAAATCTCTTTCCAGTATGATCTATAACCTCTTGCTAACAGTCTCCAGTCAACAGCATGCGACAGCAGCATAGTCTTGCATTTTGCTGGCTATAATCCCCCTTTCAGAACTCCTGAATAAGTCAGATATTTCTGGGATCATCCTCTGTTCTGCAGAGGAATAGGAGATCTTATAAACAGCATAGTGTGTCTCCATTTTGCCACCTGATAGTCACAAATGCATATAAATTCACTATTTTCCTCTCTTAAAACATGTCTCCCTGTAGCTGGCATACACAGTTTTTGCAGTCAGAAGACAGTGGAGGAACCCTGAAATTAGCTAAGAAATGAATATAATAGTGTAATAAGATACTAAAAAAAAAAAATAACTCAGTGACTTTACTTTGTGCCATTACTGCATACAATTAAAATAAAGTTCTAGGAAAGCCATTAGTTCCTAAAAGACTGTTTTAAACTGGAATATATAGTAGTCTGAGAGGCACAGAAAGGACGCATGCATTTGCCTTTGTCATGAAATAAAGTAACTCCTGAATAATTTGATAGTCAAAGTGAGATGGTCAACACTCCTCTGCATTGTCTCTTTCCCTAAATAGCCCATTGTACGTTAAACAAGTTGGATGCCCTTCTTCAGTACGAGCATGGAAGCTGGAAACAAGTTCTGCATATAACTGAGTATCCCACCTGACTCCCATGAGGAAGTTCCTCCTAATTCACAGTTGTAGACAAAGTCAGTATGACAGTTTACCGCAGACAGGTTAACTGGAGAATTGGCTGTCTTCTGTTTGGGTAAAAATACATCTGGTTGTCATATGCAGACATATACCATGGTAGGAACACTAAGCATTTTAAGTCATTAGAAAGCCCACCTCAGAGAACCAGATCATACTGTATTACTATATGTTTATCAGCCTTTTTCCTTCAGAAATGCTTGGCTTACCATACTCTATCTTACATTCTCTTCAAGACCTAAAACAGAATTCCTGATGAGAGAAAGGAAAGAAATACACTAATACTCCTCAACTGACATTGGTGCCCAGCTCTCCACCTCCAGAAACAACTTAATCTATGAAACAATCTTCAGAGGCCAAGGCCCAAATATGATTGGCTAAACGAAAAATAAATTAAGAACTTTGCAGCTTTTCTATTCTGGATTTCCGTCTAACACGAGTCATAAAGTTGGATCTAAAATCCTCATTAGTGCAGACTGTATACAACCACCTTCCTTTGGACAGAGTTCAGCTTTTTTTTTAAGAATAAATCTGACTAGAAGCTAAACCTATCAGATATAATATTTCTCTCCCATTTCCTCTAAATTGGTACAACACAGGAATATGCACCAGGGAGTTAGGTTCACAAAACTTAAGAACAAAATTAATGTTGTACCAATAAGTATAGTTCACCTGTCAGAAGAACTAAAGCAAGTGGTCCACCAAACTCTTGAGTGGGACTCCAATTTCTCTTAGTCAGATTTTTACTCTCCAGTCACACACTCAGAGCTAGGATTCAGATTCCATGAATCATGAACTGGACCCTTTTTCTGACCACTACATCCCCAACAGGCCTTCTATGCAAAAGAGAGGATCTCCCACTAGATCCATTATCCTTCTCCATGAAGGATAACGTGCATGGGATACCATACACGCAGCGCTGGCAGACTCCACCTTTAAGCCAGTCTGACAGGCTCTGCCAAAACTTTATGGGAACTTAATTTCGTCCATCTTTACTAACAGCAGCAGAAACACCATACTTCCAAAATCCAGCACTTGGGATAAAACTAGCCTCAGTAATCACCAGCAATTTTCTCTCTCCATTTTCCAAAGAGCCAAAAATAGCTGGTTTTAGCAATCTGTATTATTTGATGCGGCCCATTCCCTCATTACAATTAGCACAATTCCCTGTGGAGCTAGAAGCCTGAGACCCCCTGAAGGATTGCATAACAGCCCATAGCTGCTGGTGACCAGCTGCCACACGTATGAAGTTGCCCGTCGGTTATCATTTATACCCATTGTAAAAGAAAATGGTTCCCATCTGTGAGGGCCACAGAATCAAACCCACCCAAGAGTCTCTGGCAACTTAGTTCTGGACCAAAGCTTTTGCTGACTTTCCTGTTTCTCTTCAGGGATCTTTTTCACAAATTCCTCCTTTCTGTTCCCCTATAAAATTCTTACACCGTCTAGTTCTTGTAGTAGCTATTGATGCTACATCAAAAGATGCTGCAGCTGCCTATGCTGTTCCTGTTCTCACAGCCATTTCAGTAGCACTCCAACATCTATTTCTATCTTCAGGCTGTGACAGTCTGCCCAAGTTCTCCTCCACCAGCCTGGGAAAAAAATCACTGCCAAAAGTTTTGCAGAAAGTCTTTTTCAGGCTTTTTCCTCAGGGCACATTTTGTTGACATACTCAAAAGGACAACACAAAACCAAGCTATTTCCCCAGAGTGCTCATGCTGCCAGAGCTCAGAGGCCTTTTCCTCTGCCTCTCTCCGCCTACTAAGGGAAGGGCAGACTGTCCCTATTTCTTTTAAAGCCTATCTGAACCATGAAACAGTCTTGCTTTAACTGTTTCCAATCCCTTCAATATTTTCTCACTTGCTTTTAGAGTAGGCTCCTCTAAACTTCCCTTAACATATAATTTGGACTACAACAGCCATAAAACTTCAATTAATAAAAAGGAGATACAAAATTAATTCAATAAAAAGGATACAAAAAACCCTGTCCAAACTAATCAAACTTACCATACAGATACTAATCACAATGAAGCTGTTTACATTGTTTCTCTCTGATATCCTTACAGTTCAGGCTGCTGTTAGGAGTAATACAGAACAATGCATATACCTGATACTATAGAAGAAACAGTCTCTGAAAAATCATGTATGTACATTACCCCATGCACCTTAAGTGACATTTTTGCGCAGAAAAAAACCCTGCATCTTTTCACCTTTCTTTCCCACAGCCAGCATATGAATGAAAATATTAATTTTCTTCTCTTGAGTGCATGTATTTCCCTAGAATCTTCAGGATTTGGTGTGGGCTACATTATTGTTGTTGCTGTTATTGTTGTTATTACTATTGTATAACGAGAACATCAGTTATTTCAGTTCTCTTTCTTTACACGCATTCTTCTGAGGCATTTTAAAATCAGGGAAAGATCTAATGTAGAATATTTTCTACTATGTTCTCTTCTGAACAAGAGGAGAGAGGACATTTTTAATTTGACTCACAAGGAGGACACAGAGGAACTGTCTTTGGAAATAATTATTCTTCCAAAAACCACACACATGCATATTAACTGCAAAGAGCCAAGTATTAGGTAATATGCTTTTTGAATTCTAGAAACAGACTTTTCTTCTTTTTAAAGTAATAATTAAACTGTTCCCAAAAATTCATTTGAAGTCACAAATTATTTAAGTGTGGTGAGCAGATGAAGAAAGGTCTTAAGTGAGAAGTATGAAGTCTTGAATTGAGCTCAAAAATAATTGGTAAAACAAAATTATGGATATTCCTTGGATTAATTTAGTGGAAGATATTCACTTACTATTAAGTTCTGAGTGTCACTTAGAGGGAAATGTTTCATGATTAGGAACGAGTCATGAAGAATTCATTCTCCTTCACTGTTCAGTTACATTTATGGAAATTGGGAAAAGTGGTATGTATTCAGGAAAGAAATTTTACATTCAGGGTTTATGTTCACAGATAAAGCCAAGAACCATAGTATAAATAGGTGATGAAGAAGACAGGCAGACAAGACGTGACAAGAACTTCTCAATAGGACACCAAGGACAGCATCTTGCACACAGAGCTCGGAGCAGGCTTGGTTTGTTTAACTAAACTTGCAAGAGTAGACAGACTATCATCAAGCCAACGGAAGACGAATTAAAAGTGGAACTACACTGAACTGGAGCAAAGTGTCTTTCAGTCAGAAAGTGGGAAGTATATGTCCCTGTCCAAGTACTAGAATCCACATGAGAAGTTTAACAGGCTTTATAGTGAAAGATTCACACATCTACTTAGTTGACTAAAAAGGGGATTTAGGCTGAACTCAGACCTTTTCGTCCAGGACAGTTGGACCTACAATGTCCACACTCAATCATCTGCAGTTCTGCACATATAACCTAACTCTGGAAGCACTTCAAGCTTTTTATCTGTGCAGTCTGTATCTCAATATGGTTTGAAAACTCATTACTAAAATCTGTTGATGCACAAGAGAAGCAACTCATGTAGGTTCCTCCTAAGTTCTGTTACATTCTACAGATAATAAGAGGCACTTAATTCTCTCTTAGAACTTGAATTGACCCATTTCTCTGCTATTCTCAGAAACAAAAATACTTGGAGATCTGACTGACTTCAGCAAAGTCTGGCAGCAAGTCATCTTCATAAAAAAAAAGTAGAAGTGAGACAGACTTGCTTTCTGGTTAGGGGAAAGACTAAGGATATGGGTTCAAACTGAGGTTCACCCTCAAAAGACTCATACTCAAATCCCTCACTTCACCCAAGTGTGCCCTGTTTGCTATGCAGTAAAATAGTCTGGGTTACCACTCCTTGTAAGTCTCGACTAAAACAAAGACTACCAGGCCAGAAAGGCTGTGTGTGCTTGTGTAGAGGGCAGTAGCTAGGAGTTATCACACGAGCAAAACACTATCTCACTCCATAGCCAGCTTGGTGGAGGGGATTCAGCCTGAGAAAGGAACTCTGTGAGGGTTTTTTCTGATCACCAAGTTAATATGCAAAACACAGGCAAACATTTTTTAAAGAGAATATTTTCTGGGTGGATAGGCATATTAAATGCAGAACATCAACTTCCCTCCTGAAAATAAATAAGCAAACATTCTTTACCAAATTCACTTAAGCTCCAAAGAAAAGCAGAAATCATAATACATCCTGTTCTGAAAGCTTCCTACTGATTAGTGTAAGGCACCTCAGCCTCTTTGGGTTCCTCTGCTAAAGGTATCTGTTTTGCACCAATGATAGTAAATGCTGTGAATCATCAACATTTGATATTTGAGCATGGCAATACGATACAGAAGTGCAAGTGTGAACTCCTAACTCTATCCACTGAGCTCAGGTCAGTCTAGTAAGCTCCTCTCTAACAGTTTGTTTAAGAATGTCTTTATGTTTTCTTTTCATTAAGTCTTTACCCATCAGTATTATTACTTTTTATTTGCACACCAAAATGTCTGTACACATATATCAGAAAAACCTCTTCTTGTAGGTCGTCCTATTTGAAGTGCTGTACTACTTTCTTACAGCCTTGTGGATGTCTTACTATCAGGTATCTGCATATATTGACTCAGATTTAAAAATAATCTAATGTATGTTTACATAATGAACTCAATTCTGTTCATATTTCAGCTTGTTGTACAAAAGTAATTCTATTCCAGTGACCTCATTGAGTAGATGTGACTATCAGCCACAACGAGTGTGATACAAAGTCCCTGACATCTAATGTAGACAGGTTTTTGGGAGACTATACTCTTTGTTCTAGTACTCACTTCAGGCCTGATTCCAACTAAAATAGGGATTATAAATACTGTATTTTGTAAATTCAAGAGAGTGTATCTGTTAAAAAACTCCATAGTTAAAATAATGTTGTAATTTAGATAAGATTTATGAAGTAAAGTCTATAAACCAAACTGAATTAAAGGCAGAGCAAACAACACACTTACATCTCACCTACTAAGTGGAAAACAAGCCACTTTGCTGTAAATTCCCTTCCATATTCCAGAGTCCTTCAACAAAACAAGCTCCCAAGCTCCTCAGCGCGAGACAAGGCTGGGGACTCATGACCAACATTTGTTGGTGGGCAACTGCCACAAAGTCAAACCTCCTTACAGAATTACCTACTGACATCCAGGTCACCTCTCCTTCTTGCGGGAGACCCACTGGTATCTCAAGACATATGCTGGAGACAGCCAAATTCTACTAGAAATTTGTTGATTTTTAGTTCACTCTCTTGCCACGTTCAACAAAGACAACAGACTATCAAAGCAATTATATACTCAAGCTTCATAAAATTCCACATAATTTAATTACTATATAGTAATGAGCAAAGGCATCTACTGTCACATTTCCTGTCTCTCCATGTTAGATAAAAACGTATCAAATTCAAAAATGTTGGCTCCAATCAAATATTCATTTATGAAAATTGCATATATATAAAAATAAATAAATAAATAAATAAATATGTATATATATATACATATTTATATAAAGTTGCCTTGCATTCCCATAAGAAAGATGACAAATACTTTGGCAAATGCTCCACTGAAGGGTCAAGTTATAAGAACGTGTAGCAAAAAACCCATAACCGTTTTATCTTTTTATAGTAGAAGTCTTCAATTTCTGTTATTGAATAAATGAATGAATAACTATTTTAAAATATCTTCCCAGGAGGAATTAAATATTTTTAGAAGTAAACATTTTCTTTAAAATTGCTATACTATGTTTCTTTTAAATTACATCAACAAATGGATTGTAAACAAGCTTATTCATATCAAACACAAAATTTTATTTGCAATGATCTCTGAAGGCAATAGAACATCAATATAAAGTTTGGATGTTTTGGATTCTTTTTTAGCTCCATGTAATAGCATCTTGTTTCCCTTTATTTAATTTTTTTTAATGCTCCATACAAATAAAAGAACTACTGAAAAAGCACAGATAATTTCATTTCTCAGACTCACACCAGATCTTTAAGATCTCCTTTTAAGGAGGAGATCCTAACTGATTAAATATTGGACAAGTATCAATGTCTTCTATTCCACTATTTAAAAAAAAAAAAAAAGCTCCTTGCTTGGTAACATCATTAACATTTAAAGCAATATATAGGGCAAATTTCCTTCATGTCTACAGCTTATCCTTTGAGATAAGATGGTAGCATGGGGAGGAAACATGCTTTACTAATAAACTAGACAGCAATTGTATAAAACTGTCTGTATAAAACTGAAATGCATCTGTTCCAGAAAGCACCACGTAAATATTTCTACCTGACCTTATTTTTTTCTTCAGTGACATTGCACTATATAAAGTATAATTCATAACTTAACTTGACATCCTGAAAATATTATGAATCTTAATTGCATTTCAGTGGAATGTACCATTAAAAGTTCACTTGAATGATCATTTTACGATTATTCTGTTAGATGACTACACAGAAATACAATTAAGTATATGCTGTGGTGTCATAGGCACAAAAAAACCTGCCATAGTCATTGGTCTTCATTTTACCTTATATCTAATAAAACAACAATATTCATAAATCATGAGAGATTTTCCTCAATTTTTAAATTTACATTCCTCATCACACAGGAAAACTTCCCAAATATTCTTGAACTTTTCCAGTTCAGTTTGTATCAAGCTTCATAAACTGCTTCCAAAATCTAACTTCTCAAGTTCAGTATCTGTTCTGTAAGGACATAATTCTGAGCCATTTAAGTTGCTTAGGCAACCTAAAGGAAGTTTTGCCTGAGTAATAACTACAGAACTGGATCTTCAGCCTAAAGAGATTTTTGTTTCCTGCTCTTTCACAGGACAACAAGTCTTCTGCTTGTTTATAGTATTAGAAACATCTTTATATTGAACGCTTAGATGTGTTTCTCCTGGAATCTGCATGTTTCCTCTGTGACTGAACAAGTACTCTTTTTAATTATAAACCCCACTCTAGTGGCCTACAAATTGTTACAGTGAATTTAAGAGGGCAAAGTCACAAAAATACACTCTCTGAATACCCAGAGACACATGACTCACAGTCAGTCTACATGGTACCACACTGGATAACGATTGTGTAGTTTTGTTGTTTTTTTTTTTTTTAAAAAAAAATAAGTTACAAACCCCAGTTGATTCCCATCCAACACAAAAAGAACAAATTTTTTTTTATTAAAAACCATAAATCATCATTTAACCTCCGATTTGATAGTGAATAATATCAACAATATAATCAAGTTATATTCTGCATCACAGTTCAAAATATTCTTATTTTTAATTAGGTGTAAAATAACGTATTTTAAGAAGTACTTACATTCCGCATATTTCTGAAGCTGAGAGAACTCTCCTGGACTCAAGTTAACCCACTTCTCCTGGCTCGTCATACTGGCAGTAAGGGTCCTCGTTAAATATCACAAAAACATTCCCTTTGACCCAGGTGATAAAAACTCCATAAAGATTCGTAGCTTCAGTTCACAGTGCCTGGAGACTGGAGAGATGGCATCAGTCTAGGTGGATGAAGTTTTTGATGCTGTGAAGTGCTCCCAATGTGTTGGTTCAGTGGTGAGTTACAGCACTGTTAAAAAAAAGATCAAACATAAGAAGCATAAATACTAGTTTTATTATTGGAATAATTGTAACTGATAAATATTTTCTTATGTATAGTTTTGCTTACAAGCCTTTTCATACAATATTTGTCCATAAATAGTTTTATATATTTTTCCAAATTTTGCTTTTATACTTCCAAATGCTTATGTGCAGCATTGATAATAATAAATTATAGATTGCTTATGATGAAATTGTATCCAGACATCTTCTGTGGGGATGTTTTTGATTTATTAAAAATCACTGCAATAGTAGATACTATTTACTATCAGTAAACTGTGGTTTTTAAACAGAATTCAGATAACTGGGTTGGTATCCAATTACGTTGCTGTACAGTGCTGTGTGACCTTGTCAGAAATGTTCTGAAGCATCTAACTCCCCATGTCAAAAGTGAAATGGATTCTGCAGTTCAGGGAGAAATTCATGAGAGCTACATTAACTGTTCTAACAAAATAGTAGGGGCTTGATTTCTACAATGTTACAACATTGCTTAAGTCACTACCAAAAATCAAATATAACTGTTGGCACCGTTTCAAGTCAGTTCAGGAAAAGAATAAATAAATGAACAAACAAATAAATAAATAAATTGAAACTGTGGTTGCCATCTTCTTCCAATTTTACACCGTTTTTACCTCTGTTGGACAGACCTTAGAAAGGCAAGGCATTACCATCATCACTTCCTGCATAACAGGTAGGACACTTTTAATCAAATTTTAGCCATCTGAACATCAGGTACCTCATCTGAGACTGTCATCTAGGGCTCTCTCTTTAATCAGCAGAAAGAGACAGGTGGCCCAGACAGCAATTAATCCCTCCAGTTTCAACATAATCTTAAAATGTGATGAATTGCCTTCCTGCAATATTTATCTTTCACTATTGATTACAGAGGTTGCCTAGATGACAAGTTTAGACTAGAAAGCTAAATTTAGACTGTAAGTGGAATCTCTTTATATGCCTAGCAATGTGTCATTTAAAGGGTCAGATTACAAAAAGAGCAAAGAAAAAATTCAGACCAGAAGAGATTGACACAGTAATGGAACAAGTGCTAGGGAGGCTGATGTTGGCAGCTGGGAGAGGAGAGAAAAAAGGAGGAAAATGTCATGAAGGGGGAGGAAAAAAAAAAAAAAATAGAGAAATAGAGTAGCTAGGCACAGAAGCATATGAAAAGATACATTAACCCAAAGACAGACAGCATCTTTTTTTCCCCTGTGTCATATATATGAGTATCATACCTGGACAAAGAAATTCAGGAAGAAAAACATCCTCGTCCCAGAGCATATTTCATTGCTCTCAGGCCCTCTTGGTAAATGATTTGAGTTACCTACCTATATTATGAGCAAGTAACAGACTACTTAGCAGCTGCCTTGTCTTTGAAATTTGAACCAGAAGAGATTCCTATGATCTTCATCCCCTCAAGTTATAATAAAATACAAGTTAGAAGGGGTAAGAGCTAGAAGTACTGACTGAACAAATACAAGAACTAATAGAAGCATAGACATTGGAATGGAAAAAAAGCAACACTAATGCGGATAATGTTGCCCTCAAACATCAGTAAATCAATGTCAGTGCCAGAAAAACGGCAGTAACTTCAAAACCTAGAAGCGATATTCAATAAGAAAAGCTATCATTCTGTCTTAAGAAGCTTAGTCCTCTTATTTATGATGAGAGAAAATAACTATGGTCAACAGGGATCTTTTAATCAAATTAGAGATGTTTCATTTCCAACAGTTGATTAGATTGTATTGAAGACAGTTTTATTTTTTCAAATAGATATATTTTTCTCATATTCTTGACAACTGATCAGGTTTTACTGAAAATTGTTTTATATTTGCATAATTGATTTAAAAGAACCAAAATTTTTTACCACAATTTCATCCAGTATTACTTTTTGTATTCTTAACTATATTAGCCTCATTACCTGTAAAAGCTAACATTGCTGAATGCTGTACAGTTAGAGATTATCTCTATTGTTTACAAATATATTTATGATAAGCAGCCTATCATTAAAATTGCTATTGCTAGCAAGGTTATAATTGCTGTGCACTCTAAACTGATCAATCTATTCATGTGCAACACCTTTAGCTGATCATTGTCTATAGGGTGTGTTGTATACATAGTACACAGGCACTGAAAACAGATGTTTACCTATTGATTTCCCTTCTCCAACTTCAGATCTAAATGACCTGTGATATCCTTTCCCCTTTACCAGACACTCAAGTTCTAGTGCCTGCAAACAGCATTGCAAGAAAAGGTACCTGACCTGAATAAGATGTGAGCAATGGAAAAATTTAGTATGAACACGGCAGCTCACAGGAAAGAAGATGTAACCTGAGTATAAGCCAGCAGAGTTATCATGGAAGACAGAACAGAGTTTCAGGCTACATTATTATATTGGAAAACTCTCCAAATGCAAGTTCCTTCCTTTGAAAGGGAAGACCGTGGGGCATCTAGCGGAACTAGTTTCCCAAGTTTAATCTGGGAGCAGTAATGGGGAGGCAGGCAGTCTTCCGAGGATGACTTGATCTTTGGATTGCAGTCAGGTCCTGTACACACCTCAGTGTGCATGATGAAGGAATATGCAGAAATATGATGGAGAACATTTCAGCAAAAGGAAACTTACAGAGGCCGCCTTTTTTTAGCTTCCCATTAAGTTCTGTTGCAGGGGAGTCCTAAATAAGGAAAGGTTCCTGCTCTCTGCATCCTTTATTTTTCAGGTAAAATTTTATTTTGGCATTTTCCCATTTTATATAGATAATAATGTAGCTATAAGAAATCAAGCACATTATACAGATGCTGAGGAAAAAAAGTTATCGATGTGTATTTGTGTTACATGGTGTGTGCCATTTCTTAAGGTAAATATTTCAAGATAACCTCTGTCTTATACAGTATCTTAATTTCTGTAGAATAAAACATTGATTTACTTTATCTTCTTCAGCAGTGTCTAATTTAAATGCATTCTTTTGAACTTTATTTTAGTGCTCCTCTTCTCAGAGCTCCAGGAAGGTCATGCAGGGAGAAACCCATACTTAAGTACATGAAGAGGAAAGCTGTAACACTATCACGCAGGTGAAAAAAAAAAAAATTTATCTAAAACATCAGCAACACTAAACAGATACATGCAGTGATTTGACCTCTCCACACAGTGATAAACTACTTTGAGGAACACACTACAGCATACAGTTAAAATACGTAGGATGTCAGGTAGGGAACTCTTCCACTGATCCTCTAAGAGTCTGATCTATTCCAGGAAACTCGGATCTGTACATACATTTTGTTAGTGTCCTCTTAGGGAAGATTCACAGCCCTCTCAACCAGACACAAAGTGGGCCTTACAAACAAGAGAAATCAGAAACATTAACAAACCATTCATTTTATCACAAAAAGAATTAGAAAAAAAAAAATTCTTCCTCCTCTATCCACTGACAGCAATCATCTTAGAATTCCAGTCTCTCTTTTATAATGTGTTTTTCTTTCTGGATTTGAGGGTTTATTCAGTTTTCTGTCAGGATTCCTACCAGGCCACATACCCAAACTAGGAAGCAAAGTTTTGCTAAAAACTCTACAAATCAAATTACTTAGAATTCAGCCAACAATGCTAACAAACTTAGATTTCCAGGAATTCTCCATGCCGCTGAAATCTTCAGTTGCTCTGCAGAAATGAGGCTGAGGAGAGGAGAAGATAAGGGAATATACAATGGAGAAAAAAAAATACAAAGGCACATCCCCTACATGCCAACCTCATCACTCTAATAATTTCATTACACCTCCTAAAGTCCGCACTGCAAGGAAAGAGGAGGTTTCAGAAAGTATTGGGAGGGGGAAATCTTACTTTCAGTCCTAAAAAAACCAATCTTTGAACTTCGATTTCAGAAGAGGAGTGTGGCCTGTACAAACATATCAAGCTCCTCAACTAACCCAAATCCCTCCGCTTCCTCCTGAAAGGCAAGCGGACTTCCCCTGGGGGGGGTCCATCCTCACTGCTGTGACTGAAAGAATGAAACTCTTCTTAACACATGCCTTAAGGGACTTTTCTGTGTTCACCATAACAGGGAAACCTAAAACAGCCAAGAATCTGGCTTTTGGAATTACTCGGCCAGTTTTTTTGCTTTCTACCAGCCCTTCCATAACATACACCTCACATACAATTTCATCATCAATTGCCAGTTACTCCATAAAGGGGGCACAGGGAAAGGCTGATGGCAAGAAGGGGTGCAGGTGACACAATCACAGCATCTTCCACACTATGCAAGACCAAGACTTTCAAGTCCTTTTCTCCCATTTCCCTCTGTTTTAGTATGCTTATGTTTTTATTGGAAAAGAAGAAAAAATGAAAAAAAAAAAAAGAGAGAGAGAGAGAAAGAACATGAACCCTAAGGAAACACATTTTCTTACAGAGAAACTGCAGTTCTCCACAACATGACTGATAAGTGATTTTTTTTTGCCTGAACAATAGGAATAAATAACATAGAATATATTTTATACCTTAATTGCTATGGAGGCTGAAGCAATTATGCTTTTCAAGAACTTTCCTGTACAGAATGTACTTGGTATTTCCTTCAGTTGGGTCCTACACCTTCACCACAGTTAGCTAGATCCTGTGATTTCATGTGGGTGACACCACTGATTTTAAAAAGAAGGATTTTTACATGTCAGATGTTGATACATATACATGAAATAGTTTTCTCTATTAACTCCTACAACCAGTTCAGAAAGCAAGTACGTTCTTTTTACTGACAAGACCAAAGCACCTTTCCTCTGAAAATTCAGTGTCATTTGTGAGTTTAGCAAACAATAGAAAAGTATACATTTCATCAACATTTGTAGAAGAACAACTCAGCATTCATGTGTAAAATACATTCTCTTGTGATCGTATTTCAAAATCTCTGTAACATTAAAATATAAAGCAATATGATGCACTATTGCACTATTTATTCTCTACTAATTAATCTGTTAGGATCAAAGCATATAATATTTCCTGAGTGCTGAAGGACCACACGTGCTATTGAACCCCCAGGATATTCTCTCCACTAAGGTTGCTATTGTCAAAAGTGCTGAACCAAAAAAACTCACCAAAAAAAGCTAACAATCTGTAATTTCTTGGAAATGTAGGAATTATGTACAGATATACAAATCCATTTGTATAAGTACTCCTACAATTCATTTTACACTTTGTAGAAAATGTCTCTAATGTCAGAAATATTCCAAATTTGCATAGTTGAAAGTTTATTTTGAATAGTCTGGGAGGCAAAATCCAATCAAAAGCATCTGCTAATCACCATTCTGATTTCTCTACTGAAATGCAGAAGTATTATGATTATTCATAACTGGTACTGGATAAACGTCATGGATGAAGAAAAGAGCCCCTATAACAAAACACAACAGCTTTTTCCTGCATAAATTGCATACTTTAAGTAAAAACATCCCCTTGTTTTTCCACAGTATTTAGCATACATAAAGTCATTTTTGTAGTACACATTCTTTTTCAATTTAAAAAAGGCTGCTTACTGATGGAAATTAACATAATTCTGAAATATAAACTCCAAACATCGATACACTGAAATCAGTGAAAATTTTCTTACCAAGATGAAAATCTCTCCCTTTAAAGGAGTGACTTTAACACAACTCAAAAGCATGCACATCTTCCTGTCTACTTTATCCCCAGGTGTACTAGTCTGGGGCATGTAAAAACATCCATTTAAATTTTAATATAAAACTATGGACTATATTCCTCAGAGAAGCAATTATTCAAATTCGCTGCCTCAAATTATTTATATGAAATATATCAGTAAACACTGGGAATACAGGGAGCACAAAAACCATTGTGACAGAATAAGCAGAATACTTGAATCTTCGAGAAAACATTTCACAATACTACACTTTGTGACCAACAACAAAAACTGAGCAGCGATAAAAACTGATGAGAACGCAAGATAGCAACATCACTGAATATAGTTGCTCACATTTAAAATAAAGGCATACATTTGCTCTTTAGGTAGCTTAACTTCATCACATGACAACTTTAAAAGCAACTTCAGATAGATCTTAAATTTTTCCAACTCCTAGGCTTGCTATTTCCAAGTTGCTACATTAATTGTCAAGTCAAAAGAACTACATTCAAATTTCTCAATGTTTTCCTCACTAAATGAAATATTGAAATGAAACATAAGGAGAATCTGGGACAAGGGAATACCAGAATGTATATGTGCTGATGCATCATAACTTTATAACTACTTTCTTCTTGCTTTAAATAATATAACAGAATAAACTAAAAATAAACTGACACCTTTTCAGACTGGAATTTATTTTATGCTTATGAGAGAAACAGTGCATAAATAAAAAATCTTCTCTAAGTGAGAGTCATGGAGCTACTCCCAATGTCAAAAACTTCTCAATAATAATTTTAGGAAAACAGATTTTTTAAAAATGAAAATTTAAAAAGGAAATTTGAGGAGTTATTCATCCTTCTTATCTTTTACATCAATGACTAAACTAGCAAATTTGTCCATAGAGTCAATAAAATTTGGCACTGTTTATTTTAAGACTAATGATCACATTGTATAATGTTTTGATTGTATAAGTGATTGATCACAATATATTGAAACTAGGAGACAGAAGAAAAAAGACAAAAAAATTACTGCACTAAAAAGCAGACAATAAGCTGTTTAGACTGAAAAATTTCTAGATGGCTGTTGGTATTTTGAAACCAATAAATTAAAAAAAAAAAAAACAATCACTATTTGAATACTAAAAGCCT
Organism: Chlamydotis macqueenii; assembly: GCF_036417535.1. Lineage (NCBI taxonomy): Eukaryota > Metazoa > Chordata > Aves > Otidiformes > Otididae > Chlamydotis > Chlamydotis macqueenii. Next base: position 30,311,527 of record NC_141557.1, read on the forward strand.
TAAAAGAAGGCTGAATCACTACGGCTTGTGACTAGTATTCTTTAATAAATGGAACAAAGCAATCTGGGACAGAAAGTACAGGATTTGATAGGTATGACTATGTAATCTGTAGGAAGTTCTCTGTAATACAGCACATTTGGCTGTCCACTGGATACATCACTCTGTAGATAGGATAAATCACAAGTCTTTCCGTGTTGACCACTACTATTTCTATATGTCCACCAAAAACTCCTCCAAAATTTAAAACAACACAGAATAAACATCTTGGGGGCACCCTCTGCTTTCCAAAGCATACATCTGCCACTTTGCCCAAGAAAGCCAGCTCTAGAAGTGCTCCCCATGGTGTGACCTCTACACAAATCTCCCCACAACTGGCACCACAAGTATCTGAACCCGTATCAGCAGAGTGCTAAGCTCATCAACTATTATCTGCCACGTGTTCTTTCTCTTTTCTTTCCATTCCCTCCCCTGGGACGAACTGTAAATTCTGCATAACAATTAACTTTTGTTGGTAATAAGCTACAGGAGGGTTTTTTTTTTTGCTTAATTGCTGGGTTTAATTAATCTCTCCATATTTAGGTGCTCTAGGGGTGATTACATTAGAGGAAGGCAAAGCTGAAAAGTGTAATTTACAGCTGGGGAAGATTTCTGATGGTTCTTGATTTCCTGGGGCAAAAATTCCTACTTCATTCTTGGAAATAAGCCTCTGAAGAGATGTGCTTTTTAGTCTTGTGACAAAAATATTCCACTGCGCTCGAGGAAAAGATTTGTTAACTGCTGTCCTCATTCCAAAGCTTCTTGCACTTTTAAAATAAACTGGGAACAGGGCACTGGAGTTCCTTTTAAATAACTTGTGAAAATACGAACCTGATTTAATCTTCAATAGGAAATCTATACAAAGATTAGAGATCAGGTTAGCAGGCAAGGTAGTGGATTTTATAGTAGAAGTTAATGCTGTGTTGTTTTCTACTAGCTGATTTTTTTTTTTCCTTTTTTTTTCCCCAGGGACAGAGCTACATGCAGAAGTTGAATAAATTATTGTAGCCCTGGGATATGAATAGCTAGTGCTATGTCAGTGTCCACTGGGACAGTGTGGAGCCTTCTAGACAACTACAAATGATTTCATATTTATTCATTAGTATTACTATGAAAGAGCTCAGTGATGGTGAGCTACCAAAAGGGATATCATAAAGTGGGATGGGCCCTTGCCATGCAGAAATGAGTATCTGCAGCCAAAGAGAAATATCTGATGACAGTAGCATCTCAAACTTCTGTTCCCTGCTCACACACGCAATTCCTGATCTGTTAAAATTCAGCTCCAAGGGGACAATCATTTCCAGGTTTGTGAAGGCTCTGTAGTCACCACTTGTGTGTTCTTAGCACTTGTTCTTATGGCATGTCCACACTGCCACCAGCATGTGGATGCACAAGTGGAGCATGTGCGAGGCAGTTTTACTGAAGCAAAGCCAGAAGGGAACGGCACCAAGAGCACCAGGGCAGTCTCTAAACCTCTGCCCAACCCCCTGTGTATGAGCTAAAGCAATGCTGAAGCCCACGCTACTGCAGTTTCACAGCTGAAACTACTACTTAAACGCAGCTTGGCTTCATCTCTTTCAACAGCATAAACGTACCTCGAGTCCCTTTATCTTATATCCTTATCAATTTTCCTACAGGCTATATACTGCCATTGACTAAACTGAGACAGACAACTGGCATTTGTGGAACTTCACACAAGAGATTTGGTCAGGGATGGAAGTGCATTTTCTAATTAAGGGTCCTTCATTTGTCTGTCCATCCCACCCAGACAGACTTACAGTTGTAAAGACACAACGTCAACACGCTGACTCATCTTTCAGATGTGACAACACAACCTCCTCACAGGTGCTCGTTATTTCAGAGGAATATAAGAAGATGACAATGAAATGTCCATTCTGCATCTACTGATTTCAGTATACTAACAGTAGTTATATTGTAAATGTTCCGCCTTTCATCCAAAGACTCCATCCCAAACCCCACCATTCAAGGCCAGGTTGGACGGGGCTCTGAGCAACCTGATTGGTTGGAGATGTCCCTGCTCCTTGCAGGGGGGTTGGACTAGATGATCTTTAAAGGTCACTTCCAACCCAAACTATTCTATGATTTTAAACATGTTAAGCTGTGTCCAGAATGCTTTGTAGCTATCAAATGCCAATATTCCCATGGATTTTTTAAACCACCAAAAATTGGTATTTAATTGCACTTTTAATTGACAAAGGTATAAAAGTGCACTTTTACAAAACTTAAGTCAGTGTTGTTTTCCCATGGTGTTCAGCTTTCAATATAAAAATCTTACTTTTGTTAATTTGTGTTTTCCCCATCTTAAAGGGAAGAAGAAAAAAAAAACGTTGATTCTGTTTCATCTTTCCCTTGGGAATTTTTTGGCTGAGGTAGCTTATATTATGCTTGCATTTAAAAAAAAAAATTTCTCTGGAGAAAGGCTTTGCATTTCTGCTACCTTTTTCTAGCAAGTTTTTCTCTAGAGTTCTGCCTCATTATTTTCTCTCTAATGTTGCAATTAATTATCCTCAGATTTTGCTTATGTTTTTACACAGTAGTCCTTGGCACTAATATTATTGTTACTGTAACTATGATTACCTAAAGATAGGAAAAATGTGGGACTGGCAGAAAGAAGTAAAATATTTTCTAACACATGAAGTTTTCAGACACATAAGCCTTTCCTCAAGTCTGAGAACAGATGCAGGCAACTTCAATCTAAGTATAGATTAAGAACAATTACTCTGAGATTAATTTACTTATGTTATTATACAGTCTGAGGGAAAAAAAAAAAAAGGTAGTTAGTATCCTATTGCAGGTCTAGACTGCATGTACACATCCTGCAGGATTTATTTTTGGTTTTGCTTGCTTCAGTCTATAGACTGCTGAGGGACCTGCTGGTGGCACTTTGCCCCTCCTGACACATTAACAGCAACAGCATCACCTGTCCACACAAGCCTGTGAAAACAAGTGTCAGATTTTGCCATCCTTCAGTTCTTTTTGCCTATACCACTGATAAATTTGGGAGCAGCCTGCCTAGAATGTAGTAATAAAATATACTCAATATTACCTGAAAAGAGACACAGGATAAACACATGTGAAGTTCTTATGATACTCCAGTGAGCAATTTGCCTTATATATGCAGTTGTTGGATACAAAACTGAATTTGCTTTACAAGACTGTAGCTTGAAATTTGAAACGATTTCACCTGACTTTGCTGAATGTTGATGCTTGTGTTTCCTCATCCTCTGCAATTCCACTGGGGACCCACAGGATTTTGCCCAAGGGAGTTTTAAATGTTGTCCATAAATTGTAGACGAGAGCCAAACTAGTATTAAGTAACCTCCATCTCCATATTGGAACACCTGTTACAGCAGTAGACATCTACTAGTGTAGGTCATCCTTCTTCGGCTATTACTGTATTTGTCATAAACTAAAAATTATCTATATGTATACTTCTGAATCATAAATATTGACAATAATTTTCTGGGCAATTAATTTTTCCCCATAGCTTTAAAAACCAAAAGATATACAATGTTTGATACACTTCCTTTTGTTTCCCTGTAAAAAATAAATAAATATTTATATATAGTGAGGGGGAAAAAAAAATTAGCTTATTCTGACAACATTTTTAAGCCTTACATCAAAAAGACTTACATATCAGAATATGGTAAGTAACAAAAAGCCAGAAATCAAAGGGATGATAAAGCAAGGAAAGCAGAATAAATACATAAACACAAAAAGAAACTAAACAATTCATTTTTATCACTGTGCTGAAATTGTTGAAGAATTTCTTTTCAGTGACAAAAAAAAAAAGTATACTAAAACGGATGGCAGCTTGGTAACACCACATTTGTTCTTCTAAAAGTGGAATAATTACATAATTCAATCTCCTGGACTCCACTCCTACACAGAACAGAGGTATCAGATAAGAGCCCTACCACTCCTGGTAATACTAATTACAGATGTACCGCCCCCATGAATGTATATTCTTCTCTTTTATAGCAGCAGTGCTTATTACAACCAACTGCAAATCTATACCTATTACACTATTTCATATCTATAAAAGTCTTTCTGCATTCAATCTGCAATCTGTTTTGCTCTTTTAGTTAGTTTCTTAGATGAAGCAATGGGATGTATACACTGCATTTGAGGCATTGCAAGTCAGAAGCTCAAGTCCTTTTAAATTGTTTCCTTTACTTCAAATTTTATGATCCTAGAAATTAACATTTAGAATTTGTGTGTATAACTGTCTTAAGCCAACTGAAAGTCTACTCACTGAAAGAAAAGGTGTCTCAACTAGAAATGTTTAAAATCTCATTTACACTGATAACTAAAAAAAGTTTTAAAATTGGCCCTATAGAACTTCCACACATGATCCTGCAAATTGCAAAATTACCTAAAAGGTTTATGCTCAACTTTCTATTACTAGACAGAAACTATGAAGAAAAACCCCGTTACTTATGAATAGGCACAAGCTTGTTGTCACATTTCATCTTTCAATGTTTTTCAACATTTTTATCCTATAATTATTTTTATATAGCTCAGTCTGTACTTGGTCAGTAACCACTGTAGTAATAGTTCTTCTATCTACCTGTCCAAAGTAATAACTAAAGGTCTGGATGTTTTATGAGAAGACTGTGTATGAAATATACATATTACAGAGCTTGGATGCCATTGAAATCTTGCAAGAAAGAATATAAATGCATATTTAAAAAAAAAAAAAAAGCAGAATTTTTAGAGGTTACAAATTATTCTCTATTACTCCATTCTGATTTAATCCATGGCAGTTTTCAAATTAAGAGATTTTCCTTTGTGTGGTCTACTCTTATCAACAGGCACAGGATCTACACAAATAACGCTCTTCCTAAGAGCCACCCATGTGAAACTCACTTTTTTTAAAAACAGTTGTTAATAGAAATAACAGTGTTTAACTTTATCAAATGAATTGTTATTTGAGTAATTTCTTTCACCTATATTCCTTTTTGTGTTAAAACATGCACAACTGAATTCTTCTACATATTAAATAAGTCTAAAAAACTTTTTCCACTTGCATCCTCTTTATATCACAAAAATATCACAGCTATACGATCTGTAAGTCACTCAGCTTACTAAGGTTATCCTATTTTGGTAAAGCTCATGATCCTTAAAAAAAAAAAATTCTACTTGTTATTTAAAACCGTGCCATCAGGAGTTATTTTTCCAAAGATTTTCTTTTAAAAGGTAAAGTTATACTTACTAATGAAACAGAAATTTATGTTCTGAGAACATTCACCAAAAATCAGCTAAAGTCTCATAAATCCTCCATCCTCAAAAGGATAAAACACATTTAAAATTTACTTGTTTATAAGTTCCAATGGATATTCACAGAAGAGGTTTTGCTGTACCTCAGAGGCTTTTATAATGAATTCATTTATTTTTGCCTATATTTGCACTAAATCAAAAGACAGTTAGCTCCTCTGTTTTATCATTTGATGCATGCCAAGTAATGTCTGTTGTTTTACCCAAGAACAAAGGATGACTATTAGCCACAAGAAGAAAAAGCAAAGAAACAAACAAAAAAAAAATGGCACAGAGAAAGGTCATCCATACCGGGTCATGTGCATCCATGCAAATCTGTGATCCAAAATTTGAGATACAATTGTCTAGACTTAGCTGCTTAGACTGCGCAGGCTGTATCATTGACAGTACAATATACACAAGAGACAGACCTGCTTCCTTTTAAGTACAAGGAATAGAAAATAACAAGAAGATAAATATCCCATTTTACAGAAAGTAAGTGGAGAATTGAAATGTCTAAAAATGAATATAGACCTAGTGCTGAATGTTTAAAAGTGGCTAGATCTCAGCTGGCATTAATTATTGCATTTCAAATTCACTAGACGCACTGAAACATTTGCTCTCAAATAATTTGCTCACTATCACACAGGAAGCACGTGGAAGAGTCAGGAACTGAACTGAGATCTGTAATTGAATATATTTAAACAAATGAACAGTGCTAATTTATGTAAGTCAATAAAACAGTCCTACTTCTTAATAGCTTTATTTTTGTGTATCCTATCAAGTTTGGATTGGAAAATTTAAGTCTAAATGCCTAAAAAAAATATTTAATAACTTAGAATAAAGCTGTAGATTGTAAAAATTGTGACTGATATCTAATTACTCAAACCACAGAATATTAATTCAAATTCCCAGTCTCTCATGTACAGCTAGCTTTAGTTAATAAATCATTAATTAAAACAAGAACTAGTTCGAAGGAAGTAGATACGGCTGAGGAGACATTATCACTTACAGATTTAACTACGTGTATCCAATAATGTCATCATTCCAGAAATCTGTGGCTGTTTGTAAATTACTTGAGCATGTGTTCTGTGATTTGCCCCAGGGTCCTGGTTTTCCAGCCACCCATGCTGGGGACCTTGTTGGAAAATGTCATGGCTGCCATCCAGTTCCAGCAGCTCTATTCCATCTCCACAGAGGTGGGCCAGCACAAGTCCAAGCCCTATTCAAAATGCCGCTGGGAGGAGGCGCCCAGGGCCTGAGCCTGCAGTCCAAAGGCCAGAAATGCTCCTAATGTATCCACTTCTTTGTCCCAGTAAAAGCACCCTAAATAAAAGATGGAGATTCTGAGCAATGTGCCTTAAGGTACAACCCAAATACGGATCACCTAGTCTCAAGTCTTAAATGCTGTGCTGTCTTTCCCCTTAAGGAGGGAAAAGGAAAGGTATATACCTTAAGCAGAGGAAAGAAAAATTAAGAAAAAGCTGCTGTTATTTGGAATATAAAACTGCAAAATGCCAAATACCCTGTTTTCAGAAGCAAGTGAAAATTCAGTGCAATTAGCCTTTTCAGACTCTGGCCTTCTCAGATACACAAAGCAAAGGATCATTCAAGAGATTATTATAGATCTCTAACATTTACTAGCAGTTTCCAGTCCTCAAGGTTCCCAGGCACCAATTGCATCACTGGATTTAGCTTACATTTCTTAAATTGGCACAACTAAAATAAGCAAGTTATTTCTTTCGGCAAGATTAAGAACATAGATTGAGTATACCTACAAAATCACTAAAAATATCCTGTTGTAAATATATGTACAACATAATTTTTCCTCCTATTTTCATTTTTCTTCAGGATAAGTACATCAAACATTACTGCTATTATATCTTGTTAGTATTTCAGGAACCTACCTATGATAAAGGTGAAAACATGAAAAGATATATTTCTGTATAGATATATCAGAATGTTCAGATGAAAATAAATGACCTTTCATATTGTTTTGCGTATTTCTCCCTATTTTAATTATTCATTGCATTTATCTAGCCCTTTTAATAACAGGTGTCACCAATAATGGTAGCAGACATCTTACAATAGTGTGGCTTAATTGACTACTAAAGTCCAAGTTGGCACAGATAATAGATGAGATAGATACTTACACTGATTAGTTGTGAACCAGAAAGATGACTCAAGTATTTCTATGTTGATATCTATACAGTATTCCTTTACTTTATGTCTTTTAAAACCTGTATATATTATATAAAAGTTCCAATAAATAACATTAACAAAAAATATGCTTTTTTTTTCTGCCAAAAAGTTCAAGGGGAGAGAGATTTAACGTGTCATCTTGCTAGTCATAATTCCAGATAATACTGCATTTACCAATGTTTAAAATGAATAGTCAAAGTAGTTACTGTACCAGCAGTTTCAAAACACTCCAAAAGCCCCCAAATACTTTACTGAAAATAGCAAGCTTTGCTTGCTTGGCAGAGTCAGCAGAGTTATGCATATTTTTTAGATATATCAAAAGTTGCAAAAAAAACCACATGCCTTCTCTTTACAGGACATCACGATTGCTCCATTTGTGGTACATTTGCCCTGGGACACAGCATTTTTACAAATAAAATTGCATTACAATGGGCCACATTGTGCCATCTGTTTTAAGAAGAAGTCTCCAGTGATTTCTATGGAGAACAGTCTTAAAAATATAAATGGAACAAGATGTCCCAAAGTACTATTTTTACCTAGCTTAAATACTTTTGATGAAAAAGATTCTGAAAAATTCAGAAAACTGCAGCATCACCACTAAGTTATCCCCTTACTCTTCATCTACTTCCGAACAGGTGAGAAGGTACACGGAGTGACGGTCATGTGTGGGACAACTCCATGGCTGCAAAGGCAGATGAGGATCCTCACGCCACAGGGGCTGCCCCTAGAGGGCAAGTCCTGCTGGCTCCCTTCCCTTCCACTCACACTCCCATGAGTAACACCCTGTGCGACAGGTACCTGCAAACGCTGCGGCAGTAGCAAAACAGCCAACAGCATCATCCATACCAGCAAAAGCAAGCAGGCATGGAGACATGGACCTAGAGAGGCCAGATGGTCATAAGCAAAAAAAATTTGGGATCTGACAGTCTAACATTAACCTCATGTGTGACCACTGTCATCTCAGTCCTTCGACAGGACACACTGCAAAAAGTGTGGGTACCACGGCCACAACAAGGACCACAGCGGGGTAGGGAGGAGGACCTTTCTTTTAGTCTGTGTCAATACTGTGAACAAATTTCATCATGCCAAATACCTTAGATGCATTTCACCTGCTCTACCGAACATCAAGAAAGGAAGAAAATATTGCCATGTCTTTTTATCGTCTACTCTCTTTTAAATGCAACTATAAATTTTAATGCCGCAAAAACACCATGACTTTCCTTGTTTACTTAGTTTAGAAAATAAGGTCTCTGTAACACACCAAAGTAATCATAAAGTTCTGATGTAAGTCCAAACCAAATATTTTATACTGAGGCATACTATCCTTATTTACACTGCACCAGAGCTGTTATTTTATGACAGATACACAGAGGAACATCCACAGAAATCCCCTGGTGAAGTCATCTGAAACGCCTTTCAAAAGAACAATAACCTTCTGCATCAGTACAGCTTCATATTATCTCACGTCTGACTTACAATTAGGACAAAAGCTTCCATTAAGTTCATTAAACAGCTAACATCTAAAAATTCCAATGTTTTCATAGCATAACTGATCGTCTTAGATTATTAGTATTCTTTGGTCAAATGGTCTAGTTCAAAGTTACCATATCCTTTTACACAATCGTCCAGACAGACATCAGTAATGTAACCAGATGACAATAAGAGCATTATCACAGAACTTCAATATTTATTTCACCAGTTCCATAAACTGCTTCAATTTTACAGATATAGATAATAATTCTAAAACATGTGAGAAGCACATTGAATCTAATCCCCCACCCTCCACATACCACACAGATATCACTGGTTTTGCAATGCACACTTGACATGGGTGTTCTAGGCTTGGAGTTGGTTTGTTTCAGGTTTGTTCAAATATCAATGAGATAGGGAGCGTTTTTTTTTCATATTTAGAACTGGTTTAGTCATGTAGATAATGGCCCTGTCAAAATAGGTCTAAACTGGCATACTAGTAACAAAAAAAGTAACATGTAAAACATCATTAAAAAAACTTCTAACAACTTGACATAAAACAACTTGACAGCAATTGCAACATCAACATGAAGCTACATCTTTCTTTCTCTTGTCAAAGAACCTTTCCCCCTTCACACCTCTGGGACACCACAGCCCCCAACTTATCCTTGATCTCAGCATGCTTCTTTCTTCTGAGCACCATTTCACATGGCTGCGACTGGATGTTGCTCAAACACTCGCCACAGCATTTTGTTTGTTCCTCTTGCACTCTGGAATTCAGCAAGGGCTTAGTTTATGTCCCAAACAAAAAATTATTTGCTTTAGCCATTCCAAAGCCACAGCACATTGCCTCAATCACAGATCGAGAGCTGTCCTCGCTCCTCTCATCCTTGAGGAGGAATGTGCTCATCTTCATTCTTTCACCTCCCGTTCTCACATTCCTGTGTCTCCCTCCACAGCACAAGAGAACCTGGCAGCAGCTGCAGTTTTCCTGTCTGTGCAGGATGTGGTCACAACGCTTCCACTCACGTCAACCAGTTTTCCCAAAAATCACGACAGCATTTCCAGAGTGCCTCTCAAACCTACACAACCATTTCCCACTGTGCTTTTACCTATCAGGAAAATTATTCTAAGCATCTCTATCTCACACACACACAAAAAAAAGCAAAATTAAAAAAAAAAAAAAAAGCCAGTGACAGATTTTATTTGATTGTGTGTGGTTGTTCCTACCAACTTTTCCTGCCGCTTTTCTTTGGCAGTCAATCTGTTCTCTGCTCTCGCGAACTATCTTTAACAGCAGTGCTTTGGCTCTTGAAGCAATCCTTACAGAGTCCAATCTCCACAAAGTAATACAGGCCATTCCTTCATTTAAAAAGCAAAGACTCACTCAACTCTGAGCATCTTTGCCTAGGACCTTCTCGCTTTTACACAATAATAAAGTTTAGCCCCAGCACTTGGTAAATACGAGCGTAGATTGACTTTTCACATATTACTGTAATCATCTTAAGTAGAAAAGTAAAGTATTTTGGAATGGAAATACACCCAAAACACTCTGAAATAAAATGCAGATCAAGCGTGACTGTGCATACGACAATCCTGTCAGCACCTGCTCATATAGGATGCTAGCAAATCACTTTCCCCATACTGTATCTGTATGAATCAAATTGGATGTTTGCAGAAATTGAAAGAAAAGGTGCACAGTTAAGCCAAACACCATAAGGCATCCTGAATTTTTACTGGAATTTCAGAAGAGGGGAAAAAATGCCCTCACCATCTCTTCAAGGCAATAAGTATTTGAAAATAAAAACACAGATTTTATAATATTTTGTCTTTTTTCCCCTTCATTTCCTACACACTCATTCTCCCTAGTCTTCAGAGGGATGGAGGTTTCAAACAAACCAATCCCACCAAAACCAAACAACAACAACAAAAAAAAAACCAACTAGCTAACTTACTGAGTAGAAATCCAGTTTCTCTCTGCTGCAGTCACCACTGGCAGTGCACTATCAGCCTTTGAGAGCAGTCCAAGCAACTCCCATCTTCGTGGTTCCTAATCCCCAGAGTGCATTATCAACATCCAGTGGAAAAGAAAAAGCAGGAACAGCTCAAGGACATGGAAAGTGAGGAAGCAGCAGCAGAGATTTAAAAAACAGGGCTGCAGCAGCAACCAAAGGATGTAAGACGGGGGTATAAGACAGACATGGTTGGAATTTTCCTCAGCTGCCCTTTTGGTGGTTTATTTTAGAAAATGTAACAGGCATTTTTTCCAGAATGCTATAAAAAAGGCTGGGCAACAAGAGGAGTAACTCCGAGCTGAGCTCACCCTCTGTCGCACATTTCACTGACTCTACGATAATGAGGAAGAGGCTTACACACTGTCGTGGTTTTGTTTAGTGAGGGGGGGCCTAAGGTGGTAGCTTCTGTAGGAAACTGCTAGAAGTCGCTCCCCTTTGTTCAGGGGACTTGGCCAGGCCTAGGGCGGACCCACTGCTGGCCAAGGCCGAGCCGATTGGTAGCAGAATGTCTCGTGATAACGCCTCTGCGATAACATATTTAAGAATGGGAAAACAGAAAAAAAAAGAGAGAGGAGAGAAGATGTGAAGAAGCTGAGTGGGGGCAGAGGTGCAGAGGGGGAGGGGCAGGCCTCATGGGCCTTGCAGGCGTCACCCTCTGGCCTCTTGCCAGGCAGCCGACTGGGCCCGACTCGGTCCGGCCCGGCTGCAAGAAGTGCAGAGGAGATGAGAAGTGAATAAGATGTAAAAAAGATCCTGAGAGACATCTACCAGCCTGTTGTGAGGAACGGCTGCAGACGCCAAGGTCAGTTCAGAAGGAGGGGGAGGAGTAATGCGGCTCCTGGCCAAGATTCCCCTGCAGCCTGTGGTGACGACCATGGTGGAGCAGGTTGTCCCCCTGCAGCCCATGGAGGTCCACGGAGGAGCAGAGATCCACTTGGAGCCCGTGAAGGACCCCGTACCGGGGGAGGTGGATGCCTGAAGGCAGCTGTGGCCCGTGGAGGGCCTGCTGGGACAGCTGTTCTGGAGAGACTGAACTCCGTGGAAGAGATCACCCACGCCGGAGCAGTTCCACAAAGGACTGTGGCCCGTGGGAGGGACCCCACGATGGAGCAGGGGAGGAATGTGAGGAGTTCTTCCCCCAACCATGAAGAAGCGGCGTGAAACAACGTATGATGAACTGACCGCAACCCCCATTCCCTCTTCCCCCCTGTGCCGCTCGGGAGGGGAAGGTAGTAGAGATAATGTTAAGCTTGGGAAGAGGGAGGGGTGGGGGGAGGTTTATCTTGTTTTCTGTCTCATTATCCTGCTGTTTGTAGTAATAAATGAATAGTTTTCCCCAAGTTGAGTCTGTTTTGCCCGTGACGGAAACTTTAAGGATTTCTCCCTGTCCTTATCTCAAACCTCGAGCCGTTTTTCCTTATATTTTTCTCTCCCTGTTCTCTCAGAAGGTGGGGGGAGTGAGAGAGAGACTGCGTAGTCTGGTCCAGTCGGGGCTGAACTACGACACACACATAGATTAACATTTTTATTTCACAACACTTAGTTCTATCTGTCACTGAATATGTACTTCCATAAGAAATATATAATTGTTACTAAATAATTCCCTAGATTATATTGGTATGTTTCCATATTTCTAAGATTCTTACCACCACGGCACCAATGTAACAGAGAAAAACTATTGTATAATGCATAGGTGATTAACAATATACAGCAGAGTACAGGAACAATAGTGATGTAGAACAAAGGGCCGTATCTGGAGACTAATGACCGAAATACTATTTCACTAAGAATTAAGGCGTGTATTTCACATATTCCTAGAAAGCAGAATTGGAAGCACTGTTCCAATATAGCAAGACCCAGCCAGACAAATAGAAAAATAATTTTAAAAAGGTCAAGTATATTTTTCTTGTATTAAAAATAATTGTACATTGTGTTCACATCTGCACATACATCTGCTTCTATGTGCAAGTCCATTATGAGGAAAATCACCTAAAGATCTGAAGGTTACAAACCTAATTAACCTATCACCCATCTTCTGGTTTCAGTTCTCCAAAATGAATTAAGTTATGATTGTAGCAGGGCATTTCAAATACAGCTCACTACCAATTCCCATGTTACTGATTGCAAATTGCTTAACAGAAGCCTCTCTCAGTGACTACGTATCACAATCTGCACACGAGCAAAATTCCTGCGTATGCCAGTGGCAGCCCCATATGCAGAAGGAAGATCACTGACAGTTCCCGAAGCGTGAACTGGTCGTGGTCTAAATCCTAATGTTACTCTCTCAGAGTATCAGTAGGTTAGAAGCTGCCTGCACATGCTTTCTGTGCGTCTGCTGTGAGGCTATAACACACACAGAAAAAAAAAACTTGACAAATTTTGCCAGGATACCCACAACACTGGAGGTCACATCCCAGCTAAGGTGGTAGCTTCTGTAGGAAACTGCTAGAAGTCACTCCTCTCTGTTCAGTGGACTTGGCTGGGCCTAGGGCAGACCCGCTGCTGGCCAAGGCCAAGCCAATTGGTAGCAGAATGTCCCGTGATAACGCCTCTGCAATAACGTATTTAAGAAGGGGGGAACAGAAAAAAAAAAAAAAAAAAGGAGCAGAGAAGATGTGAAGAAGCTGAGCGGGGGCAGAGAGGGGGAGGCGCGAGCCTTGTGGGCCTTGCAGACCTCACCCTCTGGCCTCCTGCCGGGCAGCTGACTGGGCCCAACTCAGCCTGGCCTGGCTGCAAGAAGTGGAGAGGAGATGAGATGTGAATGAGATGTAAAAAAGATCGTGAGAGGCTTCTGCCAGCCTGTTGTGAAGAATTTTTCTTGTGAGAGGAGGCTGTGGCCCATGGAGGGCCTGCTGGGACAGCCGTTCTGGAGAGACTGCACCCCATGGAAGAGATGACCCACGCTGGAGCAGTTTCACAAAGGACTGTGGCCCGTGGGAGGGACCCCACGATGGGGCAGAGGAGGAATGCAAGCAGTTCTTCCCCCGAGGATGACGCAGTGGCATAAAACAATGTGTGATGAACTGACCGCAACCCCCATTCCCTCTTCCCCCCGGTGCCACTTGGGAGGGGAAGGTAGTAGAGATAATGTTAAGCCTGGGGAAGAGGGAGGGGTGGGGGGGAGGTTATCTTGTTCTCTGTCTCATTCTCCTACTAGTTTTAAAAATAAATGGTTTTCCCCAAGTCGAGTCTGTTTTGCCCGTGACGGTAACTTTAAGGATTTCTCGTCATCCTTATCTCAAACCTTGAGCCATTTTTCTTATTTAATCTCCCCCCATTCTCTTGGAGAGTGGGTGGAGTGAGAGAGAGAGACTGCGTAGTCTGGTCCCAATTGGGTCTGAACTACGACGGGTTCATATAACGTGATAGAACTGAAATTCCTACTAAAAGGATTAAAGAAATTATGTAATGCAAGGCTATATACTTTGTAATTTATAAGCACTATTATTTACAAGTATTATTTATAATGACAAGTAGATCACACAGAATAATTCATGGGAAATGTATTTTTTTCAATTAAATGTGATCACCAGCTTCACAGAAGTACAGTTCTTGGAAACAGACTCCCAATGAGAATAGTCACATTTACAAACAAAGACAAAATATTGTTCCCACCTCCTTAAATATTTAAATTTAAAATAGCAGACCTTATAAAACTGTGACAGTAACTGCTTTGCTTAAGTGTCTTCCCATATGAGCACCGAAGGCATAAAAACATAACCAATGTATTTCATTTTATTCTAAACTAAAATTATCTCAGTATTTTGCCCTTTCTTCTTGTAGTGTTATTGTTTTACTGTTTTAGTCTTGAATTACAAAACTTAAGTTATATTTTAGACTGCATGGAGACATTCTGTGGCTTGTGGTAAGGGTCTGCAAAATTGATGCTCAGTGAACCCCATTTGAACGAACCATCTATGACATATTTCCTGAGGCTATAAATGACTAGACACAATGGTTCATGTGATCCATTCCAGCTCCGTGTTCCCATTGCTAAATTAGTCAATTAAAAGTGGATAAATATGGTGATGTTGATTTTTTTAGAATAATAATATTGTAATATACAGTCAATTATTTAGTAATAATACATACACACAGAAAGCACAAGATACTTACAAACTCTGCTTCTGTTAGATATATGATCTAGATAAAAACAACACTTCCATCAAGATTTCATAGAATCATAGAATGGTTAGGGTTGGAAGGGACCTTCAAAGGTCATCTAGTCCAACCCCCCTGCAAGGAGCAGGGACATCCCCAACTAGATCAGGTTGCTCAGAGCCTCATCCAGCCTGGCCTTGAACGTTTCCAGGGATGGTGCCTCCACCACCTCTCTGGGCAACCTGTTCCAGGGTTCTACAACTCGCATTGTAAAAAATTTTTTCCTAATATCCAATCTAAATCTACCTCCCTCTATTTTAAAACTGTTACTCCCTGTCCTGTCGCAACAGGCCCTACTGAACAGCCTCTCCCCATCTTCTTGTAGGCCCCCTTGAGGTACTGGAAGACCACTATAAGGTCTCCCCGGAGCCTCCTCTTCTCCAGGCTGAACAGCCCCAACTCTCTCAGCCTGTCCTCATAGGAGAGGTGCTCCAGCCCTCTTATCATCTTTGTGGCCCTCCTCTGGACCTTCTCCAACTGGTCCATGTCCTTCTTGTGTTGGGGGCTCCAGAACTGGACACAGTACTCCAGGTGGGGTCTCACCAAGCAGAGTAGAGGGGGATAATCACCTCCCTCGACCTGCTGGCCACGCTTCTCTTGATGCAACCCAGGATGCGGTTGGCCTTCTGGGCCACAAGGGCACATTGCTGGCTCATGTTGAGCTTCTCGTCCACCAGCACTCCCAAGTCCTTCTCCTCAGGGCTGCTCTCAATCCATTCCCCGCCCACCCTGTATTTGTGCCTGGGATTGCCATGACCCAGGTGCAGGACCTTGCACTTGACCTGGCTGAACTTCATGAGGTTGGCACGGGCCCACCTCTCCACCCTGTCAAGGTCCCTCTGGATGGCATCCCTCCCTTCCAGCGTGTTGACGGCACCACACAGCTTGGTGTCATCGGTGAACTTGCTGAGGGTGCACTCTATCCCACTGTCCATGCTGCCGACAAAGATGCTGAACAGGGCCGGGTCCAACACGGACCCCTGAGGGACGCCACTCGTGACCGGTCTCCACTTGGACATTGAGCCGTTAACCACCACTCTCTGAGTGCAGCCATCCAGCCAACTCCTTACCCACCCAGTGGTCCGTCCATCAAACCCATGTCTCTCCAGTTTAGAGAGAAGGATGTCATGCGGGACAGTGTCAAAAGCTTTGCACAAGTCCTGGTAGATAATATCCGTTGCTTGTCCCTTGTCCACTGATGCTGTCACCCCATCATAGAAGGCCACCAAATTGGTCAAGCATGATCTGCCCTTGGTGAAGCCATGTTGGCTGTCACCAACCACCTCCTTGCTCTCCATGTGCCTTAGCATGGTTTCCAGGAGATGCATGGTTTCCAGGTTTTGGACTTCATCCAGAACTAATGTGATCCAAGTCAGGGTTAGTCACTTTGTTGGGAACTGTTTCTCTAACTACCACCTGAAAACTTAATTTCCATAAGTAACTAAACTGTAATAGACACTGTCTGACAGCTATAAATTTAATCATATTCACAACATACAATGAATATTGTTATATTCAGCATGTAAATATAAAATTACGTACAATATATGCATATTTATATATACACACACTTATGTTCTAAATTGACAAAGTCAAATATATTATAGAATCATAGAATCATTAAGGTTAGAAAAGACCTCCAAGATCCTCAAGTCCAACCATCAACCTAACACCATCATACATACTAAACCATGTCCTGAAGTGCCACGTCTACATGTTCTTTGAACACCTCCAGGAATGATGACTACACCACTTCCCTGGACAGTCTGTTCCAATGTTTGACAACTCTTTCAGTAAAGAAATTTTTCCGTAACATCTAATCTAAACCTCCCCTGCCACAACTTCAGGCCATTTCCTCTCATTCTATCACTAGTTACTTAGGAGAAAAGACCAAGAGCCACCTAACTACAACCTCCTTTAGAGGGAGGAGAGAGTGTTAAGGTCACCCCTCAGCCTCCTCTTCTCCAGACTAAAAAACCCCAGTTCCCTCAGCTGCTCCTCATAAGACTTGTTCTCCAGACCCTTCACCATCTTCATTGCCCTTCTCTGGATGCACTCCAGCAACTCAACATCCTTCTTGTACTGAGGGGCCCAAAACTGCACACAGTATTGGAGGTGCAGCCTCACCAGCGCTGAGTACAGAGGCACACACTTCCTTACTCCTGCTGGCCGCACTGTTCCTGATGCAAACCAGGATGGTGCTGGCCACCTTGGCTGAACATGCTGGCTCATGTTCAGCAGCTGTCTACCAGCACCCTCAGGTCCTTTTCCACCAGGCAGCTTTCCAGCTGCTCTTCCCCAAGCCCACAGCATTGCATGAGGTTGTTGCAACCAAAGTGCAGGACCCAGCATTTGGCCTTGTTATGCACCAGAATATTTTGTATTAGGTTATGGTTAGAAGAGTAGCAAACACAGAAAAAAAAAAAAAAAAAACAAAAAAAACACCACCCAAAACAATTCAAAAGAATTTTTAAAACATATTTTTATTCTGATAATTCTTTAAATGAATAAGTTTATGCAAGAGGTGTGATTCATTAGACTGCTATGAAGTTTATATTTTAAATAATTTTAAGTTCACTATGCATTTTATTCACAAAGAAAAACAACCCATTTGCTATGGATGATCAAGTCTTTTACTGTTATTATACCCATACCAATGAAACATTTAACACCGACACCGTAACGTTTTTAAGGATAGATACAGAAAAAGATTTAGAGAGCTGAAACAGAATTTAGGTATAATTAGGCACTAAATCCTCTAACAGCCTATCTTTTCTCTTGCTTGCTAATGCTGCCTTCCACTCCCCACTGGAATAGTCTCATGTGTCTCAGCTTTGATGAGTATAAAGTAATGCACATAGAAAAAAAAAAAAAAAAAAACAATCTTAGCAGTACACTTAAAGTGATGAGCAGTGAGCTCATCGGTGAGGAGTTATCACTCAGAAATGAAATTTTTAAATTCTAATCAAAAAACATCAGATCAGTGCTCAGCAGTGTTCAAAAAAGTATTCAGAAAGGAACAGAGAATAAAACAATTTATTGCATTGTACAGACCCCTGGTACACTTGCATTTTGAATAATATACAGAGGTTTTAGATTTTAAAATTGATTAGAGTAGAACTGAAAAAAAAAGAGAAAGACAAAAAAGATGGAGCAACCTGCTCATAAGGAGTAAGAGAGTACCCTAGAATTCTTCCGGCTTCCAAAAGAATCAAAGGGCTATGGCAGAGGTCTGTAAAATAATAAATGTGTGTAGTGTGTCAGAGCCTGGAGGAATGCTCTGGGGATGCTCAGTCTATTCCTATATTCTTCCCTTGATAATCACTGTTAGGAGACAGTACACTAGTCCAGACAGACTTCAAGTCTGATCCAGTAAAGCTGTCCTTATGCTTCTAAGAAGAGGGATGAAGAATGATCCCATTCACCTGCCCTGCTAATAGTGCCTGGTCTTGATATGAATATGAACAAGCCACAGTGAAGTTTAAGGACAATGTGCAGAAAATGACTCGACAAAAATAAAAAAATCAAGACAAACTGGTTAATAGTAATTATTTTTCTCAGAAAAGTAAATGCTGTAACGCTTACCACACTCTGTAGCATGTGTGTTCACTTGCCACATATACGGCACATACTTCCCCTAAACACTGGGGCATACAAGCAAAAGGTTTTACTGGCAATATGTATAGTTTTCAAAAATAACTAGATAATAACTAATGGAAAACACCCCTTTAAGTTCTGAGTTTGCTTGCAATCATTTACAGAATCCCACTGCAACTATATTGAGGAACGTAATCTGCGTTATCAACTCTTCAGAAGAATGCATCTACTATACATGTGATTCTTCTCCATGAAAAACTTAACAACAATGTTTAAGGTCTTCTCATCATGTTGTTGACATTCATTTTAAGGTATTTGAAGGTATTACAAGGCATTTAATGTATTAAGACAGAAAGGACATGCTGTCATGAACCGTCTGTCTTTTCCTTCCTTTCTTTAATTCCATTAGGTTATCAAGAAAAAAAAAGAAATATTCAGTGAAATTGGTGTTAAATGTGAAGAAACAGTGACAACATCGTTGAAGATGAGGTAAGACTAACTATTATCTTGCCTTCAACCCACAGGTTGAAGATCATCACCACAGCTGTTCTGCCTTCAGGTGCTGGATTTTTTAACAGTTCAAAATCTCCCCAAACTTTGTGCTTTGCACAAGGAATTTCTCTTTAAACAGCCTTACCATTTCTTGCATATCCCTAAAACATTTAAATGGATGTAGTAGATACTGGTTTTAAGTGTTCAAGATGTTTAGGTTCTATAAAGAAAGTAGATGTATAGATTCTATTTACACAGGTTGTATACACCTCTGTAAGCATCAGCACATCTCTCAAATACATAATTGGGACTCAGTCAGCTTAAAAAGGATGAAAATAAATTTTAATATCAACATGCAATACTGAGCTACACATGTGATTCATTAGTGTCAAGCATGGCTATCAATGTACATGTTGATATGAAAACACAAGATTCAGCAAGTACAGAAGTTCTTCATACTGCAATACACATATCCATTTCCCTGGAGAGGAACAGCATTTTATTCCTCCATGGGTTAATAATTTGCTCATGGGAGATGGCACCTGCTCTGCCAAACACATATTTGCATTTCCAAAGAATGAGAGCAGTAAACAAGACAAGGGGAGGAGTGCTGAAACTTTTCCTGAATAAATTAAAGATTAATTATCTCTAAGGGGAAGGGATGAAGCATTTGAATCTGAATGAAAACTGCAGAATACGCCAAGAAATACGTACAAGAATTGGCAAACTTTTCCTGCTTGTGATGCTATCCAGTGAAAGCTGGCCAAGAACATAAATAACGCAAGACGAACCAGGCCTTGACCTCACAGCAAATCTAAGGAGTTGTACCTTGTCAGGATACATAGAAGACTTAGATCTGATTTTAGCACAGGTAAACAAAGCAAGAGTATCTTTCAGTTCTGTAATTGCTGTCATTATAAATCCATGCTTCACAGTAGTTTATTTTGGATTTTGCAAATAATGCTTTTATTTAATTTTGTCTTAAGATGGCAGATGAATTAAGGATGAATTACAGAATTTCTTAAGGTTTCTAGATGATGAAAGCGTTACTGCACCCCCATAGCAATGGTTATCCTTTTAGTTAGTGTCCTAGACTAACCATGCAGAACTCACTGTCTTAATACATCACAGTGTTAGGATACTGAGCGGGTAATAGGTCATCTTTTCCTTTAGCTGGACAGCATTTTGAGAGTCACTAATGTAGGATCTGAAATGAAAAAGCTTGAGTGAACGACCAGAGTTGATCAGGAATGGGCCCTGAACTGAACTAAGGCCCAAACCCTGAAGGAGTGCTCTTCAAAAGTGTAAGATCTTTTATACGGCTCATATACTCTTACTAGTTTCCTCTACAGCTATCTGCTCGTTAAACTACACTGAAATATAACTGAATATGTTACTGGTATTCAGAAAAGTGTATTTGTGTGACTCTACAAATTCTTCTGTCATTGACAGATTATCTACCTTGACCTCCAGCTCATCAGACCTGAATAAGAAAGCCTGGAAATCCTTACAACACACTTGAATTGCCTCTTGTTCATTAGAGCTGCAACTAGACAGAAGTACTGGATCATCCATCAAGATTATTCTTCTCAACACCAACACAGACATGTAAAAATCACCATACTGGAGCACTGCATAATACAAGGTAGAAAAACTTTTTCATCTCTCATACAGCTAACCTTACTAGCTGTTTTTATAGTTTCTGGATGCCTAAATTATTAATAGGAAACAGTCTTTGACAGAATGTAAAGCTTTCCTATGAGTTATTATTTTGAATTCAGAAAGGAAAAAAAAATTCATAACTGACTACAGTATTTTACTATGTAAAAGGGACCGCAGATAAACACCTGGCATTTCAAACTTAAAGAGGAAGTAAATGATTATTCTTATCAGAATAATCCACTGTGATTAACAACATCCAGTCTTCAAAGCTGGGAGGTCTCCCCAGAATTCCTCCAGCCATTTTATTTTAATGAAAAAGCGGTTATGTCAACAGCACTAAGCCTAACAAAGGGCAGTACAAAGTTTTATCTCTCTGTTGTATAAAAGATAACATTGTTTAGACGGTTTCAATTCTTTGACATAGAAGTTGTAAGGCTGTTCAAACACAAACCTTTCCATGAGTGCTTTTAAAGTGAAAAAGGCAAAATGACCCAGTACCCCTCCTGAGCAGAAGTCATTGTAATAGTATACAATTTTAAATTTACAATAGCATATGAAGATAAACCCAGGCATAGCCATAGTATTTTTTTCAATTTGTGTGACATGTAGAATAAAGTAAAATTAAGTTCCTGGGGAAGCCTTTGCCGTTTCAAAGTAAATCCAGAGTTTCAGAAAATTCTATAGTTTTATTTTCCATTAAAATTGTTATTGGAATATTTTCTATCAATAAGGACAGAGGCTTTTTTGTTAAAAGCATTTAATAGTCATTTTTTTTAGGACATTAAGAAAAATGGAAATGCTCCAAAATACTTGTTTATTTAGATATACTTAAAAATAGGTCCTTTGATATTTAACTTCTGGTACGTGGCCCATTCTAAGTAACTACTTTTTTAAGGCTATTTTACTTCATGTTTATTTTCAGCAATGCATGGAGAAGATTTGATACATTCTTACGAGTTCAATTCTCCCTTACACTTTTCCTTCTAGTTGAGAAAATAACCAAGGGTACAATTTATCTCACTCAAAGCCGGATGAATTAAAATTAGACCTTAAACTGTGAAAGAGTCATCCCAGCCAGGCACCCTTTATAATGAATTGAGAGACCTGGATACATTCGAATGTACTTCAACTGACCTATATAGGATGCTCATCTTAAAATTAAAATTTCCCTCAGCAGGTGCTTTTGTGTTTCCATTAGCAATAATAAGAGACAGAAGGTAACCAGATGGTATTTAGATACTGAATATAGGACAGATTAGTCACATTGATGTATATTTTGAACATTCTCAAAATTTTAAACTCTAAATGATGACTAAATTGTCAAAATACAAAGACATAACCAAAGTAAAAATCTTGACTAAAAAAATTCTAGGAGTACAAGGAAGCAGCATCCTGGCTATATAAAAGAGCTTCATCCAAGCTTTACATTTCTACTCTTAAAAACTTTTCATAGAGTTCACTAGCTTAAATTCTCTTAAATTTTAGAAAAATATTTTCTTTGAAGACTAAATTTGGAAAAAAAAATATCAGTAACCATTTGCATGCTTAATTTCTTCCTGTCTGTAATCACATATTTGGCTGCTTTCAGCTCCTTCTATATCGTTTTTTTTGGCTATTAATTCTGCTATCTCCCTTTTTAATTTTTTTTTCCTTCCTCCCTTCTTAAAAACATCTTTCTGGCCGTATCCTAATATTACCTCCCATCCAGTTGATGAATGAAACCATTGACGCAAGAAAATGAGAAAATCCACAATTATAAGAGGCAAAAGATTCCAGAAGAAAAAAAAAGAAACCAGCAGACTTTTGATTCTTGGGATGCAGTGGTTCATACCGCTTATGTCTACGCCACAGCATCTATGTACCAGATTTGCAAGATATCACTTCTTTTCCTTTCAGAATAGGAGACAAGAGAGCTTGCTGATTTCATATCATCCACGATTCTTTCCTGGGTTGATACAGCTGTCTTACTCTTTGCCATTTCTATCTTTTGCTTAAATTTATGTTATTGACAATCTAGGACCACAAACATACAAACATGTAACTGCATGAAAAAGCCACAGGTACTTTAGCAGTGTGCAGGATTGACTTCCTATACTTTCCTAACTTGAACCAGTTTAAGTATCAGCAGCGTCCACCTGGAGACACATTTGAACCAAATAAATTTGACTTGTTGCTTTTCCCTTATGCAGCATGTTTTAGAAGACAAAGGAAAAAAGAATCAAGTTTCTTTTATCCATATGAGTTCTCCATATTCCCTGAATGAACCACCACTATGCTGGAATCCTTCATAATGTCCCACAAGACAATCCAAATGGGAAGCGATGCACCATTTCACAGCAGAAGACTTACGGAGTTCAATATACACAATGCCACATAGACTTTTGTGAAAATTGCATTATGTATCTGTTGGGATTCTTCCTACTGTAAGGACTAGGGAGTCAACTACTAATTACTACTACTGAGCACTAGACATCCCATTTAACATATAATGAAAAAAAAAAAAATCGCAATTTCATAGAATCATAGAATCTTTAAGGTTGGAAAAGACCTATAAGAGCAAGTCCAATCATCAACCTAACACCACCATGCCTACTAAATCACGTCCTGGAGTGCCACATCTACCCATTCTTTGAACACCTCCAGGGCTGGTGAGTCCACCACTTCCCTGGACCGCCTTTTCCAGTTCTTGACCACTCTCTCAGTAAAGAAATGTTTCCTAATATCCAATCTAAACCTCCCCTGCCACAACTTCAGACCATTTCCTCTCATCCTATCATTAGTTACTTAGGAGAAGAGACCAACACCCACCTCGCTACAACCTCCTTTTAGGTAATTGTAGAGAGCGATACGCTCTCCCCTCAGCCTCCTCTTCTCTAGACTAAAAAACCTCAGTTCCCTCAGCCACCCCTCATAAGACTTGTTCTCTAGACCCTTCGCCAGCTTCATTGCCTTCCTCTGAACGTGCTCCAGCACCTCAACATCCTTCTTGTACTGAGGGACTCAAAACTGCACACAGTGTTTGAGATGCAGCCTCACCAGTGCCGAGTACAGGGGCAATCACTTCCCTGCTCCTGATGGCCACACTGTTCCTGATGCAAGCCAGGATGCTGCTGGCCTTCCTCGCCACCTGGGCACACTGCTGGCTCATGTTCAGCCGGCTGTCTAATTTCAAACCAAGTAATCAAAATGTGGCTGAAAATCAAACTAAAAAATAATCACAGCATTTGCATTAACTAAAGATTTCTATCAGCATATATCCATTGAATCCATGGACCAGCAAGGTCCATTCCTGAAAATCAAAATCATTAGCAGACAGGAAAGAAGTATCTAGAGGTCATTTTATTTATGGTTTATTATAGTAAATTACAAACATAATCTAAAAATATAAATTTAATCTGTCCCAGCAATTAGAAGTCCAATTAGTAACATTGAACTGACAAATGTGTTTGCAAGTTTGCTTTTCTTTGTTTTATTTAGTTTTTAAAAAATAGTTTAGTGCAGCACAATAGTGTCAGAGTTGTACATTTACGTTCCAAACTGGTATTAAGAGGTTGGACAAGAAAAAATTAAACAGCCTCCAAATACTTACATTTGTTAAGCTTTTACACTTGTGGCAAACTAACTAAACAAGACTATATCCCCTCAGGCTGAACTGCTGCAAACATTATTCAGAGAAATCTTCCGTCTTCTTCGGAAACAATTAAAAAAGGAAAATGTGTTCCACATTGCATAGAGCTGTGTTACAGGGTGTTTAGGGACAGTTACTCATCCTGATTTCAAATAAATAAAAATTTACTTAACTTCCTAAATCGCCCTAAATACCTTACCTGTATCAGATCATTTCTACCCGCAGTAAGAGCATCATTAGTGTAACGAAAACTAGGTCAGGTTGACAAATAGATGATATCAGTTTCAAAGCCCAAATTTATAACTTTCTCCACTTTTGTAGACAAGCTATCAAAAATAACTACAAATGTCTAATTCTTTTCAGTGAGACCCAGCATGTCACTTTTTAAGCTTTCCTCCAGTACTGTGAATCTGCTGGTTCAGCTATAAAGCTAGTACCCAAAGACAAAATTATTAATAAAATACTGTTATGAAAAACTACAATTATGGACAAATAATTGTCCTCAGTCTCCTATTACTGTTACTAATTATTTTGTAAGTGCCACAAGAAACAATGGACAAGAGGTCTCTGACTGAAGAAACTCACAACTGAAGGTCAATAGATCCTTTATAAGGAATTCTTCTCACAGGAAGATTTTTTTTTTAGCCTTTTATATCATCTTCTGTTGATTAAATTGGCTGTGAAGTGCTATGACTCTTACAGAATAAGGCTTAGAATTCATTCTGTGCAGGTATAAAAAAAAATCGTGAATGATACCCAGAGCAAGGCCTGGTACATTTTATTGATTTATTTTTCATTTGAGACAGTAGTGCAAAGCTCAACTGGCAACTCTTGAAATAGGCTGCAAACTTTACTTGATAGCCACAAGAAGTAGGGAGCCGGAATTCAAATCTAATGATTTCAGGAAGCCAGTTTCCTGTTCTTCAGTAGCATTGCACCCTGTTGATGTCTCACAGATTTCACATTATGACTTTAAAATAGACATAGATGTCCTTCCCAAGTAGCTTATCCTTTCCAGGTAAAGTCTAGCTGAAATTCTTTTGGACACCAAACTACAAAACAAGATGTGTTCTTTCTGTTTTCCTTTCCCTTACGATTGTTGTTCCTCTTTCATAATTCTAGATACAGATGGGAACGTTTTGTCACACACTTATCACAACAGTCCACAACTCTCACCATGACAAAAGATGAGAAGATACATTATGAATACAGATAATCATCACATAAAGTGCTCTTTACAACTCAGTTAACTTTTACCAAGGAAATACCAGAAATAATTGAGGCTTTAAAAAGACTTGTTAAGATCATGTGCAGAAGGTGTAGCTTATCAATGATCTAATTCATAAAAAGGATTCTAAGGTCATAACAATTCAAAGAGAATGAAATATTACATATCATCTGTATATGCTGTCAATATTTATTCCTTTAATTATAAAACATAACTTAAACTCATTATCTTTGATTCTATAGGTGCCATCCACAAGAACCCAGTGCTACTGTCACACAAGCACAAAGCAAAGGGAGTCCAGTCCAGCCATCCAGCAGACTGACTTTGAAGTTTTCCAGTGTTGACCTGTTACTGTCTTTACTCCCAAGCGTGCTCCATTTACGTGTCGCTTTATCAACATGCTGCTCCAGCAGGTTTCCTACAACCTTCTTATCATTCTCTTAATTCCTGTTCCAGTGATCTCATTCCAGTGGCAAAAGGTACCTAGACCTGTTCCATAAAGTGTCACCTGAATGTGACACTTTGTTCCAGAGCAGAAACAGTGCAGAATCTCCTTACAAATAAAAAACTGATGTCTAGTGCTCTTCAAAACAGATACTAACTTTGTTACTTTCAAACTGCATAAACTCTGTTCATTGATGCATTGCTTCTGAGCACTGTTCTTTGAATGTTTTATTTTGAGACACCTATAGGTGTTTACAAAAGATTATTTGTTTGTAAGTAACAGTTCATATATTTTTCTTCTTCCTAAACAAACATAAAGTGTAATTTTTCCTAAATGTGCTCAAGAGCAGCAACTTCAGTTGTTAGCAGGCACCTAAGTTAGATTAACAGATTTGGGCCCCAAATATTTCAAATTCATAGCTTAAAATATCTCACTCCACACACATTTCAGACTGTTGAGTAATTGTTTCGGGACTTCCCTGTCATGATAAACAACAAAGTCCTTCCACCTTGACAAATGAACAAGGGATGGGATCAGCCTCAGGAGGAAAGCGTTGCTTTGTGATGCTCCGTGTTTTCATTCTGTACCAGACAGGCAGTTCAGGTTTTGAGTAATACTGGATTATCACTCTGGGGAGAAACAAAGAACTTCTTTCCTGTCATTTTATCCGTAACGCACAGCACGAGTCCAGTCATTTGGGAATGTATATTAGGTTCTTGGTATAGATTTTTTTCAGATGAGTAACGATGTTTTAATACATGCGAAAGCGTTACACCATTTGAGTGCAAAGTGCTACATTAGGTCATTTGAACTAAATGGAAATAGAAGAAATGTTTAGTGGCTTTAAAAAAAAAAACCAAAAAACAACTTAAAAGACTATTTCTGCTACAAGAGTTACTGGTTTTCCCTATTTTGTTGTACTGTCTCTCTTATTTTATTATATGGATTTTATAAGCTTATTCCATCTGCTTTCTAAAGTTACATCAACCAGATAAAACTGCTTTTAAAACTGTAGAAAAGCAAATAGAAAGAATCAGCTGAAGACCCTATAATCTGCTTGTTTAGCTAGGGAAAAAAAAATACTTATGACAACAGTAATCTTCTGAGAAAACCTTCTGTCCATTTCAAAACCAGGATACTCACAATGAAAAATGTAATTACATCCACTCCCAACAAATAAAAACTCTTTTCAACAGAATGAATCAGAACAACACTGTACCACACAAAACAAGAATAAGCTGTATCTAAACGGACTTCAAGCATCCAAAAGTTTTGTCAATTAGTGCAGGATTTTTAACTCATCCTTGAAAAGACCCTTAAACAGACAGCCTGTCACATCAACACTCGAAGTTTCTGCAGACCAGCCTTTGAAGCCTAAGTTTGCAGTTACACCTTTTATTCCAGCAATTCCCCTGAACTCGGCTATCCATGAAAGCCCGGGCAGCATCAGGACACAGACTCAGCTAGAGCAAAGTGATGTAGGTCAGCGAGGGAAATGGGCATCAACCAGAAACCAAAGCCACCAGCCGTGACAAAGCCAACACAGCACGGTTACCTACAACTTTCTGCCTGGACCCTCCGATACGTCCGTACAGACGCGGCCCCTCTACTCCCACCCCCCTGTTCCGCGATCGCAACCAGTTCGGCCGCCCAGCGACTCGCGAACTTACTGCAGTGCGATGCAGGAGGAGGAAACACACGGCCCGGGGATGCGGGAGAGCCCGGCGCCCTGGGCAGACGCGGGAACCGGCCATCCAGCCGGGCCACCGCCACCGCCCCCCCACCCCCGCACACCCCGCCGGCTGCCGCAGCCCAGCGCGCCTCGCCCTGCGGGGCCACCGCCGCCCGCCGCCCCGCTCTTCCGCGGCGCAGCGCGGATGTCGGCAGCCGCCCTCCTCCTTCTCCCGGTAACAGGCAGCCGCCGCCGGGCCGCGCGGTTTTAAGCGGCTGTGCGCCAGCACATCTCCCACCCCCTTTCTGGCCAGGCGGCAGGGGGAGGGGACAGGCCACACACACAGTCACACACGCACACATACGCACCGCTCCCACAGGCAGCCCCTCCCGCCCCCGCGCAGCTGCGGTACCTGTTGTCCGGCGCCTGCATCCTCCGGGCTCCGCCCGCCGACTCCGCGGCCCCGCGCGCGCCCGCTCCGCACTCGGATGCGGCAAGACCCGCGCACCGCTCCGCTCCCCCTTCCTCACCCGCCCTCGGCACCGAGAGACGCGGCACCCCCCGCACCCAGCGCAACACTTACCCAAAGTTTACCCGGTCTCCCCGCCGGCGGCGGCAACGCCAGGCTGCCAGTCACCCTCCCGCCCGCTACAAGAGAGCGGGGTTGTAGCAGGGACCGCGCCCGCGCAGCCGCGGGGCCGCGGAGGGGCTGTGCGCGGCCCGCCCCGCGCACCTGCGCGGCGCCTGCCCTCGCGTACCTGCCGCGGGAGGGGGCGGCGGCGGAGCGGCGCCCACGCAGGTGCGCGGGCGCTGTGTGGCCGGGGGCTTGGGGCTCAGGAGGACCCCGGGGAGGCTGTGCCCTCACCGCCGCAGCCGGTCCGCGACAGCCGCTGTTCTCCAGCAAGGCCGGCCCGGTGACCGGCTCGGCGGCCAGGGGCCCTACAGCAGCGGCCAGCCGGCTCCAGAGCTTCCCCGTTCGGCCGCCCCTGCCGAGGGACCTCCAGGAATCTCGCTGCTCGAAATTCTGCCCTGTGCCCCCCCGCCCCGCACGTGTTTGGGAATCTCTGTAGGCAGCGACAGCAGAGCTAGGGCCAGTAAGACTTCGCAGATTTACTCGGAAAAGAAAAAAAAAAATAAGAAGAAACTGAGTAGCAATAGCACGATGTCTTTATGACAGTTAATGTCTTTATGCCAGTGCCTCCCACTTCCCAAGGCACGGAACCAGGGAGCAGATCAAACTTTCACCAGCAGGTTCCCAGCAATGTTCCAGCAGGTCCCAGCAGGTTCGATGGCAATTTGGCCAGACCAAAAGAAATTTCCCTGAAACACCGCCAGATTTCCACCTTCACCAAGCCTCTGTAGCCGTTCTCCTACAGCCTCAGAACATCAGCTGGGATCCTGGTGGTTTGGTTAACTACAGTGACCTTTAATGCCAGTCTACATTCACTTTGTTGGTAGCTGGCACTAGAAAGATTTCAGCTTAGAAGATTGTTTCAGGCAACCTAGATAAAATTTAGACCACTGCTAATGATTTTATATAATAATAAGACCGCAGAAGTATGAAAATACAAAATATTTTACCAAGATTTTTGGTTTATTTTGTAACCACACCCATTCTTCCTTTCTGAAATCTGCATTTAAAGGGTTTAATTTTCACACAACACACGAGTGATAGAAATTTTTTGAATCCTCTTTATTTTAGTAACCATGAAAAACCTTGCCAGCTTGATTTTGTTTATAAAGATTTTTTGTTTCTTAAAGGAGAATTCCTTAATTCACCTAGCGTACTCTAAGTGGCTTCCTCAGACTGTATGGTACCTACTGTCTGTAAATTATGTTCTACACAACACAGCGAAAGACATTTAAGCGCCTTCAATTAGCGTATTTCTAAAGCTCATTAACGCTCCAGCTTTTTGTTTAACAAAAGAGCTTGGATATATAGATGAGCTTCAAGTGTGCAAGTAGAATGTAGTTTTACATTATATAATGCAACAAATACTTATTTATACCATACACTAAATGATACAAAGGCATTCACAACTAAAATTTCAGTGTGATATAGCTTTGATTGTCCTTAATAAGCTCACTATCTATTAAAAAAAATCCATTAATCTCTCTTCATATGCACACAAAATTGAAATAAACAAAAAACTTTTGTTGGAAAAATGTGTTCTAGTAGGTGTAGTATCACACACATTACCCTTTACATTCAGATCCAGTAGTCAAACTTATAAATATCTTTCTAAACAGCAGCTTCATAGTAGCACATGATGAGTACTTGGCTTTAGCCTTCCGTGTTTAATATATCGCTTTTCCTTTAAAACACTGATTTCAAGGGAGTTTTTTTTCTCCCAGGGAAGGAATTCAGTCTCAGTATATTTGAGCCTCAAATTACTAAATATGGATCAAGACACTGAAGCATGGTGAGTAGTTAATTGTGATAAATCATTCCAGTACAACACAAAGATTTATAGGCCTTGCAATAATATGCTTGCTCTAGTGTTTTGGGGGAGGGGTCCTAGTTTTCAACGACCATATTGCCTTAAAAAGTAGTTTCAAGCACTCTCAGTTATATAAGGTCATATTAAAGTGACAATTGCTACGTAAAGTTATGTTCAAAATTACAACAATTTTTTTAGTATACTCATAGAAGTTGGGCCTTTACTGTTCTCTTCTGCTGTGTATTGGAACAGTGTCCAACTTCAGTTCGTACTGAAATGGAAAAGGTCCAGCAAATTCACGTGCAGTGTGGAATGACAATTCCATTGACATTTGTAGCTTTAAAACACCAAAGTTAAATCCAAGGTCTTGGGACACAAGCAGGAAAATTAACCCATTTGTTAAACATTTGATTTGCCATAGAAAAGCGGCAACCCTTGCACAGGCCAAAGCCAACTCACTATAGGTGAGCTTTGAAAGATCAGTGTAAAAGATGTCAAACTAAAGGGACACTAACATTAAGATTTTTTTGTTGTTGTTTGCACTGGAAAATACTTAGGTCGATTGCTATCCACATGTCTAACCTTAGAAACACAGTAGCAGTACGTGCCATTTTGAGCACAGGTCAAGGATGGGGGATGGACGAAATATGGCTGATGCCTAAGAACTGCTTCCTCAGCACAGAGCTCGGTGGCAGTGTTTGGGAGTCGCACATTCATGTAAGCAGCTTTGTTCTGGTTTCAATGCAAAGCTGTGTCCTGTTCTAGAAGCAGGATGCTGCCCAAACTGTACGTGCTCCTGTCCTTTCCTCCCTTAATCAAGCTCTTATCATAAGCAGATTAAAATATGCAGGAAGTTTGTCTCTTAACAGCTCACTCCCTCACAGCAAATAAAATAACAGATGTCTAGAATCCACAGCCAGAATTTAAAATATTAAATTTATTGTGCTATATCCTTATATCTGTGTTTGGACATTTAAATAAATTGTGTTGCTAAGCACAACTTTAAGTTGCTCATTTAATAAGCCTATATTATGAACATGGGGCCTAAATTTTGGTATCATTCATGAAAGAAAAAAGGACCAAACTCAAGCACCTTAACAGCAAAAACAATTCTTAGTCTCCAACATTTTGTATTTGCTATTGTGAATTTGCAGCAATGCCAGTCATCTGCAGTTATTGTATATTAGTACTTTTGAGAGAAACAGGGTTCGGTCTTCCAAATCTGACTTCAGTGGCCGCATGACTGTACAAAGTGACAAGTGAAAACTATTGAAAAGCAGTCTAACTCCATGTGAAATCAACTGAGATAACAGCAAGCTAGAAAAACTATTTCAGAATATATAGTTATCAAAAGCAAATATAGTGCACCAAATTTCTTGGAGAAAAAAGAATCCTCTCAAAACTTAATTCATCTAACTTAGGCCATTCTTACACTTTATGAAAGTTTTTGTGAAGGAAATAGAATACAGTGAAAAAATATCTTTCACACAGTAATTCTATACTTTTTTGTATTTTCATCAGGAAGTGTCAATATACAGTAGGACTACAGTTCTCCCTCCCAGAAATACCAAATTCACAGGCAACTAGTAATAGGGATCCAAAGAGGAATCAAGCCATTTTTTTTTTGTCAGAAATAAGATCTTTCCTAGATCATGCTTACATCACTTTACATCAATTATTGTAGTGATAAGGATATACCATAGAATAGCCTGTACAATACACTTGATACATAGAGTAGCATAGTTATTTGCACAGTTCAAGAGGGAAAAAAATCTTGTGAAATAGCCAAAGGCATTTGCAGGTCTGCTACCACTCACATTATTGCTATTCAACAGATATAAAAAATTCTATGGGTTTCTAAGGAAAAGATGCAACGGAGCAAATATTTGTACTTGAGAATATCAAGGACTGTTGGCAAACCAGAGGAAATGACATTAATCAGATGAACTATCATTTCTGAGCTTGTTATCCAGTATACCAGATATTCTAACCAAGTCTTTAGCTGTTCTTTCACTGGTACAATCAAGATACAATACCGAAAGCAGTTAAATGCACATCTGTTGGATTAACACTGATATACAAGCTTATTTGTTTGATTTCCTAACTGCTACCAATCAGTCAGTCTCACTTCTGCCCCGGGAAAACCCCAAGGTGAGTCCTCTTGGAACACATTTTGGGGCACGTAGAGGAGAAAAAGGTGAATGGGAACAATCAACATGGATTTACTGAGGGTAAGTCTGACTGTCCTCCATGATGAACTAGCTGAACATACAGATGAGAGGAGAACAGTGGATGGTACTTACCTTGACTTTTGCAAGGCTTTCTACACTTTCTTGCACAACATTCTTCTGTCCAAGTTGGGACGCTACAGATTGGATGGGTGAAAACTAGATGAGTGAGTAACTGGCTGGACGGTTGGGCTCAGAAGGCAACAGTTAATGGGCTGTGCTCTATCTAGATGCTGATAGCAAGTGGCATTACCCAGGGATCTATCCTTACATCTTTAAGGAAAAAGGATCTGTCCTTACTTTTTTATCAGTGAGCTGGAGGAGACAAGGGAGTACATGTTCTTCAAGTCTGCAGGTGAGATACACAAATTGGGAAGACTAATTGACATGCTCAAGGGCAGGACTGCCATCCAGAGGGACCTAGAGATGCTGGAGAAGTGGGCTGACAGGAACCTTATGAAATTTGACAAGAACACATGCAAAGCCCTGCACTAGGGAAGAAAAAAACCTGCAGTGATGGGGCCAGGCTAGGCACTGCCTGGCTGGTGAGCAATTCCATCGAAAAAGCCCTGAGGGTTTTGGCAGAGAGCAGGATGAGCAGTGAGCCCTGGCAGCAAAGCAAGCCAACACCATCCTGGGCTGTGTGAACAGGAGCAGAGCCAGTAGCACAAGGGGTGTTATTATCCCCCTCTAATCAATATTTTACAGATCACACCTTGAATACTGGATCATAGGATAATTCTGGCTGAAAAGGCTCTCAGGACATCTCTGGTAAGAATCAAATATGAGATCAGACCAAGGGGCTTTATTCAGCTGGATCCTGAAACCCTCAAAGGACAGAGAGAGCATAACCTCTGTGGGCAGCCCGATCCAGTGCTGGACTGTCCTCATGGTGAAGATGTTTTTCCTTATACCCGCTATAAACTTCTCATTTTGACCTATGCCCATTACCTCTTGTCCTCCCATCATACGTGACTACGAAGAAGATGTCTCTGCCTTCTTGATAGACTCCTTGTGGGTAGTGGTAGGCTACTATTATGTGTCCTCAAAGCCTTCCCTTTGCCAGGCTGGACAAGCCTAGATGAGCCAGTGATTATATAGATTGTCATACGAGTGTAACAGTGCTTGGATTACTAATGGATTTGTCTGCACTCTGGTTTAGAATATTATCTCTAGTACTTCAAGTGAAAGAATGATAAAAGTAGCAAAGATAAATGTGTTATAATAGAGTACCACCTTTCAGCGAATTTAAAACTATTTTTTTCCTTTACAACTTACTTTCATCTTTACCTTACTTGAGGGGAAGATTTTCAGAGATATCAGCAGGCAATGGGTTGACAAGCTGATAAAATCTACGTGAAAGGTACCATTGGTTTCAACTGGATGCAGGAATGAGCCATTAGTCATACTAAATGGGAAATGTTTGTTCAGTCTAAAAAGACACTATTTGGTTTAACATTACCTAAGAAGCAGATGTCTTTTAGCTCACTCATTCTGGAACTTAGGAAATATAGAAATTCTTTAGTACTGGACTGGACAGGAGGTTAGGGGCAAAATGAATTTACTATATATTTCTTGATGTAGCATTATAGCAGTGACATGAATAATTTTTTCACTACATTTCACTATATATATATGCAGGATATAAAAAAAACCAAGCATATGGCTAGCAGACATTAAAAAAATGAGATATATTTATATGAAGTATCTCAAATATGGCTTTGTATGTTAAAGGATGGGTTTAATACATTAATTACCATCTGTATGTTTACTGAACTGTCACAGCTGTGTGAAAAGATATGACATGTCCTTAAACACTTATTGAATCTTATCACATATTGCAGGATCACTATTTTCAACAGCCAATGTAATTTGTTTGTAAGAAAGCCTTTTCTTTTATTTTAAACTTGATTTAACAACAATTCAAGTGTAATATATTCTCGGATGGTAATCATTAAAAAAAGACTGGTGACCTAAGTTATGAAATTTAGATGATTGTGGTTCGCTGTATGCACCTTACACAAAGATCATTCCCGTTACTAAAATACAAAATGAAAGATGTATTTAGGGGTTATTTGTTTTGTTGTCTTTCTTCCTCTATTTTCAAAATTTTCTCTAAATTTTTCTTTGCTTACGTGGCTTAACATCATGCCTGCATATGTGCTTCTTGCAGGTAGATGAATGAAGGGGCAGCGGTAGAACGTCATGTCTCAAAAAATAAATACCAGAAGAAATTTGTGAGAATCATCTCCCTACACTATTTCTAATGAGAAGATGAAAACAGAACAGAACTGAGAAGAGCTATTTTTTTTTAATTTATTTATGAGTTGACAGAGGTAGCACAGAACAGAATGCATTCCTACCATAGAAGCAGCATAGAACTTTTACAGATTATTGTTAAACGTGTATTAGTAAAAAGTGGTTTATGACAGAGAACAAAGGTGCAAGACTTAAAAAGATGAGGGAGAAGGACAACAATTCACTAAAGAACTAAGGAATCAATAACAAAGAGAGAAACAGAGGAAGGATTCATGGGGCAAATTTGATCTAGGAATTTCCATGAAAATACACTCTGTGTAAACCATAAAAGAAAATGGTAACATCTTCCTGGTTGGTGCAGCACAAGATAAAGAGCAGGGAGGAAAAGAAATATAGAGTGAGCTAATGGTATTACAATTTTCCTTAGCTTGAAAAAATACGCTATAAAAAGAGAGCACCAGGAAAAGAACAAAAATTTTAAGAAATTTTTAAAAGTATAGTTGAAGTTAAAAACCACACATATGCCTGTCAGTCACTATATTTGAGTATAACCTGTCATAAAACAACCAAGTGAACTAAAAGAATTAAAAATTTGCATTTCTTAACTAATTAGATCTAACTAACTAATTAGACCTACTTTATTTGCACTTTGATTCAACATTTTCAGGAGAAAAATTATTTGGAAAAACAATATAGAGAAGGAGATATACTATGTTACTATTCCAGAGATATATATCAAACTACTAACTTCAGTGTACCTGACTGCAGAAAACCATAACAACACAATCAGCACCAAGACTTAAGGCCTTGGGTACTACTACACTACGTATTCAATAAATATTTATATTATTATAACTAAAAGCAAACTGAACTCAAAAGCAAGATAGAGAGTTCAAATTTGGAAAGCTGAAATAAATTTGAAATAGTTAAGAAGACTTTCCTGTAAAAGAAAATTGAAAGAAAATACATAGTAGAGAAGAAGAAAGAACTAATTACATTTAATTACTTTAAAAGAAAGGTTTTCCAGAGGGCTGATGGAACAAAGACGAAGAAGAACATGTCTCCAAAGATGGTTTGTATCACCAAAAATTAAGTATAAAAAGCAGAAAAGGTGGGCTCAACAATGGAAAAAAGTAAAGAAAAGATATTTTTTTCCTTAACTTAGTAACAAGGAAGCCACCAGCAGTCTTCAAAAAGAAACTTTTGGTGGATTCAAGACAATTAAAGAAGATAAATCAATAGTGGCAAATAGTGACTAATTAACATGTACTCTATTTATAGCCCTTAAATCTCAGGCTGGTTTATAGCTTTTGGTGGAATTTATGAATTTTTTTTCTCCTTCTGAAGTTGTGTTTTGCTGAGAAGTCAGGGATATATTTAAATGAGTTGCACAACATATTTTAGAATAAAGTAATAAAGACTATTTTACTATATCCAAAATAGAGTAGAGCCCTAAAGAAGTATACCTTTTTCTTTGATGTACCTTGTACTGCTGTCTTTGCCCATTGATATCTTTATTAGAAGTATTTATATATAATATACACATCAATGTTACATTGCAGATACTTCAAGTAACTAATTTTTATATATATTTTGTTAAAAGTTAGTAGACTAAACTTTTAATTTTTTAATACTTCCTACTGTCATTGAAATTCTCACCTTTTTTAATGCTTTCAAAATGCAGTTGAAAGTATGTAACAAAAACCATATTCCATTGACTTCTCTGGGAACAAATTCACATACAGATTCCAGGGAAAAAATAGTAATTTATCAATACATCTTTTGCCCTTGGATTTTGTTTTCCAGGACATGCTATTTACAAGCCAGCTTCTATTCTACTTGCACTGTCACAACTATCAACATAGTTTATTCTAGATTTGCACCATATAAATAGAATGGAAATAAAGGAAGTGTTTTTTGAAAGCAGCAGGATCCTGTGAGTAAAGCACTCGGTGGCATGCTTAGATACTTGTGTTGTATACTTTAGTTCTGCTGTTGGCCCATTACTTGACTTTGACATCTAGTATCTATGCACAGAAAACCACCACTGTGATTTAAGACTGCAATTTCTAAAATCCTCCCTTAACACTACAAACTTCAAGTATTCAGTCAGAAAAACATTTTCCCTGGGTAACTAAAGTTCTACTTTTGAAGACGTCCACAACTTCCCTTTTTTGTTTAACAAATCAGTGCCTAGGCCTCCAGTGGGACATTTTCTTTCATATTGCTCTTGGGAAACTAAATATAGTAGCCATGTTTCGATCATTCCCACTGTAAACACACAATCAAGGTCTGTACAAACCACAGGGAAATTGATTGAATTCACTCAGAAATATAGGCAGAGGGCACAGAGGTAACGTTGAAAAAAATTTATCAGAATCTCAGAATGGTTGAGGTTGGAAGGGGCGTCTAGAAATCATCTGGTCCAACCCTCCTGACTCAAACAGCATCAGGTTGCTCAGCAGTTGAAGTATATGATATGAATGTCCCTGTTCAGACTTCTCTTCCTGAAGAGACAGAAACTTGCAAATCTTACCTTACAGGAAGATAATGAATCACCTACAGTGCCTATGAATGCCAACCGACATAGAAAAGATGAATTGGATCAAAACATCAGGAGCGGTACTGTATTGGTACTCCTCCAGAAAGGCCAAGAACTTGATTCTATTTTCTGTTTCTTCTTGGATTCAGAATGCTTTTCCACCTGGAAGGTCTATAAAACCATGTTTTGAACTGAATTTTGATACAATAAAATTTCTGTGTTTTAACTCAAAAGAAGTGACAGAGACGGATCCCACCAAGACCAGACTGAATGTTAAAATTCTGTTATAGGGGGAGGCAGAGGCTTTGAATCCCATCAGAAAAGGTTTGAAACAAGTTGTTCTAAGTTTTATGTTGTCACTTTCTCATTCTCGTGACAAGTTTTAAAAAGAAATGGTGATGCTTTCGAAGATGATATGAATACCTGTTGGATATGCCCTGAAAGGTCTATCAGATAAAGCTGTTTAGAGGACTATGGTGTAAATCTGCTTTTGTCTCTAGTTCAACAGTTACATGAACTGCCATGATGTCTCAACTATGAAGACTAGCACCATTTTGGATACATGAATATGTGCAACCCTAGGTTTCCAAGAAATTTTAAAGAACAAGAGACATATTGAATTGAGCATTAAGCAAGATGCAAGAACCACATGCTTGGAATTAGATTCTAAATGTTTGCATGATCATCTAACCAATCATTTATACTATTTTTAAAGCAAGCCTTTTGTACCCTTGTATATGTCTTTTCGAAACTGAAATTATGTAGAGCAATGAGTTTCTCAGATATGAATACTTATACGGTGGCCAGCACGATGGAATATCATATCTGGTTTGGTCTGTAATATAAACTGAGTCCATGGGACTGTGTGTATTCATCCAGTTTATATAAACACCAACCTTATAGCTATGTGGCAAAGGAAATGCTTGCTTCTAAAAGCTAAATTAAACCAAAATCAGGTAACTAAACAATAAATACAATACATGCATTTGCTACAGCCTGAACACGAATCTTAATTACACTTTTTAGGCTAATTATTGTATACTCAGATTTTGAGTATATCAACTAATTTAATGCTTCCTCCATTTTCTGTAATTACTTTAGCAGTTTTTGTTATATTTTAGCTTTAATATCTTTGCAACTCTGATTCTGTTTCAGTGTGTAACAATCACTCTGATGAGCCCTTATTTTCAAGACTAGTCTCTCTGTCTCGCATGGAATTACTGCTGCCTGCTAATATGAATAAACATGCACAGCCCATCTCAGAACCAAAAAAAAACCCAGTCCTGATGCTGAAAATTTTGCTCATTTCTATAAGTTATATATTCAAGCTTATTATCTGGAAAATAGCTCCTTGATGTTGTATATTTGCATATGTATGAACAGTCATCCACCTGCATACAGTTATTCTTGCTGCAGTGTTTTGGCACTTGCGAGTAGGAATTTCAGACCTTATCCACCACTTTTACTCTTTATTGATTGGTTGCTCCTCCTTCTTCTGTAGGAGGCTTCACGTGACATAGATACCGAGGAGAACAGGCCTGGTGGAGAGCAAAGGGAGGTATCACTCTGCTCAGCAATTTCAAGTAGTGCTGTGGCCAGCAGAGCTGCTATGCTGCATGTGGCTCTGGGGTAAGATATCGATAAGGTCCTCTCCAGCTCCTCACCTGTATCACCTTCAGAAGATGAGAATGCAGCTTGCAATTGCCAAAGTCCAACTTCTTCTTTCTGTTTTTGTTCTTTTATTTTTTTTTTCAATTCTGTCATGGTCATCACAACACAATTTATTTTAGAGACAAGTGTAAACTGTGATCTTATTCAAACTGTACTGTGTTTTTAAAAACAGCCTTCAGTTTGCTTTTAACAAAGGTGACAGAATATTTCATGAAAAATTCATTATTCGCAAAGCTGTTTTTAATGTTAGAAAGACTAAGACAAGTAACAGCATCTTATTAACTAATTCCCAGTTGATTTGGTGGAAATGCTGAACTTACAATAACTGAAGTATTATCGCAAATGCATCTGTGCTTCTTTGTACCATTTTCCTTGATGACACTGCAGCAGTTGTTGATTTATATTTGCATATGTCTCTCTGTTATGGTCCCTCTTCAGAACTCACTGATTTCAGACTTCGTGTAATAATAGACTGTGCCTACAAGAGGGGCAACATTGGCTTAATACTCTTGGCCACTCTATGCGATCCTTCCTGTTCCACCTGCTAGAAGCCACTGGCAGAGAAGAAAAGAGTTGGATGGGTTTCTCACCAGGGTCTTCATCCTATGAGAAGTGCAGAATGCAAAAGAGAAGCGGAGAGGGGAGATCAAGTGCAAAAAGCGGTTTTGTGGGCCTGCAGTAGGGACTTGCTCTTGTACTCTGTAATTTCTGTGTGTGATGCAACGTGGACGCAGCAAGGGTGATCTGTAGTCTAAGGAATTTAAATATTGATGTGAACAGAGGGGCTCCATACAGAGCATCCCTAGTAGGATGGTCCTCAGGAATGGGTTAGCAGGGCAACATAGTCCTGGCTATTACTCATATCTGCTTGCTGTTAAGTTATTGCAAGTTATCAGAATCATAATATATTGCAGTTTAAACATTCATACACAACACAGAATTCAGCAGTGATACAAGCAACAAGTATAGAAATTAGAAAGCAGGAATAAAAAAGAAAGTACTCTAGTTAGGTACAGAGAAATAAATGAAGTAGGACACCTGGGAAGACCAGGAAGTAGGCTATGATTGTCTTGATATATTATAATTTTAAAAAAAATATTCAAGACCACTTTTGGAAGAACAGTACTTTTGTATAGCATTAAGCAGTGCAGTGTGGTACACATGGCCAAGAGGAACTAATGAACTAACTGAAGCTGGAAGTCTTCTCTTAAATAAAATAACAATTAGAAAAATGTGTTCCTCATTTATAAAACCCTTCAAAAGTCAACATACGATCTAATGCATCATGACCAGGGAGGGTTTTGGTTTAGCTTGTCTTTAGCCAGGTTCAGGTTTCTAAAAAAAAAAAAAAAAAAAAAAAAAAAAAAAAAGTGTTCCTACTCCCTGTTGGGTCTATTTTTCAGTAGTGTTTTAATAAAGTGGTCAGCTTAAAGTAAAATTGACAGACAGTTATGAAGAATAAAAAAGCAGAAATCTCAGGGATGGTAAATTCATATAAATTTTATGGAAGCCAATGTCCAGGCAGGTAAGAGACACTCAGTGCAGAACCTTGACTGGGAGAAAGGTTTCAGCATGAGTGAAGGAGTTATCTATTCTGTTCATTCTGTCAGCTGACCCACATGCGCACAGTGGGAAGCAGAGAGAATTTGAGTTTTTTCCATATAAGAGTAAAGATTCCAATGTACACACACCCTGTGCAAAGTCTGTTTGAGACTGGAAGTACTAGAGAGGTAAAGCCTGGCACAAAGTATTTGGAAATGGAGAGGAGAGAATTTGTGAGACCTGATGATGTACGAGTTCTGTATCCCTGTAAGGATTCAGCAAAGTGTTGTAGAGTTACAGTGCAGCCTTTCTAAAGACTCACAGATCTTTGCAGGTTTTTCAAGATACCACTAAAGACTTGTGGCAAAGCTGGGCATGCAATGACACATTTCCATTTTAAAGAGAAATGTTGCAGCAAAACAATTTTAATATGCAAAGACAATCATTAATTGCTCAAAGCTACTTCTTAAATAACTGAGCTACTTTCTCAGCCTATTCCCACAATAGCCAAATTTGCAAATTTTATCAGAAGAGAAAAGAGAAGAGCTGCTTCTCCCCTTCTTAAAATAAAAGTGCCTCATATTAAGGAGAAATGCCCAGCTTTGATTTGACTGAAAACCACAGCAAATAAAAAGACTTCAGTTATAGTTTTAAAATCTCTCACTTCACACTATTTTAGCTTTTAATTAGATGTCACAAATGTAATCAATTAGAAATTCTTGAATTACTCCATTCTTGATACATTGGGAGGAAATAATCCATTTTACTGATTACTCATGAAGAAGGTTGGTGGTTTTTTTTTTCCATCATTAGAGGCTACAAATGGGATCCTAGATGTATGAAAATGGAGATATCTTTGTTAGCTAGTACTATAGAAATGTCCTTTAATCTTATTTTTAGGGGGAAAAAAAAGGAATCCAATTAACTATATGCAAAGAGTAATGAAAGACGACCTTAAATAAAGAGGTCAGAGGAAAAGCTGAGGGATGCAAACAGATGAAATGACCCATAGTAATTTTCCGTATTTTTAATAAACTAAATAATGAAAAAGAAATAGAAAAATGTCCTGAAAACACCAGAAATTGATAGTTTGTTTAACGAACTGTAGATTAAGGAGAATTAAAAAAGGAAGATAAGAACGCAGAGAAATTCCCCAAGTTAGAATGCTCTGTCAGGCTGCAATTAATTTTCTTAATAATCACATCTCAGCTAGAAAAAAATATAACAGTGGATTTGGTATATACTTTGTTTTAGATATCTATTAGGCTCATAAGGAAGATATGCGATCTTAGTAACATTTGACATTAGATACTAGTGCAGAAAAACTACTGAAAAAGTGATGATACACAGTCTTCAGAAAGCAGGCAGTGAGACGTTACTTATCCCGAAATAAACGGTGCTGAGAAGCTGTAAGCTATAGTTATGGGTCAAAATCATAGATATTGCATCCATGCACAAATTATGCACCTGAATAAGAAGTGTTTAATATTAATTCTTAAGAAAATTAACTTTCAAAAATACCTTCTTAACTAAAAGGCATTCAGAATAATTGTCAAGGCTATGGAACAGCAGTAGTAAGTGATGCTGCACTTAGAAGCATTCCAGTTTTCCCAGCTGAACTGATATAATAGATTAAAGATTTTTAGAAGTTGCATAATTCACAAAAGAAGAATTAAATCATTAGCACTGACTGTAAAATCACTTGCAAGGAAGAAACACTTTGGTTTGCTGATGCCCTAGTCCTGTATTGCTTTTCAATGGCACTATGAGCTGTCAATTGAGATTAAGTTCTTTGAAAGGGTCTTTTCATTGAATTAAGCTTCTTAATAAAAGTAATTACTTTTCTAATTCCCCACTGGGCTATTAAAATATAATCCAGTACCAACTGGAGAAAAAGTAGAGTCTCAATCACTTCAATTGATATTTGGACTAGACCCATAACATCAGAACCAAAGCTATGGCCCTGGCAAAATAGCGTATAAGCAAGAATGGGACTGAATATATTGCAGAAAAGAAGTAGAACCAAGAATTTAATAATCATAATGCAGAAAGAAAATTATTTCATTGTTCATTATAATTAGGTTCCCCTTAAATTGATATATTTTCACAAGGAAGGAAAAGGAAGAGCAGCAGCTTTTCCTCACAATAGTTAGATCAGATAGCTAAGGGCAAGTGTATTCTACTAACCCAGCTAAGAGAAAAGCAGATGAAAGTAAGTTTAATAGTCTTACTGAAATGCTGAGATTTTTCTTCACGTAATAGCAAACCCTATCTGAAATTTACAGTTTCTAAAAGACATAATATCTGGGCAAAGAGTTCCCTGAATTTATAGCAGATTTTACTATCTCCATGTGTAAATTTGGTGCTATGTCATGACAGCTAAAAGATTTTTTTTTTTTTTTTTTTTTTTTGTGGAACTGGCTGAGTTCGGCTGCATAGCAAACAATAAAGTGGTTTCTGTTGAGAAAATGTGTTCTGGGACACTGGACACTGATTAACAGTGAAAAACATTGCATAAGCTTGGAATATTTTTTTCTGCTCCCAGACACTCCAGGTAGACCAAAGGGGCACTGATACTCAGTTTCTGTGGAACAATCAGGTGCTGCATTAAAAAAAAAAAAAAAAAAAAAAGGTGGGTTGCAAAACAAAGGGTGTTCTTTAATTAAAAGAGTTTTAAATTTTTATTAAGAATCATAGAGTTTGTGATCTAAAACCTAGAATATTACAGTGAGAATCACAAGGTCTTTGCACTTCCTGGTCCTCATACTGACTTGCAGGGTAACTCCGAGATTCCTATTTCTGTTACTCTAGTTCTGCTTTTCCACTCATTTGTCTCGTCTAAATGTCAGTGAGGTAGAACTGCTTCTTTCTGTACAGTGCCTAGCTTGTATGGAGTACAATTCACTATTGGCTTATGAAATTCCAGAGACAACTGAGACGTATCCTGGAAACAGCACTTAAATAACTAAAAATCAACCTTTTGCAAGTGTATACCTCCACATAACCAGAGAGGGTGGTCTCTAAGTTCCTCCTGGCTTTCTTTTTATAAAAGTACAAACACTGAAAATTGCAAGTATGAAACCATATACTAAATTAACTTCCCATCTAGACCCATTAACTACATTTCCATTGGATTATAGTGAAATTTCCTTCCACAGAATCATTACAGAGTCAATTAAAACTACTCAAAATACAATAAGAAGATTCTTATCTATGTAGATTTTTTCATTTTGTTTCATAACCAGTTGCCTTTAATATTTACATTTTGTCCTAATTCTTACAAATAGAAATCATATCTATTTCAATATAGCTTGTAAGTAATGGCGTTAGGCCAATCATCACATAGAACTGAGGACAGAGGAAAAGTGAAGTGCAGTTCAATAGTGTAAGAGCACCCTTCTTCCTTGGATAGTATATAGAACGCTCTTTTTAGTTGTCCTGCTTGTTATTAAGTTTTAGCTGTATGGAAGAATACCAAGCACAGTACAGAGGTTTAACTAGAGACATCTAACGCAAGATTTGCAATGGATTGACTGTTCAAGTAATAAAATTTCTTTAGGGAAGTGAACACAAAGTAACATGTATTGTATATTAGACGATTATGCCACAGGACATTCCATAATCAGCTTCAGTGCTGGCTCATTATCTCTTGATAGCTATGCCAAAATGATTTGTGCCTCGCAAAATGAATCCTCAGCCTTGAAAAACAAGTGAAAATCTAGT
This sequence comes from Chlamydotis macqueenii, assembly GCF_036417535.1. Taxonomy (NCBI): domain Eukaryota; kingdom Metazoa; phylum Chordata; class Aves; order Otidiformes; family Otididae; genus Chlamydotis; species Chlamydotis macqueenii. Next base: position 30,355,818 of record NC_141557.1, read on the forward strand.
TTTATTATTCATGAATTAACTGTAAAAAAATGTTTGGAACTGTAGGAAATAATGTCCACCCTAATTAAAAAGTAATTACAAACATTGATTTGAAATGTGCATGTCAATATGTCTGTTATGCCAGCTAATTCATACATCGGAACTGCTATGCGCAGTATGAACAGAAACATGCAAGCACCTGTGAGATACAGGTATAAAGTTCTCCTACTTCACTACACATACAGCCTGATCTTACAGAAACACTTCCTGCACTGCCAATAGTTAACATCCTTCTGGATATCAGTCAGTATATCTTTTCTTATTTTGAATTTGTTTCTGAACAGGGAGATTCTTATTGAAGAGTTCTAGTATTTGGATGCGTATCTTGTGTGGGTTTCATTGCATTTCTGTATATTTTCACTAGGCCTCGACTGACTACTTTATGTATATACAAAGGTACCTAATTAAACTGCTGTAGTTTGTGAAGTTACATTACTTAAAGGCATTAAGATACTTGAACACTGTTCAAGAACTACCCTTAGTTCAAAATTTTACGAATTACATACCTATTACATATGCATAAAAATCTGAGCAGAAGTTCTTCTCTTTTTTAAATATTGTTCATCCAAAAATTGAAATAAAATCCAAAACAATACTATTGCCCACCAAGATGAAGTAAAAGCTCATGAACACACAATAACATTCAACTTATTCAGTCAAATAATTTGTAGCCATATAGAATTAATGCAAGAAGACTCAATTCTTGAAAAAAAAAAAACAAAACCAACCAAACAAAAAAAAACCATCCACACAAAAACCAAACCAGGAACAAAAGAAAAACTAAAACTATTAATAAATTTTATAAGAAACCTGCCTCCAGATAGATATACTCTTCTTTAAATATCATTTAAAGAGTGAAAATATATCATCAGCCCACTGGATGAGAGTTTAGTGGAAAAGATCTCATTCTTTCTAATATTGATTTTTCTCAAATTCTTATATAGTTACAGTAAATTCTGGATCTGGCACTCGAGTTGGAAATAAGGTTTGTTCACACACCACATTATCATAGAGAGAGGGTTTAAAAACCCACAACAAGCCTATAATGTAAACCTTAAGGATACTCTAAGTGAGATTTAGCTCACAGTTTAAGGTGTCTGGTTTCCCACTACAGTCAGTGAAAATACAATCAATGCAGAGTATAGAACCTAGAGATGCTCAGCAGACCCAATGTGGGCGTCCACTTAGGAGCTAGACATCTGTCTAGACTGTATCAACCAGATCTTTACCGGCTATAAGGGCTGTGTATTTTTTTGCACCTAGGCACCTATCTATATATGAGCGTGTAAATTCCAGTACCTCAATCTGCAAGCTGAATTTTGCTGTTTTCTGTCACTAAGCACTTCTTTAAAATTGTGTTTAAAACAGAGGAAAGTAAGGGAGTTCTTTGCTCTTATTTTACAGGTCTATTTGAATTGCATTCTTTAATAATATTCAGAGCGTACTTAATTAAAATGGAGTATGCAGCCTTGACCTTCCTGTAATTAACTTTTTTTTTCCTTTTTGCAAATCAGTAGCAGTTCCTTTTAAATCAATGAGGTTATTCTATCTCTGTGGTATCACTAATACTGAAAAACTTCTAGTTTAAAAACCTGTACCAGGACAACGGTACTTTTGTCAGTCCAGATTTTATGAACAATTTCTGCAGATGTCATGGCTACACCTGCAATTCTCTGACCTGAGAGGTCTTGGTAGAGCCCTAAGGCTTAGGTGTCTCGCAGACTTGGTATTTCATATTCACATTTTTCTTACAGGCAGGCAGTTTGAGCTGACATGAGAACGCCTGTTGAGGCAAATCACCTTTGGGACAGGCAACAGGGCCGTTGTAGGATCATGTCTGGTTGCCTCTGCACTTGGATGAACCTCAAGAGAAGCAGGCATAGACAAAGTACCACGGTCTGGTGGGATGAGTTTGAATTTTCTGTGCCATGGTCTGAACCATGAGACTCTTATAAGGCCATGGGAAATACCCACTCTGATGTCTCAGAGATGCTGAAATAATTTTCCAGAAGATAAATATTTTGAGTAGGCAGAAAATTTACCCTTATAGCCTTGTCAGGAGATTGCTCCCACACAACAGTATTGAGAAAACAGCATGCATCCTCCTGGAGCTGCATCAGTTAGGGAATGAGTTATTCGTATGTTTGTTTGTTTGTCTGAAAGATTTTTTTTAAAAAGTAATTAAATTTAATACTGATTATATAAAAAATTGAAAGAAAAATAAAATATATTACTATAAAAATGTAAACAAGGTTAAAAATAACCTGTATGATGCGGAGAATTATCAGTTCTCTTGTTTTATCAAGTACTTGATTTACCAGCATGTTCTGATTTAACGTGGACATTTGAACAAGGGCACTCGGCAGCAAGAATACTACCATGAGCTATTGTTTATTCCAGACATGCTTACCACCAGTGGTTCTGCATCTCTCCATTCATTTATAACTGTGGAACATCAGGAGGAGAACAGAAAGTTTAATTACCTGACATATTTGAGCTGGGCAGTGTATGATTTCAAAAACCGTCCTTGTTTCTATTTTCAGTTTCCTTTAATCTGCAAGTTAAAACATTTGAAATGCATTTACATATGAAATATAACACTAAATAACAATTACAGCAACTGTAGCCTTGTTAAAAAAAAACAGTTACTTTTGCCAGTAATCTAGTTCCATTGAAATCAAGGTGTTTTCATCACTGAAACTGTGTTTTCATCAACAAGCCATTTTGCTTTTTACTAAGTCAGCATTCTTGGGGGCTGTTCTAAGCCAGAAAAAAAAAAATATATAATGAGCCTTGCATTGCCATAACCAAGAATGGTGGAATCCGTGCTCTAGGCTGGTTATAAAGCAGATGGAAGTGTGTAAACTACAGGAAACTGAACCACTGTGAAGTTAGAGCAAACTAAACCAGTTGGTATATGGTGGAAGAGTGTAGAAGAGAAAACAGTATACAGCAAAGTCAGAGATGATGGTTTATCTAATCCTGATTTTCCTTATCCCACATATCCCTTGATATTCTTGCTAAACTCAATCTTTGCAAATAAGGCATATTTGTAAATAAATTTACTAGAAGCATTTTTCGTATACGCTTAGTGTTAAGTCTAATCATTATAGAAAAGCAGTTTGAGCCCATATTGTACACCCACTGAACAGCACACAATTTATGTTATTCTACCACTAACACTTTTGCAGTTTACACAGCTGAAAACGGCTTTGTCTGCATCTTGGATAACATGTACTACCTCAGATCAGCAGTTTTCCATTCAAGCTTTAATCAAAACAATACACTAGGCATTCACATGGGGCATTAGATAAGCCTTTTGCTAGAAGCTGACTCAGAATCTCCCCATTCATTCAGATGTTTCTGGAAAATTCATTTTAACTAAATGTACACATTTTTGCTACTCAGTAAGAAAGTGTATTCTGTGAAGGTGAACTGCTGCAAGAGTGCAAACCTTTGTTTAAATTGCTAACTGAAGCAGAAAAGGCACAGAAAGATCAGAGGGAAGTTCTATTTCTGTAGTGATAAGTCTATTTCACTGATGTTATCAAAATATTATTTCTTAATGAATCACATACAATTTATTCCTTTTCACTTTATACTTCTTTGGTTGTCAATAGGTTTTCAAATGTACTCAGCTGAACTAAAGACTAAGAACAAAAATTAAAGGGTTTTGTTAAAGAAGAAACTAATAATGATTTACGTTTGTAAGAATGATTTGTAAGTCTTGATCATTTTCCTTGTTACTAGTAACTATTAAACAGATTTCTTTACTCTATTAAAATGTTTAAGGATATCAGTGGCATGGGAAATTATAGAACTTCCATACATGACATGAAAAATATTGAGATCAAAAAATATATACTGTTGGTATTAGCATTGACATTGTAATAGTCCATCTAGAGCAGCATTAGGATTCCATTATTGATCTGTGCATAGAAGTATAGCTTGACAATAAACTTGAAAAGGCCAAGAGAAAAAAAATCTTACCTTTTGACTAAAAATAGTCATGTTCTTTGAAACTGAGAAAATCCAGGCTTGCACATGTAAAAACTTTTTATTAGCGAACTATTTTATGTTTTTCATAGCAAAAAGAACAAATTACACCCAGCATGCCAGGCTAAAACTGTGGCCCTACAGACAAACTTTTGACAATGGCTGTTGAAATGGTCAACAATAATTAGTATTTTCTGCAGGAAAAAAAAAGATCAAACTGTACTTAATAAAAAGAGTGAAAACTGATGTTTTATGTAGCATGGAATAACATTTTTTTCTTTGTCTTCTTCTCCCAGTACTTTGAATAAATTGGAATATTTGCTTACAGGGCAGAAAAGAATGCAGTCAGCCATTAGAGGTTCCTGATATGAGTTATAGTGATCTTAGATAATTAGTGCTAATTTTTTGTTCTTGTTTGCAGGGGGTTTTTAAAAATATTTTTTTAAGAACAGGAATAGTTTTACTATAGTGAAATAATATCACTTTATACCCTTACAACTGTGTTTATCCCATCTGTAAATTTAGAGGATCAATTAGCTGAAAGATAACAGCATCTCAAATATGCACATTAAATGTTTTCTTCCAGGATACTTAAAATAGTAAATACATTAATGTATTTTGGAACAACAAAAAGAAAATCAAGCCTTGGATTGCAGAAAGGATAGTCTGAAGCTCGTGACAATAATTGTATCGGGACACCATGTTGGAGAACATCTAAGGTGTGCAAAACCCTACTTCAGCAGGTAGATTACAGAAAAAAGTCATACTCAAACAAGCTTTGCTATGAATTTACAGGTTCAACATCTCCACTGACTTACGCACATGTCCAACGGTGCCACAGATACTTACAGACTCATCCACTGTGACTTAGCACTCTATTAAAATTCCATATGGTGAAGTAGGTGGCAGGATAAATTTTTGAGCAAAAGTATGCATGATGAGAAAGGGATTTATTTTTAAGTTAAGCTTTGCATAATGGTTTAAAACACTGCTACATTGTTCTTTCATAATATATTTTGTTGTGTCTATTTTCACATAGGTATATAGCAGCTATTTTTTTTTAATGAAATGGATATACTTAATAAGTTGATGACAAATTTGAAATAAAAAAATAACAAATTTTCAGCACTTTTTCTAAGCAGACTCGGACACACAAAATAAAAAAGTTAGGATTTTACTTATATTCCTTAATTGAAACAAGCTCCTATGGAAATTCAACTTGTAGGATCTGATCTTTAGAGAATAAATGAGCCTTAGAATAATAAAAGAGCAGTGTCTGTTCAAGGTTTGCCTTCCATCCTTTCATTTATTTCTTATCTTCCCCCCACATCCCCTCTCACCTTGCCTGTTGATATCCTTCACCTAGGAATCAACTCCCCTGCATTTCAACTGGCAAACTTGAGCGGCATCTGCACAGTCTGTTTGAATGTCTGTGCATACATAACACAATAAACCCACAACTGAAAAAACCTGCACGTACATAATTGACAACCACCACATTTCTGGATTAAGTGTCAATAATGTATTCAAAATCCAATTACTAATATTTCACATGCATAAAGCAGCAGAGGCTATGTTTAGCTCTTTAATCTTTTCAATCTCGATTCATGGTTGCTGTAGAAATCTCTCCTTAGCATAACCCACTTAAGCTCAGCATAATCCATTTAAGGACAGACCTTCTAGATGTTAAAAGCCTTCTGGGACTGTAGTTTGCAGCTTCAAAAGGAAAATGAAACTGGCAGTATAAAATAAGACGTGAACAGTTAGAAGATACGCTCGTCTGTAAATAGGCTTTTTGATAGTGCTATCTGATTTCTGTTTGGAGGAGAAACATCCCAAAACTGGCAACAATAACAATTCTCCATACATAAATATTAGCTTCAGAAGCTATGTTTTATTTTTTATGGCCCAGAAATAATATGAGCTTGACAGCTGCCTTACAACAAAGAAAAATTCATCATATGTCTAATAAAAATAACATCCTTATTAATGTTGTGTTGCAATAGATTTAATATCACTGTTAATGTCAAATGATATGCAGTGCTGAAATAATGATGAAAGACTGAAAGAAAATTTTCACCCCAAAATCCAAGGGTTTCCAGTTTCTCACTGTTAGACAGGTAAAGCCACATGCACTAAGGCTGCATGCTCAAAGTTTATAAAAACAGAGTTCACGGCAGTCAGAGCAAACAGTTACAGATTTATCAGAAGATAATCTCTGTATGGCTCACTTTTGGGGTGTGAACATCTGAGTCAAAGGCTGTGGAAGAGATTTGGTGTATTCCCAAGTGAAGAGACAGAAGTGGGTTTTGCACTAGTCAAGTCAACTTCACTTATGAATAGCTGAGATGCACAAATTACAACACATAAATTTAGACATGTGCTGAGAACTTTAATTTTACTTCTATATAAACATGGGGTCTGTGTACTTGCATATTTTGCATAAATATAATAAAATACTATCCTGGAAACAACCTACACAAATGAGAATCAGAAACTAGTTTTGATAGACTTGTTAAGCAATGTCTTACTACAATAAAATTTTAGATGGAAGTCTTGCCACTAAAGATTTGCTTTCTCTTTCTTTCTCAGCTGATGTTACTGTAAGCAAGAAAGCTTTTAAAATGTAAACAGGAAACATATAGCCAAAGAAAAGTTCAAACAACCCCTTAAGATCAACCTTTAGATGCTAGAGAAAGATACCAAATCCTGTAGGCTTCTTGAAGAATTTTGCTACCATAGGATAAGGGTAAGGCTGATGTATTTGCATCTCTCTTACGGTAGCCTACATGATATTGTTCTGCACAGCACTTTTTTGGACTCATTTTGAGACTTAAGAATAATTTCAAAACTTGAATCAATGGAAATTAATGGCAAACTACTATGTCTAGTGAAGGCAGCTTCATCTATATATTACTTCTATTATATATTACTTATTGAAAAATAATTAGATTGTGTGTATGCATTACTACTCAGAGTGTATGTTGTGCTTAACAGAATTTTGGCAGGTCATTCCCATAGCTTTTCACATCATTCCCATAGCTAAAATTGAACTTGAGAGCAGTGGAACAAACTTTGGCATCACTGTAAGGCATTTGTAAATGGGGAGTCTGCCAAAGGAATTGGAGTTTTATTTTCACAGGTGATTCATTATTTAGCTGAAAACAGCTTGGGTAGCTAACATATTTTCCAAAATTTCATCTGAGAATATAAAAGATTATTTTTCCATGCATCGTTAGAATTATTTGTTCTGAAAATCACTTCTGTGATTGATTATAACTAGTTAAATCAGATGTTAAGAGTTTACTCATTTTAGCAACTCCTGTACTTCTTCAGACTTCCTAAAAGATCTAGGATGATAGCTTTTGTGTTATATAAAACATTATAAAAACTAAATTTTTCATCTCTGACAAATATAAGACACTTCTAATCTTTTTAATAAATGTTTAAGATGCATTTACAGATGATTTTATAAATCTAAAAGCTAAGATGAAAGCAGAGGAGTTTATCTTTAGTCATGTACTTCATAATTATCTTGTACCATCTAGACGGTTCCAGTTAGATTTCTTTAATTTGAATCAAAAGTACAGTACAGCAAAAGAAAGAAAATAGAGAAAATAGCAGCTGACCATCTGTTAAGAAATCATTGCCTCCAGCAACACCCAAAATTTGCTCCTACTGAGGCTAAAGCTAAGATAAAACAGTTTCTAACTCAAAAGTAATTTAAGACTTCTGATTATGCAAGTTCAAAAACCTCTCCTTTTGTTCAATCGAAAGTCTTGTTTCAGAGATTTAGCCTATTAAATTCAGGTTTCATTCATCCTAATATTCAAAATGAAAAGATGCCTTTTGTTGGCTAAGATAATGTCATATACCACTTTAGGTCCTTCCCTCTTCTGGTTAAACTTGATTTGGTAAGTGACTGTAAAATCGAAACATGTCTTAGGCTACCAAGAATTAATTATATCGTATACTCATTCAACATGCATTTTTCCTTCCACCAGAAATTGCTGTATCATATGCTAATGAAACATACTTTTCTCTTGAAATTTTCTTGGACTGTTTTGCTCCTAATCCTGAAGTGCAGTATCTAATGTTTCAGAAAATTTAGTTCCTGTGTATGTTCATGAGCTCTAAACTCAGCCTGAGATTTCAAGTATTTTTAAATATTTCAAGTATTTTTTCCCCACTCCTTGCTATATTTTCTAGAGTCTGTAAAGTTTTCTAATTCATTTCAAGTTGTTTTAATCAAGATCTGTCATTTAATGGCTGAAGATAAGAGCTCTTAAATTAAACTGTATTTGCTGTTCTCTGAATGATGAAAACAAAATATAATTTGCAAATGCATTTGTTAATACATACTTGGCACTCAAAATTATTTCATTTTGTTCCCACTAAACTTCATGCAGTTTTTGCCATCTCTTTGAACACAAACAGATATAGGTCATTTTTTTACCGTAAATCTCCCCCTATGTTTTACAGGGTGCTGTGGAGCCACACTCCATGGCCCTACTGAGGCTGTGGCAGGAATGTCTCAAATACTCCATAGTCAGGTAAAACTAAAGATAAAAAAATAATGCATTTTAGCAACTTAAAGCCTTTTATTTTTAACTCGACCACTGGCCTACTCAGTACTTTCTATTTTAAGAAAAGAGGATAGAAGACTTAGCAGTTTCTTAAAAATCTGAAAGAGCAATATGAACCATCTCAAAAAAAACCCCTAAAATTAGGAAGTGGGTAAATAACAGTTGTTCAAAAATTCAACAAGGAATTTTACAAAGAGTGGAAACTAATTCATACAACTAAAAATGAGAAGACAGGAATACCCCAAGTATGTGGGAACACTATTTTAGGCAAAAAAGCAGGGAGGGGTTGCCAGCAGAAGTCCATAGAGTTACTATTGACCATTTTCATAAAAGGCTCAACAGTAAGATGACAAAGTCATTGGTGATAATAAATTAGTCATGGCTGTAAAGTGAAAAACTGATTACAAGGACTTGCAAAAGTACTTGTAAAAACTGAATGAACTAGCGAAAAAAGAAAATTTACACACTTAAGCATAAAAATGCATACATGACTAAGAACTTCTTTGTACAAAGCATACAAATATAAGAAGAAAGTGTCAAAAAGTTAATTAGGAAAAAAGGGAAGCTACCAACTTATTAGTGGAGATTTTTGTTTCCATTTTTATTCAAAAGGGATGGCAAAACTGAGTAATTACCAAGCTACAGGCTACTGAAACCAATACAGGAATGAACTGAAATAATCTTAGAATTTATCCCTCCTCTGATAATATGGAGGAGAATAAGATCAAAAGAGGTAAACAGCTGTGCTTAATTTAAAAAAAATAGAATAGGAGGATCCAGAGTATAATAAATTAGTCAGTGTAAGTTCAATTCTCACAAAAATGCTGGAATGCTATAGGTAAAGATTACAAACAGACTAGAGCACACATCCACTTATCAAGAGAAAACATGAATCCCATCTACTTTCTCCCTGTGACTAGTAATAGGCCTTACTGCTAAGTGGAAGTGGTAGATACAACACGTGTTCATTGTTTCAAAGCATTTGTCAGTTTTATGTACCATTCTCATAAATAAACTAGGAATTAAGTAATCCAGATGATGCTATTGTAGCTGTGTGCACAACGAATGTGAAGGTAGGCTTAGAGCAGTTGCCAACCGTCAAGCTGAGTGGCATTTCATAGGACCTGTCCTGGATCCAGTATTATTCAATACTTTCATTAATGACCTGGATGATGGAATAGAGAGTACACTTACTAAATTTGCAGATGATACCAAGCTGAAAGAGTCTGCAAGCACTTTAGTGAATATGATTTGAATTGAAAGTAACCTTGACAAATTGAAGAGGTCATCCAAAAAAAAAAAAAAAAAGAGAGAAGATGCCATTCAATAAAGAAAAGTACAAAGTATCACATGTAGGAATAATCCCCAGTTGGAAAAATAAAAGGGGAGGAGGAACTGACTACGCATCAGATTTACACAGGATGATGAACCACAGAGACACTAAGAGTAAAAAAAAATGTATTATATGTGCAGAACAATTTTATACAGGAAACGTGAACTAATCTTATTTGATACCCGTGCAGTTCAGTCCCAACACTTGCATGGTCAAAGCAGCCTGTTTATATGAATTTTAGCTACATTAGAAATATTTGCATCCAGGGGAAATCACATATTTCTTGCCTTGTGGACTGAATACTGGAGAACTAGTATTTGGTGTGCAGTATTTGAAACCACAGCTGCCTTTGCCACAACAATTTTTTGTCCAAATTGAAAAGTTACAGAAGAATTTAAATGTTCTAGAACTGCTATATCTTCAGGTGGGAGAAGTACGGTATGAACTAAATTGCAGGTGTTGAACAACAGAAAAAAAACAGTTGGCAACAAAGATGAGAGTTTTTGAGTAAGCATGAACCACAGTGGGGAATTCTGTACTGAAAAAGCTATAAACAAAAGATATGTTTGAATAAAGGGTGTTACCTTCCAGTTTTGCTAGGAAGATCGGGGTTTTTTTGTATTCTTCCAAATAGGCATCTGCATCCATAATACGTATTTGTAATATGACACATATTATAGTTATAATTCACACTACTGCCATAGCTTGTTAATATTTATGGATTCATAGCAATGACAGTCTTACTTTACTACGATCTTTTGCGTAACATAGCTTCAGCAGATATTCTTCAGAGGGGAAAATACAAGACAGGGAACAGAATCACAGAATCACAGAATTATTATCAAGATTGGAAAAGACCTAAAAGATCATCCAGTCCAACCATCACCAATACTTCTCAGCTAAATCATGTACCTCAACACAACATCCAAACGTTTCTTGAACACCCCCATGGTCGGTGACTCCACCACTTCCCTGGGCAGTGCATTCCAGTGCCTGACTACCCTTTCCGAGAAGTAATATTTCCTAATGTCCAGCCTGAATCTCCCCTGGCGCAGCTTGAAACCATTGCCTCTAGTTCTATCACTGTCTACACGAGAGAAAAGGCCGACCCCTAGCTCACTACAACCTCCCTTCAGGAAGTTATAGAGAGCTATAAGGTCTCCCCTGAGCCTCCTCTTCTCCAGACTGAACAATCCCAGCTCCCTCAGCCGCTCCTCATAAGGCCTGTGCTCCAGACCCCTCACCAGCTTCGTAGCCCTCCTCTGAACGTGTTCCAGGGCCTCGATGTCTTTCTTGCAGTGAGGGGCCCAAAACTGAACACAGTACTCGAGGTGCGGCCTCACCAGTGCCCAGTACAGGGGGACAATTACCTCCCTGTTCCTGCTAGTAACACTGTTTTTGATGCAAGCCAGGATGCCGTTGGCCTTGGCCACCCGGGCACACTGTCGGCTCATGCTCAGCCAAGCATCAATCAGTACCCCCAGGTCCGTTTCCTCCACACAGTCCTCCAGCCACTCCGCCCCAAGCCTATAGCGCTGCCTGGGGTTCTTGTGGCCGAAGTGCAGGACTTGGCATTTGGTCTTGTTGAACCTCATCCCATTGGCTTCAGCCCAGCTCTCCAGCCTGTCCAGATCCCTCTGTAGGGCCTCACTACCCCCAGGCAGATCCACACTCCCAGCCAATTTGGTGTCATCTGCGAACTTACTGAGGGTGCACTCAATGCCCCCATCCAGATCATCAATAAAGATATTGAAGAGGACAGGCCCCAGCACCGACCCCTGGGGAACACCACTTGTGACCGGTAGCCAGCTGGATTTAACTCCATTCACCACCACTCTCTGAGCCCGGCCCTCCAGCCAGCTCCTTACCCAGCCAAGAGTGTACCCATCCAAGCCATGGGCTGCCAGCTTCTGCAGGAGAATACCGTGGGAGACAGTGTCAAAGGCTTTGCTGAAGTCTAGGTAGACCACATCAACAGCCTTTCCCTCATCCAGCAGATGGGTCACTTGATCATAAAAGGAGATCAGGTTGGTCAAACAGGACCTGCCCTTCATGAACCCATGCTGGCTAGGCCTGATCCCCCGGCCATCCCGCACATGCCGCATGATCTCCCTCAAGACTATCTGTTCCATAACCTTCCCTGTAACCGAGGTCAAGCTAACAGGCCTGTAGTTCCCCGGATCCTCCTTACAACCTTTCTTGTAAATGGGAGTCACGTTGGCAATCCTCCAGTCTTCCGGGACCTCACCAGTCAACAAGGAGCGCTGATAGATGATGTAAAGCGGCTCGGCTATCACCTCCGCCAGTTCCCTCAGCACTCTTGGGTGGATCTCATCCGGCCCCATGGACTTGTGGCAGTCCAGTTGGAGTAGTAAGTCTCTGACCGTTTCTTCCAGAATCACAGGGGGGTTAGCGTGCTCCCCAGCCGAGACTACCAGGTCAGAGAGAGGAGTACCCTGAGGATAACTGGTCTGACCTTTAAAGACAGATGTAAAGGAAGGCATTCAGAACCTCCGCCTTTTCCTTATCCTCAGTGGTCACATTCCCAGCCTCATCCAGCAAAGAGTGGATATTCTCCTTTGTCCTCCTCTTACTGTTAATGTATTTATAAAAGAGTTTCTTATTCCTTTTCACCCCAGTGGCCAGGTTAAATTCAACCAGCTGTACTGGATATTCAGAGAGGTTAATGAATTTCAAAGAGCTCATGAATTAAAAATGGCATACTATTGCAACATATATAAGCAGAATTTATGTAGGAATCATGGAATAATTATTCCTACTTTTACAAGTGCATAGAACACATTAATGAAAAACAGGACAGTCATATCTCTAGCTTTTGGAATCTGACTGATCAGAAATTATCTTCACTAGCAAAAATAATTAGATTCAGAAAAAAATTAATAATTTTTCATAAAATGCCTGGAAGACTGGTTATTTTTATACATAATCTAAAGAGCTATTGAAATCAATAGCACAAGCAAAAGCTCCTTGCATCCCTATCATTAGGATTATTAAGATACCCTTTAGCCCTCACTACCTAAAATACTTGAGCGATGAAATCAGACAAAATAAATACACTCTTGTTGATCAGCAATTTGTGATGTACAGCCTATGCTGTGGAATATGACGAAGCACATGGTTTATTCCGTCAGTATAGTTAAGATACTATTCTATGATTATTTATAACTAAGGGAACAAAAATGGAAGGTGTAATAATGCTCTACGATCCTGAAACAAGCTTGCTCCTTTCATTCATAATGGTACATGCGTAGTGTATCTTCTCAGAATCAAATATTCAGATAGGACTGAGTTTATAATTTTTAAAAATATAATTTAATTTCCATTTCAGTTATGCCTTAATGATTTATGCTCTGCATAATTACTTTCTAGAGTACCTTTGACCAGCACTGCTGATCTAAATGCTATCAAGAGCAGTCTCCTGAAATAATGCCTGAACTCCAACTATTTGTGAACTATCATTCATTTGACTTGTATTTCATCTCTACAACATTATGTGTATTATCCTGTGCAGTAAGTAATGGAAGATAGGTTTCAATAAGTGGTTATAAGTACTGACACTGGGTGAAGATACTCCTTTAATCTGGCTGATTTTGGAGCCATTATAGGCATAATTCCAAATTAATTACACCACGCATGCTTCTATGGGCACGAAGTCTTTCCCTTATTTCTCACTACCTGTGAAGCTATGGACCCAAGTCAGATTGCCATAAATAGCTGTTGAGCAAATATTATACTGTTTTTAAAAATGGAAAACAGCAAACCATACATAAAACCAGTTGCCTTTGAGGCAAATGTGGTGATTTTAACGGAATGAGTCTAGGAGTAAAGCACAACTCAGTATAGAAACATCTGAATTCAGTTTTAATGCTAATCATGCTAACTAGAAAGGAAGTAAAGGAAGGGACTTAAGTTCTAAAAAGCTTCTGTTGATTTCACTCGTAATATTAAAGTATATGGAAAATCTTATGCCTTTCTGACGCTTCCCAAAAAAAGGAAGAGAAAGTAATTCAGAAACAAGAGCTTCTTGCCTAGTAGAAGAAAATGCAATGAGAGATAGAAAGCTTGCCAAAATTCTTAAATTGTTGTCATTTCTTAATTAGGGAAATAATTTCAGTATTTAAATTATTTTATTTAAACACACTGGTTAAAATATTATATATTCAGTATATTTGCATTTTTATAAAAATAAACATATATCATCTGCTGAAGTGAGGCACTGTTGTAAATTCTATTATTCATGCTCATTTAATCAAATGAATTAAACAAAATTAGTTGTACATTCTATGAAGTACTGCTTTAATCTTCTAAACTTGTCAGGATGAGGTTTGTTGATGCCTACTGCTAAATGAGGCATGGTGATTTTAGAACTAATTTTATATATTCTAAGAAAGACAGAAAAGGTCTCCGTACTCTGCTCAACTATTAGAAACAGTTTAGTTTCTGCTATTCTCTTGAGATCCAGACTTAAGGCTTAACAGAGAAGATATGGGGCAGTCAGGTCTTTTCGACACAGTTACTCAAAGGTAGCGGGTAATTTCTCTTCAGCCTTCATATCGGATTTAGCT